>NC_089688.1:26985000-28185000 GCF_031753505.1 Anomalospiza imberbis
ATGTTTTGAGGGATTTGACAATCTTGCAGATAAAGTGAATGCTTGCTACACTTAACTGATCATGCTCCCTCACGGCCGGCCGGCGTTTCCTCGCTGCACTTAGTAATACCTGTGCAACCTGGCTTGGAGTAGCATTGTCATTGATTTCCAAAGTAACTGCTTTTTGGTTCTTGTGAACAGACATACCTGCATGGGGGGGCGGGGGGGGGAGAGAAAGTCTTTTCCCCACTCCCTGGAAGGATGATGGTAAAGTGCTATATTGGAAAAGACAGGAGGCTTCTCTAAATTTTGATAACTGCAGCCGACAATTTAGAAATAAGACACTTCTCACAGCCAACATGACAGTGGATTTTGAGCATTCAGAAAACACCAGGCCAAAAAACTGGAGACATCTTGATCTTTTAAGACAGCTTTTCCAGTACTTTAAGTGAAGGGGGGGAGCGGGGAAAGAAAAAGAGAGAGAAAAGCTGCAAGGAAAATAATACAAAGCCAGCACAATTGGCATCTAGACAGTAAAGAAAAAAAGTTTTTGAGGTTAACAGAAGGAAAGACAAAGCTGTTATGTACCCGAGGGATGCAATTTTAGTGGGAATGGAAGATTTGAGTGGTAAAGGAGGAGCGCTTGCCTCTGGGTTCTCTCTCTTCCAGCAGTTCGGCTGCTGGCATCTCAATTTGAATTGCTGGGTGAGTAGCACTTTCTGCGTGCGCGCTTTCCGTCTTGACCATTGAACTTCTGATGTGACTCCTCTCCCTCTCCTCCTCTCTCCCTCTCCTTCCCTTTTTTCCTGTGTGGAATCAAAAAAAAAAAAAATGGGGAGGGGGGGAGCGTGAGAAACCAAGCAAGCATCTCCAGCTGTGACCTTTGTTAGCTACATTGTTTTTATTTATTTATTTTATGGTAATCATCTTTTTTAGTAGGGGGAAGCGCGACTTTTCGATGCCGCTTAATTTGACGGCAGTGGCGAGGAGCGAGCGGCAGAGCCGCTGTCGCGACACAATGGTGCAGCGGGACAGTTGTTGCACTCCTCCTCTGTGCCCTTCCCTCCGCCCGGGTTTGGGGTTTGCTTGGGGGGGGCGGGAGGGGGAAAGGGATTTTTTCCTCGTGCATCCAGGGTGGGATCGGGGTGTGTTGGCGGGGCGGTGTTTCAGAGCCCGGTGTGCAGCAGGTTTCGGGGGCTGATTCCTGGCTGCTGAACAATGGTTACCAGCGAGGCAGAAGTGTGCGCGCGTGTAGAGCTGTGTTACATCTGCAGTCAGGCAGTCACACAGTGACCATGACATCACTAGCTTTTCTTCTCTTTTTTTCCTTTGGGGCGGAGGGGGCCACTTCAAAGCTTTCTCCAGTTCAGTACGATATTTCCTAAACTCTGAAACCATGAAGGTAAAAATGTTTGGGGTTTTGGGTTTTTTTCTTAAAGGAAGAAAAGTTGATTTGTAGCAGGGCACATACGTTACAGTTAAGGGGGTTTGGAGATGGAATGGTTTAACTCTTGTCATACACGAAACGAGATTTTTTGTTTTAAGTATTAAAAATAGTACATAGTACTATTTATTGGGTGCTTTTGATCCTGTGTTTGGTTGGCAGTTAAATTTTCCGAGTTCTTCAGAAAGCTCAGCTGTAGTGTGAAAGGTGAAAATTTTAGGGACACTGCATAAGAATTATTTTACCCAGGGATAAAGGAATATGAAAAATAAGACTGAATGCTGATAAATATGAGGTAACACATGTTTTAATACAGTGGTTCTGTGTTTGCTGTCAGAAGTCCACGAGACTTTCTCCTATTATTATATATTACAGAAAGTAAAGCTACCCCTTAGCCTGTTTTGTGTATTACCCGTACTTGCACACAGAAAATAGAAACTTATTGAAGCATTCTACAGTGCATCACATTTTCATTGTTGGTTTTGTGGAAGTCTTTGAGTCTCTGCTGTTTCGTTTTCTAACTCTGCCAGACTTGCTTACAGAGTCACTCAATCCAGGAGGAGGATTTCTATCACTTAAGTACTCTGTGGTACCTTTGCCTGATTAGCTTAGTTGATTTATTTACCTCTTCTTATATAAAAAAAGGGATAAAATTCTGTAGAATTTTTCTAAAATTAATTCATCTAAAAGGACAGTTATTTACATGTTTCTTCTTTCACTGCATGTTGTTGTATACGCAGGTTTTACAAGACTGGTGGTGAGATCTCACAAATATTTTCCCTTTAGAGGATTTTTTTTTTTTACTGGGACTTGGGGCAAAAGGCCTGACAGCACTATAAATGTACCTGTTACTTTTCTTCTGAAATACTTGCAAGGTGTTTCAGTTCTGATGTGAATTTAACATAACATTTTTAAGGAAACTTTTTTGAATTTATTCAAGAAATAATTGGTCTGGATTTACTTAATAATTGCATTGCTTAATTGTGCTGCGTGTAATGTTTTTAGCATATAAAAAATGAAAACAGTTTTTAGAGCCTTGTTATTTGTTAAGGAATTTAATATACATTTGCTACATGTGTTCCATATCGATGTTGAGCACGGTCCGCTGTGAATGCTGCGTTTTAAAAAGCTGTACTGAAAACTTGTCATCATATCTTAAGGCGTGTATGTGCATGGCAGTTTTTTAATAATGCTGTTATTACTGAAATTGCCAAGTACAAGAAAGTATAGGCATACATGCTAATTTTCTTTCATTTCTTGCAGTTTTTTAACAGCCTCACATTTAAGCTCTTGCTATAGACAGAAATCACAGATACCCTAATAAAAATCAGGAGCTATTTCTTCTACAGTACATATGTCTGTCTGTGCTGAAATAAGTGGCTTATAAGCAAGAATTAAAGCTGTTTATAATGAGGCATTTCAGAGAATGTTGGGCAGTAAATCAAATTGCATGACTAGGTATTCACACAAAAGCATGGAGCAAGGTCTGTCGGGGCAATTATAAGCACTATTTTGCTTATATTTGCTTTTTTCTCTTCTTCTCATCTTCTCTTAATTTTTGTGCTTGTGTTATTGCTCTGTGCCTCTCCCCTTCCTACCCTATTTGTGTTCAGAGACCTGCTTTGGTTTCACCCATCTCTTTGCTCAGTGGTTGTGCATCCAGCACACCTTGTATTGGTATGGATTAGCAAAAAGGTATTTTTCAGTATTAATATAATATATGCCAAGTGTTTTTGCTTTTTTGCCTTGTTGGAATGAACAAAGGCTTGCCTGCTCTGCAGAGATAGTATCTGTCTAGAAATTAAAATTAATTAAAGTATGCAGAGAAAGCACCGAGTATTTTTCTCATTGGGGAAGGAACTGCCTCTCCTTTTGTAATGGAAGAAATAAATCTGGGTGCTTTATTACCTGAAACTTTAAGGGACTGAGCAGTACTCTGTCCTATTGGTATGGGAAAATCCACCTGTTGATCAAATAATCTCTAATGTTGGTACTCAGTGTAAGGCTTGCCTGGGTACATGCAGGCCACAGTTCTGGGCTGTAGATGATGTAACTGGTGTGTGAATTCGTATGCTGAAGTGAGGCAGAGCAGGTGAGCAGAGTGCTTTCTCTTTATCAGTGAAGCCTTAAGAGAATAAGTAAGGTAAAATCTAACTGCTGTAAGTGTAATTCCAGTGTTGCTGAAGGATCTCAAATTATACACTTGTGTAGCAGGTGCTTGTTTGGGTCTGACTTGACATTAGAGTAACACCACATTGTCCAAGACTACAGCACTTAACTTTTATTTAAAAACCCAAGTTTCTTTCTTTTACTTAAAAAAAGAAAACCCCACTCCAAATACCATAGTAATAAACTTTCAGCCCACAACAGCTTTGAAAGCTGAGTGTGAGCACACTTAATAATGTTTTACTACTAGTGTGTTTTATCCTCCTGCATCAGAACTAACAGGCAGTAATTAGATAGCTAAACCCCAGTCCTTCCCCTTGTACACTAGAGGATTTGGCGTATGCTAATTGTCACCAGATCATTTCACATAATTGCCTTTCGGCGAAATTAAGTGGAAATTTCCTGAACATCTTAAATCCTCATTTCCCCACCCCCTCCTCTCAGTACCTTCGCACCCTGACAGGAAGGATGTGGAAAAATGTCAAGCACGGTGGCTTAGCTCTCTAATATTCAGGGGACACTTCATCTGAGCTAAAGGCGGGGGGAAAAACCAAAATTATTCTTTTCATGAATGAATTGCTGGACACTTAGAGCCAGGAAGCTGATTTTGTTGTTTTGTCTGAGAGACTGCTAATAGACCACGGGGTTTTATTGAAATCCAGCAGTTCTTGCAGGAGCAGGTAGGCACTCACTGGCCTGGGAAGTGGCTGGGGGGGAAGGGGAAGAAACAGAAGGCTGCAAAAGTGTGTTTGTGTGTGTGTATCCATTTTATTTATTTTTTTAAATTTATATATTAAGCATAGGGCAATGGGGGTTGTTGCAAGATTTTTGGGGTTATTTTTTAAGGCTCTTCCTGGGGAGAGTATTATCCCAGCACATGGTTGTCAGCGCTCCTGTCATCATTTGTGTGAAAGAAGAAAATGAGCCTTTTTTTTGCAGGGTGAGTTGTGATTATCAATGGAGGCCTTGTCTCCTGCTACAATGGGCAGTTAGCTTAGGGCAGGACCTTAGGCAGGAATCAGCTACATTAAACTGAGAAAGGGCTCAGGCCACTGTATCAGCCATAAAGGAGCAAGGGGAAGTAGTTTTCAGGAATGCTTAGTCAGGTGTGAAAGCATCCTTAAAAAATATATTGTGACTTCACTAGCGAAACAGGGCTGGGTAAAATTAAATCTTTGATATTTTTCAGGAAATGCTTCATCACTCGTGTTGAATTTTTATGCTTGGGAAGGGGAAGAGTACCAAGTCACTTATAGCTGGTGGGTTTGGTTGGTTTTAGCTTCTCAGTTAACCTAAATGGTATGCAGTTTCCTTGGTGTAGTTTGGGGTGCCACCCAGAGTGGCTACTGATGTGGGTGATCCCCAGACCTGCAGTGGTGCTTACAGATAGATGCTCTGCTTTGGGTGGTGTTCACTCTGCTGGAAGTGGAAAAATATTTCAATATTTGCAGCAATATTTTGGGGATTTGCCTTTACTTGCCTTTACTTAATTTCCTGATTTGTGTGGGGCATCAGGTTGGTGAGGGGGTGAGTGTGGTGTAAGGATGTCATTCCTAGGCAGAATCAGGGAGAGATCAAACTTTAGGAAAAAAACAAACCTCCTTTTATGAGCATCTTCGGAACTGCAGAGCAGTTCAGGAGCATCTGTTAGCATTTCACTGGCCACAGTCAGCATAACTGCAATAGCATCATCTGGAAAATACAGAGAAACCTCTTTTTTGATGTGAACTGGTATTGAATGGTACTCCTTGCTAAGCCCAGGGAGCAGCTCCAGGAGGGCCTGCTAATTCAAGACCACTGCCAACCTGCATCCACCCTGGAGGAGGGGAAAAGGCTGACAAACCCTCTTCTGTGCTGCTTTTGTTTTATTGTATTGTATTGGCTCATAAAAGCACTTTCAGGGCCCATCTTTCTTCAGCAGAAAAGGAGAGCAGTGGGGAAGAGGAGGACATGGCAAAAAGACAGGCGGAGCTCTAGCTCCATTTGTTTTCACTGTCTCTTGATTAATAGGTTTTAAGGAGGATGGAGAGCTCTCATTTCTCTGATAGTGGGGGAAGGGGCCAGGGCTCTGGGGGTCTGGCTGTGAGCACCTGCTCAGTCCCTCCTGGTCGTGGGTGGTTGAGGGGTGCCCGGTGGGCTGCAGCACCTCCCTGCCTCACGGGGCTGGAAGGACATTTCAAAGGCCACCCAGGTCAGGGAAAGAAAGGGGTGCAGCTGCATGGGCTATGCTGGCAGCTACTGGAGTTTCAGGCTGGGCTGGTGCCAGAGCATCACCCTGCCCTCAGGATGCCCTGGAAAGGAGTCGGAGGCCGAAGGCTTTGGCCACTGTGATGCTGCCATGGCATCATGGCTTGTTTTCAGCCTGGGTGGCTTATTGTGCAGACCTTTTTGTGCCTTTACTAACCCCACGTTATCCTGGTGAGGGCATCCTCTGGTGTCTCTGGCATGCTTTTTTCTGACTTGGAGTTGATATGCTTCTGGTTTTTAAGCCAAACAAGCAATGAATTTGCAAGCAGAAATTGCAGTAGTAAACTCTTCCTGTTTAGAGGTTGGTTTCTCTTTGTGTGCTCAACAATACAATGTTTCATCTTGTGCAAGTCCTATGTTGCTTTCAGAGACTTAGGAACTATTGATTTATACAGCATGTATTAACTTCTTCAATAAATGGGGAGTATTCATCAGTGGGGTGTATTAAATTGGGCTGTATACGCATAGAAGCATCTTTCATCCTGTTTATGAAATGTCCTTACCATGCAACAAAGACTAATACACAGCAATTTATACACACAATCCCCTGCAGTTTAAATCTGAAGTTCAGATAGGTTTTTTTGTTCCCTAAAGGCACCTATCAGAACTTAGTCTAAATGGATCTCAGTACTCCTTTCAAACATTTATTAGTCCAAAATTTGTTGTGGTTTTGGTGTGGTAATCTTTTTCGTTCTAGAGCTCCATTATTGTTTAAACTGATCTGTGTTTAAGCGCTCCCAGAAGCATTTCAAATTCACATAGAGATGTTTAGTAGTAGAACCCCTATGGGGACAATTTCTTCTGGTTGCTTCAGGCAGCAGTTATCAAGAAAAGCAAACTTCTCTTGTCTTTTTGCAATTCTTTACCATGCCCTCTAGCCTAGCATATGAGACATCAGCTTTTGGTGTAGAGGGGTGATTTATCAGCAGAGGGCTTGGTACTTCTTAGGTGCTGGGATTTCTCTTTAGAAATTTCCACTTGTTCCTGTCCTGTTACCACATGTCCTGATGCTAATCTGTGTGTACCAGTGCAGCTCCCCTTCCCATGCCTGACAGAGCCATAAATGGAGCTCTTCAACTTGCAAGAGAAACGCCTGCATCTCACAATGGCTCTTAGCTTAAAAGTGCCCTTGATAAAGTGCTCACAAATGTATATTGGAAAATATTGCCTTTTGCAGGGGGATGTTTAAAGTCATCTAATGGGTGTCTCCTATTGATGGCTTCTGTGGTTTACCTTTCATTGCCAGTGGATGGGGTTAGGACCACACTTGTTACTCAGGCAGAGCTCCCATTGACTTCAAAGGAAGATGCATCTGCAGGATTAATCCTGCTCTTTCCCAGCTAGTCCTTTATTTTTCTTTTCCAATGAAGCTTAGTTAACTTCAGGAACAGTACTTTTAAAGAGCAGCTTGTTTAGCATATTACAGATGTTTAGCTTGGCTTGCAAATTGCGTGTGCTGTTCTGAGGGGAGTTATGGTCCCTTTCCCCAGTGTGTGCTAAACAGTGAAAAATAGAATGGAAACCTGTCCCTGGGTAGTGGTACAGATGCAGACTGACTCGCTGGGAAGTGGATCACACTCCTCTGTCCCAGAGAGCATATTTTTGAGTGTGTATGACAGTTTCTCCCTTTCTCCTGGTACATTGTCCCCCCACCTCTGCCCCAGCATCATCAGAGTGTCAAAAGAGTATCCTACCCTTGCACCTTTATATGAGTGGTCCATTTGAGTGCATGGTAGTAACCTAAACAAAAATTACTTACCAGGGGAAAAAATTACAGACTTAAGGTTCAAGCTCTTAGTTGTTGATTTTTATTTGTTTTTCCTTTTGCTTTTTATTTGTCTCGGAAACATGTTAAGTGCAATGCATCATCATTTAGCAGTTGTTCTGTTTTGTGGAGATATTATGGGCAGTCTTGGTATATCAAAGCAAGGAGTGGTGGTGTCCCACAGTTTACATGGAACCCCCTATGGTACATCTGGCTTTGGTGATGGAGCCATGTCAGTCCAGCTTTCCTCTCACGTGTTGTTTCTTGTTTGTCGGCTTAAGTCTGACCCTCTAATGTTATTCTGCTTATTTTTTTAACTAACCAGCTCCAGTTTCTGTGAAAATAAGCTCTCTGTGGAAGACAGCACTTAATGTCTGTCAGGGTCTGGGTGAGGTTTACAATGTTGTGAAGATAGAGTTGGGAGAGCACAAAGCTACAGCATGTATTAACTTCTTCAATAAATGGGGCCACACTGTGGGTCACCTAACAGCAGGAGTTCACACAATTCTTGGCCAGAAAAAATAGCTCTTATTGGAAATGATCATTTTTGTGAACCTCATCAACTGGTCATTTGGCTTGTAATGTCATGTGTTGTTGAGTAGATGCCTGCTACTTTGTGTGGTGTGAAAAATAATTTGTTAGGTGAAACCCCTACTAAAGCTTTCAGTTACTTTCAGACTGCTTAGGTTGGTTCACCTGAAAGAGAAAAGATTTGGGTTAGAGCATCTCCTTTGACTTTTTGAACTTGGAGAGCCAAATTCTCATATTTCCTCCTGATGTGAAACCATTATGGATCCATGTGGCCAAAAGTTGTCCTTGGCTGTTCAGCTGGCAGATCTGGCCCACAACCCAGCCAACACAACGTGCTGTTAATCATAGCACTGGCTGTCGTGACCATGTTCTTTCCTGCGTGGTGGCCACTTGACAGGGGAGATCCCCTGTGCCAAGTACTTGGTGGTGGAGAGGAATCATCCCATGTAAGGGTGGCAGAAAGAGATGAACATGGTGAAGAACACAGGAGAAGTTGTGGGGAGCACAAGTACAGCTCTTGGCTGGCTTGTTTTGGATGCAGGTTTTTCTGCAGTAATCAAAGCAGTGAGCCCAAATAGCCACTTAGGGCAAGGGCTGGGGCTGGGATAGCCAAAGGGGCTTCATTTGGCCAAAGCATGTTGGAGAGATTTCTTGTTTATTCAGGGAAGACAGATGTTTCTTTTCCTCCTTGCTCCCAGTTTGTCATCCCTCTTCCTTCCTCACAGTCTAGAAGCTCATTCCCAAAGAATAACTGAATTATTTTTGAAATGCTTTTAAGGGAAGCTCAGAGCATTGGAAGCCAGATCAGATAATAGCAATAACTTGTCTAAGGTGGCACGGTGAGGGTGTGTGCATGTGTTTGGGGGTGCTGGGGAGTGAGCAGTGGGCTTGGAGCCGCCCTGGAGCAGGAGCAGGAGAGTGCTGGCAGACCCTGAACAGCAGCGGCGCTATCGTGGCCACCATGGTATCACTACTTTATTTTAATGTGATTCCTTTTACTTGATGTTAATGCAAGTTGTTCCTTACTTAAAGTAATAAAAGGAAATGAAGACACATTCTAAAATGAAACCTGACTCTAATCCATTCATCATCTAATACCAGCCTCTTTATCTTTGCTGGTACCTAATCTGGTTAAATGTCCCTGTTGTAGGATTTTAGTGAAAATCCTCTATGGGGAATAGGGTTTTTTGCAATTGGATTACTCGCAGTAAATGGTCCAGCGGTTCAGCTGGTTTCAGCTTAATTTTTTCTTTGTGATCTTGTAAGGGTAAGTTACAGTTCAGTCTGCCTTTTTCTTTCATTCATTCACTTCTTTTTAATTTTTTTTTTAAATTGTTGTTGAGAAAAATATTTTTTCCCCCAGAGCTAGGAATGTGATGGGGAAAACCTCATGATATCTACATGATTATTCCCCCTACAAGAGTGTTAATTTCAATGGCTTTATCTGGGGGATTTTGCCATTATTTATATAGCTGAATATTTTAGTAGCCTAATTAATCAGTATCCAGTTTCCATTTATTAGCGCTCTCTGATGAATTGATAATTAATCAGCTCTTCTAAAATATATATATAAAATATGCAGGTGATCGCTTGTCAGCTTAATGCTTGCTGATGAAGGGAATACTCCAGCACTACAAAGGCTTTTTATCTGGAGTATTTGCAATGAGCAGTAAAATGCAGAACTGAGACTGAGGACAGGAAAGGGAGAGGAAAAGACCTACAGGTCAGTGAGCATTTGGGTCTCTTGCTAATTAAATGGGGGACTCTCTCAGCCCCTCACTGAGGAGTCTGCCTGCATCTTGGAGGTGAAGCACAAGATTATAAAATAGAAAGGAAAAATTTTAAAGAATTGCTGTTGCTCCGTACAGGAGCATGACAGGTCAAAAAGATTAAAGAAACTCAACAGCAGAGAAAGTGTGTGAGGAGGTTTTAAGCAAGAGGGTGGGAAAACTGCAAGGGTGACGCCAAGAAGGAATCTGGAAAAGTCTGAGGATCACATTGAAATCCTGGCTACTCAGATTTTTGTATGTTGTACCTCATGCTGTAGTGGGGGGATGCTCAGCACTGCTCTAACAGTGTCAACCTTTTTCTCTTGACAGTCTAACAAAGTGCCAGTTGTGCAGCACCCACACCATGTACACCCTCTTACGCCGCTTATCACATACAGCAATGAGCACTTCACACCAGGAAACCCTCCTCCACACTTACCAGCTGACGTAGATCCCAAAACAGGTAGGTGGGAAGTATTTTGGGGTTTCTTTTGAGAGGGAGTGGGTGGATCTTCCCTTTTTGCGCATTAGGGGAGACGAGTGCAGGAGAATGGATTTCTCATGCTGGAGCACCAAAGGGGGCATGAAAAATGTCAAACCCAGATAAAATATTTTCTTTTAAAGCCAATTAGACTTCAGAAGGAAACCTATTGGGTGAATTTTCATAGAGCTTCTGCAGGGTGACACCAGAGTTGCATGTGTGGGGTCGCTTGCAGGTGTGTTTCTTTGCAAGCATGATACCCCACCTGGTAGTTCAATCTACCAGTGCTTGGTTTGCATGCACGACCCAGAGAATTAAACATGTACATTCTGTGATCTGCACTTACAAAATTGCAGCTGGAATTTTAAAGGTGGTGGGTCATGACCGGTTTCAAAATGAATCTCTTTTAATTCCCCAAATCCCATTGTTTCTGTGTCAGGAGTTCAGCCATTTTTCTTCTATAATGTTGAATTTTCATCCACTGTAACTACTTAGCTCCAGCTTTACACTTGCAACTCTTTTCCCCAATGTAAGTCTACCCAACTCTTAAGTTCAGCCTGAAGGGCACTCTGCTTGAATATAGAGCACCACGTAAAATCCTGACTAGATTTACTGGTGTTACAGAGAAGAATTTACATGTTATTCTAACTTTTTAAGAGTCCCTTTTTAACCCGAGGTCCCAACGAAGTCAAACAGTGTCAATCTTCTTTCTCCAGGCTGTGCTGAGTTCCTAGTGACAGCGGTTTTTGGTTTTGTTAATCCAAACCCCATTTAGTTAATTGGGAAGTTCATCAGAAACAGAATTCATGTCAAAGGAATCACTCTGTGTCAGCCCTAACTTATGCAGATAATTTATCTAAACTCCAGCCCTTGAATGAGACTGTGCATTAGCTGGTTGTCACTCGATATGCTTCAACTGGGGCCCCCTTTTAATTGTGCTTAATGCTGACTTCACATGGCTTGAAAGGAATCCATCTTGCCATCCCTGGGTATTGCAAGTGAATGGCATAGTCAACCTCTCATTTAAATAATGGCAGTACAGGGAATAGCTTTTAAATGGTTATCGTAAAACATATGATTAACGTCTGTAGACTGTTTACTTTTCTTCTGTGAACATTCTTTCAAGTGTGCAAATAGCTCACTGGATGGTTAAAGCCCAGTTAATCTGTTTGGGTTTTGTAATGGAGAAAAAGCAATGTCTGCATGAAAATGTCACACAAGGAGATTTAATTTAGAGATTAAAAGCTTCCCAAGTGACTTTAAAAAATAATTTTTAGCCCTGAATACAGTACCCCTTCTTTTTAATGCTCTCTGTTTTATTTTTGCTTCTGCTGTGTAATTGTGCCCTGGCTTGTTAATTGAAAGACCCAGCTTTGTAACCCTTACTCCTCTGAGTAATTCCTATTTGCTCTTAAGGTAAGGAGCGTTAATATTTAAGGCTTGTATCTGGAGCTGGTTTCTGCTTTCTGAGTAGGAACTGTACCTCATCCATAGAGGATGGGTGGGTTCTCTGTCCTCCCCTGCACACCTTCAGCATCTGCCCCTGGTTTTACCAAGCATTTCCAGGGGCCCTCACCTCCACTCCTGGTTTCAGAAAAGCTTTCCTAGGTTTGCTTAAAAGCAAACATTATTTGCAATTTTAATGACTTTTAAACTTGTTCTGGAGATTACTTTGGAATAATGCCATGTTATTGACATGGGTAGGGCCTGTGGTCTTTTGGCTGACTCTGAAACTAAAATAACCATGAAGTTGTTGCGGGGTCCATCTTTGTGTTGAACATTTAAGAGAATATCTAGTACAGCATTACACCAAAATTGTATCTGAGACTGATGAATTCTAAATAACAAAAATAGTTATCTCTGACTGGAGAGGTGACTGAGGGAGTGAATAACATCATTTTTTCTTGTTTAAAAAATGAGAATGTGAAAAAGCCTTTGAAAACCCTAAGTGAAGGCACAATTACTGTAAAAAAAGTAAATTGACAGAAATTTAGAAACATATGCGTTTTTTTCTTTATATTTTATTTATTTTCACATTTCAATACTGATGCTGCTTTATGTTCCTCTTCTATAGGAATTCCAAGGCCTCCACATCCTCCAGATATATCTCCTTATTATCCATTATCACCAGGCACTGTAGGACAAATCCCCCATCCGCTAGGATGGTTAGTACCACAGTAAGGAGTTCCATTTTTTTATTTTCTTTTTTTCTTTTTGTGATGTGTAAAACTTATGTAAAAATATATATGTTTGTGTGTGTGTCTGCACTGGGATGAGTTTGTTTGCAAACTGCCATTTCACCGAGTGTTATGAATTTACCCACCTCATGAAGGTTAATTAAAATTTATGCCAGGTCATGTGGTCATAAACAAACCTGAGCAGTTAGACACAGCTTTGCATGTCATCCCAACCAGCTGACAGCTCATGAAGCATGAATTTTTAAACCCTTCTGCAGAAATGTCCTTTTCTTGTTATTGCCCTTACACTGCACCACATCAGTTTTTCTCGGATTTGGTTTTCTAGGAGCTCAGGGTGGTTCTCACAGACCCTTTTTTTTTTTTTTTTTTTCCCCACTAGGGCTATCCTCACTACAAATTTGCAAATTTAAATTTCATTTGCCTTGTCTGTTGAAAACCCTTTTGTTTTTCTTATGAAACAGTAGAGCTTTACATCGGCCAGTGAGCAGCATTCCTAGTTGAGATGGGGCTGGGCAGTTGGCAATTGGCATCTGAGGAATGGAATTTCAAACAAGAAAAAGGAATTAGTTTACTTTAAAACTGGCTAAGAAAAAAAGCAATGGAAAGTTAGTTTGAGGTTTTGTTTTATTTTCAGCTTCTCAGATCCCACTTGCAGAGCCTTGCTGGCTATGAGGCTCCCAGCAGTAACTGAGTCCTTATTTTCTTTTTTTTTCTTATGTTGCCATCTTTCAATAGGTTTATAATACACTTAAGCACTGCCTAAACCTTTTGTGCAGTATATTTGATTTAAATGCTTATAAAATCCATTTGTATTGCTGGATACAACAGTTCTCTGCATTATGTTACTCTGTTTTTCTCACGTAACAGGCCTCCTCTGTTTTGGGGTGATCATATTTCTTATAGAAATTAATTGCCCTAAGTTCAAAATAGTTTGCTCCTGCTTGAGGTTGTTTGGCCAGCTGTGCTGAAATACCTCTCCACAAGTTCCTCCATGAGGAACTGGAGTTGACAGCCCACAGGAGAGCAGGGCAGGGCAGGAGGTCACTGCATATCTCCAGGTCTCGGGCAAGGAGAGGTGGTGGCATCAGCGGCCTTGGAGGCCTTTCTCAAGAATAAACGTGTTGATGCAGGAGAGGTGGAGCTTCTGGCCATTTTGCAGGCTGCCCTTCCTTGTGGGTGGTTACGCAGCTATTTTGGATAGAGGTTCTCCCACCCCGAGGGTGAAGCATGTCCATTGCCTCTCTGCTGAATGTTGCTTATCCAGAAGAGCACATCATGAACAGAAGAAAAATCCAAAGCATTGCTCCCTGAAATCTGAAATTCCTCCTTGTTTGTGGTGACTTACATTTTCCAAAGGACACCCTGAACAACTGTAGACTGCATGGAGCTCCTTAGCTCAAGTTTGCACAGCAACAGCCTCAACGTTTGAAACAAGTACACTCAACTAGTGCCAAAAGTCAGTGACATGAAAGACATGAGAGCGCAGGGAAGAAACTCTTCACTGACCTATACCCCATTGCTCACGTGGGTTTATGTATTGTGCAGACACAGGTTTGTCCTCCTGGACCTCATGCCATGGCTGCCAAAGCACGTGAATGATGCCACGTGTGGCCAGTTTCACCAGACAGGTGTTAATGGCCACCTCTGTCTCTGGACAATTCTGTCATCCCCGCTGCTTCCGAACAAGTCAACACCATGGTGTGCTTGCCTACCCACAGCTCTTACAGCTTCTCCCAGTGATTTTTGTTGAGGGGGTGACATCCCCATCACATTTGCTTTTGCTCTAGAAGAGTAGCACGGCCAACTTCAGAGAAGTAACCCAAGTTTTTCATTTCCCCTCTCCTTGCCACTTGCACTTCACCATCAACTTCCCAACCCATCTATCCTCCACCGGCCTGCATGTTTCTGGCATAGTACCCACCCCAAAAGCATTCTGCCCAGTCAGATGATGTATTTGAAGGACAGATGAAACGAGCTAGCCAGCACAGACAAACCTCCATCAGAAAAAGTTGTGTGTCTTTCATGAGGATGCTGTTTTGCATGTTGCTGTATTTTTTAATTATTGTAATGAGGTGTGATTGTCTATTGGTTACCCACAATACTTCTTGGGGACTCTCCCCCGGTAACTCTTGTCAACACTTGTTAATCTGACAAAAGGCTACAAATTAAGCTCTGTTAATTTAATGTTTTCTCACCGAGATCTAAATACCGAAAGAGGCCCAAAGCGCAACTGAAGTCCTTTGATTCACTGTACTTTATTTTGGTATAAATTTACATTCATTATTGTTTTCCTTTGGATGTGTAGCCCTCAATTAGTGTGATGGCTCCATTAAAGCAAGCGAGACTTCGCCTTTAATTATTACAACAAAACACCTAGTTTCAGCTTGGGGAGAGGGTCTCTATTGACATAAGCAGAGGTTATAAAATTTAATTAGCCATTCCTATCAGATTTATGGCATTCAAATTGTTCTGTGTTTCTTTCCTTTGATCCTTGCTGTACAATCCCCAAGATTTTTGTTCTGATCAAATGAGAATAAAGCTTACTGTGCAGAGAGAAGTTTTTTGTTGTTCTTTTTTTTTTTAAAGCCCTTTTTTCCTTTCTCTCATTCTCTCTCTCCCTTCTTTTTTGCCAGGCAAGGTCAGCCAGTGTACCCAATCACGACAGGGGGTTTCCGCCACCCTTACCCAACAGCTCTGACCGTCAATGCTTCCATGTCAAGGTGAGTTCAAATACCGAGGTCCTAAATCAAGAGCAAATGTAGCTCCTCCTCCCACTCTCTGTAGGAGAGCATTTCATCTAGGCAGCAGATTTCTGAAAGCACTTAAGTTAATCCATCCTTAGCTTTTTGGTGGGGTGGAGGAGAGGGTGAGGGCTACCTTCCCATGTGAAGAGAAGGTGGTGTCCTAATGCTGTCATTGGGCCTCAAGAATTTGTCTTAGAGGGAGAGGTAGAGGTGTGAGAAGCCACCTTTAAAAGCCAAACTAAATGAAAGAGCTGGGAGAATGTAATGTTGAAAAAGCAAGAAGTTGTGATAGCCTTTGCTTTCTCGGTGGCCATCAGCCAGAGCAGCGCTGTGTGCGCGGGAGGGAAGGCTCAGGAGGGAGGAGGACTGCTCTTCAGCAGAGTTGGGAGGAAGGTTATTGTGCTGTGTTTTTCCCTCCCAAAGCTCCAAACACTAATAGTCAACATAAAAGGGCCTGCCTGACCCTCAAAAGCTTTAGAAGTATATATTTCTCCCCCTCCCTACCTCCAATTAATTCCATCTAATTTTCCAGGGGCTGCTAGTTTTATTTACAAACTGGTTGGCAGCACTATGTTTAAGTAATCAGTAATTGCTCCTAATGATAGTTTTATTTTCTGTTCATCTGATTTTCAGCCTGGTTAATTAAATCGGTGGAAGTTTAGACTTTCCTGATGGGCTGAAACAGCTAATCCATTTTGATGATGGCACATAATTAAATTAGCATGCATTACATAGCAAGGTTCCACATCTCTTCCCTGCTCTGTCCCTTCCTCTCCATCTCTGCAGTTTAATATGTGACCGTTGGTGCATAGATGATCTAAGGAGGAAAAGACTGGCGAGGGCTGGGGGGAAGCACACCTCATTGAGAAATGGAAATCTGTACCTAGGGCTCGTGAATGAATGGGTGGGAAAACAGTGTGGTGTGTGCTTTAGATAAGTAAGCAAAAAACTAAAAATTTAAATTAAAATTCTGGTCCAGCAAATAGACAACTGGAAAATCAACTTAAAAAAAAAAAAAGGTGTAGTTCCAGAACAGAAAAAAATACTAGGCTGGGGAGAGAGCAAATTTAAGCAATGGTTCCCTCCCCCTATTTAATCTTTTTTAATATCTATAAAACACTTACAGGCATGGTGTGAGGCAAAGTAGAGCTTGATTTAGTTTAATTATTATTAGAGAGGCTAGTCATTTGAGGGAGGGGGGAGATGTGGAAGCAGGGGGGGCTATATTCCCAAGATAGACTTTATGAAAGGTATCTAGTTAAAAAGAGTACACAGCAAATTAAATACATTATTGTGGTAATGGGACGACAGAAGTAGAGGTCTATTATACTTATGGCAGTTATAGGAAATGTAGGCTCCTTGCCCTGTTCTAGCACATCCTTTGATATTCATTCCATTCAGCAGCAGGGCCAGGACTTCTCAGAATTAAGTGATGGGTCATTATACTTTAAACACCATGGAGAAGCCTAGATTGGCAATTAAACAGCACTTGCTGACACTCGCTTGTGCCACCCTGTGACCCCCTTTAGATTGAGTTGTTGGAGCTCGGGGCCCTCAGCCTGCTAAATTGGTAGCAGGCACTTCTCCTGACGAGGGCTGGCTCTGAAATCTGCCGGCTTCAAAGGGAGCAAGATCATGTATAAACCATAATGTGGGTGCACCGTGGCTCAAAAAATAAGGCAGGAATAGATGAAATGTTACAAGTGCAAGGGGAAAATGAGAGAATAATGACAAATCTAATGCAACTCAAAGCAGAATTGTTGCACAGAAAAATGCATCCCACTGCTTGTGCATAAAATCAAGGCAGGCAGATGACATCCAGTTAACAGAAACATGTCAACAGTGAAGTAAAGTGAGAGTGAGTAAGAGAGAAGCCCCTGAGACAGCCAGGAACAAAAAATTAGTTGTCCTTAACAAGTTAAGACTCATCATTATATTCTGGCTTGGAGCCATAAAAGGAGACAGTGGTGTATAATGAGCTGCTTAGAATTTTTAGGGTGTTTATTGCAATTCATGGAATACTTGTCTAGAGAAAAAAAAAATCTGGTGAATGTCTTAGGCGAAGGTGAGGGGTGTGCATATACACAGGGAGCCTTTCTTTTTGTCTCTGACAGAAGCCCGTACGTGTGCACGTGCTCAGGCACACGTGCTGGGGGATGAATTGATTTAAGGTGTTTACCCTTTGTTTCAGCCCAGAAACTTCTCTGGTTTCCCCGTAGATGGGAGCACCCTCTGGGCAAGCTGTGCTCTCATACATGATTTTGTGTATGTTCTCCCGTGTCAGCCTGGGCTCAGCAGGGGGACAGCCCATGTCCAGGTGTCTGGTGTGGTCAGGAGATTGCTGGTGGTGCCCGTGCTGGCCCTGGGCAACTGCCCTGCAGGGCCCTGCTACAAGCCCCTGCTGCAAACCTTGCCTTTGCTGTGCTGGCTGTGCCCCAACAGTGAAGTCAGCACAGACCTCAAACCTCACCCCTCCATCCACCGTTTTCCAGAGCCTTCCTTCAAAAGTAATTCCCATCTTTACCTGCATTATGGTGTGGATCTTTGGAGCCTATAGTGCTTCCCAACCTTTAGTTCCCTAAGCTTAGAAATTGCTGTTTATTAGTTAAAGTGGGCTTATGAATAGTTTATAAAAGGTTAATGGGTGACTAATAGTGATTTTTCATAAATGGTTTAGACTATTAAGGTAGTGTCTTCATGTTGTTTTAACCATTTACTATTCTTAGTTGTTGCTTGTAGCCTTGCCACACTCACATTGTATGCTTGTATTATGCCTGTAAGATCTCCTGATCCTTCATTACCCCTCTGAAATATGCCTTTAAGGTAAAATGAGACAGGGCTAACTGAGTGATGGGCAAACAGTGAACCTACTATGAAAAAACAACTGCTGTGAGAGGAAATCAGGAAATAATTTAGCAGAATTACACCAGACAAACACTGCACAGCAGTTAAGTGGGGGCAGTGGAAAATACCTTCTGTAATTGAAATTTCAGGGGAAATTCACTTTTGCTGAATGTAATTACTGAAGTTGGAGTGTAGCCAGGAAGTTAAAAATTAACACCCTTCCCCTGCTCATATTGCCATGTGAGTGGCTGTCTACATGGAAATGAGCAGGCACTCAGACTTTGGGCTCAACCCTCATCCCACCAATGAAAGTCCATGGGATTGTGAGAGCAACTTTGGGTTCTGGAGCATGTTTTTATAGCCCTAAACATAGGAATGGGTGTGTAAGTCCAATAGGCAGCCTTGTGAATTGGACAGATTCAGTATGGTCATCGGTAATGAACACAGCACTTCCTCATGGAAACTGAAACCCTGAAAATAACCACTGAGCAGCAGCTGCCTGTTGAAGGCTGCTTTCTCTGGAGTTTAGAGCCCAGTGAGTAAAATATCCCAGCTGAGGTCAGTGGAAGCTTTGCTGTCCTTCAGGCTTTCACACAATGTGTTTATGTTGTGCTCTGTACTTAGATTTTCTCCCTGCTGGTACATGCCCACTGCACTTCACGCTGAGCCCTCATGTCAGACCAGCAGAGCTCTTCCTGCCTGCTCTCTGAAGGAAGGCTTTTATTCTCCATCTTCATCCTTCACTGGCCCCTTGTCTCTGGCCTAGCCAGCCCCAGCAGTATAGTCCTCTCTGAAACACCGGGTCTTGCCTAGGGCAGTCACTTGATAGGATGTGCCTCAACCTTTTATCACTGTGCTTGGACTGCATTCAGCAAGATCAGTTTTTTTGCCACCAGTTTTATTTTTGGTCATGTTTGTTAGTTATTAAAAAAAAAATCCAACTCATGCTGCCAGTTTTTATTTGCATTGTACCATGTCTGAAGGTCCCAGGCGCTCTGTGAACAAATTTTAGGTATGTCCAATCAAAATACATACACATGGAAGTAGAGAAAGAACAGAAAAAAATGATACAAAGGCCCAGTTTGTGTCGTGCTGATGGTGAGCAGTTCTGTGGCAGAACTTGGACAAGGATGCCAGTCTCCTTTGCAGCCTTGACATTGTCTTCTGTTCTGACCTACCATGAACCAAAGTATATCCTCAAATGTGTGCTTCTCTCCCAGCTACTTTTGTCAGAGAGTGGGAAGGCACTTGGACAATCCACTTGGCGATTTGTGTCCGTGAGTCTTTAGCAGAAGTAGGAATGACCATTTTGCTGCCCATTCTCCTCTTCCCTTGCCATCCCACCTTCCTGCCTCCCTTCTCTCCGTGCCTTTGTTCATGAAGAACTGCAATTCTCTACAACTTGAACAATTTCACATTCTCCCTGTCAGTCCTTGCTCTTCCCACCACTGCCTTCAAAGACAAAATAGTTCTGTCTAATCTCCCTGAGTACTACCAGCTGATAGACAAAAGATCCTCAGAGCTTGTAGTGGACAGTGCTCTTGTTCATGAAAGTACTTCTGTGTCATCTTGTGAATGCAGAGAATGTCTAGGCAGTCACAGGGGTGGGATTGTTAACCTTGGTATTGAAATTTATAAGAGGGGAGAGCAAAAGGTAGCCCCACTATATTTCTGATGCTTATACACTGCGATATCCATAGTATATCACTCCATTTTAAATCCTGTTGGATAGAAAAAAACCATTGTATATTGATGATAGAAGAAATTATTATTTATCCCATTGAGTGTTCCATGATCTTGGGTTATTTTACTTGGATCAGATTGTTCAAAATCTGGAATGAGAGTGGGGATTTGCAGTGAGAAAAGCCCTTGCCAGATCACTTTAATTCTGGTGTTTTGAGGAAAGTTACTTCTGAAACATAATTTTAGGCTAGAACAGGTTCCATTGCCTGGAAACCTGTTGACTTCAGTGGGGGAAGGCAGTCAGTCATGCTGTGCTTTCCTTATTCACTGCAAAACCTTTCTGAGACTGTTGAGAAACAATGACATAAGTCAATCCTGCTTTTGAGAAGTTTGTTCATTTCTGTTAAAATGTAAAAAGTCTGAATGATTGTGCCATGTTTGTGCTGTGATCCCGACCAAGCAATTAGATTCATGCAGAAGGATTACATATCCCTCTGAATCCACTTGCAGGACTGGGATCTGTCCATGTATGTGACCATAAACCATAAAGCTGACAACATTTTTTTCTCTTTAGAAAGGCTAGACTGTTAAAGCCTTTCTAGGTTACTTTAATGGATCAAAAATTCCACAATCTTCCACCTTCTGTTTAAGCAGTGTGGCTCAGAGATTTATTAGACACAAATAAATATTTTCTTTTGCTCCATCAACAAAATGTAGCTAATGAGGCGTCTATAAGTATTATCAAAAATGCATCTAGAATGTGTTGGCATTAATATTTTATTTTGCTGTCAATATAGAATAAAAGATGTCATCCTAAATTCACAACATGATTCAAAACTATAAAAATTATTCCTTGGCTGCTACACATAATTTCTTAGCAAAGAAATGGACTGGTGGATTTTGTTTCAGGTAGCTGAAATTCCACCTTCATACAAGTTCATCCAGTTGAATTCTCCTTTTGTTAATGTTAAAAATCATGATGTCTCATGTCAGTAATGATAATGAAGGGGAAGATTGGCTTTAATGACATTAGAAGAGTCATTATGTTTAATTTATTGCTAATTAATGCTGCCAGCTTTCATATGCTTTGTCTAGCTGTCATGTGCTTGTTATATGCCAGTTGTTTTTTTGGGTTTTTTTAATGTGTGTACACATCCCTCCCCATTCATTCATTTTTATTCTGACAATTTACACAGCTTTCTCTCCTCTAGGTTTCCTCCACACATGGTCCCGCCACACCATAGTTTACATACAACTGGAATTCCTCATCCGGCCATAGTCACACCAACAGTCAAACAGGAATCTTCCCAGAGCGACGTCGGCTCACTCCACAGCTCGTAAGTTCTTGCTTCCCCTGTCTTCTCTTTGGGATACTCAAAGCATCCCCTGTGCATGTGTGGCTTGTAAAAAGGCTTGGGTTTGTGATGTTTTTGCTGTAAAATACTTTTTCCATTTTTTTTCTTTTCTGTTATAATTGATTGAACGTGGTTTAGCTGCCAACGTGTGTCCAAATGATGGTAGCAGTCTTTGAGTCATTCTATGACATTGGCCAGTAGTTATTAATTTCACCTGTTTCAAAAGGAAGTGGAATTTCCTTGATTGAGATTCAAGCTTCTTGACCAGTTTATTACTCAGTGCCTAGTTTGAAGCCTTGAGATAACAGATGCATCACATGAGACAAAAAACAAAAAATGGCTTCTTCAAAGCTGCAGAGAGCTGGTATCAAGTTTAGACAAGACAAGAGCCCTTTGATAAAGGGGTGTAATTATTTACTATCACACTCAAGCTGTCCATGTGGAAAGCTTCATTTTTCTGGAGCCCATGTCCTTCCAAGGTTCTTGTAGGGGCTCAGAGGGTACTTGGTGATGTTGCATAAACATGAGGTGAGTTTTCTTGTAATGCTTTTAAGACTGTTCCCATACAGCAGCCAGAGTGAAGGCTCTAGAGAACCTTCTGGTCCTCTTCCTAGAGATTGCTGAGGATTAATGCTAGAGAGATTGAGGGGATTCATTTAATAAGCTCACAAGGGGTTCTCACTGTGAGGTCTCTGTCTGTTGTATCTTTACTCTTCAGAAAACATCAGGACTCCAAAAAAGAAGAAGAGAAAAAGAAGCCACACATAAAGAAACCTCTTAATGCATTTATGTTGTATATGAAGGAAATGAGGGCAAAAGTTGTAGCAGAATGCACATTGAAAGAGAGCGCAGCCATCAACCAAATCCTCGGTCGAAGGGTAGGTAACAAGGGACAAGCACAAGCAGGGCCTGAAACTCGGCAGGATTCACACCTTCTGAATCCCTGTGTTTTTCTGCCATTGTGAAAATGGTAGGGAAATTGCTAAACCAAAGGCCTTGGTTTGTTTTCTAGTTTTCACAGGCACTTCTTGCTGGTGGGGTCATTCATGGGGAAGAGGAAGAGTTAATTAAAAGCAGTGTTATTTCAGTATCACTTCTATGACTGGTTGATGAAAAAAATCTTAGATTTTTATTTTGGCCCAAGATAGGCAGAAAAGTAAATGGGAAATGAAAAACCTTTGAGTACAGTACCAGTATCAGCACCTGTAAGAGCTAGAAGAGGTGAGGAAGTGCCAGTGGAGGAGTCACCTCCAAAGCTGTAACTGAGTTCTGGCTCAGGACAAGTGGTTCAGCTTATAGACCATCTCCCCTGCTGTCTGTTTTTGTTTAGATTTCTTAATTCTCCTCTCTCAACAGGAGACAAAGGGGTTGAGTGCACGTAAATGATTAGTTGTGGTTCAGTTGATTTAACTGCAGTTATAATCTAGAGTTGTAAATAAAATAGGAATGTCAGCATGCCAGATCGCCTTTTTTTTATCTCATCTTTATGAAAATCGATTCTAGCTGTACTTATATGTATAAATAACACACTTTGCTGTTAACGAGCTTAAAAAACCCCAACCACTAGTGCTTTTTATTTTGTCTTTTTGTCTTTTCTCCACCCCAGTGGCACGCGTTATCCAGAGAAGAGCAAGCGAAATACTATGAACTAGCAAGAAAGGAGCGACAGCTTCACATGCAGCTGTACCCGGGCTGGTCCGCACGGGATAACTATGTAGGTTCCTACATAGGTGGAAATTTGTAGTAGTAGAGCTTGTAGAAATGTCTGTGTGACCTGCTGAGCTACACATTGCACACAAGCACTGCGTGGAAAGTCTCAGGACCCCAGTCTGGTAACGACAACAGGCGCTTCTCTCAGCGATACCAAAACTACTGGGGGTAATTCCCACTTGGAAGAGGCTTTCTGTCTGGGACTAGTATGGGGTTAGAATTTGAGGATAACAGTACAGCTCTGTGGAAAGAAAAAAAAAATCTTCCCTTCACTTTAACAGCATCTGGAAATGCTGTTTGGCTTGCTGGTTATTTTGAATTTCATTTTTTAAAACAAAATTTAAAATCCCCCTTGTAAGGCTCCTCTCCTTTCCACCAAAAGAGATAAATAATTACTGTCTTGTGCTTATCTGTGTGAGAGAGTAGTGGAAAGTGGAAGAATGACATATCCTAGCTTCAGAGAGGGACTGGCAAAACCAAAAGCATTCTATTTTTGAAAGTCTTTCTCTCAAGTGAGGTTAAATGAATTATTCCACACTCTATAGTTGTGTATTTTGTTCATTTTCTTTTTCATGCCCACGTTACCTTTTTTTCCCCCCAACCCTCCTCATTTTTTAAAAAGTATATTGGAATTCATGATCAATTCATGGATTGTTTTAAAATTGATTCTTCCCTCTACTTTTCAGAAAGGCTGTTTTTGAGCTAAAAGAGGTAGTATTTTTTGTCTGTTAAAAAGCATAAGGGCAGCTTTATAACTCCTAGTACTAAATAGCTCCTTCCATGAAGGGTGAGCGGTACAGATGGTAATAAGTGTTTGCAAGCCTAAGCCCATAAATTCTTGATAGATTTGTGGATTGGTGAGAGCTCTAAACCCTTTCTAATAGGATTATAGCAGCATCTTGATTTTTTTTTAAAGTTAAATAAAAATCACCTAAAACTTTCAAGGTCTCTAACTCTGTAAAAAGCCCTCTTCTCTGCCTTCTAGTCACACTTCCCTGCAGGTTTGGAGACCACCAGCTCTAAGATTGATGCCAGTTTTGTGTAGAGTTACACATTATGGTTTTGTTGAAGTAGTTCTCTTCCATCCCCATCATCATCACTGCCTGTTTTACCATAAATATTCTGTTTTGCTCTATATGACAATACTTGCCTATGTGAATCTGCATTTTTATATGTATGGGTGGGAGGAAGCCAGTTCAGAGTCTTCAGTGAAGCCAGGAGAAGCAGCAGCAGCTCTTTACATTCTTCTGCCATTTCAGTGGTGGAGAATACACATGCTCACTTATTTAGCAATATGTACTTAGGGACATTTTTTCAAATCCTTCTGTTTTCTTGATCATCTTTTCTTTCCACTGGGTTCAGCCCTCCTTCCTTGATCATTACTGGTATACCTGTGTATCCTCATTTGTCCTTTTAGTTCAGAATATTCTTGATTCTGTGCTCCTCAGAGGAGACCTTTGCAAGCCTGATGAGGCACAGCTCCTGCTTAGCACATTTTCCTTCCCTTTTCAGCACAGTCTGGCCTGAGGCTGTCAGACCACAGGCTCGAGGTAGTTCCTGAGCACTGTGCAGTATCGTCATCTTGGGTGTTCAAAAGGGAGTCTGGGCTCGACTGAGGTTTCAGGAATGCTTATTCTGCACAGTGACTGTGCCACCGACAGATGGGCATGTACAAAGCCTCAGTGTTTAGGACCTTTTACTTTTGTCCTCACTGTGTGAACACTGAGAAACCCTTTCTTCTCAAGCTAAAAAGGACAGGATGAGAAAGCCAGTGCTTTCCCAGCGGCTTGATGCTGTACCCCCAGGTGACCTTCAGGGGGAACCTTCCTGCCTGAGGAGAGCGTGGTACCTTTGCATCATCCGCAGGATTTATTTATGTCTCCTCTCCTGGTCCAGTCACAGCTCTCCTGAGTGCCCCTCCTCCCTCAGCCATTTGTAGGGTCTTGAGCCTTTCACACCTCTAGCAGGGGAGCGACTTTGGGCTTCTTGAAGTGGTTAAATTGTTAAGCACCTCACATCAGGCTCTAGGATAAGGCCAGCTATAACCCAAGTCTTCAGAGACAGGAGCAGTGCATTCAGGAAATGCAGCTTTCAGCCTCATGGCTTGTTGGTGTCACAAGGCATGTTGGCTCTTCCCGAGATCTAATATGAGATGTTTAGCAGTGCTGAGTGCTTTACTCAGAAGTATGTAAGGGTCTAGTCACCTCACCCACTGCTTGTCTAGAAATTACTACCAAAGAACTCTGCAGACCTATCAAAACACATGTTGGTTTGGCTCCGGAGAGGGAGCTACCAAAATGGTTAGCAGGTATTTCCATAAATATTTACTCACAGTGTAAAAATTTGTATAGTATGATGAGAGAAAATGTTAAAATCTGCTCAAATCTTGGGAGAACAATCTTAGGCAAAGAAAAAATGGTGTCTTCTGCAAAGCACTTGAAAAACTGCCGCCACAGTTCTTTCCTTAAGTCCATATATTAATTTAGCTACATAGTCTAATATCCTCTTGTAGCCCAGAAATTGAATCAAGCAAACCAGATTATTCTTATTTCTTTTAAAACCCTTTGTAATAATGAATGGACAGATGTCACATCAACTTCTTTACACCCTTTTCAAAGCATCAGAAATTTCTGGTTGACATTCCTGTAGATCAGCTGTTCTTAACAGATTGCTCTCCAAAGGCATTGCAGTACTTTAATACCTGGCTTGAAGAGCTTGTGAAAGGCAGGTGACTCCTGACCTTTGTTCTGGCTGGCCCTCGAGTGAAGAAGTTATAAGGTCTCAAATTGAAATAGCTCTTGAATTCCCAAATGTACTGCAAAAATTAAGCAAATTTGCCACAGATGCAGTCTGTTAATTATGCCAGTGGCCTCCTTGAGATTAAATAAAAGTCAGGCTTATGATCTTGAGGCAATTGTCTGGTTTTGGTTAAGTTGTTGAAAGCTGGAAAAAATTCACTGATTTTTGCAGAGTTACTGTCAATCTAGATCAATATAGATGGAGCAGAGTCTGAGCCTCTTGCATCTTTATGTGATGCATGGATTTCAAGATACCATGCTTTTCCCTATTGTGTTCTCAGGGAGCTTTAGGAGCAATGCTTGTCTCCCTGATCTGCCTGTCATGTTAGACTGATGGCTGCTCTAGCAATTGACAACTTCTATGTCCCAAAAAATTACCTCAGAGGTGTTAGAGATTATTTGCCATCAGCATCGAGGCTGCAGGATTATGTGCCTGTTGTTTAAAGCTCCTTTGAGATGGACAGTTCACACTGCTTTTTGCATCTCCAGAAGGATCTCATAAACCTGGAACAGCCTGGACAACAGGATGGCAGGTTACAACCCCGAGCAAGCAAGGGGGAATGAGTGCAGAAACCCTGTGCCACAAGGCCAGTTTTGTGGAGGAAAAACAGGACAACGACTGATCCATGTCCTACATTCATGTTGGGGGAATTTTTTACTAATATATTCCAGGAAACCTATCATAGGGATCATCCCAAATGTGGATGTGCCATGCTGAAGCCCATCTTAACAGTGTATCTGGAATCCATCTACTGAGAAAGATGCCCACTGCATGGGAGAACCTCTTGGCTTTCCCAGATACATCCAACCCTTCAAAAGCTCTGTGAGATTCCTTCTTCCAAGACATGTTTGTTGCCTCTTGACCACAAGGGACTGCAGCTCTGAGGCCTTCTCACCAGCTGCGCTTGCTACCATGTCTTCAAAAGAGAGGAATTCTTGTACTGTTCACAGCTGACATTGCAGGCCCAAAAGTTGTTGCTTTTAGCATTTGGAGAGCTGTGAAAATGAAATTACTCTGTTGCCTACACTGGCCTTGTTGTACTACTCTGCAAACCCTGTACTTCAGTGTTAGAGGAGATTTCTTAAAAAAATAGCTTTTCACTTTTGAGCTATACTTATTACTTCATATTTTTTCAATTGGAAAGCAATTACTGTGTTTGCACAGAAGCTGGGCTCCCAGCTGTCCTCTCCCGCACTGTTGGAGGGAAACAGAACAGCCTTTTCTCCCTCCAGTCAAAACCTGTAACAAATTTCATCATCTATTGGTACAGCATTTGGGAAAGGGATAGAGTTTAGCAAAATATTACTGGTTGTTTCCTTGTGACAGACCAAAATGTGGGAAGGGTCTTGGCTATGTCTGGATTTTTTTTCTTGTCCTGGCATTGTTTTCTAGCTTTCAGTGGAACTATAAAACTGCAGGTTAGGATACACTCGTTACTGTGGGCTTCCTTGTCTGTTTGAATGCTTGGGGTTTGGTGCTGAGGAACTCCAGGGGCTCAGTCTGACCTCATTCTCCCCTCTCTATTCTCCCTCTCCTTCCCTTCCCTGCCTCACCAATACATGACCACAAATGATTCTTGAAACTTCTGCATGCAGGAGTGTACACATGTCAGATGTTTTTGGCTTCATGATGATCTTAGCTCAAAAGCAGCATCTTGCAAGTCCTTCTGCCCCTGCCCCAGCTGCCCATGGCCTTGGTGGGTGTTGGCACTGGGAGGGCAGCAGTGAGACTGTCTGAAAAGTCACAGGGTGGGGAGGCAGAGTCAGTCTTGGGATGCAGCATCTCTCTGGGGCCCTGCAAAGTTCCCTGCACTGGGGGTGAGCCAGCGTCACACTCTGGTGTCCCGCCTTGGGACACCTGCTCCAGCTGCAGTCCCATTGCTCGGTGCCCTCTTGCAAGGACACTTGTTTGGGGTTTTATTCTAATCCTTCTTGTTTGTGTATGTTTTCTGCAGGGAAAGAAGAAGAAGAGGAAAAGGGATAAGCAGCCAGGAGAGACCAATGGTAAGTAAAGATAAGTCTCAACCTCTTGCTTAGTGGAAGTGTGGCAGTCCTGGTGTGACCCTTGTAGGTACGGGGGAGGTGGGCACAGGTCTCCTGGCCTCAGGGGAGCCAGTCCCTATGCTAGAAAGCTGGTTTTTTTTAAATGCACTCCAATAATTCACGCGTTACCGCCCTTCTAAAACTAGTAACCCAGCCATTGCATGTCAGAGCCTCCTCGTGTGGCACTAGCCGAGTTTGTCCGTGTAGTTGCCAAGCCTGTAACCGCAGAGCCGTAGCTGTAATGCCTATGCCATCGTTTATCCAGCCGTCCGCTTCCTCCGCGCATCCGCGGGCGTGTGTGCGTGTCCGTGTGCGTGTGCTGTTAATTTGGGCTGTCCCTGGATGTCCTGATGCATGCCTTACAGTGGTAAATCGCACCCATCTTAAATTAAGGAGGTTTGCCATTCTATATAGGAAATTAGAAATACTGCATAGGCAATCTCATAGTCGATCTTGAAGAAGCCCTAACTTAGTTTTTTTGAAGCCTTTGTATAATTTGTTCTTTTTTTTCAGAACACAGCGAATGTTTCCTAAATCCTTGCCTTTCACTTCCTCCGATTACAGGTGCTAACGTCATTTTGAGTCATTTAAAATAGTTTATAAACTGCTTTTTAATTTTTTTTCCTGCCATTATAGATTTTAACATTAAACACTTATGACATTAAGAAAGAAATACCATCCACACGTTTTGATAGTATTTATTATCTATATATCTTTATATCTATTATGTTTGATAGTATTTTTGAATTATGTTTTTTGTTTTTGTAACAATTGCTATTAAAACAGTAATACAGTAAAAATAACGCAAGAGTTGTACTAACTGTGCAAATTGAATATGCAGTATTTCTTTAAAGAGACTGATAAAGAATGGAAGCAAGTCAGTAATGAACCTCCTTAATCTAATGGCATTTTTCATGGCTCCCACTAAGTCTTCTCACATTAGCATGCATACGCATTTTTTATTATTATTTTAGTTTTGAATCTTTTTTTTTCCTTTCTGCTCAAGCCTATTATTGCAATTCACTAGCTGTACTAACTCAGCACCTTGCCATGCTTTACGTTTTATTTTCTGGCTGATACTAACATACTCATTCCGCAATCTGCTTATTCTTATCCATTCTTTTAAATACAAATTAATGAAAACAAGTAAATTGAATGTTATTCCAAAAGCTGCATTATCCCAGGAGATATAATTTCTTTTTTTTTTTGTTTCTTTTTTTTTCCTCTTATTTCATGTGAGTTGAAGAAAAAAGCATGTTCAGGATCTAACTTCCATACTCAGCTTCTTTTCTTCCTTTTTCCCGCTCTTAAAAAAAAAAAAAGAAACCCCAGCCCAAATCAATCTTGCCTGAAACATCCTGCTAGACCAACCACAAAGACTTTCCTCTACCTGCTCTCTTAAAAGGGAAAGAAACAGTCCTTTATAAAGGGATACTGCAGCTTTAATTGCAACAGCTAATCTCAAGAGTTGAATAAAAATGTAATTATCACTTTTTTTTAACTTTTAAATCAAAAGTCAATATTTGCAATTAATAACGAGGACATTGATTTTTATTCCCTTTTTTATTTTTATTTTTTCCTTATTTTTACCTTTCTCTTTTTTCTCCCCTTTTCTCTCTTCCTCTCTCTCTCTCTCTCTCTCTCTCACTCCCCCCTCTCCCCTTTACTTTTTTCCCTCTCTCCCTTTTCTGCTCGCTTTTCTTGAACTCATTCAGACCTGAGCGCTCCTAAGAAATGCCGAGCGCGCTTTGGCCTTGATCAACAGAATAACTGGTGCGGCCCCTGCAGGTGTGTATAGTTTTCCCAGACTCGCTATGGCTGATTTGCAGCTGGTTTATTTGGTACTTTCCCCTTTTTTTTCCTGCCTTGTTGCTTTGTAGCTCTGTGTTGTGATCTAGAAGACACAAGGGAGTGGGACACTGCCATCAGTAATCATCTCTCCAAAAGGGTTTTGCTTTTTTTTTTTTTTCTTTGTTGGTTGGTTGTTTTTTTTTTTTGCCTTCCTCTTTGCTGCTGCTAGCCAAAAACCCACTGTAAAACAGCATCAACCTTAAGCCCATCTGATCCGTGGCTCAACCACACTCCTGCCTTCCAAGCCTCCACCCAAGGACAGTCGCTCCCAAAGCCCTCGATAACGCGGCACTGCGTGCGGTACCGACACCACACAGGCTCGTGGCCGTGTTGGAGATTTTTTTTTTTTTTGGTTTTCCTTTGGCTCATTGTGAAAGTCCTGTTTTCCTTCCTGCCCTTGGTATGAGGGGAGATTACCAAATAAAACGGAGGTGACTGAAAGCTGAACGTAGCTGTAGCTGAGATGACGCAGACCAAATGAGCTCTATCCACCATTGTGTTGTATTTTTTGTGTTTACCTTATGCTAACAGATGCAAATACTCCAAAGAAGTGTCGGGCATTGTTCGGGCTTGACCGACAGAGTTTATGGTGCAAACCATGCAGGTATAAAACTACCCATTAGGCCTTTGGGGAAATAAAAGCAATCTGTCCTCTTAGTGCATTTGTGTGATTTTATTTTTTAAATCTTGTTTCCCCACTCCCCACCTTTCTCTCTCCCACAGCATCAATTGCTAATAATCTTTGATCTTTGGAATTTCTTGCTAATTTAATGCCGTTTTCTCTCTTTCTTTACCAATAACCTCTCCCTGGTGGTAGAACTGGGAACAAGAAAATTCAAAGTCCTTAAAGCTGGCAATTTTTTGGCATTTTTTTATTTTTTCCAGAGTGTCAGCAAAATTAATGTTTAGCTGGACATTTATATTTTGTCTTTCATTTGGGTTTATGTCCCCTGCCTGCAGAGGCTTTTAAAAAAGGTTCTGGGATCTGCAGTACTAGTGTTTTTCTCATTATTAGAGATGTAAAAGCCAGTGTTTACAGCTTATATTTTATTCATTCTTTTGGTATTATCTGAAAAATTAAAACAGCTACCTGTTGGCTACTATGCCTCTGTAAGGTTTATGTAGATATAATTTTTTTTAATTATCTGAAATCTTTTTTCCTAATCCAAAAATATATTTTTTCTTAAATCTTATCCCAACAAGTGAGCTGTAAACGTCTGAGCTCTAGACAAAACTAATTACAACTTTAGTAGCACGGTTTCCAGCATTAAAAGGAGATGAAAGACATCAGAGAGCCCAAATTCCGGCAGCCCATGTTCTACTGGAGTTTAATTCCATGTGTAACTCAGTACGTACTTCTTTCTTGGTGGAGGGATACCGAGTAGTTCTTTTCTCATTCCTTTTTCCTTATATGATCGCATTTGGTTAAATTTGTTGTTTCTTTATTCTGATACAAGCAGTCTTTGAATTTGGAATATTATGATGGTAGGTATTTCAACCCAAACCACACTCTGTGTGTAGTGATTCCTCTCCCACATTTTCCCCTCTTATTCATGCCAGTCCCATGTGCTCCATCTCATTTAGAATGTAGCTCAGACGTCCATCGTATTTTGTGTATGCACGCAGTCTTGTCTGTGCTTAGTGTCCAGGAACCTCGGATTGAGGGTGGTGGTGTGTGTCAGTGTACCAGAGGGGGCACCAGAAATGCCTTCTGCAGGTTGTGTCTTGTCCCATTTGAGGCACGGTAGTATGGGGTGTTGGGGTTTAGGTATCAGTACCAGGACCTGTGTTAAACAAGCTGGGAAAGCAGCAGTTTCATAGTGCTGGAAGGGAGAAGGGTTCAGTCCAGAAGAGCTGAGTAGCTACTTCACTGTGTCAGGAGGTTCGAGTCTCGTGCTAGCCAAGGACTGCAGTGCTGTGTTTAGTTAGGCTCTGTTCTGTGGTTACTTTGCTGCACACTATCAGCAGATATTTGTGTAGTCTGGTGATAGAGTACGTGAAGCATGTCAGGCTCTGCATGCCAAGTACCAGAACTGGGGGCACATCATGTTTGTGTTGCTTTATCTCTTCCTGGCTGCTTAAGTAAGCAACATACTTTTAAAACTACATTTTATCAGCAAGGAAACTTTTTATTTGGTCTGTACAGTGCTTAGGTTACATGTGAAGCATAAACCCTCTCTTATACCAGATTTTGGTCAGAAGTCTTTTCAGTGCATCAGGGACAGCTTTAGTGGTATAACTGATAGTTCTGGACTTACTGATTCAGAGTCAGCTGCTTTTCTTTTTGTTTTGGTTTGTGTTCTTGTTTTGTTTGTTTTTTTTTTTTTTTTTTTTTAATGCATGGAGGCATTTTACCACTAGGTATTAGAGCATTTCTCTCCTAGTTCTGGTCCTAACCACTATAACATTGCATTTGCTAGCATGGTAGCATTTTGTAGCACACCTTAGGTAGGTGCTAAAGATGTGCAGTTTGCTACTGTGGTGAAAACTGAGACATCTTTGTCCACAGCAACTAAATAAACCCTTGCAATCTTCTGTGGCTTTCACTCATGGCAATTGCAGCATTACAGGTTTCCTGGTGCTGTTCCAGGGCTAGTTTCAAGAGCAGCAAAAGTGGGCTCAGGTCTGTTGGTGTTTGCTCTACTGATGTAGCGAGTTAACGCTTTCAGAGCAATGTATGAGTGAATAATCCTCTGTAGTGCTTCTGAGGGGGAAATATGTAGTATTTTTGTTCCAGCCTTTAGCAGAGCAAAACTAAGGCACAAGTAGTTCCTTAGATTTTTACTTATTCCCCCTCACCAGAGCTGCCTGCTGGTCTTCAAGTCTTATAAAATTAGACTTGCGTGCTTTGGGGGTTTGCCCTCTGGGCCTTTTGTCTCACTTAACCCTGACAAGTTCATGACCACAGGTAACCATGGTGTGATTGGCACAGATTGCAGAAATATCTCCCACTTTGAGCCATCATGATTTAAGTAAATATTTTTTTCAAACTACAAGTGGCCACACTATTAAAGAGTTCAGCAAAAGAAGCAATATGGTCCCTTAATCCTACTCAAAGGAAAGTTACTTCAGGTAGCAAAGCAATGGGTTTGGTTTTTTAAAGGTTTTTAACACTGCAGTGTCAGAAAGTCAGGTAAACCTGGTTTAAAGCTGCTTTGCCATGGGAGCTCTTTCTTTCTGGCCACAGTACTTAAATAATATTAAAAAATAAATTTGCAATGCTGGCATACTAGATTCAAACTGCCTCCAGTTAAATAATTCATTTCCCTGTAGGTTCAGAGCAGTCCAGTTAAAGGAGTTTTGGACCCCCATCAATGAGGCAGGCAGAGCTCGGGTCTATGCTTGCAAGTAATTTTAATTTAGGGATGGAGAGGGAGTCCTGCAGTCTGCAGATTGTAAGAACCCATCTTTCCACACAAGTAATATTGGTGAGCTTTGTGGAGCATAACTGTCCTGCTTTGCCACTGGAGCTGTACAGAAGGTCCAAACAGGAGCTGTGGCCCTGGTGGCTGCACAGCTGAAGTAAGAAGTGGTGAGAGAGGAGAGGAGAGGAGAGAGAGAACAGCAGAACTGTCCTTAGCCAAGAGCCAGAGATCTCCAGTGTTGTTTGTTGAGTGTAGAAGAATTAACAAGGTCTGTTTTGAGCCCACCAAATTAATTTTTTTCTGTCTTTTAACGTTGCTCTAATAAAGCATGGTTTACAGCCTTCACTTGCTGTCTTCTATCTTTCTTTCTTTCTTTTTAACATTTAAGTTGCATGGTTGTCTTTAGTTTTTTAGCATGTATTGATCTGCAGGCTAACGTGGTTAAAACTCTAATAGCCCTAACCCCTTACGTTGCCATGTGGCACATGGCACTCTGAGAGCAGACCTGAGTCTCTGGAGGAAGGGATGGCACAGCACTGGTCCCTCACTGAAGCTGGTGAAATATGGGGTACTGGGTTTGTTGTTCCCTTCCTGGCTATGGAAAATGATAGTTTTAACTCCAGGATCAAGGTAGTGTGGTCTCCTTTGCAAATGAGAAGCATCTGTCCTCATTGCCTCGAGGGTGGAGCTTGGTTTAACCTAGTCAAATGCCATACCTAGGGGAGAACACTGGTGACCAGCAGGGGAGCTGGGGCACCCCCTGGAGTGGGGAATGTCTCCTGGTGACACTCAGCTGCTGTGCCACGCTCAGGCGCTCCCTCTGATGGAGTTGCAGAGCTGGGGTGATGTATCCACTGAAGAGGGAGAGCAACCTCCTCCTTCACACTGGTGGCTTTGTGCAGCTTAGCTGAGCATCCAAAGTTCTTGTGGCACAGCTGGTCTAGACAGGCTTTGTCCTATGCCTTGGGCTGTGTGACAGCACTTCAGCACTTCCTGTGGAAGTGTGACTGTGGATCGGAGGGCTGAAGAGCCAGCATGCTTAGGGTCAAGGTGGCCACTGGACATCATTCTGCCAGATGCTGTGGTTGTTTGCCTCATTATTTCTGTCCTACTGCTAGAATTGTCTTGCACATACTTGGCAAGAGAAAGTGTGAAACTGTCATCTGTTTTCATTGCTCCTTTACATTATCCAGTGGACAGAGGGAGGAGAAAAGATCTCTGTCGGGTCACTTATTTATTTGAAGATGAGCAGCTCTTGCGAGACTCTCATATGCCCTGGTGTGAAATTAAGATCCATGTTGCTCCTCACCTTTGTACCTGTCGTCGTGCTCTTCACCTACTGAAATTGGATCCCACTCTGGAGTTACATGGATGGCCTCTCAGAGGAAAATCCCCAAAACGCAGACAAGCAGCTTCCCAAATCTACCACTCTCCCCTAAAACAAAAAGTAAAACTGAGTCGATTTAAAGCCACAACCTGCAGGCCATACAACCAGTTATTCTTGTTATTTTGGATCATGCTCTGTTTTCCTGTTCTTTTCCTGTTTTTTCTTCTGTTTGCTTTGTTTGTTCGTTTTGTTTTTATTTCCCCTCTCTCTTGTTCTCTCTGTTATATATCCCTTCTGTCTGACTGACATTTCTGGATTTGGTGTGGTTCTTAACAGAGGAGAAAGCATTGAGCAGTAGTTTGCAGCCGTTCTTGCCTCCCAAGGGCAGGGCATCGTATGAGACCACAGGTGACACAGGTGTAGCTATAGCCCCACTGAGTTGGACAGTGTTATGGGACATCTTGAGATACCATCACCTATCCAGGGTTTTTATTTTAGGAGGATTAAATTACTTTTTAATTTTTTTTCCCATGGAGGAAAGTTTGTAGATTAGAACAGCGGGCTCCAAAACCCATTTATCTGGTTTTCTGATTATGAAAATAAGGAAAGGAGGCAGCCTGAAGAGGAGGGGGATGAAGAGACAACTAATCGGTGAATCCTTTCCAAATCTGTTAGCTGAGGGGAGGTTCCCGAGCGGGTTTGGTGCCGAGGACACCCTGCCAGACCCCCAGGATGGCACGTGGGGCCAGGATGCCACCCATGCAGAGCCCAGAGTAGCTGACTGATGGCTCTTTGCTGTAGATGACTGTCTCCATCAGCGTCTCTGCCCTTTATTCATGGATAACTCTCTCCCTGTTTCTAGGAGAAAAAAAAAGTGCGTTCGCTACATACAAGGTGAAGGCAGCTGCGTCAGCCCACCCTCTTCAGATGGAAGCTTACTAGACTCTCCTCCGTCCTCCCCCACCATGCTCGCCTCCCCCTCCAGAGACTCGAAACCACAGACTGAACAAACGCAACCCCTCTCGCTCTCATTGAAGCCCGACCCGCTGGCGCACCTGGTGATGATGCCGCCGCCATCCTCGCTCGTGCTCGCTGAGAGCGCCGCGAGCAAGCCCGGCGCCCTGCCCGCCGCCAGCTGCCCCAACGGGGCCCTGGACCACCCGCCGGCCGCCCTCCCGCCGGCCGCCGCCGCATCCCTCGCACAGCCCTCGACGTCCTCCTTGCATTCCCACAGCTCGCTGCCGGGGACACAGCCCCAGCCGCTCTCCCTTGTAACGAAGTCCTTAGAATAGCTTTAGCCTCGTTAGCCCTTTCGGTTTCCTTTCGGGGGGATTGAATTCTGTTGGTATTTGGGGTTTTTGGTTTTATTTTGGTTTTTTTTTTTTTTTTTTCTTTATTTTTTGTTTTCTTCTCCTTGTTGTCGTCCGCTGTTTGTCGTCGTTTCTCGGTTTCATTTTTAATTTGTGCCATGTGGCTACATTAGTTGATGTTTTATCGAGTTCATTGGTCAATATTTGACCCATTCTTATTTCAATTTCTCCTTTTTAAATATGTAGATGAGAAAAGCCTCATGATTCTGCCAAAATTTTTATCAACAGCTGTTTAAAGTCTTTGTAGCGTTTAAAAAATATATATATATACATAATTGTTATGTAGTTCCAATAGCTTAGTTTTAAAGACTGATTTTAAAAATTAAAAAAAAAAAAGAAGCAATTTTGAAGCAGCCCTTGCCAGAGGCATTGGTTCTTTATTATTTGTATTAAATACGAGCTTGCGAACCAATCATTTTACATCTGGTTTTTAAACCTTTAAGGGCACAACGAATGCGGTGCCGCTACTACTTCTTTTTTTTTTCTTCCTTGTGTGAAACAACCTTTATTGTGATGTTACTTGTTATTGTTTAAATGTACAGAAACAAAGGGTTAAAAAAATGTGTTAATATACCTTGTTCCATGGTGTTGTTCTTTTTGGGGGAGGGGACGCTACTCAACAATTAAAAGTATCACAACGCTATTGGACCAGTAGTATTTATTGCTTTAGAAATTGCTTGTTGTATCTGTATGTTGTCCCTTTTTAAATGTTTTTTTTCTTCCTTTATTTTTCCTTGAAACATTGTATAAAGGGTTTTTTTTTCCTTTAGTGTAAGCATCTTATATATAACAACTCATTTGTACAAGGTTTTTAAGTTTATATATAAATGTGTATATATATATTTTTCCGGGATTTTGTTTTTGATTTGTTTTCGTGAATTTTTTTTTTTTTTTTTTTTTTTTTTGCTATATGAAATACGGTTGCCACCAAATGGACATTCGCAGATGCATTTTTTCAAGGATCAATAGTGTAAAGAATAAAATTGCTTTAAAAGCCATTACACTCGAAAAGACTTGAAAATTTAGCAAGGGAATTTTTAGCAATGCTGTTTGAAAAATAGCAAGGTCCAAGTGTCTCCTGTTCAGAACTGCAGCTGAATCCCCTGCGACATTAGGACTGTAGGCTGTGTGCAAAATTTTTATGTGCCAAAATTCTCAGTGACTTTTAACTTTCTCCCGACGACTTTATTATTTTTTTTTTTTAATGCTGTAATTTTTTTGTTCATCATGTTTTGCTGTGATGTTACATAGGTAGATATGTATGTAGTTTTAATGTCACCTATAACAGACGTGTTTGGTAGCAGATTGTCCGGAAAGCATTTAAAATGAAGAGGTATAAACCCTTAAGGGCCAAATTCTGTATATTAGATTATTCATAAAAGGAAAATCAGACTGCCACTTTTATGTACACTTACTACATACAGGTAGGTAGCAAACTTAAAACAAAAAAAAAAACCTAGGCATGTTGATGTTGCAAAAAACGCTGTATAAAGCTGAAAAATTGTTCATCTGTTCATTCAGTGCCATTGTAGTTGACATGAAGCGATTGTAAAACTGTCTCAGATTTTTCTCTGGTTTATTAAGATGCTAACTATAACATTTTTTGTGAATACTTTGAATGTTTCCTAACAGTTGTGATGTTACTGTTCCGTTTTATGCTCTTATTCCGATTTTCATTTTTAATGGTTTGGAAGCCATTTTTTGTAATGAATAAATGTTCATGCTGTACAGTATCTGTAGCATGCAGTTCTGGATTAATAAAAGCAACTTAGTATGTGCAGAGAATGACTTGTCAACTCATTTATGCGTTGACTGCATTTTATCTGGCTGGAAAGATTTGCAGGCTGACTGGAAAACTTCTTCAGGAAAAAAAGGGTGAAAATTGTGGCAAATTGTAGCCAGCTCTAGTTGTGAGAAATTCCCGATTTACATTTGCGCTGGCCTTCTCCCTGCTCAGGGGAGCAGGGAGCAAATGGCTCAAGATTTGGCAGAAGACAGCATGTGAGCTAAGGGAATGTCCTTCCTGTGGAGTCTGACTGGTGGATGGGAGACCAGGGCTGGTGATACCTTTAATTTTAATGTATTTCTGTTTAACCTGGTGATCTCACAACATAGAGCTGATGCACTATAAACGTCACACAGGAGAGCCCAGATAGCCCTAATTAGTAAAGTCCTTCTTCTGGCCTTAGGCTTTATCTTCTGGACACATTTGAGTCCAGTTTTGCATATATTTGAGGGGTTTTTTAATACAATGAGCCCTTGCAGCACAGCCTACTCTTGGTTCTGAGAGTCCAGCATCCCCCTGACAGCAATGCCTGCAGATGCTGCAGGATGGGAGGGAATTTATATGCAAAGATTCTTAATATGTTGTCGATTTGTTTGGGTTTTTTTTAATAAGTGGAGATTTGAACTTCCTAATTTCCAGGATTCTATCTCAAGGGGATGTCACCATTGGGCCAGTCATCTTGGAAAATGTCAGCCATGGTAATTCCAACAGTGGCACTTGAGGAGAATGGAGTGTAAAGGTGTTGAAGCAGCTTTGTTCCCTGCCGTTGTGCAGGCACATTGCTCAGGTACTGCACTTCTGTTTGGTTGGTCTTGGCAGGCTCCACAGGAAGGGTGAGTGTTCTGCAGAGACCTGGGAACAGGCTGTTCTGTTCTGGGATGGTGCTGTCCCTTCCTGTGGGGTCCAATAAAACCTGCAAAAGTGTTCCTTGGCTGCAGAAGGAATTTCCTTTGTGAGGGCCTGGGAGGTGCTGAGTAAAGTACTAAATAATGTGTAAGCAATATACAGTACTTTAAATTACTAATATTCAATAATTAATTTACAAGACAAGCCTTTTTTTTTTTTTTTGTTCCAACATGTTAGTAAAGGGCAATATATGTGAGTATTGTTTCTTATCTCCTATTAGAAGGATTAAGTCATGGTGAATTTTTTACCAAGCTCCATTTATCTCAAGATCTAAGGCCTGATGGTGTTTTTGTTGTGGTCTGGCATGATGCTGCCCTTGACCTCAGTGGTACATGTTCCCTCATCGACCATCACAGGCACGTGGGCAGCATGGGTGGGAGAGGGCTCTGCAGTGGGGAAAAGGACATTGCTTCAAAGCCTTTGTGGAAGATGCCAAATTTTGCTGTTGTTGGTAGCCAGTAAATTGAATGCAATGCTCAAATTACTCTCCAGCTAGTTAAGGTTTCTAGGGAATTTTTTACTTCTTTTTCCTAAGTGTTTTGACTCTTGCTAGAGCATGGCCATCCATCAGCCCGACACATGTGCTGCATCTCTGCTGGGGATAGCTGCTCTCTTCTAAAGTAAGGAATAGTGCTCCAGGGAGATCTCTGAATGCCATGATTCAAAGTAGACATCATCAAGGTATGATTCATATATTCAGGAAAATGTGTTCCCTGCTCTCTGCTTTATTAGGCAAACTTTGGAAAGCAGAGGCCTAAAACACCATTCCCATGCAAATTAGTTTTCCTTCTGTGTGTGTGGTGAGAGGCATGTGTTCCAAGGATACATTGAACAGGGCTTGTGAGTGGTGGATAATTCATGCTGGGAACTTATTTGCTGTGGAAAACAATTGTATATCCCTGGGAAAGCAACTGCTTGTGTTTCCTCCAGGTTGTGCCTTGGCTGCATCCCTTTGAGGGATTATGCCTTCAGATTTGCCTCCAAATTTCCCTTGCTTAGAGGGATTGAGCTGGGTCAAGGCTCCTGGGAGAAAATTGTCATTATTTATATGTATTCCCTTTGTGTCCAGGAGTCCAGGTACAGTGGAAACGTGGTGGAAAGACAGCTTTGTCTATGCATTGTCGGTGTAAAATAGGGTGTGAAACAGGCTGATCGCCCCCAGATCCACACCAGTGAGGGCAACCACTAGAGTGGGGTGGTGACAAAGTGGCATGGTCTGTTCTCATCCAGGGCTGTCTAGAGACAGCGCAGGGCCCTGCATGCAGTAGGTAATTCACTGTAGCTATTGCTTCCATCTGTTTTTATGGACTAAGGCAAGGAAGCAAGTCAATGTATTGCATGTTCGGGAGACATTTATTTTCCATTAGTTTGGTAAATCTCATTTTTCACTTAGTGTATGGAATTTTAAAAAGTTTAAGCAATTGCTGACTCAAAGCAGTGCCACATGGTTTTATGTTTGCTTAAAAGAAAAAATGGAGAGGCAGGAAAAAAAGAGTAATCTTAGACTATAAAAAAGATGTAAAGAGAATTTACAGTAAAATGGTTGCATGGGTCATTGCAACAATAATGAAAGTTAATAATATTAATGTTATTGTTGGTGGTATTATTATTATTATTATTATTTTTCCAATAATAATAACAAACAGCAACAATGTGTGTGACACTGTTGCCCAGGTATGTCTGGAATAAACATAGGAGTGCCACCAAAGGCTCGATGGAGGTTTTGGATGGTGTTTTGAGAGAGGTTCTCCAGGTAAAAACTAAATTCAGTACAGGACTGAGATTGATCTCAAGTGATCTTTGTTGGACAGGACATCTAAAGCTTTTGGAGCCTTAAAACTATGAATATTTGAATTTGTTCAGAGATTGTAGCAATTGCTATGTTATTAAAAAAAAAAAAAGGTAGACAGTTACTTTGGCATTCATTTAAAAATTACCCTGGAAAACATCTTGAGATTTTTGCGACAGATCAGCTACAAGTGATTTTATTCCAAGCACCCATCATTGTCAATAATGTCACCAACCTGTTTAAGGACCCTTTGAAAACCATAGTCTTCTGATCCCTGGACTGATTTTCTTCTGGGATCAATCAAAAATATTAACTCATGACTTTCATCCATGTACTAGGAGCCACTCTTTTTCTGAGGTTGGAAATGCTTTTAAATTTGGGGTGGGGGGATATTAATCTGGACATCTAAGGCAGTGGAGAACATGAAGTCATGCTCTCTGTCCATCTGTTTGACCCTCTCCTGATAATTCTTGAATACTCTGGCATTTTGAACCAGATTTGACAGCGGCAGTCAAACTCTCAGAGATGATAAAGTCCCTCTGAGTTCCAGGGAAATCTCTGCCGGCACTGAGAAGAGAGGCTTTCCAGATCCACTGCTGAAGAAAAGGCAGGGAGAGCTCAGCTGTTATCCATTCTCTCTGGCAGCATCCAGATGGCCAATTATCACACGTCTACTTCTGGACCAGCATCTGCTCTCCCCTGCCCAGCTGGCAGGCTGAGAAGATTAGGTAGGAGACATGGACAGCATTGGGATGTTGGAGGGAACAAGGGAACGAGTTAAGGGTATAGGGAAAAGTGGAAATACTGCAGCTGCAATATGTAATATTATGTAAGATTGCAGTGGGGAAGCAAGGGGAGGGAAAGGACAATGGGGAGATAGGAGACACATCTGCAGGACACCAGGCCCTGCTAATGCTCCTGCTCACAGAGCAGAGCTGCTCTGGAAAAGTCAATGCTGTGGGGTTACCAGATCCTTGTCTCGTTCCTTTGAGTTAGCAGCTGGCACCAGCTCACTGATGGGAAGCACAGCCCCATTTAGGAGGTACCTGCTGGCAGGGGCTTGTGATGCTCTGGCTTGGACACCACCAGAACTGTTACAGGGTGGGAAAGTCTCAAGGTGTTTCCACAGCTCTGTAGCATGGGGATGACTGAAGCTGAGTGTCCAAAGTAAGAAGGGTGGGATTTTTTCAAGAAAGAGAGAAAAAGGATTATTATCTTTTTTTGCAAACAAGCCCATTTGTAGTAGCTGGTTCCCAGGCATTAGCAAACACCCTGGTTTTAATCTCCATCAGAAATTGTCTCCTTTGCTCCCTTATTTTGTGTTCCCTTTTAAATATGCTGCTGGAGTATTTTTGGATCGAACTATATCTTTTTAATCTGTTCCACCCACCCTTCCTCAGCCCCCGCTGATTCCCTGCCTGCTCCTTCTTCAAACTTATATAATGGCACATTATACAAAATAGCTAAGCAGGTGGTATTTTTAAAGACAGTGAGTGAGCATTTTTTTGGCCTAAATTTGGAACGAAACAGATGGATTTTAAGACTCTGCTTTTTCTATGAATAGTAACCGTTGTTCTCTACTGCCTTAAACACCAGTTTCAAGACCACCTCCAGCAACCAATCAGCACACTGTTATTTAATTATAACAAAATTCTTAGCTCTGTCTGCTGCTGCATGGGCAAGTGGGGGGCACTGGATCAACTTCTGGAGCCAGGCAGACTTGCCAACAATAATTTTCCTTTTCCCAGAGGGCTGAGGGGGCCTGGAGTGGGTTCCAAGTTCCTCCTAAACTGGCTGTTCAGTTTGGGCTCCCTGACAGAGTGCTTGAAAAGGGTTATAGAAAGGCAGATAAATGCACTTCTTGTTGCAAGCTTCCCTGACAAGCCAGGCCTCCAGAACAGTGATCTCATTCCTGCCTTATTATTGGTGGTGCCAGATTTTTTCCATTAACAGGTAATTGAGTCGAAACTAAAATAAGCAAAGTTTGTTTTATCCAATGCGTTTTCTTGCTTGCTTGTGAAAGAAAAACACTTTAGAGAGGGGTTTGCTTTTAATGTTCATGGAAATGTATTTACATCTCACAGATTCCTCCCTGCTCTAGTGTAATTAACCTGACTGGTCTTTTTGTTATTGTTGTTTTGATTTTTAAAGCAAAGATATTGGCGAGGCTCAATTCATTTTTCTAACGGTTTGCATTCCCTGGGAGCAGCAGGGTTGAAGTCGCCCATTCTGTGCACGGCCACAAGCGCTCCTGGGTGTGCATTCACACTGTGGGCTTGGCTTCACCCATGGCCCCAGAGGGGAAGCAGGAGCAGGATTCCAACAGGATGACTCTGAGCAGCATTTCCAGGCTCACAAAGAGCCTTCCCTTCCAGAGAGGTCACGGGGACACTGACGGGACCAGCCAGTGTCTTCTCTCCTGACCGAGCAGGAACACGTCATGGCTGCCCACAAATTGCTCATGGTCTTGCTGAAGATCATTCTTTGTTTCTCACCTATGTGTTTATGAGGGCCAGGAGTTGGACTCGATGATCCTTGTGGGTCCCTTCCAACTCAGCATGTTCTGTGATTCTGTAATTCCTCAGCCAGCAGCTTCAGGCATCCCCATGTTGCCACCAGGCCACCTCTCCTCCTCCTCACCTGTGGGAGAGCCAGCCCTGCCCTGGGTGAAAGGCAGCAGTTTAACAGGAAACAGCAAGCAATGCTGAAGAACAGAGAAATTACATATTTGTGGCTTTGCTGTTTTGCTTCTGTTTCCAGCTGTCCAGTTAGGCTCCTGCCTGCTTTGCCCTAGTGAGGGAGGCCATGACCTCCAGCAGCACGGGAACCTGGGCGCTTTGCACACCACAGCCCCATGGTAGCCACATCACCCTGTGAACCCTTCTCCAGCCTTGTGCAGAGGAATGAAGGGATGGGAAGCATCACCAGAGGTGGATGAGATTGAGCAAGGAGGGTGCTGAGCTCAGGTTGTGGATTGGGGATGGTGGCATGTCCTGCTGCAGCAAAGACCCTGCAGCAGTGGGTAGGTGCAGAAGTGCTGAGCACAGCAGTGGTGTCACCTGCCAAGCTCCCTCAGCCTCACTTCCCCCAGGCTCTGTGAGGCCAGTTACCAATTCAGAGAATCTGTTTTCAGCACAAACAGGACCTTCAAAGAGTTGCGAACCTTTCCGTTTTGGTTTTTTTAGGTTTTTTTTTAATGCCCTCCTAAAAGAAATGAAAGCAGAAAGACTCATACTTAAAAGTCAAGTAGATAATTGTTTCTAACATGAATTTCAAACATTGTCTCTTCCTCTGGGCAGGTATTGCTGGGTCAGTTACCCTGACTGCCCGACGGCAAACTGAGACACAATAACCTCCATGTGAACTTCAACACATCCTCTCTAAAGTAACATTTAGAGGGGGTTTGGTTTGTTCTGTTTAATCACCCAACTTTTGGCGATTTTCTTGTTGGAGGCTTTAGCCAGCTTTCATCTTTGATGCTGAGACTTGCTTGGCAGTAAAGCTGTAGGAGAAGTAAGGTGGGTGACAAGAGAGGTGAGGTCCTGCAGTTGCCCTTGTCTGCCTGAGGTAAAAGGGTTTATGTGGGGAAGGTGTACTGTGTACGAGGGAGCAAACCAGAAAATGCCTGGTAATGTCTGAAGTGAAAAAAGATTCACAATTCACAATTCACAATTGCATACCTGTTGCAGTCTGGGATGTGTATTAACCAAATCCTCCCCTGGCTCTAAAATGGTAAAAGACGTGCAGTCATGAGATACAGTAGCACAGATCATATTATCTGCAAAAAGCATGTTCAGAACCTCCACGGCAGAATCAGTGTTGCCACAATGGCAGGAGATGAAATTCCTTCTCTAGTCAGTCATCCCAAAATATATGTTTCTCACTGGATTTTCTGGGGTATTCCTTGTTGAGCCAAAAATGTAGTTTAATTCCCTTTTAAATGCATGAATTTTGCTTAAGCAGTTGAGTGACTTGCTTTTATGAACTTCTCCTCCTCTGCATCATGAGGGACAACAAAGAACTTGTACTAGTGAAAAAACACTGAACAAAGTGGCTTCACCTTAAATTATTTAATTTTAAGAGATGATCTTCCTCTTTGCCCCACTCTCTTTAAGTTAATTAAAATTAATAGGCATCTTTCAGGTATAGGCAATACACAGGTTGGAAAGATTTGCCATCCACAAGTCTGGTCACTTGTTAAAGCCTTCAGATTAGCTAGAGAACACCTGCAGCATAGACAACAACAGTACAGACCCTTCTGAACTTTGTCCTTTCTTCAAGCTACTCTGACCTGGGTAAATGAACTGAGTGATACAGCCGACTCTCTGCCTCCTTCTGCCTTCAGATCCTTTCTCTTCCATTCACATTTTGCACAGTGTTTGTCACCTCAGGTTTCTTACAAGAACTTCTTACAAGTTTTTCAATTGTCCTGCATTTCATGGGGGTGGAGTAGAAGCCTCATCTCCACTTCACATGTTTGTAACCTGACTCAAAAGACCATTTATGGGTTGAGTTTCACAAATGTGGAATATTGGATATGGTTTTCATCAAAAGGGTCTGTTGGCAATGAATATATTACTGAGACCAACTGCTTCAAGGCAGCTATGTCCAGCAACAAGGTCTGGCCCAGTAGAGCAGACCCAGTAATGTGGAAGACACAAGGACTGGTTGTACAATATCAATTACTTTAATACCCTCATGGATCCAGTCCCTTTTACTTGGCTTGTGGCATCTTTGAACTTTGTACTGACTTACACCTCTTTTTTCTGGGATTGAATGTCCAAGGTTTCCAATGACACCTTATGGCCTCAGGTGTCCCATTTGATGAGGGAAGCTGTCTCACAGCAAGAATTCATTCCAGGTGGATAGGAATCTGTGAAAAATGTCTCAGCTTCAATTCTAAAGCCAAAGACAAAACAATTGGTAGCTACTGCTGAAAAATGTACAGTGATCTTATTTTAATTCAATCCATGAGGCACATTTAAAACAATTTTGGTACTTCATAAAATAACACAATTTTCATGTGTGTTAGAGAAGACAAAAGGAAGAGAAATATAAATAATTCTATATGTTATTTGTATTTCAATATTTTGTATAAGTCCTTTGGATTTGGTCCAATCTAAACCTCATATTTACCCTATCTTAAATATTTTGGGGGGATTTTTTTTCCTCCTGACTATAGCTGTCTATTTTTAGCAGTGATGTTGTTCTGGCTAGTTTTCTTTACCCTAACAGAGGTGACTCCGCAGCACATTTCTTTTGACAAAAACACACAAAACCAACACGGATCAGTTAACACAGATGACATCTTTAAACCTGAATACATTTTTTCACTATAAACGCCACCAGTCAACTTTCGTGTAGGTAGGTTTCCATTGTTAGTTGTCAAAGTCTTCTTGAGTGGATTTCCCACTGTGTCACTTTTGTGTGAGTCAAATCAAGATTATAGGTAACAGAGAAGAAAAAGAAAAAGAAGAGAAGGTTAGACCCTCATTTTAGAGTTTAAGAAAAATCTACCAGCAGGTTGCAGTTCGAGTTGGTAATATACATGAAAGGGGGAGTCCAAGCCGTGTCACAGGTATCACTATATTAGGCTTTCAGGAAAAAGCATACAAAACACATATTGTAGTGGTCACACACAGAGACATAAATTTAGGAACAAGATCTGCCTTAGCTTGAACATAGTCAGCTCTGATAATAAGGAACAATGGACCGAAGCTATTATGAAACGAAACCCAGGTGCCAGAATGGAGAGAGCTTTTAGTTGAGTTCTCCTGGGATAAAAAAATCTAACATTTTTTTCAGACATATGTTGTCCTAAATTTTTCTGTTCTCACTTTAGAAGACAGCTGATTTTATTTGGGGTTTGATTAATGAGATGTTCCATGCTGAAATTTCCTGAGTAACCTTTACATGAATTTTTTGTTTCATCTTTTCTGTCTTAAATAATTTTATTTTCATTGTGACTGAGGAAAATATGCTAAATTATGCCCTTTATCATATATACACGGTATCCAGGGTGGATTTCAGATAATTTGTAGTAGTTTGGGTAGTTTCTAGTCTTACACAGTGTATCATACAATGTGCTGAGTTGTAAGGGACCCACAGGAACATCAAAGTCCAGCTCCCAGGACCACCCCAAGGATCACCCCATGTGCCTGAGAGCATTGTCCTAGTACTTCTTGAACTCTGCAAGGACTGCTGCTGTGACCACTGCCCTGGGGAGCCTGTTCCAGTGCCCAAACACCCTCTGGGTGAAGAACCTTTTGCCAGTATCCAGCCTAAGCCTTCCTGACACAGTTCAGGCCATTCCCTTGGGTTCTGTCCCTGTACACCACAGAGCAGAGATTGGAACCTGCTTCTCCTCTCCCCCTCCAGCTGAAGAAACCAAGTGTCCTCAGCCACACGTCCTGCATCTTTCTGTCCAGAGCCTTCAACATCCTCATAATCCTTCTTTGGATGCTTTCTAATAGCTTTATATCTTTCTTATATTGCAGTGCCATGGCTGGTGGAAAAATAGCTTCTAGAAGTGTGATATTCATTAATGCATGAGAAGCATGAGAAGGTTGATTTATGTCAAAAAGCATTTGTTTGACACTTTCTCTTGACCTGTGTGGGAGGTCAACAGGCTGCTGAGATGTGTCTTAGAAATCTGCAGGACTGGTAGAGCAGAAACCTTCAGTGGAATCTGAAGAGTCACATCTATAAGACAGGCGGAGGCAAAGTCCAGGTTGACTGAGGTACCCAATGATGTCACATCTCCTGCTGTGGAATTGCAGGTAAGTTTGACTTTCCTCTCATTCTAGGTTTGAGAAATACATGCATATGTCTTTGGTCATACTGAAGGCCTTTTTGCTAAGGTGATTATCTTACATGACATCTGATGAATAAACCAGTTTAAGATGAGAAATTTTTGTTTACTTTTGTCTTAGCCAGAGACCAAGAACTTCCAATGAAAACCAGAGCTTCTGGTCCTCTTGAAATGAGCAAGGTGTGTCCATACCATGAGGCACTGCACTTTACAGGGTTTTGTCTAGGAGCCTGAACATTATGGGAAACTACCTCAGGGATTCAGTATTGTCCTTTTGACTTGAAGGAGTAGTCAGAATATCTGACTGCTGAGATAAACAAGGCTGAGCTAGACTTATTTTAGGTCAAACAGGGCTTCTCTCCCCTGCAGAATCCATGGCAATTAGTAGATTTGCATTAGTTTTAGCCAGCAAAAGGTTAATAGTAGTAAGCATGAATATTTTGGCCTATTGTGCAGAACATACAAATATTCAAGGGTGTTTGTACTGAGGCTTTTGGCTGGACCTCTATAAAGATACAAGCAAGAAGCCAAACATATGTTCTGGCATTCTGGGCTTTGATTCTTAATCATGTTCTGTGCTTGCATTCAGAGGTTTGCTTTGGGACCATCTCCAGTGTGAGAAAATATGACAGAGAAATCAAACACAGAGGTTACGCATAGCAGTGTGGTGTTCCTACGTGAAGGGGAGCTTTTGTAAGCACTAACATTATTCTTCTTTTGACAGCAGTCTCACATTTTCCCTTGGTTTATCTTAACTGGGAATAACCCCTAAGACAGGATATCTCTGGGCACTTCAGAGAAGTGCTTTTTGAAGGCAAAGGAAATATTGTTACAGGGGTGAGCCTCACATCTCTTCGGCAGTTAACAATTCTATAAATGCCACTGCAATGTGCAATGTATGTTCATGGCTGGTCTCAAGTGTAGCTGTGGTGCCTGGCTTGTGGCACAGGAATCTCTCTTCCTCCAGGACCATGTTCTCTAGCCTTGCTAATACTTGGCTCCCAGAAACAGACTAAACCAGCTCAGACAGGCCATGTAGAAAGCACTGGCTGGGCATGTAGACCAGGTAATATGTCACAGCATGGGAAAAATTTGGTATCACCTGTGACAAAGAATGAAATATGAAAGCTTCCCAGAAACAGAAAAATATGGAAATTAAGGTTTTGCAATGGGTTTGGATTTGCTTTAACCTGATAGTATGCTCTTCCATTCCTAAGAAATTTCTCAGGAATGGCTTCCATATTTTTTCAAGGCATCACCCTTTTACCCATTCTGGTTACCAGGAAAGAGTGCTTACTTGTAAGCTGGACTTTCCTTTTTTTACTCTTTTCTATCCAGAAATGCTCCTCCTCCTTAGTTTTTAATTTTCTGTTTAATTATTTAAAATACCCAAATAAAAAGTCAATCAGTATATGAAGAAACGTAAAAATTACCATGGGGTAAAAAAAGAACCCCACTGTCTAATTCTAAAATACATTTAATCTCCTTGGTAACTTTTTGCACTTTGATAATTCGGTAATGACAAGGGAATGCATTTCACTGGATAGATCTCATATCTGATATATCTGCAGAGGAAAAGCCATGAAGTCAGTGGAAATATCTCAGTGACCTGAGGTCAAGCTGTAATTTCCTGAGAAAACAGAAACTCGGTTTCTTTTCTCCTGATCAGACTTGTCATCTCTTCTTCCTCACATGTGCAACTTCATTTTCCAATGCACATTTCTGTCTTACGTCCGCTTGAGGCACGTGGCAGGTGTGAAAAGCTGATCTATCAGCTGTTGAAGCCAATGGATTTTGATCACAGCTTGCTTTACATCGGAATCTAAATTGCTCTTTCTGCAGAAAATGTCGCAAAATATTGGTAAGAGGAAAATGGAACTGAATTCAGGTAACACACTACACCAACTGAGAACACTGAGAGCAAAAGAGTAGCATCAGGAATAACATCATCCACGGGCCTAACTGCAAGATAATTAAACCAGAAATAGCATGGGGCAAGAAAGAGGCCAATTAATTCCATCAGAAGGATGTCATCTAGCAGTTCAAGACAAGAAGGAGACACTGTATGAAGTGGAGATGAATGTGGCAGTCCGCCAGTCTATCAAAATCTTCTTTTATTAAAGATGCTTATTAGTATCTTATATTTCAAATTAAATATTTATAGTTCTGTTAATAGAATGCAGAAAGGAGGCCTGTTCCAGAAATTCATCTGTACAAGGAGATGTCCACTGACATAAATTAGATCAGTGAAGCTTGGGATATTCATGTTTGCAGTCCTGTCATTATTTTTATTTCAGGGTGGCAGCTGAACTATCTGTAGGCACGTTGCTCTCCTCCCCATGGATGTGTGCACCTCTTACTTTTCTGCAGAGTGTTTTCTTTCCTGCATCAACTGTTTTGGACTTCAACAATTCTCTTAAGGGATCTGTGTTTTAGCCTCCATGGCTGGCAGGCCGGTGCTGTTATTCCCATTCTCCCACATGGAGACTCCTGCAGCTTTTAAAGGACATGCAGAGAAGCAGTGCCAGCTTTGTGAATATATAGCCCCACCATTCTTATTAGATTCCATGAAAGATGAGAATAGGCCTTTTGATGCTTTCAGTGAGTGCTGAAGCCTTTAGCAATGTTGTGAAAGGTCGTTAGGACAGATTCAACTGGTACTCATGGGAGTGGTCCTTGGGATATGGAACTAGTCTGGGAGAAAATGTGAAAACAGAAGTGATTTATATTGAAATGAGGGCTATGAAGACAGCAATGACCACTGAAACATACACAACAATAACTCAGAACAACCTCTCTGGCACACTCTGCTGTGCCATCTTTTTAACCCTGGAGGAGGTGACTGGGAAGAGAGATTTAGAGCAGATCTGTGGGACTGATATGAGTGAACGGATCTAACTTCTATCTAGGTGCTCCTGGGTTCTCATCAGCCCCTTTCAAGGTGTGAGGGAAACCATCTCGGTCCTCTGTGATCTGCTCCCTGGGATACAGATAGCAGGACAAAGCAGTCATTCTCTTTTTCTCCCATGGTAAGTGGTCTCTGCCCTTTTGATATTAAATATATGGGGTCTTTCCAGAAGGGTAGTGTGAAATGTCAAAGAGATAACGTATTTAAGCATTCATCTAGTTTGCAACCATTTTATGCCCACCACACAAAGACATAGAAGGCTTCTCACTCATTTCTCTGCACTCATCATGCTGCCATTGTGGGACCAGAAGATAATGAGATGAATAGGAAGCATTTCCTCAGCGTGAGCGATGTAGGAACATCATTATTAATGTTCGTACAAAATATCCCATCTCTACATGATGTCTACATATCTGAGATACAGCCCTCTGCCAGATATAAAAAACCATGCCCATCCAACAGTGATCTGTTACTTAATGGAAAGTCTGCTCAAATTTCAGTTTAAATTGCATTTATTATTTATGTCTCAAGTACAGAGAATACTGAATATGTCTTCCCCTTATAGTGTTAGGGGATTAGTAGTTTCCATTTAAACAGACAGATATTGGCCCAGAAGGATGTTGAACATGTCCATATTCAATATTTAAAAATTGCAAAAACCCTTTGAAATCAGTGCAAAGAAATTATAACGAAGTAGCCTTTTCTGTACGTACCGAGGTGCTAATTTTCATGCGGTTGGGTGAGCACCTGCAGCTCTGCTCCCAGTCACCAGTGCTTTTCCCTCTGGCTCCTGGTGGGATAAGTGAGTGCTCCTCCTGGGTGAGTGTGCCAGCCTGAGGGCAGAAGTTGTAGGGGTGGGGTTCAAAGGGATGTATAGGGCTGGACAGACACATGGTGATGTTGGAGGTGATGCACACAAAGATGGTCACAGTGGCATTACCTGCAAGTAAACCTTACACTAGATAACAATATTCTGATTTTGGTAATATTTTTCTCTTTGTGACTTGCCTGCTAGCAGGGATAGTTTTCAAACACTGTATTGAGGCGACACTTTTTTATTTTCTGACTTTTTTGAGCTGTAATTTGATCACAAACAACTCACTGCACATGTTCAGTGCTCAGCAACCCACGTGTGACATCTCTTGTCCTTGCTTGGGTGGGTCACCCATTCCACTCCAGATCTCACTGGCACAGTGAATCGAGGTGTTTGAATAATTCATCGCCAAGACACCTGGGCCTAGCTGACAAACTTTGTGTTTCAGGTTGTTTTTTTCCTAAGCCCTTGGAACAATGCAGTTTGTCTTCTCACACTAATTCATATTCATATTCATATTTTCATAGTAGACATTTTGAATGCTTTAGTTAAAGCTGTACCCAGAAGTACACACTGGAACAGATGGGAGAAAGAGCTAGGAATTTTCATGATATTTTACGGGTTGGACAACAACCACAACCTGATCCAACAAATTTTCTTGTTCTCAAACATTTTATTGTCAATACACTCCTCAGGAATGTACTCAAGAGTTGTTCGGGGACATGGAAAAATATTTACCTCAGCCTTCCACAATTTATTACTTATTGTTTGAAAAAGTTGCCTCTTTTCTGCGCCAACATTTATCATCTTGGGAACACACTGGACTATAGCAGTGATATTAAACAATAATGTGCTCTTTGCTGGGATAAAATAATATTGCTGAGCCACTGCAGAGGAAGCCAAAAACCACATGTGAAATAGTTCTTTTGGAAGGGCAAAAAGTCTCAACGTTTGTTAGCAAATAACTTAGCTAGTGGTGCAGACATCAAATGGCTTCAGCAGCACTTGCAAAGCTATTCTGAATATGCATTTTCCCGGGAGTGCTGGGGCACAAAGCCACTGTAATGAAGGTTAGAAATGTAAGAATCCTGCACCAGTAAAATATAATAATATAAAAAAACCTCCAAAACCAACAACTTGCAGAAGATTTAGGGGAAGAAATTATAGACTGTGAGTCTTTCAGCAATCTGTATTAATTTAATTTTTATTTGCATGGCCCTGAATGAGACACTGGCTTAGTGTCTGGGTGGAGGTGGCTGTTCAGACTTCTTTTTTCCATATTCACCCTGGCTGGAGAGGGAGAGATTGCCATCCCTCTCCTCCAGTTGTTCAGCTGCTTTGTTAGCTGAACATTTCTTTCAAAGACATACATTTTCTTCCCCCCAACCCCCAAAGTAGTCTAATACTTTCTCTTGTGCAGTGTGTTATATGTGGTAAAGGTTTCCCATACAAAAAAAGCACAGCTGCAAAGGCAGCGTTCTTTAAATATTTCCCTAAAATGCCTCTTTGCTGAGTTGCTGATGGAATGCTTGGTGAGAGCTACATAGTCCTGTGTGTTTAGTAAAATTCATGTCCTTGAGGACTTTCTCACTGTCTAATTGTGCCTGCCTATAAGCTCCTGTAGGACACCTAGTAATTGTAGGGGAGAAGAGACCATCTTTAGCGTAGTGTCTCAATGCAGCCTGCTACAGAAAGTCCTTTAATCTTCCTCCATAACCCATAGAATCCTAGATTAATTTAGGCTGGAAAAAACCTCTAAGATCATCAAGTCCAATTGTTAACCCAGCACTGCCATGTCCACCACCAATGCATGTCCCCAGGTGCCACATCTACAGTTCTTTTAAATAATACCTCCAGGGATGGTGACTCCACCACTTCCCTGGGCAGCCTGTTCCACAGATTGGCAACCATTGTAGCGAGGACATTTTTCCTAATATCCAATCTAAATCTCCACTGTCTTGAGGCTCTTTCCTCTTATCCTATTGCTTGTTACCTGGGAGAAGAGACTGACCCCCACCTCAGTACACAACCTCTTTGCAAGTGGTTGTAGGGAGTGAAAAGGTCATCCCTGAGCCTTCTTTTCTTCAGGCTAAACAACCCCAGCTCCCTCAGATGGTCCTCCTCAGGCTTGTGTCCAGATTCTTCACCAGCTCCACTGCACTTCTTAGGGCTCATTTAGATCAATGCAATACAACAATCAATGCAAGATGTGCCTTGAATCACCCCTCTCTTCTCAGTGGAGTTCAGCCCACCCAGCTGGGTGCCAGGAGCTCTGTGCCTATCATCAGCTGAACCTGCACCTCCCTAAAGGGCCATCCCTAGTTGGAGCCTCTGTGGGTCCCTCTGTGCTGCCCCAGGATCACAGGGCTGTGCAGTGACCTCAGCATGGAAGGGGCTGGGATTTTCCTGAGAGTTAGTGGGGTGCAACTGCTCCATTTCAGCCAAAGGCTCTGAGTTGTGCACCTATTTTGGCACTACCCAGGTATATTATCTAACCTTCTAAAGACTCACTTGTCCTGTGGGTGCCTCTGCGTGCACCAAAGAACAAATACAAACTTTTATTCCCTTTTGATCTTTGCAAAGGGGTAAGAGGGGAGAAAGTATCAGTGCTGTGCCTGGAGGGAGAAGAAACAGCATTAGAAGGGATGGGTAAGCTGAAAGAGACAGAGCAGTTCTCAAAAAAAGTATTAATAACTACTAATAAAGGCACATTTGAATACTGATTTTAGGTTGTGATGGATCCAAAGAGCCCTGCATGCACTGGAATTGTCCTGGCCCACCTCTGAAGTGCTCCCACCTGAAGGGCAGGGTGCCCCAGTTTCTTAAAAGTTCACTCTGGACTCGACACAAGGTGTGAAACAAATCTTTGAACCCTGGGTGCTTTGCCCAACTCCTGTTCCTTTATTAGAAGCCCAGAAGCCAGCATGGAATAAGCAGGGTAACAGTACAGCGCGGCACATTTTTATAGCAAGGCCAAATCTTTATTATGCTTCTTGGCCCAGTTTAGTGGAGAACACTGCTGGGCCTGATTTCAGTTTTGATATCATACACCGAGGCTGCAGACCCTTAAGAGTACAAGCTGGAGAAAAGAACATAGAAAATGTTAGGAATGAGAAAAGGCCATTCAACACATTGATGCTTGTCTCTTGTAATACAGCGTTTCCCCCAGGATAGCATCTAATTGCTTCTTGAACGAGCCCACTGTCTTTGCCTCAACAACCTTGCCCAGTAGGCCATTCCAAACATTTATTATTCTTTGAGTGACAAAGCACTTCCTTATGTCTCCTCTGAATTTGTTTTTTGAACTTCCATTTATGCCCCCGATCCTGTCATCTGTGCCGTATCAAAAGTAGTAACATGCATTGATATTATCCATTCAGCTAAGATTTTTGTATACTTCTGTTAGACCCCCCTTAAATGTCTTTTTTTTTTTTTTTAAGTTGAATAGATTGAGGGTTTTTTTCACCTTTCAGTAACTTCTACAATTTTATCCTGGAACCAAGTTGAGCAAAAATATTTGTTAAAGCCTGACTTACATTAGATCACACTGAATGGATGTATAAAGTCTACCATAGAAACTCATTTCAGTAATTTTTTTTTCTCCCACTCTTTTGGAGACTGAACTATAATTTAGTTTTCCTGATGCTTGCATCTGGTTATTTTGACAAAAGTTAACTAGGACGATGTCAAGAATATAAAGCTTGGTATGAAATTTGGAAAAATCTGGTCTTTAATTTTTTAAATTTATACTGTGGGCTTCCTCCCCACTTCTCTTTCTCCAAGTAGTGGTTTTGTTTTTTAAGAGAATTCCTTATCATATGGGATTTTCCATGTGATAGTGCTTTGCAGAATCTATATGAAGAAGTGTCAGAATACATCTGTGATCTCCCCAAAAGCCACTGAACCAAGCAGTTGCAGGTTCAGCCCTTATTCACTTCCACAGCCAAGGTGAATAGTTCATTACCTTTTTGGATGACATTCCAGGGCATGTGTTATGCAGGAGGCCAGAACTGATGATCTAATGGTCCCTCCTGGCCTTAAAAAATATCTAAAAATAATGATTATAGATGAAATATATATGTCCCGCACAAAGTAAAAAGCAGCAGGCTTTGGGTGGGAATAAGAAATTAAGAAAAAGAATTTTGCCTTAGCCCTTTCCCAGAGGTTGGACAAACAGCATTAGCCTGATGGCAGCTGTGGCTACTTACTCATTGTCTCTTAATTTTTTTTCATCATATTACCAATGTGGGATTTGGTTTCCAGGTCATCTGTAAATCTTCTAGTTTTCTCTGAATTCCTTCCCGGTGCATTTCTAGTAATGTGAGATCTGAGCAAGATCTGCAGGTTGTCTCTACAGCACCAGGCTGAGCTGGGATTATTTCCTCACAGCTTCTCCACAGAGGTAAATGCTTTCCAACAGCATCACTGAGTTTAGGATCAGGTAAATTAGTATTGGCACTAATTAACTTAGACAAAGGACTAGCATAATTTATAGTTTGGTGGTGAGTTTGGTCTCATCCTGTGTGTTTTCTGTGTGGGTTTGCCCTATGAGATCCAGGCACGCTGCTGCTGGACCATCACAGCCCAGGGAGTCATTCTTCTTTCCCCTGGTTGGGACACTGGCTGTCAGTCAGCTCTGCACCAGCACTGTGTAGGACTATGCTGGATCATCTCTGGGTAATGAGCAAGTCAGCCCCATAGGTCTCAGGAAATTATTTTTACTATTATGCTACCAGGGAGAAAAAACTGATGTATGAGACTGTAATTATTGGGATCATGCTTCAGTTCTTCTCTGAAAAATCTGAACAATATTTGCTTTGCTCCAGGCCCTGGGAATCTCCCATGATTTGTCAGAAAATAATTGTTGGTGGTACAATAAATTTGTTGCTCAATTCCCTAAGTGTTCTGGGCTTTATGCAATATGGAAAGCTGATTTGTTTATATTCATATTTTCTCTATATTCCCTTACCCATTCCTTGTCATTATCTTTATTTCTACAGGTTTATTTCTCTCCAGTGTTTTCTAGTTGTTCAAACTTTGTGTTTGTATATTTATTTAAAGGCAGATTTCAAAAGATTTCAGTCTCTCAGTTTACTGAAGGATTCAGCTTCTTGCTAGTACTTCATCTCCCCTGGTATTTTTGCGAGCGCTCTTGTTCTCCTTACCCGTCTATCTAGCGCTAACCTCTTTGGTCTCTTTGCTACTCACAAACCTCGGAGTCCTGGTTTTGAACTACAATCCCCTTACATTCAGCAACTCTTTGGACATTATCTGCTCCTTGTTCTACTCTTTTTTTTTTTTTTTGGTAGAGGAATTCTGAGGTTTCTGTCATGTTTTTAGAAGTCTGAAATATTTTTCTGCACTGATTTTCATTTTGCCTCCTAAGAGGGCTTTATTCTTACCCCACGTAATGCAGCTGTGGGAGCAGAGGGGCTGGAACCCAACACTAGTCACCACCAGGAGAGATGATACAGTAGCAGGGTACCAGCCTGGGGCATGGTACCAAGCCTGAACCAAACCTTTCTTCTGTCACAGGCTTCCCCTGAGGTTCCCCTGAGGGAAACCATTTATTCTTTCTACTTCAGCACATCTGTACAAAATGCTGATATAAACCTATCTTTAACATGTGGTTACAAAGAGAGTTTTAAAAGTGGACAAAGATGTCAGGGCGTGTATGGAGGGCTTTGCTGTGTGAGGTTGCTGTGACCCAGCATGAAATTATTGTTCTTCTGCTCCCTGCAAAGATCTTCCTCACTCCTCATGCAGTGCGCAAGTCTCTCATCAGGTGAACCTGCAATGCAAAGGATATCTGTCACTTCCCTAGGATCAGAGCTGCCTGGAGGGAAGCACATCTCTGGGAGGACCAAGACCATGATAGCTCCACGTCCTGGCAGAGGCGATGTGAAAAGGGCTGTGGTGTTTCTGTTATCTTTGGCAACTTGGTCCTTCCATTCTGCCCAGTGTTTCAGATTGTTAAGACTGCTTGTCCTGTCAGAACTACCAGCTATAACTAGACCATTCACTGGATTTAAACATTTTCAAGTGTTTACAACCACATCTCCTCCCCAGGGGGATCTCTGAGCTGCACTGCTTGCTGTATTGTCTTTGGCCAGCTCTATAGAGTTCCTGAATTTATGTGCTTAAAAATCAATGAGCCTTGGTTAGACAAGAACCCAAACACTGTGACTCCACCCCTAGGATTTCCCAGGGATTATAAGAGATATAAATAAACCTTGGTTTTGTAGCCTTTAGAGTCTCCATCAAAAACTTTTAAGTCATTTTTAAGTCATTTTTAAGTCATTTTTAAATCATAAGCCAGATACGCCATGAAAATCACACTTTAAAACATAGGTCATCTTTATGTGGTAAGGTGTGAGAAGCTATTTAATTAAATGAATTGTAATCTTTCTGCAGCCTCTGCTAGCCAACAAGAGCTAGTGGCAGAGCAGGTAATGAAAAGCCTGGTTGTACAAATACTATCATTCAGATGTGGGCTCTTCTGTGCCATGCAGGTCTCATGTCCAGCTTGCTCCCAGGGCAGCTGGGTGGCAAACATGGGTGTGCAGATATGCCCACAGCCCAGCCTGTCCCCTCCACACAGCTGTCAGCATGAATGCCAGCTTTCTCCTCCTATGGACTTCAGACCTCCCAAAGGCCTGTTCAGGCTCTTTGAAAGTGAAATGAGCAGAGTTTGGCCTTATGCTTAAAATACAGCCCAGCCATACAAAAGGAGTGCCCTGGGACCCCCTCATTTGGTGTGGGCCAAGTGGTCAAAGTCCTCGTCATAGGCTCTCTTTGCTGCAGTATTTTGTGTCAAGCTGAAGCAAGCAGGATTCTTTCTTCTCCTTTGAAAGAGCCGTAAGAGGGGCATGGAGAGATGGAAGAAACAACCAGAAGAATCTAGAGAGACAAAAAGACAAGAAAGAGAAAGACAGAGACTGAGAGGGAGAAAGGTGAAAGAAAGAGCTGTCTCAACAGTCAAGGGAACAGGTGGTGTGTCATCTGCCTCTCAGTATAAAGAGGCTGTGTGGGAAGGGGGATATGACAGATAATATATCAAAGGAAATGAATTGCAGGATTAAGATCCTGACTTTGCTTTGTCAAATTTGCAGGTGATTATTGTATAACTCTCTGCAGCTCCTCTCAGTGATGGAAATGCTCTTCAGATCCTCACGACACAGAATCACTGGTAAAAGCAACAGCTCTTCAGAGAGATGCTTACCTAAAGTAGCAGAAGGCTTCTTAAATATCCTTCAGGCTTCTTCCAACAGTGTTACACATTCTGTGTAATCTCTATGTTCTTGAGATGTATTTTCCTCCTGACAAAATTCACCTTGAGATATATTTTCCAGACTGACAGTAAAATTTGAGCTCAAAAAATACATTGGGAATCTCTGAAGTAAAATTTCGTTAAAATTTATAATTTTCAATTTGGTATTGTAGTAAACACACTTCAGAACTATTTTTTTAATATTGACAACCAAGGATAAATCCTGGGCACAAAAAATGCATAAGGCCTTCATAAATAAAGATTTGTACTCAGAAAGTTCTTCACTTTTTTTTTTTTTTTAATATGACAGATGGTCAAATGAAGATACAACTTTTGTCCTCCAAGTCAAGCATCTTTGATGTTCATATTATGTAATAGATATGGTATCCTTTGAGGCATCCTCAGACTTTCAGGTCCTAAAAACCCGAGCTTTTCCCCTGGGAAATAAATGTCAAAAAACCCACTAGAGGATTTTGTCCAATGAGACCAACCCCTGTCCAGGGCTAGCTGTGAGAGTCTAGAGGGAAAAGTAGGTTTTGCTAACCTGTCTGAAATGGCTCCCAAACACTGAAGCATAAAATAGTAAAGGAAATTTATAACTACATCTCCCTCTCCCACTTGGCCTTTCCCTAATCCTTAGTGTTCATCATTCAGGGCTTTAAAATGGTAAAAGAAAATTTTGTAAATGGAGACAAAATCAAACCAAAACAAACCTCTTAAAATCAAACTCAGATCCAAGAGATCACTCTTGCCCTCCAAATCCGGGAAATTCACACCTCATTGCCACCAACGGGGGTTCCAGACAAGGCATATCCAAATTGGAACAAAGTTATTTGAATGAAAAATTCAGCCATCCTCTTTTCTCTGCCTTCCTCCATCAGCTCCCTGAAGTGACAAGCAGCAAGAAACCTCTTCGGCCTTGCAACGTTTGAAGTGAAACTTTTTGGGAAATACTGAAAGTCACTCACAGTCCCAAGGGAATGGTGATCCATTTTTTTCCACTCTCCCTTCTTTGTAGTTTGCTTTCCCTATATACTTTTCTTTTTTTTTTTCTTACTGCAGCTTTTCTGATCACAGTATCACAGTGACTTTATCGCCGTCACCTCCTCATTGTGAACCAGCCCATCCCTTGGAGGCAGAGAGCTATTGTGGAGGTGGTAAGTAATTTGTTTTGTTCAATGGATTTCTTGTTATGCATGCATGCAAAGCCACTTTTATCTCACATTTAAATTTGTGTTTTCCCTCTTATGATTGGTTTTGTGACATCAAAAACCTTTCAGCATCTTCAAAAAATCAAGAAGAACAAACTCTTAGAAAAATAAAATAAAAATAAAAAGAAATCCTTCCTAATACAGCCAGCATTTCAGTACAGCTTTAGAAAAGAAGAGATTCACATGGGATACTGGCTACTAACGACTATGGAAATAAGCCTGAGTTTTTGATCTCTAGGCCCAAACATTATTCATTTTTTTTCCTTAGCCTCAAACAATGTCTTCAGATAGCCCAGGTAAAAGCAAGCCAGAAACAAAACAACATCATAGAGGAATTGCTTTATGCAGATACTTTCAGCTACACTACACAACTCACATTGTCTTTGAACCCAGTGTGATGAGAGAATGATTTGAGACTCCAGGGACAACTCCTGGATATGTTTTTACTTCAGCACACTGTAGTGAGACAGAAATCTTTGGCTTAAGAAATGTGTTCAGCAATCTTCTGCATTTGAGGGGTGTTTATTTCTGTCTCTCTAGTAACTCTTTGGACAATGCTGAGACCTGAGGTCAAGGAGCAGACACACTGTACATATGAGGTTATGGAGACTCTCTTTATCCTTTAAGATACTATTTTGTCCATGCTTACTGCGTGGCTGAGAGCAGGGGTGGGAAAGTCCAAGCAAATCCCCCTCATAACCAGGATAAGTGGCTATAATCGTAAGGCTGATTTTCAGGAAAGGAGCCATACATATCCTTTGATTTTCAGTCACCTGCCTACTTTTCTAAGTGCTCTTTTATCAATTTACTTCTTGGGAATTGGTTAGGATTTGCCTAAATATCTACCATGAGTTGAAATATTGAACCTCAATACAAGTGAATTGCACACAGCCGCTGCACAAATTCTGACATGCAGGACCCAGGTTTTTAGATTCAAATAACTCCAGGAGAGAACACAGTCCATAGAATGGCTTTCAGAGTTTTTCTTAGAAATTGCTCATAAACTGTTTGGAACATTTATCTACATTTCAGTTTGTTTCTGTGTAATTCAGACTCTTTCTAGAAGTAACTGAACAGCAAAGATTTTTTAAAATTTGATCCTCTATGACATTTCCCATTCAACCCTCATTCTTTGATGAAGAGGTATGGACCATAGGGCAAGGGATCTTCTCTGAAGCAGCAAGGCAATGCACACAGCAGAGGCCCTGCTGCCTTCCAGGCATCCTGGCTCTCCAAGTCATGGTGAATAAGTGATGCTGGCTGGGACACGTGTGCTTTTAATAAAATGTTCTTTAGTGTGGGGAAAAAACAGAACCCTGTCTTGCTGTAAATTTACAGTTATAAAGCTGGAGTCACTTTACTGACCAAAACAGAGCCCTTAGCAAAAAAAAAAAAAAAAAAAAAAAAAAGGGCAGGTCAAATTTAAGCATGAACATGATCTTACATCTCACACTGTAGGAAAGACCTGGCATGCAGAGGCAGCCATCCTGCACCTAGATTTTTCCTAGGACAGGGGATTTTACTTGCCCCAAGGTGGGAAATATTACATTGCCATAACTGTGGCAGGAGCAGGGGATTCGGTTTCACAGCTGTTCATGTGAATCCACACCCACCTAGGGAACACATCTATTAGCATTTGGCCCAGCACATGTCTGTGCTGGGGCTCAAAAAATGTACTAGAAGCATCACACAGTGCAAAACAGAGGTGTGACCTAAATCCTGCACCAGCCATCCCCATTTTTTAAATTGCTCACCATATCCAAGGCAGCCACAGTAAATAGTAATATCTGCAATAAACAAAAACTTTATTGGGAGTTAATTCCACTGCAAGGGTGTTTGTTTTAAAGTGATGTGTAAGCTTTGCTCTCCCGGCTATCTAACCCATGAGTGCTACTGGGACCCTGCACCCAGAGCTACAGAGATATTTAGTTCTGGCAAATATGTCCCTTTCTTTCCCAATGAAATCAGTTCTTCTGTTCTCAGCCCCTTTGTGAATGTGGACTGAAGGTATTAATTATCCCGAGGAAGGGATTTTGAGTACTGTGGGAGTCTTTCCACTACCTTGAATGCAAGCAGGACTGAGCCCTCATTGCCAGATTAGGAAGGTAATTTGAGGCCATTACCAGTAAAGGCAGGAGGAAGGAGGTCTTCTAGCAGGGCCTGAAACCTTCCCCCTCCAGCCCTGTGTTCACTGCTGCCCTTGAATTTTAGGGGCTTTTCATTCTGGCAAATATATTTTATGAACCTGATGTACACTTAGCTAGAACAATCCCACACTGGGATCCAATTTCAAACCCACAAAGGTTGATTTATCTTTTTTCAGGCTATGTACTCATTTGAACTAAAATTACCCTGCTGCCAGCCTTCTTGATAGCAATTACATCTAAAGAGAGAGAACCACTGAACTTCATGTATTGGTAATGGTCTTTCCATCTATATTTTTCCTTGGGGATAAAGTTGTATGGGAAAATTAGACACATTAGCCTCAGAAAAATAGTGAACAAAAATACATATTTTATACTTTAAAAAAGTATCCTCATGCTACCAATTAGAGAAATTATTTAATGCAGGTATTTTAGCATTATGGTGCCAGTCTGTATATAAAACAGAACAAAATCATTTTTGATAGTTATTTAAGGGCATCCTAAATACACTCAAGAATAGTACATTTTAATTTTCAATAATGCCAGCAGACTCAAGCATTCAGATTTTAGCATAACCAGCAGGAAAACTGTTTGATGTTTTAATTATGTCCCAGAAAATGCTGAATGTGTTATAAAAGAAATCTGAAGAGGGGAGGGGGAAAAAAAGGTTTTTATTACTGCTCAAGAGGAAGGACGTTTTACAACATAGCATTAAAAATGTAAAATGGAATAAAAAAGAACTTGGATAGTCAAAACTTTGTCTGCAACAAAGTAGGCCAGAGAAGCACAATAATATGTCTGTTAGAAGCAGTCAGCAGTGAGAAGTAAAGGGGAACATTTACATAGGCACAGGGCTGAAGGAAAGGAAAAGCCTTAAAATAACCCCAAAGTCTTTTAAATTATGTTTAAGACTAGCCAGAACCCGGTAACCATTCCCAACAAGGTGTCTCAGAGGATTTCAGAGTTCCTGATTAATGTGGTGACCTACTGCTCTCTGATGCAATGCATTTAAAACCCAGCTGGGTATTCGCAGTCGGGATGAGGCTGTTGGGACTTCCTGGGGCTCTATCCTGCTGGCACCGGGGTCAGGCTCCGCAGCAAGACTCAGGAAAGGTGTCCCCAAGGGAGGGGGAAAACGAGAACCTGAATTGTTGGGAATGAATTGAACCAGATGTACAAAGCCCCAGCAATTCAAGCAGCGATAGGAAGTAGTGTGTGTGTGTGTGTGTGTGTGTGTGTGTGTTGGGGGGGAAATTGCCGAGGTTTAACTCTTCCTGCCCTTGGCAGGTGGAGGAGGACAAGGGGGGACAGCACTGCCAGGTCCCATATCCCCAGTGCAGGGACCAATGCAGGGTGGCAGAGCCACTTCAGGATGGGGCTGCTCGAGGGGTGTGGGCAGCCAAAGCCTTTCCTCTGTTCATCACACCCCTGGCACGCTGCCACTCCTTGCATACCCATATATCCACAAATTCTCTCATTTCTGGCACCCAGCTTTTTTGCCTTCCTACTATTGTGAGCTCCTTTAAGAAAGCAAAATCTTCCATTTGGTTCGGATATATAATTTACATTGTGTCAATACATTTCTATCCCAAGAAATGTTTACTTCAGATTTTTTAAAAAACATCAATACAGTAAATTTATGTATGTATATTTATACTCACATACATATACAACACATATGAAAGGCAGGTCTGTGATTGTACTACATAGATACATCTTAGTGCCATTGATGCTTTCAAAAAGCCAGCACAAAGCTTTCTGAGGCTATGGCTTGTTAAAAAAAATAACCCTTTATTGATAAAATCATAAATTATGTATCTAAACATAGCAAACAAACAAAAAAAAAAAGATTGTTTTATTATGTAGTTGATAATGTCAAAATGATGAAAGATTTTGGAGTCAGATGTCAATGAAACAGTGCTGTGAAACCTCCTTGAGCAGAATGGTATTTCAAAATGTCCAGTGTCATGCCTGGGTATTATGATATATGTTTCTTATTTACCATCTCAGTTCTTAGAGCTTCTGTGCTTTTGATATCTTGACTGTTTGCTTAAACTCTGTATGCAAAAACAAAGCTCAAATACAAAACTGGAGTATTAAGATTAAAGAAGAACTAGGATTCCAAGATTAAAAAGGGAGATGAATGTCTCTTGTAAATGTGCATTGTTAGCCTGATTTTAGAGGCTTTTGGGCAAAGATTAAAAAAAAAAAATCATCATAGTAAAATAAATAGTCCAAAACGCCTTAAAAAGCATGGGTAGTAGAAAAGTCTTCCTCCAGCTGTAAATGAGCCACACTCTGGTGCCCATGACAAAAGTTATTGTTGGAGGGAGCAGCAAAGCCCCAGTTTGAATGTTTTTCCCCTATTGCACCCTATTCTCTTATGTCCTTTCCGTTTGATTATAGCCTGAAGCAGCCACAGAGGGTTCGCATTCCCGGGGACAGTTCGGAGGGCAGAGGCACGGGGAAGGCTCTTCCCCGAGCCCCGGCAGGTGCTGCGTGCCCAGGTGCCGTGTCCCAGTCCCCCTCACGCCCAGAGGCGTTTCCCGGGCCGCCCGGGGACACCGACACCTCCGCAGCGCATCAGAGATCCGGGCTGCCCGCGCCTCCTCCCCACCTTCTCGGCCCTCCTCCATCAGAAGTGGAACTTGTTACCAAGAGAGCAGCTGGCATTGTTATTCGATGCTGTAAACTTTCATCTTTTGAATACTGTTTCTGTGTCTGTGTCAGGGCTGGGAGTCTAAGAGTTCAGGGAGACAAAAACTTGCTTGACAAGCAAAGGTTTTTCTTTTAAAAAGAAGAGGAGGCGGAAAAAATGCTTCAGACTCACGAGAATAGGTGAAAGCGACAGAGGCTTGAGACAAAGATCAGAGTGATCCCGAACGATCTGTGGCTGGAGGATGCTGGGAGAGGGATGGGCATCCTTCGGGCCGCCCTGCTCACCCCAGAGCGCGGGCGGTGGAACACACCTGGCACCGGCTGTGGTGCCAGGCTGCGGCCGGGAACCGGGAGAGTGCTTCAGATTCAATTGCTTCCGACGGCCTTTTCTGCTTATTGCCAAGGTTTGCACTTGCTTCTGGCCACGGCCGGAGAGGAGGCGATGTTCCCCCTGCCGCGGCTCCTCGGGTGGGTCTGCGGCTCCTTGCCTTCCTCGCAAAAGGCGCTGAACCAACCCCAGCTGCCACGCACGGAAACCGAGCGTAAATCACCGGCCACTTACGGGCCGTTTCTCTCTCTTTCTGTGCGTTTCACCTTTCTTGACTTGTGAACCATGAAGTGTTTTCCAGGGGAGTATGTCCCTTTTGAAATGCACATTCTTAAAGTGCTGTACAGGATAAATGGACTTGTTTTTTCTTAGCCACCTCTCACAGGCAACTTAGAAGTAGACCACAGAGATCCCCAGAGGTCTGCAGACCCCCGGGTTGAAAACTAACACTCTAATGTTAATCCTTTCAGCTGCCCAGTCTAGGAAATGTGATTATTTTGCAACTGAAGGAACAGAGGCAAAGAAAGGTGATGCCAGAACACAAGAATTTTGAAAGAGCTGCTCCCATCTAGGAGCACAGCCACGGCTGGAAGTGAGGGCTGGTTTTCCTACCTACACGTCTTTCAGATGCTATTGAAATCACTCTCGAAATGTTCCCCTTTCATTAGTTGTCTAAATTCACATCCATAGGTGCTAAGTGCTGACGAATCTTCTCTGACCTCAGAGTCCACCCCCCAAGAAAATCAGACCGGTTTAGTCCTTTTTGCAGCAGTGGACGTAGCTGGGCGGTGAAAGGAAACAGCGCCAGGCTTTGGATGAGATATTGAGATTTTAGAGGTAATTGATGTTCATAAACACTGGGAGCATGTCTCCACCTACTCCCCTGGGATTCCTCTCTCTTAAAGTGCAGCACAGTTTGAACACTTTGATTCCCGCAAGTATATTCAAATGAAATTTGGCATTCACAGATTTGTAGATTTTTGAGGCCAGGAGCGCATCCTTTTTTCACCCATTTTCCCCTGCATTCAACCCAGTAATGTGCATCTGACTAGAGCATAGCTTTTGTTTGATTAAAGCACATCTGCCAGAAAAGTGTTCAGACCTGATTTGAAGACATCAGGAGAAAGAGACTCCACCTCTTCCCTTGGTGGTTCATTCTAGTGGCTAATCACCCTCAATGTTAAATATTTGTGCCATTCTTGCTAGATTAAAGAGCATTTCAGTACGTGGCATTCCTATGAGATAATGCTTGCAATGAAGTAACCTTTTAATCTTCTTTTTGATAAATTAAACAGTGTGAGATCTTTAGATTTTGCACTGTCAAACATTATCTACTGTCAGTAAATCATTTCTGTAGCTCTTTTCTGAGCCTCCTCCAATCTCATAATGTCCTTTTTTAACATGACAACTGGATCCCACAGTCTAGCATATGCTTGCCTGTGGTGTACTCTATAACCTGCTTATTATTTTCTTTACCAAGAGGGTGAGAACCATCCCACCTAAGTTTAGCCAAACCAGAAGTTCTCCTATCTAAAAATCAGCAAAATTTAAGCTGATCTGCCAGGATGCCTCTGTAGTCATCAGAGACAGATGGACACTCCGGAAAGGCAGGCTTTCCCATTTAGGTAGTTTTGCTTCAGGGTGTATCAGAACACCTTGTCTTAGAATTATTCTCACCTTACCAAAAGACTGTGTTGCAAGTGTCACCCCCCTATCATCAGCATTCTCTTTTGTCCCCCTGTCAGGCTCCCTGTTCTCCCATACCTGTAATCAGCAAAGACTTTGAGAGAGCAGATCAGAAACATTTTCAAAGAGACCAAAATTTCCTAAAACAATTTGCAGAGATGTTCTAATGTGGACATAATTTTTACTGAGCCTGATTCATATGCATGAAGCTATTGATGTTTACTAACTGAATCCACTCAAGAAAACATCAGCTAGTTGCAGACAGACCAGTACTAGTCATTACAAAAATTTGTTAAGGAGAAATCCCATTCAGTGATGACTCTGTGTTGGCAAAGTGTATTTTGGAGATCTGCCAAGTAGCCAGCTCCTCACCCATTCATCCTGTGCCTTATCAGTTTTGCAAACACCAGTATTTCAATCGAAACAGTATGTGAATTAAACTTAACAGCAATTCCATAATTATCTTGCTTAAGAAATTCATTATAAAGTACCTCTAATCTTCATTTGCATTTTTCAGTCTTTTTTCTTATTCATTTCAATTTATTTTGATTAATTGGCTCTTTTGAGCCAACTGCATATGTTCCTTGCTTGGACTCTCCTGTTTGTATCATTGGTGCAACTGCAAGTGTCTAGTGACCACCATCTTTCATGGTTGTAGCTAATTAACTCCTGGCAGTCAGGAATGCTGCACTGAGTCTATACATTTCTCTAAAAGGAATTATCCTTTATAATTCTTTTTCTGTCATATTTTGTCAAGAAATCCAAGTAATGCTTTATTTAACAGCTGAATGAAACCTCTAGCATATGCCTCCCAAACCGAGGACCCCCTAACAGTGCAATTGTTCCTCTTGCTGTGTTCCAGAAAGATCTTAAGGAGGAGCATGTCCTGTTTTCTGGTTTGATTTAGTGGTCTACAAAGTCTCCTACCGCTACGTCTTCCTGAGCTTTCTGAGTCAGGTAGGTGATTGAAGAGGCACTCGAATTCCTGGTGCTCACTTTGGGCTCTTGATAGCTAGAAAACTAGATAATGGTGCTTTTACTGTTCATATTTCACCTCTTTTACCCTTTCTGTTGTTCCATAACAGGACGAGATGGCTGCAGGAAACAGCACCACAAAGTCAGCAGCATGAAGTGGATGATGATGTGGTGACATTTCCTGAAAGTCTTCTGCCGCTGGTATTTCGTGAAGGGTCTTGACAGTGTGAAGGCATCCCACAGCTCCTTGTGCATCTTCAGGTAAGTGCACAGTGTACCCACAGGCCAGCCAAATCATAGGATCAGAGGAGTCAAAGACAGGATAGGTCTGTCAGATCACAGAGCACATGTCCCTGACAGTGAGCGCTGTCATTCCTGCTCCAGCACATGTCAGATCTCAAACTGAGACCACAACTGATCTCAGCTAAAGGGCCAAAGGGAGCTGGATGCACTTTTCCTTCATTTTGTTTCGTTTTGGTTTTGAAACCTGGTATTCTCAGTAGTTCAGAAAGACTTTCTGCTGTGTTCTAGTGGGCGGAAAGCTAAGCCCAACACTTGAGTCTGGTTTCTGTGCTACCCTGACTGGTGGTGAGTGTGGGTCAAAGCAACTCACTTTTTCCACCTTTCCCTGAGAGTGAGTCATGATGGACACTAATAAAGTGAGCCTTCTCTCCTCATCCAGACAAGTGGGTTTTTTTCTGAGAGAGTCTTTATAGAGTGCAGGCAGAAATCAATCCCCACACAAGCTGTAGAAAAGAACCCGGTAACATCCAGGACTGTGAAACCTGTGGCACAAAAATCACAGTGATCAAAGTCAAGTACTTTAATAGCTTTAGGCAAAAATACCTCCCAAACAGTGGTGTCTCTTTTTGACATCTCCTGCTGGTGCCTGGGACACAGCAGAGGAATGGGAAGGCAGCCATGCTGATGAACACCACAATGACAAGGACAAGTCTCTGAAGGGACAACATTTGGGCCCAGAGCTAAACAAGAAGGATCAGAAAGAAGCAGGAGTGGGAAGGCTTAGCTGGTGTGAGAAGAGTGGATTAGAGAGTGAGCAGTGCTGTGGGTGAGAGATGGGAGGAGGAGATAATTGCAGGGGAAGAAGGAGTGAGAGCCAGGGAGAGTAGCCATGTCTATAACTGAGAAAGGTTGGTGGAGAAGGATCAGAAGGAGGAGGGCAGGTATTGTGCGTGTAGTGAGTGGATAGGAGCAGAGGGGCTGGCAGGGTGAAAATGAGGAGGGGGATGGGAAAGCTGGAGTCAGATCTTTGTGAGCTGTGTAAGCCACAGCTCACCTCTGTTTCCTGCCCACTATACCCCATCTGGGGAGAGCACAGCCCTTCACAAAGCTGCACTGGGAGCGATGCTCAAAGACTCATTTGTCTGGGCTGGGTGAAGACAAGGCTGTGCTGACTCCTTGTCCTCTGACATCTCCAACCTGCAGAGCTTTGGTGTCAGCAACCTGCCAGTTGTGCAGCAGAACTGTTGTTGTGTGTTCTGTGATTCTAACACAGCAGGAAGTGTGCATTCAACTCCAGAGACAGCACAGCAACCCAGCCTTGAAAGTCACAGTTTCCTGCCTCTCTGTGCAACTTTTTTTGTGACACAAGTTTAATTCAGCAGGATGTTTGCAGTTACTGATTTTTATTCTCCTTTTCTAGGGTTCATTTAGAGCCTTACCTCTGCCTGCTTAGCAGATCCTTATCTCACACTGAACTAGCAAAACTTTGGGTGAGACTGGTCTCTTGAAGAGCAGGATTCACTTCACATGGCTACAGGAGACCCCTAGGAAATTTGGTCCATTAATTTGTGGACCAGAGGAAACACTTTGTGTTTCTTTTTCTGATGTACCAGTCAGGGACTTCTCGGTCCCAGCTTGGGATCCTGCTATGATCCATTAGGAATGCTCCGTTCTTCAGGAAAGAAGACAGCTATGTTGCAACAAGCAGTTGTGGGAAACTATCAAATCAGAAAAAAAAAAAAGGTAATACAAAAATCAGGGCTTAAGGTACATTACAGATGTTGTGGGTCTCTGACTTTTATGGGGGAAATTTGGAAGTGCTTCTACTCGAACTGAAGTACGTTGAGCTGAATGCCAATCACTGCAAATTATGAAGATGCAAGCAAGCTTTTTTATATTTGTGTGAGGCCTGATTGTTTCTTCCTCTTGCCCCATATTATTTGCTCTACAAATCCATTAGCATTGCTTTTTCTTGCTGCATCCAAGATACTGCAGTCTATCACTTGAGCTATTCACATTACATTTTTCCTTTCTTTGGAAGACAATCTTGTCTTCAATCAAAGACCTCTTGACAAAAGGAAATAGGAACAAGAACTTGAGACGGCATAATGCAGCAAAGTGCTTTCCATACACCTGCATAATACAATTCAGTCTGCCTTTACTTTCAAAATTATGCTGAAAGATTTCTGTTGTTTACATTTGTTTGTGTGTGCCCCAACCCATTGCTCATTTAACCTTGAGGTTCCCTTCATTTCTCCTTCCCCCCACTGCTTCCCTTGTCTGTACCTCCAGCAGTTATTATTTTCTTTGTTGGTAGCAGTTTCTGTAATTGTGTTGCTGCAGCCAACACACAAGCATTTCTTTAGTCCTTTTTCGTACCAAGGAGACTGAGTGCAACAGTCAGGTGGGTGTAAGTATTTAAGATGATTTGTCAAACAGAATCTAGTGTCTCATTTTTAGAACATCTTCTTTAGGGCCAGTGATGAAGGGCTTTAGATTGGTTCAGGATTTTTTCTTTAATGAAAGGATATATTTGAGGGGAAAAGTACTTAAAAATCAAAGGTGTGATGGCAATGACAGTGCAGAACTGGAGCTCCAGGAAGGTCTGCAGCTGATTTTGGTTGAGTCATGTTGTCCTTTGAGAGCATGCTGGACAGATTCCCTATGGGAAGCAAGGGAGACAGGAATTATTGCTTTCCTATGAAAAGGTAGCTCTTACAGCTCCTGCAGGGCAGGTGGAAATCATGCTGTGTTATTGACACCCACCTCCTTAGGCTGTTCCTGCTACAGATCTTGCTTTGAGTTTCACTGAGGAACATGGTGAGGATGCATTTGCCATGTCCCAGCCATCTCCTCTTCTTTTACAGACTCTGCTGGGTCCTTTTTTGTTTCCCAGTGTGGCTGGTATAACTGTGGTCACTTCTTCTTTTCTAAGATCACTTTGTGACTATTTATCCACCATCTCATTATTGCCATTCATGTGTAAACTTAAAATCCTAGGGTTGATCCAAAACATATTGACTTTTCTGGAATCTGAGCTGTGATGAGGTAGGGTTTTGTAGGCTGGTTTCCTAGATCACCTGAGAGGCAAAATGTGGGGAGGCAGCAAGCATGTCTTTCCTCACAGAAAAGTCCTTTAAATCCTCTAATCTTCACTTCCCAATCACATAAATGTGCATCCATAAAACTTTGTTCATGTTGGTGCATTTGAGACAGGCAGAAGCATTTCTAGCTGATCATTTTTGTTAACTGAATAATATTGAAGATTCACCTTTTTGATACAACACACAACACTCAAATGTGGCTTCCCAAATATTTTTTGGCCAGAATGTAGTTCCAAGCAAGCAGCTCTAAATGTCCCATGTTCATTGCTGCCCCTGTGCTGTCATCCTGAGACTGCTGAAGCCACATATGAGTGGTCAGGAGTAACACTGGGATGGGTCCTCTGTTTCAGGGTGGAAACTTCGAATCATGTACAATTTGCAGTATCTCTTAGGGTGAAACCTGTTCCCTCCCACACAGTTGTCAGGGTCAAGCCTGTTCAGTCACAGTTATTGGGAATGCTGTAGATGATTCATAAGCCCTATCCACCCCCTTGATGACTGTCATAATCTGTGCTCCATATTTAATCTCAGATGGCATTTTGTGGCAGGAATCATTACTTCCACAGACAGAAAAGAAAGAATGAGAAGTTTGTAATTGTGTCCACTAAAAATTCCAAGTGGCTTACGATTTATAGTACAGCTTATTTATTCTGTACCACTTGTGTGTGTACTCCTGTAGAATAGCCTGTGATTTTATAGACACCCTTTCCACCTCAGAGTTTGCCTTTTGATAGTGAAACCAATCATCAGTACAAACACACTCTTTCTAATACTGCATAGTCCCCTACAGTCTGTAATAGCTGCTACATAAGTGAATCACTAATGATGATATCCTTATTTGAAGCAAAATCTGGCTGCTGACATCTTCTCTGTGTTGCTTATCTCTGTGAGTCTGCGCTCTGTGAATTCACTGGAGCTGTATTGTTTTCTGTCAGTGACAGAGCTGACTCTTTACTGTAGTGATGAGGCACAAGCAATTCAAATCTTCTGAGTTAACAATCCTGGACCTCCATCCCTCCCTTCTTTCCTCTCACTTTTTCCACTGGCAGTACCACCTATTACTTTTATATTTCTCTGTGATCCACTGACTCCCTGGCTCCACATGGGATAAAATAGTGGTATGAATCCCTGTACCAACCAGCCTGACACAGAATCTCGTGGGAGGCATGGGACTGTTGGGAGTTTATGACTCTCAAGAGAGGCTTTAACTGTGGGTGCAATTGCAGAAGCTCCTATGAATATACCTCACTGGGGTTGTTTTTCCCTGGATGACACTATTGATCCTTTGAAGAGGCAATTTGTACCATAATCAGGAAATCATAGGAATTATTTTATTTTTCCATCCTTACTTCTCTAGCTAATTTTTTTTTTCCTTTGAACAGTTCTATGGCCTTATAATCTCACCTAAGACTTGGGAGCTAGCATAAAAAGCTCTTACCCACCAGGTGGCATTTTCTCACATGTCCAGCCTTAATTCTAACGTGAATGCTTTCTATATATAATTATAAAACCGAGGGCCAAGAAAGTGCACCTGTAGAGCAGAAACTTGACTGTTCTTGATTCTGTTCTAATTATCAAGCCTCAGAGCAAAAACCAGGTTTCAAAGAAAACTTTCTGTGCAGGCCTCAATAGAGTTAAAGGAGAAACATTTTAAGTTGATGAGCTGACACTTGTAGAAGCAAATATATTAAATAAATCATGATTCGTTTTGGGGCTAAATCTGACTTACATCAACTCTGGAAAAACTAGATCCTAATGAGTGACAGTTTGGTGTTTTCTGTCACTTCCTACAGTAATGGCCCCAAGCTGACACTGCTCTGTGGGAGTCTAATACTTCTGAACAAAAGTTTTTTTGGAGTGAGATAGACAAGGTAGAAATCCCAAGGTGACTGGAAGGAATGTCTAATGACTGGAAAGACATATTTACTGGCAGACTGTATGTAAGCTGTGACAGTTGACAGGGCTTGATTGTAATAAATATAGTTGATGAAGAGAAGGCTGACAGGTGAGGACAGAGAGAGAAAAAGAGTCAAAAGATCTGCATTGGCTGAACCCTATTAATGGTAAGTTGGTAACAAAGCCCAGAGTCATAAAAGAAAACAGGTATCGCAAACTGATGTCTAAACAGTGAAATGTGTAGGACTTGCAGGTTGCTGTAACAAGCTCAGATTTGTTGACCTTTCTTCTAGCTATTTTGTAAGTGGTGTTTTCAGTTGATATTTCAGCAGGCAGGCACCTGATTTTTTAAATACTGTGTATGATTAATCATGTAACAGAATAAACCCTGATCAAGGTCATAATTATTGCTTCAATCTCTAACTTTTGCTGCTTTGATCAGAGGATTTGATGTTGGAAAATGTGCCTCCGCATGCTGTGAAGAAGTAAATCTTGCTGGAGATCTGTTCTGCTGGAAACAAAAAGGATTCTTGTAAAGGAAATTAGGCGTAAAACCTGAAAGTGTTTCTTTAAGTGCAGGGGTTCGCCACACACAAACAAGCACAAACACACACACACACATACACACACACACACACAGAGGAATTATTGACCCTGAAAATGGAAACAGCTCTGGCATATTAAATTATGACACTTTATAACTGACTGGTCAGAGTTTCAACAATAGGATTTCCAATGAGCTCTGCACTTTCTTCCCCCAGGCTAATGTCACACACTGAAACTAAACAGGATCTTTTTTTTTTTTTCTCTTGTTCATCCCCACGTGCTGTTTTCTGTGCCCAAGATACAAATCTGTATTCAAAAGTGCCTTAACCCTTTGGAAGGGCAACCCTCCCTCTTCATGCCCCAGGAGAAGGGAGGCTTGTGTCAGCTGTGGGACGTGGAGACATTTTGCCTGCTTTGGTGCCAGGGTCAGTCTGCAAGTTTATTGCACTCCCATTTCAAAAGGGCAGAAAGAGAAAAAAGTAGTCGTAAGGGAATATCTGTCTGGAGGAAAGTACTCAGGAATTCCACAAACTTAATGTAAAGGTTAATAACAAGGGACGTCCCTTGTTGGGAATATCAAGTGGGAGTTCTTCTAAACTCTGGAAATAGGCCCATTTAAAAGCAGTTTCACTGTTTGCTTGCTTTCACCACACATGGACAGAGGTGAAAATCCCCTCACCTTCTCGCTTGTATGAAACACAAAAGCATTTGTGAAATATTTAGACAACTAAAATATTGAGAGAACCTTTATTTTAAGTGGATATCCTCCTTTACCCCCCCCCCCCCCCCCCCCAGATGCCACAGTCTCTTTAAGTGGTGTTGAGACTAAATGAATTGTGGGGAGTGACAGGGAAAATAAAAAGAGACCATAAAGTTGCACTACAAAGACTCTCAGGGTAGCAGAGTGCTTATGTGTCAATCACAGCAATGCTCCCTCTTTGCCTGTCTCCCACACAGCACTGGATCCAGCCACTCTGCTTCTCACTGCTAGGTGTTTGGAATTGCAGGATTCAGAGCCATGGCTTGTCAGCATGGGAGTTGTCAGCCTAATTGGCACGTCCATACACACTTTATACACTCCTCTGGCTGTCAGTGCACACCTTGTAGGTGGGCATGAGAGTGTCCTGTCAGGTAGAAAGCCCTCCACACAAGCACACAGATGCTTTCTGGATTGATATTAAGATAATGTTTGTATCTGATGACCTTAAAAATAATTTCTGACCTTAATGATTCTATGATAGCCACAGATACTGTTTATCTGTCCTTCATACACTGGTTTATTGCATTCCAGGACATGCACCTACACCTCATCTGCTGTCCTGTGCATGTGATGTCAAAGTGAATTTATGGTCATTTACTTCAGTGGCCATCCTTTGATACTCAGGCATAAGATGGGGCATCATTGTATTTAATCAGAACAAATACAATTAATTGTAAATCTGTACGTACACAAACACACACAGTTTCTGCTCTGAAACCCAGCCCCGTGAAGCCTGACCTCCATGCTAACAAATGTCTTATGTAGTGAAGGCCTTGAGCCAGGCAGCTGGAAGCACAAGACAAAAAAAGTTATATGTAAGCTATGCTGTAACCCTTGATTTTGTTTGCTTTTAACACATGTTTATGCTTTTCTGTACATACTTTACCTGGGTTGTTTTTTGTTTGTTTGTTTGTTTCCTGTTTTTTGTTTTGTCGTTTTGTTGGTTTTTTGTTTGGTTTTTTGGTTTTGTTTTTGGTTTCGTTTTGTTTTGTTTTGTTTTGTTTTGTTTTGTTTTGTTTGACCTTCTTCCAGAGACTTTACATGGACATTTTATTCACTCAGAAAGCAGTGTGTTGGAGCCAGTGTAAACAGCTGTAGATGCCTTGCCTTTGGTTTGTCATCTCTTTTAGGCTCCAGGACACATTCAAGGTTGGTTCCTTGTCAGGAGAGCAAAGTAGAAGACAAAACAGGAATTAAAATCTATATGGAGTGTGCCTTCTTTCATAGGGAAACCTTGTTAAAGTCAACATGACTATGACCATTGTCTGCATCAGGATCAGTCTTTCATTTCAATGCAGAAAATATTAAGAACAGTGTTTTTAAAGGGAATATAGCATTAGCACAGGACACATTTTTTTAGTATTTCATGGCCTAATCAAAATACCATTGAAAGCAGAAACTGAACACAAATATCAGGGAAAATTTTCTGAGGTTAAATTCACAAGGAAAGAGAATTTCCCTTCTGGAAACTGGGGATACTCTGCAGAGTGAATTGCTATTGCTGAGACAGGATTACTCTTGCATCTCTAGGGCTTTTTAATGGAAGTCATGTAACTGTTCTACCATATATTTTGCATCTTTGAATTCAAACTGATTTTGGATATCTTCGGAGAGCCATGTTTCCCAAGAGGGCAATAATCAGCAGTTTGTTGTCTGTGGTACAAGATGTATCATAAGGAACTTAATAATAGTTCTGAAGGCTGTGTATCTCACTTGAGACAAAACTTTTCTGAGCCTACACTGGAGAAAAGACTTTCAGAAGGAGCAGAACCAAACTGATCTTGTGATTCCTAAACTCGGAAGAAGGCCAGGTCTTGCACACTGGTAAGAATGGTTTTGACACGTCTGTCCATACAACTGGGATAGGGATGAAGATTATTGATAATGCTTCTACGTAACTTCTGTTCTGAATACTTCATCTGGTTCCCAATGAGAATAAGCACCCCACAAAAAAGATTTGTAGCTTTCCAAGCTTTGCACACAATTTTCCCTGTGGAAATTTTTTATTGTGTTCAGATCTCTTCCTTCAGTTTAGATTTTCTCTAAAAATATTTTACAAGTTGGAAATAAAAAAACCAAACAAAAAAATCCCTTTTGTATCATAACTATAGAATTCATAATAATCCAAAGGAAAGCTTCAGCTAGAATCACAGTTATGTATGGCACCAAACACAACATGAGGGATGAGTCAGTAGCACTGGCATAAGGTTTACAATTGTATTTAAGTTGTTAAGAGGAAAAAGTGTTTTTGTTGCCACAGTAGGTGCAGGATAATGCCAAGGACTTCAGCTGCAAAACTCCTGTTTTGTCTTTTGCTATTTGTTCATAAAAGCTTGCCAAGTGCATGGACCCTCATTAAATGCCTTGCTGTTGTAATAACGGCATGAGAACACCCAGCAAGTTTTTTGTGCCAGAGGAAACTTCTGTGAGAAAAAGAAGCAAGTACATGAAGCTGTGCTTTCAACAGACACCACTGAGAGCTGTGTTTGGGGACTGATATGTCAGCTGCTTATCAATACAGCCATGGAGTTGAATACATCAGGAAAGCTTTAAGAAGAATGGGAGAAATAGAAAAAGAATGTAAGGATAATGGGACAAAATTATTTCCAGTGTTAAATGTGCTGAAGCAAATGTAGTTTCATCAAGGAGAAGTTTGCACTGTTGTGTTCCAGGATTATTTGTTTGGATTGATTACATGGCAACATGGAATTGATTTCTTGAGCTTAGGACAGTTGGCAAACTTGACTAGACTTAAAATGAACCGCTTTGATTCTGTCTACAAAATTACAGCAGATTTGATAAAGTAAAGATGTATCCTTTGAAGTATTCCCTATCAACATAAGTGCTAAGAACACCTAAGCAAAGGAATTTTAACAGTTTTGAAAGCAGTAGCAAAAGAACATCAATGAGGATTGCAGCTAAGGGCATGCCCACAAGGCACTATACTAACTGCATCTATCCTGGAGGCAATAAGCAATTGCTAAAGATTCCAGACTTTTTAAAGTTCATAGTTCATCTCATAAAAACTTTACTTCCAACTTATGATATGTTTTTGCTGGTTCAGTTTGTCTTTCAGTAGACAACTCCATGAGTAGGCCTTACCAAGCAGATCTGCATAAAGACATGAAGAAACATTCTCTTTTTTGTGTGTCATGTGATGACTGCAAGGTGGGAAGTGTGATTGTGTCCTGTTACACCCTGTCTTAAAAGCATGTAAGCTATTATTCTTCCAGGCACTTCAACAACAAGAAAACATCAGTCCAAATGCTGTGTGGATTCAAGCCCCACATCACAGAAGAGATGGGCTGTCCTTCACATTGCAAATTTCTCACAAGTGCTGGATTTGAGATGCCCATGTTGCTGCAAGATGTTTTTCCATGAGCAGGAAACAATATGAAGGACAACTAATGATCCAGTGACAGCTTCAGTTTGGCCAGTTATCTGCTTTGCAGTCTGATTCTGCTGGCCCATCAACATCAATGCTCTTACAGCTGTGCTCTTACTGCTTGTGTTGGGCAACTTGCTCTGCCTTGCAAATTTATCTTTAGCAAGGATGAACACAAGGAATAAATATGAGAAGGATCTGGACAGAAGCAAAGTGAAAACAAGGGTTGGTTTTAGACAGGAAACAGGATCTGAGTTGCTGGCACTAGGAAACGAGTCACTGAACAGCTTGGATATTTAAGTTGGGCAGTAGAGGAGATGTAATTAAATAGCTTTTACTTTTTAATGAAGATTTCATACTGGTGATACTTGGTAGATTTCAGTGCAACCGCAGCAAATAGCCACAGTTATGACAATTAGGATTCTTAAAACATGATCATGTTACTGCAACTTAATGAACTACTGCATGTCAGCTGAGCTGTGAGAAGTGGCACATGTATGCCCTTAGCCCAAAACCAAGGCAGTGAGTCAGTGTAAACCTCTTCCAGTGAGCCTTAAGCAAACACCACACTGCAGTGGACAAATAAGATGTACAGTCAATTGCTGGTGCTCAGCTCCTGAGTAGAGTGCACTAACTAAAAGTAGCTGACTTCTCAGAGAAAAAATGGGAGAAATGTACATTTTGTTTCAGATCACCTAGCATGTTTCCCCAAGACATGTGGTTCCCAAATTCCCTTCACAGTTGTACTTCCTCAAATTTGATGAAGGCATTATTTCCACAGCAGAGCTGTAAGAAAAAGAATAAAAAGTGATTGTGACAGAGAGCAGCTGAAATGGATTCAAGATTAGCAAGGTGTGAACAATTGTTTTTACCATAAGCCCGATCCAAAGGCAGTGGACTTACCAAGATGATTTTCTGTTGGCTTCAAGAAGTTTGATGTCAAACCCAGCTTCCACAGTTTAGTAAAGAAAATGTAAGCCAGGAAAACATTATTTATTGTGATGTGCATCTTTCCTGGATGTCATGACAGTATCTGCCTCATAAATGCCCACCATAATAATTAATAATAGAAGCACAAAAGGGGTCATGGCTTTAAACTGAAAGAGGGTAGACTTAAATTAGATATTAGGAAGAAATTCTTCCCTGTGAGGGTGGTGAGGTCCTGGCACAGGCTGCCCAGAGAAATTGTGGATGTTCCATCCTGGAAGTGTTCAAGGACAGGTTGGACAGGATTTTGAGCAACTTGATCTAGCAGAAGGTGTAGGTCTAGGACAAGGTATACCTGCCCACAGCAGGAGGACTGGAATTAGATGAACTTAAAAGTCCTTTCCAACCAAAATTATTCTATCGTTCTATGAAATTATTTTTTTTTTTTACCTTCGTGCTTTTCCTACATGAAGCTCTACCTTGCTCAATATTGAAGTTTTACTGCTGATTAGGTATCACTTTATTCATTCACTGAAAGCTAATAAAAATTGGCTGATTAGAAAACCCCAGGCTGCACATCTTAAATAGTCATTAAACAATCATTACAGATAGAAACAGCTACAACTGGCTTCTGTTAAAATGCTGCTGATTATTATATAATCCTTTTTCAAGTCAAAATGAATGCATAATCAAAGCACAAAGCAAACAGTTTGAAAGTTCTGAGCTGGCTGTGCAAAGCTATAATGTATCAACAAACCTCTAAATTAATGCCCAATTCAGCAGATGAGCGTTGATGTACAGCAGAAGAAATAATTGAGGAAAAAGTGTGGAACCATGAGCATGGGTGAAGTGACCTTCTTCTGAAATAACTTCATCTAGAGCCCTGCAGTAAACCCTTGCAGCTCTGACCCAAAGACACATGCCTGGTGTCAAGGAGTAAAGGTAAGTACACAGTTCTGGTGTTTCTTATTGTTATTACGGATACTGCTATTTACAAAGAGTCACATTAAACTGTGCAGCTGAAGACACACAAACATTGAGACAAATCCAGTATAGGCCCAAAACACTGTGAATTTACCCTTACCCAGTAACATGTCTGCTTTTAACAGACTCCTTAATGAAATTTAATAAGGAAACCCTCAGATGAATAAGGATACCTTGTGATCCTTATTATACTGGTGTAAATTTGGAGCAACTTCAATGAAAACTAGTGGATTTGTTCAGCATTTACTAGCAGTGCAAATGAACATAGAATGAAAACCAGAGACTTTGGGAAGCCTTAAGCCAATAACTCAGCTTTCTGAATTGAGAAGATCGCTTATAAAGGTCATAGTACAAAAACTCCTGTCTTTTTCCTTCTCTGTAATAACATTTTTCTTAATGGTTCTTGCTTAATCTTTGCATATTCTGCATGAAATAAATGGTCAGGATGTTTAAATTTCCACCCTGTAGCACCTGCAAGTTACAGGCCAGACCCATCTGCTTGATTGAGGCAAGCAAGAATCATTACCACATAGGGCAGCTGATCTTCCCCCGCTTAAACACCTGCAAATGCAGGTCATCTGGGAGTTTGAACCTATTAAGGTTCTTATAATTGAGACAAGGGCAAAATAGTTTGTAAAATGGTACATGAACAGAAAGATGAGAGAGAGGGAGAGAGAAGGAGAAAAGATATTCTGGTTGGATGACAGGAAATCACATAACAATATTTGCAAGTGAGCTTTGGGAGCATGGTCTTTGTAATGGGGTTAGCTAATCCAGATAGTAATAAGGATAGGAAAGTCAGCAATCATAATCATATTTAATGGATTCCAGATGGAGAAATATAATTGTTCTCATTATCATTGTGAAAACTCCAAGGAAATACAATCCCAAGATACTTTACCTTGACAGGCAACCAGGAACAATATCCACATCAAGTCATGGGTTTTGTAGGTAGAGTTGTCAGTTATTTCCTTTTTGCAGCATTCCCTTCTAATGTAATGGTTTGATTAACCTAAGACATTCTGATGTGAGTATAAAGGCAATGTTAATGAAATGCCTGTTTAATTGACTGTGCATCTCTCTACCATATGATGTGGTGGCTTACTAAATACGTTGTGGAATTAAAAAGAAAACCCAAAAGCCTTGTATATCATGAGACTTTTCCTTTGTAATGTGGTTGAAATGAAATATGGCTGTAAGCACAGGCCTTTTTGGGTGCAGCTGTTCTTTTTGTTTGGGTTGATAATTGGAACCAGTCCCATGGGCCTATTTGATGTTATCTCTTGTTTAAAACTAAACTGTCAAAGCTTATCCCCCCTGTGTACTCAACAGGGAGTAGTTCTGGGGAAACTTTCTTCTTAAGTATTTTTAACCCCTCCTCCCTGCACGCATTCTCTAAACTGAACCAGGGCAGTCATGAAATGATGTCTTCACAGGAACACTTGTACAGCAAAATATTTCTTTGTGGAAAATTGAGCCTTTTCATGTTATATGTCTTTGTAACAGAGGCCTAAAAGAAAAGATCCCACAGCAGAAGTCAGATGATCAGGATGTGATCTCTGAGCTTTAAAACAACTCAAATCTGTACAAAGAGTGTCCTGCACAGCATCCCCATGGTATGAGAGGAGCCCAGAGTGTGGGGCAGAGAGGCAGATGTCTCCCAGAATATGAATCAATATTTGCTCCAGGAGCATCACAACTGGGATTCACAAAGTCTCCTGTGTGACTTTGACATGCCTGATCCCAAGCTAATGCATTCAGGCAGCAGTGCACTGTGGAGACTCTCCAGTTGGGCTGGCTGTACCGCAGGATTTTCTGTAAGAGTACTGTAATCTTTAGATGTAACCTCAGAATTATTAGACTTGCCCAAGTTCAGGAGATGCTGGACCCAGTGTTTTGGTTGGTTTCTTGCATGCCAGGTGGTAGGTAGCAGGGAGCATGCCTGCTGCACTCCAGAGAGGAGGCAATTTGAGTTTGATTCACACCTTTCACTTTCCTTTGAAATTATTGGAAGTTTTCAGAGTAATAATATTGAGACAAGTCAATGGTGTGATCTCAAATTAACAACACTATAAAAGAAAATATTCTTTTGGCCATCAGACCATTGGGTCATTTTCTTAGTTGGCTCCATTTCAGATACACTTTTGTCAAAAAACATCAGGCCTTCTGCTAGATATTTCTGTTTGTACAGACAATTTTTTCAGGCTGTTACATAATATTATGGTACCTATGGAACCAACTTGAATGGAGTAGGAGGAAGGAGAGATAAGAATCGCTGATAGATGTCATTGTCATCTCCACTATCTTGGGCAAATGAAAAAGGTTTTCCCTTTTTCATGTTACAGCTTACAAGGCTTGCTTGTTGCATTATTCTGGCGTGTCCTGTGTCATGCACTGCTCCTCTTGAATGGCCCATTTGCAGGATAAGAGAACCTTTCACAAACCCGGAGATCATTTACGCATGCTATTCAGTCAAACTACTTTTTAAAAAGTATACCCAAACAACACACTGATTTCTCCTCCTGCAGACATATGCACACCTTGGAGGTGTTGCAGTGGCCTGCAGGGGTTGGAAGCTGTGTGCTGGTTGTATGTTCAACTGCTATTATACAGCATTTCTGATAAGGGACAAACATCCAGTGCAGGCTGGGACCTCTCTTGGCCTTTCTTGCACTCATCTGACCTTGCCTTTGTCTTAGCACTCATTTTCACTGTTTCCTTCTAGTCTTTAAGACCAAATGCAGCAGTGTATCCTTCTCCAAATCCATTTGTCTCTCCCCCATAAACCCATGGCAGGACACCTGGAAAAGCCTTTCTGAGTAAAATCAGAAGTAAAAGCTGCTGTTAGCTGCAAAAACAGCAAATGAGCTTCCTATCTTGTGCAGCACTCGATGTGTCTGAGACACTTTTGACAAACAACCACTTTGCAGTCCCCTTTAGAAAGCAACTGCTGGAATGCCCAAGCACAGGCTGTAGGTTGCAGGTTGATTTTGTGCCCCGAGAGAACAAAGATGCTTGTGAGGCCCATTTGTAGAAGAGAGTGCTCAAGCTGTAGGTCCCTCTCACCATCACAAACCAGTTTCTGTAGGCCTGTCATGCATGTGAGATGGGGAATGATTCTTAGGTCCCTTGGGGGATGCCAGGAATTAGTACATTGTAGATAAATATAAGTTTCTATTTAAAACCAGTACTACTGGGACTAGATGTAAGAGAGGCTGGAAAAAGCCTCATTTCTAAAAATACAGGAAATAGCTATATGGTTACAGAAGTGAATTACCAGCTGTGGGTAATCATATAACTCACATATTAACAATGAGAATCCACTGTGTAAGGGGGAAAAACAACAATTCACATAAGCTTGAAAGACAATAGGCCAGTTCCTGATCAGGCTGCAGAAGAAGAAGGAGCAGAGAGAATATATGGAGGGCAGAAAAAGTGGGAGTTGGCCCTTTCTTACAGGAGAGCCCGTGGAGAAGGCAATTCTATAAATGTCAGTAAGAGCAAAGGAAAGCATTCATTTACTTTTAGGAGGTACTGCCTGCAAAAGTGAGGTTAAGAGTATAGACCTGAAACAATGTCAGGAGATCACTTTGCTGGACTGCCCCATCTGTTCACAGATTCATCTCTGGAAGCAGCAGCCCCTGAAGTAAGTCCAGTACAGTCCATACAACACTTGGCATAAAAGACTCACAGCAATTTTGAACTATATCTAATACTGGACTGCCTCACTGCTGACAGAGGACTGATTAGGCCTCATGTGTTACAGGTGGGAAAACAGAGACATTCACCTTGTCAGTTATTGAAAGAGTAGAAACAGAAACAGAACCCATTCATTTTAGCTTAGTTTTCATCAAGTTCAATTAGTCATCCAAACTTCCATTTCCTGTCAGGCCTTTTAGCTGCAAAGACCCTATCTTACAGGGTTTTCCTGGCATGTTCTGGAAAAGTTCATCTTGTCTTTTTTTTTTTCTTTTTTTTTTTCTTTTTTTTTTTTTTTTTGTCCTCATCCCTGCTGTTGAGAATCTGAGTCTTTTCTTCCTGTGGGCCTCTCCAGCGCCTATTCCTTTAAAATCCCTTCCGAGTAATTTTGACTGTTATTCTAAGCAATAGTAGATAGTTTTGATCTGTGGAGCTCTGTTAAAAACTGTGTTCTCAACCTGTCTCTCTATCTGTTTTTCTTCTTCAGTGTTAGAGCTTCATTCTCATGGGTTTAACCAGAACAGTTGCTTTTGTGTAGTGGGACTAATTCTAACCTATCATCCAATTGTCAAGGGATGTCTCCACTCATTTCAAGGCAGCTTCTTTATAGTATTCTCTTTGGTTCTCCTCTGCTTTACAGCAGAGATTTTGCGAGAGCACTAAAGAATAGCTATTGCTGGAAGGCTTTTTCAGATCTAGCATGGTTTCCTTCCCAGAGGAGGGGGACGTATTTGTCTTAATAGAATCATTGTGGCTCATTTTGGTGGTGTAGGCTGCTCCTAGGTCCTGCTGCAATTGAGGGTTTGCTTATGGCTGATGCTTCTCTACATTGCCATGTCAAGCAGAATCCTTCACTCCACTAATCTGCAAGCTTGAGTAAATCAGGAAAGTTTTAGCCACTGACAAAGGATCTGGTCCAAATTCACAGGAAGTCAATGGAAACACCTTAAAAGTTTATGTGAACAACAGTTGCCTCAAAGAACAGGACTGACAGAACTGGACAATTAGTGGCTTCTCCACTTCACTTTCCATGTCTCTGTTATTACAGTGCATATCTGTTGTTCATGTCTCCCATCCCCTCCCCTGCCACAAGAATCTGAGAGTGGTATTTCTGCTCAGACAGGATAAAATCCTTTATGCTGTGAAGCATCCCCAGAGATGCCCATCTGATTGCATCTTCTGTCCTGCTAGGACTGCCAGCATAGAAGTGTCCTCATACTTACAGAATTACTTGATTCTCAGCAGAGTTAAAATACTGATATTGTGCAAAGTTGAAACAAAGTAAAAATATTTTTTAAAAATGTATTTCTTTATTTTACCTATAGGCAGTAATACTATTCCAGATTATTACTCTTTAAGCACTACAGCAAGACGCTGAAATGTAATTGCTGTCTTCATGTAAAAAAAAAGAAAATCAGTATGTTTTACAATTAAAGAAGGAAAAATAACTTTCATGACAAAATGACAAACTAATTTTTCCTTCCATTGTTTCTTTAATATCTGTGTCTCCTTGATGGCATGCATGTTTTTCTCCTTCTCATGAAACAGCAACATCTGCTGTTCTTTACGTTTATCCATAGCTTTTGGAGCTGCAGGCCTGGATCAACCCTTATTTTCAGGGTTTTCAGTACCATCCCAGAGACTGAAGGCAAAGTCAGATCAAAAGCTGAGCTCAGGGGGTTGCAGGCTTTCAGGGACAAAACAAGTACGCCCAGGACTGCAAAACCCTGTAGAAAACTGGAGAGTTGGCGGCACTGGCCAGTGGCAGGAACGTGTTCACGTCTTCAAAGCCAGCAAACTGTGACACCTTGATGTGGAATTTAACTTGAAAAACATAGTATCAGCATTCATTTCATAATAAAATTGTTTATTTGTTTTAGAGAAGTAGCATTGGTCAGAGATGGTAGACAACACACACTCCAAAAGAACAGAATTGAGAAACAGGCTGTGTCAGTACGAAAAAACATCAAACTGAGCAGCTCATTTGCCAGGTTTCTTTGGCTTTGCCAGCTCATTTTCCTGTTTTTACAAGTATTTCTTTCTTCTGGGTCGCTGTATGAAAGAGCTGCACAGAGCAGAGGGGAGCTGCCTGGAAGAGCACACAGCCAGCAGCCCATGGAAGTGCCAGGTTCCCCTCCTTCAGACCCTACCCGTGTGCCTGCCCATGTCCCCAAAACTGGGTGCTACTTTCAGGAAGAAGGGGCTAAACAAAGAAAGACACACTGAGGTGGAAGTGGTGATGTTTAACTCGGCCCTGTGCTTTGGTAGCAGAGCTGGGGCTCTGTCTGGGCTTGGTTTCATCCAGAGCCCAGGGAATGTGGAGGTGGCCGTGGTGCAAACACCCTTTGTTTCCACAGTCAACAGCAGGGCTTGGGGCTGTGCGGAGCCTGGCTATTGCACACAGCCTCATGTGCACCTTCCCTACAATGTTGGTCAGAGATGTTTTAATGTGTTTTAATGCATTTTAATGTATTTATCCAGTGCATTAGAGGCATGTCTGTTGGTGCTGTTGAGGCGTACTGATAAAATCACTGCTTAGGGACTTTTAAAAAATGTGTTTTGACCCAACAGACCATAACTAGCCTCATGGCTGTGTTTAGAAAGGCAAATGAGTATTCAGGGACTCCTAAATGTACTTATTATGTAGCTACCATGAATGCATGTGAGGGCTCTGGTCACACCTTGGCATTCCAGCATGGGGCACACTAAGTGCCACCTGTTGTCACTGCTGGGAGGTGTTGCAGCCTTGCTCAGTGTACCAGACACATGCTGGTCCAGCACCCTTCCCTGTGGCCATGTGTTGGGACAGCCATGCCCCAGAGCACACCCTGGGCTGCCACCCTAAATCCATGGTGCACCCCTGACTCAGTGGATGGCACAGGGGGATCTGGAGGTTGAGTTTTCCAAGGGAATATGTTAATATGTTCCTTGCCATGGGAGGATCCACATGTGGATGGCATCGCTTCCATGCCTTCCAGGTCTGGCTTTGAATAAACTGAAGGCTGGGAGGGATGTTAGTCTGAAGGGTTTTTTTTTTTTTTTTTTTTTTTTTTAATTTAGGTTCAATTATTATCTATAGCGAGCACTCAGAAGCCAGTTCAAGAGCCATACTTCAGCTGCAGCTTGGCCTTTCTTTACTGTATGCTCTGGTTCATCTTTACAGAGTAAACTGGAGGTTAAAGCTGATCAAATACAGCATTTGCCTGCACTGTTGTTTTTATTTTCTTTTTTTTTTAAATACTTATTTATTTATTGTTTTTTCACTACTGTTTGCTGGAACTGACCAAGTGCAGGGAGTAACTGTAAAGTTAAAATGAAACAGAAATTATCCAGGAAGCAAAAATGCTTGCAAAATCTGCTAAAACCAAATTAATACCTCTCAAAGGAGTCGAAAGCATGCAAGATAATGCAGGAAACATTAACATAATATTATCTTAACCTTGTAGATAAGATTATCTGATGCGTGAAAATGGTCATCTTTTGTATTGATTCCACCGTGCCATGCAGCAGTTCTTAGGAAAATGAATAGGTCATTAAATGTTCATTACTTGATAGACTCTAAAGCAGAAAAGATGTATTAGCAAATGAATTAACTGCTTTGTTACAGTTTGAATATATCATTAATGTGCATGTTTTTCTCATGCAAGAAGTGAATTGTATGCATCTGTAGGGCAGCAGGGTCTGTAGGCTACTGGGAAGCAATATTTGCTTAATACTTGAGGGACATTTATACTTTTAGAAAATTCAGGCAATCCCTCATCACTTTTCCAGTAACTGGGAGCAGAGAATTTGGTTATTTATCCAATTAAGAAAGCTGTCATAGGAGGGTTGTGCCTTGGAGATGCCCTATTTGAGAGCAGGAGTGATGCACCGGCTGCAGGAGTGCTGCCCCAGCCCTGCCTGGCCCTGTGGGCAGCAGCGCTGCTCCTCAGGGACACCCAAGGGGAACTGGGGGAGATGCCCATGCAAACAGCAGACAAAACTGCAGACTTGCACTGCCTAGGCTGCTGGAGGGCTCAGCATCACAGCAGTGGCCATCTCACTGCTCCCAGGGGGCTGCTGCCCTCAGATACTGCCCACTTTTCACAGCCCACAGCTGACCCTCACAGGAGCCACAGGGAAAAAAGGTGCTTCCAGCAGCAGAGCATGTGGGAAGCCTGGCATCACACCACCTAACCTTGCTGAGGGCTGCCCAGAGGAGAAAATGTTTGGTACACACTGCTTGAAACAATGACCTGGTGCTGCGGTAAAAATGCCAAAGGCCTTTCTTGCCCTATCTACAGGATCATTCCCACCTGTGCCAGACACAGAAGGAGGGATTTTTTCTCTTTCTTTTAAAAGCTAATAAGGCTTATAATTGCATTTGAAGCTGTTTTTCAAAGCCATTTGTGTCCACACCCGCTATGACTTTAAACTATATTATAAGCGTATTAACCAATTAAGTGACATATTACCCAGAGGGACAGTCAAGAGCATGATTTTGGCTCACACAATTGTTAGAGAAATCCCAGGCTGCAAAGCTGGATAGCAGACCCATACCAGGAAAGATGTGCCGACAGTTCTGAACGCAGCACAGCTGCGAGAGAGCGCTGCTCAAGCTGTGGCTCAGACGGGGCCTCGGAGACTGATAGCAGTGTTTGGAGCCAGGCATTGTGCAGTCAAGAGCTGAGCAAAACTCTGCTCTCTAGCTCACTCCTAACCTGCAACACCACCTGCTGTTACAATGCACGGCGTCTCCTCAGATCGCTGAGAGCAGCAACACTACTTGGTTGTCTAACCCCTGGCATACAGCAGTAAGCCTTCCCTGGGAAATGTGAATAAGGGTGTTAATTGAAAAGTCATCAGGGCTGAAAAACAAACATGGAAAAATACGTATAATATCCTTTCCCCATTGCCTTCGTGCTAAACCAAAACCTAAGGGCTCCTGCTGGGTACCTAGTGGGAGACTACAACCATATTTTCCTTCATCTCTGGGGTAAGGTGAGCTGGCAGCTGCCCTTTTAAGCCCTTTCTTGTGGAAGATCTTGTACCCTCCTAAATCACCCAGCTCCTGACTTTTCTCTCCCTCAGTTCCCACAGCTCCTTCAGCAGATTCCATGCTGCTGCAAGCCCTCAATTTGTCTGGAGCAGGTAGATGCTGAGCCGAGGGAGCTTTGGCTCTGCCCCTTTGCTTTTCATCACACAGTTAGACAAGAGTGGGGCAGACTGAGGTGGCATTTTCATCTTCCTTTGCTCCAGCAGTGAGGGACTGTCCCTTTGTGGGCCATCAGAAAGTCAGCAGGGAGCTCTGTCTCAGATGAGCATCCCCATGACTCAATGCCTTCACCGTTTCTCTCCTGGGGTGATACCATTTATGGGCTTTTCTCAGGACAGGGTCTAATGTCTCAGCCAAGTGCTAAATCAGTAACAGAAAGATGATTTCATTCTTCTCTTTAATTCAAGTTTCACAATCTGCAAGAATATCACCCTGAGCCTTCTCCCCTTAGTTCCCAAACGTAATTTTTATTGCTCTCCCAAACAAGCTGTGCTATGATCCTGCAGGAATAAAAGAGCTCTGCACCCATGGAAAGCCCATTTTCTTGGCACAATCAGGAACTAAGCTGTTTGTCCACATTCAGCATCAGATTTACATGGGACAAGAGAGCTGTGTTCTACAAAACAATGTTTTCACCAGAAGTCTGAGGAGTTTCCAACTTTGGGCTTTATTTGTATTTTAAATTTAGCATTTGCAGATGTTTTATAGGCATCCAACTATTTCAACAAAATGATCACTTGACAATATTATATTGCTGAGCCTTGAACTGTGGCCAGATTGCTTTGTTTACATAAGACCACCTGCAGCCATGGTATATTTTGTGACCTTCTATGGAGAAACAAAACTGTGAGTAGGAGAGCATTACTCAGGTCTTTTTCGGTTCATGAATGAAGCCCACTACAACATGTACAGTGGGGGTATGAGAGGGAGATGAATTAATCATGACACACTACAGAAAACGAAGTGCTTGCCATTCATTTAGCAGTCAATCAAGTATCTGAGAAACTATAGGCCCCTTTGTGGTACAGGAGTTTAGGGCTCCATCCCGGTTCTACCAGCAGTGACTCACTGGTGGGAGGCATAATGTCATGGGTTATTCCTGTTCATTTGGCCAGTTGCAAATTTCCATGAAACAGCAATGGGAAAGAAAAAAATGAAAAAAAAAGGGCCACTCCTGGGATGAGCAATGTGCCTTGCCAAATTCTATGTGCAACATCGATGCACAAGTACATCTGCCTACCTCATGTTCCTTTACCTTCATGCACAAACAGGCTAGGCAGGAACGTTTATTAGAGCTTTGGAGAAAACATCCTCTCCTTCTGCAGAGGTACCAACCAAACTACCTTGTAATGTAAAAACAAGGTGAAATTTTAAATGCTGGTACTTCTTAGTCAACAATGTCTGGTCTTGTTTCTGAGCAGCTGAGCTATGGGTAGAGTCCAAATGTCTCTCTGCAAGAGGTGATTGCACTCAGAACCAGCCAAAAATGTTAAAACACATCGAACTTGATACTGCAAAACTTATTGCCATCTGGGCAGTGCAATCAGTTAGCTTTTGTTAAAGCTCATGAAGAGTAAAGGAAGAAGCTCTTTTTTTAGTTTGGTTTGCACTAAGAATTTATTCAACTCCAGTCTTGTATTTTTATTTTTATGGTTCTGATAAAGTAGATTATTCCAATCCATATTGTTTTCAAATTTTGCTTTGCCTAACCAGTTCATAATCACTAAAAAAATTGAAAGCCCATCCTAGTTAGCACATTTTTGTGTGAGGCAATGCTGAAACTGTTTATCAGAATTTTTGCTCATGTTAAGGGGTATGCTTAATAGGTCTGTAAACTCAAACCACAGTGGTTTGTTTATTTTTTTGTAAAAACACTATATGTCATCCTTACTGCATGTCTGATCCACAGTGCTTCAGCACAGAACTGGTCCTGATCCTGAAACCCTTATGTATATGCCAAAGGCATCCAAATCTGTGGGACCCAGAGGACTGTTCCCCAAGACCTCTTTGCTGTGGAAAGTGGTGACAACAGCTCTTGCTCTTGCTTTTGTCTCTGCAGAGGACTTGCTGCTGACCACAAGGTTTAAGTCAGGTTGGGAGGACATTTCTCCTGGTCTTTCCTTTCAGCCATCCACATTCCCACAGCAGTGTGAAACCTGAGTACTCTATGCTCTTTCCAACCATTTTGTGTGCCAAGGAGTTAGTTAAGATTTAGAAAGCATATTGGGAGATGAAATGTATCTTCAGGCCTTGAGGGTGTTTAATTCTAAGCCTTGTTTGCAGGAATGCCTTGGGTACCACACAGCAAGTCCAGACTGAGTTAATTGGGTGAACATATTCGAGCTGTTGGGCATCACTCAGCAGACATGGCATGGGCCAGTGCCACCCTGCCTTTCTCAGGAAAATAATTTCTTCCCAGCCCAGTGGCCTCTCTCCTCTGAAATGATTGTTTCTTTGATTCATGATTTCAGTTTACTGAAACCCTGCTCCTTTTACTAATATCTTTCTTACGCCCCCCTCATTTCCTTTGCCATCCTAGCCTGGAAACGGGCCTTGATTGTTTCAGCTCACATACTCTGTGCAGAGATGAGCTGCAGCCAAATCTCCTGTCTTGGGTTAATTAATGACACAGTAGCACAGTTTCCCTTAACAAAAGTCTGTCACATTCCACGAGTTCACATATTAGCCTTTGTATGATCCGAGACGTGACAAAGCACTGCCCCAAACCTGTCTCTCCATTGCTTGTATTTCCCATTTAATCTGTTTCTCCTTCCTCCCTAAACTCTTTTCTCGGTCTTTCAGCAAGTGTGAAACAATTTCCTCTTTTCACAGGGGCCTAGTGGCAAGCAGATTAATGAACCCTTAACACAACACGGAATGCTGCTGCCAAAAAATGTATGAAATGCATTCAGCAGTCCCCACAGTGCACTGTGTGGGGGACAATTACAGAAAACAAAAGCTGCGGAGCAGCTCACTTAGGTTTCCAAAAGTCTGAAGAGTTTGGATCAGACATAGGGAATTTCAGAAATGCCCCTGAATTTTTTTTTTTTTTTAATTTTTATTGGTCAGCACTAGCTATCTTTTATGACTTTAAATGTAGCAGAAAGCAGGTCAAGTGATAGGAACCTGCAGCTTCCTTCATTCCTGGCATAACTGCTCTACAGTTGATTAGACATCAGGGATACATTTGACTTGTACTATCCCCTGACATTAATGTGCTTCTGCTTGAGGTCTCTGTATTGTTCTGAACTGGAACTTAATGTTTTATATTTCAGAGGAGTTTTAGAGGAGAGATCCTTTGATTTTTCACTGGCCTTGCCAGCTCCATGTTAACCGTGCCCAGTGGCTCTGTATAAAATATTTGGAAAATAGCTTGCTTTCTATCTTTCCTTCCTTTTTCCTCTTCCCCCCCCCCGGCTCCAATCCCCCTTCTTTAATGAGCCTTTGTTGGTCCAGCTTGCTCTCTCAGTCTCTTAACACACTTGTGTGTGGAACACTAACTCCTTGAAATGTGAAACAGATGGATGAAGTGTGGGACTCGCAGATATTTGTTTTGGAACAGCGCTGCACATCAGTGTCTGTGGAAGAATTTCCAGCAGCTGGGTAAGCCCGCTGAGCCTTCCCTAGTTTCAGTACAAAAGAGAGTCCCCCAAAGAACTTTTGGCAGTCCCCAGATCTCCCCCAGGGAGTTTTTGCAGCTCATGAAAAGCAGACTTTGCACTCCCAGGATGACATATGGTACTTCCAAGTTCAAGCGCTAAAGGTGAAGTTATTTTATTTTGGGGAGCTTCAGGCACTTTGTTTGCTTGTTTGCAAAATGCTCAAGAAGCAACATGATTTAAAAAGCTGGATTAACAATATTCTAGATTTCAACAGCAGCTTCCATCCCAAGAAATAAAATCATTCTTTGTAGCCACTAATGACTACAGCCTCCCAACATTATGGTGAAGAAAAGCTGCCTGGTTAATCACATTTTGTAGGTGGGAACACAGAAGGTGAAACCCAGGTCCCAGCTGAAGTCAAAGAGAAATTTCCCTTGATTTCATTAGAGCTAGGATTCCACTGACTGTGATTAGGAGCCTGAGTCTGCAAATCCTTACTCAGAGTCTGGCCATTACACAGACAAGCAGTCCATTGTAGCTGTGCACTCACATAAACAAGACTTAGTGGGAATGGGTTCCCAGACCTATATTTTTATTTTCAAAAGTGGTCACTGATTTGGGATGCCTGGCTTGAGACACCTGAAAAGGCTTTTTCACTGTCAGGGAATGTTTGTGCCTGAAATCTGTCAGAGCTGGGCCTAAGGCAACACCTCCAGTCAATTTTGTTTTAGCAATCGCACTCATAAAAATTTGGCTTTCCTTTGGGTCACTCTGAAAGGCCAAGAGCAGCAGACTCAGGATTTGAGGTTCCATGTTTTTTGGACTGTATCTAAACTCTTTACATTTATCATTTAATTTGGGGATATTTGGAACATGTCTCAGCAGGGGTATCCTTATCTTCCATGTTTTGGAATGTTCCTCCACCAAGGCTGGTAGCTGGATGACTAAACTGGAATATGCCCACATAAACAAATGGGACATCCAAGAGGGATTCTCAGCTCTGCAATCAAAATTGTACCGTACAGCTGCAATTCTCAGTCACTGCTGTCCCCACATGGCTCTCAGAGGGACAACGACAGGTTGTGACAGGGACCTGTGGAGGCAAAGCTGGGTGGAGGTGAAGACATGAGCAGGGAAAGGGACTTTAAAGGTTTATAATACTGCATAGTGAGCTGGATAATGGTTTTGGGGGGCAGATTTGTTTTTCTTTCACATCAGCTCCCTCCCGCCCCACACCACAGCATATCTGAGCTCAGCCTGACCTATCTGTTTCATTCCACAATGTGCTATACCTTCTGATGGGCTTTGTTCTGGATGGAAACCTGAGCCCAGGGCTGGTCTTGCTGCCTTTATCCCTTTCATGCCCCGCAGCTGTCTATTGCTCCAGCAAATTGTGAAATATGGTGCAAACCTACAGCACATCAGCTGGCCTGTGGTGACTTGTGCTTGCACATGGCCCCATGAGGTGCCTGTGGTAAGTTAAATATGAAGTAGCTTAACTGGCAAAGAGCAGGGGCTGGGCTGCCTTGCATCCATCATGGCTTGCAAGCTCACACGGTTACTGTGGAGCAGCTGATGGATTGCAAATTTACACCTCGGTATTTCTGCAGAGAGCAGTTCATGTGGCTCAGAAAGCAAGTGAGATAAAGCTGGGCTATTGAAATCCAGCAGGGCAGCAGCTCACTCACGTGTGTGTGTATATATATACGCACACTTCTGAATGTGTTGACATCCCTTTGCCATCTGTGTGGGGACCCAGAGCTCTAAAGGAAACTGTGATGGATCAGACATCTAGAGCCTCCTTTTCTTCCATCACTTTTATAACTAAGACACCTTTTTAAAGGAGACATGCCCAGTCTTATGCAGCTCTGCAGCAGCAGTGCCCTGAGAGGCAAAGCCTGGTGCCCAGCACATTGTCTGTCATGGCTGTCTCATGGAATCAGGTCAGTTGTATTTTCACAGCCTACTTTGGACTCATGGAGGTGAGCCACATTTCACAGATGTGGTTTGTCTTTTTGCCAGCTTCAAATAGGGCTGTTATTTATGGTGTTAGTCTGCTAATATAAACTTATAAATAAGGCCAAAGAATGTGAATATTTTATGGGAGATGGAAAAGGTTCTTGGATTAGAATCAGTTTGGGTTTGCTACATCTTTCTTTCTCTCTCTCTTTTAATACAAAAAGATAAGAAAATTATCTAGTTATGACTTGCACGCCGAGGCAAGACTGTGATGCTGGAGAGCTCAAAGAATGACTCTGAGTGCTTTTGTGAAGCCCTCTGAGGATAATGAATTCAAAGCACTTCTCTGAGCCCAGCACTCCCACTTTGGTTTTTTTTTTTTAAATTGTTATTGGTTTCCATGCATTTGTGGAAATAGTGAACTTGGTGTTTTCACAGTACATTCATCTTCAGTATCTCTGAAACGTCAGGCCCAGTTTAGTAGAATGTGCACCTGCCCATGGCAGAGGGGTGGGAACTAGATGGTCTTTAAGGTCTCTTCCAACCTAAACCATTCTATGGTTCTATGAAATGCAAGTACTCTCATAATTTCATTATGCAGAGTTCTAGCATTTGGCCAAATCTAAACTCTCTGAGCAGAGCTTTTCTGAAGATCATCTTCCTATCCGACAAGCAAGGCTTCATACTATGAAGTATTTTGCAGGAATGTGTCAACTCTTATGATGTTTTCAAAGATAAGAAGTTGAAACAAATAACTGTGACACTATAATTTTATTTTAGTAATCCTGAAACATTTTGTTACAGTAAAACAGAATCTTTCCTTACTTCAAGGATAAAAAGGTCTGCTATGTCACTGGCATTCAATTAATTTTATTTAGACTCTTAGGTCATATTGACAACTGTTAATACTATGCTGGTGTTTTTACATGCCATACTTAACAGACATATCTTTGGTATAATTCAGATTAAATAACTTGATAGTGCTCATTATTTAAAAAAATATTCCTTTAAAAAAAAATTCCTTTCTGTGAGTGAAATATATGCTTTTGGTTCCAGAAGAGAAAATAATCACAACATCAGGATTTCCCAAAAGATGGCAAATCTACCATCACTATCACCAATATCATCACATGAGGGACCCTTACTCATGACTAGGACTTATGGACTGGTTCCAAGTGCAATACAGGCCCCAAAAGTCCCTAATTGCCAGAAGCCCCAAATCCTCAAGAGTTTGCAACCAAAGTAGAAGGCAAGGGTCACCAGATGGACAGAGACAGATGGAGAACTGCAAAGAAACTAGGAGACACAACAGGTCAGCTTGATGGCAGTAGTCTCAGTGGTTTCCTCCTCAGCTCAAACTCAGAACTTGCAGACCCATCTTCGTTATGTTGACCTTAACACTTTCATGTCTGGCTATAGCCAAAAAAGCTCTTGTCTGACCTTTCTGAAAGGACTGTGCACCTTTCACCCAGGTATACCAGTAGTTCTGGACAGGATTTTACCATCACCTTTGAGAAGGTCAGCAATGGTTGGTAAGAGATGCAAGGCCCCTTGTGCAATTCCCCCCCCTCTCAAGTGGCTTTTCTATGAGAGGTGAGAGGTTATGTCAGAAAAAAATACTACATACACACAGTAATTAGTAGTAGTTATTTGAAAAAAGCCAGAACAATGAACATGTTTTTTAAAGGGGAAAATTTGAACTAAAGATCTCTGTTTTATATAGATGTAGCATGCACGGCTGGCTAATATCTAACCCATGACCGAAAGTTTTGGGCTCTAAAAGATGATTGAGCATGTGGCATTGGTCAATACCATTAAACACTTTCATTTTCCTATGACAAATGACCACAGGGAGCTAGAGATTGTGTTGCCTTACAAGACACAAAGGTAATTTTTATGCTTGTAAACTTCTTTGCCTTGAAGGGATTATTATCAACATTATTTGGCCAATGGTGAACAAAAAAGCTTAGGGTGGAAGAAAAAAAATGTGCTTTATAGTTATGAAAGGCTCTGTGGAGAGGAAGAGTTGATGCTGGCAGCATTGCTGGCAGCACTAGACACTTAAACAGCAGCAAAATGTGAACTTTCTTACTGTGTGGAGGAGCCGTGTCAGAAACCAATAGAGACTCTGAGGAGCAGAGAATATTCACTCGTGTGTGTGTGTGTGTCTGGTTGGATAGTATTTCTGTAGCTGACAATAGATTTCGTTCCTGAAACACTGGGCTACAGGAACAGATCCACACATCTAGTGCTCATTCCCAGGACTGACCTTCTGATGGGTGTCCTGTAGAAATGAGAGATGAAAACTCTGAACTTCCTTAGGTTTGGCTTTGCTTCTGTGAGCAGCTTTCCCCTACAAACTGATTTAAGGCTGATGAAGTGGCAACACCAAACTGGATTAATTTTTTGGTGTATCTACAGCTTTAGCCTAACATGAATTCAGTGAGCCTGTGTATGAGAGGGCCCAAATATCATAATCCAAACCATGGTAAAATCAGTTCAGGGGCGAACCATGTTACTGGGTAAACTGTGGGTATTGTCTATTGTGTAAAGAGACAAAGAGAAATGAATCCATCCACAAACTGCTGCATTCCAAATGCCAGCAGAAGCTGCTGTTTGAGTGTTTTATTGAGATTAAATGTTAAGAATAAATTAAAGATTGTTTCACTTTAAATCTACAACAGGAACTTGGCAGGTTGAAAAAAATCAATTTGTCACTGGAGATTTTTGTTAAGTCAGTTATGATGAGAAGAAGAGGACTTTTGGATCTTTAGATCAGCAAAAAGAATAAATTATTGCAATAGCAGGAGTTTGGAGTGCTTAGCCCTTGTGATGCTTTTTAGTGGGACAATAATATGTAGCCATCAGCTGACTTGAAAGTACCTTTTCACAAAGAAACCCCAACAGCAGTTGAAGCTAATCTTGGCAATAAGTATTTAGTCTGTTTTATTGTACATTGGAGCTTGGCTTGCATGCCATATCGCTCAATCAGGAAAAGCTGGATGAGTTATATAATTACATACAAATGTTCCTCAGTATTGATGTTTCAGTCTGTCAGGCTGAAAAAAAAAAAAAAAAAAAGATGTCTTGTTCTTCAGATACTTTCACTAGAGAAATAGCAACTTCTTATTTTTTTAAGGATTTGTTTTAGGGGACTCCGTTCTCTGAAAACCAAAATCAACCCTGGAGATTTGCACATTTTCCTTGAATGAGTGCCTCCTCCAAAGAGCACCTACGTGCCAGCATTTGAAAGCAATTAGCAGAGACATTTTAAGAGGAAATCGGGGACATGTTGTGGAAACGGAGGGAGATATTTCTCATTCCTCTTTACATCTTGGGCTGCATTGCATGGATAATCTCACACAGAATGAAATTCACCCCTGTGCGGAAAGTCAGCACAAGGCAAATAGGTGTCACTTGAGCCTGAGGGCTTAATTGGGAATTAAGTGGTGAGCAGGTCCAATATCAGCCCTCAGCACCAGTGTGAATTCTATTCATCAAAGAGGTTTCATTGTTCTGAACTAGCACTATCCCACTAACACATCCAACACAGCACCCAGACCTGTTGATTGGGTACAAGCTCTGAAAGCCAGGAGGCTTAGATGGTGACATCATATCCCTTGTTGTATGGTTCAGTTTCGGAGAAGATTCAGGTTTGGGATTTTCTTAAGTTGGGGTTAGGCAAGCTGAAGTTCTGATCTGAGCTTTTGGCTGCATGGTATTATTAAAAGCTACTTCAGTTCCTACTTCTTACAGGAGGTGTTCCTGCTCTTGGCCACGTTTTTTGTTGTTTTTCATTCCAAACAGACTCTTCTCAGTCAAGATATATTCTTGAGAGATATAAGAGGAAGAAAATGAAGTTTTGCTCTGTTTTTTAAAGAATATTTATAGAGGTCCATGCCCTTTTCACTGCCTTAAAAGGAAAAATATAGGGTTTCACTTTTATTTTTTTCTCTTATTTATTTTTTTCTCTTATTTATTTTTTCTTTTATGTCTTATTTTATTTCTTATTATTTGTTATAAACACAAAATCACAGAGCTATAGGTACCAGAATGCAGTTAAATATAATAATAATTGCATTTGTGACTAATACCTGTTGCCTTGAAGGTTGTTAGATGAAACTAACTGGTAAGACTTCTTCAAGTTTGTTTTTTTTTAATGAGCAATATTAGACTGTGGTAGGTTCTGCTGTAAAGATTTTTTTGGTCTTTAGATTTACAAAGAAACTCTGAAAGGCAGAAGGATGAACATCAGCTCTTCTCTGGGAGAAGATAAAGGGAATTAGGGCAGCTACAGAAGATGCAGCTCCAAGCCCTTTTAACACATCAGGATTCAGCCTTTGAGCTTGCAGCTGGCTTGGTCAGATGCTTTCCACCAGCCACACTGGAGACTGCTGATGCTGCAACCCTTGTAATTAAAGTGCTCCCAACCAGCCCCTCTAGGATCTAGATGTGGCAGGGGAGAAAGCCACAACAGCATTTAAACCTCCCATGTGGGACAGAAACCTTCCAGACCTGACAGCCAGCCCTGTCCTTGCTGGCTCTGCAATCTCAGGATGCAGAAGCCCCAGCCCAGCAAGTGAAAACTTGGCTTGCACAGGGAACCTGAGCTGGTTCCTGTGAAAATATCATGCCACCATGTCCCTGCCTGAATGGCCTGGTCACCAGTGCCACCAGCATCACCGAGCAGAGGCAGGGCAGCTGGCTTCCCAGACACAAGGGCTGGGAGGAGACACAGGCGACCCAAAGGGACCAAAGGGGTATTGCAGACCAAATAACATCATGCTCAGCATACAAAGTGGGAGGAAGAAGGACGAAGGGGGGATATTTGGAGTGATGGCATTTCTCTTCCCAAGTCCCTGTTACACGAGATGGGGCCCTGCTCTCCTGGGGATGGCTGAACATCTGCCTGCCCATGGGGAGCAGTGAATTCAGTCCTTGCTTTGCCTTGCTTGTGTGCATTGCTTTTTCCTCCCCTAACAAACTGTCTTTATCTCAACCCACAAGTTTTCCAGGTTTTACTTTTCCAGTTCTATCCCTGATCCTGCTGGTTGGGGGGTGAGCAAAAGGCTGCTGGCTGGGGTTAAAACCTGACACCATGGAGGAGCAAATAGTTTTTCTGGGAAGTCAAGATGAGAGGGAAACAACCTCAATGAACCTAAGATAACAGACGTTTCAGTCTAGAGCACTCCCACTTGCTTTGTTAATTTTTCTTCATATCCAATAAAGAAATGAATGATTCAGTAATGAATCATTATTAGGCATAACAAAGCCAAAATGTATTTACAGGCAATATTTAGGCAGTTAACAGTCATTTGGAATACTGTTCTCCCAGCAGATATTCTATTTGTATAATTTGTGGAAATCCCAGTGGAAAAAGAAATTGAAAAAATAAAAGTATTTGTGGGGCAAAATCCTCTGCAGGAAGACTGGACATCTTCATTGTATTAGTATTGTTACTTTTTTCTATTGGCTTGTCCAGGTTTATGTGCTGCTTTTAAGGCTCACCTTGCTAAAAGGCTGAACTGTGTACCTTTTAGATAAACCACAGGGAATTAGTATCTAATCAAGCAATTGATTGTCCGAGCACTGTTTGTCCATGCATTACACAGACAACACGTAACCTCGCAAGACATTTGGGGTTTTTTTTTACCCTTTAAAGACTGTAATTTCTTTCAGTAGTCAAGCCCAAACATTTCATGTGATCAAATTAAGAAAATGTGAGATTTTGTGCAACGGGGAGGAATAAAAAAGAATTGCTGCACAGACAAATTGTTTTAAAGCATTCTAGGGACTACACAATAGCTCTGGGATCCCTTGGGTAAAAATGAAATAGCTACACCTTAGGAATATAATGGAAAGATATTATCAACCGTGGTTTACAGGGGATAGAAAGAGGATCCAGCCTGACTTCCCACAGAATATGTGAATAATCTATGAGAAAGACTGAGCCCATTAAGGGTAACTACACAGTGTATGCTAAACCTTGATAGATGTTATACCCTATTGGAAGTCATGTACTTTTCTTTTTGGATAGCCTTTTAATTTATGCTTTAATATAATCTTTTAAAAATAATTCTGACTGTACTGGCACTTCTGACACACAGACCACCATTTCAAATCCTTTTATCAGCACATGTATCATTTTGTCTCATACTAGTAATAGGATGGGAGTCAAGGAACATCTATAGTTTCACCTCATGCCTCTTAGCAATAATGGAGTTATGTGTTGCAATGAAATACTGTATAACTTGCTATTCATCAAATGAGGCCGGGGTACTGAAGAAATTTGCTCAATGACTGTTTCATGCAAAGAACATCAACGGATTTGGGGTCAAGTCAAGGGCTCCCATGGCTCACTGAGATCCCAAATCCGTTGGTTGCAGTTTTGTCCCCTCTGGTGTTTTCCACCGGCCCCCGTGCAGAGAATCTCTGCACTGTGGCTGGAGTTGAGCAGTGTCCTTGTGGGGAGCATGTATCCCCTGTGCTGCAGAGTGCAGAGGAAACCCAGCTGGGGTGTGCCAGCTCTTGCCTGGTCTCTTCCACTGCTGGCTGCGGCTGCAGATTTTGTGGGAGGTGGCACTGCAGCTATCACTGCTGCAATGAGCTGTGCTCAGTCCTCTGAGCACCTCCAGGGAAGGAGTCTGCAGTGGTGGGTGATGGGCATGTAGGGTGGGGATGTTAAACTTCCCCTGTTCCCCTTGCTTTCCCTGTTAAATCACACTGGGGATACTTTAGGCACTTCTTGGCTCAATGTGCTGGCAGTGCTGTCATATGTTCCCACAGTCCCAGGTCTCTTCAGGCACTTGACAGGGCTTGAAGAGCACAAGAGAGGATTTGACTCAAGAATCTCTCCTGGATTTAGTATTAATTTAACCAAGCTGTTTTGTCTGTGTGTGTTCATTGCTACTTTCTGTCAGACTACAGAAGCTAAGAACTCCTATTGCCTACAATGTTCTCCCAAGCACCCAGCCATTCACCTTTACTCATTTTTAAGCACTCCTTTGAATTTGTACCTACTTTTCTAAACCTGACCTTCTCCATCCACCCTCCCAGGAACCTCTACCAGCATTTCTACTGCTTCAGCCCAACAGCACAAATCCCCTCCCGCTCCCTGATTTTCCAGTACTCTGCATTAATTCCAATGCTAAACATTTCCTTTAGGGCAGGGGAAAGGTGGCCACAGAGACCAGATGGAAAAACACTTCATTATTCTTCAGCATCTGTGTAACCTGGTCAGGATGGGAAGACTCAGGTGAGAAGGAAACCAAGTGGTGCAGTGGAATTGTTGAGAATCAAACTCCAGTGTCTAATGAGTCTCCATGAAAAATTCTGGAGGTTGTAACATTTCAAAGATCCTCAACACAGTCACGTTTGGGTATCTTTCCATCTGCAATGAAAAAAAGTAATCTTACCCAGTTTTCACCAGTAAGAAAAGGAACAGGTCTGTGAGTTCATAACCCCACCTGGGTGCATCTGTTCCCAGGGAGCATCCTGGCACTCAGTAGAGCATACTGGAGGAGAAGTATCCAGAAAGACACTTACTACAGTAGAAAAAGAAATGCAGATCCTCCTCAGCCCATTCAGGTTATTGGTTAGGTAATTTTGATTGAACCTTTGCACAAGAAAAATCAGTATGAAATGGACACTTGGTAAACACAATCTATCCCAAACAGTTACATTTAGGGGAATCTAAACCCTGGAAAAATCAAGGGTTTACAGTGAGAAGCTCAGCAAAGTTTATTTATTTTACCAGCAGCACTGTATCTCAGTTTTCACAGATTTTATTAAAAGTCTTTGCTCTAGAAACTCTTAAATTTGGATTATCAATCTTACTAAACCTCCCTAAAACCCTCACATCTGTGAGTGCGTTCTCAGTAGGAAGCAAAAGCCAAGGGTTTGTGTCCAGCTCTAGGATTTGGTCTCTTTTAATATTCAGAATTTGATCAAAGCTGATTTTCTAATCTGGTGCTTGAAAGAGCCTTTGGCCTCAGTAATGCTGAGGTACCTGCAAGGAAACATTGGTCATGTAATCTTAGCTTGTCCTCATTTCCAAATGACAAAATGTATTGAAAGTCACTAAACATATGTGACACAGTTTCTTAAGACCTTGTTTCTTGGAGCTGATTGCTGTGGTTTCTACAGGCCTGTTATATGGCTGTGAATGAAACCTAAGGGTTTCTTATTTAATGAAATGTCGGCCAAGGGATGGTTTGCAGAAATAAGCTAAAGGTGGTTAGGTGGGGTACACAATGATTTATTCTTTCAAAACTGATGCATGAAACCCTCCAGTTGTGAACACTGGGGCAGAAACTTGCACCAGGGGATGCAACAGCCCTGCAAACAGGAGTCTCTAATGCAGCCAGTTGATGGACAGTGTTTTCTGGAGCTACGTGCGACCTTTAAAACAGGTGCCAGCAAAAAGAAAGGAAAAGCCAGAATCCAGCTGACAAAGGCAATAGCACTGGGCAAAGAGACTACTGGTAACCTGCAGGAAGAAAGGCAGAGAACAGTAGGAAAATATTGATTTATTAGTGTGAAGTGAAAAGTACACGGGCCAGGTCAGAACCACTTGCTTTCCTGAGGAAGTTTTAATTTGATTAGTCCATTATTTGCAGTGGAAGTAAGTGTTTTAATGCAGTGAATGAAAATAGAGAGCCACAGGTTCCAGTTTTTAACAGTGCTTGCAAAGCATTCGTTTTTTACTTTAATTTCATGTCACCTGGATAAGAGAGTGTAGTGGCCTTTCAGATTTTGAGGGAAAACAAGTAAATTGTGCTTCTACCTGTTAGGACAAAATTTGTTGAAGCCATATGTAATGCATACCCCTTTGGAGAAGGGAGGTGCTTGGCAGAAAGAAGGCAGCACCAAGAAATAGTTTCCTAGAGACAGAAACTGGTATCTCCCAGCCAGGTAAGGACTAAACCAATCAAAAAAGTGTGAACCACAGATACCAGTGTATAATTCCAATCTTTGTACAGTAATAAGATTTCGTGATTGCTGCTTTGAAGGCTGTACTCTGGTCAAGCAAGATAAGTACTGGCAATTTCCCTGAGCCAGAATTCAGTAAGATATCACATGTCACTTTCAACGATGTTCTCTGTGTGCTATGTTGAGATCAAAACCTGGACTAGAGTGTATCACACAGATCACATCTCTTCTTAGGTGATAGTGTAGTTAGGATGGCACAGCCTATTTGAATATCAGGAATATTCAGGATTTGGACTTTTGTGGGTCTGCAGCTATAATTGCAGTGAAGTTTTGAAGAAGTTGCAAAGCCCAGATTTTTGCTTGGTGTATATTTTCACAGGTTGGTGAGGAGTTCTTTTGCTTATATAAGGCAGAAAGGTTTAAGGTGAAGCAGGAAACTGCCTTTGCAATATCAGTAAATAAAAAGGTCAAACCTGTGTGGGTGCTGCCCTCTGCTCATCTTCCTGAATGGTGTTTTACTGCCAGTGAGGTTGAGGACTGTCTTCTTGTCATATTTTCCACGGGAACATGATGCACTGCTGGATTTGGGATCAGATATGTCTGAATGCTCAAAGTTGTGTTTGAACTGCAACATGGGAGTAGGCATTTCAAAAATAATCTGCTTACTCAATTCTGTGTTAAATCTCTGGGCCATGGCAGAAATCAGCCAGCACTGCATACTCATGATCCAAGCCTATTATCAGCAACAAGTTTAAAAGCATCCTACTGTTAAAGGGGAGTCTCCTATAGTTAAAACTCTGCAAAAGCATGCTCAGGTTTTACCACAGCCTTCCAAGTAAAATGGGAAAAGTTGTTTGTGTTGTGTAGGTGAAATCAGGGTCTTACATCTTCCACTGTTTCTTGCTTTGGAGGATGGAAGAAGCAGCTTGTCTTACAACTTGAGAAAAAGGGAATGATCTGGATTGAGACTGCTACTTGGCACCATGATACAAATAATAAGTACTTAAGCCTTATGAAAATGCCGCTGAGTTCAGTTGCAATAAATTAGCACTAGCTATTGAAATATAAGGAAGGCTTTTCTTTGCACTACAGTGATTAAAGCAGATAAATAAGAATCCGGACAATTTTGTGTGTGTGGTTACAGTGTCTTAGGGCTGCCTCTAATAGCCCCAGTGATCTTTCCATCGTTGTTAATGGGTATTTAATTGGGATTTATTTCCATGGAATTTTTGTACCTTCAGATCATTACAGCACTGAGGGAATTTTATAGCCATGGGGATCAACATGGTCTCTCTAGAGGTTCTGTTTGATGAATGAAGTTGGAAAGAGTTGACATATAGTTAGAGACCATTACCATTTAGAAACACAGGATGGAGAGGAATCCCTTTCGAAAGGATCCTCTTTGTCCTATGCTGTCTGCCAGTCATCTCTTAAAAAACAGTATGATTAATGCATCCAATCTTTTTTTCTGTTTTTAACTGATCGTTCCTCAAAATTCTGTATACTTTTTTTTTTTTTTTTTTGCATTTTAGAGCAATGAAACTGAATAGAGCCACCATCTATGGAGGAGATAACTATTGCATTTTGTCCCTGTCTTTCCACAGCTTATAAGAGAAAACACTGATCACAGATAGAGAGAAAGAATAGATGGGAAATGGCAGCACTGGCTAGTGACCCAGAAAAGGTGAAAGCAATTCTTCTCCCTGCCACATATTTCTTGTGTGACCCTAGAAAGTTACCTGCTTCTCAGTGGAGAATAGGAAAACTGGTGTTTTTCCACTTTGCTAGGTAGAGGAACAAGTCAGTACTTAAAACTTTGAATGAGAGATGTGTGACATAAAATTACTAAGATACAATAAATAGTTTATCTTCTGTGACTTCTGCAACAGCATTACCCCAAATAATCAGTGCATTTCACTCAAATTCATATATGTGAATGGAGTATTGCCACATATATGTGTGTCTTAAATGTTTTTAAAAATGAAATTAATAATTCAGCCTCTATGATAAATCTATATATTGATAATCCCCTGCTTTCCCCCTTGTTTAGCCTTTAGCTATCCCTTATTAATAGAGCTGAGCTCAGCTGGGTCAACTTATTTTCTCTTGAATCCTGTCCATCTTTAGAGGGCTTTCTGTTTGTCTGTCTCCTCTAGTGGCTTCTGTCTTGTTCATGTCTGCATGCTTGGGCATGTGTAAAGCCTACAGGAAGGACCTTGTCATGAGCAGCCACTTTGAAGCACCCCCTGCTCCTCAGCACAACTCTGCTTGACATGTGCTTAAACACCAGCTTGCACTTGGCTACAGTTCTCTTTTTCTTTTTGTTGGCCCTGGGAATGAGCACTCCAAGCAGTTTTCCTTTCTCTTAATTGCTTCCAACTTCCAACATTCCCTGCATTTGGGCCTGAGGAAAGGTATTCAATGTGGCAATCTTCAGGCCTTTAAAATTACCAATTCTTGAAATTGTTTTTATATTATTATTTATATTATTATTTTTATATGAGTCCTTGGGTTCTCTGCACTGGGACTGTTGCCTAGACCCTCTTTTATCTTGTTTCCTTAGGTTAGGGCTTTTGGGAGACTTTGCTGGGCTCCTTTTCAACAGCGTGGTCCTGCTTAGCCTGAGATCCAGCTGTGCAGAGGATGCTGTTTCTCAGATGCTCCAATCTGTCGTCTGGGAGGGTTCTGGTGCTGGTCAGAAAGGATGCAGAAAACTCTGTAGTCAGGTGAATGAAAAACATAAGCTGTACAGGCAGGGAAGAAGTAAGAAAGATTTAAGTGGTTCTTTCCTAAAAGTTATGTTCTTGTGGGTGGGATAAAATTGATTTTTGAAGTATCTGTTTACAATTGGATGAATTATACAAGCATCCATTATGTAATTGAATAGTAGCATAATCTTCCATAATGACAGGCAGAAGCCTTGTAATGTTTGGGACAGGACTTATTTCCTTCTTACTTGGATATCTTTCAGATCCATTGTTATGCAGTTCTTTACATGATGTTTTCTTTCTTCCCTCTTTGAAATTCATCCATGTTAACTGGCTGTATTTACTCTATTATTATGCTTCCTTGAACATGTCTTTTCTTTATTACTTATTTCTCGATAACATTCCAAGCATACCGAGCTGTGATGCTCTTTTATCTTGCTGTTATTGCAAGTTTGAACCTCTGGATCCAGATCTTGTAACTCTTCACCTATTAGAGCTCACTCCAAATGCAGGATGAAACTATCTCCATGCACGGTGAAGCAAAGGTCTCTGAAGAGAAAGAAGAGGTGAGGATGAGAAAGGCAACTCACATGAGTAAGCACTTGTGAGTTCAATTCCTGAGTCAAGTATCCATTGGCTGTAGAGTACACTTTGTTGTAAAGCTGGTCATATTTGTCTTTTAAACTAGATGTTGGTGGAAATCTTTTCTAATATGGTATTTTTTTCTTTTCTATTTTCCCCCCTTGTCATTGTAGCATAATGTCCAGATTAAAAATAACAATAATAAAAATTACCCCAGCAAACTATTTTTCACTGAACTAGTAATGTGTTTAACATTGATGGCATTTTTCATCTTCCTTTCAAACACTGGCATACACAGTTCATCTGTAGAAGGGCATTCTTGCTGGTGGATTTATGGGGGGATGCATCTCTTTTCAAAATTATGAAAAACATCTCTTTTCATGAAAAATCCACAAATCCCTTAGGATGCACAGAGGCTTTCATTTCAAAACTGAACTGCTTCTGTCCAGTTTTCTTGGAAAATCTTCAAGGAGCCTCCAGATTTTTAGTGCTGATATTTGCAATCTCCAATAAAAGAAAATGCCCCTCCCCTTATTTTTCTTTAACACTGAATTATATACATATTTGAATATTCACATTTTGGTGAATTGCTGACCATAATTACTTTTCTGTGCCCTGGAAGAAATGATGAGCCTTTTTTTTCCCCAGCTTCTGGTTCACAGAGCTGAGTTAAACATTTTCTCACAGCATTTGTTAATAACATAAGCAGGTTTATTCCACGTTTGGGGATTTGTTTAGCCATGGGCTAAATTAGATTGGCCACATGTGGTGTTCAGAGTGCCACAGTGGGGTCCCTGTAACACCCTCCACAAGTAGTAGTGTTGCTCTGCTGAAAAATGGGGGAGAGGGATGAGGGATGGTTTAGAAGAGCCAATAATTTCCCAGTTTATCTGGGATTCTGGTGGCTGTGGTGGTTGTTGTTGTTGTTGTTTTGAGTTGTGTGTACTATGTTTGAAGAGAAAGCCAGGACTGGTTGGAGCCTTAATAAGAAATAAAAAAATTGGAGGTGAAAGGGCTCAGTGATAAAAGAGCTGCTTTCATTTACTGCTCCAGGCATCTGCTGTAAAGGAGCCAAAGCGAATGTGCAAGCATCAGAGACAGTCGCAGGAGGGAGGAGGCAACAGTCAGAGCTGTGAGTAACTGTACATAAACATAATTTAAATCAAAACAGCTGAATAACAATTTAGAACATAAAAGGAAAGAGAAAAGGTGGAATGAAGTAAAGAAAAACAAACCCCACAAATCGACCACAGTCAAATGAGAGAGGAACACAGAGGAGCAGCAAATGGGAGACGAAAAATCAAGCAAAGCCATCAGGGTCGGGTGGTTCATTCCTGTGGTACCCTGCGGTTCCCAGCTCAATTACTCAATAAGGTCTTGTGCTTTCCAGGCCAAGAGGAGCCCTGAAGTATCAAATCTCTCCTTCAGGCTTCTTCTCTTCAAACACAAGGCTCTTCTCAGCTCAGCTTCCCTGTAGTTGCCTCTTTATGCTGCTTTCTGCGCCAGCTCCCAGGCCCTCTGCTCCGTCAGTGATGGACTCTGCTCGCTCCTACTGCTGCCATCATTCCCTCTTGCCTGGAGCCAGTTACACCCTTTCCAGACAAGTTTTCCTTTCCCCCAAAACAGGTCCCTTAAATATTGCTTGCTGCTGCTCAGCCCCTGCCGTTATCACCAGCTGGAGGAACCCAGACTCAGAGCATCATCCCTGTCATCTCACCAGCTCAGGTCACTTCTGCTGCTCTTTCCATGTTCACACAGCTCCTTTTATAAATGGGTTTGCATCCACAATTAGGGTTCCTAAATCCTAACACATCAGCTGTTGCTGCTTTTCACCCACCAAAGCCTTTGTGCCTTCTGTCTTTTCTCAGTCCTATCCAGTGTCACTGCCTGGTGCCCAAATAAATAAATAGAAATTTAGATTTTTTAATCCTATTAAATAATTTACCTTAATGGTACCATGTGGCAATGAGTGTCACTCATGACTCAGTTTGAAATGTGTTTTTCTGACATTCTTATTAAGTCGGGAGAGCAAGCAGGACTTTGCCAGGTTGATGTGGTTGATGAAGAATGCTGTTGATGGGTTCACAAAGACTAATTGCCCACTCCTTCAAATCCAAGAGACAAAGTTGTGATGGGACAAAGACCCATCTTTGTTCAGTGGCTGGAGAAGAATGGCAAGAGCAGAAGAAAACAGCAGGATGAGTGCCTCAAGCAGAGGCTATTACCCCATACTTCTGAGGATGTTATTCAAGGCTCTGCAGTAGACCTTTCGTGAAATATCTCCCTGACCCCAGTGCTGAAGCCTTCTTTGTGACTGGAAGAATGAGGGCTTAAACCCTCTCCAGAATACTTGGGGTTTTGCTTTCTCATTAGTGCAAGCTTAGCTTTGCTTGCAACTTGGGAATGTTTGATTTCTCAGGTTTGTGATATGAGGAAAAGTAAAGAAAAAAAAAATCCTCTCTTCTTCATGAGAGACATAGTACTAGATCCCTCCCTGATCTATATGTCCAATTAGTCCATAAAAGTTACTCTCTGCTAATTTGATATCCCATTTTCCAGCTTTACCAACATCTGAGCCATCTGATGTGTTTGTGAATGTATAGTGGGATGAGGATGTGTGACAATATTTTTTCCACAGCAGAAATGTGTATATTTTCTCATGCATACATAATTAAAAATGGTTGAAAGCGACTTTGATTAAGCTTTGTCAAAAATTCAAACTAATGTTAATCATATTTCAGGAGGCATCATGCAGTAGTATTTTCAGCCACAAAAAGAAGACTGCCTAGGGAAAGTCACCACATTAGGAAAAAATAAAAACCAAAAAATAAATACCAGCTTGTGACTGGAAATACTTTGCTTTCTTTTCTTTAGCCTATACTAACAAGTGACCACTGTCAAGCAGTTACTAGGATAAATAATACCTATATAATACTAGCAAGACTAGGGAGAAGTGAGGAGTCATAGACAAGGGAGATGAATATTGTTTCATCTCAGAATTGAAATGAGTAAAGGCCAAAACCAGCAGGGTAGGAAGTCTGTTCCAGATGGCAGGAGCTGCAGAAGTTATTCCTCCAACAGTAGCCAGCTTGTTAGAAGAGGCAGAGAGAAATTACTGGGTTGCCAACAAAACACCAGGTAATGTAAGAGGGGGATTAACCAGTGCCAAAGCTCTGATGGATGCTTCCTTAAGGGGGTGCTCCTGCAGGAACTGGGAGGGTCACTGTGACTCAGAACCATGCAAGGTGGGGGAGGCAAGGGGACTTTTTCCTCAGAGGCAGCACTGAGTCATAAAGCCTATTTTTTTTTCCTGTTAAGTAAAAATATTCTGGCATGTTTTCTTTCCAGAAGATTTTGAAGAGGACATTTTGGAGAGACATTTCACAGAGCCAGGCAGAAGACAGCCCCAGGCCAGCTGGGATCTGCATCCTCAGGCAGCTCCCCCTCCCCCTGGACAAGCTCCCAGCAGCCTCCCAGTCTTGCTGGCAGCTGTAGGACACCATGGTCCTGCCTGCAGACCAACAGAACTGAAGGAAAACCATTTGCTCCAGCAACCCCCTGAGCAGGAGTCACTCTCAGGACCCACGAGTAAAAGGATAAAAACTGTAAACAAAATCAGAAGTAATTTTTTGCCAACTATGAAGAAGTTGCTTTGGGTGAGTATATGCCTTCTTGGACCCTCAGTTCTTTCATAGAAGATACCAAATGCAATAAGGAAACTCCCACACACCACACTGGCTTCAACCACACGGAGAGCAACTTCTCATGGCTCCTGATGCAGGGGTTAAGAAATGTATCAAAAATAAGGTATTGCAATGGGAAAAATGGGTCCATACTCCCCAGCAGGGTCCTGCAAGCACTCTTGGCTGCTCATACTCTAAAGCCAGCCTGACTATTTATTGAGATGGTCATCAACCGCAGTGTGAGAGTAAGGCTGATGCAGGGAGACCTTTCTCAAAATTTGCCACATGTTGAGGACCCAGTTGGTCTTAATATTCTTTTCTGAGATTGAATTAGGATAAGATTTGTGCTCAGAGTTGGTAATCCATGTCACAGTTTGGGGATTTCGACTGCAAGATGTCAAAACCTCTTGTGTTCAGAAAGCCCCTTGCCAGTATTTTGCCATGTTTCTGTCTCAGAAACCAGTTTGAACTTTGGAACCATCCAGTTAAGTCATTTGGGATCTGGTGATTTGACTTTGACTGTAAACACTAGTTTTTAAAGATGCCAGACCTAACAGTTGGTTTAAAAACTGAACAATAAACATGCTTATTAACTTGCCACACAAGATACACACATTGAATCTGCATTGGTTATTTGGCAGCATCATGAATACTCCCCTCAAACTGATTTGATGACTAAACACTGTTTAGAATAGTAACCGATCCTGCTGAGAAAAACCTAACTTTTAGGGCTAACGGTTTCTTGCTGTTCACATTCCTCCTTGAAATTCTGTTCAGCTTTTAGTCTAAATCCTTCATGGCAAAACCCACTAAATTAAAAATGCATTTTGGAGTGATGCCAACATCTTACACAGTTATGCTCAGAGGTTTTTTCCCTGTTGCATTTTTTTATTTTAAATCTAAAAATTTTCTTGTTTTTAATTACAGTCTCAAATCACCTGACCAAAAATATGTTTTCTCCAACTCACACAACAATAAACCATTCAAGATTAATATATTCAACTAATTGGTCAACTGAAAGTATAAATTGACTTTATGGTCAACAGGAAGAACTAGAACAAAGGTTCAAAATGTTCAATGAGCTGAAAAATCTGTTTTGTACCAGTTCTGTTGATCAACCTTTAAAACCAATCTCACCCCATTGAACTGAATAATACACTGTCTCCTTTAAAGGCCAGCAGTTTTCCAAGCAGATTTTTTGCATGTCACCCCCAATTTAGAAAGCAAGCTGACATGGAGCTGACACCAATTTTTGACCAAGGCATCTACAGGGAGGGAGCAGAAACCTTGCTCCTCTTGATCACACACATTTTCAAGGCCACAGTGTGTTTTTCAATAGCACTGTTGAGTTTAGTGCTGCCATCTCGGGGAAATCTGAGATGAATGATGTTATTTAAAAAAATATTAGAAACAGCAAACACTATTTTTTTGGCAAAATGTGATGATAAACAGAAAAAGTCAAAAGATAAATCAGAGTTGTTGAAGGGACCTCCAAGATTTTACAAGCTTTTCTATTTGCCATTAACCTCCTCAGCTCTGACTTATTTTGCCAAAAATTATACTTTGCTGATTTACTTTTTTACTGTTGTGGGCAGGAGGTCTATAAATTGATGCTTAGAAGTCCTGGTAGAAAATCTCTATTATATTCTACAGGTATTTCTAGGTTTCTCTATAAAATCTGTGGGGTCCACCCTGGCAAATACACCCCCCGAAACCCACAGATGATGCCACTGGACTTCTAATCACTGAATGAGGGACAAATCTTTGAAGAGAAATAGGACTGATGGCACCAGGTGACACATTGAAAAGGGTTTCCAAGCAGAGCCCTGCACACAGGTGCTGGGTGCATTTGCTCCTCTTTTTTTAGAGTCATTGACTGGTCTGTACAGCAGTGTTTCAGACTAACTGAAAGAACCATTTATCCTTCCTGTAGCCCCAAAATGAAAAAAAAAAAAAAAAAAAAAAATCAAGCCAATCAAAAAATCAATATGAGGAAGTAATTTCAGGCTGTGGAAAAAGAACTAATTCCTTTTCATCTGTTATTATTGTTTTTCATTCCCTCATACAGGAAATTTAATTCAATTTCCAAATTACATTTTCTTTCAAAATGAAATATCTAAGCATTTATTTCTGAAATGTCAAAGGCAAATGCATTAAAACTTCATTTATGTTGGTTTCGGACGGTGTATTGAACTTAGACTTGATCCACAAGTACCTTTGCTTGACTTGGAAAGGAGTTATTTTCATCCTTTTACACAGAGCGCTCCTCCTGGAGCTGCTCCAGCATGGGGAAAGGTGGTGGGGATGCTGAAATGTCAGGTGGTCTCAGCTGACATTTCAGGTGGTCTCAGTGCCATCTCCCACAGGTGGTGACTGATGGCACTTGCCAGCTGTCAGGGGGCAAAACCATCCAGTGGCAAGCAGGTGGCCGGGCAGTTTTGAGGTTGTGGCAGCCCCAGAGCATTCCTTTGCGGTCACAAACTGCAGCACCTGTTTTGATGTTCCCCTCTTGGCCCCTGATGTCCCTCCTAGGCCCAGAGTGTCCCTCCTTGGTTCTACTTCACCCCTGATGTTTTTGACAACATTCTGCTGGGCACCAGGAGCTCCAGTTTTATAGGACAGTGACGATGCCAGGGCAGTACAAGATCCCTCCATTGGCTGAATTATCCCTTCCTCCTCCTGCAGGACAGCTCTCCTCACCTGCCCGTGGGTCACTTTTGCGAGTGGGCTTCTGATATTTGTCCCATGCAAAACATGAGAAGGACTGCCCCAGAAGAACAGATTTTGCCCTGGCCAACCCTTCCAGGATGAAACTTGAGGCAAAGAGGTGCCTCTCTCTACCTGTCAGCTCACACCCCTGCCACACACTTTTTACTGTTGACTCTTCTATTTTTTGTCATGCTCTCTGCTTGTTGTCTGAGATGAGATGAAAGATTTTTAATAGTGATGGCACACAGCTCTAGAGACAAAAGGGTCTATTTCTTTCTTATCTTGGATGTGTTAAAAACACTCTACCTTCATCCCGCTACGTTCAAAAGGAGACAAAAGTGAAACGAAGCGAACAATTTTTCAGCACCATTAATAAAACAACCCCAAATGATATAAAATAGCCTTGTTTCACATGACAAACACTGTACCCACGAGCTTTGGCTTCTCTCATGAAGAGAGGGAGAGAAAACCTTCAGAACTTTTTCTGGGCTCTCAAACTTCCAGCACGGTTCGTAGGGGCTGTTATTTAGCCCCAGGCATTTGAGAATCTACTTTGTGTGTTTTGGCAATGACATGAAAATGCAGAGAGAACTGTACATCTTGCAGTTGTACGCTGAGCTAGGCGATCTGAGGGGCCTGTCTATAATAGAGGAATCATCTTTTCTTCAATGAAGTGCTACTATTGTTGTGATCTTCAATAAAGGATATAATGGATGCATTCATGTGGTGGCTGTTGTTTGTGTGTGATTCTTTCAGCGCACGGCTAAGCGCACAAGAGTCCTTTAAACTCTTCTCTACTCACATCCAGTAGTGCTAGCATTTTGTGCCAAACTAGATTGGTTTTCCCCCTGCAAGCTTCCTTTCCTATTATTTTTGGATAAAGTCAATTGACCATGAAATACCTCTTTATTGCAAAATGATATCTTCAAGCCCTCACTGTGGGATCATGGGTTAAAATGCCGCTGTAATGAAGATTTGCATGGAGATGTTGTTGGTTTAAATATTTACCTTTAAAATTAGTCACTTTGGCCCATTGTAGTCATGTTAAGAAAGTGATATTCTTCAGGGGTCAGAAGTGACATGTGAGGCTGCATCTGCTTCTGGGTTCTGTAATGATATCAATTAGCCTTTTTCATATAAGTCCAAACTGAAGTCACATCATGTGAGTAAACAGCATTCATAAGGTGACCTGGCCTTCATAAGGTGACCTGAATAAAGTAATTTGCTTCTGTTTGATTACAGCATAGGACAGATGAGAAATTTTCAAAGACAAAAGGCAAAGGTTGTCCCTGGAAAGGCAGAAATTTGCATAAACCCACAAAGTAATGGCATGAGCAAAAAATATTTTAGCATGCAATGTGCATGTGTGCTTAACATATCACAGATGCAATTAACGTGTGGCCTCTGAAGGAGGAAAGGGTGCTAAGCAAGGCTGCAGCCAACAGCTGGAAGTGCACAGGATGGGCCATGAGAGGATTTCATTTTTCAACTGTACAACAAAAACAACAACAACACTTTTAGAAAAAGGGTAAGGGAGGAAATGTTACCTTGAATCTGCTCTAAAGAACTTACTTCAATCAATAGACCTACATTTAAATAAGTTTAGAAGTAATTATCCGTTACAAATCTGGTTTTCTGCCTTGTTAGTCAGAGATCCTAGGCACTTTTATTTAAAATTTGTACTAATCTCAACCTCATTTAACTATACAATGTGAACAGTTTAGGGAAAGAGGGAGAAAAAAAAAAACATAAAACCTTCCAACATCTTTTCTTTTTAGGCAAGTTGAAAAGGATGAGCACCTAGCAAGGTTTTTTCTCAAGTCACTTTTTAAAGATTGTTATTATCTTTTCATATTAAAGTTAACATTACCATATGCTGTTGAGCTTTTGTTGATGGCAGTGCTTAAACTGGGATGTTGTTTCCTTTGGAGATTCTTACTGCCAGTCATTAATTTACATTTTTTTGAAATCGTACAGCGAGTGCTTTGTTGATGCCTGTTTTCATTTTGTTTCTCTCTCTTTTCAGGTCACACATGAGGAGTTTTTTCAAACAGTAAGTTAAGATGATGGAATGAAATCAGTGACATCTGCCACTCATGCTCTCTTCCTCCATCCTGTTTGCCCATAGCCCCCCTTTTCTCCTTTTCTTTTTGTAATGCTCATGGTTTTCATCCCATTCAAAGGCCACCCCCAATTCTGCCCCCCACCCCCCAGTTCCTCCCATAATTACTCTGGGGAATGCATTTGAAGCTGAATCTCTTTCTCTCCTTCATTCTTTGGCCCTTTGTGGCTGTTGGTTTGGGGATGTCTTAATGTTCCCATTTGAACTGAGATATCTCCCTTCATAAACTTCAGTCATGTCCATTTTTATTTGGTCTCTGAGGAAATCAAACAACGTGTTCTGGAAATTAAGTGCCCAGCACTTAACATGATCCCATGCTGATTGTTACAGGCTTCTAGGAATTGCCCTACTCTCTGCTTTTGGTCCCCTATTGTGGTTGACCATCTCCATACCAATCTAAATAAACGAAATCTAATTAAAAAGAAAAAGGACACAACTGCCTCCCAACTCCCTCTTTAAAAGCTGAATGAATAACATTGAATCGTCTCCAGTAGGAAATTTATGAGGCTGAGAGTTAGGGTCCTGATCCTGAACTCTTTACTCATACACTAATCCTCACACATTTGATTTATCCTTTCAGCTTCAGTTCACACAATGACTCATAAAAATAAGTGATGTAGGATTGGGCCCTTCAGAATCTTGCAATGATGCAGTTTTCCCCAGCGTTTTTATTCATTAATGTGATTTTTAACTACTGGCTATTCAGACAGAAAAAATATACTCAAAACAGAGATTTTTTTTTTTTAATCCTAACAGCAGCACGTAAAGAAGGCAATAACGTGTAAGAGAAGGATTTGATCCGAAAACCATACAGGTATGCATGTTAGATTTCTTCAGTAATAGATTTGTCTCTCCTCTGTGTCAGATTAGGACCACTGTCAAATGGGATCATCCTATTGTGTTACAGCATGGGTGCTCCCTATTATAGTGCTCTAAAGTATCTATTTAGGACAAGCTGCTTAAAAAAAAGAGAAAGAAGAGAGAAGAAAAAGAGAAAAAGAGAAAAAAAAGAGAAAAAGAGAAAAAGAGAAGGAAAAAGAAAAAGAAAAAAAGAAAAAGAAAAAAAGAAAAAGAAAAAGAAAAAGAAAAAGAAAAAGAAAAAGAAAAAGAAAAAGAAAAAGAAAAAGAAAAAGAAAAAGAAAAAGAAAAAGAAAAAGAAAAAGAAAAAGAAAAAGAAAAAGAAAAAGAAAAAGAAGAAAAAGAAAACCCAGGTGCTTTTTTGCTAGTGTTTCAAACTGTAACACAGATCACCACCAAAAAGGAAACAAAGGAAATTCTAGACTACAGTAAAACTTGATCTGTTTAGTATATGCCCTTAAAACTTAATGTGCACAGTTAGGATCCAGTTAAGTGCTCTGTCGCTAAAACTTGGATTGAAGCAGCCTTGCTGTAAAGTCTCTTTCCTGATGTCATTTTAAAGTGAGAAGAGGCAAGAAGAGAAACAAATTGACACGTACTGTGATAAATTCCTGTAATGGATTAGAAACAGTGCACTGCTGTCACTGAAGTCAGAAGAACAGAACCGTTTGGGAAATGGTACAGGGATGCTGGCTCTGGTTATTTCTTCCAGTGGAGGAATAAGAATGCTGGAAGCTTGCCTTGTGTGTGTGTGATCTGGACTCAAGTCCCTCTGGAAATGCATTAAAAAAAGGGAGGTCTTGTTGCTAAAGGGTATTGTTTGGAAAAACATACAAAACAACAACCAGTAAAAGAAACTGCTTTTGTAGATGATGGGAAATATCAGGAATGGATAAAGTTATTCACACTAGGCTGAATTCTCATGTCTGTCTACCTATCTGAGAGTGAAAAAGAAGGAAACTTAGAATTTCTTCTGTTCCTGCCTCTTCAGGTACTCAACTCAGGAGGTTCCATTAGGATTTTAAAAAGGCCAATTTTGCAGACCACTGGAGAGGCAGAAGACGGCTTGCTGACTGGTTGGAATCCCATTTATTTTATTTTCTTCTTCTGTTTTGGGAGAGTACATTTTGGTATATTTAGGAGGTTACCCTCCAACATCTGGGAGTAATTTTCGCACCAAATGATGGGAAGACAACTCTCAGTTACACCATTGATTCTTGCCCCACTGCTGAAAAACGCACATCTCCATGTGTGTGCCCCACTTACTTCCCAACTGGGGACAACCACCCAAGAGGCTGCCCTCCTTTGAGGCCCCTTCTGCTGGGGTTACTCTTCCTCAGGGCTGGAAGAACACATGAAGAAATCCAACTTCCCCCATTCTCTGCCTCTGAGCAGCTCCTGTTCTACAAGAAAATGCATTTTTCTGACTCCTCCCCGTTCACCCTGACTTGAGAGGAGATTCTGGGTTCCACCACTGCTGATGTCCCATTGCTTCCTTATCACCCCCCAGTGCATCTCAACCCCTCTGTGAAGGGGGCTAGAAAGATCTGATTCTTTTTTTGGGCATTAAAATACAGACATTTTTCCCCAAACTAACAACATAATTCAAAATGTGAGGAAGGAACAGGAAGGAGGCAGGGAGGGCTTTTTCAGAGCAAAGACTACCTGGATGGTTTTAATGGAGGTATAGAACTATACAAGTGTGAAATATTATTATTATTTACTAACTAACTTGCACTCTCACTGCCTGAGATATAATTTTACTGGTACATGCAAAGTGATGCAATTCTTTGGCTTGTTTCCCTGCTATAAGTGCACCCACAGTCTGAATGGGACATTTGGGGACCCATTTCCAGTATGTGGATCTCAGACAAAATTGCACAATGACAGATCAGAGGTCTGCTTTGAACAGGAACAACATGCAAAACAGTCTTCCTGGTGAGGGGTTTTTAGGGTGATTTATAATCAGGGAGAGTTGTAGAAAACACATGTGACGATGATGGGGCAAGATGGAGCACTAAGATATCATCAGTGGAAAAAGCAATACGTATTTTCATACATGTAACATGACCAATAGCAAAAGCTCTCCTTTAAAATTACCCTCTGAGCAATTTGTACCTCTGCAAACATGCACTTCCATATAGCCACAAAATTTGGGGCAGAGAGAAGGGAAAAATCCTAAGGCCAGCAGCCAGCAGAAAATGTAACTATTGGGACTCAGAATACCACAATATCAGAGCAAATGCAGGACTATGGTGAGGGGCCCCATGGGGCTGGGGAAAAGGGGAATAGCGGGCTAAAGCCACTCTGGGCTAACCTGGCTTTTGCATCACCTGAGTGCAAGTACTGCCCACACTGCTGCTGCCCCATGGAAAGCTGGAGCACTCAGACAAGCCATGTGCTGCTCATGGGGATTTCCAGATGGCAGCAGACATTCCAGCTGTAGAAGGAGGCATTGCAAAACTTGTGGCACCAGATCGCTGGCACAGACAGCCAAGGGGCTGAGCAGCAGTCCACTTCCACCTGTGACCACATCTCCTGGCTTCTGTAAATTAGAAGGGGCCATCTGCTCCCTGTAGACCTGAGAATGGTTTGTCTTAGATTTGTTTTCTCCAGCAGCAGTGACTTAAGCACTTTTAGTGGAGGAACTGCTCTGGTGATCCCTAATTTCCCATTTTGGCAGTATAGAGGAGCTGTCATCAGGATTCATCTGACCTACTATTGTTCATCCCCTTTCCCTTCAAACTAGTAAAACTTCCTGCTGCTTTCCTGTGAGTTAAATACCAGGGATTTAGGAGGAGCAGAGCAGCAAATCATCTGTTGGCTCTTGCTTCCCCTCTCTCCCTCTCCGTCTCTCTCTGCAAGCAGCACTTCCTCCAGCAGTGATTTATATTTGGTTCCACAGGAAGGGAAGCCACTGGGGAGGTTTCAACCTTTGACACCACAGTCACCAGAGCCCTGAATCTGAGCTCGTGGCTTGTAAAAGCAGCTGCATGGATGTCCAGAGAAACCCAGCCTACCTCCCTGTCCTCACTCCCACCCCAGCTGTTGAGGGTTTTGGTGTTTTGGATGGTCATGATGGATGTGAAGTAAAGCCACGATTGTCACCAGGAGGTTCCCCTAGCCTGTTATGAGCAGAACCCATGGTGTGGGTGAGTGCCCGGGGCACTGCTAAAATGTAATGGTGCCTACAGTGGTGAAAAACTCTAAAAACAATCCCTTTACCTCTGGCTACAGTGGCTGAATGCAGACCTTGGGAGCTCTGAGTTTCCTCCAGACTTTACCTTCAACACAGATCGTGCCAAGGTATCTCTTATGCTGAGCTTCCTAACTGACCTGTGCTGTGTGAAAAACCCTTTCAGTTCTCCAAACAGAAGGTGCTCAAGAATATCAGCTTGAATATCTTAATTGAATGTGGCCTCCTGATTAGAACAGAGAGGAGCTCAGACTGCACCCCCTATTCTTAAGAGAAGCCCTGGGCTTTTGGAAGAAGGTTATTGCTTTTATCATCAGTGCTGAATAATGAACTCGCCACCAAAGGAGCAGTTTTGATTTGTCTATCCAGGCAGATAACCACAGAGCTACATGTGTTCATCACACCCTTTTATTTTCATGAGGTGGTGCCAATGCCAGCTGGCAGCCAGCTCACACTGCTGCCCGAGGTTTGGGTGGGGCAGGTACACAACCACAGGCGTGGCCAGGCTGCAGGGCTTGATCTTCATGCAGGTTTGCCTGGCTGCCACCCCGAGGCTGTCGCAGGTGACCTGCAAGGGGCTCTGCTGCCCAGGGGATGAGCAGCTTTCAGAAGTGAAGCAGCTGCTCCCGGCCGTGACTGCTCTTCTGTGCTCCCTGGGAGCTCTGCCATTGCCTGCCTCTGGGGTCATCTTCCACCCTGAAGCATCATCCACCCTGGCATGTGCCCCACTGGCTTGGCTGTACAGTATGGGATTGCTGAGTAAACAGCTCAAACTGCCTTTTGTTCATCTTTTTAATGGCTCTCCCCTGCACGTCACACTGGTCAGGAACAGAATCCATCGATTAGTTGAGCCATGAAGCTGAAAACCTTCAAGCTTCTGACTTGCTAGTTCCCAGCCAAGTATTTCAGCTATCAGAGCTCTGTGTAGGGTACGTGGATACTTCTGCTTGTCTGCTCTGACAGGTGGTCTTGAAAACACAGGTTTCCTAGCTTTTATTCTGACTTAAAAAAAAAAAAAATAAAGTCAGTCAACTTGACTCTCCTAGGGTCTGTTTTATTTCAATAGGGAAACAACTTACTAATTAGGGTAAGACTCTTTAAGAAAATATGTTTTCTATTCCACTGATAGTCAGTTACAAGCGATAACACTGTTAAATGTAGTGCCTAATAAATCCAGAAAAACTACCCAATAAATGTAAGTAATAACAATGATTAACAATAAATTAAATGCAGAGAACTAGGAATGTACCACATTATTTTTAACTAGTCTGGTCCATCGGGTTCTTATTATTCAGTTTGTCCTCCACACCTGGAGTTTATTAGAGTGTAATACAAACTAAACAGTCCCTCAGAGAGGCCATTGGAAGGGCTTAGTATAAAACAATATACAAGTTTAATAGTTGTAACTGACCTTTTTTCTTTTGCAAAAACGTATCTTGGTAACTTGATGCTTACGGAGATGTAATGCTTTTTTACATAATCCTAATGGGTAATTTTCTTTTTGGTTTAATGTAGATTATTTTTATTCACAAGACAGCAAGACCTATGACCAAGTCCATGATCTCCTATTCTTCCAGACATAGAATAGTTACTTGAGAGTATTTTTCTTTCTTCACCCATTAAAAGATCAAGCAAGCAAAAGGGTTAATGCTGTAGGCTCTACAAATGATGAAAGTGTATGGTTAGAAATGACTCAACTTCACCAGAGTCATGCCTGGCTAAAGGTTTTAAGCAGCTTAAAGTTCAGGGCTGTCAAGACTCAGGTGGCTTTTTTTTTGGCACACTGCAGAGATAAGGTTCATTTGCTGCAATATGAATCCAGACCTGACCTTTAAACACTTCTAAAGTTGGACTAGGGGCGTTGGCTGAAATCAGTGTATTTTATTAATACATATCCATGAGTAACAACCAAATATTCATAATGACAAATGTTGTTTGTAGCTGGAATTTTGAGTCAGTTTTCCTTTGGATTTTCATTTTAAAATGTGGAAAATTATAATTGCCTTTTTTTTTTCTTTCTCTCTCTTCCTCTTTCTCCCTCCCCCTTCACTTTTGAAACCACAAGCTATGGGCAATAGTAAATCCACCCGACAAAAGATTATTTTCTAATTTATTTCCCTGAATTTCCATTGTTACACTTATGCCACCTATTGGACTACAGTGTTTTTCTGTCCTATTCCCTCTTTTTCAAATAAAACATACTTTAATGTCTCTGAGGTTCTAAATGCTTTTAAAACTTAAAAATAGTAGTCAAAAGAGGTGTTTTCCTCACACAATGACCTGTAATATTTTGTGCTCTGTGTTTCCACTGTTTCACTACTTCTCCACACATACCAAACCCATACATTGTTTTAGACTAAAAATCCCTTTGTTTAGATGCCTTTGCATGCTCCAAACCAGAACTGCTGACATTGACGCTACAAATTAGCCCATAAACCCACAAAAAACCAGCTCAGAAGCAATTAAGAGAGAATGTTAATTCAGAGCTGTTCAGAGGTGCAAATAAGTCAATGAACATGTGGAATTTGAAACAGGGAACAGAAATAATTCTTTATAGTCTACATTATCTTCAGACCTACTCATCTTGCAGGATTGGCTCCAATTCTTACTCACTCAAATAGTGTTGCCAAAAACCACATACAGCTTGCTCACTCTAAGCCTTCATTTTATAATCAAAACCATTTTTATTTTGATTCATTCCCCCTTCATTTTAAGGGATGAGAAACTACTCATTGTTTCTGCAAATATCATCTTTGCTTCAAACACAGATTTCACTTGCTTGATAAAATAACCAGGCAAACAGTACAAAAATAACTTATTTTGAAACAAATAAAGGATAAGTACAATTGCCAAAGATTTTTCAGGTGTGTTGGTTTGGCTTGCTTTTTTATTTTCTAAGTATCTCTGGCAGGGGAAAAAAACTCAGAAGGAGTAATATATCTGGATAATTTTGTAAAAGCGGCCAGGAAAAATGGAATTTGCTGTTGCACCAAGAGGATTTCTCTTAATGGCTTATAAAGCCATTGGCCAACAAAGTTGGAAGTGTGGCTCCACTTCTTTAAATATGATAGGGTCCATATTCCTAAAAAGTTAGAATTTGAAAATTAAAAAGCACCACAGATCCTGTGGTGGAAAGACAAATGTAAGGTGCTGTTACATGGGTGATAAACACTCAGGCTGTGTTGGGGAAGCAAGTTCTAAGACAGGACTGTCCCTGGCCTCCCAAAAAGGTGTTGATTGCCAGCAGGTTTTCCTGGCCAGTCACTGGCTCAGTTTGGAAAGGACAACAGGGGTCATCTGTTACAATATCCTGCTCAAGCAGGGTCATATAAGAGCACAGGGCACAGGATTATGTCCAGATGGTTCTTGAGTATCTCCAGTGAGGGAGACTCCACAGCTCCTCTAGGGAATCTGTTCCAGTGTTCAGTCACCCGCACAGTAAAGAAAAGGTGACGTGCTGCTCTGGTTCTGCCTTTCCACCACACCAATGCTGGATTCACAGAGAGTTTGAGGCTGCCACAGGGGAGCAGGGCCTCCCCACAAGGCTTCTGGTGCTCATTGCTTTCTGTGGGCTAGGAGGAAACAAGTGTCTGCAGCTGCCTCTTGCCAAAATGATCCAACCCACCAGTGTCCTTGGGAGTGCAGCTTCAGCCACTGTGAGCCCCGCTGACAATAATGAAAAATTCACCAAAACCAGGAGAAACTTGAAGGGTCCTTGTTGCTTTTGCTGTCACTTCTCTTACCAATGGGGAAAACATGCTGGGTTTGTAGTACATGGCTCTGCTCTCATTTACACTGATGTACCTTCATTCAAAGAGGAAATCCTGGGTTACTCTGACTCAAGGTGTGCCCCTGGGAGCCGTCCTGAGTTGTTTTAACAAAGCTGTGTTCTCCACGCTATCATTTACATAACTGGATGTCTGTCCTGCTTGATCCATGCCCTCATCAATATGCTTAGTGCGAGTGTTGTTTGATTTGATTTATTCTGCTTTCTTCCGAATCATAGATTGATTCCACATAAAAAATTCCTGGGGAAATCAGGCAGTTTCTGTGTAGCACTTGATTTTCCCTACTGCAGCCCCCCTGAAAACTATAGTCTGAGAAAGAAAGGTACAGAGGCTGAGAATCAAAGCAGAAGGCTTCTGCAGTAAGCTGAGACTCAAATAAAAATGCACAGACATAGATAATGATGGTTTGGAGAGGAACAGTTCTTTTGCAATTGAATGTATTGAGCATCCAAACAAACAGTAGATTGTTTCTTGGGTTTCTTTTTTCTTTTTTTTACATAACATATCTTTAGGGAGTCAAAGCCCTATGTATAATTAAGGAAGTTTCTTTTTTAACCAGATGCATTGGGATGTGTGCTCGCTAAACAAAATAAATAACCATTACAATATGAGATCCACGGGGTCATTTTATCCCCTCCCCACCTCCCTCCGCTTTGAATTTTCTCTGTGGAAAATCAGACGCCATCCCTGCTGCCTCCTAGGAGCAGCACTGTGATCTTGCAGGCTCCTGCATCATGGGACCCCCTGTGCTGGCAATCAGACAGCAGTGTAGACCATCTCTGGGAGGAACAAAGACTGCACAGAGGTGGGAGGGTGGGCTGGGAACGAGGAAACCAGAGCATCCCTGGGTGCCCTCCTTCCCAGGCCTTGTATTGGCATGGACATGATTTCTCCTTATTGATTCCTGCCCTTGTTCATGTGCATGTCCCAGGAGGGTGTTTTTGCTCTGCTTGTGCATATGTTTTTATTTGTACAGGGCTTAGGGGTCTACTGGAGAAAAGTGACACCCAGGATGTCATTATGGCCTGACTGGATTGGCATCTAAAAGGCACATGCATGATAGGTTCTGCCTCGGAGGGAAAATCCTGCCCAGATCAAGGACTGCTTGTGCCCTGAATGCTCCTAGAAACCACTGGCCCTCAGAAAGTATTTTAATGGTGCAAGCAACAGGCTCTAATACAGATAAAGGGTAGCAGGACACTTGACAATGAGGAGGAAAACAAGCGTTGCTATGGCCCGAGTGAGCCCAGGAGTGAGTCTTGGCACGCCTGTGAGAACACTGGTTACCTGGGAATCTCTCCAGCACAATCAGTAGGTTTGAGAAATTAATAAGACATTTTCAAGAAAGATGAGAAACCTGGACACAAATTATTGCTGATGCAAATGAATGAAAAACCTAAATGGGCTGCATGGGGAGTGCCCAGAGGCAGAGTACTTCTGAAAACCAAGCTTGTTGCTCAGATGTTTTGGTAAATCTTGCTGTTCTTCACATCTTGTAGGCTGGGATTCTCTTCTCTGTGCAGGTAATGTTGACATGTATGGTTTTTGGTTGGTTTTTTGGGTTTTTGTTTGTTTGCTTTTTTTTTGTTGTTGTTTTTGTTTGTTTGTTTGTTTTGTTTTTTCTTTTTCCTGAGGTATTTACATGGAGAGCTCTTACCTCATGTTTAAAAAGAAGAATCCACAAAAGTTAAAATTCACCCAGGGGCAAAGACTCTGCTCTTGGACTTGACGGATGTCTGGCTGCAGTCCAAATAGTCTGACTTCCACTTTGGGCTTTTGGAAAGAAAGCAGCCCTTGGGACTGATAGAAGGGTTCCTTGCCGTGTGTCCCACAGGGTAAGGAGTGAGGGGATTGGACAGATGAATTTAGGGTTGGGTTCAGGCTGACTGACCTGTGCTCCTGACAGCTGGATTGGGTTGCTCCAGGGAGGCATTTCTGGAGGGACTCAGCATGCCCAGAAACCAGCAGAGCATGTGGGTGATATTCTTACCAGCTGGGGTGGCAGATGGACATGAGGGAGTATCTCACAGGATGGAGAGAGGAAGGTCTGTTCTTCCTCCATGGCCTTGGTTTTTCAAGATGGATTTTTCATGTCAGGAGTGTTCTTCACTCACCAGGATAGATGTCTGTGTCCCACCATGCTGACCTAATGTTTTCATCCTTGGGCTGCAAAAGCAGGACTGTCCCTTGGTAGCCACAGGCTGGTAGCCTCAGGTGTCTTAGTGAGATCCAGAGCCCACGGAGTAATAACAGACTTAATGACGATGTTCTTCATCCTTTTCTGCTGAAACATGTTATTTCAGGGCTTGTGCCATTGGCTCTCTCTGGAAGCTGTGTCCCAGGCCAATGGCATGGGACTGGCATGATCTGCCAATGAACGCTTTGAAGTTTTTCAATGTTGGAGCAACGGTGGGAGTGAAGGCTCACTCTTTCCAAGCCTTTTCCCGTATTTTTTCATCAATATGTCAGGGCGACCTCAGGGCTAGCCTAAGCCAACCTGCTCATTCCCACCAAGCCAGGAGATATTCAGATTTAATTTACCAACTTGGAGGCTTTCTAAGGCAGTGAGATATCTTCAGATGAAACACTATATTTCAAGATGATTATTGTTATAGTTAATGGAAAAGCACTTTATATGAAACACTCTGTTCTCTCCGTGTCCCACACTTCTACAGGACATTCTGGATAACTGGTACCATAAAAGTGTGCTTTTGGCAGGATTCAGATAGCAGTAAAGTTAAGCACTTTAGATTACAACTAGGAGAGAGAAGGGGGAGAAAGGAAATTCCTTTGAAAATTATAATTTCAACATGATAAAGTTGGCTGAAGAAGTGCAGCAACAGATAAAAATCAGCCTTGGTAAAAGGCTGTGACCATTCAATAAAACAGTGAAACACTGAAATGTGCAGAATGTGTTTTACCATGAATTAAAAGTGCAGAGAGTTCATCAGTGAGCAGCAGTCAGCTAATGAGAAAAGCAGATCCATGCATTTAGGAAATGTAAAGAAAACTTAAACCTTGTAAATTTTTATGCATTACCCCCTGCAGCAAAATATGAAAACCAGGTTAAAAGAAAACACACACACAAAAAAAAAAAAAAAAAACAAAAAAAACAAAGTCCCCCCTCCCCTCCCCAAAAAAGCCCAACTGAAACCAAACCCACTGAGTATGTCCATAAAAAGAATTAGGTGACCTGGTCAAAAGAGGGGAAAAAAAAAAGAATTTAGAAAAAAAACCACTATTGACATATTGAGAACAGAAATACTGAGACATAGAAAAATACTAGTTTTTAATTCTCCTAAACATAGTTTTTATTTCTCAGTTATAAAACAGATTTTTTTTTTCCAGCTCCTTTTGGCAAGCCCAATCTGCTGGAAATATTGAATAATGGATATGTTCCATAGGTACATCCTCAGAAGGACACCTAGACATGACAAAGACAGTTTTATCAACTGTCTATTGAAGTCTACAGGCAAATGATTGCCCTAGAGTCAACCAGAAATCCAGAGCAGTCTCTGGAAGAGAAAAACATCTAGGATCCTAGATTTTCATAGCTTGTTCATAATTTTAAAAAAATTCCCCTGGAAGGTACCATACTGGAAAATCCAGTCTACAAATATGCCTTCAGGTTAGACAAGAGAGTGCTTTTAAAACTAAGGCAACAGTTGGATAAACTGATTTAAAATCACATATGTTGTCTAGAGGAAATGCTAATACATTCCAACTTATGAATCTATTAGTCTGAGAGGCAATTTTGAACAATATGAAGCTCTTTCAAAATCTATCAAATACTTTATTTTTAAAATTTTTTTTTTCCTCTTAATTGTTAGCACCATTGTCACCCTTTATACATACAGGGTACTCTTTGCCTGGTAAACTTCTAGAGGACTGTAGCTGGCTTCAAGTACATCCCTCCTTTCTGCAGGCTAGATCCTCCAGTGTGCTTGGTGCACGAAACACCATCCAAGCTCTGGCTCGAGCACTGCTTCTTGCAATGTCCTTAAACCTTTGACTGGTCAAAATGATCTGAAACATGCAAGGCCAAATTTAGGGTCGGCACCTTGTTACCAAGATGTCCCGGATATTACAGCACATTCATCTCTGAGGAGCAGTTGTCTTGGGTCAGGTGGAGATTGGCATAAGGGAACTGCAGACAGGCTCCCTGACTCCCTGTTTTCCTTCCATGCAGAGTGCCTTCAAACAGTCCCTGCTCTGTAAAGCCACCATGCAGGACACCTCAGGTTGGAAACAGAGTCAGCACATCTCTAGTCCAACCTTCTGCTCAAAGAATGATCAGCAATGGGGTTGGAGAAGGTTGATCGCGGCTTTATTTGGTTGTGCACCCAAAACTTCCAAGGATGGAGACAGCTCTGTCTCTCAGGACATCCCACAGCTTGATTGTCTTCATGGTAAAAAATTTCTCTTTCAAATAATGTCAGTTGTCTCCTTTCATCCTGCAGTGGCTCTTGCTGCCATAAGGTCTCTGGATCTCTGATCATGTCTCATCAATGTCAGCCTCTTAGGTACTAGAGGAGGTTAAACCACTCTGGAAGATGTAGATTGATTTCACACACATGTACATGGTTGGGATAACTGAAAAACTAATCAAGGTCTACTGAGAACTTCTGCAAATGCATTAAAGCAAACCTCCCCAAAAACTGCAGCAAGTTTTTCTTTCTGCTTCCCACACAGATCCTTTTGTGGTCAAGCTGGAGTATCCACTGCCATGCAGCAGTCAGGAGCTTACTGATCTACCCACAGCTGAAAAGGACATTGCAGGTTCTGCTAGAGACCCTGCAGAGGTGCCTGGCTGGGTCTGCCTAAGGTAACCACAGCTGCCAGCCCTTCCTGACTGACCCGCGGGTGCTGGGGAAGGCTGTCTGATCAGCTCACTGGGAGTGGGTTTGGTTTTCTGGTCATCTTTCAGGGACCCAGGATTGCAGATAAAAAACAGGGACCTATCATGATCAAAATCTCCTTAAAGTTGAAGCAGGCATCTACAGTAATCCAATAGATTTCAAATCTGACCTAGAGGACATACAACCACCTCCCTTCCTACATAATATACAGTAGCAGTTAACTGTAATGAGTGGTAATATAACTCAAGTGCCAAAGGGATTAGACACAGAGGGTCCAGCATAAAACACAATACTCAGGGTTTATTCTTTTTATTTTTTCCCTTTAATTTTAATGTGGTGGGCCAGGGCATTTGTATTTAATCCTGTTGTTGCATATACATTGTGTTATTTTCAGTCTATAAAATTTATATTCCTCTTCAATTAGATTACAGCTCAACCAAAAAAGAAGGGATTCTGCTCTGTGAATGCCATTCCAATTCTTACAGAGCACAGGCAATTGTCACCTCTTTCCTCCCCTCTCCCCTCATCCCCCCCCATCCTGCTCCTTTCCTTAACTCAGCTGTGCTGCAGCACTTGATCAATTGCAACAGCACTAGAAAAAAAAAGTTAGTCATACATGATCAGCAAAATGGCCCAAATGATGTCATCCATCAAGATGGACATCGCAATTTGCCAACTATTTTCTCATAAATCAAATCACAGTCCCACAAGGAAGAAGAGCAGCTCATGAAGAGCCAACATGGCAGCAGTTATCGGCAGACTGAGAGAAATGCTCCCTCAAGTATACAGTAATTATTTTTACTCGATGGGAAATAAAGAGGGGAGAGATGGTAGTGTAGAACTGGAGAGTGTCTGCCTCACTTCATTACTATTCCCTAGGCAAGGGGCGCAACATATGCTTTTCATTGTGAAGCCAATAATTTTGAATCTTGGGACAGGTGAAAACTTAAATGACATTTGCAAACCTTGATTTATTTCCCTGCTTAACTCTGGAATATGCCTTAGATTTAGCTCTATAAGTTTCAATAGATTAGTGGCCAGTGTCACTGAATTTGCTGTGACCTTTAGCAAGTCTTTCCCTTTTTGGACCAGTTAATTAAATATTTTGGATACTAATAATGCCTTTCTTAAACCATCCCAGTTTTGTTTTTGTGTACACATATGAAACAACAGGGGGATAGCATGAACACTTGAATTTTTTATTGAGACTGTCTCTTGCATTTTTTCCTCTCCCTTTCCCTCGCTTTCTCTGTTTTTCCCCTCCCATGTGCAATTTTACTTGCTGGAAATCTCATTAAAAGTTATTTATGAGCTGCTAGTGATCCCGTAAGAATTACACCTAATTCAGTCTGTAAAGCTTTTGAGTTACATTGCTTCCCAGGAATAGTCCCTACAGCAAGAAGGACCACCTTTCCCATTGTTTGACTTTCATTATCATTAGTATAAATACTTCATGAGAGGTTTCTTACAAATGCAGAGAGGCTCATTGACAGGATTTAGGCACCAAGTGCCATTTGGTATGTTAAGATTTTGCTTCCTGATTCTTTGATTCATGCCATTTTACATGTGGGAAAACAAATGATTCATAAAGGTGACATCATTTGTGCAAGACTCACAGAACATGTCAAGAAAAGTCTGTTTCCTTGAAAACAGCCAAAGGTTAATAATATTATGGTCTAGAGTTGTATTTGCTAATCAAATTAAACCTGCTAGGGAAGCTTCAGAGGAGATAGTGGTTCAATGCAAACATTCTTTATCTCTCCAGAAGTGAAGAATTTGCTTCTTTCTTAGCCTCTAATTTTATTGTCAGGCTGCAGTTTTAGAAGTTTTTCAGAGTGACAGTGAAAATGTACCTAATATTTTCAGACTACCACATAAAGTATTAGATATCCTGATTTTTCTATAAGACTTGGGACTTTGTGCTCTTCTATCTTGGTTCAGTTTACCATTTGGGGCAGTTGCCATAATATTAATAAGACAATGAATATAGGTTTCTTATTTTCCTCCAGTAGTCAGATAAGCTTAGGAAAATAGAACAGTTAAATCATCTTTCAAGGGCTGTAGTTAGGAAATATGGATTGGGAAAATTAGTGAGAATTGGTACCATTTTTTTTGCTAGGCCAGGCAACCGCCTCATTGTTCTGTGATATTGGAAAGGCAACAGGTAACAATCAGTGCAGAAGATCTTCCCAAGGCACCAAAGTGTGACCACAGACACATCAGAGTGTTTGGGCATCTGATTCAATTAATTGTGAACAAATATCTGCTAAATTTTAGCATTTACAGCTCTCAAGCCAAATTGGGCCAGTTTATAGTGCTGGAGAATGTAAGCACAGCAAGAGAGGATCTCTGCTCCAACAGAGAAAGGAAGCAGGACTAAAAGGGGAGTGGGATCCCCTTCCCTCACTGGTGTGAAGTGGAGAGGCTATAAATATGCTCACCAAGGTGAATGAAGTCTGCCAGAGGGCTGAGAACCAAACCTCAGTCTCAAATCCCGGCCTTGACCTGCAGCCACATAAAGCCTGTCCTTCCTCCTACCCCTGCTAATTGGTTTACCCAGCCCACCCAGTGAACATCAAAAACCCTTCCAGGTCAGCTCTCAACACAGGGAGAAATTTCAAGGGGGGAAAAATAGCTCACTTGGGATGAAGCAGGCTTTGTTTCATCAGCTGTCAGGAAGAACTCCTGCTTTTGTTTGAAGGAGGAGTGAAGACAGGAAAAAAGTGAGATGAAATCCATGTTATTTTCTAACCAGTCAGGGAGAAGCAGGAGGTGGACAGAGACTGAGATGACCTGGTTCATCTGCCTTGCTTTTGAGGGTGGCCCTTCACTGATCTCAGATGTGCAGTCATGGAGCTCCTCTCTCGCTCATCCTGACCCAGGCTGATGTCCAGGAAGTCACTGTGGAGTGCAGAGAACAGTATGCAACATCTTACCAAAAAATAAAACACAGAAAACTCTTGCTTTCCTAAAAGCGGTAAAGGACATAAGGAGGGGTGAAGATAGAAAGTATAACCTACTTGGGGATTTGCAACCCAGAATACAGAAAAAAATGAAACTATGTTATACCAAGATACTCTAGAGAATCACTGATAAAAGAATAAAAGATTATAAATGTCTTGTCCTTAATTAATTGTATAGCTCAAAAACAAAGACTACATTTCCTCAGAGTTCTCCGTTTTCCCTCTCATGTAGTACAAAATCAGCACCAGGATTCGCAGTTCACTCTTACTGGAATTCCACTTGGTGCCATTCCATTTGCAATTGGATTCCTAACTTTTCAAAATAACTCATCTTAAAAAAATTAATGGTTATTTTCCTCCAGGCTAACAGGAGCTAATACAAACAGAATATTTCCCTTGTTCACAACAAATTGCATAAAAATCACATGCATTTGATTAAGCAAACAAGAAAAAACTGACTCTATCTTCTCAAAACCACTCAACATTACCCACAACAGACTTTCTGGTCTAGGTTTAAGGGCAGAAAATTTTTGTTTGTTCCTATCAGGAGAGAGGCTGCTGATTAGTGTTGGCTAATGGCTGAGGCAAGACTCTGGGAATCCACCCTCCCGGGTTCCCCATGGCTCTTGCCTTTGACTTGTGATGGGAAGGCCATTTTGGCCCTTTGCAAAACCTTAAGCAAGGCAGTGAGAAGAGACTGAGGTGGATTAGGTGTAGATAATGCAAAGCTGAGGTGTCTGGGGCAGCCCCTGTGTCTCACAATCAGAATTTATACAAGGGGACACGATTGATGCTGGCACCCATGGTGGTCCATATATCCTTATTGCTAAGGCTTTATATTATGTTTTTCTTAAAGGGAATTACTGTATTAGTATTTGTACTAAGAACTCATAATTGAACCCAGAGAGAGATTGAAAGAGAGAGAGAGAAAGAGAGAGAAAAAAGCTCCTTCTATAAAATGCCAGTTTAGAGGATCCCACCTACCTCAGAAGCCACTGTTCCAGCTGGGTCTGATGGCTCCCAGAAGTCAGGCAGAAGCCCAAAACACTCAAATTACAGCCAGATACACTTACCAGCTGGAAAAAAAGAACATGCTAAGAACATATAGGTGTGTGGAAGCTACTAAAACAGGGGGGAAAGAATCAAAAAAGGAAAAAGTTCTTTTTCTGAAAAGAAAATCCCCAACAGAACAGGTAAGAGTTTTTTGTTTTGTTTTGTTTTTTTTTTTTTTTTTTGGTTTTTTTTTTTTTTTTTTTTTTGGTTTTTTTTTTTTTAAAGCTCCAGCTCGTTCTCTATAACATGATCATCTCTCCCAGCTTCCTGAGAGCACTGCATGTAGCCTGGAGCAGACTTGCTGGTTCTGGTCCAGTCAAGCTCCTAATAAGTCAGGCTGAAATCTGCTTGAAATTTTCCTTTTCTCATTTCCTATGACTCCACAAGAGTCTGTTCTCCACAAGATAGGATCTTAATCCCAGTCTCTCCTGTATACCCCCAGCATACTCTGCTCAAATTGCTGTGAATATTGGGGCAGGCAGGGAGAGGAGAGAATTTCCTTCAGTATCTGTAACCCTTCTCCTTTTAGCCAAGAGAAATAAAAATGGTAATCCCTTACACTTCATTTAGAAAATGGGTTTCCACAGCTATGGAAAGCTGAAGTTGCTATTGTCATTGCTTTTCATCTGATTTCCACTAGGTCTGCAGGCCCTCCCTGCCAACATGACACCCTAAAACGAATGCGTAATGTGGTTGTGATCAGACTAGTCATGGATTAGAACTTCTTCACAGTGAAATTATTTCTTTGCATTTATCTTTCTAATGTCTATTTGGCAATTTTTTATTCAGTGCCATGTTCTGTGGCAACAATTCTTAGTTTTCTGCCTATTATCACTCCTAGATTTCTTTTATCTTTCTTGGCTTCATCTTTCCATTAAATATTACTAGCACTGGAATATTTTTTCTCTCAGATCTTGCATTTCTTCTACTTGAATCTAATTTTGTTGTGGTTTTAATATTTGGCTTGACAGAGAGACAATTTCCTCTGTTCACAGGCTGAAATTGGTTTTGTTTTATTGATAACTCTGTTCATTTCTGCTATCAAATAACCATTACACATTTTCATTTGGTGCAACTGCTCAGCCACTTTGCATTGCCAATAACTAACAATGAAAATGTACTGGTAAAAAGGTGGAAAATACTCCTGAAAAAAATTTTTTTTTCAGGCAATAAAATAATTTATAAGCTTCACATTAATTAAGATGAGATAAAGAGGAAGCTCAAATATGTAATATTTGAATGTTAGTTTAGCATTTAAAAAACTGAGATTTTAATAAAAGTGGTTCCAGCCTCAAACCATAATTTTGGTCAAAAGCTTGAAGTTTTCACAGGGCAAAAGAACGAACTTTGGGTTATAAGCAGTTTTCTGTGCACAAGCGTACACCTATACATGCACACATATGTTTATTCAGTGAATAGTTTTTTGAACATCTGCTCTAGTGCGGCAGAGCCAATTGCATTTCATTTCTGCCTGGGAGGAGACAATCTGCACTCTATGTTTTTCCAGTGGCTGTGCCAGTTAACGTGCAGGATTATTCTGCCTTTCTCCTACCTCTGTTTGGTTTTTTTCAAGCTGAACAAAAATTGTGTTCGGCTGGTCTTTTGCATGTAAAATAATCTTTGCATGGATGGCTGCAGGTCAGGCTTTTCCTTTCACTGTGATTTTAATGTGACATGGTAAGTGTGCATTTCATCACCCCAGCGTGTTCTGCTCTCTGGAGTAATTCCCATTCACCCAGGGCAGAGGAGAGAAGCCTTGCTGCCAGTTTAGGGTGACACCGATGTCTTTGTCTGCAACCAGTCTCGGGGTTTGGAAGCTGGGCTAGGATAAATCGCGCTGGACCAGCTGCAGCCATTCTCTGATGAAGATGGGCACTCCTGTCCAGGCAGTAGAAGTTCAGATGTTGGGATGAAGCAGCTGTAAGCATCACTCCAGTCTGGAGGCTGAGAGTTTAGTCCAGTGTCACAAGCACTGGCAAGGAAGTCACAGATGTAGACATTTCAGAATAGGTGGTGAGTACACAGTGATTTGCATTTTTAGGAGAATATGGGGTGTGGCTGGGACAGCAGTAAGCCTGCAGGATGCTTATAGAGATATGCTTGAAATGGTGGAGACCTAGCTATGTAGCAGTGACCTGGGAATTGGAAATTTATGCATATCCTGGACTTCTGCCATGCCTGTAACTGGGAAAACACAGGCTGGAAGGTCTCCTTCACAGTCATGAGCACCCAAAGGACTGCATAAGGGGACTGCACATGTTCCCTCCTGTGCCTTGTAGGGCTTGCAAGAGTGAAGTGGGTCCTGAGCATGAGCACAGCTGGATCACACCAGCTACAGAGCAGGGCAGATGAATTTCACTGTCTGTTTGTCTTATCTTCCTTCCCCTGCCCTGCTCCTCCTCCTTTTGCCACAGGGAAAAGCTTAGTCCCCTGGGGCAGCAGCAAGCTGCTCTCTCACATGCCTCACACTCTGGGTCCTCAGGGCACCTGGGGCTCTCTAGGTACTATTATAAAATTGGTGAAAAAGCAGATGCTTCTGGTCAGTCCAAAATTTATTCCAAAGAGAAAACAAAAACCTGCGCAATGTAGCAAAGAAAAATGGGCATTTCCAGGTGGGAAACCATTTGTTAATTGCTTTTGTGCCCACAGCATCTCTGGTGATGACTGAGGAAAGCTTGGATTTTGCCATTGGCACCTCTGCTTATTTTGGAGGATCACTGAAGCTGGAATCCAGGTCCAAGGTTGGAGAATATCGTGTGCTGTTCCACAGCAGGGGAGTAGCCAACAGTGAAGCAGGAGAACTCAAGTATGAGAAGAAAAGCAAAGTTCTGTGGAAAATGTGTAGGGTAGTGGAAACCTCTCAATTCCTTATTTGCATGACTAATCAGCTGGGCTTTCTGCTGGCTCCCCACACAGCTAAGTTTATACTATTTATTTTTCACATCACTGCATTTAAATTCAACTGCAGGAGAGGGGAGTATGGGCACTTTCATTTGTTCAGCATATTTATAAAAGGCCCAGAAATGAACATGTGGCATCAGATGAACACCTGGCAATCAAAGCAGGGAGAGCCAGCTGTTGCCTTTGTAATTGGAATTACAAATTCACACCATCCGTCCTCTCTCTACTGTACCCACACCAGTCATGAAAGCAGAGGAGTTAGCTCTGGGTGCATATGCTTGAGAAGCAGCAGCCAAAGACAATGTTTGGGCTATCTGCTAAAAAAAGAAACTCTCCTTGCCTTTTCCCTGTAAGAAGCGATAGTTTTTAAGCCAGCTGTGCCTGCAACTCCCATTTGCTACAGAATTCTGTCTGTGTCTTTACTGCAGGGCATGCAACTTTCAACAACTTTGCAGTTTGGAAGTTGAACCCACTTCATTCCTGACTTCCCTCCAGCTGATCCGCACAGTATCCTTCGTGCTGGAGTTCATAGGTCTCTCTTCTCCTCTGGCTGGTTTAGCTGCTGAGTTATTGAAGACCATGGGTAATGAAAGACGCCTGTGTTACCCTCCCTTGCAACAGCCTGTACTTCAAGGCTTCGGTCAGGAATCCTATACGTTAAAAAAATAGGGAAGCAAAGAACCAAAGGCATCTTGAATGCACACACTGTAACTAAAGGAAAAGAAAGAGTTGGAGCCACCACTTGAGAACATGTGAGTCAATAAAGTTTTATAAAAGAAGCCCATAAAGCTGCCATGGAAACTTAACCATTGCATGCATCTAGGGTGAGAGCAATTCATTGGGGCTGGGCTAGGACCCTGAGTAGCGTTCCTCTTATCTCCCATGCTGGGATCCTCTATTAAAAACACATGGAGGAGGCTAAAGTTCGTTACGAGTGACTGCAGTGAAAATAAAAATTTAAAAAAAAAAAAAAAATGCTCACGTGCTCACACACATACCCAAAGAGATGGGAAGAAATTAAGATGGATTTGCAGAGGAGGCTGTGCTCACAGTAAAACACATCTCCAGTGGTGCAGGGCAGCAGGGACTGGCTTCTCTGGTGGCAGCTGATAGACACGAGCACTTGAGCAGTTCACAGCCCCTCTGTTGTCCCCGTCAGAAGATTTGTAGGTGGCTCTCCGCCAGCCACCGGGCTGATGGGTCAGGGGTCGTGACCTGTTGATTTACCAAAGTATGATCAACTCACACAAATTATCGGCGTCAGAGAGCCCTGACAACTTCAATATGATGAGCGATGAGAGCAATTGTTTGTGACATGTGAGAGCAGCGGGAGAGAGCCGCTCCGCGCTCGGCGCGGCGGGAGCGGGGCTGCGGCGGCGGGGGCAGCCCTGTCCCCTCGCCACCCAGAGCCCTGCCTCCCCTGGCTGGGGCCAAACCAAACCTCCAGCCCCCACGGGGAAAAAGCATCTTCTCACACAGAGGCAGAAAGAAGCAAGAGGGAGTAGAAGCTGTTTCAAGGGATGGCTTGGTTATTTCTTTTTTTCCACTGCTGTTGCACGCAGTGCAAAGAGATGTTGAGGGATGGGGGCTTTAAATCCGATGGGAAGTGCTGGGGGATTCAGATCTAGGAAAACCCTGGAGCTGGTGCTGTCTGTGAGGTTTAATCAAATGGATGTACCAGCTTCCAGCTTCTTCGAGTTGTCTTTGGGGGCTGTTGTCAAATTCCGTTTTTTTTTTTTTTCCTCCCTTTTTCCCAGCTTCATTCACATAGGAAAAATTTTGCCTGGGGTAGGATAGGAAAATTATAGCTGCTGGGCATTTTGCCTTGATCCTTCAAGTCCTCTTAATCGACTGTGCTATTCAGATGGGGGCAGAGGATAGCAGAGGTAGTTGAAAGGAGGCAGGGAGTGCTGAGGGGTTAGGGCAGGGTGCCGAGTGCCCGCATGTGCGCGTGTGTGCATGTGTGTGCATCTGCATGCTTGTGCAAGGAGGAGGAAGAAAGCCCACAGTCCAGGAGAAGGACTGGGCTCTGAGAAAATGGTGGGGTTTTTTTAAAATAAAGCTATGGTATTCTTGCAGAAAACGCTCTTCCAGTGACCATGCCATGGATGTGCAGGTACCAGAGAGCCTCTCTCACGCTCATGGGTGATCCACGACTGGTTCCCATCCCACCATCTCCTCCTGCTCTGCCTGGTCCTGTGCAGGTGGCTACACCTCACATTTATCAGAAATAAGCAAACCAGAGCTATTGCAACTTCCCCCTGTGTTTTATTCACAGTGGGCATGTTGCACTCAGCCCACTTATGTGTTTGTTTAAATCCATTTGTTTACTTTGTGTGAGGAGATGCATAAAATAAGTATAATGATCTATTAAGCTATCAATTTCTAATTTTCTATGAAAAATCTGCAGCACAAAATAGATTTTTGGAGCCACCAGAATAGTCAGAGCATATGAGCTGGCAGAGATGAAAAGTCAAGATTTTTTTCATTCATCTTTACCATAATGACCTTTTAAATATTTATTGTATATATATATAAAAGCAGAGGAAGACAATACTTGCAAGTATATATGCTTAACCTTGGGTTTAAACCAAACAAAACAGTATTTAAAGAAATACGGAATAAATTATTTATTACCCAGGTCAATGGTTGCAGAAATGCAGTTTATATAAAAACATTACAATTCTGGCCATTTTAAGTACTGGCTTAAGAAAAATCCAAACCTCTTAATGCAATTTTAATAAACCTAAAAAAAGTAATGTTTCAAGCTGAAGAGTTTGCTGTTTCTGGATAATAATCATTCAAGACCTAAATCTAACCACAAGAGTTTATCTGCAAGAGTATACTTGCAGATAAACCCTTAAGAAATAGCTATTTGATTCAGGATCTAAGTCAGTAAAACAAGATGTGATGGTTTTGTGGGATTGATGTCAAATAATAGAAAATGAGGACAAGTAATACAGAAAGAAGACTTTTAAGGAGGATTAATTAATAAATTAATAGATGTGTGCATGGATGGAGTACAAACAAGTCAACAACAGTTCATTATTCCCTTTAAACAAATACGATGTGCAGATCCTTCCAAAAGGAAGTTGAACTATTTGTGCTTGAGTAAAGATCATGTGTGAGTGGATGAATGGATGAATGGATGGATGGATGGGTGGAGAGATAATTTATATATGAGGTGCACACAGACAAACACACGTGCCCACACTCATGCACATGCATTTAAATAAAGTGCATTTTTCAAGTGTGTATTTTATTGCACTCCAAGGGTCAGACAGGAATACTCTAGCATCCAATCATATTTTTGCCTTGCATTAAGTTTTGGTGTGTTTTAGTGGGTGACAGATTAGGTTATGCTACATCAGGAACAGATAAAGATCACCCCTTTTCCACATCACATTTCTATTGCTAGAGATAGTCTTGACTTTTTCTAAAAAAAACCCCACGAAACAAGCATTTCGTCAGAAAATGCTGATTTCTTGGCATCAAGGCTTTCTATGGAAAATGTTTATGTTTTTGCATTTTTAATTAAATAGGTTTTTTTAATTGTTGGAACATAAGTTTCAAAACAAAAAAATTCCAGATTTTCAGTTCAAAACAAGATTGTTTGAAATGTACGTTAATTAGCATACAAAAATAACAATCCCAGTACTAAAATGAAATGTCTCAGAATGATCAAAACACAAACAGGTTTCTACAGCCCTGAAGTGATATAATTTTTTTGCTTTACAGAAGTTTTCAGGCTTTTCATTGTTCATCAAATGAGGAAAAAAATTTTTTTTAAATACACAAGAGATTAGGAGAACACTATTTTGCCCAATATGAGAGTACTGATCAGGCTAAGCAGGAATATCAGAGGCTGGACAGAATAAATGAATAAATACATTAAAAATAATAGATCAAAGCAGTCTGGTTTTGAGCAAGAAAGCACTTCCAATTTAAGGGTCAGCATTTTTGACAGAGATATACAAATATTCACGTGTGTATTAAAATAAAACCAGTGGGATATATAGATCTATACACACATGCACATCCACCCTCTCTAATCACTTCATTTGATTTTTGCAGTTGGCTTTTTCTTTTTCACAGTGATGTGCTGCACAAATTTCATGTAGAAACTTCATAGCTAAAACAATCACCACAAAAACCTGGGTTAATGATTAACTCGGAATGAAGAGTTATAAGCACTCATCAAGGTAATACATGATACAACTTAGCCATTTCCTTTCTCTTTTCAGCTTTTCAAAAGGGGCAAGGGAGCATGAAGAATAAAGCCAGGCATCCTTATTTGGTTGAAATAATAGCCAGTATACCAGAACTTCAGACAAATCCTTCTTGCTTTCTTTCAGCGGCCTCAACCATTTTGATCTCATTTCATCATTGAATGGACCCCTTAACAGAGTGACCCCATATTTTAGGACTGAAAACATACACCTTGTTAGTGTGAGTTTATTTTTTTGTTGTTTGAAAAGTGGGCAAATGTAGTCAAAGCTCTCACAAAACATCACAAGAGGCTCTTTCTTCTTTCATGGCACACTGAACATGTAAAGTAATCATTGTTTACAATACAGAGGCAGATAGCAAAGACGTGTTTGTTGTCTCACGCTGTATCTTATTATGCATTAGATTTTGATTTCAGTTGCTTTGCCTTTCCGTGTTATTTTAATTTTGAATGATGATGACTGAAGGGGAAAAAAAAGGAACTGAAAAGACAGGATGTGTCAGCAAGACCCGTGGTCCTCTCATTCGGAGCATGTGTAGGCGGGACCTGGAGCGCGGCGCTCGGCACTGGGCACCTCATTACCACAGGCAAATTGGGAAGCCAGGGATGGCTGAGAGCACGATGAGGAGAAAGATTAAAAGACTGAAATATGTATAGACAGGGCAAGTGACGGGGCAGCCCTGCTCCCCATGCACCGCAGGGAGGGGAATCCTTTCCAGGAAGCCTGAGGGATTCTGCTGTGGAGAGATGGGGTGATACGGAGCGGAAGGGAGACACAAGTGAAAATACAGGAGCTTCTGGGTTTGGCTGTGAAAGAACAGTGAGCTCTTGAACAACCTCCTCAAAGAAGCTGCAGAAAGTCCTTCACTGGGGATGTTCAGTGGAGCTGAGCTGAGCATGACAAAATTCCCAGAGGGAGAAATCCTGGTGATGCCCTGGGTGCATCAGCAAGTCATTTACACTCTTGCCTTTTGTTTCTGTCTGCCCCTTAGCTGGCTTTTTGCTTGTTTACTCAGAGTGTTCACATAATTTGAAGCTTCTTAATACTAAAATTCAAATGACTTTTATGTGCTCTGAAGGACATTAACACTCAGCCAGGGAACTCTCATTCCACAAAAGCCTCATCAATTTTTCTCTCAATGCCATGGTAGCAGCCTGAGACAAATGTGCAGAAGTTCAGCACGGGGTGATGAGAGCAGCAGTGACTGACTTTTTGCCTATTTATCTTCCCCAGAGGATGTAGTTCAAGCAGGGATGGAGTTTCTAAGAGGGTTTGCATGCTTGACTCCAACACTGACTTTTGTTTGACCAGTAGACAAGAGTTCCATGAGTTCTCCTGGAACTGCATCCCTCAAAGTGCTGCCAAGGACGCTGCCAGGCACAGGCAGCACTGAACAGGATGTGTTTAAACACTGCAGTCGTTTGGGTAAATTTAGGATATGTACTGAGACTGAAGCTGTCTTACGCAGGGCAGAAGAAAGATAACAATGGAAGCTTTGGCATAAAAAATTGCCTGAAAGGACTTTGAATGTTACTGATATTTCTTTTCTCTAAAAAATTTCAAGTTTTTTCAACCATCTCTAGTGAGCATATTAGATGAAGAGGATTAGCATAAGAAATATGACTCAATGCAAAACATGTAAATATTGAACAAAAACTGACAATTAGTCAGGAATGAAAAGGCAAAATATAGTTCCAAAGGAAAAAACAGTTAAAACTTAATTGAAATTACCCCAAAATTAAGGACAGTCACTGATGTAAAACCCAAATATTTAGAGACAGTGGAAAGGAGAGATCAGACATCTGCATACAGACGTTGATAAACAGATAGAAAAATAAATGAGTGTGATCCAGGAGCCTTGCTTCCAAAAATGACAAAGGAAAGACACGTATAGATGTCAGCAGACTGTGGATCAGGCCCCAAGCCTTAAGTGGACAATCCAGAATATTACAAATCACTCTTGGGATCAAACTGCATCGATGTCATCTAATTGCAGATAAAACTACAGAGTATTTAACATCTCGTTAATTTAAATACCTGGGGCCATATCATGGCATCAATTTTTAAGTAGGTGTCCCCATTGATATCAAAGACGAGTTCACACAATGCAGCCCACGCAGCCGAACCTTGAGGGACAAAGCAGACAAAGGGAGGCAGAGAGGGAGATGCAACAAAATATTCCCCTTTCTTCCACTCCCTTTTTCAATCTCTTTCCTTTCTCTATTATTGGCTCAGTTGCCTGTACATTTTGTTAGCTAGTCCCCGAGTGTGGCTTCTATAGGTATCATTCTATAGGGATGATGCTGAGCCATGTTCGCAAGATGAGGATCCTCAAGTTCAGTTTTAAGCTCCCTTACCAAAATGACGTATCCAGTAGTGGGAGGGTTATCACATTTTTCTTTCAAGCTGTCAGAGGTTGTCAGAAAGATTACAGATTTTAACATTTGTTTCGTTTTGTTTGGTTTTGTTTCTGATCCTGACTAGAAAAATGAGAGAAAACACAGATACTGACATTAGATATGTCAGAGAATACTTCAGAATTTTCCTGACAAAACCTGGGTTCTTTAAAAAAATATTTTTTAAATTAGGTTTTCAATATTTCTAATATTTTTAATTTTTTCCCCAAAAAGCTCTCTAGTGAAATGAAACAGAAATAATGCTGCTATTATTTCTTGAGACTCAGAACATTTCAAATACCTCAGATTTTAATTTTTGCCACTTTTCTTCTGTTTTCTTTTTTCCTTCCTATCAGCTAGTACAGATTTATACTATCATTGCTAAGGTAGTGATAGTGATAAGGTAGTCTCCCCATTATCTCCTATTTTTCTTTGAATTATTTTTCTGGTTTTTTGGGTGGGTTTTTTTTTTTTTTGTTCTTTTTTTTTTTTCCTGGTAGTGAAATCTCTTTTAAAAGTTAAAAAAGTGTTAATAGGAAGAAAACAGAATGACCAGATGGTTGAGGTTGGAAGGGACCTCTGCAGGTTATCTGCCCAACTCTGAAACAAAAGATGACACAACAGGGCTTTTGGACAGTTGGCATTTTTCTTTCAAATCAAGCTCTAAGGAATAAGAACAGTGCCAAGACACTATGGAGGATGAAATTATTTTCTACATTTTGTGTCCAACTACTCCTGGTAACTTTGATGATAACAACAGGACAGGTGTGCAAGTCTCATGAACCTGTTATCTTTGGCTTCAGTGAACCTGTTCACTCCTGCACCAGTGTGAACAGGAAGGCCTGTTCTTATTGAGTGTAACAGCAATACTCCCTACTGTGCCTGAGCCTATGTTTCAAAACAGGTTGAGGTATTTGCCCTTTAGTTTGCCCTTAAAAAATGCACATGAACACACATCAGATTGTGGCCATGAGTTTTTCTGCTGAGTCCAATGACTGTTCACAGACATAAAATTAAACCCACATTGAAGTACCTTGCTAATCAAACCTTAAAATCAATATAACCACATGGACTTGATACAGCTTCCACTTCAGCTGGAACCAGACACTAAAATGTGCTCAGATTGTTATAAAAGAAGGAATTTGGTCTTTATCAAGAAATAGAAACTCCTTTTTTGTTATTTAGTTCTATACTTTAGAAGAACAAAATACAGAAAGCTCTGTGAGATGTACCACATCCTAATCCTGAAGAATCATTGCCTAAGACCTTGAGGAGGTTAAGATACCTTATGCTGAAACACCCTTTCTCTCCAAATGGGAATTTATTCCAGGGCCTTCATTAAAGTTGAAGGATTCAGCTCTTATCAGGTAATAATACAGGTGTCACTAACAAAGTAGTTAACGGAATAGATGGTGCCAGAAAGGCCACGCTGCAAGAATACGACATTTCCTTTGACTCTCTAGACTTCTGCTTTGCAAGTAAAATTTCCACAGTAACTCAGATGCCACATTCTTCTTCTTTTTTGATATTAAGAATATTTCACTACTTCTATGATAAAACCCACTGCCTCTATTGGGCAGTTACCAGGAATAAGTTTTCTCTGGCTATCTTAGGAGAGCTTCATGTTCCCTAAATTCTGTGTTTCATCAATTTTGGACTTCTACTTTCTGCAAAGACCAAAAAGCTGAATCTGAATCAAAGCCTGTCCAAAGGGTAACCAGAACTCATGGGCTGCAAGGAGGTGTCAAGTGACTTTGTCACCCGAGTCTAAAATTTTTTTGACTTTCTCAAATGTTTCTGAAGCTGTTTTGGAAACTTTAGTCATGAGAATATTTTTCACTTTCTTTACATCTTCATTAATTTTGAACTAAAGAACAAAATGCATTGGTGCAAAGATTCAAAACCAATTAGTGATTTGGGTCCTTTTAGTTCAGGGCATGAAGATATTCATTCAGCATATGTCCAAAGTGCTCAGCCTCTGCAGGAAACTTACACCTTTCAGAAGTCACTAGGGATGCTTCCAAATATGGTAGGAATGTGAAAAATAAATGCATTATGCCATTAAATGTGGAGGAAAAAATACTCAATGGCAAAAGCCTTCCAAACCTAGTCTGTTTTCCAGGACAAAAATACTTGCATCTGAGGTTAAATTCTTGGTTAATAATGCCGTACTATTTTTAGTTACAATTTTAATTTTGATCCTGAAAGATTCCCCTCCCTTTCATTTCCCTTTTCACAATTCTCCGAGGGTGTAAGAACAGAGTCACAAGTATTTTGCAATGTGAAATCCATGGTTTAAAAATAGCAACAGGGTCTGTGTGCACAAGAGAGAATCAGAAAGTTGCACAAATCAGACCCAGTCTTTGGAAGCTGACAGATCCTTTCCATTGACTTCATCACGTTTGGAGCAGGACCTAAAGTAGGAGGTTTTTACTTTTATTGGACATTTAGGGCTTATTTTGGAATATGTCAGTAAGTGGTAGGATGGAATTAATTTGAACAGAAAGAAAACTGAAGACAGCCCCACAGAGAAACTGAAGCCTTGAAAGGAATGGGCAGAAGGGTGAGGCCAAGATTACAGCAAGGACAGACACCACAAGAAGAGGCTGCTGAAGTAAATACTTGAACAATAGAGAAAAAACTCTTAAGTGATGACACAGGTAGCGCAAGATCCACAGAAAAGGAAAAAAGTGCAGAGAGAACATTAAGTGAAAAACTCAGGAAATGGAACAAAGGAAAAAAGGCAGAGATTCAAAGGTCACCTAGGAAAGTTTCTGAGTTGTCTGTATACAAATGCAACAAGCATAACAAAGGAACCAGGGAAACATAGACCAAGAGACAACTCAGATGGGATTCGATTGATCACTCCTTCCATGAACCTTTCTAGGCATTTATTGAATGACATTTAGGTGCACAAGCAGCTGCAGACACATAAAATAGTATCAAGTGTTCCAAAATGACATTCGGGTTTGCATCATCTGCTGGGTGTCCCTCTGCCACTGCCTGTGGTGACAAAGGAGTGGAAAAGGATGGTTGAGTACCTGAAACTGGGAAAACCTACAGGACATAGGGCTATGTGCTAAGGAGCAACCTCTGCTCCAGTGACCTCCCTGTGGGACCTCCAGCACCCCAGGTAGCACAGCACTGTCCGTGAAAACACTCTTCCTCATACCCACTTTCCCCTAAAATGACTATTTTCATAGTAGACACACTCCCAGGTTCCCTGCTCTGTTCTGAGTGGAGAAATCAAAGTCCAGCCATCAGGAACTCTCCTTCAAAGTCTTCACTACTCCTTCCTCCCTAGATGTATTAACTATGAAAATGAGGTAATTAGTCACAGCTTGGCTGGACACAGCCGTAGGGGATTGCAGGGGGCCTGGTGGCTCCTGTATATGAAGAAAGGTAGTTACTCCTTGGGACTGTGGTACCAGGAAATTTGCAGCCCTTTGAGGAGGGTTATCTCTCAAATCTGCTTAATTGAGACACTGGCAAATGAAAAGCCTGGAAAGATGGGCAATGGTGAACCACAGAGTGTGCCCTCTGCCACCAGTAGTCATGTAGCCTGTAGCCAAAAATAGGGTTGCAATCAAAGGGAAAGACTGTGGCTTAATCTTCTTGCAGTGTAACCATGAGCACCTGTGCAGTAATTTCTACTCCTCAATATGTGTTGACAGCTGTATTTGAATGTCTTCTGACTTATCTCTTCCAAAGGGAAATGTTTATTTTAGGGGTACTTCTGAAAAGGATACTTCTGCATGTGGTATATTTGTCAGCTCTCTGTATTTCAAAAAAACCCTGTATTTTAAGCTCATGGTACTACATTAGTTAAGCATGGCATTCCCAAAAAATAACAGTAATTTCTTAGTCGCACTGTTTTTACAAACGATGGAGATGTGAGGTCTTACATGGCTGAGTTTTCTGCTGTGACTCCCTGTTCTACCACCATGAGAGGGGCGGCAATGGGAGCTGCTGCTGCAACTGTTGGAACATCACATCAGCCTTGCTTCCAGGCACGGCACTGTCAGATTCCAGGGCTCTATGGAAAGGACACTTTCTCATGTGGCTCTTCAGTCCATGCTGTGATGAGCTTACCCAAATACAGCGAGATCCCAGGGTAGTGTGCCATATGTGATGGAAAACTACCCAAAGTTCTCAGCTTTCCAGAGTGTATTGCAGATATCAATCTCCCCAGTACAACCAGCTCTCCTGAAAATTCAGCCTACACTTTTGCATCTGTATTAAACACCTTTAACCTTTGTGTCTAATTCTCAGGATACCAAAACAAAATCCCTAGTTCCTGAAGCACTGGGAGCTCTTAGCACTGTTGATTTGAATTCCAGATGCCTTCACCCTGTCTTGAAAGCAACAAACTTCCTACTGAAGGAACTCTTTCAGCTTTTACCAAGCTTTCCTGGCTTTTTAAATCTAAGAAACAGAAGCATGTTACTTAAAGGAATCAATCTGCATCTAATAACTGTACCTCCCTCTCTTGGCTGGAGATAATATACTTACATTAATGTTTTCCTCCTTTGTTTCCTAAAGAGTTGTTCACACATTCCCTAACTTAGTGATTGTCAATAATTCTGGAGTAAAATTTGTTGCTGACTTACAGACTTCTTGTTCTGAGTATAACAGTCACCTCTAGTTTAAAAAAGACTCCTCCACATCTACTGCCTTTAATCCTGACTATCTGTGGTTCACAAAAAGTAATTGGGTCCAAGGAATTGGCTATTTTTGTTCTACCTTTTTGGGGCTTGAACATCGAAGAGGCTTTTTTAAACACAGTATTCTTAAAATTTCCCAGAGTATCTGGAACTTGGGATAGATTTTTAAGTGCATGTTGAATATACAACTATAGAATTAGATTCCTTATTCACTGTTAAATATTTTTTAGAACAGAGGAAGTGAGAGTCAGCACTGACACAGATATGCATATGTGACCTCTCTCCACCAACATAATTAAAACTTCTTAGTAAATGTGTTGCATACAGTAATTCAATTTTCAAGAAACACATTTAAAAGACACTGTACATTTCCCGTACCAAATCTTTTTAAGAACAACAATGCATGTATTTTGAGATAGAAGTTTGGCAGCAGTCCACTTTGATCTGTGGAATATCATCCCCCGATTTTTTTTCTGACAGGTCCTGAAAGCAAGAAAGTAAAATTTCTTAAATGAGTCAAGTATGAGAGAAGCAAGACTCACTCAATAACCCTTCCCATGATAAAAAACCACACCAGAATAACTGTGGTGAGGCAATTCTGACCCCTTGATTTTGGGATATTAACTACAGACAGGCTCATCTAGCACCTAAAGCATTTGAAACAGAACATGGAGACTGTTCATACTGATGGTGATTCAGGCACATCAATGAACTCTGATCATATTCACCAAGTGCAGAAACACCCAGCCACCAGCTGACAAGGACCTTAACATGTTCTGTGCCTTGCCTGCAAGAAGCTGTATCATCAAGCAAGGGAGTTCCTCATATTTTAATGAGTCTGGCTAAACACATTTTATGCTCAAGAGAAGAGTATGAGCTAAAAGGATTCTGTCGATACAGGTGATTTTCAAAAACACTTTTTGGCAAGGGAATCTTTCTAGAAGAGGAATGAGAAAGCAAATTTATTGTGTCTGCTCCCTTAAAAAGAGGTAGACTGGGGAGGGGAGGGTGAAAGCAGAGTGAGAGAGGGGGTAAAGACAGAGCCTGGAGAGGCTGGCTTTGGAGCAGAAACTCTAAACTGAAGAATCATGTTATTATGTTTCCTTATGTGGAAAGGGGAGGAATCATCACCTTGATAGCCTGGTAAGATGTTTCATGCCTGTAAGTGTTGAGTTTCTCTTTGACAGCTGGTGAACGGTGACTGCTAGCGGAGCAGTGTACTCCACAGGGGAAATCCCACGGCCTTCTCCATACCCAACACTGGAGACAGTGCTCCTCTGTGCATTTCCCACTATCAAATGCCACCAATCTCTTGCTTCCCATAGAATGATGTCCTGTACCTCAAACTAGTTGTGATCACATCAATTCTCCTTCTTCTAAAGCTGTCATAACTAAACTGGCAGGAATTTTGTTTCTGTACTTCTTGACGTGTGTATTGCAGGTAGAGTTTGGGAGACATGCCAGGAAACATTGGGTTTAACTGGGTTGGAGTTAATTTCCTTCACAGTAACTGGTATGGGGCTGTGTCTTGGGGTTAACAATGTGCCTGAGGGTTAACAAGGAGCTGAAGGGGACATAGCCAGGACAGCTGACCCCAACTGACCATAAAGATAGTCCAGACCATATGGTGTTATGCTCAGTATGTAAAGCTGGGGGGAGAAGAAGGAAGTGGGGTTGCTGGAAGTGATGGTGTTTGTCTTCCTTAGAAACCTTTAGGTGTGATTGAACTCGCTTTCCTGAGCATGGCTGAATGCCTGACCACTGGAAATAGGAAACAAATTCCTTGTTATGCTTCATTTGTTTATGTAGCTTTTGCTTTCTCCATTAAACTCCTTTATCTCAACCCACAAGTTTTCTAACATTTACTTTTCTGTTTCTCTCCCCCATCCCACTTGGAGAAGGAGTGGTTGCAGCAACTCCACTGGCCTATTGATAATTTACATTCACATTTATCAATTCAATAAGAGTTTCTTGGTGGCAGTGACACCACTTCCCAGAGACACAGCTTAGCCTGGGGGTGCTCCATTGCCTCCTGAACAAAACCACCACAGACTGGCATGGCTCCTTTACATCACATGCAAGTGCAGTTATATTTCTCAGTCTATCATTTTTCTTAGATAAAATTATTTCATAATCCTGAAGCTTGCTCTTTTCATACACTTATAGGAGTTAGATGGGGTACTAGATTTCAGTGAAAGTTCATTTGCCTTTGTTTTTTTGCTATTGTATTTGTTTCAAAAATCCCTTTGTCATCATTTTCACATTCTGTTTCCATTCAAACAAAGACCAGCTTTACATGGGGAAAGAAAAGGTCAGAGGTTACTTAGAGCATGCCAAAGAAAATAAAAGGGTAGCACATCTACAAATGTTTTCATCATTCTGGCCTGATTTTGCAATCTGGGACTATGCTCAGCTTTCACTAACATCACAATTTAGGGCATGCATCCCACTTGCAATTGTTTTCAATAGAAGGCAAAGGCAGATAGTTCCTTGAGATACTCAATCCTTTACAGATGCTTTATAGGACCACAGTAACCACAGAAAGTCCACATCCAAACTCCATGCTGTTTTCTCTCACAGTTTGGAGCAGATTTGTTACTGATTTCAACAAGAACTGTGTAAACTATCTGAGGGAGTATTCAATTCTACATAACAAAATAACATAATACAACACAACATATAACATAACAGCCTGTTGCCATGAAACTCCTTACTGGGGCAGAACCCCAATCCTACATGTTGAACCAGAGATCTGCAGCTGCACACTTCATCCCTGATTTACTGGTGGAATTTCCCAGATGTTGAGCACCATGTACCAGTATAAATTGTGCCATTGCTGCTAAATTTAAGAACTCTATTTTCAAGGACCAATGATTTTCACAAGAAATAAAGCTGAATGTAGTTAAACAACATCTAAATACAAGGTCAAATACATTCAATATCCCCTTTGGCAGTGACTGAGCAGCATTTGTCTGTTTTTAGGGACTGGAAAAGAGCTTTGGAAAGACTTGGAGAAGTTCCTGTATTTTAGGAAAAAGGCAAAATATTTTCTTCACGAAGCTGATATTTTCAGCCCTCTTATCTCTGCATGCTGAGGCTTTATTTTCTTTCATTTTTCAAAGTGTGTCTGCCTATAGAGGTGCAGGATCACGGTAGGATGCTGGGAAACGCTTGCTCTTTCTCTCAGACCCGGGGATATTCCCAGTTCACAAGTTGACCCAGCAAGATCCTGTTTAGGAAGTTGTCAAATTAGTGCACCTGAACCCCACGGCTCCATGTGCTCATTTAAAATGCTTTTTTACTAGATATTGCAGTATTAAATACAAGACCCAGAACAAAGAACTCTTACGTATGTCCTAAGAAATTACTTTCCTGAAAGCTGTGCATGGTCCTAGGTCTGTATTAAATTCCTCCTAAAGCTTACCATCCAGTCCTCATGAAATCCAATCTCAAAAAGTTCACGCATTCTGGAAGTGGGTCCTGTACATAATCACTCATGGTGAATTACTCACCATGCAAATGTATGCAAATGCATTCCCACCACTTAATCCAGGACCACAGATAGAGCTGAACGTGTGCCTTGCTGAACAAGGAATATAAAGGGGTGGTGGCTGTCCTGCTTAGATTAACTCTACGTGCCAGGCACAGTTTGGTTATTGGATTAATATCATTCTGTGAGAAAAAAAATGAGTGGGTTGTGGAGCATCCATGATGCCTCCTTTATTTATTTATTTTCCAAGGTCCCATAGTTTCTCTCTCTTTCATTTGCTGGTATTTTTAGTGTGCTCAGGAATTATTTGGTAAGATATTCAAGATTTCTAGTGGGATTTCTTGATAATGGACAGATTCTTTCTCTTCTTAATGATAGCTGAGTTTCTTGAGAGCAAAGAGACACTTTGTTCTTTGTTCTCAAGGAGACAAACTGTTATTTCTTTCCCTGAAGAAGCTTCTAATATGATGGGTGAAATATCAGGAATAATTAGACCAAATGGTGATGTAAATCCCACTAGAAATAGTGCATCCGTTATTTCATTTTATGCCTATCGCTCCAGTTTCTGCCTGATTTAAGTCCATGTGAAGAAAGCTGTGGGTATTCCCTTTATAAGAACTACAATAAATTTCTTCATTGAATATTTACTAGTCCTGAGTTGCTCCTTTTTTTTTTGGACCATCATTACACAATTAAAAAATAAGAAGGTAATTTAGCTGTTTCAAGGGCTGATATCACTTAATTTCAAGGGAGGGGGGGCTGACAGTTGAAAGGTTAATGTATTTCACTGATTGGGCCCCTGGGGTTCATTTTCTGAAAAAAAAGCTCTTTCAGTTTTTATTAAGAAACCCGTGTAATGAAAAGGGGAAAAGCATCTCTCATTTGGCACATGCGAGGCAGCGGCTGCAGGAGCCCACGTTTCTCTTTCCTGGCTCCACATGCAGCCACTGCCTGGGTCAGGGGCAGCAAGGACGTGCTCTGGGGTGGGCTTTGCTGTGTCCTGACTCATCAGCACAGTGTCCCCATGGAGGGACAAGTCCTGCTGGGGTGACATGGGGACCGTGTGTGGTCCTTGTGATAGCTCTGGGGGTGAGAAGAGCAGCAAGGGGTCCTGCACGTCGTGAAAGTCCCCCGAGCAAAGTTGGTTGTAGGTGCCCACCTTGTAGGGCTGTGTGCCATGGACACCCCATAGTGACCCAGCACGGTCCTTTGACACAAAAGTCCACCTCTTTTGACCCCAGCAGAGCAGCCTGCCCCCCAAGTCTGGCCAGGCTGTAATGTCATGTTGGTTGACCAGGAGGAACTCCTTCTTCCCACCCATGGCTCAAAGGCTTGTTTGGCCTCCAGCCTGAGTTCAACAGCTTAAAACAAGTAGAGCACTTTGGGGAATGAGAAATTAAACCACAAGAAAACACTCCCAGCATTTTTCTGGAGGTTTACAATTGAACCTACCCCAGACCCTTTCCCCCAACACTCCTCTCTTGTGCTTCTGCTCCCTGTTTGTTCCCAGTACAAACCTGAGTGACAATTGACAAGCAAAGCTGTTTTTCAAAGGTTTAAAATGCTGGGAAATACCCTCTTCACACAATTAAATGCATTCATGCTAAGACAGCCTTATGATTCACACACCCACTGAAAAGCTGATAGCTCTGCAGTGTTTTACGAGCTAATAATGCTTCATGCCACCCTGGCATACATGTGGCTAACTATCAGTAGAGAGAAGAGATATTGCTCATATAAATTCCTCAGTGTTGGTTATTTCTCACTGCAGTTAGCAAGAGAAGTTCTTGAGCTGAGATCTTTGCAGTGCAAGTGCACTGAGTATTTCCCATTTAGGTAAGTTAGCATGCAAGTGACATTGCTTGACATAATTTAACTTGCTTGATTTTAATATCTGCATCGGAAGATTTTAATCCACCATTTGCAAAACTTCTACAGTGCTGATGTCTCTGGCTGATATTTTTACTATTATGAAATCCCTGAAAGTCAACATTTACAGGCACAATGAGGCAGTAAAAAGATAAAATAGAAATAAAATCTTTTGCTTGGGCTGGAAAAATTCTGAGCATTGGGGAAAAGCTTAACAAAATAAAACAAAAATGTCTCTATCTTCAAGCATCTAAAGGAATTGTAAGAATGTCCCTTTTATTGTCTTTTTTTGTGCCCCTTATAAAAATTGTTTCTCTCTCAGCCCTTAATGAGATGTTTTTAGCAGTGTTTTTCTATCCCAAATTACCATGTGAGACGGGCACTGGAAGAAATGTGGTTTTAGCTTGGGGAGTTGTGCTGGGGCTGGAGCCTACGCGCGCACTGGGGAGCGAGGCAGGGTCGGAGCGCTGCCTTTGCTGCCGGGGACTGTCTCTCTGCTGGCTTTTGCTCTGCTTATTGATACACTTTATAGATTGAAATGGCTCCAGAAACAGGGGAGGAAAAGCTCTGCCTCTCACCGCAGTGGAGGATTTGTATTCTTTTATTTTAACAAAATTAAATGGCTCAGAAATGAATGAGAAAAAGGATATTTTAAAGAGAGAGAGAGAGCTGATGAGTTAAATAAACATAATACTTACCAAGAAAATAGAAGAATGGCCATTTCTACACATCCAGTTGAAAATCACTTTCAAAATTCATGCAGATATTTGAAGTAAAATGCCTTTCTGATCCCTAGTTTGACTGTAGTAGATTTGTGGAAATATAATGCCTTTGTTTTCTGTAGCCTGAGCTTCAGAAAAGAATTGCAGCTACAAGGAGAAATTCCATATCCTACTTTTCTCTCTCCAGTAGATGTGATGGACTTCTAAAAATAAATATGTAAAATTCTACATATCAGTCATCTTGGAAAAATTCATTGTAACTAACAGATAATGATGACTTGGTTAATTATTGGAATAAACAGAGGACCAAGATAAAGCTGTGGTAAATTTTGGTAATGAGCCACTTTCAAAGAAACCAGATGCCTACATGCTTCTTGTAATACAAATGAGTGGTTTTTTATCATTGTTGGTGTTAATTTTAGAAACTGTTAAACACCCTGAATCGGATGACTGAAGAAATCTTAATTTCAAATGGTTACCAGTCATCCCCAACTCCCATCTCCATATCCAGTGATTTGAACACAGGAACAAACTCAGTAATAAAATCCAATTGAAAATATTCCACCTTCTCCTGCAGATCTCCACTCACCGTCTCAGTGCAGCAGGATTCTTGAACAGCTGTAGAAAAGCTTGTTATTCAACATATCACGAACCAAATTTTTTTAAACCAAAATAATTTGGGGGTTTGTGGGAAAAAAAATACAAAAAAGAAAAAGGAAAGAAGCCTTCCAGCTCCAAGGTTTTGAAATTAATGTACAGGAAAAATATAGCTTTCACTTGTATTTTTAAATACAGTCTAAATAATGTCTGAAGAAATAGTCGCTACAGCTTTAAATATCGGTTGCCAAATGGTAATTATATTGTTTAATTTTAAATCATACAATAGCTACACCATCTGACACTGCAAACATTACACACAAACACATTTTGCTATCATGAAGGAATGTTGTTTGAAAATGCAAAAAGCATCTTTAAAAGCAAAGGAAGAAAAATCTATTTTTATTATGAATGTGAACTTCCCCAATCTCCTTTTCTGAAAGTTATGGAGCTCTGAATTGCATTGCTAACTCATAGTGGTGAATAACCCCTGAATTTAGCCTTATATTATAAAAAAACATTTATATAAACATTATGCTGTATTGATACAAAGCTAAAAATTTTCTTATGGGTATTAGAGTTAAATCCACTATCCCTTCTTACGAACTTCTTGTAGGAGAGGAGCTTCACAAGCAACGATCTTCTGTAAACCTGCAAAACCAGCAATTAGGTAAGACAGCAAAATTGCTTAAGAATGGTAAACATTAGCTTAAAATAAAACTAAAATCCCCAATAATCTAACAGGCTGGCATGCTAATAGCTCTTGAAATAGTTTATTATTTGAAACGTAGCTATGCATTATTCTGCCCTTCCCTCCTGGTTGTGGAGCTGTTGTTTACGGAGTGCCAAGGGCATTTCTGTCTCATTATCAAATACATAAATAGAAGAATATGCATTTAGCAGGAAATCTATTTTATTGTCAGTCTTCCCTTCCCCCCCTCCACCGCACACACTTTTCTTGATGTTTTCTCCTCCCTTCTGCAGCCTGCATATTTCCACAAAACTGGGTAAAAAAGCCTAAAACAAATAACATCCTCAGCCAAAAGGGTGCAATTTCTAAAGCAGAATCAACTTATTTTAAGCTTCGGAAAACTTAAGACCTTTCTCTTTTTTTTTTCCTCCCTGCTGTGTGAAGCATTTTAATGTAAGCTTATAATTTCCCTTAAAAAGCTATGTTTAATACATTCCCCTTTTATTTTTAAATGTTCTGGAGGGTGTCTTTAATGCTAAGCTCTGCTGTGTATTTTTTAGAAACTGGGATCCAGCTCCTGGGTGACTCAGTGCCGAAGCTCCTGGGGCAGGTCAGGAAAGCTGGGAATGCTCACTCCAGCACTGGTCCCAAGTCAGAGACTGTCCCCTTTTCCCAGGCCATGGATGCTGCAGAGGAAACCACAGCATCTCTGACGGAGCCTTGTGTGAGCAGGGAGTGCAGAACCCACCTTGTAATGCTCAGCTGGACTCAGGGACCCCCCAGTTCAGCGGGCTCAGTGCTCAAGGGATGCTGGCTCTGATCCCAACTACCCTGCCCCTGAAATACTCCACCTGGTAAATACCTCAGATCCAGCAAAAAAAAAAAAAAGTTGAAGAATAGTATTTCTCTGAGGAAAGACTAATGGGATCAGGCCCTAAATTATTATCCTCATGATATCTAATACATCAAACAATGGAAAATGTGGGAAAATAATTATAAAATAGATATATGTTTTTAAGTTTAGAAAGTTAATGTCCCTTGGATTATTTTAAAAAGCTGTTTTTATGAATATTGAATGCTGTAAACCAAACAAAAAGCAAGAGCTGGACTTCATTTGTTCTGTTTTTAGTGAAGAGTAAGGATTTTTTTGAACACTGAAGTTATTCCAGTCTTAGGAAGTTGAAAACTAATGAACAATTGATGAACAATTGTTCTTTTCTGGTGGGTCGTGCATTCAGTTGGCTTTCAGTGGGAAGTGAACAGAGTCAAGAGTGTTTTTCTTCATTACCCTGAATGTCTACTGTCCCTTATTTGTGAAAGAAAAGATAAGGATGCTGCAACAAATTATTTGGGGGGAAATGTAAAATAAGGTTTGAAAATAATGACAAATCTGAAAGTAATATATCAATATGAATGTAACCTATGGGAAATCTTTACTCCTTTTTTAAAACATTTTTTTCCTGATAGTTGATCAGAAAAAATACCAAATGCATAGAGATGTGTGAGTGACTGTGACAATACACTGTAATTCTTAGATTTTCTGTTTGCCTTGACTAAAGGTCTCATGTTTGTTTAGGTTTTGTGTGCGTGCATAAACCAGACCACATCTCTATTTGTATTTCTCTTTCTTGTTTTCTTAAATGATTCGCCTGCTTTCCCCTTAATTTTAGCTTGATATCTGCGCATTAAAAAAAAAAAACACAAAAAAACGCAACAAAAAAAATAAAAAGACAAAAAAAACCAAAAAAAAAAAAAGACCAAAAAACAAATAACCCCCAAACCTAAAGAGGTGTTTTTTTTTTTACGGTTAAACTTGCTAGCCCTGTAGCTCGGGAAGGATAAACAAATGAAAAGTGCGGTGCTCTCTGCAGACAGACACGCTCGGCTCTCGTTGTGCTGCACTGCCACCTTCCGTCCCCCGGCCCGGCCGCCGCCCGGCCCCGCCGCGCCCGGACCGACGGGTTCACAGCCCTCCGTGAGCTTTCATTTCCGTAATTATGCTCCTGTACTGACAGCTTCTTTAGATATAGCTTGTTAGCAGAATCTCTGCATTAGCTGTAGGATGGTTTTGAGGTTTTGTTGTTGTTGCTGCTGCTTTTTTTAAAAAAAAAAAAATATATAATTTTTATTACTATTGTAAAGTAATTCTTATTTTCAGGTTTTAAAAACATTTGGCCCTGAAGTTATTTATTCCACTTAGAAAGCGACACAAAGTTTGATTGCTGCTTTTTATATTCTGAAAGAATTAATGTGTTTCAGGCTGCTCCCTTTCACTGCAGCCCAATCCCAAACTGAAGGAGAAGCATCTGGCACAATGGAAATTGTCACAACACAAGGCTGCAACTTCGACTGGCGAGAGAAGGCTTCCCTTGGATGTGCAGATCACAGAGTGGAGACGATCTAAAGGACACTGTGGCTACAAGGCACAGGCATAGCCATGCTCATCGGGCGATGAGGAGCCTCAATCTGCAGGAACCAAAGGCAAAGAGAAACACACTCCCCTGGTGCCAAACTCATTATGTGTGTGGCTAGAGCAACCTTTGTTTATTATATTTTGAGAGGAAATCCCTTAAACACAGTCCTCTTCAAGTCCAAGGCAGGTGATGCTTGTGGGGGCTCACCAGGTGATGTCTTGTGATGGGGAGGTGCTCAGCAAGGCGGGGTGCTGGACCAGGAGGTGGCTCCTTGTGGGCTGCTATCGTGGCTCTTGGCTGATCCCTTCGACAGCCGCGCTCCAGGTGCTCAGCAAGAGCACAGTCCCCTTCTCCACAGCCTTTGCTATTTACTTATTGACTCCTCTTGCCAGTGGATCTTTGCTTTCGGGAGGCTGAGCGGAAGGAGAAGGAGAGGAAGGCTGGGGAGGAATGGGAGCTCTTCAGCACAGGAGAAGAGTTTCTTTTATCTTTACCAAAGGGGGAGGAAAAAGCCTCAGGAGGGTATTCCCAGGGAGGAAGTAATTCCCCTTTCTTCCACCCAGCAGGAGATTGCATCCTGCCTTCAGCTCTCTGCTCCCTGGCTTCCCAGGCCAGCGGGGTTACGTGCTGCTCATTCTGCCCACACCACCACAGAGTGATGGGTGTGTTTAACCCACACTGGGTGGGTTTAAAGGTCCTCACAGCCCCTTTGGGGCTTTGACAAGGCGCATCACCTGCTGTGGACTCTATGGGATGGCATGGGATGGGGATGAGTACATGCTTGCTTTGGGTGCTGGGACCCTGCTCAGTGTCATCATCCTCATTTTCTGAGCAGGAAAAGAAAGCATCAACGTCCCTGTGTCCAAATGTGGCAAAGCCTGGCACAAAGCTCTTGGTCTTCATCTCAGGGTTTGGTTTCAGCATCACAGACCTGGGGGGTGGGAGGGATAAACTGGGGGTATCCTGACCCCTTCTCTTCTAGCACAGAGCCTCTGCCCCCAGCAGTAGCAGTGTCACACAGCTGTGAGCTCACCTCCCACATGAAGGTATTGCTGCTGCTTACACAAACATTATTGTTATGAACTAATTTCAGTGAAGAAATTCCTGTCTGCACAGGCCTTTCTACCAGCACTGGAAGAACCCTTTAAAACAAAACAAAACAATTAGAGATGGTTCCCTTACCTGTTAGATGTCTATAACCTTGCCTTGGCTACTACTGTTGGGAACCCAGGATTTTTTTAACACCCAATTAAATTAGTGTAATTGGGATAAAGTTACAATTTCTTTGCCTCCAGCTGTGAGTCATAATCTATTTAGCACCTGAGTGTTATTTCACTTTATTTTTAGTACTTAGCTCATAGTTTGGAAGGGGAGAAAGCAAACCTACATGTCAGTCAGGATTTTCTGAAGGTGTAGATTACTTGTCATTAATTTAAATGTGGCATTTAAATGACCATTCACAGGTGGTTTTAATGCTTTTATTAACTTCTTCTTTGGCCCTTGTAAGGGATACATTTGAAAAAAGAAATGTCAAAGACCTTGAACTACAGGCCATGCCAATAATACATTTCTGTTACTACACCATGGGAAAAACTGTAAAACAAGAGAAGAGTTTCCAGTGAAGGGAAAAACAGAACTTTATTATAATAAAGAATAATAACAAAAATGGCAGAAACATATTATCAATACCTAGTCTTGTTTGAGCTACCAGTTCAGCCTACAGTACATTTTGAAATGATGAATTGGCTGGAGAGGAAAACATATTCCAGATGTTTTCTGTGTTTGTCTCCAGTATTTACTTCATCATGCTTTATCCAGAGGGGTTATTCAATGGAAATAAATTATATACCAAGTATGATCAGTGAGGAAAATTATTGATTGTGCAAGTATAAAAGACAAACTAGCACTGGGGAAATAGCTCAGGATAAAACACAAACCAGCCAGAAATTTTGTCTGCAGTTCAGATCTTTGGTTATGACTCAAACCAACCAGCCTTAGAAAAATCCTTCAGAATCATGGTTGATGAAAACTGTAGGCAAAATGAATTGTGATGGATTGGGGAACTGAGACCACAACAGTGGGAATCCCCCCAGCCAGAGCAGGGTGGTGAAACACCCGCGTGAACCTGCTGTGTCCTGTCACACGATGGCCAACGTGGGCCTCATCTTCGCTGAGGTCAGCAGGCTTGGAGCCCAGTGCTGGGAAGCTGGGGAAGGCCAGGAGGCAGCAATGCTGGGCTGGCTACAAGGGCATTGGAGAGGAGTCTCTCCTGGCATGGCCAAACTGCTGTTGGGCACGACAGCTTAGTGCCAGGTCCTCTGATTCATCCCCAACCTAAAGAGGTTCCAGCTGAAATGGTGAAAGACTTAGAGGCACCAGAGATGGACTGAGTCACTAAGTTAACCATAATATGTTGACTAATAGGACTTGTCTAGTAGTGTCCCCACAACCGAATTGGGAATGACAGCAGATCCATGACCTCTGGATCATCTGTCTTACACACACACACACACACACACAAAAAAAAAAAAAAAAAAAAAATTAAGGCTCCTCAGGCAACTTATCTAAAGGGGTGTTTATTTTGTAAAGCAAGACTGAATGTCTTAAAAAAAGAACCCCACCTCATCCATCTATCTACACTCTCCAGGGTGAGGTTTTCTTTAAAAAGAAAATAGCCAAAAGCTAATTGCATGTAAGTTTAGACATAAGATATTTTAGTGACACTTAGAAGGTGGGGAACAAAACCCCTGTCACCAAGCTGATGTCTCTAAAATATCTGCCAAAACAGCTCTTTAAAAAGATATTTGCACCTTTATTTAGTTCCTTCTTGTGAGGAATGTTTACTGCAGTCCGTAGATGTGGTTATGTCATGTTTCCACTGTGTTTTCATTCAGTGTTGCTCTGTATTTGTGGTTTTCTCATTTGTGACAGTCTAGTAACTGGAGCCATTTGTACCTGAGCAAATAATATCAAATCTGAATACTTTATAAATATTTACAATATTTGGTGTGTCTCCCACTCACATCAAATGCAAAGTATAAAAAGCAAAAACAAGCAGAAACAAACAGAACCTGTGTTACGTTATAATAAATATTTACTGTATGTACTATTGACTAAAGAGTCCCATACAGCTATTTAGGAGGCATTGTTTCTGTCAGGCTGTTCTATATTAAAACACTCTAAATGAAGCTGTTTGAGAATAAAAATGTGCATGTTAGGGAGTGATTGATGCCTACAACTTATTTAATTTTTTGGCAAGGGGAAGTAGTTCTTTTTTTCTCCCTGCACATGTGGGTAGTGAATTAGGCAGGAGCTTGGGACTCTCTGGCACAGCTGCAGAATTCATTGGAGTGAGGTCCCAGTGCAAGACTTGAGGGGAACATGACCCTTCGAGCCCACTGGCTTCGAGCAGAGATCCCAACTGCAAACAATCTGCACTGAAGGCAGAGAGGGCAGTGGCAGAGCAGCAGCCATATTCCTTGTGTAGCAAAGTCAGCCTGAAAATAGGGAGGAAAGAAATGCAAGGTTCACAGAGTCATAGAATCATTTAGGTGGCAAAGGATCTTTAATACAATCGAGTCCAATCATTAACCCAGCACTACTAAACCATGTCCCTAAGTGCCACATCCACATGCCTTTTGAACACCACCAGGGTGGTGACTCCAGGACTTTCCTGGGCATTGCGATGTCTGACAACCCTTTCAGTGAGGAAATGGTTCCTAAAATCCAATCTAAACTCCCACCTAGCTACAAGCTCCTTTCAGGTAGTTGTAGAGAGCAATAAAGTTCCCCCTGAGCCTCCTTTTCTCCAGGCTAAACACCCCAAGTTTCCTTAAGCCATTCTTCGTAAGACTTGTGTTTAAACCCTTCCCCAGCTCCATTGCCCTTCTCTGGACATGCTCCACCACCTCAATGTCTTTCCTGCAGTGAGGGACCCAAAACTACACAGGATTTGAGGTGTGGCTTGCTCATGGCTGAGAATGGGGGCACAGTCACTTCCCTGGTCGTGCTGGCCACACTGATACAGGACAAGTTCCATTGACATTCTTGCTCTCCTGGCCACACCTGGCTCTTGTTCAACCACTGTTGATGGTAAGCCACTTTGCAGACACTGCCCCCAGCCTGTATCACTTTCTTGTGGTGTCCCAAGTGCAGGACCCAGCACGTGGCCATGTTGAACCCCAAACAAATGTCCTCATCTCATCGATCCAGCCTGTCCAGATCCCTCTGCAGAGCTTTCCAGTCCTCCAACAGATCAACACTACCACCCAACTGGGTGTCGTCTTCAAACCTGCTGAGGGGACACTCAATCCCCTCATGCAGATCATCAATAAGGATATTCACATGAACAGATAAACACTGCAGAACGGGGAGAAGGAAGCAGTTCAAGATATTTGGTTTCTCCGGTTTTGGGAATAGCATTACCAAGTCCTGAGCAAAGGGATCCTTAATGAACAAACAAAGACTTTTTAGAGTGTCATCAGGTCCTGCTCCACGAGGAAGATTAGATATGTATCTGCAGGCTTGGTGTCATGAGGGACCACCAAAGTTTTATGAATCAGTCTATAGAAGATCTCCCTCCCCCTTCCTCTTTACTCCTCTTATCTCTGTAGCCAATTTTTTCCTTTTGTTCCTCTACTGTGCATGAGCTTTTATCTTTTCTTCTATGCTTGTATTATTTTTCTAACTACCCTGTCCCCAAGCACCTCTATTTCTTGGACATAATTATTCTCACAAGACTGCTATATCCCTTTTTTACCTATCCTGAAGCATCACAGATCACTTTGAGTCTGAGATGGAGTTTAGGAGATCTGGGTTAAATTCTAGCTTGGCTGTGCACTACCTGCAAGCATGGCTTCCTTTTGCTGTGTTCATTCCTTGTTTGTCACAAACAAACTGGCTCATATTCTTAGCCACCCATCTGCCAAGGCTTACTGGCTTGCCTAATTTTAAAGAAGTTTATTGAACTTACGTCCATAAGCAAAGTAGTTATAATTTTTAACACATATTTTGTCTCAATTTATCTCCAAGGTCAGTGTTCTCTCACTGATTCTGCAGAGAAGCTCTAAGAAGATGTGGTGTTCTGCAGTGTTTGTGCCTCTCCTGAGGTGACAGGAATAGGCAATATTCAGAGGGGTTTTCCCTCTGCTTCATCCCAGCTAGTTCCCTGCAATGCAGCCCTGAGGGTCCCTGGGATTTGGGATGGAAAGGTCCTTGGGTGGTGGGCCATGCTGTAGGGTACACAGGCATCTGCTGCAGGGTGTGGTGAGGCGAGATGGGTTGGAAAAGGGGATGAGATAATGACATTTTAGGAGAAGGATCCAGTGCATAGACATGCCACAATCAGTGACTGCTGGAAAAGACTAGAGAGGAAGGATAGGAGAAATGATAGGAGAAATCCTGCCCTGTTATTCACATGCTTTCTCAGGGCATGAGACTCCCTGTTAGACACAGTGCTGAACCTTTAGTCTGGTTATTCTTACCTAAATGAAAGTAGAAATTCTGCTCTTTGTGTAGGCTGTGTTGCACATAACTGGAGATGCATCTAAACAACTTCCTCTCAAAGTATTTTCCAGGACTATTCCTCTACTCACCTCCTCAATCTCTTCAAGTTGATTGAAATCCAAATTTCTGCAGCATTGGCTGTTATTGGGTAGCACCTGTGACAGTGCATTGAAATCCATGTTTGAGTAAAAGAACAGTACTTTAGAAAAATAGATTTGGTCTGAGTAAAAACTTGTAAAAACACCGAGATATGGTTTGGCCTATTTGTAAAACACACGGGCAGATGCCCTGCCTGAGAAGAACTTAAATTGTCAATATAGAAGTTGAAAAAGCTCATTTCAATTGGAAATTCCAGCTAAATTGTTCCCAGTTAGCACCAGAAAGGAATGCTTTAGACTAAGACAAAACAGATGCAGTCTGTTAGGTCCCATTGTATGAGCAGCCTTTCCTTTCCGGGAGGTAGGTAGTCATGCACTGAAGTCCTCCTCGACTTGTAAACAGAGATAGAGCCGGCTGCCTCCACACCAGCAATTTTGTTTCTTCCTGGGGCTCTCCCAAAGTGCATAGGGAAGGGGAGGAATAAAACCAGCCACCCAAGCACCACTACCCAGGAGCGGAGGAGCCCAGCACGCTTCGGACCCTGGAGAAAACTCTCCCTTTAACAACTGGCTTGCTCCGGGCTTCGATGGCCATTTGAAGGGATGTGCCTCCAAACACCACCCGCCTGGAGAGCCAGAGGCAGCCCTTGGTTCCTCTGGAGTCCTCCCTGGAGCTCTCCAGCAGTGGAAAGCGGCCCCTGAGCAAGCCTCTTGCGAAGGCTGTCCTTCAACCTCCCCACTCACTGCAGGCTTTCTCCTCCTCCTTGTCCCCAGACTGCCAGGCAAGGTGGTTTGTCCTTTTTGCAGAGCGCTTCAGGCACTGGAGGAAACAACTGCTGTTAAAACTCCCTTTCACTTGTGTGAAGGACGGGATGGAGCTGCTGCAGGATATAGGGAGTTGGAGAAAAAGAAATTAAAGGCACTTCACAGTGTCTTCTCCCCTCTCCCCCTTATTTGTCACAGGCTTGGAAATGGGAGTTGTCCACACATGACATCATTCCAGATTAACTACTGATGAATTAATTCCTTGTATGTGTGCATTTATATCCCAAAATAAGAGTGTGTTGTTCCAAATCTCCTACCCTAGATAGTGCAGTTTTAGAGTAAAGGGTTTTAAAGTCAGTGGTAAGTGGTAATCCTTTATTGTGGGATTGGGCAATATGTGTTTAATCTGGTTTAAACTATTTAGCATAATACACGTTGTCTCTTGCTCACTCCTTGTATGGACACTGTCATGCCCACCTGACATATAGCCAGGAGAAGCCTTACATGAACACCAGGGGCCAAGGGAGATATTGCTCAGTCATTATAATATAAAATAATTCTTAAACCAAGAAGGTAATCTGCACAATATTACCCCAACCTAACCTAGTCCTTGAAAAGGAACTGAGCAGGGAAGAGCAGTGCCATGGCCTTTGGGGGATGGGGAATGGAGTGTGCACCTGATGCATTCATATTGTATCAATAGGCACCAGTGTAAATAACTTAAATAAGTAGAAAATAAAAATCCTAACTAGCTGCCATGCAGTGCATTTTAATATATTTTGGGACACACAGTGTTGAAAGATTGGGGTTCTATAAACACCTATTAAAAGAAAAAGCCCATTGTTTGAAAAATGTCTTAGGACTGCCCCCTCCTGCTCCTTCACCTTATTGTTTTTGCAACAGAAGTGTTTCCAGAAGTTATAAAAATGTGTTGTTTTTGTTAAATGGATTACTTCCCTTCTTGTGGCACGAAAACTGGCTGACCCCACTGACAGGCAAAACACATTTGCAGTGGTAGTGAGTGACTGAGCCCAACAGGTAGCCAGCAAATGCTGGGCCAGGTCACAGCTGGTGTTGGGGCATGAGTGAGGCCTGATCCATGGTACTTTGGGCAGGTGGAATTCTTGTTTGCAAAAGCATTTAAGCAAATTTGTGCTTTATAAACGTGTCTTTAAAGAACAGCACTGTAGGTCACATTTACAGGGTGTTCCACAAGCCCTGAGGGTGAGCCACACACCCTTCAGATGAAGCAGGCTGCAGGGACACAGAAGAACCTCCCACCTAGTGCAGGCTGCAATCCTGCCCCCATGGCAGGACTGGAAAGAGTTTGGGATGCCCCAACCCATGTGTGCACAGCAACCCTACTGCAAATCTCAGCTGCTGTTTCCAAATGCTCCTGTAATTCTGTAACAGACACTGGTCTGTTTTGCTTCCTTAAAACACCCTGGGTAGAAAAAGTCAGTTTTAATGAGCATTGTGGAGTAATTTGACCTAGAGAAAGGACAAGTAATAAAGCATTCATTTGCTTTACAAGCAGAAAATTAACTGTGCATGTGTGTGTGTAAATTCTTCTGGTGCTCTCTTTGTCTAGTGCTTCTGCAAAGTTTGTCTTTAGAGCATATGTGAGTAGTATATTATTGTTGAAGCAGAGAAATGTGAGGAAAGTCCCCTATCTGGATCCGCTTGCATAGTGGATCCTAAATGCCATATATAAACCTGTATTCTTCTAAGGGCATATACTTTTAAAGACATGCTTAGAGAGGTAATAAAATATATAAAAGTCTTTTAATATGTTCTAACTGATACACAGTTTTAAAAGACTGAGGGTCCCTAAAACCCAAAGTGTTTTTGAAATAGAAAGTGCTGTTTGAAAAAATATCCTAGGATGGGTGTCTCCTTTTTTAACCTAATATTCAACCCCGTTGATTTTTGCAAAGGAAATGATTCCAGAAGACATCAGAGGATACTCAACAGAACATAACCGGTAGTGGGTAGGGCAGGAGCAGGATGAAAATCCCCTGTTTCCATTGCTACCAGGTGAATTGAGAATTTCCTTTTACCCAGGGTGAAGTTTCAGGGGGTAAACAGCCTTCAGAGGTTCTGCAAGTATTTTCTCTTCCTTGCAGATATGCCTGTTTGCTTAGAACATTGTCTGTATGCCTATTAATCAATTAGGACATGAATCCCATCTCTAAGTAAACAATCATTTAACTGTCCAAATTTACATGCCTTGTATTATGGAGCACTGCCACTGAAGGGCCTCTCATCAGATGGTGCCTGGAAGTGGGACCATTTTTCATCCGAGTGATGAACTGATTTCACAAGTGGCTTGTTTTAGAGTTCCCCTAAGGCACTGTGCTCTTGATTTTGCCTCTCTGTTCCCTCCTGACCTTGTGTGTTGGCCCATGTGAGTATGGAAGACTAAAACAGGGACATTGGCCTGTGGGAAACATCTTTAATCAGTTTGCAGAACTTGGGAGGTCCTTTCTTGCAAGGTGGCATCTCTGGTACCTAAGATCAGCCCAGGACTTGAGCTGCTGATGCCTGTTTGGCTTGGCTTTCTGCCTGGGCCCTTTCCTTTGTCTCTTCCCAAAAGAATCAGGATGCTGAAGGTGTTTTCTCATGCATCCCCATTGCCAGCTCAGAGCATAGTGTAACCAAAATGAACAGCTATGCTGCAGATGTCTCTCTCACTACTTAACAGCTCTTTTCTCTCTCTCTGTCTTTTCTACAGAACTGCATTTCCCAACCCTTTTTCCCTTGAGACACCCAGCTGAGCTCCCCCTATAAGTGTTTAAATCCCCTGCTGTCAGCTTGAGCTCTGCTGATTATCTGGGTCGAGGAGAGCCTGCAAAAACTCAGTGCTCTGAGAGTCTCTTTCCCTTTGCACCTTCCCTTCCCTCCTTCCCATTTTCCACTGCATTTTGCCTCTTTTGTCTCAATTTAAACCAAAACTGGCTCATGAAGAGCATTGCTGGTGCAAGGGGTGTTTCTCCAAGGATGTGTTGCATTGCTGGGCTGTGATGCACCACCCCTTTGCCAAAAAGATCCATCATGTCTTGCCTTGCCTTCCTCCCATCTCCTATCTCCCATCCCCATGTTCTTCTTCATTTTCTGTCGCTTTCCTGTTCTTCTCTCCAGCCTGAGGTGGGTCCTGCCCGCCGGAGCCGTGCGTGTGAAGCACAGCTGTGTCCCTGACACGCTCTCGCGCAGCATCCGCCAGCGTGTGAGAGGTTAACTCGCAGTGGCATGTGCAGTATGTGGCCCAGATGTTCCTGCCACCCCCTGCACTTTCTCATGCGATTCGTTCCGTTGCTGATAGAGGTTATGGACTTGAGATATGGGGGAGGTGAAGTAATGGATGGGAGGTGGAAGGAAGGCTATCCCTGACCCTCCCAAGCTCATCTTACGCTCCTGCATGTTCCATTTGAGACTTGGGGATGGGCAAGGGCAGGTGTTGTGTCTGGAGGTGGATATGCTCCATCTCAGGGGAGGATTTCCTTGAGTGAAAGCTGTAGCTTCTTCCCAAAACACCTCTCCAGCTCTTCTTTGGGCACTGTCCTTGCCTGGGGAGCAGCAAGAGGAGCTTTGTGCTTCCCAGCTTTCTGTTTTAGTGTGCAGGAACACCTCAGCTGACATATTTATAGTTAAAATCCTGTCCAACCTCTGAGATACCCTTTGCCTATCTCTAGTATGTCTGAAGAGATTGCTCTTTTTTAGTAAGCTCCCAGTTTGACCCAAGTATAACACGGAGGAAGAGAGGGTTAACAATAATATCTCTAGTACAGAAACTTTCCCTACAAATACCAAAGCAATGAGGTAAAAAAACCATTTCTTCAATAAAATCTTTGTAAGATTTAACAGGGGCAAAAATAATGTATTTCCCTGTAAACTCACTCTGAAAAAAGACCAATCTGTCTTGGCAGAAATTTCCAATATATATTCTTCCTGAAGCAACTATTCTGCATGGAAAAAAAATCAGTCCAAACTGCTAAAGCCTGACCAAATAGGTTATAAGCAACCAAACCAGGTCTTGTGTGGGAAAATCTCATGCAAGCTTAGCAATAGGTGTTGTTAACAGTGCCAGCTATAATACACACACAGAGTTCAGCATGCATCTCCGGGAAGGTTTTTATGACTGATCAAATATACTTTCCTTGAGAAGTTCCCTTCCAAGTCATGTGCCGTTGCTGTGCAAGGCATAGAAATCTCCCCTGGCCTCGCTGCATTCAGCAAGTCAGGGCTAACAATGGGAACCGTGTTCGTCCCGAGGAGGCCGCGGCATTCGCAGGGAAGCTGGGCTTGCTGTACAATGTCAGACACATTTTATGGGCTACATTTTTCAAAACACCGCAGGCGGAAAGAGGGAGCATTATCTGCTAAATACTCCAGGGAGGGCCTTTATGGATTTCTCAAGGGGGCTCAGAACCACTGATCTGAAAAGATGCTGAAGTTCCATTGTGCGCTCTGCATTGCCTGATTTGCATGGCTGAAAGAGGGGGTAAGAAAATGGACTCTGTGTCAGAACCTGAGACAATAGACAATGGTCGGAAACAGCCTGAGGTTTGTAGGAAAAAATTCTTTCCTCCATTTTATCTTTGTCAGGATAGAGTTTGGCCTGGGGACTGTAGGATTATGCCTGAGGGTCAAGCCAAGAGGTTTCCACCTCTGCTCTTTTGGGTGACACCAGTGCTCCGAGAACACACTACAGGGAGGAGGAGAACTCATTTCAACCTCACTGGATTCCTGGAATGTGCAAATGTCCTGAAAAACTGTTTTAGTAGGTTATTGTCCTAATTCTTTCCCAAATGACATACTAGTAACTTTGTTTGGATTTGCACTACCTAAAGCTAAGCCAGTGTTTCTTAGTTTGAATGTTGGGTGCTATTGTGTGCTGGTTCAGGGAAAAACCTGGGCTTGCCAGAAACACAGAGTGCCAAGTCACAAGTGTGAAGAAGGATGTTCCATATGCAACTCAGCATCCTGACTTAGTAGGACTGCTGGAGGAAGGATCAGCACACCTTTTCTTCAGATCTGCTTCACCTGTGGCTTGCAGAGTGCATGACTTAGGAGGATATTTTTAGAGACAAATCTCCAAGTGTGCATGAGCATTTGGGAGCTAGCATTGGATCCTTTCAACACCACATGGATTCCAAAGACCCTCCTTCCCAATGTACAATAGACAGTAAAGCCCTGCCTGTTTCTGTTTAACCTAACCCCGAGCAAACAGGTACAGAAGTTTTGGAAATGCATTCCCTGGTAAGAAATTACAGAAGAGTAGATGGAGTGGCAAGTCTCCTTAGGTTAAACTCCTGTTTAACCTAACCCTGAGCAAACAGGTACAGAAGTTTTGGAAATGCATTCCCTGGTAAGAAATTACAGAAGAGTAGATGGAGTGGCAAGTCTCCTTGATAAGTAGATGGCAAGAGTTGCCAGTGATGGGATATCCATGGGCAGAAGAATTGAGCAGAAATCTGGACTGGGGTACAGGAAAAGTGGATCTCTGCTTCTTGGGTCTTTGCTCTGCTTCCTTGCATGAAGAATGATGCTAATAACCTTAATGAGCAGAGTGATTTGAGACCACACATGCAAACACATCATGCATGGGTTAGAGCTGTAGGTTGGCTTGGCTGAGTCAACAAAACCCAGAGGAGTCCCCACACTGGAATCTGGCCCCTGGGAGTCTGGAGCTTGGACAAGCATGTAGGACACCTCCTTGCTTCATGATAGGCAGTGCAGAGCATCCAAACTTCATGTGGCTCCCTGCACTGAGCCCAGACACCAGGCTTTGCAAGGTTTGCACTGTGCTGATTTAAACCTGCCCACCTGCTGGTGCTCTGAACCTCCTTCTGTAAAGAGGAATGAAAGGTACCGTTTCGCTTAAGTCTGCTCCCATGAAGGCAAAATGGAAATTGTTTCATCTTCAGGGCTTCATTAAGTCTCATAAGAATTACATAAAACTCCCTCTCGCTGGCTTTCCAAGGAGAAATCCTTTGCCTTTGTGTATTTATACTTGCAATGGATGCAGCCCTAAAAATGAGCTTGGATTTATTATTCATTATGTTTATAATGGCACAGATGTGTGCAGAACTGAGCAATGGGGAGCAGTAAATCAGCCAAAACTCTTCTCATTCCTGCTCTTTCTATAACATTTTCTACCTCATTGGGGAATTTTAACTGTTAAAGAGTTTCTGCCCAAGAACAGGCAGACCAGAGAAACAAGAAGCAAAGTTAGGTTGTGAGATGTCTATGTAGGTCATTATCATCTTTGAGAGAAATGATGGAATAAGAGATTTCAGAATTTAAATTACATTTGACTGTTATATGATCTGTAGTTTTTACCAGAACCTTCACCTTAGTTTGGTGTCTGGACTTTTCATAGCTAAAATATTTAAATATACATATTTTCTTTTCCTTCCAGAAAAAAAAGGCATGAAATATGAGTTTTTATTCAACTTTGTAGTACAGTATTCTGTATTTCCACCATGTTTGCTAATAATTCCTTAAAATTTTCAATATCCCCATGAATCTTGAGCAGTGAGAGTGTACTACATTGTGACCAACACTTCACTATAAAATAAAAACTCCAGATATGTTTAAAACGTTCTTCCTCCCTGGGAGCCAAGAACATGCCTTGACTGTGGAGCAGGAGATATTTTATTTCGGCAATTCTTAAATGGAGAAACACCCAATTGATTCAGTAGCAGAAGTGTGAAATCATTTACACAGAGAACAGCCAACTGAGGCCGTAATGCCACTGCTCCTGGAGTGTCCATGCCTGAAAACAAGCCCAGCTTGTCATTTATAATCATTTTCTAACCTCTCAATAGGCAAACAATGCATTTGTCAAAATCTTATGCTGATGCTTTCAGATTTAGTTCATTAGCCCTCATTGTGTCGGTGGGGATGGATCACTGCGAGCCAACACCAAACAACCTCCGTATTTTATATTAATTGTGTGTCAGCAGTAGTGGGGAAACTGTATCTTTTCCTCTTGTTTCATTATATAGTTTCAGGGTATTTTGTCAGTTCCAGGGACCAGAAGTAAACCCTCTTTCCCAACCCTTTGTACTGGAATCCAGGCTATTTGGTTTAAAGACAGTTCCTGCTTCTCTTTCTAAACGCTTTGCTTTGGCTTATTGCTAGAAAAGCCAGAAATCCCATACCTTAGGGGCTGATTTGCTCTAGACACTACCAATGCAGCTGCCCCTTGAGAAGAAGTATCCTGAATTTCTTGGCTACCTCCTCCCCTCTTCTATTGTCTCAGAACTTGTCCACACTGGAATTCAGGGCTGAGTTTAGCTGTAAAACTCAGTGTAAATACAATTTCACTCACCCCACCATGCTTCCAGCAACACTGCCAGTTTTGGAAGTGGGGAGGACAGGCATATTCCCAGTCTGTGCTGATCCATATAGGGGTGAGCTGCAGCCTTGGTAGAGTGGTGTGCTCTTAATAAACATTAAAGGAGTCTTTAAACCAAGACATGAGTGGGAAAGGAGGAGGTGGCATTCATCCACAAGATGGAAAGCAGACTGCATTTTCCTCAGGCTTTCAATTGTTCCAGCTGCTGGCAAACTCCTACCTCTCTGAACTGTTCTTGTCCTTTCCTGGGTTTAGCTTCCCTAATTAAGTTGGCACACTCCATCCATTGCTCCATCTCCCCTCATGGCTTATTGCAGTTACAATTGCAGGTGATGTTTTTGGGAGTTCCCACTGCCACGCAGAGGGTTGTGGAGAGGACATCCTCTCAGAGGGCCTGGTATAACTGAAAATAAATTTGTGCAGAAAATCTACAGGAAAAAATTAGTTCACTTTGCTAAGCCCTAGAAAGACAAAAAAAAAATTACTTGCTCTAGTGATAGATAGCTTGAGGTCTCTGAAGCTAACATGTTTAACAAGGTCTATTAAAAAATCACTCAGCATATCTATCATACTATCATAACTATCATACTTCTAATGCATGCACTGCTAAAGGCAATATTAGCTCTTGTGACATGTTGTTGTAACAAAGTGCTGTTCAAGGATGTATCATCTCTTCTGCACACTCAGTAAGGAAGATGAATTTTTTGTCAAAGATCTATCCAGAGGTCTTAGGTCTGATGGAGGGAACTGCTGTGGTCAGCATATGCACCAATCCTCCCTCTCCATGCCCAATTATCTCCCAGGGAATGGCTTACAAACATGTTGGAATCAAGGCATTTAGCAAAAGCAAGATTCTGACTTTTGAGCACAGATGGGGGTATCTTGGGCACTTACCAAACACATGATTGCTGCTATTTCATCCGCCATCATGTCCAATCCGTGCTCTACTCTTGTGGGAGGAGGATGTTTCATAGTTTAGAAAAGATGCATGAAAGTTTAGAGATATTAAAAAAACATGGTTGCTAATCCAGCAAACCCGAAATACCTGAAATATCCTGTTGACAATTTTGTCATGTTAAGAATTCATGGCCTGTATTTGTAAAGAATGTATTTTCTTCTCTCTCTTGTACAGGAAGCAGAAGTTTCCACTTAACTTTGTGCAGAGATGCCCTGGTCATCTTCCAGAGTGGTCACAGTTAATTTAGAAACTCTGCATGAGCATGTGCATGAGGAGCTGGAATGATGCCTCCCACTGTGCCTGGCATTGCGTTCATCAGTAATGAAACTCCACATGACTTGACATGACTACATGGTAAACTTTATCATGCTCTTGGAGTTATGGGACATCTAACTAGATGAGGAAATAATTTATATTATCACTAGATGGGTCACACCTCAGAGTGTTTGCTGCAAAGTGTAACCACCACCACCACTCCACACACAAAGATGGACAAAGTCATTTGCAGACCAGTGGAAACAACAGAAATTCAGCCAAAATCCAGGTCTTTTGCTGCTGCACAGGTATTTGAATCAGGGGGGTGAAACTTGACTGACAGCTCCTTTAGTGTAGAGCAGCATGTCTATGCACATTTCTACAGATAACATCTGCAATGAGGTTTTACCCAGGATGCCCACCCCTGTATCTGATATGTCAGTTCTCAAATAAACCAAGATATCATTGGATTTCATTTGTTTTCTTGCTAAATTTTCTTGCTTCAGTGGGAGTTATTCTTGGGAAAGGACACATACAGTAAATCCTTGAAAGATAGAGGAAATCCCATGGATCCTGTTTTATAGTTTATGTTGAATGTTACCACAGAAAACATGAGAAAATTCTCTCCTATAGTCTGTCAGCGTATAGATAGAATCCTCAGACTGCAGGCTTGAAAGATTTATGGTTAGACAAAAGCATCATTTTCATCGTGGAAATGAGCTAAAGCAATAAACAAATTTTAAAAAGCATTTATTAGAGAAGGATACATCTAGCTGGAAGTCTGGGAAATCCTGATTTAATCTACTGCTGTACAGGGCCTGTGCCAAATCTTGGATGGAGTGAAATTCATGCTGTTTTAATTCTCTGTTCAAAAATGTACATGTTTATCATGTAGTCATGAAAAGTCATGTGGAGTTTCCTTACTGATGAATGCAGGAACAGAGCACTTATCCCACCCAACCAAGAGCCAGGCTTTGTTGAAGGAATCCTTTAGAGATGTCAGTTTATCCAACCAATGGCCAGAATTGTGATGAGCATATCAGAAAGTGAAACTAAGTGCACAAACACTTCTTAAAAATGTTTTTTTTTTTTTCTTGAAATCTCATAAAACCAGGCTTTTCTTGTGAGATTTGATCTGCTTCCTGCTTCAGACTAAGTCAGCAAGATAACAGAGAACCCTTGTGTTTGGGCTGTAGTGGTGTTCCTGATCTCCAAAGAGATGCTTGAAGTATTTTGCCCATTATGATGAGTGTCCACAACTTTTGTGTATTGACAACACTGTAGCAGTTTTATGGGATAGAATGATATGTTTTTTCCCAAAACAGGGAAAAAAAGCAATTGAGGGAACAGCAGGTGGTTGAGGTATTCAGGTACTGGGAAACACAAACTCCAAGCCCTGGAACAGCATCATTCATTTATGATTTTGCTACAATTTCACTTCTACATTTTGAAATCTTCACGTCCCCCAAAAAGAAACCATGGCTGGCTCAAAATAAAACTCATTGTCACGGATGGGAGAAGTCACTACTTCTGACCTCATTGGTTAGAAATGACCACATTACTAGAGATACAGAGTTCAGCTGTTGAGGGAAAGACTCGTGACTGAAGAAAATTTCAGACTTTCTCTGGCTGAAACTTCACATAATCCACAGCCAGGAACTAGCCAGACCCATTAAGGGTTGGTGCCAAGTTGAGTGACAGCCAGGCAGGCTCATGGGCTGCCTTTTTGTAATGTGTAATCTTAGCACGACGCTCTTCTATCCCATGACTGAAGCTCCTGGGTGCTATTAATGTGCATATACTGCTAAGAAATTAAATGCTGAAGCAACTAAATTAATTGGAAAACAGAACAGATCAATTCTTCATGCAATTCTTCTGTAAGTGTCCCAAACTAATTGATTGCTGTCAACACTAGCAATATCAGACCCTTATATTCACCATGTGATATTGATCTGAGAAATGGCTGGGATTGTTAGGTTTTAGCAATATTTGAAAATTTGAAATGCAGGAAAAAAGTCAATGAAATTTACTGGTGTTTTCCCTTTAGTTTTCAGCCAGCTAAAAAATTGCATTACTGGACAGAGGAGGGGATATAATTTTTTTCCTTTCTTCCATGTCCTGTTAAACTAGTTCCAGAGGATAAATTTTGTTCAGAGTGGAACAGAAAACTGATTGTCTTCTTAGATTGGTTTTAAGATGAAATTTTTTTATTTATTTCAGTAAGGAAGAAAGAATGAGGCAATATTCAACCTAGAATAGTTCACTGTTCAGTCTTCTCTATTCTTCACAGATCCAGTTCCCGTTGCAAATAGAACACATCCACTAGAAAACACCTGACTTATATTTAGAAATTATTAGTGACAAAAATGAAGCAGAAACTTTGCTGAGTTTTCCCAATACTGACAGATAAAAATGTATGCCTGGCTTTAATCTGAAATTATTTAACCATGAACACTATCCTTTCTTGCAGCACATTTCCCTGGCCCAGCAGTCTCAAGCTCAGGAAGAGCAAGGGAGGGGAGTTCTTAAAAATTCAGTTACAGGTACCTTAAAATAAATGTGAAATAACATGTACTTGAGGTGTTCTTTTTCTTTTCAAAACAAATCACCACCACATTCCCATAGTTACCCAAACAGCAGCCCATTATACAGTGAGCACTCAATGGTCCTTATGAGAGCTGCACAAAAGGCTGATCCTTTCTAAGGCTTGTAAGAATTTATCATCATTGTCATCCTTAAATTTACTCTTCTATTGGAATTTCCTCCTTGTTTGACAACTGCTTTTTCCTTCCATCTATCACAATTTAGAGTGACTAATCAGGTTAGTCACAAACCCTTCAGAAATTTACCCTCCAGGGCACTTTTTATTTTAGCTTGGGGAGAAAAGCATTTCAATTTACAACGTTTAACAGGCGCCCCTCTGCAGTAGCCATGAGGGTTTCTCTTTTGTTAGATTTACATATGCAAATTATCCAAACATCAGTGCAGTTATACAAATGGATGAGATTTAAAGAAAATGATCTGGAGATTGGAGGATGAGAAGCTAGTTCAGAATATCTGTCTCTGCTCTGCTACAGCATCATTCCGTGACCTGTAGCACTATAAAGTGGATGTAATAGGCTGGACATTAGTTGGTCTGTAAGGCAGATAAAACAATTATTATCAAGTTTTTTAAGAAGTAAAGTCCCTTTCAGAGCTTCTGTTCAGTGAAACTGCAAACATTTGTTTCACTTCTGAGACATCACAAATGATACAGCTATAGTACCTGGGATTTTGGGGATCACTAAATTGTAGAAAAGCAGATGGGCAGGAATCCCTGACCCAGTTCCTGACAAAAGTTTATCTAATCCATGGATTCCTAAAGCGCAACCCACAAATTCTTGCTTTTCTGTACAGCCTTTCTAGGAGGAGGTGCATGTGGGGGAGTGTCTCAGGCAAATCTGAACATGAGAAATCCCATTAACACTGGGCTATACCAGCTATATGTGAAGCCCGGTGAGGTGCAATGTTAGGAGTTCACAGACTGGAAAAGGCTAAAAATTAATTGTGTAACCTGTGCTTAAAGATTGCCTTTGATATGAAGTTTAGCAAGCTCCCAAGATAATTCATTCCTGGTCTTTTCCCTTTTAACAGGTAAAATACTTCTCCTAATGTCTAGCCTTCGCTTGAAGATCATTATTTCTTGTCCTGCCCTTGGTGGCTGTGAGGAATAGCATGTTCCTTTTCTCTTTGCAGAGCTCTTTTACATATATGAAGAGTGAGTACCAAGAAATTGTTCTGCAAGTACATTTATCATAAGATGAAAAGAGAAAGGTATCGCCAGATGATACCAAGGGGGTGAAGTGTTTAAAGCCTTTTTTTGTATCAGTGTTCATTTAAAAGATCAGTTGAGAGCAGGAGGCTAACAGTATTGGAAAATTAATTGAAAAAGGATGGGAGTTCAGCACAAAATAATGAAAGAAGTGAGAAAATTAGATAAGCTTCATGTTGTATAATTGGCTGAACCTGATGATCTTCATCCTAGAATATTTTGAAAGTGGACTGAAAAGATCTTAGATACCTGTGGTTACCTTTGAGAAGCCAGGAAAAGCTAAGTAAGATACCAGAAAACTGGAAAAGGGCAAACCTATCTTCATACAGAAGAAGGGAAAACAGAGGAACATGGGAATTACATACCAGCTTGTCTATATTTTCAGTTTCAGCAAATATCAAGCAATTTAGTTATTTGGACGCATCTGGGAAAAGAAGAAGAATAACAGTCAGTGTGGGTTTGTCAAGAGAAAATCATGTAATCTTATTTCCTTTTAGACAGGAGTGGTAAACAGAAATGAAAGTCTGATTTTGTTTAGGAATCGACAATGGCTGATAAGGTGATAGGCCTTAAACTGAAGAAAGAATGATTCAGAATCAGCTGATAAAATTCTTTAGTAGTGTCACTCAAGAAGCAGTAAACCAGGCTGTCTTGGGACTGTGCACCACTGGAGATCTCTGTGAACAGGTCAAAGCAATGTCTATCAGCAGTGATTTAGATATTGCTGAGATTAATTCAGGGGAGAGGAATGGATTGAATGACCTCCAAAGATCCCCCTTAGCCTTATTTTTCTGTGGCTGTCTCCTGTAAACTTCCTTTTCTCTAGACGGAAAAAGCTTCATTCTTTCTGTCTCTCCTCATATTTTCAGTTCCCCAGGTCTCTGATTGCTCCCGTTTATCTCTCCTAAATGCTTTACAGTTGCCACACTTCTTTCTTGCAGCGGGATATTAAGAATTATCAGGCAGATGCTGTCAAATCCCTGGCATATGCCAGAGTGAGGAGGATGAAGGCTCCTCTGCACAGCCCCTTCTGTCAGAAACTTATCCTTAGAGCAAAACCTACCACAACCTAAGGATTATGGATTATTTTTGCCATATGTCTGTGTTAGCTCACATAAACCCATTCCTGCATTTCCTGCTTCAGAACTGGTGAAGAGATGCTTGAGTACTCCAGTACTTTCGGGGATCTCCCATTCTCAGAAATTTCATATTTTGACATAACGTCAGCATTCCTCTCTGCCCCAGTTGCCTGCTTTTTCAGCCTGAAGTGGAAGGAGTCCCAACAATAAAAAAGCTAAAAAATAAAGACAGCATGAATTACTATATTCTTCTCATGGTACAATAATGGAGAAAGGTCCCATGTTAGGCAGGGGGAATGCATGTCACTGTTTCAATACTTTAGAATCAGAAGTGATTCAGTGCATAGAGCAAAATAGCAGCTGTGTTCAGATCTCAGCCATTCACTGGAGAGAAAGAATAGTTTTCACTCATAAAAATGAGTATGTGTCTTTATTCTGTCATGGGATAATGAGGCACCTTGGGCTTGATCCAAAGCTCCCTGAAATCCAGAGAAAGACTCTACGTTGACCTCTGTTCACCCTAAACCAAAGAGGAGAATCTTTTGGAGCTGGAAGAGCTTCCCCTTGCTCTTCTTTTCTCTCCACACTTGAGTCCCACACCACTGCTAGCCTGCTCTATAAATGAAGACCACCAACAAATAAAATCTCTAAGGCTGACAAAAGGATGTTTAAAGACACGTCAGCAATTTAAGCTACAAATCTCAGTGCTCACAGGCACAAGCTGCAATGTAGATGTCCAAGGTGCAGTTCTCTGCCATGTCATCTCACAGCAGGTGACAAGTCCCCTGGCAGCCCATAGCCTCATGGCCAACCACCTGCAGCAGTTCCATGTGCACAACTGCAGGGAGAAAATATAGCACTGTCCTGCAGCTTGTGATCCATCAGAAAACAGCAATTTCTCATGGAGGTTCGGGTTTTTTTTACTAGCATCACACCATTCTTGAGGAAAGCAGCAGGAGTGAGGGGAGGATTGCCTCTTTTGGTGGTAAACTGCCCTGGATTGACCTAAAATTGATCCTAAGGCTGCAGCTGTAGCCTGTGCTGACAGTAAAATCAAATCACTTGAATTGCCTTGAAAATACCTAACCATAAAAACAGAAATCTGTTATTTATTATGACAGAACTATCACTGGGAGACGAAGGGCTTGTGACAGACCTTGCTTGTCATATATTGCCAGAAACATCCTTCTCAGATTTTTTTTAATTATTGCTTAGACAATTTAAAGGAGAGACTAGTTAATTTGTTTTTATAAGGAGGAAAAGCACCTATTGCTCCAAAACTCTTTGAGGATTCATAGAGGTACTTCCAACTGCAGTCCAAAGAGGCCTGGAAGAGGAAGGTCTCCAGAAAGTTGTAGAGCAGGAGCCCCATGATTGCATTACAGCATGCTCTTGCTTTTTTTTTTTTTTTTTTGGAACAGTATTTTGTTTCCTCTTCTTCCCTCCCCCCCTCCCCCCTTAGCTATTCTTCTTGTCAAAAAGTCACAGAAAGGGAAAGAAAAAAACCAAAACTTTAACAGCAGCCTTCCCTGCCTCAACTCCACAGACAGCCATCTCACCAGATAAAGCACAGTCCTGGAAGGATTCCGTGCTCTTCTGCCAGAAGCATTTGAAAAAAAACATTTGGGCTCCTGCAGAACAGGGCACCATTTTTGAAAAGGTCTCTGCACTGAGAAAGACAATCGATTTTCTTCTTTTGGCCTCTTCCCCATGCAGCAGTGTTTTATAAAGGCAGAGAAACAGAGAAAAGGATCTGAAAGGGAGCGTTAAATATTTCACTTTCCTGTTAGCTGGAAAAATCAAATATGACATTTCTCACCATCTAGAAGTTTGCTTCTGGCTCTCTCTTCTTCTGTTGGGTTTTGGGTTATATCTCATGTTAAAAGGCTTGGGGCAAGGAGTGGGTGAAATTAGAGGAAAACTCGATCTGGAGGCAAACTTGAACAAATACTGAGGAGGGAGTTTGGTCTTATAGCTGGGATACAATGCTGAGTTTGTTCTAGTGATTTTTCAGGTGGTGGGTTCCTCACTGAATTCTGGGATTCCAAAGTAGTATCCAGAGATATTCCAAGGCATTAGGGAGCCACACAGAGCTGTTAAAAAAAGGAGTTTTCAGTGCTCTTTAAATCTGCCTCTTTCTTTCCAGCTCTGTGTGTGTCTGTAAGTGCCTGCAGGGGAAGGTGGGGAGCAGGTACAACATGGAGGTGTTTTCTGCCCTTGAGATGTTGCCAGCACATTTCCTGAGAGGACTTTGGCAAATGTTGCTGCAGACTCTGTATTGTGAGAACAGGCTCTGCTTCCTCTTTGCTTTATGCCAGCAGTGGCCTCTTATTTGGCTGCAGCTAGAATTGTTATTACTGGTAATTGTTGGATGGAGAAGTTTGAGATGTAAAAAGGATGAAAATATGGGCTCCTGTTGCCAGCCTGCCTGTGTTTGTTGTGAGAGGCCTGAGCAAAGGGAGCTGGCTAATTTGGCCTTAAGAATCTGTTGATCCGGGATTGTGCAACCTTGGGCCTATACATCAAATATTATGTTTAGTCCTCTGTACACTCCTGTAACTCATATAAATACAAATATATTTTAAATATATCCCTCCTCACCTAAATGTACCTGAGTTCAACTCTCAGTCTGAAATCCAGACATAACCATCTCTTAAGTATTAAATTTCAGTACAAAACTTCCACAATGGTTTGAAAAGGTCGTAAAACAACACTCTAGAAGAACTCTAAAAGATCAGTGAGTAGGACTTACTTTATATATACATATTTTAAATTGATACATTAAATATTTTAATTTTTGTCACTGTGTAGGAATATAATTTCTTCAAGAGGAGATTTGCAATTCACTTTTTTGCTCTCACAGTACTGCAAATACCTCATCTTTCTAAGTCAGTAAAGAGGTCTCTTGATAGTGTTTACTTATGGGGGTCAGTTCCTAGCACAGAAGTACTTTATCCCAAATATTCATTAGGCATTAAAATGAAATAGTCTTACCCAAACAATTAAAAAGCTCTTAACTTGTTCACACTAGTTGCTCTACTCAAACCTCCCTTTTAGGGTTTGTAAAAGTAGATCAAAGCCCACATCTGAGCCCTGCCTTGTGTTGTGTTCATTCTGCTAATGCGAGGCTGCTGTGTCCCAGGATCTGAGACTCCCAGTATCCCTTCCAAAGTGAGTGTGCCTGGCTCAGCTGGGAAGACCAGATCTACTCTGTGCTACTGTTTGACTGGAAATGAGGAGGAAGGTCTCAAGCATTTCTGCTTAGGTTGTACCTGGCTCCCCCTTTATCTGATGCTCCAGCTTTCGTCAGCTCTCCTAGCCGAGAAATTCCCCATCACATCTCAAATGATGGCACAATGTCCACTTTCTGTTCTGTTATAGACTGAATCTTAACACTGACTTCATTATAACCTGTGTTCAGGCACTACGTGATGGGACATGTACATTAATAGTTGCCAATGCCCACTGGATGTTTTTCAGGTCTCTATGAAGAAGTTGCCCTTTTGTTCATGTCTTTGCCACTTTTTTATGGCAGGAAAGCCAAAAAACAAAAGCTGGGCCTTCCTTTCCCCCTCTTTACCGTGTGAGTCCATGAGTATGTGTGTCTGTGGGGATGGGAGCTGCCTCTGCACACAGCAGACAGACAGAGGAGCTTTTAGCTGGAATCACAAGGCTGTGAAATGCTCAATGCCTTGACCTGTAACATGTGACTGTAAATTCCTCTGCTCTTGTTATGTTTTCCAGGGGTCATGGTCTTTAACAGTTTACTTAGTGGAGGAGGAGGAAAGAAGCCCTTTGTATTGTTGAGCAGGGGACGAGAGTTTGCCTTGTCCTGGCAGCTGGCGCTGACACAGGGCTGTTCTTCAGGTGTTGCTTTGATGGACAGTGCCCCCGACGCCACGGAGCAGCAGGGGTGGTGGCAGCCTCCACTTACCTGGCTTTGGTTAAAGAGGAACCTGTGGAGTCTGTCCAAGTGGGACCCAGCGCTGCCTTTCTGGTGCTTTCATTGCATTTCAGAGGTTGAGCTTTGCTCCAGACTAATTGCCTGCAGTGGCCTGCTGAAGTGAACTTTAGCTGTGGTGCAGTGCATGCACAACCAGGCACTTGCAGTGACAAGTTTGCATTCCTACAAAATCCAGCAGCAGATTAAGTGAGGCTGGAGTCACAGGCTACATTCCTTTAGCATCTCTGGAGTGGGGAGGAGCAGATGCTGCTTTATTGTGTTGTGAACTGTCTTTGTACAGCAAAGCAACCTGACACTGTGTGATCTCAGTGAGTCATGGCTCCCTGTCTCTGCCTGGGATCTTCCTACACCCATGGTTATTTTGGTACTCAGGGACACCACAGTGCTGAGGTAGGTACTTTGAGTCACATTCCCAGAGGTGTTGCCTCTGGGAGGCAAAGCTCCTCTTTGGCTGGTGCCAGACCAAGCCTGAACTCAGTGTTCCTAGTGCTGGTAAAAATAGCACCAGGATGCACTAAGTGTCCCTGGCACAGCCAGGACTGAAAGCTTCTGGGCTAGTCAGAGCTCCATCTGTGATGGACAGCACCCCATCCCACACACAGTTTGGACTCTGCAGCACTGTGGTCAGGACAGGAAGATGGTTCAAACTTGCAGTGGTGAAAACTCCAGGGCTTTTCATGCAAACAATTAACTCTGTAGCCTTAAAAAATACTGTCTCTTCTGGCAACAGCTTTGAAATTAGAAGGAGCAATAACAGAGCCCCAAGTGACTGCTGGCAGCACTTGTTGTTTTGTGACACCTGGGCTAGGAAATGCATTGTGTGAAACTGAATTCCGTTCGGATGCGAGGAAGAGGGAGAGTATCCTGAGCATAGCCAGATGTGACCCCCAACCCCGCTCGTGCAGTAATCCACACACACACATCTCACACACTTTCTGTCAGGTCCTGATCCTGAACAGAAGTCAGTCAGTGTACTGCTGTAGTTTTGAGATATAAAGGACTTCAGCTGTTTGGTTTGTTTTGTTGTTTGTTTTGTTTTGTTTTGTTGGTTGGATTTTAGCTATTTGGTTTTTAACTATTTTTCCCCCAGAAAAAAATAGTCCTGCTGTGTTAGCCTTTCACTAGAAAGTTAGGGTCAAACATGCTCCCTGATCTCTGACACCACTTGTACTTTTTACTGAGAACTTGCCAAAAGGGCTAACTCAGGCAGCATCTAAAGTTCAACATAAAAAAATAGGAAGATATAAAATATTTTCCTATTTTATAAAATAGGAAGATATAAAATATCCTCTCTGTGCCTGTATTATGGAAAACAAGGTGACAAAAAACCATGCAGGTAGAATGGAGATGAAGGCAAACTACAAGACTTCTCCAAGGCTCAAAATACTGATAAGATGAAGGCTTTGTGTGCTTAGAATTCACATGGAGGGTTGAAGTAATAAAAGAAAGTTTCTCATGCAAACAGAAAAACACTCTTCTGTTCTCATATCTCTTTCTGTGTCTTTAACTGCACATCTTTTCACCTTTTTAATTTTAAAACACATGTGTGTTAAGCCTAGAATTTCCTGTGGCTACAAGGAATGGGGTCTGATTGATCCTAATAAGGGACAGTCTAAATGAAGTGCTTGGACTTGCCCCGGGCACTTCTATCTGCAGGTGCTGGGAGCCCTTGCCAATGTGAATGACTTTTTGGAACACAAGTGATTATTTACTGCTGAAGCAAGCCAAAGGCTATGCTTCTCCTTGCAGCTCACAGCCCTTGGCCTCCAACAGGAAATGTATTTCGTTTTCAAATCCCTCTCTGACCAAAAAAGAAATTCCAGCAAAACAGCCATAAACATTCAGAAAGTCTCCTCTTCTGTAGGGAAAAAAACCTCATGAGCTTGGGTTTAAAATTAAATATTCTGCGACTAATCTATTTTAGGACCGGGCTGGGGTCAGTTTGTTGCATGTGGGAGTCAGCAAGATGACCTGGGAGAAGGTTGCCACACCTTTTTTGCCAGCCATCCCACTTTTAGGAACTCTGAATATTACCAACATAATGTTTTCAAACAAGGATTGCAAAAGGGTTTACTGTTTGATCCTCCTCTTCTCAGTTTGTCATTGATTTCCCCCATCAAAATAGTTTGTGCAACGAATCCCAGCTGTATTGCTGGTACTTTACTAGCCAGCAAATACAATCCAAATGTTAATTCTTTGGAGCTGAGAGCTGCCTGCCAAGAAATGAATAATCTGTGCAAGGCTAAACAAACAGTTTATTGACAGGGTGGGGTGGGGTGCAGGTGGGGGGTGGCTGGGCTCAGAAGCAGGCAAGCCCAACCAGAAGGACATCAAAGCTGCTTCTGTCAGAAGACTCAGTCACATGTGATTTGTTTTCTCCCGCCGCTAATTCAGTTACATGTTGAACTACCAATATTCCCAGGCAAGAGTGTGAGAGCTTTCCAGCCCAAACACAGCAGGCAGGCGAAGCAGATGTTTGCACCCTGCTCATCCCAACTTGCCCACTTTGTCTTTTTTGGGATGTAAGAGTGCAAGGGACACACTCAGGCCCAGCCAGGCACTCTCTACACTTGTCTCTACTTTATAAATGGAGCACATGAGGCAATTTGGAAGTTAACAGTGGCATTCCTCTGGCAGCTGATGGGAATGTAGCACGGCTATTCTGATGAGATTTTAACCAAAAGATTTCAATTACCTTGTTAAATCTTTGCACCTTCTGCCTTTCTCTCCCACATTATCCAGGAGGTCAAGACCAGAAGCAGGATTAAAGCCTAAATCCCGTGAGTCCCAAGCCAGCAACAGTGCAGACCACTCATTGCAAATGCTACTGGATCCTGACCCCAGCTATGTGCTGTAGTAATCCACTTTGCAAATTTTGGGCCGAAGCCAGAGCAGGATCCTGGGGATGCTGCCCAGCCAGGTCTCATTCCTCTTCCAACTTGCTGCAATGTTGCAGCATGCCGTCTGTATTTTTTTTTTTTAGGGGGTGGGGGGAAGAGTGGGATGGGGCTGGGGAAGGACTGGATTGCACTTAAAACCTGAACCCAGTAAAATACACAGACAGAAATTTGAGTCTTAATTTTAAAAATAAAATATCTACTCAAATTTACAAGAGCCACATGCTGGGGAGATTACAGCAACACGTCTCTGCTTCTTATTCCACTTCCCAGATGCTCTGACAAAGTAGGTATCTTCACTTTTCCATTCCTCCCCACAGGTCCTTCTCACCCAGGGGTGTGCCTACACTGGCAGTCTCCTGCTGGAGACACTCATCTTGCAGACAGACCTGCCCAGGCTGCACCTCCGAGGAGATGGAGGCATTCCCTGGCCACCCTCAACACCCATCATTGCACAGACAGGGGAAGGTGAGGGCCTGCAGCATGATGGTTTAATAAGTAAAAGGCAGGAAAAGTCACAGGTGAGGGTGTTGTGATGACAGGCTATGGAGCTGCATGCACAAGCAGTTAAGTCTGTCGGGGGTTAATCTAACTCAGGTACTGATGCAGGCATTTAGATAGTGGGTAACTCATGCTGTCATTAACCTGTCAGCATTACAGCAGGAAGATTATATCTTCACAAGTATGTATTGATCTGGAAAGGGACGTGTTAGGCATGACCAAGCTTTTTATACACTGTCTTTTACCACCTGCTTTTCCCCTGATCAAAGATGCTTGATGTGTGTGGTCAGTGCAAAGAAAGCCATGTTTTCCTCTAGGCTGGAAAGATGTTTCTCTTTGTCCCCTTCCCATTATCTTGGGTGCAATCTAAGTATCTTATTATGTACACAACCCCTTCCTTTCATGCTGATGGAGCAGAGAAGATTGGGTTGGTGTCTCTGTGACCACCGCCTTTTGCAGAGAAATTTGCACTTGCTGTGTGCACTATGAGCAGCTCAGGTGCAGGACAGCTCTGAACTGGAAGCTGTGTGTAACACAGGACTTTACTGAAGCTGGTAAATCTGTTCTCAGCAGGTGACTTACTGGTTCAAGGACTGCTGTGTGATGGAGTAGATCCCCAGCTTTTGGAGTAGAATTGGTTCCTCCAGGCATTCAGGCCTTGGGGAGAGTTCGCCAAGGTGTGCTGCCTAGAGATGCATTCCAACATCTGTTTTCTTTCACAACACACCAGAAAATGAAAGTTTATGGCATTCATTTGGGAGAGGCTGAGCAACATTGTGCATGACACAAGGAGAGGACAAGGGTTACAGCCAAGGGTTAGAGCCATAAATGTCTCAATATGCACCAAAAAGCTAAAATTAAGGACCATTGCACTGGCAATTCCACCTAGGGTAAATGGTCTTTTAAAGGCAACAGCATTCTTCTGATGACAGAGCATATCCATTCCCAACAGTTCCCAAACTGGGACAGGTGGACTAGAGATGGTCCCCAAAACCATAGCAGAGTCATGTATGCAGTGTTTTTGGGTGACTACCCAAGGACAGGACCATGTGGTAGTCTACAGGAAAGCTGGGCAGTTGGCAGATATGCAAGGACTAAAAGTGCAGGAATGAGCCACCCTTAACAGCAGGATAGCATTTCCATAACTGAGTAGCATCAGTATTTCTCACAGCATAGTGGCATCAACTAAAATTGGGATTTTTTCCACCTTATATCATATGGATTGGCAAACACCCCAAAGAAAAGTTTTGCAGTATGAAATCAACAAAATTCCCTAGCATAGGCATGAAAATGCTGATACTGGCATTTCTTACACTGGGTAGGAGATTACATTTCTGTGAGCTGTGCTGATGAAACTTCGAAAGGCAGGTAAGCTTTACTGTCATTCTCCTGGTTCCCTTGCTTTGGGGATGGAGACCAGAAGTTCGTTGAGTTCAAATAGATGTTCTTTGTTCATTGCTTATGTGAGAAAACAAAGGTAACTGATAGTGAAGGCATTCTCTGGGGGCTGTGCATGGACTGTTGCCCTCCAGACCTGCTCCTGGCAGGGACAAGTCATGGAAAGTCAGAGGAATCAGTTGTGCTTCCTTCCCCTGTGCTCACCCCAAAGCACTGCATGAGATGTGAGCAGCATTTAAACACTTCCCTCTTTCATTTTCCTGCAAGTATCCACTCAGCACAACCTTGTGCTTCCAGGGTCTGAACTAGAGATACCTGGGGAAGCATGAGAGGCCAAAGAGTCTCCCAAGAACTGTTCTAATTTGTCATCAAAATGTTGACAGTGTTTAGACAAATCCTTGCTCAAAGCCTCCTGAGAAGAATTTATTTTTAACACTGCAGTGAAAACTGGCAGCTCTTGGATAGGAAGCAGGTGGGAATTCAATGGACGTGTGTGGCTGGTCCTAAATCCTCCTGCCTCAGACTGGGAGTCTCTGCCATCTGTTGGCAGCTGGGTTCTGGAGAGCTGATGGGTGTGTGCAGGGCATTGAGCACACAGGCATACAGGTGCACACGCTGTTCAAGTGCTCATAGAAGATGACAAAATGGCTCTTCCTCTCCCCTTAAACACATCCAGAAATTAGGATTTAACATGGAGAGCAGAGCAAAAATTTCACTGACTCTAGTGTCTGCACATGACACCCCTGGAGAAAGCCCCCCAGGCTCCCAGCTCACCCAGCCCTTTGCGGGGAGGCAGCACTGCCTTACTGGGGCTTGTGCAGTCATGGCTATTCCTTGTGCATGGGCCACACAATGATATAACACACAAAAAAAAACCATACATGGAGAGAGGAAGAGAAACGAGCATTCTTAGCAAAAATATGCTAAAGGCAAGGCTCTTTGTGACGTGCTGTTTGAGAGCAGGCTGGCATTGGGCTGCCGTTACCAGCCTCCATCATTTGAGGGCACCCTAGCCTTTGATGTTGGCTGCGGGAGAGGTGCGGCACCATCGCGGTCCTGGCAGGGCTGCCTTTCACTGGAATGCTCTCTTCCCTCCAGCCCTGCAGGTCAGTGCTGCTGGGACTTGCTTCCTCACTGATGGCAGGAGCACATGCTGGGCTCGCAGGTCACCAGCCTTATTGGTGTGTGGGGGATTGGAGGTGAATTGCCTAAAGGAGGGATGCACTAGCATGCCAACACTGCTATTGATTAATGCTAATTATAATTTAATTTAACCTCCAATTAGATTTAATCAATTGTCACATTCTCCCTGAGTATGGTTGCAAGGATGATGTACAGTAAGGAGGATAATTGCTTTTCCTGGTTTGCCAGATGGCTATTTTTTATCCCTTTCTTTTGCTTTTAATGAAGCTGGGTGAATAATTTATTTACCAAATTTAGTTGCTGCTGCTGCTGCTTCTTGTCCTGTGGAACTATCTGTAAGCATAGTTTGAGCCTAATGCCTGGTCCAGAATTTCTCATCACAGATTATTGGTTCTTGGTCTGTACAACGCATTACGGCCATTTGATCCTGAAAAATCAAGCAGGGTGGTTTCACTTTAATCAAGCATGTGGTGGAGTATCATGGCCCTGGCCACACTGTTGCTGCCAGTCATAACTCTGGGGATCCAGTTTTGCTTGAAATTTCTATAACTGTTTCTTTAAAAAGTGGTCACAATCATGTTTCTGTCACCCAGAGTGTTTCCCTTCAAAGGGGGAAAGCAGGGAGAAGGAGCAGTCACATCTGTTCATCTGGATCATCATCTCCAGGGCTTGAATGCAGGCTCTGGCAATAAGAGAATGGCAACTCAACTTCTTCTCCCGAGGGGCCAGCTCCTCTCTGTTACAGCACCAGCCCTCTTAACATTCTCCTCTGTGGTCTTCCCACTGAAGCTGGAGAGACTGGTTTTGTCTGAATATCACCACGACAGCCTGGCCTTTCCATGTTGCATTTGAATAGATGGTCACAGAATATATATAATCAGAGGCACTTGTCCAATGCTAATAATAGCTCTGTCTGTCCAAGAGAATTACAAAAGAAGTATCAATTCATTAATCACCCCCACAGTTTTTGTGTACATGACTGATGAAGCATCAGGCAGTGTTCCCTGAAGGTCAGTAAACTGGGGCAGTTATCCAAAATTACCTTCTGAGATCTCTCTGAAAGCTAAGGGAAAAGCTAGCAGAGCACAGTCCCATCTATTCTTGCCGAGGATCAAAAGCAACTCAACAATACCTCAGGGCATCAAAGACAGCTGATAGATCTAACAATAACATCTTGGAGCCCTGATATTCATCTGTAACCTGGACTGCCCGTGCAGTGCAGTCTCTGTGCTCCACTTCGTCTGTACCCAGACCGACACGGGTCAAGAAAGGCTGAAACTGTCAGGCACTCGGGGAATTCGCTTCCCTTCACAACTTCCTCATTAACCATGCCCACACTTGAAGAACAAAAACAACACAGCCCCATCGCCAGCATTCAGCAATAGCTTGTTTTGGCACCTTCTCTGCACCTTCCAGAGATTCTTCCACCCGCCCTGTCGTGGTTTCTGGTGGGGCAGTTTCTTCCCCCAGCCCTGCCACCAGGTATCTGCAACACTGATCAAAAGCCGTGGTGGACAATGTGGGCTCATTTCGGCTGGTGGGTAGGTCACGTCCCTGCCACCAGTGCCACTGCTCATCTTGGAGCCTCTGCTGTGACCTGAAGTGAGGCAGTGGTTGTGTGGGAAGGTGGATGTGGCCCCTCTGTTCTCTGCTGGCAAGGCTTTCCATGTGGGCATTGGCCTCCAGGGCATTTTCTCCCTTCTTCCCTGCAGAAGACTGGAAAAACCTCATTGCTGGAGTACTCAGAACCTCCCCTGCAACAGAAATCCGAAAGAACTCGGGTGCTTTGTAAGAACCCTACAGCTCATCCCAGGATTATGATCTGACTTGTTAATTTTTTTTTGTTTTATTTTAGAAAATAAAAGGTCAGCTTATGTGTACAGCTGAGCCCTCCTTCCTCCTATCCAGCCCATTCTGTCCCCAGTGGATCAAATTACATGGACTCACATGTCCCAGGCATATAGTTATGTCTTGGTTCAATGTTATTTTGTTATAACCATTTAAGTTACAGGAGAACTTCAGTGAAAAATAAAACTATGGTAAAGCAAATCCATTGCTCCATTGAAACGAAAGCTGACCCCTTGCTCGTCTTTGTGCATGGGCTGGATAACAAACCCATTGTAAGATTAAAATGAAAAAAGAAGGAAAGCCAAAGCTTGTTTTGTTCATATAAACATGGGACTTTCGATTTATTTTTCACAGAGCTTTGACTGGGCAACAGAAGAAATGTGAGATATCTCACAATGTTCCCTTGGCATAACATGGTGCTCTCAGTCTCATTATTATTGCATTATATGTAGCACATCTGTTACTGGTCAGGAGCCAAACAATTTAATTCTATTAGATACATCTATACAGCTAAGTGATAATCTACACCAGGTTTATGGAACAAGCACTTAATTCTTGGCAGGGAGCAGCTCAAGACTTGATACAAGAGCAACAGAATATATGCAGTGTAGTTGTAGATCAGTGTCAGAAACTGGCCAGAAATCATTTCTGCATTCTTCAGCATGCAGGCATTCCAGTGTGGGAAACTATTCATTCAATTTATTGTTCTAACATCTGTAAGTTATTGGGTGAGGGGGAGGGGAGAGGGAGAAGAGGAAAATGCTCAGAGGGTAAAACATTTACCTAACAAAATACTAACTCTTTCAGGGGGTTGCATGTCAGCACTCTGTAAATAATAGGAGCCTTTTAATGCACATATGGTAGTATTTACTTCATGGAGGAGGTAACACAGAATCCTGCCTTGCTCAGAAAGTTTTGTGCCCTGATGCTGCTCAGGCATATAGTTTTTGCTGAACATATTTCATCTCAATCCATCTTTTATCTCACTGAACACATCCACCAAAAGCAAAGTCACGTTGCATCGCCTCTGCTCACAAGCACCCCTAGAGCAGGCTGAACATCAGGATGTGGGGTTGAAAGAAAGAGCTCAGCTCCACAGCTCTGCTTCCCTTGCAGGGCACAATGCAGCTCCAACATTTGCTGGCTGGCAATTTGGATCCTGGTACTTTTTCCCTCCCCTCTCTGCAAGACCCTTCCAGACTTTGAGAGGAAGAAGCCCCAAGCCGTGTGTCCTTCCCCAAAACAAGCAAACATGGTTTTAAACCCATTTTGGAGGGGAGGAGGAAGGGCACTGGGAGGTGATGACTTGCTCAGGGTTGCACAGGATGTCTGCAGCAGAGTGGAACAGAGGCCAACTCTGAACAGTTAACAGTTCCTCTACCTTTATCCACCAGGCCATCCTTCCTTCCTCTATGCTGAAGAGTTGAAACAATTCTGAAAAAAAAATTAAAAAGGGAAAAGGAAAAAAAAAAAAGAAGAAAAAAAAAGAGAAAGAAGAGAGAGTCTCCACCTGCAGACATTTCTGACCTTCCACTGACAAGGCTTTTCTTTTCCTTTCCTCCTTCCCCCCATCCTTTTTTTTTTGGTCTCTCAGTGGAATTAATTGGATCTATTTCTCAAGGAAGTGATGTCAGGAGACCTGGGTGTTCCAGGAATAGTTATTTCCATATGATTTGAGCAGGTTCTTACACACTGTGACACATACATTGTAATTTAAACAGATCTGGTTCTTCGGATTGAAGGCCATTTATAAGAGTCTCCAGCTGGAGAGGAATTCATTTACTCATGGCCTTTGGGGAGCAGCAGCATCCTTAACTCTCTGCTGTCTCCTCCAATACCTGGTGTCTGAAATTTCCCTGAACTGTCTTATCCCAAGCCTGACCCTGCCCAGGTAAGAACACCTGTTGATTTCAGAGGTCCTGCTCTGCTGTGGGTGAGCGTGGCTGAGCTCTGTGACATATTGGAGGAAGCAGGCTCAGAATTCCAGCAAAATCATTCCTGGTCATCACTGGCAGTACTTGAGTTCTTATAAGAAAAAATCAGTCCTTGCACCTGAATTTGCAAGCTGAATCCAGGAGGATAAAAAAAGGCTCTGAATGAAGGGAAAAGGCTGTAATGCTGAACTGTATTTAGTCTGTGAGCTTTGGGGACAAGCGCTGCATTTATTTTTCCCATGGAGTTGTACAGCATCTATACAGTCGGGTTCTGGTTCAGGACAGATGTCTGATATGCAGCTATAGTGCCAAAATAATATAATTAAATACCAGTAATAACATCATGAGGTAATAAATAGCAATAAAACCTTGGAGGCAGGCCAAGTAGAAGGGTCTTCAAAGGCTGTGCTGTCCCCTGCTACTCTTGGTTCTGAATTGTACATAGTCTTCAACCCTAAGTGAAGTGGAGACATGTCAAAGAAACAAGGCTCTTGCTTAGTGTGTGGTCACAGCACCTGGGGATGGGATGAGGAAGGAGAAAGTTCTGTGCCTTGCTGAGCCCCTACACCTTCCCCTCCCACCCAGCACAATGTCCTTCTGATCATCCAGAGCAGTGCCAGGTCTTGTCACTGGTTTGGGGACTTCCAGAGGTCATTTTAATATCATACAATGATTTAGCATTATATTTGCAGTTCCCAAGGGCTGCTCGTGTCAGGGATGCCAAAAGCAAAGCCAGTGACTGACTGAGGCTTATTAGGCCTCAACACAGCCCTGACCTGTGTTCTCCCTTTAGCTGAAGGCCTTGGGCAGGGCCAGTAAGGAGGAACAGGTCACTGCTGACAACAGCAATTTGTACCACACTTGTCAACACATCCACTTGTAAAAGTTAATTTCCCAGCCCATGGCTTTCTGTCCATTAAAGAAATATCTCACAGCCCCACAAGGACTGGACACACCCTTCAGGGGGCTGACTGAAGGAAAGAGTCACTGCTGGCTGAACCTCTGACTTCCAGCCAGGTTCTTCCAGGGGAGCTTTGATCTCTGTGGTGCAGGGAGCAGAACAGACACATCCTTTGTACTGACCAGCCTGCTCCCGTCACTGATTCTCTGACTCACTGTGGGGAAGGATTTATAAGGACTCCACATACTTTCTTGAAAATGGGGAAATCAAAAAGACCAAATTCAAATGGTAAGAAAAGTCAAACGTGGTTTTTACTCTTTATTTGCCATTAGCTTTGATAACTGCTCCAGAGTGCTGTACCTTGTGACAGAGTCCCCTGGGGTTACTGCTGCCCATGCTGAGCATGTATGCTGATATCCAGAGTTTAGGGCAGCAGCTCTGGCATCACACAAACTAGCATTAGTAGTAAAACTCATATTCAAAATGTTGATGTAATTGCCAGTTACCCCACCAGAAGCACTGTGCTTTTCACAGCACCATTTCTTTCTTTCCTTCTCAGAGTTCTTCAAGTATACCAATGAAGCATCCTGGCATTATGCTGCAAGATGGCTTTTCAAAATAAAGGATTTTTTTAGTTGTTTTGTTTTGTTTTGTTTTGTTTTCCTGGTTATTGGTTATTGGTTTGGTTTGGTTTTAGTCCCTTTTATGAAACCTGACAAGATGCTGGTAGCACAGGCATTGCTTACTAAAGTGGGGTGATTTCTGCTGGCTGGGAATATCTTACATTTATTATACAAATAATACCCATTATGCCCTTGAAGCCCGTTCACCATTTTAAAACTACTCATGTGATGATCCCAATTCCTGATGCTGGGTATCAAAGAAAGAGCTCTCACCCATCTTCTGTGCAATCTTCCTTTTGCATGTTATTTGCCTATACACTTGATAGTGTCTAAGCCTTCAAAAAATAAATATTTTGTCTACTGATTTCTTGCCATGGTCCAGAGCAGAGGGCTAGGGACATGATCTCAAAACACCATTGCAAAAAGATGAGTAACGGACATTTAATTTCAAGGGCTGCTCATTAGGTATTTTTTCTTGCTCTCTTCCCATGGGAGAGAAAATTATGTAAATGGAAAACCTCAATGGGAGTAGTTTACAGTGATTTGGATTACACCTGGAAAATGGATGGGGGTTCCAAAATACAGGAGTTTCACCTGGCAGAGCACACCATGCTCCTGGAGCCAGAGTTGGATGAAGCCTTGGCTGTGGTGCCATCACAAATCCACCTTTGGAGAAGTAAGGTGTTTCTGTCATCCACTCTTGTCAGTTACAATCCACTGGGACCATTTGTAGGAGTATAGCCAGCCCCTGTTAGAAACATTCATCTGCCCATCTACAAATAACAGGATTCAATTCTCCTCTATAAAATCAGCATGAGACTGCGTAGGAAGCATCAGGACAGGAAAAGCCCAGCAGAACAGCCCCTGGGGCTAGTGTGGACCTGCTGACAGTTCACACTGCTTGCTGCTAGTGATAGCCCATTGGTCATGTGTTGGACAAGGTTTTGAGAGGTCTGACTTCGTTTTCTCGTTTTCCATAATGTTTTTGTGCCCTAATTACCCAGTTCTGAAAACAAAGTTGGTAGGAGGATGCACGTCCTTCTTGAATGTTGTGAGGGGTATGACCCTATAAATCCCACACAGTTATAGCCTCAGTCACACTGCACTGTTTTTAGAGCCTCCAAGTTCTCCACATGCAGTGTAAAATAACCATTAAATCATCTGTAATGAAGCCAACTTAACTGTAATTCTATAAGGCATGGATTGAGGGCATGTAACTAACAGATCTGCTTAGAAAATGTGGGAAACTTTTCAAGGGAGAATTAAAAATAACCTTTGAATTTATTTTTATCCAAATTTACTTGTTTGCTTTTAGTTAAATGAACTCTTCCTTCCTCCTTTAAGCAGCCTTAATTCTCTCCTTCTTTTCTCTTTCTCATTTTCTCATTTGAAAGAGTGAGAGAAAGAAGGGACTGAAAACCAGTAGGGAAGGGTGAAAACCTGAAAATCCTCAAACCTTGCTGGTTATTTTTTTGAGATCATTGATCTGGGGTTCTTTTGTTTGTTTGTCCCAAAAATGAATATTTGTGTAAATGCCAGAAATTTCTGTTTCATCAAATGGGTTGTTTGTCGCTGGAAAGTATGGCTGAATTGAGGAGTACGGCCTGATCTTCTCCATTGCAGCTGGGAAAACTGAAGTGAAGCACTGGAGTGATGACCCTGAGGCCAGGTGCTGGGGGTCAGTGTCAGAAAAGATGTTTAGACCAGAGGAATCCCTGGCTCGTCTCCCAGGTCTGGACCATCACTGCTCACAAGGCAGCTACGTGAAGTCTTCTACTGCAACACAACCACGCTGTGCACAAGGAAAGCCTGGAGAGCTTCCCTCTCCCCTTCCTCACAAAAAAATGTCCCTACATCTCAAGAGTCCTTTTCAGAGTCCCTTCTGCAGCAGTGTGGTGAGGGAGCACTCCAGCATGGGTCTTGGTGATGGGTGTAGGAGGCAGAATGCTGGTGCTGGGGACAGGTGGCAGGTGGGGGGACAGGAGACCGGGGTGGGGCACAGCCAGGAACGTGGCGAAGGACTGTGCACATACAGCTACAGATGCCTGAATTAATTGCCTGCTGTTTACAGCTTGGGTTTATTGCTCAGCTTTTAATTAACTGTTTCCGGATTTAATCTCACAAATGTTCTGTCTTCGTCCTTGTTTAATCCGGCAGTCTAATGGCAAGCTGATTTATGCAGATCAATACTGTTTACAAACATGAAAGCCGCCAGTCGGTGTTTGAACTGTAGGCGTGATGGCATTGGTTATCAATAGCTGAAGCAGCCTCAGCAGGTGGCGTGTCAATATGCAGCCAGTCAATATGCATGGAGCAGCCAAGATTAAAACTTTTTTTAGCAGGAGTGGGAGGGAGCTGCCTAAACTCATATATTCATATTCATATATGGAGGATTTACTACCCGCTCCTGCCCCTGCTTTCTTTTATTCATTTGCAGCCATCTGAATGCAGCGCTAACGAGAATAATCAGGTTATTTGAGAATGTAGGTGGTGGTGGGGAAAATATCTGTTCCCACAATCTGTTTCAGACTCTCATTCTCCCTGAGCCAGCTCACCTGCAAAGGTGTTTTCCCTCTATTAAACTATTTTAAGCAGCAGCAAGGGAGACCTTGCTTGGTCTTTGCACCTAGTTTGCCATTGATTTAAATGGAAATTACTGAAGGTATTGGATTATTTTCAATTTACTCTATTGACTTCAATAGACATGGAAGAGACATTCAGCAAATGCTTCCCTGAAAACAAAGAATGAAAACCCAGTGGCTGGGAATTTTTGGTGAGGGGTGCATGGACAGAGCAGCTGTTGATGTGAACTTGCTTCTGCAGCCTTGTATCTCTTTGGATCTGCTCTTCTGCTTGTACTTTGTGCAGCTGTTGGCATAATTGTGAAGGGGGAAAAGGGTGTTTTCCCGCTGAGTTGCATAGGTTTGAATAGCACAGAGTTTGAGCTCTTAAAGAACTGATGCATGCTTATTTTATTGCTCTCATCTCTGTTAAAGTTCAGTGGCCCTGTTTTTAACAGGCCAGGTTAATCACGTGCAAACCTCTGGAAAAGCAGAGCTGAAGTTAATCACTAGTCAGGGCTAGTCAAAGCTTTCCTTGGGAAGAGTTTAGGCCTAAGCATGGAACACAGACCCTTAGCCTGATTTTATCTGATATAACCTTAATCTACCAAGGTAAATGAGATCAGGCTTGCCTGTGCCTTCTCTTTATTTGTGCAGTACTGCCAACACCAGCTGCATTCAGGGGCCAAGGCCCTGCTGTGCTGGGGTTGGTACAAGCAAAGCTAATTGCATGTTGGCTAAAAACACAGCTCTTACACAGTTGTTACACCTTTCATAAATACATTTCTAATAATCAGCCGACAATAGCACGGGCAAGCCAGAAGCATAACACAAAGCATAAGAATAAATTGCATTTAATTACAAGGAGAATCTAATTAAGCCTGATTTTCTTAGGCCAGTGTTAGACTAGAAGTAACTTCATACACATTAATAGAGTTGTAACAAATGTGACCCGTGGTATAATGACAATGACTACTCAGGGGTGGATTGTCAGATTGATGCACGGCGTGACATGAACACCATCCCCTAATTTCAAAGGTGCAGAGTAGATCATTTTTATGCAGAACACAAGGGCTCCGATCCCCTCGTTACCTTTGTGCCTTGGTTTTGTGCTTTTGGCCATTTGCAGCATTTTCCAACATTTTCCAGTCTGTTTGTTCTAGAATTCATTGTCGATTAAGTAGCCAGGAACAAGACTCTTGGGGCAACAGCCGCGGTGTTTGCACTGGGGTCCTGTGGCTTCCTCGGATCGAACACCCTCCACAGCCTCCCAGGAGGGTATTTTGTTCTCTGGGTTCAGAGGCAATGCCATGATGGTTTAATCTGGACTCTTCCCAGATGACTCACAAAAGGGGGAAAATAGGACATGGGGAAGTGGGAAATGTGGGGACATTGTGGGAATGTTGGGCCAGCCAGGCTTTGCAGAACCAAGCTGGATTTCAAAGTGACGCACCCTTGTGTATGGGCGAGCTGGCTAGAAGCTGCTGATCTGTTCTCTAGCAACTTGTGGCACACCGCAGGCTTTGTAAGGCTGGCAAAGTCGGAGCAGCTAATCAATTCTGCTTTATTCTCCTCACCACAGACCTTCGCCTGCAAAGCACAGCGCCGGTTTTAATAGTGACATCTTGAGCGCCTTTCAGAGTCTGCTTGAAAGCAAATATAGGCCTTTTAATAGGTTATTTTAATGCATTAAACTATGGAGAGGAGGAAGACAAGGGAAAAAAAAATCCCAGGCACATACATCTCTGCAAAAGTTTCAGAGTCTGGAAGAATCTGATCCAGAAACAAAAGCCCTTTGAATCTCTCCCCTTCCCTGTTCCCCCATGCCTGGCTCCCCCTCCCCTTCCTTCCTTCACTTCTCCCTCCTCCTGCTGAGCAGTAACAGTGCCAACTTATCAGATACTTTTAGCTGCCAGCTTCCCAGATACTTTCCTTTGAATGTGACCTGGCAGCAGCTCGCTGCAACTTTTGAACTGCTATGTATGTCATATGCTAAGAAGAAGAAGAAGAAGGAGCTGAAGTATAATGACTACTGGAATACGCGATTCAAGACAAAGTCAAAATGCTTTCAGTGGGGAGCGTGAGGCAATTTATTTTAACTCGTAAGGCAACTTTGCTATCCGACAGGTAGGGGGGTGGGGAAGCGAGCAGGATAATCGTTGTATTTTATCTTCACCTGAGGGCTGCGCTCCATTGCCAGCATCCACAAATTGCCCCTCCTGAGAGCCCCAAGGTGCCCGTGGGAGTCTGGGGTGAGGAGAGAGAGCAGAGTAAGGGCATGTGCCTTGTTGGCCAAGGAGGCACCTGGGGGCACCATCCAGCCCTGACCAAGGAGGGGAAGGGGAAACTGAGGCAAACTGACTCCTGCTGCTGCAACAAGTCTGCACGGGGAAGAGCACCAGGGATCAACCACCTGGATTCCCATTTTCTGAGTCGTTGGGATTCTTCTGTTATATGAAGGAAGAAAAATACCCAGAAATCCAAAATACACATGGAAACAGGCAAACGGCTAAGTTTCCCACGTCAGTACCAGCTCAGGAAAAGGCTATTGTAGGAGCAATCATCATTCAATGATAATTAGATACTTTTTCCTTTTCTGGAGAAAAGTATGGATTTTGATAAGTTACTTTAAAATTGCACAAATTATTTATGGAGGGAAGCATCTGATTAAAAAACAAAGCAAATTCCATGAACAACAATACCCTCATTTCATTCATGCAGAATAAATAGCTTTGATTTTGAAAATAAATTTTCTTTTGGCAAGGTGGGAAGGAACAGAGGAGTTTTCAAGGCTGAGACATGATGCAATGATGTCATTTATGAAAAGATGTTTCAAGTGATTGGGCATTGGTGTTTCAACTTTTGCCTGGGAGGAAATGGTTGAATTCCCAAGTTTTTTGTTTCAGAGCAGAGTGGATGCAGTGTTCGTGGTCTGTGAGGTATTAGCACAGAGGAGAAGCCAGTTCCTGAGTAGCTCTAGTTCTAATACTTTTAATGCCTACAATGCCAGGGATCTCTCTTCCTGTAGCTGCCAGTCGAGGCTGTTAATAACGGAGTGGGAATGCTGAGACAAGAGGAAGGTGGTTCGAGATGTTCCCTCCAGCTCTAGGTTGTATTGCTCCAGGATGCCCCCAAATGCTCCATGAGCCTCTGCTTAACCCTCACTGAAACAGGTAAACTAGTAATTATTTCCTATAAAGTTTATTAGTGTCCTTGGCACATTTCAGCAGATGCAGATTAAGACCACCTTGGCCCCAAGGAGTTTGCTGGTACACTGCCACCCTCACCGGGGCTTGGCAGGAGACTTAATACAATAATTTCACAAAGCGCTTTGAGATCAGGGGATGAAAGCTGCTACAGAAGTGCAAAATATAATGATTAATTGCCTTTTCTTGGTGGGAAGTTGCTATCATCTCTTCACTTTCTATGGCTGGCAAACCGGAGGGAGTATTTAACTTTTAAAAAAACCAACATCTTTACAAAGTAACAAATTAAGATGCAAATCTGGAGGGGTTTTTTCCCCTCTTCTTTTTTTTTTTTTCCCTCTCTCTCTCTTTTTCTTTTTGCTAATTGGCAGAAAATTAATGACTGTGTTTCTGACTGAGCAGATGCTCTCGTCAAAAAAGGCAGATTTGGAATTTCTCTAACCCTCCTTTTAAAAACACATCAAGAAGGCAGTAGCATGTGGCAGGTCAGAAATTAAGCGAAGGTAACTGTACAGATTGTAAAGAACACAAAGGAGGTTTTGTGTGTGCATGTGAGTGAGTGAGTGACTGAGTGGGGGGTGTTATTCCCCCCCCACCCCCCCATCTCTCCCTTTTGTTTTAACTTCCTTACATTGGATTTTATGGGGGTTTTTGTTTTTTTGTTGTTGTGGCATTTTTTTTTAAAACCCATATTCCACTGCAGCTCACAATTAGCAGCCAGGCCTCTGGGACCTAATTAACCAATTCAATTAACAAAAAAAGCATACAAGTCACCCTGACATTTGTCAGCCATTAGGAGGGATGTCAGGCTGGTAGGTTCCACCGACACATTAATGATGATTAGCTCATTTGCAGCTCACTTTTACCCCAGGTGTCCACCTGGAGAGACTGGCACGAAACACTCTGCAGACAGGGAGAGGAGCTGGGGCTGGGGAGAGCTTTACTGAAACTGTGATGACCCTCAAAGGGAGTTTTGACCTTTTATTGAACGTATAATCAATAAGATTTTTGCCTCAGTTAAGAGAAGCTGGTGTCCCCTCATCTGGCTCCTGTGCTTGCTAACCTTCAGAGGAGCACTTGCCCAAAGAGCCAGGGGACCAGTGCTTGCCCCAGGGGCTGAAAACCCTTGTTTTTCAACTCCTTCAGTGGGAGAGAAGTCTTTATAAACATTTTCCTTGTCGATAGCACTGTTTGCTTGCTTACCACAGCAGGGCTCCTTCACTTGGCTGGGGCTGTTCCTTAGTTCAAGCCAAGCCCTTTGTTCTCAGGATTGATTAACTACAGTACTCTATATAATATAGGCAGATATTTATATAGACGTCGCTTCCGTTCCTGCCTCTGATCTCCCTTAATTTAACTCCATTTCCCCAGCAGCATTGATTTAATAATAAGTGGCTGATTGTTACGGAAATGAAACTGAGAGAAACACCGGCAAAGATCACTTCCAGGATGGAGAGATGTTTCACCCTTTGGGGATTCTCCTTCTTTTTTCTCAGCACCTGAGTGCAACTTTCCTTTCCTGCCCAGGGTTGACTCTGGGTCACCTGAGACTGCATCTGGCTCTTGCTGTCCAGGGGAGAGCCAGATGTGGCTCTCACTGCTCACAAGGGCTCCCTTAAGCTGGGTGGAGAAAAGGTATTGCTGAGATTTGCTCCTGAGGGGACGTTCATGGGGCTGGCCAGGGTTCACGGGCAGTTCCCTTGCCCTGTGGAGGCTGTGAGGGTGTTTCAGGTGAGTGAGGAAGGGCACAGTTGTGGGAACACACCTCCACCATTGTGCAGGAGTCAGTGGCCCCCATGAGTGACACAGTGGGATGCTGCCAGCATCCTGCTTCATCCCACCCAGTCCTCCTGCCTTCACCATCCTTCTCCAACCCAGGCAGCCCAGTCCCAGCTGGGTGCTTATGGTGCTGTGTAACATAAAATGAGAAAAAAACTACATGCACAAGAGTCACCAGAAGTATCCCTGGGGGTTCTCGAAGCTTCCTTCTCATTCAGACCTGTCTGACAGTGCTTTTCCTGGAGGCGCAGAGCACATCAGTTTCTTTCTCCTTGCCTCTTCCTCTTGTCCATAGCACTGCTGGCCAGCCCTAGCCAAGAACAGCTACAAACTGCTATCAAGGAATAGATTTCTTCCTTGATTTTGGCATTTTGCAAGTTTCCTGCCCTCGGGGTGAACTCCTCACGTGCAAAGGCAGTGACAGCAAAGTGTGGAACCCAGGCACACCATCTCCGAGCAGGGGAGAAAGCCCAGAGAGCAGTTCAAAGGCAATCGGGTGCTTTCCTTAATTTCAATTAAATCCTAGCTGCCCCTTCACATCACCTAATCACTGAGGGGCTGATTCAGCTCCTTCTGCAAAACAGGACATGTATCAATAGCCAGAGCCAAACACTCCTTCCTGGAAATCTGCAGTGCACAATAGTAAATACAGAGAACCGGGACTATTCATGTGTTAACAATGCAGCGGCAGCAGCCCTTTATTGTCACACACATTGTTAAACCCACAAAGAGCAACTGGTAGGTTAAATCTATTTTAGCTGGGAAAGCTTGACAAAAATCCTTGCCACCAAGCATTTGATACTGATCACAGTGTCACATCAGGGAACAGCAAGCTCAAAAGAACAAGTCATTTTTTTTTATTTCTGAACTTTAGAGGCAACGGCCTCTCCTCTTCGCTGGCTCCCCAGGTCTTAGTCCTCTTAGTAGGAGGTGGTCTTTTTTTTTTATTTTTATTTTTCTTCATGCCACTCAATGAGAGCAAATTCGCAGGGGTGGGGAGGGGAGGGTAAAAAAAGCAGGAAACATAGAATGCTGTATTGAGGCAACACAGGTGGATGGGAATGTGAACAGAAGCTTCTTTCTCAAGGGAAATCAAATCCAAACCTCGGGATGGCAGCAAAGGGTGTGGCTTGCGAGGCAGCAGGACCGCTGGTGGCAAACAGTCACAGCATAAATCAGCTGTCTCACACAGAGACAGCCTACCTAGAGCATCTCTGAAATAAACACCTGGGTATTAACACAAAAGGCTCGACTCAGATGGGTCTGTTTGAGCTGCAAACATTACTGTAACCTATTCATTTTTCCTAGGAGTTTTCTATGCAATGGGACCAGGTGTTTTTCCCCCCCCCCCGTAACACACCCCCATCTGAAATTATGCTAATTATCACAGACAGTCTCCACAAAGGTCTCTTAGAAAAAAACAAAAAAAAAAACAAAAAAAAAAAAAAAAAACCAAACCAAAACAAACAAACAAAAAATCTCTGGGTCTGGAAAAGGACAAAGCTCCCATGAAGAAGATGGGGAAAAAAATCTTATACAGCACCATTTGTCCAAATTGCAGGGATCACAGAATACTGTCAGGAAGGCCTGGTGTGACAAGAGGACATTAGTGTTATCCAGCTGGTGGAGTCTGACTGTTGCTGTCTGTTGCCTAGTGGAATATTCTTATTTAGATGATGGCAATGAGTGACTCCTTAAAAGAGTAATTCAAAGCTTCCAGAGTAGGATCCCACACTGATTTTATAACCCATGTGTTGGTTTTATAGGGACATTGAAGATAGCTCTGTAATTGTGGATGCCTTTCGCATTAAGGTGCTCCACCTAAATTTTACAAGTGGATTTTTAACATTCATAGAAATAACAACTCACTGGGAGGATAAAGCCCAGGGCTCTCAACACAAACCACCATTTTTATAACTCCCAGGCCTCAGAGTAACAGGGTCAGCAGGGGATAGGAAATTGCATATGCTATATTTTCTGGGGAAAGTGGATGACCTTGGGTCCCTGAAAATCCTTCTATGTATTTATGGGTGAAGAGAGGGGTCTGGATTAAGGTCTTTGAATGCAAAAGAAACTTGGAAAATGCCAGTAGACAGTATTTTGAACTACCCACCAGAGGACATTGTGACTGGTGTGTCATGCAGGGAAACCTGGGATTAAGGAATTTACCAGCTTAAAAAAACTTCACATTCCAGAACACTAAAAGAAGTTTTCAAGGGGAGGAAAAAAAAGATCCAGTTCAAAACCAGGGTTGTATTAAACTCAGTGATCCCCATAAGCATCACCTCCTTAGCTTGGGCACCTAGGTGCCTTTCAGCTACCCCAAGAACAAGGGTAAACTGCAACTGCACCTTGATCCCGCTGCCAGAGGCTGATGTGGTTCCTACACCAAGTTTCTTTGTCGTACTGCCACTCTGCTGAGAGCCTTATGGCTCAATTCTATGGATGAATTTTATGCTATTGAAAGTCAGCCAGGCAGTGTGGAGAGGCTGTTTGCTCAGCCATAGCAGGAGTATCTGAAAACACTGACATCTTGTGACAGTTTGGAGTGAGATGACAACAGAAAAGAGCTGGAGAGCTGGCAGGGTGTCCATGCCTCTTCAAGGACTGGAGATTTTAAGGAGGCTTTTACATTTATTGTGACTTTTTACATGCCTTCTGCACCACAGCCCATTTGGAGGCCCCACTGCTGCCAGTGTAAACAGGTTCGTGTGGCATTGAAGGGGTTTAAGCCCTGAGTTTCTGTCCTCCTTGCTGCTGATTCACACTGTTACCCTTCAAACAAAGATTTGATAGCTCAAATCTTGTGATAGCATCTGTAGCCCTGATGTGGGGACAGTCCCACTCCCACCCTCTCCTGCAACCTACAGCCCCTCCTGTTTCCCACAGACCCTTTCCCATCCAGTGATAACTCCCAGGACTTTGCGGGCACACCCTGCACTTCCCCCCTGGCACCTGGACACCTGCAGGAGCAGTGAAGGTGGCTGACCCCCTGCCCAAATGCTGCATGAAAAATGGCAGCAGCCCCACGTCAATAAAACATTTTGTGTCTCAGAAAACTGGTTTTAGCTTCTTTAAGACCACAATGAGAAACATCTGGCTGATGCTGCCAGTGGTTCAGAAATGGGGCAGGGCTGTGGTGTGTGTTGCTGCATCCTTGCCCAAATTGTCATCATGGCTCAAAGGGCCAATTGAGTGGCTGCCCTCCAAACCAAACCAGAGGGAAATGTGCTGTCAGAGAAGTCACACCAAGTCCCTGGTCTGGACCAAGCCATCCGATTCTCCAAGGTTTCATCTTGTATTCAGGTCTTTGGTTTAGATTGAATGTTGTTTATTTATGAAAAATAGGTATTTTTAAGCCTAGTCAGTTAAACTGGGGTGGCCTTTTCTAGCCCAGCCAGACTTTCCTTCCCCATGGGAGGAGTCAAGTCTCAATAGACCTGGGGACTGCCAACCTCAGATATTTACATTTCAGAATCAGGAGATTTACCTTAAAATTATAAAATGAAAAAGGAATTGGAGGTGCTTATTTACTTAGCTCTTTGCTTAGGTCTTTTGAGGAGGGAGTATCATGTATTCAAACTTTACTAGCAGCCACTATGAAAGATTTTTTTTTTTTTAAGAAATTAAAATATTTTCATATATTCATATGACTCCTGGAGCTGGCAATTTAAGGAAAATTATCAGGACTCAAGATAAAACTGTGAAAGCTGGTATTGTTGGGACTCGAAAGTTATTTTGTAAACCAGTTACAGAGTAGAAAAGCAATAAAAATAATGTGATTATAGGACATTATTTATTCCATATCTAATAGCTATAGAAATACTATTAAATGTAGGAATCTTACCTAATTAGTTCAATTCTTTTTCATTTGCAGGAATATGTTATAAGGAGTATCAAATAAATAAATTTTGACAATTATGACAAACAACAATAAAAGTCTTGCTGTGAAAATTTAAAGCAAATTTGTTATAGTTTGACAGGAAATAGCTGGTTGAGAAACCAGTCAGTGCTTTCCAACTTCTTTTATTAAAGAGAAACTAGACTGTTTTTAAATTTCTTTCTTTGAAAGATCCCGAGGTGTTACGAATAGTCTGCTAAGCAGAGTCCAGGTAAGGCTGATGAACTGCTTTAACCAGCTTCTGTTTCCAAAATTAAAGTTCTGTGGGCAGAAGAGGTCGTCAGGGTGGCTTGCTTTTTCCTTATTGAAGTCGTGTTTGGGCTTCACAGATTTTAAAGCCAGAAGGGACTATTATGATTCTCTTGCCTGACCTCCTGCATAACACAGACTGCAGAACCTCACCCAATAATTTTCGCATCAAACCCATAACTTCTGTTTGATCTAGAGCATATCTTTTACATCAAGACTGGATATCTTCTTAAAGACTTCAAAAGTGATGGGGAATCTACCAAGTTCCTAGATAAGATAGTTTGAATTTGTCTAACTTCAGCTTTCAATCACTGGATCTCATTATGCCTTTTTCTGCTAGATTAAAGACTCTTCTTCCATCAGAAACCTCTTCCCATGTAGGTACTTGAAGACCTGGAGAGGGTGATAAGAGAGGATGATATTTCTTGAATGGTTGAAGAGAATGTGTCACCTTAACAAAGATAAAAACTTATCTGTGGATATTCTTTATTTTCCCCCCAGTTTAGTGCTGGTAAAAGGTGAAACCAGTAGTCTGCTCTAGTGAGCAAAGATTACTGCCAAGAATAAGGGCTACAGCATCAAACTCTGACTAACTCATAGTAGGGTATATTATTATGGATTTGAAAATATCTGTCAATTAAATTGCCCTTCCTTTTTCCAGGTGGAGACATTATTATATAGTAGGATGTAGCATCTGCCCATATGATTGGCAATTGTGTTTTTAACAGTCATTTACAGTTTTAATTCACTCAGGAATGATCCATTTCACATTTTTTTATCCTTTTCTTTCTAAACAAAAGCACAAGAACAGCGTCACCTCGGGCTATGTCTGTTTTAAAACTGTTTACTACAGTCCCAGGAAAAAGTCTATTTTTCTGTGTGTGTGAATCTAGATGAAGGGCTAATTTTTGCTGTAGGCTAATTGTGAAATTACGTACACTTTAAAAAAAAATAAAAACAACCAACCAAACAAGCAAAAAAATACCCACAAACCGAAATGCAGCACCTCCATTCCCAAACAACTCCTTTCCTGCCCCTCTAAAACAGTCTTATTGTTATAAAATAGGAAAGGACAAAGGAAGCACAAGAAAGAAATTTTCGCATGGAGGTCAGTGGCTCCTAATTCTCTCCATGAATGACCTTTTCCTCCCTCTTCAGACCACTGACAAGAATCCCAGAGATTATTTGGCCAAGGAGTTTGCAGGAACACTACACTGGGTGTTGTTTGTCCAAGGTGGATAGTGCCATAAAGTGTATTCACCTGGAATGCTCCACACCTTTGTGTGAAGGAACAAAGGAGTTTATTAATGAAGAGTGGTAAACCACATGGTCCTGATTCATGTTTTAAACTCTGTCCTGCATCCTTTTTGATGAGACACAGCACTCACTTCCACACAAACTGCCTGACTTGAACAGAGTAACATTTCCAGGCCAGCACTGGAGCTCCCAAGCTCATATCTGGTTCTTTTCCAGAGCCATGTCTTTCCAAAGGGAATGTCTAACTGTATATTATCAGTGGCTTTGGGATTAAGGAACAATTGGGATTTTTTTTTCCATTTCATTTTGTAATTCTTGATAGTCGAGGTGGAGCCAGGAGCTCTGCAGGATCAAGTCCTCAAAACAGAAGTTGGATATAACAAGAATGATTTTTTTTCCCAGAGAAATTATCTTCTTACATCTGAAAAAAACCCAAACCTTTTTTACCATCATGTTTCACTTTTTCCATTGTGCACACATTAGGGATAAGGATGGAAATAGCTAATGGTATTTTTGGCCCAGCTCAGTGATGTTTTGGATAAAGATAAAATTCTGGGTGTTTCAGCAGAAATGGCTTTATCAACACCATGAGGTGCTCCAGCCTCTCCTGTGGGTTTAGCCACGTGCTGGTTGGGCACTGGAGGTCTGGCATTTGGCCAGTGTCATCCAAAGAACTGAAAGGGCCTGAAGAAGCTGGGAGAGTTACGTGCATACAGACAGGTCTGTTTTATTAAAACAGGCAGGGCACACAGTTTACCTTTTGGAGCCAGCATCTGCCAATACAAACTAAACTTTCCAGCGTTCAGTTGGGAATTAGCCCACAGAACCCAGTTTGAAAAGCACTGCTGGATTTGGAACTAACACGTCCCTGTTCAGCCCCAGACTGCAGGCATGCAGCAGAAAAGACCACTGTCCTTGGTGATACCCAGGAACTCTTAAGCAAGGAATGTTAAACCAACATCGGTAAATAAATTTTTTAAGTAAAGGCTCTTGTAAAGGCCACTTATTATCCCAAGATATTTCATCAGCTCCCCATGGATATGGCAACCTGTCTCTTCACAAACAGGTGACGGCTAACGCTGCTTCAAGAGATGGAAGACCTCTTTGAAAACAGGTTTCTTCTTCTACCTACCAGAAGGTGTTTTGTTGAAGAGTGTGAGTTTTCTTCCTCTCTTTCTTGCAAAGAAAATATTTCCCATACACCCTCACTCCAAAGAACACCTGTTGGGGGTGCAGGGTATATTTATAACATCTCCTTACATTGCCTCCTCTGAAAACATTGATTCTCACTATCAAGTAAAAGTATTCTATGTGGTTTTCTTCCTTGTGTGCTCCACAGTTTCCCACAGCCTGCATTATTAATCTTCACAGCACATAACACTCACCCAAAATTCAATGTGCTGTTCTGTAAAGGTTAGTACTCCCAGAGCCTTTTAACAAATGAGAGATCACCAGATATTGCCTCTACTGGATGATGCTTCATAGCTACCAGAAATCTGAAAAATGACCTTTCACAACTGGAAATACTGGATGGGAACCAGACTGAAGGATGGCATTAGGACAGACCTAAATGCTGCATTAAAGAGCAGGCAGTATGCACATGGTCCTGTAATTAATATTTTTATTTAAACTTACATTTAAGGCCATCCTGCACGTTTACAGCTCATTATCCAGCCTCTTCCATTATATTTATGAAGTAATTTCTCCATGGGCTATCCTCTAGTGTCATGGAAAAAACATTCTCTAAGGTAACAGAGCTGCACTAGAGTTTGAAAATTGGACAAAAAATCTTATGCACCAGCAAAGATTCTACTCTCCCTGTGGAAGAGTAGAAATTCAGTTTGGCAATGAAATAGAAAATTGAAAAATTCAGCCAAAATTAAAATAATTTGTAGGAAAAGGCTGTGTTTTCAACTCAGTTCCTTTCTGCTTCTGTTTAAAAAGACCTGACATGTCAGGAATATAAATACATATTTTACATTTTCTAGTGGGATTTCTTAGTGAAAAAGAAAAAACAAACTGACTTCTCTATCAAAATTTGAAAATGAGAGTAGATTGAAGAACTATTTTATGGTTTTTGAAAGGAAATGCAAACTTACTGCTCCCAGGCAAGCTTACTGCTCCCAGATGAGCAAACTCTGTATGATAGCTTACAGCCCGAAAAGAGAGAGTATCACCCTGCACTCAGTTCTCAGCTGCCTTCACATTTCTTGGAGTCAAGCCCCTGTCATAGAGTCAGGGCAAGGATGGGGAGAGAGATTTTTTCCCAAGCAGCATAACATACATAGCATGAAACAAACAGAAATGGTCAAAGACCACCCTGATGACGTGCAGGTTCCCCTGGGCCATCTCCTGATGCAACACCAGGCAGCAGGATGGCATCCTCGGGCAGGGGTTGTCATGTAGGATGTGGCACAGCTCCAGAGAAGGCGGCTGGGAGAGACAGGAAGGAAGCTGAGCTGCTGCTGGAGGCAGGCTTCAAAGAGCATCACTTCTGAAGGTAAGAAATTTTGGGCTCAACGGCTTGGGGTCTTGGAACTCCCAGTGCAGACTTTGCTGAAAACACACAGGTTGTATCCTGAGCTGGTTGTCTTGGATCTTGAGCTGGGATCTTGTCTCATACTGGGCAGGGAGTTCCCCAGATCAGGTACTGGTGCATAGTCTAATGCAGAGCATGTTTTATCTCTCTTCTGTTGGGCTTGGCTGTCCTGCTGCTCCTGCAATGCAGGAACCTTGCTAAGGGAGCAGAGCCTTGGAGCTCCCTGCCCTGAGCTGGCAGCCTTTGTGAGGCTGTAGCAGAGACCACTGCTGGCTAGCAAAAGCCCAGGAGGTGTCAATGCAGCTGTAGAGACAGATAACCACCTCTGATGCTTTTAGCAATCAGCCTGGCAACCCCACTGCCATTCTCTGGCACTCTGGGCTTCCCAGCCCAGGCACAGAGCAGCCTGTGTTGATGAAAGCAGCTGGTCTGCAGGTGTCTGCACCAGCAGAATCCAGCAGGCTGCTCGTGTCTGAGTCAGGCACTGCCTGCCCTGCAGCCCTTGGGTACCTGGGCATCCTGGCTCAGCCCCATGTCCTTCCCAGAGGTGGCTGGTGGCAGCAGTCCCCGTCAGTGGTCCCCATGGCAGGTCAACCCAAACCTGCTCCACTACACCCCTGGGGGATTTACAGCCGCAGGGATAAGGTGGAGAGGCAACAATAAGCAACACAGTGGTTTAATTTGTTCCCACTGGCACAGTAGCACCTTGAGCACAGTTAGGAAGGTGGCACCTGGGGGAATGTTCTCCAAAAAGCCTTCTCTAAAGGACTGGACTCCTCACCGTGTCCTGGTATCCCCCTTGGAGGCACACAAAGCTGTCGCTCAGCTTGGTTTTCCTCTATATGAGATGCAGTGAGCAGAAGTAGCAACTCACTTCACAGGCATGCTGTGAGACCTCCTTAATGAATGTGCATGAAGGACCCAGGGTTGATAAATGCAAAATAACAAATAAAGAAAACCATGGAGTCTCAGAGCACTGCTAAAGGAAGTCAAGCATGTGATGAAAAGAGGTTTTAATAGATCCTGACCAAACCTCCCTGTGTTGCAGGCCTGCGAGCAAAATGCAGTTTGCCTCATGCCACGTGTGAGGAGACTTAGAAAGCCAATTAAAACTGTAAGTCTGGAAAATTTAACTTCTTTTTTTTTTTTTTTAGCATGAGATTTTTAGGCTGTCTAATCCTAGGCACATCTGAGCTGTAAAGCACCTGTGCTGTGCTGTGGTGATCTAGTGCTGATATCTTGGGCGGTAGCATAAAATATTCACAAAGACAAATGTGAACTGAGGCTGTACAAGCTCCCTCTACCAGCTGTGTGGACCCAAAAAAAAAAAAAACCCAAACCAAACCTAAAAACAAAACACCCCAAAAAAACCCCCAAAAACCCAAAGCAAAACCACAAAAACCAAAAAACAAAAACAAAAAAAATTCCCACCCAGTTAAAGGAAATGTAGAAAGCAATCACATATGCCTCCACATATGTGACTTAGTCTGTGTACTTTAAAAGCGAAATTATCAAGGTTTTGTGAACAATGTTCTCCTGACAAGTCAGGTGAATTTTATTCCTTGCTTTCAGCTGCTCCAGTCAATTTTATGCAACTCTCCAGACAGGCTCAAGCTTACAGCACTTCTTCCAAAAAATGTCATCTTTTCTGTCTTTGTTGCATCCCTCTCCTTGTCAAACTTCCACTGCTCCAGTCCCCAACTCTTTTAAATGGGCCTTTCCTGTTCATTTTTGTGCTTCAGTGGCTGCACATCGCCAAAAGTTTTTCTTCCTGTCAGACCTGAAACACCCATGAAGTTAAACTTCCCTTTGGCAAAAGAAGAGGGGCATGGGGACTTGGAAGTCTCCTGAAAGGAGAGAATAAACAGTCAGGATGGGTCTGTGAGAGGCTGGTACTATGGGTGTCCATGGGTTAAGATGTCCCTCCTTCACAGTGCCTCTGAGGGATGTGCCATCATTTCCTGTGATGTGTAAAGTTTGGACAACACTGGAAGAACAAGCAGTAGAGAAGAGAAGGGTGTGGGATTTGGAGGATTTTTGTTGGTTTTGTTCCCTGTGATCCCATAATATGTAGGATTTGAGGCCCAAAGCAGAGGCTGAAGGAGCAGAAGCCCTTCCAGGTACAGCTAGAGGTGTCTCCTTCACGAAGGCAGGGATAGCAGGGGCTCAGACTGGTCTGTCTCAATCTCACCCTTCAGGGCAGGTTTGTTTACCACTGTTCTCTCCTGGCTTCTCCAGAGAACCATGGCATTAATTAATGCCATGTGGAATGCTGGGGACACCTGCCTCTGGTCCGTGGGGGCCCAGTGACCCTGCAGTGGCAGGAGGTGGTGGCTGCTCCAGCCCAGGGAGGACTCGAATGACTGACCCAGAAGCAAACAGCCCAGTATCCTGTTACTAATCCAGCATCCAGCTAGATCCCCAGCTCTCCCCTCTTTTTATTTTTTTTCTCCTTTAAAGGGCATTTGCTGCACCAGCTGCCAGAAGATCTCAATTGCATCATGTCAGCAGATCCATCTCAGCCTGGTGTTTTATTCCAGGGTAGGCTGGACTCAACTCTTCCGTTAAACAATTAAAGCCATGCGCGCCAAACTCGAAACAGGCTCTGCTGGAAGAGAACAATAAATATTGATGACTTGAGGCAAGCCTGGCTTTTGTGACGTTCGATGACAACTGGTATCACTTACAAAAATTACATCATAAAGAAAAATAAATGAAATTGCATGTCATCAGGCTTCACTAAATGTCAGAAGAAATATGTTTATCCTTTGTTTTCAGATCCAAATTCAGTTTTAACATTTAAATGAAATCAAGGACCGTTTTGATATTTATCAGGCACCATTACAAAAAGTCCTGGGGTATTTTTGTTTGCTAACTTGCTCATTGCCAAGGGTGGTGTGTTGTTTATGTTCCTGTTCTTTCAAGCCAATTTATGCTTAGTAGAGCATCCTCTGAATTGAAACATCCCCTTCCTCTTTACCCCACCCACTTATTTTTGTCTGTTCTCATCCTCTGGAGGATTCATGGGCTGGCAGCTTGTTGAAAACCTCAGTGTAATCAATGGCAATACTGGGCCTGGGGTGAGATTCACGGAGGTCTGGTATTAGCAATAATCCATGGGTTTATTGAGATACTTGGAGATGCAAACACTTTGTCTCCTGTTTTTTCATAAGCTAAATAAAATAAAGACTGTCTGGACCATGCACCACAGCTCTGTGGTTCAAACAAAACAAACCCTCCCTCTTGACATGAACCTCAAGATGATATATATATAACCACGGATGTTAAAATAAATGCTATTATTAAGCAACATTAGAATTTTCAGCTATTCTGAGTGCTTTAATATCTATTGCTATACACATTAAACAAACAAACAAACAAACAAAACCCCAAAACAAAACAAGCAAACAAAAAAAAAACCCAACAAAAACACACAGAGAAACCTTAAAATGCATGTCTTAGTATTGAGGACCTTTTGCTGGTCAAATTCTAAAAATTCTTTCTTGCCTTTGCACGAAGTGGTAGATAAACATTAGAAACCTGGCCTGGGGTTCATTACTGTGTTTGTCAAGTTTCACTTTTGATAACTGAAACAAATGTAAAAAGTTACAGTTCAAGGAGGAATAGGTAGAAGAAAGTAGAAATGGCACTCAGCAAGCATCTGGGAGGGTACAAATGTCATTTCTCTTTGAAACAGCACACAACAGCATTCAGCACCTTTTACAGCAACCTACATCTCTACGGTGTCTGAAACCAGTGAGCTCTTTGAGCAGAAGAGCTTTGCCATTGCTTTCATGGTTAACAATGTCCCCTGATGTCTAATGTAGGGGGAAAAAATATGCTCAAGTTTTCTGACTGCGCCATAGTAGATGAATGTGTGCCCATCCTCCTGTAGCCCGTACACAAAAGGTGCAGCTGCCCCATGCGCATCTCCAAGGCAAACTCTGCACACAACTTCAGTGTCTTCTCACACATCAGCCAGAACTTTGGAATTAAGCACTTGGAAGATTGGGTAAAGCCTGCCCTGTACCTTTATTGCAAGTTAAACCCCCTGAAGATTTCAGTGTTTTTCATTTAGAAAGCTGCTAGAAGGGGTCAGGGGAGTTGCTTTTGACTCTGGGGGATCTAAACCCAATTAAACTATGCAGAAAGTACATTTCTGGAACAATTTTGCAGTAAAAGTTTCAGTCAAGTTTTACTTGTTGAGTTTTTGGCTCATCCCTAAAGAGCCAAAAAAGGGGGAAATGTATTATTTTTTTTTTCCTCCTGGATGGTGCACAGGCTGCCAGTTCATGCAAGCTGAATAATTATTGCTGGGTGTTAGGTCTCAGATTTTCTGATGATTTTAAAGCAAGGCAGGGGCAGCTGCAGTTGTTTTACACTGAGGAATTTCAAAGAATCATCATATGCTTTTTCTTTTAGTTGAAATGCTTAAAATATTCCTGTTCCTAAAGTAAGCTGAATTTACACACATTTATATGTATATATAAACAAACACATACCAAGGCTCTAAGTCTGCTGGGAAAAAAAAAAGTAGCAGTTGAAGCAGGAATACATCTAAGTTATTCTGGGAGACTATGAAAGCATCAAAAAATAAATAAAACCTATAAAAAACTCCAAACCACGAACAAAAAAAAAAAAAAAAAAAAAAAAAAGAGAAAAAATAAAAATCAAGCATTCTTAAGGGCAGGAAGATATTTCATTGGCTTTGCTCATTTGCATGTCAATGCCACAATGCCATGCCAGCTTGGAGCTGTTTCATAGCAGCACTGTTGTCTGACCCCAAGGGAACAATGTAAGAGGTCAGAGCAGCACATTTGTAGGTTCAGTGATTTCTTTTCAGCATGCTCTGGAAAACAAAACAGGAGTGGAGAGACAGGATCCGTATCCTACGTGGTGATTTGTCACTGACCTTTCAGGTCTCCAGCACAAGCATGGTGGCTGGTTTTCCTTTACACTGCACAATGTGGGGCAAGGAAAAACCCTGGAATTCTACTGTGGGCTCTGCTGCATCTTCACAGTCAGCACAGCACCCATCTAGGTATGCTTTGACTATCAGCTTTTCTGTGCCAGAGCTGAAGGTCAGGGTGTCTTCAGCCGAAATAGGAGCAGTCAGCTTCAATTATTACTGTCAACTTCTCTAAAGCTTTGTATCTGAATGTTCCAGGGCAATTTATGGATGTTAAGGGGTAAATTTGGCTCTGTTACACATACAGAGCTTTCTTAAAGGATGTTGTGTTTGTGGCTCTGATTTGAAGTAATTAATGAAATTTCATACTATCACATCAGCAAGTGCTTTTAGGAGAAGCCTTCAGTTCCTGTGTGACACAGAAGGGAGCTATACTGATATGTGGGGTAAGAATAGGAAAAATACTGAGTCTGAGGATGTGAAGGGTAAACTAGCCTGGTAAGAAGCTCCTGCTTCAGTAGTTCACAGGTGAAGTGTTCCACTGAAATTCTGGCTGTACTTATTGGTATTACACAGGACTCCCTTATCTTTCCTTAGCACTTACCACTGGTTTGTGATCACAGCCCTGAATTTTGTGGTTCATGCTTTCAGGTGGTTACAGTTCCCTTTAGGCTTAACTCTGGACTACTGCCTTCATGAGATGGTTAAGAACTTAGAAGTTGCAGGTCCAGGACTCAATTTTCTTTGTGGAGCCAGCTCCAAGTTTTCTCACCATGCTTAAGATGACTGCTTAAACAAGTCCAGCTGTTGCCACATGATAAACACAAATGGCTACTCTGGACTAGACCTCCTGCCACAGCTACAACTGGTTTATTTTTTATTTTCTTGAGTGCCTGAGAATTCAAGCCACCATGCTGTCGTACTAAAGCAAGAACAAGAGACCTGCAGAGGAATCCAAAATCTCTAAACAAACTAAAAATAAATTCTGCAGCTGGAGGATACCAAGAGGAAAAGGAAGAGCTGCCAATACATGCAGCATTTTTCAGCCTATCATTATGCGCCAATTTTAGCTTGTCAGCCATTACTGGCAGTGGCCAGAGAATGTGAGTGATTTTCATTAATTACCATTTCCCTGCCAATGTTGATAACCAGAACTTTCTTCCACCTCATTGATGTGCAATTTGACTTTTCTTTCTTTCTTTTTTTTGCTTTTTTTCTCAGTTACAAAACTTCCAATTATCTTTAGAAACAGGAACTTTCACCAGGCCTGAAGACTGCAGATTTTTTCCTGGATTGAAGTTGTGTCTGATTGAAGTTCTGTTTTACACTTGCTTGCACCTTCTTGGACACTGAATGCTGATCAGCTTTTCTGTAGTTTCAGCTGGTTTTAGATGATGGTAAAACCTTCTCCTCTTCTCTGCAATGGATTTTTTTTTTCAAAAGACAATAAAAAAATCCCCAAACTTTCTTTCCTTTGTCTTGGCCATGGGATAGGTGAGCAGAAAGCTGGTTTGAAAGGGAGGAAAAATATCCATTTGGGGAAGATCACATTGTGTTAATAATGAAGCAGAGTTTGTGGGAGTAAACCAGCTAGAAAGCTGGTGAAAGCTGAAATATTGGTGTTAATCTATCTCATGTTTTGTTGTCACCTGTACAAATAGTGAACTTTACCTTCCATGCTCTAGCCACAATCATCAAAGTACATGTAAGCAAGGGCTACAAGGAGAGGCGAAGCCATTTGTCTTTATATAAGGTAATTGGAGAAATTACTTACTGCTTCTGTCTTGCTTGTGTTTTTAAACTAGCAGGACCACAATGATGTTGATCCCTTGTCATTGGCAAGATTTTAATTATTTTGTTCATGAACTAGCAAGTGATTTTGAAGTCTACAGGGTTTTTGCTCAGATTTGCTCCAGTATTCAGTGGTTAATTTTTTTCTCCCTATATGGAATATTTAGTCATGGTTGAACAAAGAACAGATGAGCAAGTTTGAGAAAAGTGAAAGCTAATTTAAACCATTGAATCAAGACTGCTGGTATATTCAGAACATTTTTTCTAATGTTTCTGTTAACCTAAACAATTGTATCTCCAGCACAAAAGGCAAAAATGCTGGAGTTTTCCATAGCAATATTCTCAGCCACTCCATCACTTTCTGTGAGGCCAAGTTAATAGTTTTCCTCTCTTTAAAGGATAACACCTGCTCTGCCCACAAACTTAAGACTCACTTTCTGAAATAATCCCTGCAGTTCTGTGTCTTAGGGTCTGACTTAGCATACTCAATTCAGTTTCTGTCTTAGCAGAGAAAATCAGCCTGTGCTGCACACCTTTGGGCAACCTGCCATTGAAATCAGAAAAGTGTTTAGAACCAAACAGGTCTATCTCAATGGTGGCTAGACAGTGTTTACAGAAAAGGGTTTTGATGGTAAAATAATGTTATTATCCAGCTTTCCATAAATTATTCTAAACATATCTAGTTTCTTCATAAGTTCTAGAGAGTACCAGTGGTCTAGTTTGATTTCTTTTCTTATCTTAATCACCTGGGCACAAGCATTTATGAAAAAAAAATCTTTAAATTTGGATGTAGTAGAAATAAACTTTTAAAAAGTAGTAACTTTGGCCTGCTTCTTTCATGTCTCCTTTATGGTATTCAAGGAAGTTCTTCAGCTTTGATTTGGCTCACCTGCAGCTTTATCTTTCCAGTTTCTTATTAAATAAAATCTGATTCATACAGGAAGCATGTATATCCAAGTAGTTGACACCATGAAACATTCATTTAAGTTCCTGATTAAGTTCCTACCTGAGAAGATGCTCAGATTGACCATTTTGTACCTCTTGAGATCCAAAATACATTTCCATTTTCCTGTTTCTGAATGAGAATCTGGTCACTCCTTCTGGTCATTTTTGTAGGCAGATTGAATCTTTGCTCTTACCCCTCCATCCTGAGGGACCTGAACCTTTGCTAATTCTACCTTGGGATCCTGAAGCACGTTGTTTCTTTCTGTCCTTCAGGCTGTACCACAAAGAAAATGAACCAGGCTTGATCTTGTAACTCACTGTCAACATTTCTGAAAGTCTGTGAAGAGCTCTGCTAATTGTGCTTATGAATTTGCATAGCCATGATCATGTTTAAGTGTTTAGCTGAATTCTAGGAACAGTCAAGCCTCATTAACTAATCATATCTATGGTGAAAAAATTGGGTCTGACATCTTCATGGACATAAATGCCCTCTAGTGACTTGTGATCACTGTAAAGAGCTGTACTTTGGGTACAGCCTCTGAATTCTTTGATAAATATCTTGTATGTTTGTCTTGAAGAGCTACTTAGATGGACTGTTGGCTACTTACGGTACTGGTCTGTAATGGGAAAATACAATTAAGTTTAGGGTTTTTTGAGAAAACATTCACTCTTTATTCTTTAACTCCATGCTTAGACTGAAGGTATTATATGTGAGAAACCCCTCTGATACTGCTGTGTTTGCTCAGCTTTTCCTTCTCTCTCTCTTTTTCAGATAACATGAGCAGATGATAGCTATCACTTTTCCCTGACAGCCCTCAGTGCCATTTCCCCCCCCATTGTGGAGCAGCACAACTGCAACCAGTATTACTGGGTCTAATTGTGCTTCTATTTGTGTTTTATCACAACTGGAATAACTTAATTCTCCTTAATGAGGAGGAGAAATGAGAACAGGAGGATTGGGACTGCTTGGTTCTGTTCCCAGCTCTTACTGTGAGATAACGTGTATGAGTAGATCTTTAATTTTTTTTTTTTTTTTTTTTTTTTCTTAAAGCTCTTGGATCACTAATTCCTGGTTTCTGCTTCTGTTAGCTGGAGTTCAGAGATCCAAGGAACACTCTTGCAGAGAAAGTACAAGATGCCCATTGCCTTTACTTTTTAGCATGATAGTGCAAACCCCTCTGGAGAAGACCCTACCACTGCTGCTCATTGACCCGTGGATGGATGGGTCTGCTCCCAGTCTGAGCTTTCAGCAGTGGACACAAAGCCCTTTGAAGCTGCGCTTAACCAGAGCCTTGAATCTAGACCTCATCCAAGTTGTCATCAGACCAAGAGATGTCTTTCATCCACTTGACTGGGAGATACAGGTCTTGCCCACTGGCACAAGGTGTGACAGCCACAAGTGGCACGATTTCCACTCTGGAACCAGGCACCCTGGCCACGCCGTGCTGGCCATCCTGTACCCGGCCTCTGACTGCTCAGCTTGGACCTGCTGTGCTTCCTGCAAACCCCGTCTCGTGTTCCAAGGTGGGTTCACCCAATTCCTGGAAGTCCTCCTTCCCTGCTCCCAGCCCATCCTTTTCTTGCTGTGCTGTGGGCCGCTGGCTGCGTGCTGCTGGCAGCGCCGCCATGCCTGTGCAGCGCTGCTGCTGCTCTGCGGGTGAGCGCATCGCTGCCAGCGAGCTCCTGCTCGGCCTCCTGCGCCCACCCTGCCCGCTTTGCTTTGGGTTTTGTTCCTTTTAATGCTGCTAATCCCCAAATCTTAAGTAGGACGAATACAGGACAGCGAAAGAATGATTCTTTTTTTGCTGAGAGAGCCTTGCAAAGCTCCACAGTCAGCATGTGAATGCTGTCTGGGGAGGGGGAAAAGCAGCTGATCTTGGCTGTGTCTCAGGGTGGCTGAAGGTTTCACATTAGTGGGCTGATTTGTTTGGAGCTCTTTTGCACTAGGGTGCTTGCAATATCTGCTATACAAACATATTCTGTGTTCTTTCATGCACGTGAGTTATTTTCCATGTTGCTCTTAAAAGTATTTGCCATTGCTATTCATATTTCTGTCCCTTTTGGGTGTCATTACCTTCTGCCATGATAATTAAACCAGAAAGAGAGAGGGAGAAAATAACCATACAAATAAAAACTACAGACTAGTCATATTTGACAAAGGCATCAATGTTAAAACAGAGGTTTTTGATACCATGACTGCTTCCTCGTTATGCCTAGCTAAGGGAAAATGCAACTGATGGTGTGTTTTTTAGTGATTAAGTGGTTAATGATTTAATGAACTAAAAAAAAATCTCATTTGTTGCATCCCTTGGACTCAGAAAAAACCTCAAAGAGCTGATTTTCTGTGTACCTCAGTCCAATATTGCTACCTGCTGGGATATGAACACAATCTCTAAATAAATTGCAAGTGGCCTTGGGCAAATGGAAGAGTTTCGCTTTGATCTTGCTAGAGAGAATGAACTCAAATGTTCAATCAATCAAATTCATAACTTCTAGCTACAATCGGCCTGACAACAGCCTATTATTTATTTTTAAAATCATATATTTCATTATTGCAAAACACACAGTCTCTCGTGGGGGGAAAAGCCTAAATTATTGATAAGCCTTGTATGTGACTGAGTTTGTTGGTTTTGACATGCTTGTCACTAACTATTGTCAGGAAGAATTTACTAAGATGTTTAGTCTGAAAAGTTGGCCAGGAATGTGTGTTGTGCCACATTTAAACTGGGTAGAGAAAACTTTAATAGCTGCTTTCTTCTTGAATTCCTAGTTGGTAAAGACAGCTGAAGGCAGACTGGGATCTCTAGTGTGAAAACAATGCGTTAGAACAAGCGCCCTTTGTTTTAATTGCTGCAAACCAGATGATTCAGGCTCTGAAATTGTCCATGAGTTGGGGATATGAAACTTTTACTTGATTTGTGTATTTCTAGAAATAGCAATTCTCAGCCTGCAGAATATTTATATGCACAGAAAAAGGAGAACAATTAACCCCACACCTCAAGAGTCTGTTTTCACTAGTGTTTGCCAAAAGCATCTGAAGAGTGGGTAAGGGAAGAGTGCATGAGGGAAGTCTGTAGGGAGAGTCATCCTATTATACAAAAGCATTTATAGAGATGTTATAATGAGTAGCTTCTCCAGCCCAGCCGGAGTTTGTGAGGAGGCTGTGCAGGCACCTGGATGCAGCTCCCACATCCCACAGGGGACCCCATGCCTTACTTACCAGGCATGCCGGTACTGGTTTTGAGTTTTGTAGGAGGGCCACCACCTCTTCACTCCCCACTGCTATTTATGTGACCCTTATGGGCCTTACATGTCTGTAAATAACTACTAATACTTCCTTCTTGCTGATGCAACTCCGGAGCAGATCGAGGGACACCTCTGATCCATGAGTATAATATGAGCAAAAATCTGCAGAATTATCTAAAACACTAATATGTCACACAGTCATAGGGCTGAAGGTAATTTTAATGGGAAGGTGATTGTATTACAAAATCAGTGATTGAAATAAAACTTGGTTTTCTTCTAAATTATGGCTCTCTCTGCAGAGTCTAAATAAGTTATTTTATTTCAGCTTAGTGTAACACTGATTTTTTTTTTTTTTTGGCATGGCTTGATTCAAAATGAAATATTTCAGGTCACCAAAAGAAGAAAAACTAAATGTTGTCATAATCCCCAGAATGTTCTTTTAGTAAGATATTGAAATTATCATTTTAGTACTTCTGGCTGTACTTGCTCCCAAACAATTTGTTCCATGAATTTTGGATGATATTTCATCATTTTCTATTGACTTCACAACAGTGGAGTATCCCATGGATTACAAGTTCCATTGGAAGGTAGTGGAAAAGCTGAGCAAGAGGACTGATTGAACCAAACTTTAACAATCTGAAAGCTGTGAATCTCACCCAAGGTCTTCCAGGGTGCTTCTGCAGACCCTGCAAAGAGGGGCCCTTCCAGGGGATGGTTTGCTTTGTGCTGAAGCAGTTGAGCATGGAAAACCTTTCTCCACAGGACTGGAGGTTACTATTATAAGTACTATTTGCATTTTTGACAGCTTTCCTTGTTTCCTTGTTTTATCTGCCACTGCTTCATGGTTTGTCAGAAGCAACAGTGCAAGAAATCTCCAAACCTTTCCAGGTCCTTCTGGTCAGATGTGTCAGAAACAGCACCACAGGAGCAACAGGCAGCTCCAATAAATCTTGGGGGCTTTGGGAGCTTCCTTTCCTGGTGCCTGCTTGGCAACTCTGAGCATGAACTCATGCCATTTGCCTGGTCTATGTCACATATGGCAGTCCTATTTGCACCTAGGCTTGAGTCCAGACTGTGAATGCCTATGAAGTCCCACTCCAATTCACACTTGTTGCAAAGCCTGGAAAATTAAGCCTTTCTTTGGGCTTTACTCCTGTGGTATCATTGCACCATGTAATTATAGAGACTGTAATGTTATTTTATTATGAAAGTTTAGCAAGATGAGCAGTTTGGGACACACTTAATGCCTAACATGCAGTTCAACTTGGCTTTGATTTCCGTTACGAGATTTATTATCACAGGGAATACACACTTCACTTGACTCTGCTGTGTGCCTGTCTAAGCTGATACAGTAGACTTTTTAAAACTAGAAAGATTCATTTGTTCTTTTTAATGTCTGGGACTAAACTTTTGCATAGAAGGAATGTCTTGCCTAAATATAATGTGATCCTTCCAGGTATATAGTGGAATAGAATAATTTGCTTTATATCTGTTTTTGTCTGAGAAGTATTTCAAAGATCTTTCCTGCCCAGGTTTCCGCAGGGCTCTAAGCGACTGTTGTCTGTTTTCAGAAGTTCACAGGTCTATCAAAATGTACAAATCATATCTCTTCCCTCTTAGCACGCACACAGGCTCAGATCATTGTGGGGAGGCAGTGCCAGCGTTGTGTACTTTGCCAGATGCTTAGCTGCTGTGATAATGAGGGTTATTAAGGGAACAGGGATATTAACTGCTGCAATCCATGATAGTGGGGGACTGTGCCTGATGACTCAGAAAGTCTCCTCAGCTGCTGTGTTCTTGTGTTTAAGGAGGGTGGTGTTTGCTACCTGCCAAGCAGCCTCTGATTTACAATCTCAAAGCACTGTGAAGTGTCAACACCAAATTAATTTCTTTGTGTGTTGGTTGTGATCTCAGAAAGTCCCTTCTGATACGTGGTGGTTATGGAAGAGTGGTAAATTCAACTCTGAGGTTGTTTTGGTTTTTTGGCTCAAGTGAACATCAGAGGAAATCCTTCCCTTTTTACTCAACTGTGCTATTGAGAAGAGCGGAGAAATGGCTCAGCTATGCAGCTGGAGTCAGTTGGAAGTGTTTTCAAAGGAAAAAACAGCACTTGAAAACTGGATTGTCCTGTGATTTCTCTTAACCAGGTATATTTTGCTGTTAACTATAATAATGTAATCCCAAGCAAGCCACATACCATCTGTTTATCAACTTATCCACTTGGAAATGAACACAGGTAATTTTGCTGCCATAGGTGGCTCAGCCATGTCTCTAGAGACAATAATTATAAATCACTTCTGTCTGAATTAAGATACCCTCTGCACCAGTTCACAACAAAAGCAGATGTTGAAAGTTAACCACACATGCCTGCACAGGGACCATTAGAAGAGGTTTGTCACCCAGGACAGGGTCCTGTTACCATTTTGTGCGTCAGAAATTATTCATTGACTTCAACAGCCACAGAGTTTTGGCCACGGCTTGGAGTGCATGTAGCAAGGGTTTGTTTATGAAGAGTTTTGATAGCACAGCAATACCTACTCTCTTCAGGTTTAGGGAATGAGACAGTTGGACATTTTTTAGGGAACCTGTGCATGTTGCTGCCTCAGCCTGTGTTAGTTTTCTTTCCCATTCCAGTACTTTATCACAGGATTTCATGACTGAAATCTGGAGTTCAAGGACACCTTTTTGCCCAGGTAACCAATTGTGTGCTTTATAATACACCATATGTAGGCAGTTCTGAAGGAACCAAAAGTGCCAAAAGATTGTTTGCTTCTGGATTTTGCATATGAGGCTCCCCATTTGCATATTGGCATGTTAACAGACCAAAAATAAAAACCTGTCTCCAGAAAGTAGAAACCATATAGACAACCTGATGCTTTCTCCAAGTGAAAAGTGGAAGTAAACAACTCAGGCAGTGTAGGATGGTTCAGTTCCTTGTCCTTGCTGTGAAAAATTTTCTGATCTTATTTCCTCAGGTTCTTGGGATGCTGGTCATCTGCATCATGTGCTTTATCAACATTTAATTATAGCCAATTATCTGTTCCCTCAAAAACATAATTATTGATGCATTTAATATTCACCCTTATAAAACCTGGCCACAATAAACTAGGGAAACAGAGCTTTATCCCTAAAGAGATGCTGATTTATTCTAGCAGTGTAGCTGTAATGGGACTCTGTGAAATAACAAAGGGACAAAAATGAAGCAAGAGGATAATAATCAGTATACACAGGCTGGAAGAAAGGCCCACGTACCAGGCTTGGATGGCAGCTGGCCCAGGCTGGCATAAAGCAGTGGGTGATTCAGGGTGCCCAGGCTCCCAGCAGAGCTCCATCTACCTCTGCCTGTGACTGCATGGGCAGTGCTGAGCTCCAGACTTTACCTGCTCAGAGCATTTCCAGCTTTTGTCCTTATTTTGGTTTTTGATGCATACAAGAATTCAGGTGTGATATCTGGAGCTGGTCCATGAAGCTCCCCAGGAAATCTTCCTATGCAGCACCATTGCTGATGCTGGTGGGTTTCCCACTGTTAAGTGGAACACCTTGGGTTTTGCCATGCTGTGGTGTTGTTTGGAGATGTCCTGCTCCCAGGGAGAGCAGCATGTGAGTGCAGAACCACTCCTCAATGTCCATCCTGATCCTGGCACTCATCTTACTGTCTATCCATCAGTTTTAGATTCACTGTATTGGTGGGGGGCTTGATTTCACAGGGGCAGTGGAAAAGATTTGACTTCATGACTTACTTTCCTAGAATGACACTGACAGTGGTTGATGGTCAATTTCTGTTGTCTCATTGTGTTATTTTAGTTGAACTTCTTAAACCATAAAGTGCTTATATTCTCATTTTTTTCCACGTGGTAGCACAGACTGCAACTCATCTTCTGGATATAAGATGTGGTTATCTATAAATGCATGGGAGAGAGTGGATTATGCAAATATGCTTATTACTTTGTTATGGTGCTGGTGGTGGTTTGTTTATGTTTTTTTTTGTCTTTGGTTTATTTTTAATTTGAGCTCATTAACACTTGAGGCAACATGAATTTTTCCTGCAATCTGAAGACAAAATCATAGGAAAAAAGATTGTTGCCACCTCTATTATGCCTGGGCTGAGACATAAAAACAAAGAGGCTGCACACTGTTAACCAAGCCTCTCTAAATCCCCCCAGCTACCCCTATGTCAGTCCTTGTTTTCTCACTCCTGAGCTGAAAGTATCAACCAGGAGCAAACATACAATGTTTTTGTAGTTGTTTCCTTAGAAATTAGGCAGTTCTGCTACACCTTAATTGCATATGTGGCAGATCCCGTCATAAGTCATTCTGACAAAAAAGGCCAGGGAACGTTAATATTTTTGTTTACAGTATGTTAAACAGATGTTTTTTTCAGTGTAGAGATAAGACTACATTAAATATGATTTTATAAATAGAGGCCCTCACAGCTCAGCTCCTCTCGGGACTGCTTGATTTGCTTGTTGGATGATTATAATGGGTTTTTAATTACACCTGTTAGCCAAGGTGTATATCAGAACTAAATTACAAAGCACCTTACAGTCAAGATTTTTCCAGTGTACAATGAGCTGAAAAACGCTTTTTGTCCATAAGGACAAAGAAATTATTTTTCACATTATCAAAATTACAGAAGCTTTCTGGGCAAGCATAGTGATAACACAGTAGATTAAGAAAGACAAACTTTTTCTTTCTTTATTTTTCTTATTTGTTTATTTTGGAAGGTGCTTAGTAATTACTCCCAGCAAGTTTAACTCCTTATGAGCAGCTACTTAAGCGTCTGCTGGTTTTCATACTCAGTGAAGTTTGCAGCAGGTTATTTTGTCTTGGCTTTTTTTTCTAATTCTTTTGTCATAAGAATGAAGAAGGCCAACTGTGACATTAAGAAAAAAATACCCCACAGACAAGAAAATCCTACCCAAAACTAAAAGACTTGTGTTTAGAAGAATGAGGACAAATTATTTTCATCCTTGAAAGAAAAACATTTAGAATGTTCAATCTTTTTCTGAGTCATCTGCAGCTGTCACTTAGGCTGAGAGGTACCTCTAGCTGCCATGAGGAATTTGACACCTGCAATCATAAAGGAGTGGCTATTTTGGTCATATATGAATGTTCAGTGAAGTTACAGGAGCACAATAATTCCATATAAGCAATGATTGAGGTAATATTTAGAACAGGCTTACTTAGTGCAGGCTCTCAAATACATAATTTCAAACATAAATGTCAGGCTGATCCAAGTCCTGCTGAGGGCAGTGGAAATATACCCAGTTTCAAAGTTTTGATTTTGATTACAACTAGATCCAATATCTTTTTAATTTACCTGAAACACAGGGTGAAGGTTTTGAAAGCACCAATGTGAATTAGGCTTTCAGCTGCAGAAGTCTATTGAAACATTTTTGAACATTTCATTGGTGTTGTGGTGTGCTTTTTACCCAGGAGTTGTTGTGTGTTTCCATCCATTGAAGCACATGATGGCTTGAACATCAGAAGATCTGGGAAGGCCAGAAGAAATGTGCTTTGCAGGGCTGCCCTTTCTGGGAGTGTGCACAAAGGGAGGTTGATGGATTTGCTGGGAGACCCAACTCTTGAGGTCTTAACCCAGCAAATGGCAAGTCTTGGCCAACCTGCATCTTTGTTTTAGACCATGGCATCTATTGAATTCCAGACTTCCACAGGGAGAGCCCACCGGTGGTGTCTCAGGGACATCCAGATGTGTTTGAAAAAGCTCTGTGTGCAATGAGGGATTTGATTGTTGGATGATTATAAGATGCCTGTTGCTTATCCTGTTTAAAAATAATTTTTCTAGTATCACACTGTATCAAGGAAACCACCATGCACCTCCCATATTTGTTTTTCACCTTCTGGGTGTGCCAGCATGTAGGGACACTGCTGGTCTTGGGAATGACACCAGCTGTGGTACCTGGAAGCCCAGCTGCACTGCTCCAAAGCTCCAAGAACAAATGACCTCCATTTCACACCCTAACAAACAGTGTGAAATGGAGCTCAACTAACCTGTCTTGACTTATGAAATGTGTCAGGAAGCGTCATTTCACTGTGCAAGTGAGTATTTTTCTCTGTCTTTCAGAAGATTTTTTTTAAATTATTGGTGGTTTTAGTGAACAGATTACAATAACTATGTAGGTCTGAACTTCTCTCAAAAGCACAAGAGCAGGTTCTTCCATAGTTTGTCTCTTAAATGCAGAAGTCTGCTTGGAAAAGATGTTTGTCTCAGAGTATAAAAAGACATTTCTTTGGTTGTTACAACCTGGGTAATGCTGACCCTGACTGTGTGCCCCTTTAGCAGCTCAGCACGGCCTAGTGAATAAAACAAGAAATCTCTTTTCCCCACATGTTTTGAGAAGGGGAGGGGTTGTTTCTTTATAAAATTTTGGGAAAGTAAAAACTCTTCTGTAAAGGAAGAAGGGTGGATGTCAAATGAAGGAATGGTGAAATAGTGACCTATAGATACCATTGTTGAAAAGTTGTGCAGTCCAAGGACATTAGTCAGGCACAGGAAGGGAGAAAGTGCAAAAAGTAAAGCTGATTGCCATGTTTACCCTGCCTTGGTGAACTTACCCACAGGGCAGCCTTCCCTGTTGAGTTTATTGCCCATAAATGTGCACATGTACTAAGGAGGCAGTATCTCTATTCTTGCCTCGTATATATTTCAGAGAATGAACTTGCTGTGTTTCTGAAGGTATCGCTTAATGGCCGTGGGGTAAATGGACCACTTGAGATAAGCCATATTTGAAGGAGCCTGTAGGCATGTTGTTCATGAACTTTAATTTTTCCCTGAGTGGAACTGGAAGACAGTAAGCTGAATGTTGAAAGGTGGTGATGGAAAAGTAACACAAAAAGAAGGGGTAGGAGAAAATGCAGGGCATAAAAAAATAAGAAGAGATGAGTAGATGGGAAAATGGAAGAAATGGAAATGAAGAAAGACATTATTGAGGCAGCTGGTACTAAGTGATCCATTCGAGGATGAGCCTCCAGAGGAGATTTTATTAGCTCATTTTATTATTCTCATGCAGAGAGCAACTGACTGTAGATATTGGCTTGAACACTGTTTTCAGACACTGGTTTCACCCAATACAAGTGTTAATGCTGGTTTGAATAAAGCATTCTTCATAGAGAAAAATGGAATATGATCCCCCTGGGCTCTAATCTGATGATGAGCAGTGGTGTTGTCCATTGTGCTGATTCCAGTTCCAGTGAAATTCAGAGGGTTCACTCACACAGGGTGTCATCAAACTTCAGCAGGATCTCCTTTTAGCACCAAGTCAAAGGCTGAGAAAAGAGAGGCTATCTATGCTCCCATGGTAGCCTTATCTTTTGGAAATGCCAAAATAGTGGCTGAATCTTGTTTGGTTTAGATGAGGCACAATAGAGCCAGCATGGTTGCAAATGTCAGTCTAGTTGGTTTGGGGAGTAACACTTATTATTATACACAGTTCCTGATAGGAACATGAATGCAGAGTATAGAAGGCCAGATCTGTAGCAGGTATGAATCTTCTACACAAAAATATCTTCTGTTCCATTAAACCAAGTAGTTCTTTCACGTGTTAAGTGTCTGCCACTTCTTGCTGGATGTTTGAGGGATGTTGACAGTCAGGGCTCTTCTGAAATGTTCTCCTCATTGTTCTGCTGGCTTTGGCCAGTATGTGATGTCTGGGACAGCCCCTCCCAAATGAACACAGCAGGTCTGCCAGTTTCTGACTTTTTCTTGTTTTCAAAGGGGAAGCAACAGTGCAATAACTGTATAACTTCCCTGATGCTGCTGACTTGAAACGAACCCAGGTAGCATGTTTATCACAGATCACAGCTCTCTCTCAGAAATCAAATTACCTTTGATCTCCAAATCCTCCATTTATTATCATTCAAGACCAGAAAGCCTGATTGATAAAAATGAAGGTAGAACCATATTCAACAAGCTGGGCATGGCCTCTGTTGCTCCTCCTTTCCTGAGGTGTTTGAGCCCGCATGAGGGGACTCACATGCTTTAAGGCCTCCAAATGACAGGAGAGTGCACTGTCAGTAAAAAGAGATATACTGTAGGGATGCGGCAACTGGAGTACACAGCGTTATAACAAGTAGCTCTCCAGTTGCTGTCAGCCTTGACAAGCACCCTATTGAAATGCAGATGCCTCCTTCTTGCACCCAAGGAAGCAAATGGTTCAGCCAGAGTAGGTTCCTCTGGCCCTAATGAGAAAGAGGGGAAAGGATGAGCTTTTGATAATACCTAATCATCTCAACTTGTCTGTGCCTCAGGGTAGGGCCGTATCATGCAGGTGCTCAGTGCATTATCCTGTTATGAAATTTAATATTTGGCCTATCCTACCCACAGCCCAGCCAGGAAGATGCAGTGGTATCTGAGGATTTGTTCCCTATTTTTTGACTTTGTGCCAGTAAGTGAGAATGACCTCAACCTTGACAGAAGATGAAATTTTATAAACATTTACCTACAGGTGGATGTAAATAAATATTTATTGCATTCTAATATCCTTCCACTTAAACATTATTAGTAAAATCTCCATTCTTCCTTTAATCACCAGAGCTAGACATTTCTGAGCTTTTGAAAAGAGACAAACTCGCAACAAATTGCGCTTGACTAATTTTGTTAAATTCTACAGAAAAGCAAATGTGAAGTCAAGTCTCTAGAGGTCGAGTCTTTGGCAAGAGGAATTTATAAGCGGAGTACTATTTGTTCTCTGATTATTTGCTCCGCTGACAGTAGATGAAGAAAAGACGAAGCAGAAGATTTGTGCTAATTTAGAAAAATGTTTGAAAATGTTTGCCTTGCAAATCCAAATATATTAGCTAAATGTTATTGAATAATAATGAGAATGGGCGTTTATTGACTGAAGGACTTTGGAACTATGCAAAATTAATTTGTATTTATTTAACAGGGCCTTTCAATGGATCTTTGTTCATGTTTCTGCAGCTTGGATTTCCTTGCAAGAGCTGATCTCTTTTTATAGCACTTCTTTATTTTAGTAACCAGCCTAAGTGCCTTGGTTCCCTAACAAAGCTTGAACAAGAAACGAAGTAAATATACAAAGCAAGGGCTTGCTTCTCAGAGGTGCTATTGTTTGTACAATGGTAAAGTGCCGGCATCTCTGCTGAGGCCTGGGCCACCTCTTGCTGGATGTGTAGTAACCCCAAATCTTCCCAGACAAATGGCTGAAAGAAAAGAACTCTGTTATCTTTGGCTTGCAGGCAGAGAGCTGAAGTGGGGAGCAAGCAGGAGACCCATCCCAGTCTCTGGTAGCAGTGATCTGGGCTTCCCCGAGCCGCAACCCCTTACCCCAAGCACGATTCCCTCCTCTCATCCTAGACGAAACTCTCCACCTGATGCCTTTTTCTTACACAAAGAGAAATGTTTCATCAGATTAAAATGAAGAAGGATGAGAGTCATAGGTAAGGAGTCTGAGAAGGACTTACTAGTAAAGAGTAGCTATTAAAAGCAAAAAATCAAGATCTCACCAATCTTTCATGCAAAGCTGATGTGCCCGTGCCCACAAACACCATGTGGGAGGTGAAATTAGTTGAATGCATCCTCTTCCTCAGTTTTCCAGCACCCTGGGTTCCTTCCTGGTGTTTATGCATCCCATTGTGCCGTGCCCTGAAGCACAGCAGTGCTCAATCCTGTGTGGTCAGCTCTCTGCTGAATGTCATTCCCCTGTGTGGGCCAGTGTGGAGCATGGCCAGGTGTTGGTTGACAGACTGGGGCTGCAAAGACCCCCATCTCTCCTGCTGCACCCCATATAAAGGGCAGCTGGGCTTATTTCATCCCTGTACAACCTTTGTGGTGCAGCCTCAGGAGCCTGATTAATCCTTCTTCCTTGCTGAGATGCAACTGAGCAACCTCTAAATCCTTTCTGATATCTTCCCCAACAGCTCCATCGAGGGCACACTGGATCATTCTGCTGCTCCAGGGGGCTGGTGGCCTAGACTCAACATATCTTTACATCTCTGTGGAAAACAGAGGGTTATTACTCATTCCTCTTTCATAACAGCCATTCAAATGTCAAAGATTTTGCCCTCTCTGCCTTTTTCTTTAGTTCTAGACTAACCAAACCCATGGGGTTTTGCCTCTGGTGTGGGTGGGGCTTCTTGGAGCTCAAGTGCTTCCACTTCACACCTCTCCATCACTACAGAGCCCATGCCCCATGTGTATCCTTCCTGTATCTCCCAATGAGGTTAGGATCCCCCCACCCTTCCCATTTTGGAAATGCCACCAAGGATTTGTGGAGAGGCCAATGAAAATGTTTCACAGTTTCTCTGGAAAAACAGAGAATAAACAGCATTTTTCAATAGAGCAAAAGCAGAATGTCATGTTCCTTTTCTCTATGGGTGTGGAAGTGTTAAAGGCTGTTAAGCTCTGCTGAGGACAAGGTAAAAGGAGTCCCCAGCACGTCTGTAACAGTTGCACCGATGCCTGCAGGTACATGTGTTATCTGTAGCAACACAATACTTTTGCAGAGGGCTTTGGGAAGTGTGAGAATGAAACAGACTCTTTTTAATCTCATTTATTTCCTCAGGCCATCTGGATTTAGTAAACACTCAAGACGACTGACAGGAAAAAGTTGAACCTTAGCACTAACAGGTTCATAAGTGCATTAAAAGCCAGGACTTTCTGCACTCCAAGCATGGGCTGGATCTTTGGCTTGCTATGAAGCATTAATAGCTTTTCTGCAGTTTATATGTCTCAAAGTAGGCCCAGCTCTGACTTCTTGCCTCATGGGGTGTTGGAAATGTTTATTACTTATTGCTGAGAGTGGACAGCATTATGAAAAAAGCTTTCGGTCTTATCCAAGGCTCATTAAAACCTTGCGAATTTGGCTTGTGCAGAGTCATTCTCAGGAGTTACCTGTTGAAGTTGCTTTACACCTTGTATGAGAATGACAGAGCTGAGCCTTTCAAATGGTTTCCAAATGAATCTGCTCTCAATCTGGTCAGGAGAATCTTAAACTGGCTTCAGTGGAAGCATGGGATATGGTCCAAAGGAAAAGAATCGGCACTCTGGGAGTTTGAATGAAAACTAGTAACTAATAAATGAAAAGTACTTTTGTTTATCCATGCTGGCAAGCAGCCTGTCTGTAGTGGGAACACCAGTGCCCAAGTATGTTCTTTATCCGTTTGGATTTATATGATGCTAAAATGGGAGCCTGGCCAAAGCAGGAGGTGCCCCTGCCACAAAAAGCAAGCTTAGCTCTGAGAGCCGTTTATGAAATCTATATGAAGCAGAGCTCCCAACTCCATGAAATCTCTCTCTTTCCCTGTTTCTGTTTGTGTCTGTCTAGCACAGACTGCCATTAAAGAGGCTGCTACATTGCTGACCTCTGTGCAACGCTGAGTATGGTGGGACTATTTGGATGTAAATCGTGCAAATCATCAGCTAGAGACCTGTATGTTTTTTGGTCTCATAGTCCTTAAAGTTCCTTCACTGGGAGGATTCTCAGATGGTTTAGTCAGCTTGGCTCTTTTACTGCCTTGAAGTAGCATTAGGTGTCCAACTCACCAACACTTGTGTGACCCTGTACCTACCTCTCTACTTGCTGGTGTCAGAAAGGGGATGAGTAAACCATAAGTTCACTTATGGTTTCTGGGGCTTAAAAGCAAACTTGTAAACCTTGATTTATTTTGATGTGAAGGCAGCAGAAGGAAGGTTAAAGTGGTATTTTTCCAGTACTGTCACCTATCTGATGCTTACCCTTATCTATAGTCCTGCTGTGAGACTTGTGTTGTTTTATTGAAATTTATGTTATGGTTAGTGTTATGAAGAAGCTTTGTTATTCCTGATCCAGAAAACTGAGGATGCAAATATTCTGCTTAGACTTCAAGGTGTATTTTAACATTAGGAGTGTATTTTAATATTAGGAGAAAGAGCTATTTAATGCCTTTTCTTGGGGTTTACACTCAAGATACTGGGTTAAATGATAAAATTTGGTCTAATTATTGTATGAATGAAAAGCTGCTGGAGGGAATTTTGAGGAATCATTCAGCTGAGCGACACCTTAAATATCTTCCTGATTTTTGTGCCTCAGCACACTAATTACAAAACCCTCCACAGCTGAAACTTGTGTAGGACATTTTATTCAAGTCAGGCATATATTAATAGCTGCTCCAGCAGGATACAATGCAATGATAAAACAATCTCTAGCTGCAGCATCATGGAGGGGCTTTTTAAATTGCAGACAAAAAACTCCCACCCATTGCAAGGCATCTTGGTCAGCTGCTTCATGCTGTCCACTGGAGGGGGAGTGGGTGGTTTCATGCAGGCTGGTAAATCTGAACCCTGGTTTGACACCACCTCAGTCTGAGGTTGAGCCATTTGAATTTCACGGGTATGCAAAGTGATTGGGATGGAAGGTGTGGGGGGAAGAGGCTTTCAGCTAGTTAGAGCCTTACACTGTTCTTGGTATGACGCCTCCTGATGGGAAGCAGTCTAATAAAGCTTCCATTTTCAAGTTGAGATAAAAGCATTACCTATCCAATAGATCTGTGTGTAGAGACTAATGCCTCTCCGCTTTGTTTTCACGTATTATATGTACAACTGGCATTAATTGTTACATTTTCCTTATGTTTTCCCAGTATGTTTTTAATCTCTGCAGGCTGTATTGATTTTTTTCCTGTGTTGCTTCTACACTTGCCACCAGGACCTCCTTGTAGATAAGGTGTTTCAATTCAGTGTGTGATATTTCTTGGGAAAACACTCTAAAACACTTTTTTCCTTTTTAAATGTGTGTGTTTTTTTTTTCTTCTCTCCCCCCTTTTGCGATGTATTAAAAGGAAGATGTTGGAAAAGAATTCAGAGCACAAAGCAGGGACTTGGAATGCCCTTTCTTTTTCAGCAAACCCTTTTATTCTACTGTGAAGAATGAAACGCTCCTGTTACAGCAAACACAGACTTGTGTTTTACAGCAAAAGCTGTTTAAAAGGTTATACACAGACTGTACACAGAGTTGAGCTTGGTAACAAGAGTGTTTCTGTGTTGCTAATATTGAGAAGAGAGCACTCATTCTGAAGTCACAGTTTTTACAGTAGGAACCTTCCTTTTAGTGCTTCTGTCATCTCTTTAATTCAGAGCTGAGGGGATTCTGGTTGGAGAACTAGGACTTAAGGCAACATATTAGGCTGTCACGGGATTAGGCTTGGGGGCTACAAAAAGGTTGTCCTTGGCTGTTCCTCTTGCCTGATGGATGATGATGAGGGATAAAGTTTGATGTGGGGTGGGTAAATCCAGTGGTCCCAGATAGAGAAATCACAATATTTTGTAGGTTGTTAAGGTTTATGATGCATTCCTTAAAAAAAATTAATTAAAATTCATCATTACCTCAGTGCATACAAACAGCAGACATGAAACAGTCTGAAAATATTGTGGAGGTGGACTCAGCTGCCATCTCCAGGCAAACAGAACTGCCAGAGATGGCTTGTGGTATATTGTGATCACCAGTGTTGTGCAGATGTGATCTACGCTCCTGTCACGCATCTCCACCATCCCAGCATCCCAGGCAATCCGAGTGGTTCTGCCAGAAGGCAGCTTTTCTCTCAAGCATGCTGCCTCTCTGCTGCCAGCCCCCACCTATGCCCTCAGCTGTCCAACCATAAACTGAGTTGTTGAAACTTGGTATGAGCACAATTCACCTCAGCACAGCACATCTAAAAAAATGTGTCATAAAGTCCAGCCACAGCACCCTGTGAAGGTCCCACAGAGGGGCAGTGGTGCTCCTGTTCTCCCACCCTGCTTTCTCAGCCGGCTCCTGTGGCAGCCCTGGCCCAGGGGAGTGGGAGTCACATCATTCAGTGACAAGTCCTGGGGAATCCACATCACTGCCGAGCCCTCTTCAGTTATAAATTGAGGGGTTTCATTTGTCTTGGGAGGCAGAACCTTTTTCTGCCCAATGCACTACCCTGGACACAAGGTTGCTGCCCTGTCTCTTTCCTGGTGTGGACTGTGTGAGCCTGCTGCCCTGTCTGCTGCCTGGACAGTATCCTGCTGGTTTCTGGATGTGGTATAAACAGGCTAACCCACATTTAGCAGTTAGAAAACTGTGCTTGGAGCATCATGCTGTGCACTTCCCACAGCCTGTATGATGTGCAAGCCAGCAGCTTTGTCTGCCTCAGCCATGCATCATTATCTGGGCCCTTCAGATCCACTGCTGCTCATTAGGTCTCTTCTTTAGCACAACAGTGTCCACCTGTGCACCTCCAAAATGTCAGGGTCCCTCCTGGCTGATGCTGCCGGGGTGATGACACACACACAAAAGCAGTGGTCACCAGAGATGATTTTGGTAGACCACTGGAGCTAGTTCAGCTCCAGACTGATGCTGCTCTGGGGAGTGGAGGACAGGGAAACACAAGCTACTGTTGTTACCAGGTGCAGTAAAGATTCAAACTTGTTTCTCTCCTCTGTCTCCCTTTATTTATGCCATGTGTTTGGGTGCATTTGGCTGATAATGGACCCCCCACAAAGTGTGCTGGGGGTGACTGCACTGCATCCACTACTTTTGCCAGTACTTATGTGGTGATCTCACTTTTCTGGCAAAGTTCTCAGTGCAAGATAGAGCAGAAGAAACTCCCCTTCAAAGCTCAGGGCTCAAAATCAGACCAGCATCTCCCATAGCACTTTATTGCCTGGGAAGCCCATCTCAGCTGTACCGCCTATACCATCAGCCTGAGATGCTCCAGCATTCAGCCTCCCTCAAGCAGGAGAGGGAGAGGACATGAACTTCCCATCAAGCACTAGGACAAGGGAAAGAGCAGCAGCCCAAGCAGCTCCCAGTGATGCTCATTCTTTCATGCACAGTGAAAGAAATTGCCACGAGTAGGTCAAAGAGCTACACTCTGTTGTCACGATCTGTACCTCAGGCAATACATAGCTGAAGGAAAAATCAGAAACCTTCCAACCCAGTCAACTTGGATCCTAAGCAGAGTGAACAATGTTAGAGCAGAACTACATTTCCATCTGATGTCCCTAAATACAAGTGATCCATTTAGAAAATAATTCAATAATAAAAATTTCAGCCACCTTAATCAGAAATAAGCCCTGATTCAACACAGATGTACAAAAAAATGTTTTGAATTTTTACGTCTACACCCCAACCCCAGAGAGCTAAACACTGAATCGTCACCACTCTGAAATGCATGTTGTCTCCTGGAAAGTTCTCCAAAAGGTGAAATGTGCTGTGGTTTGTTTTGCTTCCAAACTGATCTAACTAACTGTTTGAACTTTCAAAGAAACTGTGTAGGACTCTTACATTTAAAAGAGTGGGAAAAAAAAAAAAAAAAGAACGTGGGGGAGGAAGTCAAATTTAAAAAGATATTTTTCTGCCCCCCTCCCTGAAGAAGAGTGTGTCTGGAGCACTGCTGGGCTGGCGTTTGCTCCAGGCGGGCAGGAGACTGGCCCGTGTGTCCCAGGGCTGCCGGAGAGGAGAGAGCGCAGGTGGGGGTGCTGGTGTCAGGCTCGCCTCGCTGGGCTGCCCGGTGGAGGGGATCGCTCGGGCGGTCAGCTCTCCCTGCATCGCGAGATGCTGCTCGGAACAAGAGGAGATGTTTGCAGAGACTTTGTGGGCCATGGGAGATTCACAGCTGGAAAACAGAGCGTGCTGCAGACCGGTCATCTGTCCAGAAGACAGACAAGTCTTGTACTCCCCTCACACAGTACAACCAGGAATTTACTAAACCAACCCGGGGTGCATTTCCAGTGTGCTGTTCCCCCTCTGCAGTATGCAGAATTTCCATGCATGCATACACATACAAATATATAATAGAATCATATAGAATATATGCAGCTATGATATATGCAAGTATTTTCCCCATCTTTTTAAGTATTTCTTCTATATTTTGAGATACACCATGGATGCAAGGCAGTGATTTGGAAGCACAATTAAAAATTTGCCAAAGCCTATCTGAAAGCCATGAAAAGGTGTCCCTAGGTACAAGCTTTCTGAAATATATCACAAAAGGGGAAAAGCTGCTTTTTCCTTAGGAAACCATCATGAGGTAATACATATTCTTAGAGAAAGTTTGTTTGGTTTTTTTTTTCCATGCCATACTGGCATAGACAGACTCACATAAATGATCTGGATTTAGATAAAAACTCCTGAGGTCTAAATGTTGACATACAAATGGCAAAGTTCCCTGTAATCTTGTTGTGCAGGTGACCATGGGTTACTCAGCACAGCTTCACTCCCAGGGCCCTTGCAGCTCCTAATGGAAGGTGCAGGTCCACACTGAGTGCCAGAATGATGCTGTTATGACCGGTAAGAATTTTCAGAAAGTGAAATAAATGCTTCGTTCAGGAGGAATGTGGTGGATGTTACTGAGGCTCGTGGCTGTGAGGTGTGGAAACAAACTATTAGGTTAAGTCCTGTCCCTTGTCAGCACTGGATGTGGACTGCTGTCCTCCAAAACTGTACTCACACTAATTCTTCTCACTTGTGTCATGCTTCCCATTGAAGTAAAATCAAATTCCAACACTGTTCCTTTCTCTGAGCTTCCCTCTGCATCCTGTGTCTTTTGTTTCTAACAGAGGTTGGGAATGCGGGCTGCTCAGGTTCGCAGCTTTCAGCACCAAGACTTAAACTGAAAATAGTGCCTTGCTGGTGAGGTGAGAGACAAAAAATATCAAATAGAGGTTAAAAATGCATTTTCAGGGCTTTCAGTAAAAAATGCAACCCTAAGACAGTATTAACTGATACAACTATCTGCAGAATTTTTTAAACTCAATTAATATTTTGATTAATTGGAGAAATGCAAATCATGATCTCTCTTCCTTAAATAATTTCAATTTTAACATTTTTCTTTCATACAAGAAACCTGTAAATCTCCTGGTTTTCTATTTTTTTTTTCTCACAGTAAGATAAGCTAAGAATATTCAACAAAAATTTAAAAAGAAATTTATTTACATGAAGTAAAATAAAATGTGTTGTATAAAAACAGAACAGTAACAGGCTCTCTTTTCACTCCTTTTTGATTTTTGGTTGTCACCTGGAAATTTTAGGGGTATATTTTGCTAAAATTATTTCAGGACTTACATCTTGCATATTCCAGTAATGTTTTAAATATTTCATATTATCTTAGTGGCATATTTTCTGTTATCAAGAATGACAGTCATTAACTTCTGCATGTTTTTAGTGCTGGGGTTTCTTACATCTGGTTTATAGCTAACAAAAAGGTGTGAACTGATTTGCACCAAATTCCCTCATAACAGCAAGAGTTTATAATAAGTGGTTGTGAAAGTGAGGGAAGCATTAAATATAATGGCAGAACAATTCTTTTAATCACTCAGAATAGGATAAGCATGAAATGCAACTATAATATGAATGATAATCTGAGGGGGGACGTAACAGCTGAAAGACTGAAAGAATTTCAATTAAAATATACTAAGCTTAACTGATTGCGCAGATAAAGCCCACCGATACAGCAGTGATGGGCACTCCATACATGCCAATGTAGATTTCCCGAGCACACCGAACAGTTTAATTAAAAATGAATTTCGATGCAATTATTATTTTAGCCTGACAAACAACCGCAACAGAAAGTCTCGTTTCATCTTACGAGCTGCCGGCGCACAAAGCGCTTCACTGTCGGGTGTTTACCCGCCCGGTTTTGTTTCAGACCCGGTAAGGGACAGTTGGAACGCGCCGCAACGAGCAGATCCTCGTGTCGCTCCTTTGTTCTGGAATTTTATCCAAAGCTGTAACGAGAGGGAAGGCGGTGGCACAGCCGGACCGCCGTTCGGCGCAGGAGCCGGGCGCGCTCCATCGCTTCGGCTGTGTGTCAGTGCCCTCTCGTGGCTCGCCCGCCGCGGGGACACCGGGGACAGGCGGCCCCACGGGGGGACACCGGGGACAGGCGGCCCCACGCGGGGACACCGGGGACACCGGGGACAGGCGGCCCCACGCGGGGACACCGGGGACAGGCGGCCCCACGCGGGAACACCGGGGACAGGCGGCCCCACGCGGGGACACCGGGGACAGGCGGCCCCACGCGGGGACACCGGGGACAGGCGACACCGCCACCCAGGCACGCCCCCCGCCTCGGAACCCTCGCACCCGCCGCGCCTCTTGGCTGCACCTGCACCCTCCGACAGCCCTGGGGGACGGCGCCGCTCGGAGCGTCCCCGCGGGGCCGTCGCCCCACGCAGGTCCGTGCGGCCCCGCGGAGCCAGGGCCACCCACGCTGCAGGGCACAAGCCTTGCCGGGAAGCTGCACCGCCCCTCGCCGCAGCCGGCGGGATTGCTCGGCGCTGGCCCCGTCCCGGGAGCGGGCCGCCGTGTCCGGTCCCTGGCCGCGCGGTGACTCACGCTCCCGTCGTGTGCCGGACATCAGAGGATGCTGCAGCCCGAGCGGTACCTGCCTGCGTGGGGCTTCTGTAACAGTCAGGGGTTGTGGACTGTGTGACGGCTACTTCAATACTTAATCGAGCATTTCAAAGTTCCCCTGTGATCTATACATATATGACATTTAAAACATCTTTCATGTCTGTTTTGTTCCCATAATATTTTTTCTTTCCCACCAGCTGCTTCTTTCTGCCCCTTCCTCTCCTCCCAAACCAAGCAGTGCCTCTCTCAAACTGCAGCGCTCGGCGCAGGGGCTGCAGGCTCAGGAGCAGCCAGGCTGTGGGCAGCTGCCCAGGGAGCATCCCACACACATCACAACTTTCTCCCAGAAATTAAGTTTCTTGTTCTCTCCTAGTCCCGAGTGTGCTGCCAGTCACGCTGATTTGTACCAAACTGTGCAGTACACGTGCTCTGATACAGAAAATTGTGCCTAATTCTGAATCTCAGTCACTTATCTAAGACTGGTTAGGAGTCAAGCTGTGACCATTACATTCAGATCACTTATGACACAAACTTGATTTAAACACATATCTCAAGAAGCATAAACCTGTGTCTTCTGACTTTACTACAGTTTTAGATGATGGTAAGAGTCAAAACCACCACTGTAATTACCCATCTATTTCTCATTGTGTTTTCTGTAGTGCCCATCACTGTAAAACCTAGGATATGATGTTTGAAAGTTAAATAAATGATGTGGAACTTAGATCTTTCTTTCAGCCAGGCATTTTTTACAGCATCAGAGCTTGAGTGCAGACTGTAAGCCTTGTCTGTGCACCATGTCTTTTATTGCTTCCTTGCTTGTACAGTGCAGCTTGGGGATTTTAAGGCAGAGGAGGGTGTATGAATTGCACAGCTCTGTGCCACAGATGGAACAGATCCCTGATGTAATTCTGCTGAAGTAGGAGAGCTGTAAATGAGAAGGGGTTTTGCTCAATGTTTAGTATATCCATTTCACCAAGCAGTGCTCTGCCCAGCCCCTGAAGCCTCGTGCCGAGAAAGAGACAGCTGGTGGAGAGCACTTGTAGGTTTTAAAAGAATTTTAACTGAGCAAGAGTCATATTTCCTTCTTCTATTTTTGTGTCTCTGTGAAACTATGTAGACATCACTTTTTATTTTCAGGGACATAGCAAATCAAAGCCAAAGCAGATCTGAGTTTTTCCTCTGATGCCCTCCAAAGGTGTGGGAGTCTTCCATTAAGATGTTGTTGAATCACTGGTTTTATCTTCTGCTGATACTGAACTGATGTTCCAAGTGTGGGGAAGTTTCTTACAAAGATGTTTTTGCAAAAAAAAGGAGGAGAAGAGGCACCCTGACTCTCTATGTTTCTGTGAGGTTCTTACTGGTTGGAAATTATATATCAGTGGAACTGAGGCAGCTCATGGAGGTTGCTGCTATTTCTGCCTACTTTCCCAACTTTTCCAACCACACTAAAAACAAATGTATCTGATCTTTGAAAAGGTGGGGGGAAGCAGATGGGGTCATAGGAGCAGGCAAAACTTCTACTGGGACCATCCAACTCATCTGGTCAGGCATCTCTGCCACATTATTAATATAAAAGTGTGCACACACAGTTCTCAATCTTGTATTTTGTGAATCATTAAAACCTTTCAGTACAAACTAGGATACCTTCTTTTCAGTCTTCAGTATTTCAGATGCCTCTAGCATTGAGTGTAAAGTCATTTGCTTTGTGACTAAAATCCCAAAGGACCAAGGGCTAAGAGATATTGAGCACCCCTTTCAGTAGGTGTTCCCACTGCAGACTAGAGAAACCTGCAGTTCCTGCCACACAGATGTCAGGTGTGTGTCCAGTGGTGGGAAGAGCTGAGGGACTTTGTGGCTGCAGCCCCTTGCTGTGACTGTGAGTTGAAATGCAGCTCCCTTTGTACAGAAAAGGCAGTGAGAGGGAGTTTCTTTATTTGCCTGGACTGGGGTGAATTCTGTGTTGCCATGATTTTGCTTTTCTGCGACTCCTGTCCTAGTGAACCCTATCTTGTTCCTCACTGACATTTTCTTGAATGCAACTGTTACAGTCAGAACAAAAGGTGAACACTCAGAGATGTTTTTGGAAGCCGGTTGCAAAGGCCAGGTTAATGGTTACTTGTGTGCTAACAGACTCTGACCCATATGGTGCAGCCAGAGCAGTGCAGAGCATGGCTATCATCTGCTCACACAGCACAGGATGGCACAACACAGAGACGACCTGGAGTAGTGCTGTCTCCTCACTGCCTCATCTCTCATTAGCAGCAGCCTCTACAGCCAGAGATGCTTCTTTCAAAACTTAAAAAGTGAGCGTGAATGCTGTTCAAAAGCCTGCTTGTTAGAAGACTAGAAATGAGTGGCAGCCTGAGCCAGAGAGATATAGAAGACTTTAAATACATATATATGAATCATATATGCCAGCCTATGAACCAGGGTATATAGAAACTGACCTTTCTCTTTCATCACTGCAGAGTAAACAAACTGCAGAATTTGCTCCATCCATGTGTACTTGTCCCCTCTATGCTGTCTGTCCCAATGTCACATGCTGCAGCTGCATTTGGCAGCTTGACTCCCTCACTCTTCTCTCCACTCTTTCTGTCCTCTGTCAGCCAGCACAGCAGGGTACCCATTCCTCTATCCCCCTTGTTTCTTCATCAAAAATATGATCCAGTTCATTCAGGTGCAGGGGAGAGTCCTGATCAGTTGGGCAGAGAAAGGGTAGGTCAAAAAACATAGGAACACCTTGCAGGAGAGCTGTCACAGCAGTCCCAGTTTTACTGGGACAGACAGTACATCTGTCTCAGATACAGAGGTTTAGGTGGCTGGATGCTCATCTGGGAAGGCAGAGATCCTGCACTTGGTGGAGGAAAAAAAAGTTATGGCCAAGGAGAGAGAGAACAATGTAAAGGTCTACCACAAAAAAAGGTATATGAATGGAGTGCTTAGAACTGGTCTAATAAATGAGCAGGTATCAAGACTTGAGGTCACACTCAGTGTCAACATATTTCCAGAGTCTTTTTTGAGGATGAATCTGCTCCATCTTGAAGAAATCCCTCAAGAGTAGGTATGGTTTTCCATTTGGATTTCCCAGTGTTGGGGCACTTTCAGATTCAGCTGGAAAGGGTGCTGGGGCATGTTGTCTAGACTGTGCTTTTGCCAAGCAAGGTTGGACCAGGTCCTTAATATCCCCTTCCATCATGGTATTTATGATTCTATGATTTTGTGATTTGTTAGCTAAATTGCACAAAAAGTTAATGTTCTCAAGGCTGAACATCTACATTCAGTTTTTCCTTGAGGTAAGCAATCTCCATCAGAAAATATATGTTTTTCACTCACAGGAGTAAACAAATATTCTACATGAAACTGATGCATAAAATAAGCAAATAAAGCACCCTCCTGTGACTACAGCAGCCTTCTAGAAGTCCTGAGTAAGCAGCATTAGAAATCTATTACTTCATGGAGGCTGGAAATGGTTTGCTTAATATTTTTAGCCCAGTTGACAGCTTTGCTAACCTCTCTCCCTTTAGAACATTTTTCATGTAAATATTTTTCAACAGTAAATATATAGAAGCAGAGTGGTAAAGGAGCAGGGAAATATAAGAGGAGCACATGAAGCTGGTAATGTAGGAACTGAGACATACGAAATACCAGCTCTGCAGCCTGATCTCCACCTGCTCTCTAGTCGATGTCTACATGGGGAAACTTCAAAATTCCCCTGCCTACAAATAAATCTGATCTCCTCCAGGCTGCACAGTCCAGCTCAGCGCATTCAGGTGGGAGCCCTGGCCCCTCAACATCGCAACTCTGACCCCTAAACATGAGTAAGAGGAACCCACATGTTGCAGACAGGCACCTCAGTGATGCCTCTGAGCACCAGATCCATGGTGCCTTTTGTGTCCAACTCCAAAGGGCCCAGGTACCACTCAGGATAACTGGCTTCATTTCAGTGTAACACAGAGATCTAGTCATGAAATAGGAGTGTGAGCTCTTTATTTGTTCTTGACTGCTGATTTCAGGTATTCACTGAGGGATAACCATCCCAGAAGATGATAGGCAATTATTTAATCAGCCTTTTTCTCATTGTTCCAAAAGAGATTTTTTTTCCTATAAGTTTCCAGGAAAAGGTGAAACCATGGCCACAGAGAATTACAGATCATAGAAAGGTCAGGCTGCAGGAACACTCCCACCTGCATGCCCTGAATCCTACACAAAGTATTTCCTGAGCCTAAAAAGCAGGAAGAATGGTAAGGACTCACTGTAATGGAAATTCTGAACATGTACTAAACCACCAAGCATTAGGGGAGGTTTAGATGATGAGACTGAGGAAAAGCATTATTTGTGAGGAAGTGATGTCATAACTGGAAAAGCCATCCCTTCCTTTGTGCAAGGTCCAGCCTTGCAGTGAGATCAATGCTGGAAGGGGCTGTGCCAGGAGGCTGCAATGCCTCTGCTGTGAAACATCGCTGAGATCCTGCTAGAGAACATTCCAGCAGTGCAAGGACAGGGGACAGACTGATCAAAATCACGTGAAGTTGTGTGATATTTGCTGTTTTCTGGCAGATTGGCTTGTTGGATGATTCAGCTATGTGCAAACCTCTGTCTCGTCCCTGCTCTAACGTCAAGTTACCTTCACTTCTCCTCTCTCCCTTCCTGTGCCGCTTATTTGGATGGAGGTTAGGTGACCTGGCATCCTTTATTCATGAAAGGAGCCCTGTAATATATGTACATTTGTTCCATGTTCATGGGGTTAATTTATTTTTGGCAAAAAGTGCAGAGAAGCAGCCCTGAAGATAAAAATCCTGTATTTTCCTTCCCAGAAACAGACAGTGCTGTCCCTGCTGCAGTGGTTGTCCTGCAGAATTTCTCCTGCCTCGTCTTGAACACCACAGGGAATTTCATCTGCTTGTACAGTCCTTGGCCTTGCTGAGATTAGGATAATAGCACCAGCCTGTTATGCTAGCCTGGTAGATTTTACATCTTCCCCTACCTCCTCCAAGCTATAAATTGGATTGGGGGAATCAAATTTTTTTTTCTCTGGGGAACCACAGAGAATCACAGTTGGTGACTGATGTCATCCTGTTCTCACTACCGAGCTGTAACTCATGGGCAGAAGATTTGTTGTCTTCAGCAATTAAATGGTGGTTTAAAAACTGGTTATCTGTTCGTCTTATAGCAGGAAGTGTTTCTTTAATTGTGAAACTTAACACCATCAGAAAATCTCCATTTGTCCCACATGAGCTATTATGGAACTTTTGAGAAAGAAGCTGCATTTGTCACTGGGGAATAATAAGTCTTATTTATAGAGAAGCCCATGCATGAAATCCTCTGGGCAACTAACAAAATACAGTCTGGCTTTAAAAAAAAAACAAGTAAAGTCTGAAAAAAATATCTCCATGTAGTCCAATAAATGCCAAGAGGGGTGAAATAGTTTCTTAATGTTTTTAGACCAAATGTGGTCAGCAGTAAATGAGTGTCAAATGGATTTTTAACAGACATTTTCTGGAGTTGCTTGGCTATGCTCTTCCAAACAGTTGGTAGCTGTGTGGGATGATCAGAAAAAGAAGAGAGAATACAGCTGAAGAGGTGACGATGTCTTGACCTTCAGCTCATCAGAGCATCCCTTGTGTCTCTCAGCAACTTTCATCTAAAGCTACTGGAAAAAACTAATACAGAGATGTCTCTGCTGAACACCAAGTGACATTAATTTTACCCTCAGATGTGGCAAATTAGGAGAAAAGGCTGCCTGTTTAAAGTATGTCCGGGTTAAGCTTTGAGATCCCATCCCAAGGGAGGAAATTTGGGGTTTTCCCTTCAGTTCATGTGAGCAGGGTGGTGCCCATTCTCTGAAGAGCCTGAATTCACGAGGGGATCTGGGGACTGCTGGGCCACCCTTGAAGATCTGCTGGTCCCCAGTGTCAGGGGTGGGTGTCACTGAGCATTACACAGAGACAGCACTGGGGGAAAAGTGTGAGAAAGGACAATAATATCCAGACCCTTTTTATCCCTGGTTGGAATACATGTGAAGATCCAGGGAAGAGACTGGGGACCAGAGCCAGAGGTGCTCTCCATGTCAAGGTTCTCATCTCTACTTGCTTTTTAAGGAGAATAAGAATGAATTCAGGATGCTATCAAAAACCAGATGATAATTTATGCAGGTACAATGCATCTCTTAATATCTTCCTTCCAACTACATTTCCTGTATGTTGCAGCTTTTATTTTAATTATTGCATTCCAAATGACTTGCCTTTCAGTCAGCAAGACCGAAAGATCTTGAAAGACCCCAGAAGTAATTTATGAGCAATTATCTGATTTTCATTTTTAGCAGCCTGTACTGTTTCGATTTCTGTCACCTTGGAATTCTTCGCTGCAGTGTAGATAATTTAACTAATAGGAGGGACACCCATTTAAAAGGGGGCTTTCTAATGACAGGCCCTGCTGAGCCTGCTGACACTGGTGCTGGTAGTTGGAATTATTATGGTGATTCTCAGCATTTTCATTAATCTCTTCTGCATTCTCTGGGGTTTTTGAGTAGAAATTTGCCAGGCAAGGTCTTAGCAAAATAACAACTTTTATTCTTTTTCCTTAGGGCCTTTTTTCCTATTGTGGGAGTCTATTAAATAAGTTAAAAGTAGTTCACAAAACTACAAATGAAGATGGTGACAGCAGGCTGAAGGCATATATAGGGAGAGCAATGACTGTCTGCTGGAGCAGTGAATTCCCCCTTTCTCATTCTCTTCTCCTGAGCATCTGGGTCGAGGAGCATGGTGGAGTGGCAGTGTGTTGTGAGAGAGGAATGAAATGCATGCAAATACCCCTGTGGGGACCCTATGGGGTCTCCCTACCTGGCAGGACATGCAGAGCAGGATGCAGAGCACTCACCTTCCCTCTCTGCTTGTCCAGGCTCAGCTGAGGTGTCCTCCAGCAGGTGTTGGAGAGTGGGGCAGGATTGTCAGTGGGGCAGCACAGTCACATCCATTGTTCACTCTGTCCACCAAGTGGCCAATAAGTGCAGGAATTGTCTGGTCTGACAATGTTTCACCAGCCCTGAGAGGACAGGGAGGTCATGGAAGAGCTGGTGGGGCCAAAGCTCTTGCATTCCTGAACCAAAGGGTTCCCTCTTGGACAGAGAGCCCCACAGAGGTGATGGAACCCAGATATCTCTTGTCATCATGTCACCAGCTGGGGAGAGGGTGCCCACAGCTCTTGCAAACCAAGCTAACCAGAGATGCCCTGGCAAAATGAGCATTTCCTCATTCTGGTCACTAACAGAAATAATCTGTTTTCATCCCCCTTGTGATAAATTTGCTTATTGAGACTGCTGGTGATTCAGAACACAAGAAAATTCCACTTTTTGCCTGTACAGCATTGACTGCAGGAGGTCCCATTTTTGTGTGGAGTATATGGGTGCTACCACAATCCAAATCACAAATAACATTTTTGTGTTTATCTTGTCTTCTCTTTGATCTTTCCCACACTGTGATTGCTAATAGATTCAGCTAGCTTAGGAACAAATATTTATTGCTGCTATGCTCTTCCATAAATAGAAATTGTATACTTTAATTTATTTTTAAGTGTGTATCTAGAAGTTAAAGGGAAGGAAATCATAAGCATTTAGAAAGGCACAGGATGTAGGCACGTGTCCCATGTCTGCACTAGTGCCAAGCTGAGCACAAATACCACTGCTATTCTCAGCAAACATCAGAGCCTTTAGACATTTAAACATTCAGCATGCAGAGGAAGAAAAGGCATGGCAGCTACCAGCTAACTGGGAGGTTTTGTTTTATTTCTCTCTCTGTTCGTCTTGAACGCACTTAGAGGGGATGGCTCAGAGGATTCAAACTTCCTTGCATGCTTGTAGGGAAAAAAAAATCATCCCTGCTTTGGGAACCCTACTTCTCTACCCAAGTAGGAAGTCACAGATGTAACACATCAGTAGGTAAGAGAAATGCTCACCTTGCCCCCACCCTGGCACATCAGAAGTGAAACCTAGGTCAAACCTTTTCATGTGTTGCTCATAGTTTCTTTAAAATAGTGTTTCCACTGATGCACACCAACGTGATGAACATTTTTTCATGTATTATTAATGCATTTCTTTGTACCATGTTCCCAAAAAAAAAAAAAAGTTTTGATTTATTCTACACCTTAAACCCAATGTGACAAACTAGTGAGATGGCAGCAGGCTGCCTTTTTCTTTCTCCATGATTTGAAAACTGAACTTAAAAGTCTGGAATTATACTCAGATGCATTCCACTCTTGTAATATTAACATTTTTTTTATTACCTGAACTATTTTCCCTGTCTCCCTTGACTCCCACAGCAGGGACTCTCATATTATTTCCTGCAGTGTTCCACCCCCACTTTCAGAGACCTGGATTTGAGGAGCTGCCCTACCGTTTATCAAAGCTTTTCCCTTGGTCATCAGAGAGAGTCTTGTCTGGTTTGGGCTCTATGAAATTGTCTGCTTCTACTTTTTTCCTTGCTTTTTCTTCCTCTTCTTTGTATCGAGTTATCTGTTCACAGCTGAGTAATCTCAGTAGAACTGCGGGGATGGAGATCTTCTTGCCTCACGTCAAAGATACAGAACCTCTTTCAGCTGAGCCCAGCATTGGCAATACAGACAGGTATTTATAAGTGCTCACACAAAGTAGGCATGAGGTGTCCTCTGTGGCAATTCCTGTGCAATATTGTATTGATCATATATATCTCTGACCTCCTCTCTTGCCCTCTAACCCTACAGTTCACCTCCACCAAGACTAACTGCTTTCTGTCTTCTTTACTGCTCGGTGCCTCTCAAGCAGCAACCATCTTTCAGGGAAAAACAAAAGAAAAGAAAATAAAACCCAAACAACACACTCAAATCAGAAAGAGAAGGTCTTTGTTTCTTTGCTTCAAGATGTAGGATTTTCTGTAAAATATATAATATCCATTCCTAGGTAAGGTGATATATTCAGATATCAGTGGATTGTAAAACACATTAAATCATCACTTTATTCATCCCACATAGATTTGGAAAGCATTTTTTTGACAAGAGAGAAAATATTAAGATTTAAGTAGGTTGTGAGATAATAGATTTGAAATTGCCAGTATTGTTGTACAGAGAAAAATCACAGATCATTTCTCAGTGAAACCAATGCTACTAAATTTGTAGATAGTGTCCATCATCAGTAAATATTTTCAGGATATGGTATTAGTTTAAGTGATCCAACTGCAGAGTGGTGTGATATGACTCTAAGCAAACATTTTTGTTAAACTGCCTTGGGGGCTAAATTCTTTGTGAGCTTTCCTGTTAGTGATCTTTTCCTCACAATGCAAAGCCCCTTCCCTGCCTGTGCTTTACTTCTGAAGCTCTTTAAAAACATTTCTCCCTGCAAGCCCTTCTATGGTGCAGGGCTTTCACACAGGTGGAAATTTTCGGTTGTCCCTAATCTCTGTCCATTTGTGTGATGGTCCCCTGCGTGGGAGCTTCTCAGAATAGAAATGAGTCTTTCCTTCCTGAGAGTTTGGAAATCATCTAGCCCAAATCAGCATCTGTGATAAAGATGCTGACACCAGTGTTGCATATGGCTATTATTTATTTATGTTCTTGTAACAGGGTAATGGAGTGCTCTCACCTAATATTAATAGAAATATCTTCTTACAGCAACTACACACACACACACACACACACACACACACATATATATACAAAAGTACACGTAATGGGAGCATTATAAACTTCATTAATTACATCCTCGAATATTTTCTTGAACAGAAACCTAAATCTCCTTTATCTCTATTTGTTTTTCAGTTATTTGGGGAAAGAAAATAATTTTTCCCCCAAATATAATTGTCACATTTCCTTTTTAAGAAAATAGAGAGAACAGACCCCTCTTCTGCTGTGTTTTTATGTTACAGCCCTTTCTGAGCCTGGGCACTTTTGGGGAAGGTAATCACTTTCTGTGGCTACTCTGGGTGACAACTGCAATCACAAAACACTGATGTTTGCTTGAGATCCTGAGATACAGGCAGAAAGCAAACTTGGAATGCTAAATGGAAGGCAAGGAAACAAAATCTCATTCTAAGAGTAACCCTCGATCTGTTAACCTGACAGTGAAAAGGAAACCCATATGAGCTATATACACCAAACCAAGATTTACCAGCCTGGCTCAATGCACCCTTACCAGAGGGTTGAAGGAAACTGTTTTGCTCATGATCACAGAATACAAAATCTGCAAGATATTAGAGCACTTTTTGTAAACATAAAAAGTGGGCAAATCTGTAGAATAATTTATACATACTTTTTCCCACTTCTTTTTTCTGACAGTATAACTTTGCCCATACTGTGCGAAAAAAGGGGTTTTCACAGACTCGTGATGTTAACTGTTGAATCTATATTTATGAGTTTCCATGATGCTTCTGTAATAATAAGATTATTAACGTCCTTTTTACTTAGTATGAGGCACTAAGGCAATCAATGCATGAAACTCAGCTGCCTGTAACAGTGGCTGGTTCATTAGCCAGGGAATGCTGTAAAGACTGGAGTGAACATTATGGAGTCTGCATTTATTTTTAGCAGGGACTCGATATTCTGTGCAAATCCAGCATGAGAAAGGGGAGTGGATTTCTCATTGGCAAAGAATGCTTTCCAGAATGGCCTCATTCAAACACTTTATACCTTTTCTTTCTAGTCCTGTGCCCTAAGGTGCTGGTGAAAAAGCATGAAAAGCAAAGAGAGGGTTTTTTGGTGAAACTGGTCCTCTGTTTTGAGTGATGTCCACTGAGTGTGTTTCTACCAACAGCTGTGCTCATTGAATGCTTTGTCTAGTTCCCATTTTTGGCAATTAGCTCACGAGAACATCATGTGGGGTTCTTTCAAAAGCCTCACACCATCTTCAGACTTACCTTGCTCGTGTCGAATTCTGCTCTGTCTTTAGTATCTCCTTTCCTTTCAAGTGAGACCAGGTTAGATGGGAGGCAGCTCCCAAAATTCACACCCTTCTGAGAATCCTCAACCTTGGTGACACCCAGATCCCTTGGTGGGCATTGAGTGGCCTCACCATCCATGTGTGGTCACAAAGGCCCCAATTCAGCACAGGAGTCCCACCCCGTCACTGCGTGGGGTGGTTGCACACCAATGGCACGGTGCTGAAAACATCGCTTTGACAGGGACAGCCTGTGAACATAATCAGTTCTTAAGCTTTAATTAATCAGATTGGAAGTCCACTTGATCAACTGAAGAGCTTGCAACAGCATGTGAAAGTGACAGCTATGGAAAATGCCATCATTAGGAGCATTTCCATAGTGTCTATGGCTCTCCATCAGCAGGCAGACATCCCAAAGCAATGCACACATTATTTTCAAATTAATATAAAGTGTATATGAACGGCCTTTGTAAGTTTGCTGTATATTCAGGGGAAGCTCAAACTGAGGCCATGACCTGAATTTGGAATTGAGTGCTCCTTTTAGTTAAGTGAAAGCTCATTTTTCATGACTAGAATCCATTTATTAGGTGAACCAAAAACCCCATAAGCAGACAGTTTTAGGATTTCAAAGTGCCTGAATACAGGTTCTAGGAAACAACTTGCAATACATGCAGGAATTTATACAGAGATGTTTAATAAATCAAAGAGACACTTACAACAATGAACATCACTCAGTTTAGGTGATTAGTTCTTTACAGTCATTAGGATTGGAGACCAGAGTGTGTGGACTAGTCTCTTTTTATAGATGATTGATGGGATGAGAGAGATCAGAAACAATATTGTAGACAACAGATGAACAGAGAATATTAAAAAAGCAATGGGGGGAGGATTGAAGCCCTGCTGAAAGATTAAAGAATAGAAAGAAGTACAAATGAGCAAATCAATTATTGTGTGAAGATTTCTAGGATGCTGTTTAATTCATATTGGCCTGTTCTATATTTAGTTTCCTCACAGTTTCTTTTTTTATTGATGTTTCTTTTAGTTCCCTCTCTGGAATCTGATTCTAAGATGCATCATTGAATCATCCTTTGAGGGGAAATGTTACCAAATGATACCCAATCTAGCAAACATTTTCTGACATGAGACATCTTGCCTTAACTAAGCAAAATTCAATGATGCTGTTTCAGAGTATGAAAACCGCTCATAGAAGCAAAAAGTTTGGAAATATGGACCCTGGAGGGGTGTACATCTTCTTTGGGAAGGGGAGAAGGAAGGGGAAGGGGTAACTTCAGACATGCTTTTTCCTTCCTCTGGAATTTACTTGAGCAGCCAGTATATGGGGCAGGTTCCTGGAAGGATGGACCCACAAATGTCCAGAGCAAAGGGGATTTATGTGCAGCACCTGTCTGTCAGACCCCCTTGCTGGATGCAATGTCAGGAGCTGGGCAGCCCCACCATGGGAACATCTGTTCAGGACCAGCTTTAGGGGCCAGGGAAAAAGGGTTTGCCATCTTCTTCTCCTGCCTGAAACCTTCTTTTCCAAAGTATCCTGTACATAAAAGATCCTTCCCTCAAGGGGGGTGTTTGCTTTGGTTTTTGGGTCCTACACAGGTGCACAAGTGAGGATGTCAGAGAGGAGAAACCTTTGTGCTAGGGAGGCACCATGGTAAAGGGAAAAGGGGAAATAAATACAGGTTTCAAAAACCATATACTGTTATAACAGACCACAGACTTTAAAATAATGTAAGCATATTGCTTTGCTGTCTTTAGCATGTCACTAAATAGCTGAAATCAGGCTGTTCAGGAATCAGTTCCACTTTGGAGCACATTTGCATTAGTTTTAACAGTAAATTATTCCATTTTTCAGTGCCCGGCTTAGGAATTATAACAACACTGTAATTACTTTTAATGTAAACACTGATACGTGCTGCCACCCATACCAGCACCTCCACATTCCAAATTTGCAGTGAAAGTATAAGGGATTGTCTAATGCTACTGTATGAGAAGTGCTACTTTACACACAAAATATCAACTTTTTCTCAAAAGGTTCTTTCAAACAGCAGCCAAAAGAATTCACTGATATCCTTCTTGCGAAGTATTTCATAGGAACATAGTGACTTTTGCCTATTTTCTTCTTTCTGGAAGACTATGATGCTTTACAGGAAGATTGTCAACCAGGATGTTCATGTTATTACCAAGGGTTAGGAAAGGAGGAACTTGACAGCTGCTATCATGAAACATTGTCATGGTAGGCTCAAATAAAAATTTCTCAACCTTAAAAAAGCTCAACTTTTGGTTTAGGAGTCTGAAGCGATAAAACCACAGTGACTTTCCAGTGAGCTGATACAGTTGTTGGCTGTTAACAAGACAAGCCTCACTGGACACTGTCTGCATTTCTCTTTATGAACCCCAGACTCTGATTTTTCATGGTGCTGGGTCTGTCCATTCCCTTTGAAGGTTGTGCTGGTGGTGTGGGCACAGAGACCCACTGGGCTGCAAATAACTTGCTTCCATCACTTCCACTGGGTCTGGCTCTTCATACTTTCTATCAGTTTATCTTTAAAGCCTGCAAGGTTTGATTGCAATGAGAACAGAAATTGGAGATTGGAAAAGGTAAAAAAAGAGGTTTGGTAGCTGCTTGGCCAAAAAAAGGCTGGTTAAAGAGGACCAGAGGGAAGAAGGCAAACTATGCTGAATGCAGTGAACTAGGGGGAAGAACAGTTGTTGAAGCTTTCAGAGTAAGGTAAGGATAAATTAAGTGGAAACGAGACAAAAAATCCCTTAGGATCTGCTCACAATTCCAGTGACTAACTTACAAACCCTGCAGTTATTGATCTGGTCCTCACATTTAGCACTGCTGCTTGAGAGACAACTTTTTAATCTGAAAAATCTGATAAAAAACCATGATCAGTTTTATGTGTGGTTGCCACTGCTACATGGAGAAAAGTGCAAACCATACTGTGCTGCTTCTGTTACAAGTTTCAGAATCTTAATTACAAAAAAACCCTTATTTGACTCCAACTATGTTAAAAATGAACTTGAATACTGAATGAGTGTCTACAGAATAAACAGCTTTTCAGGAAGAAAATCCAGGTCAAAGTATAGATCTAAGATGAGGGAAGAAAAAGAGGAATTGTAACCTGGGGAAGCTGATCTTGAAATTAATCAACATCTTTATGCTCAACAAAATTGGCCCTGCTTATCACACCAGGCTGGCCAAGCTGAACACAAAACCGAGATAAAATGACATAAGGCTACTCATGTCACCACCTCCACAAGGAGAACAAGAAGTTAAGGCAGGGCCAGCCACCATGTACAGCTTTCCAGATGGCCATTCAGAGGAATAATTCTGTCCATATGCACTAATGGCCATTAGACAATATATGAAAAATTAAAATCTGCTTTATATACCTATTTAGTGTGCTGCAGAAGGAAATCTAAACATTTAAGGAGAATGAAATATTTGTATAGTTCTTACTGAAAATTCTTTGTCTCTGTCAGAACTGCATAGCTGTGCTCATGACACTTGTGCATCTTTGCACCTGGAGTTACATGTCTCTGTTATTTCAGTCATTCAGACAATTAATTGAACAGCATATTTAATTATTCTGCTGAAGAATTCACAGATATTTAATATGTGTATTAGTGTATGAACCTGTTGGATTCCTTTCCTGAAAAAAATGATGACTCGTTGAAAAATTTGTGAGTCCTCTTTAAAGTAACAACACTACAGCAAGTGGGAAGAAAAATAATTTTTAAAATGACAGTAATTATTATTTAATTATGTATTTTGGAGGCATGTCTTGGGTTTTTTTTTTTAACTCAGGTGTTTTCTAATTTGTGATTGCCTCTAATGCATGCAAAATAGCATGGGGGTCATATTTTATTACATCTTTGCTTGTACGAGTTCCCTCAGATTAATGTTCCTGCTCTCCACTTTGTCTGGAGAACGACCAATGGGGCCTGTGGAAGAGGTGTTTGGTAACTGGAGCAGAGAGACTATATTAACTCTACCTTTGCAGTCTAAAAATATCTCTGTTTTAGGATGGTTGGACAGAATTTGGCCCTTGGGATTTATAGCCTAGGCAGGTTAAGTGAGTGCTGTGCACATTAAATGCAGACTTTGAGGTAGGCCATCACATCTTTCCTGAAATGATGTTACCCTACGGTCAGATTTTTGTTTGTTTTTAATACTCTGTAAATTTACTACAGGGGCTTTGATGCATGTTTTTCAGCTTTAAAGCAAAGCTGTCTTCCTTCATCCACCACTTTACAATTTTAATGCTTTTAGCAGGCAGTTCCAAGACACAAAAATGGGCTCAGAAAGCAGCACAGCTAACAAGAATATCTGGAGCTCTTCTAGGAAAGATTTAAAAGAATACCCAAGAGGCCAGAAGAGGACAGAAAATCTTTCAGCCAGGCATCTGTCAGTCTTTGACTAAGCACGTGGACAAAGCTCCACCATGGCAGGTTGTTCTTCAAGGTGATGTTTATGCACCTTCAGAGGAAGAGTTTGGTACCAAACCAGTGCCAGAGAGACACTGCTGGTCCTGATGTGCATCCCTGGGGTGGGATTGCCTCTCTCTCCAACCAGTTCAGTTTTTTGCACCAGCTTTGAGCTAGCATAAAGCCTTTGATGAGTTACTTCTGGGTTACAGCAGGATGGACAAGGGAAGAGCCCTCTTGCACATCCAACAGAACTTTCTGCTGCCTGCACTCATTCTGTTTTTTGTTTGTTTGATTGTCTTGAAATTTTTGACAGTGCTTTTGATCTGAGCCCAAGAATTGAAACCATCACTGGCAATGTGCTGCTAGAGGGAATTATGAAGCAAAATGCAACCACAACACTTTAAATGTTGATTTAAGGGATGTCTAGACTTCATGCTGGCTTTCTGCACCAAGATGAATTTCTCATAGAGAATACCCCTCCTCCACTTTCCAGATTTTATATTAAAAGTCAATTCCTTATACTGTCTCTCAACTCCAGTCTTTCTGTATGAAGTGGAATAATAGGGCTTCTGCTTTCTGATTTCCATTTGCAGTTTGGAAAGGGCTTGTATTTAATGGAAGTGGAGGGAACACTAATGAGGAAGCATGAACATGTGTAGAGCTTTTGAGTTACTAGGTTAATTAAAGAAAGCCACAAAATGGTAGCAGTGTAAAAGACCAAAGTCAAAACATCCACTCATATTCCATGGCATTGCTGTTGACTCTGAAGAAAGATGTTCTAACCCTTGAAGAGTGTGGCTTGTGCTCCTGTGGGCTGATGCCAGCAAGTATTTCTAGAACTTCTGCTTTTGTTAGATTCACATAGTAGATGTTTTCATCCAGCTTTTATCTTTGGAATTTTCTCTCTTCCCTCACAGCTGTGGTGATTTGTTTATTCTGGTGTTAATAACTAGATCTGCAGTTAGTGTGTCTAACAGCATAATAATCCACATATACCAGACATACAGAGGTAGATTCAGCACAGAATATTCATTTGTGTTGGAGGATGGAGAAGAGTTATCAGCCAGGAATGGTTTGAAATGCTTTCCAGGATCAGAATTGAAGCGATCTGCACAGTGGCAGAAAAATATCCAAGAGTAATATTTTTTCAGTGGAAATTCCCATTTTAAGGGGAAAAAAAAAGGACAAAGTAATGTTTCTGCTGTTTATTCTGGCAGCCAAAGCTGCTCAAGCATTATAGACTATAATACTCAGTAGTAATTCCAAATAAATCATTTGAGACTACAGTCTTTTCGGTTGGTTATTTTTTCCTTCCTTTATAGTAGACATCATAGCTAGGACAGGGTATGTCTTTTGCCTGGAGTTGCTCATTAACACAGGAAAAAATAGTGAGCCAGAAGAGTTTATTATCTAAACAGACAGGACATAGTGAAAGTAGAGAAGTTACTAGCCACACTCTTGTGATGGGAATGAAGGAGTATTTAGCGAAATTGTTTGTTCAAGATGGTATCAACAGTGATGCAGAAAACCCCCAGCCTACTATAGTCCTGATCCAGTACTTCAAACTTTTATTTTCATCTATTTATTCTAAATTTTAAAGGATTTGATGGTTTTTATCTTTTTTCCCCTCCATGTTTATTGTTGTAAGACACCTAAATTGTCACAGAGAAACACTTCATGTCTGATGTGCAAGCCATGCTCACTAGGATGAGCTTGGAGATGTAGGGAATAGTCAATTCCCCAAAAAAACCCCACCTCTACCTGAGTCCTGCACCACCCTTGAAGCCTTTTGCTATGCACAGCAGTGTACTTTATGCATTCCCATGCCCAGTAGGAGGTGGCCATATCCTGATGGACAAGGAAAGCAAGATGTGCATGTGGGCTCACAACTTTGAAATGTCAGAATGGTTCCAAAGCCTCTTTTCAGTTTCTTGAAGCTCCCTCTGACAAAATATTTCTGTATATAGGAAAGAGAAAGAATGATTTTCACTTGTTCAAACTTATTGTATAAACTTCACTCTATCTCCTAAAACCAGAAGGAGCTGCAGGGATGTTTGCCTTCCCATTGTGTCTGACATGAGGACCCCTTCGCCACTGTCAGGGAGCAGAAGAAAACTGGATCCACTTGACATTCTCACTGGTCAAAATCCTTCTGGCAGCAAAGAGAGAGCAGCAACCTTGTGCCTTGCATCTAATCGTGTAGATTTATGTGGTATAAAAGGACCATGACCATTATGCTAGCTCTCTGCACATGGCAGGATTTCACTCAGCAGCTTGGAAGGTCAATTAAGTATTAAATAGCACCCTGGATAGCAGGGTAAGATCACTGGGTGCCATGTAACATTTTTTTACATATCATGAGCTGTGCACAAGGGCATATCTAAATAAAATGCATAGGAAATAGCATCACACAAATGTGATCTACATTTTTTTCTTGATCAAAGAGGCTGAGGGAAAAAAATAATTAAAAAGTAAAAGCCTTATGCAATGAGATTTAAAAGAAAACTTCGGAGGCTGATAAGACGCATCTGGCACAACTTCAAAGTCCATCAAAGTACATATAATCAATGTTTGTCAATAGCAGTTTTGCATCCTTTAATTTATACTTCATGGGTATAAAGCATGATGTTATTAGGATCCAGTCCATACCTTAATTCTGTTTGAGATTTGATGAATCAGGGCTCTATTAAAATTCAGTGCAAATCAGCTTACTCAAGGACACATTACATAAAGTCATGTGTTATCCAACTCCTTTTATCTTGCTGTCTTTCTAACTAGTTAAAGAATCTGGAATTTCATAAACTTGTATTTGTGGCTGGCCACCAACATACTGACTCAAACACATATTGCTTGTAGGCACCTGCTTAAGGTATGCACATGTGGCATAGTCAGGATACCAAAATTATTTCTGTATTTTTGGTGTGTGAAATTTCCTTTAGGAATGTTCGTGCTCCAGAGTAAGGAATCATCAGAAAAAAGGTTCTCTGGCATCCAAATTTCAGTACCTGTCTTTTTCACCAGAAAATCACATTCAGGATGGGAAATTTTGAAGCCCTTGTGATTTCACTGTTTTCTTCCTCGTATTTCAACATGTGGACACTATTTCTATCACTTTCTTCCTTTTCAGGTTCTAAACTGTCTTGGAGAAAGAATGGCCACTTCATTTGTTTTTGTAACATGCAGCACAAACAATATCTGATCAGCAAAAGTTTGTCGGCATTTCTGCTACAGAGGGTTGTTTATTCTTGCAATAATTCTCTGATTTCTTGAGTTGCTACTTTTGTTACAAATGCTTCAGCCTCAGGAGAATAAAGGTTACTCCAGAATTTAGATTTTTAATTTTAAAAAATAATAAATCCTGGTTCTTACATTAGTGGAAAAAAGCTTGAGAACATGAATTCTGATTCATGTCTGAAATTCAGAAAATAATCAAATAACACACTTTGATGCTTTTAAAAATCATATATTATGTAACAAGATCTCACTGTTTTTCAGGTGAGAGAGAAGTATAATTCATACTTTTTTTCCAATTTAAAATAATAGTTGAAAGATAATTCTAATACATGGCAAATGCTTGTTTTTATTGTTAATTTATACTGTTCCCATCCTTGTTACTTACTGATTTGCAACATTTGCCACTGGTCAATGCAGTGATTATCTGGACAGGATGTATTTATTTGATCAGGGCAATCTGTTGAACATTAAACAATATTTGAAGCACGGTTAATTATTTGCACTGAATTAGCTTGGCCTCAAAAGACTGTGGCTTGTCTGAAAAATCATAGGCAAGAAGAAAAAGCTAATTTCAAGGTAAAAACAAGGATGGTTAACAGCGCTTTGACGCTTCAGGTTCTTCCAGTGGTTATTCTCCTAGGGACCACATGTTTGGGCGTGAGTATGTTTTTATTCTCCTTTTCTTTCTGTGTGCCAGCTCTGATGTATCTGCATTTCAGGCCACTGAGGTGACCAAGTTAATGCAATGTAAGAGAGAAGCCCCATGGTTTTTTTTGAAGCAGACATCTACAGTGTCAAGGAATGGCTCTTCCGGGTACTCTGAGTGGCCACACCATTCCTGGTGGTCTGTGGCGGGGAGTGTGGTCTCTCTCCTGGCCTTGGACACTAAGAAATGCTCCAAAACCCTGGGCTGCAGCATGGGCAACTCGTCTTAAAATCATAGAATGTTTTGGGTTATAAGCACCTTAAAGATCATCTTGCTCCAACCCCCTTGCCATGGATAGGGACAACCTCCACTAGACCAGGTTGCTCAGAGCTCCATCCAGCCTGGCCTTGGGTATTTCCATGGATGGGGCATCCACCATCTCCCTGGGCAATCTGTGCCACTGACTCACCTCCCTCACCGTAAAAACTTTCTTCCTCATTTCCAGTCTTCATTCTGAAGGGACTAAATGTCTGATTAAACAGGTCAGGTAGGCCCTGCCTTGGCAGTTTTGCAAACTCTTCTGTAAAAGGTAGAATATGTTTTGAATGACTGAATTATCGTTGTCGCTAACGTGGGAGGAAGGTTAATGGCAAAATATTCAACACAGCTAGGGGTGACCAGAGCTCTGCTCTGGCAGAACTTGATATACTTTCTTACATCTATTCATCTCCTCTTTAAAGAAGACTGGAAGAATGACTTGTAATCAAAGGAAAGTTAAAAGTCAGTTTTAAAAAAAAATTTCTTTTGTTCTTCCAAGCAATCAAGTAGGTTTTCTCATGAAGGAATCTGAGGTTCTTTAAAACATCTGCTTTCTTAGTGACTTTTCCTATGTGTGCAGGTTCATAATTACTGAAATGCATTGCAAAAATTCAGATGTTGACGTGTTTAAATTGAATTCTTTGGGAAAAATATATAGTGAGGGTGTTTAATGGGGCATAGATTTTTTTAAGAAGCCTGGAATTTGAGATGAGTGATTTTCACAACTTAATAAAGTAATTAATAATTAGTGTATCACCAGGACCCATGCCACATTTGGTCCAGTATGCATGTAGCATCTTGCTGAGAGGACCAGCTCTAGGGTACTTAAATGCCAGTTTTACAGACTTTGTGGGAACCCCATCTAAAACAAATAAGTTCATCATGAATTTGGCAGTGTTAATTCATGCTTAGTTAGGAAGATGTGGGACCAGTTTTAGACAACATGAAGTTTTGCCCAGATTTTTTCTAAAGAGTCCTAAGTGTTAGATTGAGTCAATGCTTTGACATTCCTAAGTTGACTTTGCTCTAAAAATTGCTATGGAAAATGTAAAGTATATCTCCCCCTGTCCCTGAAAATTCATTAACATTGCTAAAATGCAAAAGCAATTCTGCTGTCACTGAAAAGCAGCACGACAGAATATTCAGCAGGCTAGTTTTTAATAAAACATGCTTTTTCTTCATAATTAATATAACAAGGTTTTCTGGCTTAGCACTTGGCATGGATCCCAGAAAAAAAAAAAAAAAGAGGGAATGAGTTGCCATGATGTGACCATTGCATGACAAACAAGTTATGAGAGGGGATATTTTGTCTTAATGATTTGTCCTGAAGAAAAAGTTGCACTGAAATAGTTTGAATGAAAAGATAATAGATGCTGAACTTAGCTGAAAACACAGAAAACAGTCTTAAATTCATATTTTCATCCTTTTCTAGAACTATCTTTATAATTTTTATTTGAATCTGGTTTTAGAAGTTTTTATAAGAAGATAATTAATATATATTATTGGTGAAATATAGCAGAAGTCAAACATGGGTTTAAGCAGTAGCTCATGCTGAGTCAGTCACAATAGAACAAGAAAATACTTGGACATTCATGGATCTGGCAGGTTTGGAGCAGAACCCTAGGACAAAAATTTTCATTCAGTTCTTTCATACTACCTGAAAAGAAGTTGATTCCATCTGCATGAATCCAAACTATTTCCATAAAAGGCATAAAGCTGCATGGAGAGCACTGAAATTGGTCCTTTACTTTAGAATATGTGATGCAACTGCATCAAAGATTGTCTTCAGACATGGCAGGTATTCTTGGGTTGGGGTTTTTTACCCCTGCTTTTCATTCCACTTCTGCTCAGCAAGACACTGTAGTAGAAATGTGCCTGCCATCAAGGTATATTGTGTTGTTAAGTATTCCTTAATTAGTCAAAGAGAAAGCCAAAGAACTCTGCTGCAACTGAGCTGTGTATCCTCAGTTATCCAGACTTGTATTGAAGCAACTTTTCTGGAATGCACTGAGAGCTAAATGACACACTTAAATGTTGTGCTGAGTTGGGCTAGAGAAATCTGGAACAGGACAATGGGAAGTTGGATCCCACAACACTCCAGTGACAGCTCTTCCCGTACACCAGGCTGCAGCTCCCACTTAATAGTGTTCTAAAGTGATTCAGCACATGTTTGCAGGAAAAAAAGTTATTTTTAAATCTACCGGTATTCAGATCAGGCCTTTTCCTTGTATCAGATATCCCTGCAAACTCACCATCCCTGGCAGCGGGGAGGAAGACTTGCAAGGGTCAGAGTAGCAGAGGTGGCTCTTCACTGAATATTTTGGAACTTCAAAAAATTGATGTCCACTTAGTTGTGTTGGAAAGTGTTTTGAAATCATGAGCCTTGTTTAATCCAATAACCAAGTGCACTTAGTAGTGGAAAGGGAAGGATAAAAGTATCACATTAAGATCAAACAATTGCAAAAAAGAAGCCCTTATCATAAGGGCCTATCTCCCTCTTGGCCCACAGAACACAAGATACTGTTGCCAGCAGTGCAGGTCTTTCCTTGCCTCAGGCACTTGGAGACCAACATTTTAGGGTGTTCCAAAGTCTACTCTGTCTGACATCTTTTTCTAGCCCCCAGCGGATCCGTTCCTGTTGTAAACTCCCACTGCTGCTTCCCTCACCCTCACTGCAGGGCTGCACCACGCACACAGGGCTTCACGCTGCGCGGTGTCGATCACTGTGAAGAGAAGCGAATGCTGCCAAGCCCTCCTGGATTTGTGGCCCACCAGGTGTAATGCCCTTCTGCAGTGCTCACCTAAATTCGCCTGATGCAGCAGGAAAGCAACAAAGCCCTGGGAGCGCCCCCAGCTAATTTTGCACCGTGCTCTCAGAGAGGGAAGCGTTCCTCCCTGACCCCCGAAGGCAATCAGCTTATGCCCTGCAGCGTGCAGGTTGATATCCCGTGTAACTAAAGGGACTTAATGACTTTGCATAAGCTTTAAGTCTAGCAGCATAACCTGCATTCCCAGTACTGGCTGCAGGAGTGTTTGATAGCACAGGCACTCGTGTTAGTGTGACTAGCTGGCTCCCGCAGCCCCCTGGAACACATTTTGTAGCTTCCCTGCGCCGTGGCATCCAAAGCTGACCCCATTTTTCACCTGGGAGCACGAGTGCACTTCAATCACCAGTGAGCTTTGAAAACATCCAGCTGCTACCAGGCCACCTCTTACAGAGCAAAGATTAATTTGGTAACTTTGATCTCTTGGAAAACAGGAGCAGGTAACTCCTGAGCAGAGGACCAAGCTGGTTTCAGCAGCGCCTCTGAAGGATCTTGCTTTTGTTTTGGATCCCTGTGGGTTTTGTATCAGGAGCTACCATGAGAAAGGTTCACCACTAAATAATCAGCAAAATAAAGATTTTAAGTGTGAGCTTCTCTGGGTACTCTGGGACTGGTTGATAAGGAACACGCCATTTACTCTGATGCACAAATTGCAGTTCAGTGTGGTGGCAGGAGATGCCTTGTTAGCAGAGAAGTGAAGAATTGAAGAGGTTTTGGTGGAATCCTTTCAGAGAATGGTTTCCCAGGCTAAAAACACAACATGTGTTGCATGTGTGCTCCAGATGATAATATGCCCTGCTTTCATTATACTGCAACCATGGCCTTGGCTGAGAAATACAATGTCATTGCTGGAAAAGCCACTTTCTCTTGAAGTTCAAAGACTGTCACTACCCAAGATGGTTGCAGGCAAAAATCTGGCTGATTGTAAGAGCATCAGAACTGTCGATTCCCTCCTCCTTTGGCAAGCAGCCCAGACAAAGGTTCCTACTGAGAGCTGTCAGCAGGATCAAGGGGTTCACTACGAGAAGGCAGTATCTGTGTCTGCCCTCGTGGCTCCTTCATGGCTTGTGTCACTTGTGGATGGAAGCTGATCAAATACCCATCTTCATTCTCCAGTTCAACCCCATCCCACCTCCTTCTTGGCTGCAAAGCTGTGACTGCACACATGAACAAATGAAAGCATAATATTTGTTTTTCTGCCGCAGAGCTCACTTTGTGACAAGTTGCAGGAGAATTTGCAGGACTTATTGCAATTGAGTGAATAAGCCAATTCCTACCAATGCAGTTTAATACTGGAATTCCTGAAGTGCTTTGTTGCAGTGTCTGTGTATGTATAGAGCTGATTTTTGTCTCTCTTGCTACACTGCCATGCAAGCTTGAGCGATTGCACTGTTTTCTCTGGAAGTCTGTTTTGCACACATGTAAATTCACAGCATAACTGGGTTATCACCTTTTTGCTCTCTTTCTCCACCTGCTTTGGTGTTTTAGTGATTCATTTTTATTGTAATAAGAGGTAGCAATGTACCCAAGACACAATAAATAGTTCAATTGGAGAATGGTCTTGACAGCTGCAAATAACTTCCCTTGAATTTAGGGCCAAATCTTCCTGGGTTTATTCAAAAAGAATTGCTGGAGATTAACTGGACATTTTTGTCTGAGAAAGAGCCATAGGATTCCATTCTGAGATAAAGAAAGCTCATGGTTCTGTCATTCCTCTTTGAAATCTATTACATTTCATTAGTCTCTCTTTCTTAAGAAGTTGAAATGGAAAAATTGCATGTATCATGTATGTACAATGTAATTAGTACAAAACATATTTAGAAAAATTTTGAAGATTCTTTGGAGAAATGACATTTTAGTGAAGTGCTAATCATTACAGTGACAAAATACAAGAAAGGTCAGGTGAAATTAGGATATTTTGAATGTCACCATTTTTTTCTAGGAGACCTATAAATGTAGTTGGCTCCATAGTCAGCAGTGCACTGTACCCATATAAAATGTCCCTCTGAGTTTTTTTTTTTTTTTCTTCTTTTTACTGTTTGGGGGTTTTTCGGTTGGGTTTTTGTTTGTTTGTTTGTTTTTGGTGTGTCTTTTTTTTTGTTTTGTTTTGTTTTGTTTTGTTTTGGTTTTTTTTTTTTTGTAGGGTTTCTTTTTTATGAGCCTGAAGTAGTAAAATTTAAAATTGCTGCCTGCAAATTCTTCCAGCTCTGTCCCACTGCAGAGCTGCTATGAACAGAACCCAGTGATTTTATTCCCTCTTGAGAGAGCACACAAAGTATCGGTGTCGAGCTGCAGCAAAGGAGACCGTTTGGTGAAACCAGCCCACGGTCTAATTTCTTCTCCTCCCGCCCCGCTTCCTTTTGTTCAAATCCTGCTCCTCCTTGGGCTCAGTGTTGCACCTCGTCGGAAGGACAAGATCCTCCTCTGCTGGCCACGAGCAATACGGCACTGCAGGCAGGAGGCCCTGCCTTCTCTGCCCCTGCCTGCCTCCCTCCTGCAGCCCCCTCCTGGACCCCCACCCTGTGCACCCTCCGGACAGCCTTCTTCTGTATCCATGTCTAACATCCTGCATCCCCCATCCTGCATTCCACATCCTGCATCCCCCATCCTGCATCCCCCATCCTGCATCCCCCATCCTGCATTCCACATCCTGCATCCCACCTCCTCTCCTGGAGGGGGTGAAGGGGAGAGCTCCAGCACACAGGAGGGAAGGGATGAGCTCTTCCTCCTCCTCCGCTGCACACCACCATGGCAAGCTTCACGCCATGAGTCAAAAAGCTGAAATTTGGCCCTCTCCTGGCTAGCAGGGGTGAAAATGCTTCAAAACCAGTGTGGTCTGGTGAGTGGTCCAGGGGACCCCAGGACAGAGAAGAAAACTCTCCATGCTGAGTAGTCAGCTCTGCCTGAGGTTTTGCCCCCTGTGGCTCTGCTGCTGCAGCTTGTGACAGGCACACGAGGAGGGAGAGCTGCAGCACAAAAGGAGATACAGGAGCCTTACAGTAAAGATTGTGTTTAACTCCTGGATTCTTTCTGCTGGGTGCTCCAGAAGCCTTTGTTCCCAGTAATATTTATACTGTGGCAGCAGACAGAGGCTTTCATCCAAAAGCAGGAATCAAAATCTGGGACTCGGTCACCAGCCACCAAGCTGAAGGATGATACTGTAAACCTGCATAGTGCTGAGGGCACCGCTTTATTGCAAGAGGGAGTTTAGGGTACCTGCCTTTCTGTGGTCAGCTCTACCCACGTTTGGACAGAGCAGCAGGTGGATAACCTGGGAAAAAGTAGTGTAGCACAATGCTGCATCTCTCATCTTTCCTATTTGCTTGGGGAATGAGCACTGTGAGACTGTCATCTCCACCCTACAGCTGGGGAAACTGAGGCACAGAACAGCCTGGTGCACCTCACTCAGCCTGGGCTGAAACCCTCCAGCATTCCCTGGGGTGCCAAGGGCTGCCCCCAGTGCAGGAGCAAACTCACTCAGTCAAACCTCTCAGAGCCAAACCCTTTCCAACCCCATAAGGCAAACACCACAACAGGGCAGCACTAAGAGCTGGAGAGTGAGATTAAATGTTTCTGGCATCATCCTGCCCCCAGTGCTGCTTCCTTGTTCTTTGTTTCATCTGTTCCTCTAAAAGAGAGGAGTACACTTGCAGGGTTTGTTTTGGTCTGTGTTTATGGGTGAACACTACCACTAATTGTAAATGGAGCAATTAGACCTTTGCTTTATGCGCTTTCCATTGGGGTCTGGCAAAGGATCTGACAAATGCTGTACCTGCACTCAAGAAACATATACACCAAGGACAGAGCTTTTACAGCCTTCTCATTTACCATCATCTCTGCACTCATTCAGGAGGGGCAATTGTGTGAGGATGTGTGTCCTTCCAGCTGCAAAGGATTTAGTTCTGTATGTGTGTGGCTCACTCAAATGCACCTGGGAAGGGGCTCTGCCGAGTGGTTCAGGGGACATTGCTCTCATTAAAGTCAGTGGGGAAGAGGAGAACTGGAGTTTCTGTTCTCCCTGGCTCAAACACAAGAGGGATGCAAAGGTGCCTGAAGCAAAAGCTCATTTATATATTCCAGACAATATTCACAAACGTGAATTCTGAGCTTTTTACTTTGTCCTGCTTCTTATTCATTGCTTCTGATTCATTTGTTCTTAGTCTCAACCAGCATTATCTGAGAATATCTTTCTTCTATATTTAAAGTGTGACTAAACAGGGCACATATTTACAGTTAATTGTATCTGTAGCAATGCATAGGTGCACATAATAATTGCGTGTGTATGTATACTGTCTTTACTATCTGTGTTGAATTGTTTGGAAATACATTTTATTCCCTAAAATTATGTGAGGGATGAAGAATAGCAGCTTCAAATCTCCTTCACACCCACTGTTATCATGTGTGTCCTCACTGCAGGTGGGTAATCTTGTCCTCAGCTGGGATTTAGAGCAAGAGGAAAAGCAAACGGAAATTGTCACACTGGGGACGTGTCCTGGTGTAGAGTCAGTGCCTTTCCTTTCAGAAAAACCTCACTCACACTCTTCAAAGGCTAAGAGCTGTTTTCCTTCTTCTTCTGTTCCCTTTTGTTGCTTGCCCTTGATCATGAGCCAAACAGGAAAGGCTGGAGCCCCACATTGGAGGTGGGACACATGGCATTTCCTCCTGGAGAGTGCCAGAAATATTCTCCTACATCCAAAGATTGTTGACAGCCTTCCAGCTCGGGGGTCCAGGTCCTACTAGGTGCACCAAGTGTAAGGTCCTGGGCCATGCTGCATTGCCCAACATCCATTCTGCCACCTGGGCACCTCCCAGCCTCCGGCTTTGGCAGCCAGCTGCAGCACAGCCTCTGGCAGCATCTCAGAGAAGCTGGACGAATAGCCAGTGTGCCATCACCTCATAAGCAAAGAGACAACTTAACTCATTCAGGTCAGGTTTGCCCCAAATCAGACCAGCCTAGCAGCTTAGACTGTATGCTTGGAAAAGCCAGACGTCTCCCATGGGTTGTTGACATTTTGTTACCCTTTTCAAAGAGCTCTTAAAATCTAGGTCAGTTAGCTCCAAAGTGGAGGGGGGGAACAGCCTTATCTGGATGTCCAGCACTACAGGCAAACAGAATCTTTGTACTGTAAGCAAAGCTGTGTGCTGGCTTCTGCTTTATCCAGAAAATGACTCTCTGACCTTTATTATCTCATGCAGGCTTCTCATTCTTCCTTCGGGGCCAACATGATGGAGGGTAAGTGGTTTCAGTTTCTTCATTTCAATTTCTGCCTGCCACAAAACTGAGAGGCTGACAACCTGGTTCATCAAGACCCTTCACTAGTGCCCAGTGCTGAATTATATTAACTTCATAGAGAGCCTTGCTGTGCCTAAAATATGGTCTATGATCAAGTAGAAAGTCTGTTTGACTTTGGACAAGTAATATGGTGAGTTCTTTCAGACCCCCACATGTGCTCTGTCAGTGCAGGAGACAATGCTGCATCATGTCCCAGCCAGGAGTGTGTCTGACACACTGGAGACAAAAACAGAGGTACAGCAGCAGTACCAACGTGCAGCTGATCACAGGGTTCTCCTGGATCACACCTGGAACTCTCAATTCTGTCCCAAACCAGGACTTTTCTGCCATTCTCTGTCTTCTTGTTCTTTGGGGACTCATGGGTGGTACAGTGGGCCATGGTCTGGAGGAGAGGTCATGGTGCTGGGCTGCAAACCTCACAGAAGGATAAGCAAAGAGCCTAGTTTGGGATCAAAACTGGAGGTCAAATAAATGAAGGCTGACTTTCCTTTGCAGCATGCAACTAACTGTGGAACTTATCCCTGCAAGGCTTAGTCCTAAGTGCTAGAAGATTCAGAAACAAGCCCATGCAAGTAAAAATCGTTAAAGGCTGTGTCGCATTAAGATGTTGATAAGGGAAAAGCTGTGATGAATATTGTGTGAGGATGTGTAGGATGTGTGAGGATTTGTACACCCTTTCACAGCCTACGTGGTCCATGTAGAAGGTTACGGTTTTACTGATAAATTTGGTATTTTTGCAGGTAAGCCCTGCTCTTTATTTTCTTGATTTCAGTGGCTGTTAGACCTGAGTTTATAATGCATATCTAATTAAATATTACAATAATTTTGCTCCTTTTCCTTCAAAATAATAAGGTGGATTTTAGTATGCACTCATTATTCATCTGCATTCCTGTTCATTCCAGTGGTATTTGGGCTTTTAAGTCAAACCAGAAATCTTGTTACTCATACAGCAGTGCCCAAATCAGTGTTACTGTTCTAACAACCTGTGTGTAGAAAACAAATTTCCACATCATTTTTATGTCTGAGCTCAGTATTTGGGTTCTGCAAATATTTGGCCACAGTCATGCACTTGATTCAGGGTTTGCACAGCCTTGTGCAAACTGGTTGATCTGCTTTTTGATGGTAGCTTATCCCTTTAACAATTTCTTAACTCATTCCCTGCCTTATGGTGTATGGTCCTACATCTGTCCCCCCACTGTTCCTAAAATCTCCTACTCCCCATCCCCCTTAATGCCTCCACTCCTTCACCCCACATCCATCCCTCTGAGGAAAAAAGTGCTGCAAAACTGCTTTTAAGTAACAGCCACAAAACTATTTGAAAAGCTTTCTGGCTTTGTTGTTAGCTGCTCTCCCTTCTTTCTGAAGCTGCAGCTACTCCCAGCCACAGCCTGCTTGGGAGGGAGGAAATACTGTGAGGTCTCATCTCTGCAGAAGTAAATGTGGAATATCTCATTATTTAAAATACAGTCAGGATTTCAGCCTCATAAAAATAAGACTGCAATAATCTCAGAGCTGGGGACAAAAAGTATTTAGGGGGGTGGTAGGAAAACTCATCCTGCTTAAATTAGGCCAGATTTCAGTCAGTCTCCAGAGGTTCAGAGAGCTTGAATAAATGCTGGGTACTTTCTGGCACTCTTGATGTGTGTTGGCAATAGGCTTTAACTCTGCACATCACTCATCTTGACAACTGCAGTCCAACAAAGTTACCTCGCAATTCAGGTCACCCGATGGCATCCTAATGCATCACTTTCCCACTTGGAACATTAGTCATCACTTGATCCAGGGAAGGTTTTGAAAACAGTGTGACTGTCGGCATTGGGGTATCTGTTCTCTCCGTAACAGAGAGCCCGTGTCAGCTAATGAACAAGGGGATATTGATCAGAAATCCATTGCTTGATTGACAGCTCTTGACAATGTGAAAAACTGCAGATGAAAGCTTGCACAGTTTAAAAGATCACCCAGACCTCAAAGCTGATTTGAAGCTTTAAAAGTCAATCTCTGTCTATCAATTATGGGGGGATTTTTTGTACTACACAGAGGAAAGTTATTCTTTGAAAATTTGCATGCAGGATGTCTAATTTAATTTCATGTAATAGTCACATTTCAGTGACAAATGTCAGATCATTGCTTTTTTAAGCATGTTAAGGTTTTCCAGCACTTACAAAGAACGAACACTCTGATTTAGTAATATGTTTAAATCAACCAGTGATCAGACTTTGTGCTTTAATTATGTGCTCAGATAAAAAAAAGTGTTGCTTTTGCTTTACTAAACCTATGGCTTGTTATGAATAATTTAAAAAAATGGAATGGGAGCACTTCTTAAATAAGATATGTGGAAGCCAAATAGTTATTTAGTGTCAGAACAGTGATAAATAAGAAGACATCACTTAGTTTGAAATCATATGCCCCAGTGAGAGTTTTCTGGTCTTTGTTTTTCACTGCTTCATGCAGCTGGAGATGACATGGAACAAGTGGGAGATGGGAAACATCATTTATGTGACCTGTAGGAGCTATGTCTGTTTCTCAGTTTCATGAAGGATAGCAATGGGGAAAGCAGGGACACTGGTCATTTCTCAGATCTGTTGCACTCTTACATCACCTTGGCTGGTTTCCCAGCCAGTAACCTCAGCTTCCTGATTCCTATATCCACATGGGGGACAGGGTACCCAATAGGGTTTGCTGATGTCTTCTGAGCCTTTTCCACATGCACCCTGAACTCCATGCCTTGGCCATTACATTTCTTGGAATGGTAATTGCCAGCCCTTGAGGGGGTTGCTCAGGGTTGGCTGCTTTACCTCAGCCCTGGCTACCTGAAGCTGCCCACTTCAAGGGCTGCTGGGTGCCCAACTGGCCTCAGGTGTGCTATAGCCTCTCCCAAAACTGCCCCATCAGTGCACATGGAGGATTGTGCCCCCAAACCTCTCAGAGCCACCAGAAGCACATCTTGCAAAATGTGAATTACATCTTGGCCGTCTTGTTTACAGAAGAGATGAACTTAAAAATCGTTCCTAACATGTCAAGTAATTACATAAGTATGCTTAATAAATGATTAATCTGTTGCTGAGAAATCATGCCAAACAAAAATCAAGTGACAGTAGTGTCATTTCTTAAAAACACACACAGAGCAGTTGGCTTAAAAACCAGGGTAGATGATTCTACAATGGCTTAGCTATTTGTGCTCATTCAGGGCACTAATTTTTCCTCTGTTGATTCAGAAGAGTCTTCACCAGCCTCTGTAAAGCATGCTGGCATGTTTTCAGTCTGCCTTTCGCAGTTGTCACTCCCCTGTTCATCCTTCATAACTTTTAGCAGGTATATTTTTCCATAAAAAAGGATACCCGATCCTCCAGACAGCATCTGTGGAATAAAAGCCAGCATGCCTCTCTAAGATTCTGAAAATAAACAGGGGATACAAAATCAGACTACTTCAGACAGTTCCCTCAACCTCAAGTCGTTTGCAAAATCTCCTCTCCAACAAAGTGAACTTGGAGGCTGCATTTCAGGCAAAACTTCCTTTTTGTTTTTCTTCCTTAACTACATCACATTAATTTTAATTTTTTTCAGTGTAGACAATGTCCTTATCTTTCAGCAAGATCCTTCTGTTCCTCAGCAAGGCGCACACTTCTGCAACACTTGCACATAGTCGAGACTCAGCTCCTGTGGAAATAATGAGCTGAGGAAAAGGAGTCTTGACTTGACATAGCAATAAATGAGGTGAAACTTTCCTCTATTTTTTTTTTTTGTGAGAAACGAGAGTTGGCATGTAGGAAAAAAAAAGAAAAAAGATGGTTCTATTTTAATATGAAATATAAAACATCCATTGTACAAATGTGAAATTTCTTTCTTTTTTTCAGAAGCAAAGAAAGAATAAAGATAAAGGCTGCAAGTGAATGAATGAGGAGAGAAAACTAAGATAATGCAGTCGATAATCAGTTCAAGGCAGAGCATTATCCATGGGGCCATCGGTCCAGCCCTAGGGGAGAGCTTTTTAAAATGTCTCTGTACGTAGCTTAGCTTTGCTCATTACCACAGCTTGTCTCTGAAACACTGGAGTGGCTTCCACTGGCAAGAGCTGTACCTGTGCAAGGAGCCGCCAGTCCACTTTAATCAAACACCCCCTGCGCGGCTGGCAGAGCCACGCTCCCCGCGGGCTCCGGGAGTCCTCTGGCTCCTGTAGGCCTCGGGCTGGCAGAGGCAGGGATGGGCTCCTCAGCACGTGTCTGCAGTGCCAGGCCCTCACGGCTCGGAGGCTGTTTTGTGGGTGAGAAGTCACGGAGTTTTTGCAGGTGCCGTGGGCCCTCTGCTCCCCCTGATTGCTCAGACTGGGACTCTGTGTCCCCGCACACAGCGGGGCCCCTGTGCTGGGGAGGGCCCTGCCTCGTTCTGCAGCAGCAGTGGTGATGGTCAGCAAAGCAGCTGGACAAAGAAAATCCCTTCTTCTTACAGGAACCTGAATAATATCTTTTTGTGCTGGTACCAGCCTCATCATCTGCCCTGGCTGTGGTACCACAAAGAGGGCTCCTTATGCTTTTGCCTGAAGAGCCTGGTCTGCATCCCCTCTGGGCATCCTGGCTGTCACCAGAGGAGCCAACTGGGCAGCCAGAGCCCCAGTGCCCTCCAGGAGCATCCTCGAGGGCAGCACTGGGTCCAGCTGTGCTCAGGATGGCCATACTGAGCACTAGATGAGCTCTGCCTATGCCAAGGAAGAGCCGAACAGCGTCTTTGGTCCTCAGGATGTTCATTAAACCCACTGACATCCCAAATGAGCTGAAAGGGAAAAGTACTGTCCATCTCAGGAATAACTTCTTTCATAATTTGTCTCCTTCCAATTTTAATTCCTCTGTTCTTTCACTCTCCTCTCACCCCTCCCTGCAGATGAGGCTGATGACTATGAGAACTATTACTACTCTACAGAACCGAATCAGGACACTAACCTCCAGCAGGAGCTATCGGAGGAATTTAGCTGGATCAAGAGATCATTAGGTGACATCTTTGACATGGAAGGTACCTGTCAGGGGTGGGCAGGAAGGCAAGGAAGGGGTAAAATCCCAACCCTGTGCTTGAAGCATGAGTGTGGCAGGCCTGGCTGCCAGCCTGCTCTCGAAATGCTGGCATCAAAGGGATGAGTTAGGAGAATCGTTTGCAGTGTTCTTCTTTGTATTTCTCTTGTAAGGATCCTGTGTTTTATCTCCAGGTTTCACAGGATGGATTCTGATCATGCAGAACATTTCTGATTGCTACTACAAAAAAGCACAGGCTTATTTGTCTATAGACACTGTAAGATGTAATTGCTGTTTTCATGGGATATATGTTCTGTATTTATGCTAGGAACCAAATGTAGAGCAGGTTTCTTTTTTTTTTTTTTTTTTTTTTTCTTCTTCTTCTTTTATCAGTTGCAGGGGTTTTATTTCCTTTTCATTTTTTGTTTGCCAAACTTCAGGAGAACAGGAAAGGATCCTAGAGATTGCTCAGGGGACTCAAAAGGAGAGGCAGGGAAGTTGCCTATCTCTGCTCAAAGGAAGGGATTTGTCCCATTACAACTCTGTAATAGGGCAAGGGAATAGAGGATCTCCAGACCTAAAGCTATGAGCCACTGCAGCTTGGAATAAACTCTGCAGCAAATCATACCACTCCTGTGGGTGCTGAGTTGATGCACAAGCACAGCACTTGTTACACAGGATGCTGTGCCCAGGAAGACAGACTCCTGCGACCACAAAATGCAAGAAGAAAAAGCAGGTGATGAGGGTTGAGAGACTGAAAGATCTTCATCCTTACCTCTGCAGACTCATGCTCCTCCAACCCCTGCAAGAATGGTGGTACGTGTGAAGCCAGAGGAAGTGACTTCAGCTGTCACTGCCCCAAGCCATACGGTGGGACTACATGTGAAAAAGGTAATGGCTCTTTTGCTAACCTACACTCCTTATTTTGGCAGTTAATGCTACTGTTGCAACTTTATAAACCTGCTGTTTGCTGAGCTGAGTGTTCTGACAGCCCAGAGCAGTCATGTCCATAGTTCTTAGGACCTCATCCAGGCCAAAGTCTGTCTAAAGAGCATCCAGTAAAATAAACTTCAGGAGTGCAGAGAGTGCTCCTCTGTGCCCTGCAAGGTGGGCAGTGGGGAGCTGCTCATTGGTACACAGATTTTTTGCCATAGATGCTGTTAACAAGAAATGAGATCCCAAGTCCACATCTGCCAAATGAAAGCTTCCTTGGACCATCAAGGGAAGGCATCTTGCCATGATCCCTGCAAGGGCACAGCTTTTGTGCACACACAAATGCTGATTATGTACTTTATGTGTGTTTTCCACAGTGGAGGACATGTGTCTGGAGAAGAACTGCCACTTTGGTGACTGCCTGATTATATTAACCCCACCCTATTTTAAGTGCAGCTGCAAGCCTCCCTACAAGAGACCCTCCTGCCAGCGTGGTGAGCACTCAGCTGGGCACAAATTGTGGTGGGGACAGCACCATGGCCAGTCTGCAGTGGGAAATCACCCACTGCAGAGGGTGATCCTGCCCTAGTAATGCTGCAGCTCCCATCCATGGGCCTGGCCAGTGATGAGTTGTGTTTGATTTGAGGGTGGTGGTTCAGTCACTGGTAAACCCCCATTCCACAAGGTATCATGAGAACTCAGAACCAACAGGCTGAGTGGGAGCTCTCCCCAGTTTCCATTGGGATGCGAGTGGCTGTGTAGTGTTCAGCACATTGACAAGGCTGTTCTGTGTTTTGCACATTGACAGCATCCAAACAGTGCAGCCCAAACCCTTGCAAAAATGGAGGCACCTGCAAACGGAACAGATACAGATCAAAATTCACCTGCGAGTGCCCTGAACCTTTCAGAGGGAGATTCTGTGAGATCGGTATGTCACAGCCCCTCAGGGGGAGGGCTGAACCTCCAGAGAGCCAGGGGCTGGCTTCCCCCTGCAGCCAGACTAGCTGATGCGATTCCTGTGGTGACCTCTTGTCACTGGTCCAAGAGCCTGACTACACCGGGGCACCGGGGACCTTGGAGAGAGGGTCAGAGGAAGAGGCTGACTTCTGCAGCTACTGCTGGCAAAGGGACTTGAAACAGTTCCCACCTTGGTGTTTTCTAAGTGTGCTTTGGCAAGGTCCCACTGGTATATAAGAAGTGAGGTCCAGAGGTCCTCAGAGGCTGCACATCACAAGACGTGTTGGGAAGAAATGTTGGGATTTCCTTAAACATTCAAAATCTGATGTAGCGAAGATGCCTGCCCAGTTGCCTGTGACTCTTTAGGCTGAGGGGCCTGCTTCTGATAGGTGACATTTGAAGTCAATCAAGCTAGATGTTGGGACATTATTCTAACTTCTGGCCTGTGTGCAATAAGAAACATAATTACTTGTCCCAGTAGGTACTTCTGATCCTCCATAAAATGAATGTAGGACAAGAAAGGGAAGGAAGAGGAACCACTTTGAGTAAAGAGCAACACAAAAGTCATTTTCATATAAGCATTGTCTTTCTACAGGACCAAATGATTGTTATGAAGAGGACTCCTCTACATATAGAGGTAGAGTGAACCAAGCAGAAAATGGTAGGACCTGCCTGCACTGGAATTCCCACCATCTCTTGGACCATCCTTTTAATGCCTTTATGGAGGATGCTGACTCATATGGCATTGGTGAACACAACTTCTGCAGGTAATATTTTGAAGAAGCAGCTGTAGAGGTCTGTATCAAAGAGATCCTTGAGAACAAACTGCTCACGAATTTAAGAAACTGATGGTGTTAAGATCTCACATCTTTTTAGACACTGCCTGCCCATAAAACACCAGAATGTTAGAGATGCCTTCTCTAACCATGCTGATATGAGGCTTCCAGAAGCTGCCCTCTTTGTTTTGAACCAGTCCCACATTTTTCATATGGCTAAGATAGGGAATAGGCATGGGAATAGTAAAATGGCAGTATTGTATGCCTCACTCAGGCCTCTTCTTTGTCAATCTTATGAAATATTATCTTTGTTCATCTCCCATATGGGAACATGAAGCTTCCCCCTAAGAATCCTCAGCTCCTTCACTAATTTCATGAAGATTTCCCCCATCCCACTGGCTGATTCTCTCAACTGTTCCCTTCAGGAATCCTGATGAGGATGAAAAACCCTGGTGCTACATCAGGAAAAATAATGAAGTGGACTGGGAATACTGTGATGTTTCACCCTGCTCAGGTAAAGAATTAGAAGCAAGTGATTTGGCAGCATGTAGGTGGTCTAGAGCAGCAGGCAACTCCCTGCTGCTTAACCCTTCCAGTCTGATATTAACTCTGCATTGTACATCTGCTGTCTCTTCCAATGCAGCTGAAGAGACCCCAACAGAACCCCCTACAGACCCCCCTGAAATATTCCAAACATGTGGACAACCAGAAGTTCGTAGGACACTCAAGAAGATCTATGGTGGATCCAAGGCTACACCTGGAAAACATCCCTGGATGGCATCACTGCAGAGACAGACTCCAGATGGGAATGAACATTTCTGTGGTGGAGTGCTAATTAAATCATGCTGGGTTCTTACTGCTGCACACTGCCTTGAGTAGGTGCATGTCCTATCTTTAGGGTAGATAAATGTATAAAAATCAGAATGGTTAGTGAAGACAGCTTGGTATCCAACTTATTTGCAATCAACATGATTGCTAGGAGTCAAATTGAAAGGGAAACACATGTGTGGACAGAAAAAAAAATGAACGCATTCAAAAAAAAGGTTTATATGCTTGAAAATGGGAAATAACTGAAAATAACAAATTTAGGCCCCATTCAAACAAAATGAGCTAAAGAAGTTGTGTGAGAGGAAAAAAGGAGGAAAGTAGGAAGATTTTGCGATGTGTAAGAGAAGAATTCTATGCAAACTTCAGGAGATATTGGGATGCCATAAGCAATCCCAATATCACCTGTTACATCACCTATTACATCAGAATTAAGTTCTTCAAAACAGTCAAAATATGCACTTAGCTTTAATTTTTTTCTGTGTCAGCTGGCTTAGAATATTACATTTCCTTCAACACTTGTATTGAATCAGTTGGAAACCACCACCCTAGGAAACAGGTAAATTACACACTGGAAATAATTTCAACACATATGATTTAAAATATGCTCAGACAATGGCAAGCAACTCTACTCCCATGGCTATATGAGCTGCCACTCATCATCACTGCCACAGTAATAGACTGTGCACACTGCTACTCTGCCCTAAAATGCAAACAAAATCATGTACATGCAGCTTTAAATCACTTTATTTCATGATTGCAATAAGTTAAGAGCACATACATTTTCCAACACCACTGCTTTCCTATCTAAGCCTTCCTATAATGATTTTAGGAAATCTCTGGCCAAGCTTTACAACAGGCAGAAATATCTTGACTTCTTGTTACTAAAAATGCAGGTTTACACCACCACTGATATAAAATGTCTGTATATAAATGACTTTTTTTTTTTTTTCCAGAAACTCAAAAACAAAGATCCAAGTCATCCTTGGCAAGCAGAACCTCAAGAAGAAAGAGGATCATGAGCAAATATTTGATGCAGTGCAAATAATTTTACATGGGAAATACAGAGAGGAGAGGGATCATGCCCTATACAACGATATTGGTAAATCCTTTATTTGATATTCTCGTGGCTCACCTCCAACCTTTGTTGTTTGAAGTGCCTCTCTCCCACTAAAGTCAATGCAAAATTCTCATTGAGACTATGCTCTGGAAATGATCAGGCCAAACTGTGATCTAGACCCGTATGAATCCTGGGATGTAAATTGTGATGGGCAGGCAGAAGTCACAACTTGGGAGGAGCCAAACAATAGGAACAGGTCCAGCATAGGGGGGCAAATGGAATGTTGGGTTTATGCAGCTTGGCATGGTAACACCTGCTAACAATAGTTAGGGATCAAAGTTAGCTCCAAATACTTTTTCTTATTGTTTATCTCCTCTCCAGCTCTACTTAAACTGCAGCCTGTTGACGGTTACTGTGCAGTGGAAACAAAGTATGTGAAAATAGCATGTCTCCCTGACTTCTTCCTTCCTGCTGGGACCTCCTGCTTCATTTCTGGATGGGGCGATACAGAGACAGGTACTTGTGGGCTAACTGGATTTTGGTGGGTACTCCAGTGGCAAGGTGGGCTGCTACTTTCAGTAGCAATTGACAGACCCAAATGAGGACCTAGACACTACTGAAACCAAGACATGGAATTCAAAAATAAAGTTAGCTAAACCATGCCATGCAAATTACTCATTAACAGAAATCTGCAACTGCTAAATCAACCAAACCTTTCAGAGTTCTGATGACTGATGCATTTTTTAGCCTGCCATCCATCTCTCCATGTCATGGTCTCGTCTGAAATCAGCTACAGAAGCGAGGCAGTATCAAGAGAGGCTACTGTATAGCTTGTGTGTTTCAAGACAGGACCAAGAAAGACAGGAATTTTCACATGGTTTTCCAGCCCATTGGGTCAGATAAAGCTTTTTGGAAGCAGCATCTGGACCTTCAGATGAACTGAAAAATAAAAAACCATCCCAAGCTTTTCAAGTTCAACTAGCTCTATCCAAAACCTTTTCTTACCCACGGTAAATCCTAAGGGGAGGAATTATTATGCTCAAAAAAAGATAATGGCAATTTTCTGAAAAATGCATTATCTCATGTTCTGATTGATGTGTTGCTGTAAAGCAACAGAAGGTAAATGTGTCACTGAGGCTGCAGTAGGTGTCCTAGTGCTTTGTGACTGATACAGCCTGATACGCTACATGGGACCGAATTCTCCCTTCATATAACTCCCACTGAAGTCCACAAGAGACAAGTGTGTTCATTTGATCAGAATGTGCCAACAGAATTTAATGGACATTTTTTTAAAAGTTCCAAATAAAAAGTCTCCCTTAAAAAGGGTAAGGGGGGTTTTATGAGATTTTCCCCCCAACAAAGAATATCAAGTACCCTGTACGTGTTCAAACTAAATGGCTCCTTCTTTGAGCAGAGCTATTATTAGCATTTCAGGAAATCACTGCAGAAATGGAATATTTCCTGAAACTCAAGAAGAACCAAACTTATAAACCACCTTTAATTATCTACAGATGTAGTACTTTGAAACTAAGGCTATTGCCTTTAGATGTCAAGTTATGTCTTTAGATTCACTGTAATTAATCATTGCCCTTAAATATTGTATGATTTTCAGTTTTCATCTGTTTCATTAGCTTGCATGTTAAAGCATCTAATAGTAGCAGTCTTAGAAGTGCTGAGCAGCTCAAAGTCCCATGGGGACCTCTGGGAGCTGCAGACAACAGAACCTTGGAAAAGCAGGATTACACAGAGAGAGTTGATTGGAACCAAATTCTGAATACCTGACTTATTTAGACAACAACTCTGTCCTGAGTGAAACTTCAGGCTCCACCTCATTGGAAACTTATCATTTTAGCCAGATAGTTCTTTCCTTCCCAGGCTAGCACATGCATGCCCTCTTCTCTTCCCCCATCTCATCTGTTTGCCAAGCAAGCTTGTATTTTGAATTCAATTGTATTTTGAATTATGACAGGAATGGGAAGAAAGTGACTTCATTGTTTTGGTGCACATCCCATAGGTGACCCATCCCACCAGCTGTTAGATGCCAATGTCAAGCTGATTTCGCAGAGGAAATGCAATGAACCCAAACTACATGATGACAAACTGGATGATAGCATGTTTTGTGCAGGAAACCTTCGGAAATCTGGAATCGATTCTTGTCAGGTCTGTTGCTTTTTCTGTATTTGAGCACTAATTTTTTGTGTAAAGAGTCAGACTGTGCAGAACTTTGGCAATGTGCTGCATATGTATCTGTTCTCACATCAATGTATTTCAACAGTTTTTCTGCAGTACACTTTAAGCCGTCCATCCTTAGAGCTAATATTGCCACTGTCACCTACAGGTGGATCTGTGGAATCAAGAGACTTCTGAGGCAGTTTGTCATAATAACCTGAAAACTTGCTCTTTTTTCCCCTCAATTTTGTTATGGCCTCTACCTCGACTGCCAATACTAATCTGATTTTCACTATCAGAGCTAAGGTTTGCAGGGAGTCAATATTGATGTTTCTTTGCATTACAGCTAACACAAATGTGAAACAAGTTCATACTTATACCATTAAAAGGTAGGAAACAGTTTGAACAAGACTTCCTAACGTGCAAATTACCACTGTAAAGTATATTTTGCAATAGAAATCAGAAATGCAACAAAAAAATGAGCAAACAACTCAGAATAAGGCTATTTTGAGGCATGTGAGACAGCTTAAGTTTTCAGTAATGCCAGGGATCACATCTTTATCTTTCTGAGCTCAGGCTCTGAATTCCTGGTACTTTCACGCCTGGGAAATTTCATGTGACCTTGTCAGATTTATATCACAGACTGGAAGAAAATGAAAACTTACATCCAAAAAGTCTGCTATCATTTGACCTGGTCACAGAACTGCAAGTCCACTTTAGGGGCTAAGCAGCATCTGATGGTACATCTGTTAGGAAAAAAACATAATTACAGCTTCAAAGTCTTGTGATGAGAGAGAAGCATTCTGATTTCGGTTACTATTTTGCTTCATGCTTTGAACATGTGTGCTTTCCTTCATCAGGGAGACTCTGGAGGCCCGCTGACTTGTGTACAAAATGGCTCCTACTATGTGTATGGCCTTGTGAGCTGGGGTGAAGGATGTGGGTTAAAAAACAAGCCAGGAGTTTATACCCAGGTGACAAAATTTACCACTTGGATTAACGCTGCAATTCAATCTTCATCAAGGTCGCATCATTAGGAGAGAGTTTTGGAATGACAAATGGTAAGATTGAGAGCTTTACTGTTTTTATTCATTCCCTAAATGCCTGATCTTTGATGAAAAAGATTACTGATATTTTCTCATGGCCTACATGGGACATCCTTTAGCACCATCTTGAAAACAGCCTTAAGAGTGTTAGCAAGAATGTCAGTGAGAGTTTTTCTGTTGTGGGCTTTGAAATAAGCCCACATTTTGTAGTTAAACAGATAGGAAATTAAAGCTACTCCATTTCTTCCCCAAACAAATCAAAGGCCTTGATATCATGTTTCTAGATCTGCTTTTCAAGCCATGAAGATTCTCCCATCTCAGCTGCTGCCAGACATTTCCTCTTCCCCTCATGCTTCTGTCTAAGGTGTGTTTTTTATGAACTCACCAAAGCTATTGGTGTGTGCTCTTAAAGTCAGTACCATTTCTCACACACATAAGAATCACCATGTGACTGAGTTTGCAAGTTTGCAGCCTTTGGAATTTCCTGAGGAGGGAAGACCAGGCAGGACAATTATTTTTAAAAGCACTTTTGTGAGTAAATAAGTACAAATTTCATTAGTGATGCATTTCAGATTGAAAAACCAAACAAACTTTCAGTACTAGAATTATTCACTTTATTCCTGACTAGAGAATAATTACATGTTATGCTCCAGATCTACGATGGCTTATATGTACTTAACCAGTGAAAGCTAGTAGTATTAAATGCTATTAAAAAAATCTGTCTAAAGCCATTGGATAATTTGAGAGGTCTCATAAAATGTACCTGTAAAATTGTGTTATCATTCTGCCCTATGATTCTGCACAGAAATTTAAAAAACAAGGGATTGGTATTAAATCAGGATATAAAGAATAGACTTGTTTGTGAAGAGTCAATTTCTTAAAACAGTAATGTCACTCTTACTTGAATTCCGGGGTTTACAACCTTCTCTAAGCAGCTACCTAATCTGTCAATAGCTACCCCTACTGCAAAGAGTAATTCTGAATTTTTATTTTGGAAGGTTTGAAAAAAACTGAAGAACTGATTGTGACCTGAATACATCCTGATAGTCTAGAACAGATTCCCTGATGTCTGCTAGAAGACCTGCCTTTGGCAAGTCAGTGATAACTTTTCCCCCACTGGCCTTTGACTTGTTCATCTCCTAAACCACCTGAATCCTGCTTTTGTACTCTCTTAGGTCAATGGTGCCAATATTTCAGGAACACAAAAATATCCAAAAATTACATACATGGAATAAGAGTCACCTGATTTATTCATTACAAATTATTTCATATTCTACCATCAGTGGTACAAAGCTGAGCCTGCCAGTCATCTAGTACTAATTTCATTTACAGCTTTAAATAAATAGCAGAATCTGTAATACATTCAGTGATAAATCACAAAGTATCCACACAAAAATAAAATTATCAATTATAAATTGCAATGTTTTGGTTGCCTCTTAAAACAAAAATTCTTAAATGCCATCTGTTGTGTTTCCCAGAAAACTGGAAAAGCTACACGATTTGCAGGACAAGATGAAGATCTATTTATGTTATGTCATGCTTCTGTTTACTTCTGATAAAGCTGCATTTGCCTTCTCTTGACTTGCAGAATTTCTGAAGCATCAGGATTGACTCCAGCTTGCTGAGATCCTTCTGTCTCCAAGTGGTCCTGTAAAATCACAACCCAAAAAACTGTGAAACCTGCCAGTAGATAGGGGAGGGTTTTAACTATTATTCTATAACAATATTTTCATATTCAAAATTACACAACTGGCAAAAAAATGAGGAAAATCTAAATCACTGTTCTGCACTGAGTGAATTTTTGCTGTGGAGAAGGGCAAAAAATGGACCTGTTCAAGTAAGTCAGATACCTGACATACCAAAGGACTAAATGTGCTCAAGTCCTAGTTTCTATTTTGAAATAAAAAGCAAATCAGCAAAGACCTGAGTTCCACATGGATTGCACACCTGTGGGTTTCCCTGGGACCATCAGGTCATTATCATACCTTTGACTTAAGAAGATACTGCCTGTAGTTCCCACTGCCTCCATTACTCAGCCATAGTTTTCACTTATTTCCTGAGCAACTGTGGAAACCCGGGGCACTGGGAATATTTCTCTGTCTGCTCTGGGGTGTTCTGACCCCCAGGAGAACACTGACTTCGACCCTCATTCATGGAGAAAACTTCCAAAGCCTCAAGGTAAACTAAAAACCACAAAAGTGTGAAATAGATTGTAGAGATTGTGGAGAGTAGTGTAGTATGCCACATGAGTGAGAAATTTAGGTTTTAGGATTTTTAGTATGTTCTAGATGGGTTCAAGATGGAGGCTATAGGGTGTTGTCTTGAGTTCCTTTCTTCTTTCTTCTTCCTTCTTCCTCTTTCTTCTTGGGTTTAGGTGGTATCTTGCAATTGGGTAGAAAAATCCACATTGCGGGTCTTTAGGGGTCAGTTATTGGGTAGAAAGGAAAATAATTTAGGTGTCACTTCTTAAGTGGGAAGGTTAGTTTTTTATTAGACTTAAAAGGCCTTGTAACAAGAGATTGTTGGCCATTTTTGTGCTGTTTTTCCTGCACGCAGAGTCTGGTGCAGACAGTGTGCTGAAGTTTTGATAAGATAATAATAAACAGAAGCTGAAGACCAAAAATGTTCAATGTGTCTCTCGTTCCTGACACAGAACTGCTCCAGGAGGGACTCCCCTGCCAGGGGAGCCCCCAGGGTGTTGCCCAACTTGGGGCCCACAAGCTCACAAGCAACTTTTCAGGTAGGAATGTAAATCATGGATATATACTGTTTCTCTTGGTCTGGATTATTGTTTGACTTCTTACCAAAGTTAAATGATCAAAGTATTTCAAGTGCAGTGCTTCTCTTTCATTGTAGCTGAATGCTTCCTAACTGTAAGGGCTACAAGATTCCTGTATGGGCTTGGACTGCTCTCTTGTGCTGGGACACTGCAGACTGGGAGTCATCCCTGTGACAGAAGGAAATCCTGGAAGATCCCTGCTTGTAATATCTTTAACCTTGAGCTGGACAGAGGCAGAGGAGGCTGGAGCATTGCCCCTTTGCACAAAGCCTCCCACAGCACATATTATGCTGCCAGGAGCCTACACTCAGCCTGTCAATATGGCTAGCAGTGGAGATTACCTGACAACATGGAATTACATGGCAACACGTGGTTCCTGATGAAACTAGGAAAAGACAATGGGGCTTGAATGGGGAGTCCCTTCTACCTCTGCTTCTGCTTTCCTCAGAGGTACTAGGACACTTGGAGATATGACATCATCCACAAGTTGGGGAAAACACATCCTGACATGACACTGCTGAATTCCCTTCAACGGTTCCTTCAAATTAAGATGTACACTAATGCACAAAGCTTCACGAGGGAAGTGCACATAGCCTGTCCAGGTAATAGGGAGAACTGTAGACTCCAGGGAGCATTCTAAAGTGTTAGACAGGATGGGTGCAGGTAAGGAGCAGAGCTGTTGGGATTTGTGAGAAGGATGGTTTGCTCTACTTACAGCTCCAGGTCTGTACTGAGTAGAAGCCTGCAGCAATCCCATTTCCCGAAGGTATGCCAGCTCAGCAGCTCTTCTTGCCATTTCAACTTTGTGAGAGCCTGGGGGAGTCCAGCCAATGCCTCTGAGCCAGTTCAAGTCAGACTTGTATTTTATCTGAGAGAATGAAACATGCACCAGGATGTATTATTTTGTTGCACTCTAACCAAATCACATGCCCTGGGTATTCAACAGAGAACATATAAAGGAGCGGCAGAGTCAATAATAAACAAATTATTCATTTTTAGCAAGCAGACTGTGGTTCTTTCAAGGTGATTTTGTTGGCAGGTAAGGTTTGCAAAGGAGATTGCACAGACAGCACCCAGCTCAGGGAAGGACCGTGTTGCTCAGCCACACTTACATCACTCTGCAGCTTGTAGGCCTGCTTTGCATGTTTCACATTTAGCTGCTCAGGGTCACAAGTGTATTGGTGCAAGGGCTGCCTGTAGTTAACATTGCTTGCAAGCTGCTGGCTTCTCTTGGCATGGAGGAATCCTGGCTGGTTGAGGTGACTCTGGAACTGTCCCATGTTTAGGGCATAATCACTCCTGTACTGGAGGTCACTCTGGAGTTTCCCCACTCTGAGGACATGTCTGATTTTGGGATCATCATTTGCACTGAGGAATCCAATCTGCTGGCCTCTGTCTCTCAGGAAGGCTTCTCTGTATTTGTACTGCAGGAAGTACAGAGGAAAATCTCATTTTCACATTCAAATTACCTTCAAATTCTGTTATGAAATAACTTATCCTCCCCTGGCTATCAATCATGTTTCCTGTAGTGCACAAAGACCAAGGGTTTGTTTGATATCAAACCACATCTCCTAATCTAACAAGACACTTTAGAAGAATTACTTTTGTGATCATTTTTAAAGGAGTGGAAAGACTTAGGGGGCCCAAAATGCTCATCTCTCAAAAATAATCAGAGATCCTCCTACTGTTGCACTCTTGGGTACACACAATACACAGCTCAACCAATGAAGCTCCTCCATCTTTAACTTTCTTGCCAGCTGTGGTCTTCTGTGTTCAAAGATAACCCACTTTATCCTAGACCATGCTTTAACTATTCATAGCCTAGTATCTATATTATTTGATTAAAACATAATATGTCCTATTCCCAAGAAAAACTCTTGGCACATAAGACAGAACAGCCTGGTTTTGGACATTACTAATGGCAGACTTTAGCTGGAAGACTTTGCACTTAACCAGCACTTTGTTTCATTGGATCACCAATTTTCCATGCCAAAACAAAGATCACTCATGTCAGACTTCACCCATTTTTTACAGGATGGGGTGGCATAGGAAGAGGGTTGGGAAGTGCTTGAAACAGAACAATTCTTACATCACTAGCAATCTCTCTTGAAGCCTTTGCTGTCTGGAATGGGATGGCGTCAATCCTAAAATCATAGCCAGATGCCCTTGTCTGCTCCCAAGATGTTTTATACAATTTCTGTGTTGAAAAGAAAAGAAAAAAAAAAGTTATTTCCCCCTGCAGTTTCTTAAATGCAGTCCCATAACTGCAATAATAAATGTTTTATCCTACTGGGCTTATTTGTATCAAGAGTCATCAGTACTATCTCCAAGGTTTTGATCCAGTTCTATAGTACTTCAACTTCTTTTCTATTCACCATAATGATAAAATGCCTCCTCTGAAAAGTGCCACCAGGGTTTCCTTTTGTACTTGAATGTGGTTGTTTTTGATGTGATTTAATTTCTATTAGAAACTGTGATGCATCAGTCACATCAATATTGCATTGATATTGCCCTTATTCTCTCTTTTGATGCATCCACTCACAGTATCTTGGGTTTCCTGGCATCCTAATTTCAATACCAGTTATTTCAAGCTTTTCAAATGATCCTCATCTCTATCCCCAGCCACATGTGGCTTCATTAACTCATGTGGAATAACAGCCGGTTCTAATGTGACTTTGAGGATGTAAATCACATTTACATCCTGGAGAGAAATTGCTCTAGATTTGGTTCTTCTTCTATTAATAGCTTTCTTAAAATAGCTTCCAGTCTGCAGGTCCTACTACACGGCCATGGCATCTTAGCTGACATTTTCGGCTGTCCCTTTCTGATTTTATTCATTTGCTTTCTGTCAGTCTTTGATTCATCCCTTCTGGGGTTTGTGACCATAGGAAGAGAAGCACAAAATCCACTCCACATTTTAAGACAATCTTCTGTTTCACTGGTGACTGTAGTGCTAGGTGGTAATAAATTTGAAAGTAAATTTAGATGCCAGAAAACCTGCAAGACAGCCAGGGCAGAAGCAATGTAAGCATCACTGTACACCCTGCTAGCAGGGATGACCTTTCATTTGTGTGCAATCCTTGCACATAATATTTACCTTTTTACATTTTCCTATTGCTTCAAAATGTAATTTCTACTTGTTTCTTTCACCTATCTCAAAGCTCCTAGCAAACTAAGGTCATTCTGACCCTACAGGTAAAGACAACAGCTATTTAGTCAGGGAACAGGACATTAGGAATAGACTGAGTTCCTCTGTATGAGATAATGTGGAAACAAATTCTCTTTAAACTAATTCCACTCACTGATTCAGTTACATCCAGATTGATGACAACTATGCTTAAGGGATCATTTCAACACAGTGTTGCAGCTTCAGAAAGGTAGAATATATAGTCTAGGAAAGAGGAGTCTCCCTCCTCTCTCACCCAAACAAAACCAAAAATATTTTAATTTATAACTAATCATATCTATAATGAAGGTTTGAAATTCTTAATAATAGCTTACTATTATTAGTAAGTAATACTAATAATATTAGTATTTTCTACTTAGCCCTAGAAAATTAAATGAATGCTTAAAAGGAAAATTAGCAGACTTTACCCGATTCCTCCAGCCCAAACCTAGCAACATGTTCACTGCCTCTGGCTTCTTTTAGTTCTGGTCAGGTTCAGAGAACTTGGCTTCTACATATATGAAAGTTTTTATTCCCAAAGAAGTTTACCAAGTCAGCTGCCCAAAGGAGAAGGTTTACTTACATCACTGATGTAGAGTGCATTCTGGCGGGCTCGGATAAAATCCGGATGATCGGGAGGCAGCGTGTACCTGTGCCTGTCTTCAGAACCTCCAGCCTTGTACAGTCTCTGTGGGGCCAAAAGTCATTGAATGCAGGTGATACTGGAAGCAATGTCAAGATCAATTCTTTTATGCATTATGGTACAGCAAAAGTTAAGATCACTTATACATTAGAATGAAACCTACGTCATTGCACTGGAGGTAGCTGTTTTTGGCATGGATCAAACTTGGAGAGTCAGACACAGCAGTGAACTTCAGACTTTCTGGCTTCTGACGGTACTTTATCTGAGAGGGGCAGGAGGCAACAAAAGCAAACAAAGGCAAAAAAACAGGAGATGTTTCTGTTAATGATATATGACAATTCCAGGAGTGTGATAACTGGGGTAAAATATAAAAGACACTTTCCAAAGCCGCTGTTCTGCTTTAGTCTCAGTTGCTCTTTCAGCTAGGGACTGGGGATGCCTTTGTATCAGGCACAGAACTTTTTTGTGAGTGTGTCTATGTGTGTGTGTGTGCACAAAAGACTTCCCACTAAAATTGACATGCAAAAAGCTTTTGAATACTACACTTTTGACAGCTCATAATTTTTCTCCATTAATGCATGATACTGAGCAGGCAAATGCCCCTTCATTGTGGTTGTCAGTGCTGTATCTTTCTATACAACTTCCATAACCACCTGCTTAGAATTTCATAATGGAGTTTCCTGCATTTATTTATTGCTACATGTTTTGCTTATACTCTTGTGTTTCATTTGGAATGGAAAATATTCAGCAGGTGTCACACAGTGGACTTGCATCTCCCATACTGCTTCTTGGTAACTTACACCTTGTATAAACAGGCTCCCACATCAAAAGGAAATGATAAGCTACATTCGTAAGTGTCATGTAACGAGGAGCCTTGATGGTAAACAATTCCTACAGACTTGCTATCCCATGAAAGATTTATCAGTTACCTCACTGATGAGCTCTCCAGCCTTCTTTACACTTTCTATCTGCGGAGATCTCAGAGCCATCCAACCAACTCCTTTCATGAAGTTCAGGTCTGATTTATAGCGATGCTGTTAAAAATGAAAATCATTAACTATCAGTTTTGTATCCACAGCTATTAAGGTTTTTTTTAAAAACTCCCTGGTTCATATTCACATTTTGAGGTTTTTCATTTGCCATGCACATATCAGATCGTAAAGCCAAACTGTTTGCATTTGTTCATTCCACCAGGAATTAAATAATGTATCATATGCAAGTTACAAGAGAAGGCCCCATGAGTGAATTAGTATGACTCAAAGCAGTAAGTAATAACCTGTTTGTACTGGGCGTAAAAGAACCTCGTTTGAAATAATTTTATGAGGTGAATACAAGTCAGGAATACTAATTATTTTATCTGGTTCATGGTTCCTCGTTAACCCCATTTCTAGGAGGACACATTACTCTTTCTTTACTCACATTAAAGGCTTGCTTTTAGCTCCTAATCTATTAAAGAAAATCAGGCAGACCCAATAAAAAGTGAAAGTCAGCAAAGTGCCTGGAATCCCAACAATCCTGACTTCACTTTAGAGTCATAGTGTCTCACTCTATGACTGTAATCCAATCACCCAATTTTCATTTTTGTTCTCCCCTATATGTAAAAAGGACATGACAATCAACTAACTCATGTGTGCTGTACATTACTCTACTAGGCAGTGAGGGTATCAGGCAAAACCATCATTACCATTTGTCTGGACTCCTGACTTGGGGTTCTAAAGGAAGAGCCAAGTGCTGAGGTTCTCCCTCACATCCTATCCTGTCCCTCTCTAGGCAGGCTCAGGAGTAACCTGAGCTACTGGTACAGCCTACCTACTGAGGCTGGTAGGGTCCAAAAGAAAGGTTTTACCTCACTCTGCAGCATGTGGGCTCTTTTGGCACACTTCATCTTCATGTCTTCAGGGAGTGCTGTAAATTCATGGAGTCTCTTTCTGTAATCTTGATCACTTGCTAAGGCCTGGGCTTTCCTGGCATGGACAAGATTGACCATGTCCATGGGCAGATGAAACTGAGACCACACATCTTGGGATCCCTTCTTATACTCTTGTTCACTCTGTAATTTGGCAGCATGCAAGCAGTGCAGCAACCTGGCATCGTCCAGAACACTCCTGGCACCAATGCATTTTCCTCTCTCCATTACAAAATTGTGTTTATACTGGTACTAAAAAATTTAGAAAAAGGGTAAAAGTGAAAATGTGCCAAACTTAGGCAAGCTATTCCAGATAAATAACTTAAGATAAATTACTAAAACATCTATGTTTTCTGTAAAACCAGTCAATGTATGTAGCAGTAGAAAGCAATTGTCTGAATATCTCATTGCTCTCAAATTTAAATACCACAGGAGCTGCAACATTAAAGTTAAGTGCATCTCATTGCATTTTTTGAATATGCCCAAAACATTGATCATGTTTAACCTCAAATCATGTACTTTTATTATCTCTCTAAGAATTCTATTCCTATCACTAGGAATGAGAATGTGAGAGAAACAAACAAAAGACAGAAGAAAAAGAAATCTATACAAAAGCAAAACACCATGCACTCTGTAGCCTTCAGATTTGCAAATGCCACCCAGCTATTTTAAAGAGTAAATTCAGATTTCCTGGAAAGAATAAGAACCAGCAACCCCTCATTCTCATCTTAGCTGGTACTATGACTCTCCCTGTGATCTTGCATTTATCCTTTCTGTGAAATAGTGATGATGATGATAATGCTTATTTATACAGCATCAACAGGGTGCTTAGAACTTTAAAGGGAAGGCCTGGGCCCTGAAGAGTTCTTAATGTAGTTGAAATGGGATAATAACACTTATCTACCACACAAGAGAGTTGTGGGGATTAAATTACAGCATCTAATGTTTATAAAGTGCTTCCAAGATGAAGGGCCAAATTCAGATCTGTTGTAAGTGGATGTAATTCTATTACAGACTTGTACCCTCTAGGGCAGATCTGAAGCTGTAACCAAAAGCACTCTGCAAAATATGGTTAAGTATATATTATAAATTACAACTAGAAATGGTTGCTTCATTAAACAAACACATGTGAAATATATTCATATTTTACCACATTAGAGATAAAGCATGCAACTAAATACTACACAAAATGAAGACTTTTTCCATCTTCCTAGAATTTATTAAATATCTTGTGAAGGAGGGATGAGCTTAGGCTTTCAGAGAAATGAAACCACCATGTCTGAGTGTTTTGCATACAACAATCCAAATGACAGGATATTTACAAGGATAAGATAACCAGTTTCCTCTATTTTAGAAGTTAAGGGGATACATATTTACAGGAATTTGCACTAATTTTTACTTCCTAACCAGACAGGGCACTCCTGAGTTTTGGTGATTCAAAGAACCCTCAGCTTTTTCTGACTTCATTTCAATTTGGAAATAACAAATACTTCCAAAAGTCAGCTCAAAACAGAGTGGACAGAGTTAGTTGGCACTTTATAATATGGGGAGCCAACTGCCTGAAAAAGAGTAGAATTCCTTTTCTTTCTATTTGCAAATACTTTAATTCATTTGCTATTTCCCACTGGAAGATGTTTAACCTGGCTTGGTTCCCGATTAGCAGCAATTCTTCCTCTTCTTTTTTTTCCTAATTCACACAAAGAATCTCATTCATAAGTAATATATTCTGTCTCACACTTGTCTCACATGGTTATGGAGTTGCTTTAATTCAGTAAAATCTGCTTTAGACATTGTTTTACATGAAGTTAACAGAAATTAGGCAAGAAGGGAGGTTGAATCATTCAACTCACATCACTGGCAATTTCTCTGGAGGCCCTGGCAGTCTGGAACGGGAGTGCTTCCATTGTCAGCTTGTAGCCTTGAGCACGTAGATTATGCCAAGATTCTCTGTATTTTGCCTAAAGTAGGAAAGGCACATGTAGACTGCTGCTTTACTTTTAAATGCACAAAGGAACAAACAAAGGAACCATCTTTCATTTGTTATTCTGTGTTACAGTCTCATTCTTTATAATCAAAGGATTTTTTTTTTAAATATCTTTGGGAAATCCTACTAACTCAGACAAAACATGTCTCATTCTTTATGTAGATTTAATTTACTCACAACCGTATGTATGCTAATGGAGATAAATATCATTATAATCAAATCAGGGAAAGCATAAATAGAATAGACCTCAAATTTCCTCTTCTTATCCATCTTCCTTGCCACTGCACAATTCATCCTGCATCTGAAATAATTTTTAAGAAATACTGAAAAAATTCTTACATCACTGAGGTTGGCTGCATTTATTCTTGCCCGTGTAAACTCTGGCAGACCCAGCGTTGGTGTGTAGTGATGCCGACTGTCCTCTCCTGCTGCTTTATACAGGCGCTAGGAAAGAGATCAAAGAGACAACAGAAATTAATTTTCTCTCTTGTTTCAATAATACAACAGCAGAACTTAAGTTGTTAATGATTGTGACAACTGTAGTCAGCCATCACTGAAAATAGCTGAGGATATAGTTGAAATTGCAAAGTTTTTTTTTTGTGGGCATAAAGATGTGGGGCTTTTGCTGGGCATAAAGGACATTTACATTAATTTTTATAAATATATGATGGGTACATTCTCAGCTTTGCATTGTTATGTTCCCAGAAGGGCAAAAGTAGACCTAAGAATATCAAGGGCATCATGAATGCGTGTGAAATAAAAAGGCAAGAATTTCTGGTAGACTGGGCATATTTTCCAGCTTGATTTTTATTTCAAGTTATTATATATGATTTTGATAATTTTTCTATAGGTTTTGTCTTGTTTTTTCAGAATTTAGAAACGTGATTTTTTTCTAAAAAAGAAAAGGGTCTTTGAGAAGCCCTCAAAGGTGCATCACAGTATGCAAATAAGCTCCCTCTACAACACCGCACAGTCCTGATTTTTGAGTCTCTGTTTCGTGCAAAAAACTTGATAATGGAACTCTGCTGTATGGATACTATGTGAGCTTTTTGAAAGAGATTGAATTGAAAATGGTATTAAATGTTTGGGGGAAAAAAAAGGGTGATCTAACTGTGAAAAAGCACAAATCAGTGATGCTTTTGGGTTTTTTGACGCATTTAGCTTTCAGAAGAGGGTTGTCTCTTTCCCAACTCCATCCCCAGCTTGCTGCATTTTGAAAAGCGTATTTTCTGATTCACGTTAGGAGAGCCTACCTCATTAGCAATCATATTGCTGAATTTTGCATGAAGGAGGCCAGGAGAGTCTGTCACCGATGTGTACTTGAAGGAATGTGGCTGCTGACGATATTTACTCTGAGTTCACACACAAAGAAAAATGAGCAGAATAAGTAAATTGCCTTGTCAGATAAGGGATTTTTTTCCAATTCTAGTGGTCGAGTACTGCTTTTTGTGCTTAAAACTCTAGTTTGTCTATTGATCCTCAGACTAATTTACCTTTTGCTATTCTGAGTTAGGTGCATTCAAGTCTCACAAGGAAAATGAAAAGTAAATAAGGAATAAGACATGAAAGAAAAGTGCTGCCATGATGTATATGCTGAAAACAGTAATGAGATTATTTCATCCATGGGTGTCATTAACCCAGGGTAGTGAAATTACAGCAAAGGTGATGCAGTCCAGAGAGAGAAGGAGCTGCACAAACCCACTGGATTTGTTTTGGTGAGTAAACAAGGTTTCACCTGGCCTGTGGCCCGACATCAGAACTGTGAACAAAACAACTGCAAGATCACTTGTTCCCTAGAACACAACTGCTACTTTTCCTCATTTCACATATATGTGAATATGGGCAAAGGATGCAAGATTTGAAACTAGGACAGACTGTATGAAGAAAACATGACAGATGAAATAAAAGTCCAGTTACAGAGGGAGAAAAACAACAGCACACAAAAGCAGCAGGTGAAGAACAGACTGACTGTAAAACAGGAGTAGAGATGAGGACCCTGTAGTATTCTGAGCACTGCACAGCTCATTCTAATTTTGGAGAAATAGTAGAAGGTACTTATTATAGTTAGGCACAGCTTTATTTTTAGTTGAAAAAGCCCATTTAAATTCCTAAATAAATAACATAAAATAAATACCTCCTGGGTCTGAAACACGGGAGAAAAGATTTGCAAAATAAGTTAGCAAAGTTTGCAAAGCCTAAAACTCCATCAGGTTCACCCATCTGCAGTTAGGACACGAGTGGAATGATCAAACGCAGGGGAGGGAGTGTGGCATTATCCAGTGAGTCACTTTGCCAGCCCAGTCTAATAGAAAGACATCTGGCAAACTCTTGTTCGTAGTGGAGAAATCAAAACCCTCTTTTGTTACCTCGCTGATGAGTTCAGAAGCTTTCTTCTTTCCTTCAATCTCCAGAGCCCCTGGGGTAATACATCCAATGCCTCGCATAAAGTTCATGTCAGAGCGATATAAATTCTAAGGAAAACCAAGCAGAAGTAATTACAAGTTTGCATTTGAGATGCCCTATATTTATTCACCGAAAAATATGCAATAACTCCATTAAAATTAGTACCTACCACAGAGAGTTTGTACACATTGCCCTAAGATCTTGTGTCTATGAATGTGTCTGTGTGAATACAGCCCTGACAGCTCTACAGCACAGATGCAGGATTCTGAGGACTACTGACCCTCATGAACACCAAATGCTGCTTCAACTTCTGTCTTCCATTTGTAACCTTGAAAAAACCTTTTTTAGGTACATGAATTTTCTTCATATATTATGCATAAATCACAGGTAGATATTATTGATTTATAAATATACATAGAATGAGATCAGTTTATAAAAACATAAGGAAATATGTTTTTTTCTTTCTCTTTTAAATGTGAGAAACTGCAGACAAACTAGTCTTGATTTTTAAGAGTTCTGAATGGTCCTAATATAAGCAAGGAACACTAAGGAAAAATAGCACTGAACCATTGCATACACTTCATTAAAATATTTTCCAGACCACCAAACCCAGCAGTGACTCCCTGTAAATATTAATTTTTCAAAAGTTAGCATAAGGTTCCTGATAAATACATGACAACAATATTATTTCATTTGATAATGAGAAGGATGAGCAGTAGGATGGATGAAACCTGCTTCAGAATCTCTGATTATGTGCATTTCACCCAAATTAGGATCACACTTGTTTGGACACATCCTGTTATCTCTAAGTCTGTTGGCTGAAAGTGTTAAGGTGATATACAGTAGCATTTTGTGGCCAGGTATGTTTTTAAGATACAGCCCCTCCTGAGGTCTGCAGGGGCAATATGATCTATGAAAAGCCCTTTGCTCAAGGTTCTGCCTATAGATTTGTAAGGCATTATTTAGTTAATTTTACTCAAGACTATGTAGGGAGTTAAGCTCATCCTTAGAATTTCAGTGGATATGTCTTGGGCCAGAGTTTATAAGTGTCTTACAAATCAAATCTTTCTTGTGAAAGTACACATGAAATTTCATCCAGATCCAAACCAAGTCGTTAATACCAGTTGGAAATGGGTTTGCTTTACAATGGGTATTTTAACCGACTGTGCAATCATCCTCTCTTGCAAATCCTTCCCTACCCAATCATCAAAGACCACTGGACTTTATCTCTTGGTGTAGTGTGATCACACACTTTATTCCACTGCCCAGTAAGATAAATGTCTCGTTCCTACACGTAATCAAGGGGGAACAGCCCTTGTTTATCCCTCAGCTGCTGCTCAAACACACGCTGCCAGTTGGCATGAGTTGGAGCAGAACTGTCTTGCAGCAGAACCAGCGGGGGAGTATCCCTGGGACACTTTGCAGTCACCTCACTCTGCAGTCTGTGGGCGTTCCTGGCGCAGCGCAGCCTCACGTCGTCAGTCAGAGCCGTGTACTGGTGGAGCAGCTGCCTGTACTCCTGCTCACTGACCAGCGACTGGGCTCTCCTGGCATGCACCAAGTGGATCATATCCAGAGGCAGGTGGAAGTGAGACTTTGTGTCCTCAAAACCTTGCTTATATTTCACCTATCAAATGAGAAGCAGATCACATAGATATCACAGCAAAGTAATTAAAATTCAGGTTTTGATCAGAAGAGACGTTCCTCGTATTTCTTCCATTTTGCAGTATAAATTATTCTTTTTAAAATAAGTTCCCTAACTTGTTTAAACATACTGTGAAAGAACAGTAATTATAATTAGAATATGAGGCAGCCTATTCTTCAACAAAAAGTAGCCATCTATATTATATAAAATTAAACTGTGATTATTTAGTTAGTTTTTTGTTAAAACTTGATACATTGAATCTATAAAATTAAGCAAACTGGCAAGAGAAGTCCTAATTCACTGCATTTTTAGAAAGTGCCACAAAAAGAGGCAGCTACTGCCTGAGTAAAACATGCAAGCAGCCTTATTTATATTAGAATTAGAAAAACCCTCAGGTCAAAATATTTGTTGGCTTGGCCAGTTTAGTTTCATAATTTTAGACTACTATTTAGTGCTGGGTTTTTTTTTTCCACTTCTTGTGTCTGTCCAGGAGAAGAAAGGTGCAGAAATGTTCAAAGAACTTTTTTCACATGACATTTCCCAATCAGATTATGCAAATTTGAGATGTCCAGCCTGTTCATCCGGATAATGAACATCCAGAGCTATTGGTGGTCACCAAATGACTTAGAGTAACCTGACAGATGGATAAATTCTTCAAACCCTTTCTACTACCTGTTTGTCTAAGCCTGCCATCACTACAAGACCAGCACTTCTGAGAACCAGGAACACACTCCCATATATTTCACTGCTTTCTGGATGAAGCCACAGTCTTCAAAATGCACTGAAGAGCTACAATTCTTATAAGCAAACAACAAATTATGTCATTCTTAGCACATGTCAAGACCAGGTGGGAACCATTCCCCAACCAAAAAGGTCCAACTTGAAATACCATAAACTCTTCCTCTGGTCTTTCAGAAAAACAATAAATTGAAAATCAACACTGAATAACCAATTTCATTTACTTCTGTACAAAGACCAGTGCTAATTCTCAATTAGACCTGCCTCGGAGTGATGCTTTCAAAGAGTAAAATATTCTGTGATAGGTAGCAGTGGTATGAAGCAGAGGAGTGTTCTAGAACACAAGCTTCTTTTACTGCCAAATTAATGTTTTTGTAAATAACATAGAAGATTGGCAAGAATATCACAATTATATTAACATATCTGAAAAGTGGGACAGAAAGCCCAAAGTTTACAATAAGTATGCTATTATACAGCTAGTCCACAGCTAAGTGCATCTTCCTTCAGGAACTACTCACAGTTAGGAAAGCAATTCAAGAATGCCCCCATCTTCTTCCTTGTACTTACATCACTCTGCAGAGCTGTTGCACGGACTGAATGAGCAATACGAATGTCACCATCCAGGCCACATGAGCCAGCCATCTGCCCCTTCATTTTCTGAAAGGCCTCCTTATATTTGTGCTAAAAAGGAAGTAGGAGCAGAAATGTGGATAGGAGTAAAGAGAAGTATTAGTCCAGCTGTTAAAACCTGAATAAAAGGGCTTTCATAAGATAAGTAAATTCTGACAATATTCAGTATGATAATAAATCTGAATGAAGCTCTAGGAAGACCTCACCCAACTGCAACCCCCGTGACTGTGCAGTCACTGCAGCAGGTAAACTGCTCAGCTTTGCTTTCACAAACCTGCCTTTGCTTCTTTACCAACAACACCTCACTGTGGCTGCACCTCCAAAAGCAGCACTGACTAGTCCGAGGCCAGATGTGTCCCAGATGCAGAGCTGGCTGGACATGCTGTTTCCATTAAAAGTTACTCAGCAGGGCAGATACAGTCTGGAGTGACTGACATGTCCTACTGGACAGTATCAGCAGTAGGTTCACGTACATCACTTATAATTTCACCCGAAGCCTTTGCTGCCTGGAAGGGGATGGCATCCAGTTTCAGCTGATATCCACCATCTTTCATCCTTCTCCAGGACTCCTTGTAACGAATCTAGGAAATATGGAACAGAAATAAATAAAGAAGAGTTGCTGTTCAGAGGGTTGACATCGCAGCATTATTGAAACCCTAGAAATGCTACCAGATGAGTTTCATTCTATTCTAATGCAGAAGGCAAACACAAATGAAACTATCAAGGCACAACAGGAATTATTGCAAGACAAATGTCCATTATAAAAGATTATTTATTTGATCATTCTTAATCTTTCTAATGTAGGTGAAGTTGGATAAGAACTTTGATTTCCTACATTACTTCAGAAATATTTAGACCATAGAATGATCATATACTGGAGAAATGAAAGAAATCTAGTATGATTTCCTGTTTAGGACAAACAGCAAGCACTATCAACATTTCCACTTTCATTTAAAATATTAAAGGACAGGTTTATACCTCACTGATATTCATAGCATTTAATTTGGCCTGGAGGATTTCAGGAAGATCAGTTGTTGGTGTATACTGATGCTTTATACTCTCTCCATGCTCCTTGTACAGCCTCTGCAAACAGAGATGAATTTCAGTAGCAAGTACTCGCTACATGTTCAATCATTAGTTCAAACAAAAACATTAACAATTAAGTTTATGGAAAGCAAACACTACAGAAAAGCAGCAGAGGCATTAATAAATACAGGTAATTGTATCAGTCAAAATGGATTCAAAAGGCTTTGGGATCTGATACACTTATCAGCTAGAGTATGCTAGAGAGGAGCTCCTTGAAGTTTTGAGTGTGTAAATCAATGTATATGAAAATTCAGATATTTGAATATTAATTTGATAAAACTTCTAACATATGTGGGTGGGGAGAAGAAAAACAAACAGTAGTGATTAACAGTGTGCAGCAATGAGTAGCCCACTAACACTTTGAAATTCCACAGAAACAGGGAGTGGAAGATCCCCAGACACCTCTCCAAAGCTGTTCAATTTTAGCAGATAAATGGGATGGTAATTATCTGTGCAATTACTCCAAATTTATTTCCAGAGTTAGTTGCTCAATAGTCATTGGGAAGAGATTGAAACACCTCAGAAGGTGATTTATCCCATCACAGAGGAGGTGTCTGTGTGTGCCACTCACATCAACCCTTGGAGGAAGAACACAGAGCTGGCCCAAGACCAGGTAACTTTCAGATGTTTGCAGACAGATAAGAGGAGTTCTATGCAATTAACTGGAACTGGAACTTCCCCTGCTCTGGCTATGCAGAGTTTTCCTTATATTGTTTTTCTTTGCTAGCCTAGTTTTCTTCTTTCACTGACACCATAACTTTCAGATGGGTACAGACAGACCTTTCCTTGGCCTTAGATATGACCCATGTCTGGAGCACCTGACTTGCCTTTCCCAGGGTATTATTTCTGCAGAAGGGTTTGAGACCCTCTAGATTAGAATGGACCCCTCCATTTCACCTGTCTGACACTTTTTTAGCAGCTGGGCCCACTTGGATTGCAGCTCCATAAGAGGAAAATTAATGAGAACTCCATGTGTGAAGAAGTAGAGCACCAGACTGATTTTGACTGCGGCTCAGTGAAACAAAATTACTTATATTTATCCTGCCTGAGATGTAAGCCTTTTGGATCTTATTAATTAAACCAAAGGCACAGACACCAAAAGTATTACAATAGCATGTGTTTTACACAAAGTCTTTCATCTTCTCCTTCACTTTAAAAATATCTATTTTCAAAATAAAACATCCTCTCATGTTTGAAACTTGTCTTTTTTGAGTGACTTTTGCTTATTATTCACTTCTGTATTATCCCAGTTAAGTCTACAATATTTTTAAATCGCTCTTCTATTAAAAATAAACATGTTTAAACACCAAACAGCCTCAATTCTTCCCTTTAAGGTTTCCCCTCCTGGATTTCTCTCTCAGCAGGATGACAGCTTGAAATAATTTATTTTTCGTTCCTTGTCATGCTGCCTTACATTTTTTCCCAAAGAATATACAGAAACTGAAATTTGAAAGATCTGTTTGAAAAGGGGAAAGAACCCCAAACATGTTCTTCCATAATGAATATCAAAAGGCCAAAATTCTTTAAAGGTCAAAGGTCAGTCTTACTCCTAAATTTTACTTCTGAAAATAAATGAGACAGAAAGTGCTTTCTGTAGGAAAATCCCATTCACTTCTGAAAGATCTCCTCCCAGTCCAAGTTAGAAACATGCTCTTTGTGGGATGCACCACACCAGAATACAGAAGTTTCATGGTTCCAAAGGATAATCTCAGAGAAAGAAAGAGAGAGAAAGCCAGTGCTTCAATCAGGTCGTTCAAAGAGGATACCACTCTTATAATCATAATGTATATACATTATAACTTACATCCACAGCCTGGTTATAACTAATTCTAGCCTGGATCATCTCAGGAGTGTCTTTAATACTGGTAAACTTCAAAGCATATGGATGCTGACGGTACTTCTTCTGTTGAGCAGAAAAAGATCAAAGCTGTGAATTTTGTGCTGCTCTTTCATGCTATTTGAAAGAGAAAAATCATAGGTTGCTGGAGATTAGAGTGAATTTGTGAACATAATTATTATTCCTCTTTCCTCATCTTTATGTCCTAGGTACTTTCAGATTAATATTTGTTTCAATTCAACAATAACCTTTTGCCAATTAATATTAATCTTTAAATATAAGAAAAATATTTCAAAATCTGGTTCTGCTTACCTAAATACTCCAGAACTCAAGATTTTAAAATCTTTTCTACAATACTTCAAATACAGTATGACCGATTGTATTTTTAATTTACAGTTCCTTTAAGCAAGAAATGATAGACAGTTGTAGTGTGTTAATAATGGCAACTATTTAACTTATTGGTCAGGGGTTTAGGTTACCTCCTTAAACCTGCAGCAAATCTGTGCAGTCATTGACACAGTACCTAATTGTTATGGCATATCTTCTAGATAATGATACTAATGTTGCTTGCTGTTAAGGACTCACAGTACCTTCTGAGAGCTTCTTGGTCTTGTTATATATACATGATTAAGGTGTAGGGAGTTCAGTGGAAAAACTACAGTTTTTTCATTTGGCCAGGTCACTAAAAGCTTCCCTTCCTGCAGGACTTGTCTTAAATCCATCAATACCTTTATCACTTCTCCAAAGAGCACACACTAAATTTTCCAAATGCCTGAGATAAACTCATGGCTTGTAATTTTCTTTAAATTTGAGCTGTGACCCACAGAAGTTTATTTGACGCAACATCTTGACCCTTCGAAGACTAAAAATACCAATGTAAAACACATAAACACTTTAAAGTATTATAAACTTAAGTAATGTTTTGGTTTCCAAAAGTAATATCTTAAAACTGAGCAATCTTACTGAGTTTAACAGGGAACAAAAGTGGTTTATGCCTTGTCTTAATCAAATGTGGAGAAAAAGCAGAGTTGACCAGAACATCTCTGCAAAAAATTGCTAGAGATTATATCCTGGCAATTGTTTTTTATCAGTATTAGAAGGACTGGTCACTATATGTAAGGATAAGGCTCATAGCAACCTAATATTACTTAGTACTCACAAAAAGGTTGAGATTAACAATCTAGGGGGTTAAATTTCTACTCAGCAGTTTTCACTACTGAAACACCCAATTGGAATAACTATACAGATTCACAGTTACTATTCCAGCTGGCCTTACTGTAGCAGCTTTTATAAAGCTACCTTGCTTGACACTAGCTGAGGATTAATTGTGTCTAAAAAAATCATCCTTCTTCACAATGGATGATTACATGGGGGAAGAAATAGTGTTAGCAATCAGTCTAAAAGATGACTGTATTTTTCTGAGACTCCACACTCCACAGACTGAATGGACACATGATTAATGCATCATAGTTATTGAAAAAACACAGGATTCAATCTCTTGCAGCAACAGATTTGTCCAGCAGGACTACCTCTGAAATAACAGAAACAGAATTCTATGAACCTTTTAGCCATTTCCACCAGAACTTCATTTGAAGGCCTCATGGGACAGGCACGAAGTACTCTAGTCTGACTTTTCCTGTAAGTGATATCGGTTATAGGGAGAAATAAGGATGAAAACTGCTTGGGCTGATAGATAGCTACAGACAGAGATTCTATATGAATTTCAATGAAAAACGAGCAAGAAGGAAACATGTATCTGTTACAGAAGAAGGTTCTGGGTCCAATGGCTCCATCTTTTCATCATCTCTCCTGTTTTGGTTCATTAAAAAGGTAGGCTAGTGGGTAGCAATTGAGCACTGTTTGATTGCCATTATTATTCATAATATCATTTGTCACCTACTTTGTTTTTGCAAAGGCTATATGGACTCCTACTGGTATGTGTTTGGTATCTGGTTTCCCTCTAATTACCAGTCCTATCCCTGGTTTTGAGGGCTTTCATGTGGTATGCCTTTTTCTTTCCCCTTTGAGTGGAAATTATTTTAATTTTATACAGACATTTTGCACGCATTATACAGCAAATTCTGTTACATGCTGTCATGAAATCTCACCTCACTAATGAGTTCTCCTGCCTTCTTAGCCTGTTCCACATTTAATGACCCAGTGGCTATCCATCCAGCTCCTTTCATCCAGTTCAAATCTGCTCTGTATCGGTTCTGACAAAGAAAAGAAAATGTCCTATTGTTGGTGTTCATACACTTAAAATGCCATTAAAGGATTCAGACATCTCCAGAACAACAATGAAGTCAAATTACTGTCTGCTTTTGTTTTATTCACTATTGCAGAGTTGCAAGGAAAGCAAAAAAAAAAAAAATAATACAGAATAAAATAGAAGTATAAGGACTCATTGTGCACTATGCCTTGCAAGGTAATTTTTAAAAGTGGTCTACACCTTACTGTTGCTTGCAATTTTTACTCTAACTTCAGTTTTATTGTATATGGAGCACTTTTTAAAAGATCATCTGTGACTTGCAATAAAAAGAAAATGACACTTAGCATTTCCCAAAGCATAAACTTTTGTTTTACTGGTGAGAAAGCATTTTGGTTTGTTTGTTTTTCCATGTGTTTTGAAGGAAGAAGAGAACAGGAGCACTTCTCACTTTCCTCACAAAATCTCTCCTACCAACAGTACTGCATTTCAAATGCTTGGCTGTAAGTCAGGTTTCTCTAAGCTGTCACAAAGGTTTCAGCAGCCATACCTCAACAAGACCTATACACATTTCTGTCTCAGTCTCCTTGAAAAGTTCTGACTTACAACCTCAGAATGGAAAGTTTAACTCAACTGTTTACAGTATCAGACAGTTCATCTGATGGTTACATGTGGTGTCCATATGGAATTTTATCACCAATTTTATCACCATAAATTTCTTAACCTCCCTGCACATTAGAAAACAAAAATCAATGCACATCATATAGGAATCCTAGTGTTTTATTAGCATTTGAAGTAGGCTTTGAAGAAGCCATGCTCATAAACGGAGTTATAACCCTCCTCAGAAGCACTGCACAACTTAAATATACCTCTTGAGGAAATAAGTGGTTAATAGTTACTGTTAATACCCACTATTTAACAGCTGAAAAAGTAGGTGCATAAAGATGTTGTGGCATTACAAGCATAAATGCCAGAATAAAGTCAGCCCTAAGTGGGCTGAGAGTGGGCAGGATGAGAGGGCACTGAAACAGGTGAAGCTCTGGACTTACATCACTTTGCAATCCGTAGGCCCACTTGGCCCATGCCACTTTCCTGTCAGTAGGCAGGGCTGTGTACTGATGGAGAGAGGTCTTGTATCCTATATCTGTGGCCAGATTCTGAGCCCTTTTGGCATGAACAAGATTAACCATATCCATGGGGATCTGGAACTGACTCTTTGTGCCCTCAAAGGCCTTCTTGTACTCCAGATCACTCTGCAACTTTGACATCTGCAGGGAGTGAGCCATCTGCGAATCTTCCTCCACAGCTTTTACCCCAATGAGCTTACCCTTCATCTTCTCATAACCTTCCTTATACTTAACCTGTGAAGAAGAAAACAGACCAAGAGTAAATGTTTTCAGCTGCCAAACTGACAGCTCTACTGGGAGTAAAGCAATGATCTGTCAGTGGTGTGGCATGCCGGGTCCTCAATACAAGCAAGAAAGAAGATCATTTGCAAAAGAGAACTAGAATGCCTTAGAAATTAGAGTCTATGAAGAATAAGCCCTTTCTTGATGATAATAATATGTTCACAAAAACCTGTAAGAAATATTTTCTTTTTGGTTCTCTCTAGGAAAAACAACATTCTTCGGGCACGGAGGTAAGAAGGTTCTCTCAGGAATTTTCTGGCCAGGCAGAGATATATTAAATTATGTTGTTTCACAAGAGATTTCCACTTCATTTTGAGTTCTAAAATTCACCCTCGGGTCAAAATGAGACTAGGAAAACACAGTCAGCATGTGGGGAAAAGCTCTGAATGGCTCAGAGCAAACCATCTGACTAATTACCGAATGCCAATCACCCAGACAACTCTTCCATCGCTGCTTAGCATGAATCGAGTGAGGGTGGCTCAGGGCACTGAGACATATGTGACACATCCCCAACACTAGCAGCAACCTGGACTGTCAGCTGTCCTAAGAAAAAGGAGGCTGATGGAGACCATACTCACATCACTTGCCAGATCCCTCTTTGCCTTAGCTGTCAAGAATGACAAAGCATCCAAACGAAGCACAAATCCTTTCTCCTTCTGCTTCTCCCAGCTACTCCTGTAGAGTTTCTAAAGAGATGACAACAGGACAGTTTCTTTATTACTATCAATCCTTTCTCTTTGTTCTACAGTCACAGTGAAAGCTCTCAAGTAATGAGTCCCTCCTGCACTCCATGCCCAGAGACCGTATGACTACAGATCAGATCCTGGTGTCGTCCTTACATCCTGTATCTGTGGATACTGTGGTTACTGCAACCCCAACATCTCAGTGGTTCCAGTGAAACTGGCAGTGTGCCACTCACCTGGAAGCATGTGAAAAGTGCACAGCTTCAAGCTCCAGAAGTGGCAAGTCTTCAGAACAGTAGATGTGACTACTATTTATTAGGAGCATGGAATTAAATTTCGAGTTTTTATATCAAAAACGTGAGGACCTTCTCTGAGAAAGAATATAACTTCTACCTAGAGAACAATTATTTCACTGCAGCTGTAACTATTCACGGGAGTGAGGGAATCACACAGTACCTCACTGATATTGGCAGCATTTGCTTTGGCCAGCATGAAGACAGGGTCATCTTTGCTGATGGTGTACTGATGAAGAAACTGCTCTTTCCCTGACCTGTAGGCAACCTGTCCACAGGAAGCAAAGCAGGGTCAACAAGCAGTGGTTCACATTTAATGTTGAAGGAATACTGGTTAAAACACCCCAAATATTCAAGGATTTGTATGGGTTAACTTATCTGGGAAAGTTATTCTTTAGCATCTTTAACTTAAGTGTTAAATATGGAGTTAAAAACTGACCTACAGAGTCAGGTTGACCAAAGTACTCATGGTTCAATTTCAAGGAAGCTGTGAAACAGCACATATATCAGGATACTTTAATTTTATTTCCCAAAGTTAGCTACCTATCTAGCTATAAAGCTGACAGCAATTCATACTCTATATAAAATGCAAGAACATATTTCACCCAATGTTAAACTGCAGCTACTTCTCGGGTAGAATGAAAGTCTTTAATGGGACATAGAAACATAGAATTCTAGGCATGAAATGAAGGATACTAGCAATTGAATCTGCAGAGAACATTTGTGACCTAAATGTAATTGCTCACACGATACTCCAGTGAGGACTAACATTACAACTTTGAATGAAAACATCAAGGACCTTTTATGATCTGAGTAGAAATCATCCCCATTTTATATTCCAGGGCTATGACAGCAGAGAAATGAACTTCTCTGTTTTAGCCCATGAAGTTCTTGGAGGAGCTGTTGAAAAACTATGAAAATATGCCCCATTCACAAAGTATTACATTTCTTACATCCCACAGAAGAAGTCCCTGCTATAAAGCTTGAAATCTATGGTTACTATTCTGTTTTCAGCACACACAGAAAGGCAGCTTGTCCAGCACACAAGAGATAAGCACACCAGAGATTCCCAATGGTGCTTGATTTTTGTTGCTGTTGTTCTTGTTCAAAGAATTCAAGGAAAGAATTAATCAAATAAACAAATAAAACCCCTTAGAATTAATCTGAAGAAACTTTATATATTGAAAGGTTTCATGACTGTGTACATATGTCAGGAATGACCACATTACCACTAAGCTGCTTGAAAAGAGACAAATTCAGTCAAGGACTCACATCACTTTGAAGTTCCTGGCTTTTCTTGGCGTGCTTGATCTGAGAACTGTCAGCCACACTGGTGAACTTCAGAGTATCAGCCTTCTGCCTGTACTTTTTCTGCAGCAAATTAAAGCAAGTTACACAAAATTTTCTGCAATACTTGTCCTCCCCTAAAAATGTATCACTTTTAAAAAATACATGAGTGATAGAGCCAGAAGTGGCCTGTAAATTCGCAAGACAGTTTTAGCACAGATATCAACGAGATAAGCTTCCAAGTCCGGTATTTTGAGGTAAGGAGGGCAGTGCATAGGTTTGTGCCAAATGCACTGTTGCTGACACTGCAGGCATGGATGCCTTTGGTGCCAGATGTGCTGTTTACATATCTTACAGGACCTAGGTTGCACACCAACCAGTGAGTGGTGCTCACAACCCAGGTATGACTTAAATCAGGACCCAAGAAAGCTGATAAGGCACACAGTCAGTGTTACTCTATCATTTCCTTGTAAGAGACTTCTCAAGCACGTGCATGGGTGGTTCAAATCACTGAACATTTGTTACTGAGATATTTTTAAATTATTAAGATGATACTTAAATTAGAGTGAGCTATTTCAGAGTCCTGAAAGTAACTTGAATTCAAAATCTTCCCCATCCTCTCAAAATCTTCGTCTTTTCAAAGCAGAGCTAGGCATAGACATTGCTGTCAAGCCTTTCTGGAATGAACAGCTATGAGAGGCCTCCACTAGGCTCAAGTCTCAGATATGGGGAAAAATATTGTTCTTTATTCATCCTCTGGTGCCAGTACTTATATAAAATCCATTTGAATGGACAAATGTGCATAGAGACTAATATTTTTAGTTTGGTACATAAGACAGTCCATAGTTTCATTCCAATTTACATTCTGTTTTACATCTGAAATACACTGAAGTGAATGGAATACTTTATTTGACTTTACAAGGCTTTAGCCTGTTTTAAATTAATGTCTTTGCCTCAACCTTTTGCACCACTCATTCGAGAGCGAGTTTTTCTTTCTTTGAGATAGTACAAGGAAATGCAGGACTCTGTTTCAAGACCACAGTGTGACAGGGGAGACCAAGCAAACTCTTGTTGTGCACTTCAATTGAATTCTTATTCTACCAGTTCAGACATGAAGTGGGGCATTCCACCTAGAAAGAGTGTAAATACTTTTTTTTTTCATTAACTGGCATTTCAGGAGAGAAATTCTTCTGTTTGAACTGATGGGTGAACAGATCAGTTTACACTGTGTCTCTGCTAGGGGAACACAAAATAGAAGTTAAAAAAGCATGCAGCACTTCAAAGAGGTGCTCATCGCTTTACTTTAGAAAGCTGGAAGGGAGGGCGGCAGATTAAAAACAGCATGTTTTGTCACATTGCATGGAACACAATGTAGTGACATCCTGCAAAGAAATGACAAAACACCAGGCTTTGTATGGCAATAGAGATCGCTAAAATAATATCCACCAGTCTCCAGTTTAGGTGACTGTCAGCCATCTCGTGGCCTTGCACAGCACTGGAATGAAATGGCAGATCATTATGGATTAAATATTTGTGGAAGTGATTATTACTACAGCACACCCCAGAAGCAGATGTCAGTAGCAAGACACCAGATCTGAGGTAGCTGCTCTTCTTTTGTTTCTAAGATGTATTTTTTCCCCTTGTAGGAGTAGTGAGAGGATGTCAGAGACCCAAGGTGTCAGAGAGTGTGATCGCCAGTAACTAACTGGCTTCTGTTCCTCCTTCCAGAACTAAGTGGGATTTTATCCCTCTTGTCAAACTTCCCCTAATTTATTCTTCTCTCTGTTCTCTAGTTTTCCTAGCACTAGTGAGACTGCTCAACCATAGCTAAGAAGTTGAGGAAGTTTACTTCCATAAGGTTAATGGCAGTGCAAAGCCATGAATTAATAAGGCAAAAGCAATGAAAAGCAGGAAAAGCTGAGGCTGCCAGTGAAACCAAGCCTCTAGTTGCCAAGGAGCAAGGAAACTTTCAGCTATGGCTAGCAAATATCTAATTTTTCAAGACTGCTCCTTAAAGCCTCTTTGTTCTTCATGCAGCACATGAAACTCAATGGAAATTCAATGCTGATCTGCAAAATGTACAGGAGAATGAAAAGAGGTGGAAGCACAAATACAGGGATTTCTACCTCACAGATTATTCTGATAATTATATAAAGGGAAAACATAATTTTAATCTTTAAGCCAGGGTATTCTAAATTATAGAATAACTAAATTATGCCCATCAGTTTTACCATTTCTCAGATACTCCTTGTTAGGAATCCCTTACCTATTCCACATAATGTAATGGAATGAGTCTTTGAACAAAACAACAGACAGAAGCCTGAGAACTTTGCTTACCTCACTGACTAAATCTCCCGCTTTTTTGGCTTGTTGTATATTAAGACTTCCTTCTGTGATACATCCAGCTCCTTTCATCCATGTCAGATCTGCCCTATATTGGAGCTGCAGAGGAAATTGACATTTACTGGCACAGGGAACATGAGTATAATGTTTGTAAGTGAACATGTGCACCCATTCCAGTTTCAAAGCCGTCTCAAAGACATTTAAAAAGCCATAGTACAATCAGATAGTGTTCATAAGAAACAAGAATCAACATCAAATGGAAAAAGTTATAATCCTTTGCACTGTTTTAAGAGTTAAGCTGGGTGTACATCATCTTACATCACTCTGGAGATCATAGGCCTTCTTTGCCCACTTGGTCTTCATATCTTCTGGAAGCACTGTGTACTCATGGAGTCTCGTTCTGTAATCCAAGTCACTGGCCAGTGCCTGAGCCTTTTTGGCATGCCTCAGGTTTATCATATCCATGGGCAGATGGAAATGGGCCTTGCTCTCCTCAAAACCTTTTTTGTAGGCAATCTAGACATAGGAATGAAAACAGAATATATGTATCAGATATTACAAAGCCATCTCAAATCACCCCTCTTGTTTGGGTCCTTATGCTGATTGGGCAAAAAATCCCCAAAAGACTGTAGAAATCACATCCTAGAAGTGACAAAACAAATGCCAGGGTAAATTTTCTAGATTCTAGAGATATTTTTTTCTATTACAGTAAATCTTGCTTTTAAACATACCCTTACAGACTTGAAAGTTCTGTGTAGAAGTGTTTATAGTGAGGTTTTAATATGATGATATTTTATTCATATTGCAATTTTAACTGGATGTTATTTTCCTGCCCCAAAATAAGGGCACCACTGACCAAAATCCCCTGCTGTGCAATCATTGCAGACTAACAGATGGTGAAGGAAACCCATTTTGTTAAATGCTTCCAAGAATTTGTTACAGTGAGAGCTGTAACAGTGGTAGATCGCATAGTGTTGCTGAAAGTTTCCTAATTATGAAAAACCTTACCTTTTGAGTAAGAGAAATAATTTACCTCACTACTCATCTTAGCCACCTTCAGAGAGTGCAAAAGTCTTGAATCCTTGGTTTCAGTTGCTTTTCCTTTTGTTTTTTCATATTCTTCTTTATATTTAATCTGTCAAAAAAAAAAAAAAACAGTATAAATTTAAGAATATTTCCAATTACCCATGAAATAAGCAGTAAATTTTTCACTGGTGATTTGGATGGTCAAAATTTAGAAGAGCTTAGTCTGATTCTCTCATTGTCACTTCAAATTTCCCAGATTTTCTCAGAAATTCCAAAGATGCAAGATCAGTCTAATTTATGAGGTTTTTAACCTCATTCTTTAAGGCTCAGCCCTCTGAGGTGAATATGCTTATAAACTTAAATTCTTCTGATTAGCTAAATTATCTGGCTTTTAGAGGCAAAGATAAAAAAATCAATCCAAGCAAGGAATTTGAGATTTGATTTTTTTAATGAGGTGGGAGTTTAGAATCCCCACCACTGCTGAACACTTTCCAGCTGCAGAAAAAGTATCTGCCTTTTCTGCATCTCCATGGGTTAAAAATCTTGATATAAGTTGTTTAGAAAGATTTTGTTGGAATTTTTTAATATACATTTATATATATTTACATTAAGGAAGCAAACTAAAAAAATATGCATTCTCTTTGTAGTAGAAGATAATACTATTTTTGAGGTTATAAACAATTCAAAACACTGAATTTAACTGTGGGTTTATTATGTAAATTTTGCTTCTCTTTGTACACATGATTTTAAAAAAGTAATTTTTGGAGAGTGAAATTTCACAGCAGAATCTGAGAAAGTTTCCAACTGCTCATTAGCCATTGAGAAAGATGGACAGCCAAATGCAGGATTTAAAAATCCAGATGAACTGAGCTGTGCTTTATTTCCCTGTGTTATAGCTCCTTATATAAAGAATAATTCCCAGGTAACTAAATGTAACATACATCACTGGCGAGATCCCTTGAAGCTTTGGCAGCAAGTAAAGGCAGAGAATCAAGTTTCATTTCAAAGCCCTGGCCCTTGCTCTTCTCCCAGCCTTCTTTGTACTTAACCTGAGAAAGGAAAGACAGCAACATGTCACTAACACAAACACACAGGATTTTCAAACAAACGTGGAAATGGCTCAGAGAAAAACAGAAGCATAAATATGCTCAGTCCACAAACTGGGACCTTCTTAAGTCGCAGTTCATTGTCATTTTGAGCTAATTAATTGTCTAGGATTGAGTCAAAATTTTATTCTTGGAGATCACAGGCACTTAATGTCCCGGAACATCCAGCAATAACTCCCAATTTCAGACAGATATGGAGGAAGGAGGGTTTTTCAAAATTGCCTCTGGTTATGTCTACCTAGGCAAATAGTATAGATCTGTAGGAGCTGATCTATGGGCAGAACAGCTGAGAACCAGACAACACTTGACTAATTTCAGGATTTTTCTTTCCCACCTCCAAACTGTAACCAGCCAAGCCTCATGCACTGAATTTGAAGGTGCAGCTCTTTACACGATCTGCTGGAGAGCATTCAAAAGGAATCCAGCTGGTGTGCTCTGAGATCACCCCACAGGGTGAGGCAGAGGTCAGAGCAGCATCCCTCGTGATCAGGATTGTCTTCAAAAGAACACTCATGAGCCACACTGCCTCACAAACACCAGTGAAATGCATGAGAATCACACACAACTTCTGAAAGTCGGTGGAACTTCAAGTCATAGCTTTTTTAGCTCTTTTTCAGGATTCCACTTGAAATTCCAGTAAAGCAAGATTAAGCATGCCTTCATCCATACTATGCATGCACCTAATGAAGGTAGAAGGTTTTCAGGAAGCCTCAGTTTCTGGATTTGGCTTTCTGCATGTTTATATTTTACCAATATCTAACAATGAGCATGCATCCCAACACAGTACAGTTGTAAAGAATGCTCCTCCATAACACTCTGCCAATGCAACTCAAATAATACTTAGGGGAAGAGCACAAGACACAAAAAACCTGCAGTAATGGCAACTCAAAACCATGAAAAATTGTGAAACTGCTTAAAAAATAAAAGTCACGCCAGTCATAGCTGGAGGTTTTTTCCTCATTTTGCACTTATTTGTCTTAGGTTTTTTTTTCCTGCAAAACTATCTATGAAAAAGGAGGCCTGAAAAATACTCTAAAAATTAAATAGAAATTCAACTTTTCCTGCAAGCACATGGTTTTAACCCACAAGACTCTAAGTGAATCACTATTTATTGCCAGGAATGGAGCAACAGTGGACTTGATCTAAGTTGGCTGAAGTCACTGTTTCTTTCCATTGCCTTCAGTGCACTTTGAATTACTAGAACTGTGCAAATGTTGGTTCTTCATACAAATTTCACCTCAGAAGCACTTAGTTTTGTAAAGTGAATGTTGATTTAAAGAAATTCAGATCATCTGAAAATATCTTGGAAAAAAAGTCTAGAGGTTTCAGTGCCCTTGAAATTGGATCGCTGTCTATTCTGGGCACCATATTTCATGTTGTTTTGTACAAAGCCAAATGATAAATGCTAAATGCTTCCAGAAAGAGTGTCATCATCTTTATATTAATTTCAGTCTAGGAACAGCACTATGAATGCCAGTATTTCCCCAAGGCTTGGCTCACCTCGCTGTATAACTCAGCATTGGCTTTTGCTTTCACCAGCAGTGGTACATCCTGAGGCAGAGTGTAATTTGTTTTTGTCTTCTCATACTGGGCTCGGTAGTTCAACTGCATATGTTGAAAAGATCAGCAAGAAACTCAGTTATTTTTAACTTAATAAAAATATAACCATTAGACTGAATGGTTGCTGTTAAATTTCAGGTTATTGGTGCCATAAATTATAAATACATTCATAGGAATTTGTGATGTAAGTATGAAGGCTATAAGGCTAACTTTTACTTAAGAAGTAGGAAGTAGAAATTTATTCTATAAATAAAAGTTACTGATTATCTTTAAGTACAAAAGATATAATTTAAAACCTTGCCTTAATAAAGATAAAGAAAATAATTTCTTTAAAAAGCATGCTGATACAAATCTTAAAAGTGGAGACGAATATTAGATCTACTAGTATGCTTGCCACATTTTTGAAAGTGATTTCATTCGATATGTATTCTTGGTTTGGCTATGAATCTGCTGAAGAACTGTCAAGAATAAAACACATAAGGCTACAAATGCTACGAAATTAGATTACTTTATCATTCTAATAAACAACAGTAGCTAATGATGGGAGAACTTACATCACTGAGCTGCTGTGCATTTATTTTGGCTTGAGCAATTTGTGGAGTACTGGCCACAGAGCTGTACTTCAGCTTGTCTATGCTTTGCCTGTAGTTTACCTAATTTAAAATTAAATTAAAAAAAAAAAAAAGATTTAGTAAAGGAAGAAATGGTCAGACCGGAAAATGAGAGATTGCATAGATGAAGTTTTGCTAACTAATACTCTGGATAAAATATTACTTAACCCATAATAAATAGAGCTGAGGAAAAATGCCAGGATCTCTTGGATGAGATCTGAGGTAGTGCTCTGAAATTTCCCCTGTCTGAGGTCACAGTTTTTATCCCACTCTGAAAATTACTTCAGTTATAATCCCTTTCTGTCAGACCCACAAATTCCTACAAAGATGCAGCACCATCTGCAAATCATTGCTATAAATCCCCCAAATCATTGCTATAAAATCCCCCAAATCATTGATAAAAATCCTTCCTAACCATTACTTAGTCCATTTTTATCTTTATCAGACAAGAATTACTGTAACTGCATATGAAGTGGTCTGTCCAGTGTACCACTGGATAGAGCAAATGAACTCTCTTATACTTGGTCTTTACTGAGTTTTAATGTAATAAATTAACCACAGAATTTCCCTGTGGTCAGAGGTTTGTGTGAATGCTGAGAAAAGAAAAATATGTACTTATAGTACAAAAAAAGTCATTTTAATGTCAGCCATCAAGAGGTCTGGACCCCACTAGATTACTACTAGTTATAAAATAAATATTTTAAAGCCCCAAATTATGCATGATTAAAAAAATCATATGACACTTTCTTTCAAACCTGTTGCTGCAAAAGAACTCATTGCTATACTATAAAACATAATTATTATTCTCTGTAGGCCCTCATTAATATTCACTGAAGTTAATCACCACTTTGCAAACATTGCAAATCACGTTGTTTAAAACTAGTTTCTTAAGAACCCTTCTTTCCAGTAAAGTGGAGCATATTTCTGGAGATTTTGAGTTACTGAAACTATTTCAATGCAAACCTTCTTATCTCCTGTATCCTCACATAAACTTCCTCATTCTGCCAGAATGATAAAAGCTAGGAAAGAAGGCCTGAATTATCTCACAGGTCCAAAGTGATTAAGGTACTTAAAACAGTGCATTTGCTTTCTCAGAGAGAATTTTAACTCCATGGAAAGGGATCATTTCTTTTTAACTGAAGCTATTTATTGCTACTTGTGATTGCTAAGTGTACGAGAGAGCTGTATTCCTAAAAGAGTTCAGAGTAAACATGTCAGTTATTTGGGAGCACACAAGTCCTGGGACTAATGCAAAATCCTAGATCAGGACTGGTGCAAGTGAGTCTCTGAGGCCAGTGAATTATGTGTTTCAAACCCTGATGCTGACTATCAATTGTAGAGCCACTGGAATTGCTGAAATGTTTTTTACATTTTCGACATGAATTTATGCTTACCTTGAACTCTTTAAGAACACAGCTCTGTCACACACTAAGCAAACAAAAACTGAATTTTACTGTTTTCAGCTTTTACAAAGGTAAAGCTGAAATTACTGCTGTAGAGGCAAGAGTTCATCTTAGAGTTGAAGTATACGCGATACTTCCTCAAAAACATCAGGGTTCCCAACTCTAGCTCTTCATGCTACCATCCTTGTCTTGGAAGACCTGTTTAGGCCCAGATAAATCTCACATAATGTTAATGACCTCTCTAAGGTATAATGCTCCTGGATTTTTGCAATTTCAGTGTAAAGACAGGGTGTATATACTTTAGTATATACAGTCAGAAATGCCCTGCAGAGCTGCTGCTCTCTTCCTGTTGATTTTCTAAGCAATGCCTGGTGACTGTGCTCCTGACTAAGGCACAGGGTGAGTTGCCAGTGGTAGAGGAGATCGGTCAAGCTTTCAATGATTGTGAGAAGTGAAAGTATCATACTTTCACTTCCCACAAGTCAGGGGCACAGGGGGCTCCTCTCTCAGGGACCACAGCTGGAGGAAGGTTACGTGACCAACCCGTTCCCCTCCAAAGGGGAACGCCACTCCCCAGGGAATTCACAGAGGATTCACAAAGGCTGTTTTAGTCTCCCTGTGCTTTCAGTGCTTGATGCTGCTGTTGAAGATGCCTCAGGATGGTGAGACTTCAGCAGCACAGAGCTGGGATAGAGCAGAAGTCACTGATTTCACATGGCTCTACAGTCCGTGCTGAACTGACACCAGCAACAGGACATGGCAGCACTTCCTACTGCTCTGAGACCTCGTGACACTGCACTTTTTTGCTTTAGCTTTGTTAGCAGTGGCTGTTTGTTCCTGTCATTAAATCATCATTTGACACACACAGTCTATCACAATCTCTCCTACAGAGAGATTATGAGCTATGCAAATCATAGGGAAAAAAAAACCAAAAATAAAAACGTAAAATTATTTACATCTTTCAAAGGGACCAACTTTCTTGTTGTCTGGTATGAAGGAGTGAGAGTAGCTGGGTAATTGTAGTCAACACCATCATGTTTGTAATCAGACTTATAGGCTATCTGAAACACAAGGAGAAAAAAAAATCTTTTTTTTTCAGCTGTCATTTGTTTGAATAATTATCAGTCAAGAGGAAAGGAGAAACAATAATATTAATATTAAATGCAAGAAACAAAGTAAGTTCAATGTCATGAGTGACAAAGAAAATGAAATTATTTGCATAGTTTAGCCACTAATTGATTCTTTTTCAGCTTCTCAATTAATCCAATGCCAACAGTGGGAGCATTAACTTAACTTCCACCTATGACACATCTCTTTTATCTTTCTGCTTAGTTCTCAAGCTTCTTACAGATTTGTAAATAATGTACTTGAAGGAATGGTATGTAATGAAATAGCTTCTTGACTAACCCAGTAAATTAAATTGGAATCCAGAAATCTTCATTAAAGACTTTTTTTTCCAGCAAAGGTCTGACCCTGGGGGTGGTGGCAAACAACCTTCAGCATCCTACTGATGTCAAAGAAAACTGAAGGATCTCAGTATGTTGCCAGATCACTGAAATGTCTTATTTTAACTTCTTCCACACAGTGAGCCATAAAACAGTACAAAAGGGTTTCCAAAATTTCACCTCTTCTCAACATATCTATCCATCAGATTCCCAGCACAGTATGATCTAAAGTTTTCTATCAACTTAATTCTGGAAAAACTGAAAGGCAAGGAGGCCACAAGAATACAAGTGTGATTAAAAGGGACTCACATTGCTTGCCAAGCTGCCAACTTTCATGGCATGGAGCATCCTCTTGTCCATGCCAATACCCACATAGTGACCTTTCATTTCATTCTGGTAGGTTTCTTTGTATTTAAGCTGTACCAAAAAAAAAGGTAAAAATACTCTGAGAAAATATATTTAGCTTTTCTACTGAAGAGTTTCAGCTTTTAAGAGTTTCTATATTTTACAGCAGGGAGACAAATTGTTACAGCTCTGGTCTACTAGTGCTGCTCCAATACAGCAATTCATTAGTCCACAACAGCCTTGGTATTTTAAAAAATAAAAGCTAAAACCCTCAGTGAGTTTCTTTTACTACAAGATATCATTTACTTGCTCTTCATATCACCTAAATGCCACATAAAGAAGATACATCTGTGTTTCATCAGAAATAAATACTAGAACAAAGTCCCAGGGAGACAATATTTGTACATTAAGAAATGAACAAAATTGGGTTGTTTTGGTGCATCTTTCAGCAGTCCCAGAATGGGGGATTTGACAAGAAAAATTGATCATTCAACCATCTGAACTGTACGGCAAAATATTTACTCCTCTGGGATTTCAGAGAATGGTAAGAAGCAGTATGAAACAAAATTGTATTTCATGAGAATCAAGAGGTTTAACTATTATCACTGATTATTTTCACACAGTAATTATGTTCCTCTCTGGCATGAACTCTGGTGAAGCATCTTCTGCCTACCTGTCCAGTCAGGAAATAGACATGCACAATGAATTCAGTAATAATTATGACAGACAAGAGTAACAAGTGGCTGCTACTTCTCTAGATCAGCAGTAAGTAACCTTTCTTCTAAATACCATAATAGTTCTTTCCATAATCCTAAGTAAAATAAATGTCCCAGCTATACATCAGGACACATTAGGATAAGTGTTGTATAAAAACAGGCTAAAATGAGTTATAATCACATTTCCAGCACACATTTATATGAAACACACACTCACAGATGACCTGTGATTCCAGCAGCTACCAGGGAAAGCAAGCTACACACGAGGTACTGCAAACTTACATCACTGGTGAATTTTGAGATCTTGCTCATATTCTTGAATTGTGGAGTGTCACAGTAGTTCATGCTGTAGCCTTTGTTGTTTCCAAGATCCTTCTTGTACTCCACCTCAGTGACAAAAATGCACAACGGGAAGCTATGGTAAAACCTTAATCTGCTCTATCAAGTTCCTTCACACACCTTTTATTAGGCAGACCCACTGTTCAGAGATTTTGACACATGGTATTCATCAGATGGCATACAATGAAAATTAATATGAAGAGAATATTCATATACTCAGTTCTCATTTTATAAGCAAAAGAAATGCAATTTCATTCTCTGCAAAGTATATAAGACAGTGACAGGAGGAAAACTATTAACAAAAACAATGATATACAAAGAAATTCTAAGTTGGGAGTGGAGCAAATGAGCATGTATAAATGTGCCATGTACCAAATTCCAGCAAGACCTCAGCAAGAGCTTTTGTACTCTTACAGTCATTCCTGTTTAAGGAACTCAGCCTGTAACAGCTGCAGTGAAAGACTGAGAGATGAGAAGAACTCAGCTTGCTTAGCTGAGGAAATCAAAGGCAGAGAGAAGAAAATGATATATTTGTAAACCTCTCAGAAAAGTAACCATGCAGGGAGAAAAACTTTTTAAACTAAAGGGCAACTCTAGCACAAAAAACAGTGGTAATAAAGTGGACAGGAATAAATGTAGGCTAGAAATTGGAATAGGAGGATTATACAGTGCTGTGTTGAAGCAGCAGGAACCAGGAATCATTGGCCCAGGAGGCCCCTTCCAGCCCTACTTCCAGGGGTTTTTCATTATTGAAGGTTTTATACTTTGACATCTCAAGAGTATAAGTTTTTAAAGTGCCATGGGGAAGTTCTAGAAACTCACATTTATTAATAGTTTTATAGCTGGTATGACACTATAAATAAATTAATAATTCAGAATCTACTGAGAATTCTCTTGCAATCTTCCCTTATCAAGCAGAAAAAGAATCAATTATCAGCGACTCACAGTCTTTCACAGGATGGAAGAAAAGAGAAATCTGCATAACCAGAATGGTATAAATTTTGTCTCTGGTCTTATCTTTTGATTATTAGAATACCTTTTGAGACACTCTAAGGCACACACCAAATTGGTCCTAAAGCATTACATCTTAATATCATATTAAAAGCACAACTCAGGTTTGGGGTGGATTTTTTTCAGATTTCAATTCTTCATGTGGTCAGAACTAGAATCACTCTCCTGGGGTTAATTTCCCACACTTTCACACAGATGATTGGAAGGGCCACAATGCAGCACCTAAAGATTTGTTCTTGAGCTTTTCTCTCCAGTTGCTGTGCTACACACAGATAATTTTTGTTATGTACAATGCAGTAAGAACAACAGCAATTTTTTTAACTTGCAGTCCTTACTCACCAAACACAAATGTTTGTATGAGCTGCTCCCAAACTTGTTAAGAGATCGATTCAAGCCCTTACCTCACTGACAAGCTTGTTAACACTTTGGGCTTGTTTAAGGACCAAGTTGTCTTCAGCTGTTAGGGAGTGAAAGTGAGCTGCACCTTTCATCTTGGAAAGATCTTTCTTGTATTTTATCTGAAAAGAAGGAGGGAGAATTAGAAAATAGATGTGCACCTTTTCATCTTTACTATTTAGACTGGCTTCATGAGTCAGGATAGTATCTTCCCTGTGCTTGCTTTGATAAGTAAATGGAACTTGCCAAGCTGAAACACTGTATTTACTACCTTGAATAACCCAAATATAACCCCACAGCCCTTCACAGTTCCTCTCAAGACATTTTACTAGATAGCATTTTTTATAAATTTTTGACGTAGACTGAACAGCACTGGTTTTTGTTCATGGCTTGAAGAGATTGCTAGCAGATTCTTGGCTGTAGCTTGTGTGCTCTTCTATTAATGAACTTAATCCTTGGTACTTAATTTTAGTCAGAGGATTACAGATAGTCATCAAGCACTCTGCAAACTTTTCCTTTTGTAGAAACCCACTTTTTTAAAAAGCTGTATCTTTTTGTACTTTTAGTGTGTTTAAGGGAATTATATTTCTCAGTAAAATCAAGATTGAAATAAGGGATTTCTAAATTAAATTTAGACATCAGGTTGACATAAATTGGACTTGGATAGGTGAAGAGAGGCAGTACTTGGCCTTTTATAAATTATTTTGCATGAACTGAAATGCAAAGTGATTTGGGTTTTTTATTTTCCAAGTCTGCACACATTTCCTCGGGCTTTAAAACTATAAGGAAAGTTTGTTAAGTACTGTAGTGTGCAAATGTTACTTCCATGAACCAATCCTCCTTTTCCCTCTATGTATTATAAATTAATGAGGAAACTACTGACCATTGGCATTTTCAAAGCCTATGGAACTGTGATCTTTGTCTGGAAAGGTTAAATATTTCATGTTTAAACAGGGGATCACTGAGTTTGTCATTAAACTGGGATTGGTCACAGAGGATTTGTGGTGTTTTATATTCTCCCAGTGATAAGCTCAGGTAACAGAACATGACTGATCCTTTCACTCCAGTTTACTGCTCGTGTCTAGTCCAGACTAATACAAGCTGAAAGACTCCACCATCTGTTAGCTTCCCAGAAGACAGACTGAGCTCATCAGCTCAGGCAGCCCCATCGGGGACAGGTGTCCACACTACAAAAGTTGTCACTCACAGGAACCCTTCAGAGCAGCCACAGACTGACCCACTTTTTGTCACTGCCTGAAATGGTCTCCCCAAATAGGGCTGAGACCCTCTAATGGATGGGCTAGATGCAGGAATCACACACCACCACCTCTTTGCCAATTCTTTAGTTTACCACCCAAAACCAAAAATCACATCCCAGAAATAAGCTCACTTTTGTGAAGTGACAGTGTCATACTCCCTGCTTCTTTTCCTCCGTATTACTTGCTTTGTGCTAGGGGCATGATACATCAAAATATCAAAACCAGTACAATTCATTCATCCTCCATTTATTCACTACTGGGAATACCACAGTAGTCCACAGGATGATTAAGGCAGTTGAAGGTTTCATTAATAATACAGGTGCAGATTTGCCAGGAGGGTTAACCTAACAGTAGGGATCCCCATTAGTTGCTACATCCATCTCCTCCTTCATGCAAGTTGGAGCTGTGCTCCCTTCTATTAATGGATATTATTAATCCCCTGAGCCATCCAGTTCCCAGCAATGCAGCAAAATGTCACTTTTGTTTACTTCTCAAGTGCAGTTTTAGCATCCTCCTCCCAGGCACTGCTCTGACAAACTGCTGGTTTTAATTGTTTATGAATTGTATTGATTCAGGTTTCATACTTACATCACTTGCCAATTCATTTGCTTTCTTGGCATTTTGATAAGCTGGAGTGATCATAGCAGGAAAGCTTCCTTTCCCTCTGCGCTCCTCAAACTCATCCATATATCCCTGAAGAAAATTCAGAGTGTTTACTCATCACACATGAGCAGGTGGGGCCACGGGTTATTTTACAAAGCCCCACAGTCCTTGTTAGTAGGAAGGTTCATAGCTTCAATGATTTTTTATTTTAATGAAAAACTGACCAAAATATAAGAATAAATTGTCCTGTTAAATTACTTATGCCTCTGAAGCTACCTGTGCTGCATTCCAAGAGAAATTTAGGTAGCCATTAGCTGTGGTAAAGATAACATTCAAGTGTACAATGACATAAACCCTTCTGCTCTCACCTCATTTCTCACAGAGATGATATCTGCTTGCTTCTCTGTTTGTCAATACATGTTACCCTGGAATATTACAAAAATAGCTAATGGCTTGGTTAGCCAGGGGACTGGCTCAAAGTTTACAAGTTTAACATAGGATCAGCCTTCCTTTGTGGTGTTACATGAGCCGTTTGATTTTTCCATGGTCATTTTTCACATCATAATTGACCAAAAATAGTTCACTAGTGCAGTGATGTATTTTGAAGAGGGATAAATAAATGAAGCAGAGATACCTGGGTATCAAAATGCCAAACTCCTTAGTGAACAAAATCACAAAATTCCATTTGTCTGATTAAAAAACATCCGATTGTTGTGCAAGTAACACCCTTAAATCCATCTATAGATAAATTTAAGTGTAGATATCTGACAATTTGAAAGCCATTTAGATAGTTTAACAGCAAAATACTGGAGATTTTTTTTAATGTAATGGACAATAATAATGTCAAAGACTTCTATGGCAAGAGCTGGGGAGAATACGGCATACAAACAAGAATACAAACAATTGAGATAAAGTGTAATGTGTCTTCTTTGCAATATTTTACAAATCTTTTGTAGTAAAGAGGCAGTTTGAGTGAAAATAGTATGTGCCATGAATAGAATGCATGTCAAGAATGCCATGGAGAACACAGATAGGAACTGCTACAAATATCTGGGATATCTCTTTTGTGTGTTCTCAATGCAAAACCATCCATTGTTGGTCATTTTGGGCACCATCAATGTCATGTTTAAAAATAGGTCACGCCACAAGTTTGTGAACATTATGATGCACACTAGTGAATAATAGTTACAATGGCATTAAATTATTCTATAAACAGGCACAGAAAAGAAAAAATACAGTTGAATAATCAGCTGAGTTAGTTTCTTAAAATACCATTAATGAGTTTGAATTCTCCAGACCAACCTGTCTTTTGCTTCTAACTTTCTTAAATACATTTTAATATAATTTCTAATATTATGCATATGTTCAAAGTTTCAGAAAACTATTTTAGCCACTCTTAAGGTTTTTAAGAATAAAACAGATGTTCAGCAAAGGAATTTTATGGTAAGATTCCTTAAATTGTCTCATGTTATATCTATAAATATGCATGAACGTGTATATATATATATCTATATATATTTGTCTGATGCACACACAATTCATTGTTAATGATCTCAACAGTTAGAAATCTAATTCCTTTACCCATGTTAAGTCACAATTTACTCAGAAAGATCCATTAATTTCAGTGACTCTGTGTTATTTGACTAATAATATCAGTATCCAATCTATAAAGATTAAAACTCAAATCGAATTTGAAGTCTATGACTGAAGTTTCAAAGACACTTTCAAAGAAAGAAAACTTAAATTAATTCTAAAACAGAGGCATTCTAATGCTTGAAAATGTAATTAGTCATTTTTCAAATTAATTTCATTTGTTTATTCTGATTAAAACTTGTAGTAGTTCAAAAGACAGAAGTAACTGAAGGCTTCATTGCTACAATTCTAAACTCATGTTTTTCAAGGATGGTTTGCTTTCCACAGAATACTAAATGTAGATTTCGACAGAAGAGATGAAGAAATGTAAAATACCAAAGGTTTTAGGAAAATACAGCCCCTGTTCCTTCATTTCTCCAAAGTATATGGACCTACTGAGAAGCAGGACAAAATCCCCTGAGATTAACCATGTAGTTTTCTTTATACAACACCACTATTCAATTCCTTTCAAATTCCATTTAGCTGCTTCCACTCAGTTCTATGTAGCTGTGCTATTCCTCTAACCTAACTGGAATTTGGGTGCATTTTGGGCAACCACAAAACTAATTGTATTCCCTTAAAAATTAAACATAAGCAAAACAAATGCCACTGACCAAAACAGAGCTAAAGCCTATCTGGCTTCACAAATACAGAACTACAGCTTGTCAGGTTTATAATTCCCCTTTTGTAGAGGAGGTGAAATCTAAGAGATTGTGTATCTAAGAGTTTCGGTGCTGTTCACACATATTTGGAGCTGCAAAGCTCCCAAGATTTGTGAAAATACCCACAGGGAGAAGGCACCTAACTATCTGCCAGCTTTCTACCATTTCACAAGCCTTTGGCTTTTCTCCTGACTGAATTTCCTTATTCATGGAATGGGAATATTTCCTCGGGTAAACACATTTCAGTGTGATACATAACAACACAAAAATAGAAATGCAGAAATGCAGTGCCTACATGCACACAGATAAAATTTGCCAAGGTCAGTCTTTAGGAATGGCCCTACCATAAGGGTCATGCAGTGACAGTGCAGCCACATTGTAGTCACATCTTCAGGTGCCAGTGATAGATGCATTACACTTTAGGTGCACAGTGCTGTTTGCACACCATCCTTTCCATTGAGACCTTGCTTTCTCACACAAGAAAACAAAGTGAAAATAGGTGTCACGAGTTTCTAAAGCCTTGAGCAGTCAGCTGTAATAATGATCAACATCAGCATGGCTATCTCTTGGATGTTGCATACCTGTCCATATTGGTCTGCATTTTCTCTTGCAAAAGCAACATCTGTTCCAGCTGTATGGCTGGCTTTTCCCTTGATCTCTTTTTCATATCTTTGATGATACTTCACCTAACAGGAAAAAAAGGAAATGAATAATCCGGGTGAGTTTAGTCTGGTTCACAGATGCTGCACAATAAATAACAACCAATGGCATGCACATGTTCTCAATAAAGGATTGTCAAAATTCCCATTGCCACCAACCTGCACAAGTCAAATATGCCACTTGAAGATACAAAAATAGAACTATAGCTGTACTCAATAACGCACTAGGAACACGGGCCTTGCCATTTCAACCCAGACCGTTGGGTCAATGTGTTCAGCACCACCTGCTTGACAGTGGCTAACCCCTGATGCTCCAGCAGTTTAAAAAAATAGAACTGATTAAAGTGCAAATTCACAGTTACCACAGAGCACTTTTTTACCACAGAGTCAGTCACCTGAACCCCATCAATAAATGGGTTTGCTTCTGAAAGATGCTTTATCCCCAGTGATAAAGGGAATTTTAGGCAATCGTCCTTCAAGTTTAGACCAAGATTTGCACTACGTTTGCTGAAATCAAAACAATGCCTGTAACCTGATGCTGCCCTTTAATCACCATGTGTGTTTGCTGACAAAAGTGAAGGGTTTTCCACAGATCAAAGGAAATTAAAACATCTAATTGTTTTATAGTCAGTTCCTTTTTCCTTCAAAATTATGGATCTCTTATTTCCCTCAATGACTCTTTAATTTAAAACAATGTTTTAAATTCACTTCCTTTGAGTTACATGTTCTTCCATATGTTATCTTCTCCAACAAAAAGAGCTTTTCTTTCAGTTTCCAATAACAAAGCACAATTAACTGTACATTTTGAAGAAACACTGATGTCCTTTTATGGTGCTTATTAGAGTACAGGGGTGTTGTGGTTTTGTTATGTTTGGAAAGGAAAAGAAAGCCAGTAAAGATCAGTATGCCATGCTCATGGAATTTCTGCCAGTAAATGTTTTAATTCAAAATTTGTGTGACCGTTTAGTATTTTCTTTCCCAGAAGAGACTTTTCTTTGGACACTTACATCGCTGGCTAATTCATTCGCTCTCTTGGCTATTTGATAAGCTGGAGTGATCATAGCAGGGAAGCTGCCTTTTCCCTTCCGTTCTTCAAAGTCTTCTGTGTATTTCAACTGTAAAAATTCAAGACAGTTCAGGAGCAATTAGAGCAAATGTGTCTTGATTGCACATATAATCAATCCTTAAAGTTGCAAAGTCGAGCATTCAATGGTCGTCATCTGCCAGAAGGAAGATGAACCATGAAGTTTGAATCTTTGCAATTTGATCTTTAACTACACAATCACACAGCTTCTTCATGGCCCCTTTGTCTTGTTCAGGGTGTAGGATGAAAAGAGTTGTTTAAAGAAAATACTTAAAGTGCCTGCAAGATGCCTTCTCTATTTACGTTAGACTCAGGCAGCTTCTTTCTTTACTTTGCACGGCAGCCAGTTGCTGGGTATGGAACAGACTGGCTCCCCAGCTTCTGTTCTGACAGCCTAAAATGGCCTCAAATTTAATGTGGTCTTTGTAACTGAAAGCATTAAATGCTTAATGGTGAAATGAGTCTGCCTTTAAAATATTAATTTTTTATTTTTCTTTGTGTTCATATTTTCAAGTAATTTATAAACACCCTATGAACCACTTGCAGAGCCAAAACCAGATCAATCTATTTTGTTTTACTTACATCACTTGCAAGATGTGCTCCAGCCTTTGCATGAAGTATATCAGGAGTGTCTACAACAGAGGTGAACTTTGAAACTCTCTCTTCATGTCCACGCTTATATTCCACCTGAAGAGGAAAACATATATATCCATATTACAAACAATAAGCAGCAAAAGTATATTTCCTATCAGAAGGCTCCAAGAGAAAATAAGCAACAGCAGTCATGACACTCTCCACTCTCCACAGGCAAGCTATCCATATATTTAAGCCCCAATTTCCTTAAAGTGAATACCAAATCCAAACAGAAATAGATCCAGATATTCAAATTTTCACTTGATTTGTGTGAGCCATACATTTGATTAAAATACCATGAGAATAGTCAATAATGTCCCAAGATCATACTGCAATGACATTGTAGATAGTATCTGCAAAAAACAATACAATACTTTAAAATCATTTTTATGGGATTTATTTTTACTTATCTTTTTCATGTGAATTGTTCTTAAATAAACAAGCAATTTTCTGTGCATAAATTTAAAGTAGCTTGTATATGAATTAATTTCAATCTTACAGCTATTTGATTTCAAATAATGAAGTGAAAAATGTCAAATGTAAATAATTTGATGAATACAGCCATAATGGGAAAGCAAAGGTAATGAATTTTATGAACATTTCAGTGCAAGTCACAATCTTTTTCAGGTTGTGATAAATTATGTAAAAGTTGCTACATTTTCCAAGAAATATCTACATTGTCACTTATTCTATATGATTGTCTTCCCAGGCCAAGCAGTTTATTAACCTTGTTTTCTCATCACGTTAACATTTTCTCGCTTGGTAACAGTATAACAAATATTCACAGTAGAATCGAACATCTCAAGTGAATGGCCTGAACCCAAGATTCTCCAAATTCAGAAGTGTAAAATATAATTAAAAACCCTTGTGACTTACATCACTGCTTAGCTGGGTGGCTCTCTTAGCAACCTGATAACCTGGAGTGATCATAGCAGGGAAGCTGCCTTTGCCTCTTCGTGGCTCAAATTCTTCTGTATATTGAAACTAGAAGATGAATTTGTTTATTAGAAAAGCATCCACTGTAGTTTAATGTGATTCATGCCTGCTTCCTAAAGGTATGTATCACTTTATTTAAAAGAAAACAAATCAAAGAACTTCCACTTTATAAGTTTGTTAGTCACAGCTATTTCCTACATACAACAGAAAACATTTCTCATTTGTATCAATTATCCACTGTCAATTGCCCATGTTGATTAGGTCACTAACCCATTGTATGGACACAGTCATAATTCAGAAGAGATTTTCATCAGTCTTGGAAATTCAGTCAATGAAAAGTTTGGTCTGTCGAAAATATGACACATTTTTCATCATGAGTCCTTGTCTACTGAGAGAGCACTGCCTGCTAGATCAGATCACCTCAGCTTGGCCAGCAGTTGAAGTGCTTCAGAGTTACATAAATATATAAATGTGCGATGACAATAGAACTCTTATGTGACTTTAATCACTTACATGGCTAAGTATTGTTGTTGACAGAAACAAACATGTCAGACTGTCCTTTGGCAACATCTTAACAGAGTGCAGACAGACCCTCCAGATATCCTTTCTGCAAAGCCTGGAGGTGATTTCTTACCAAAGACTGACTTGGATGCATTTGGAAGTGTTCAGAATATGATAGACCATGAAAATAAAGGCAAACATCAGTTCACTTACGTCAGTCAGAGCCTTCTGTGCCTGTGTTATCTTGACCATCTCAGGATCTGGAATTGTTCCTGGGTACCACGATTTTCCTTCCTCATAGGCAGCATAGTAAGCGTTCTACAAAACAGGAACTAAATAACTACCTATCTTCACCCTGGTTTTAGCACTCAAACAGCTGATCTGACAGGAAAAAAAAAAAAAAAAAAGAAACACACAGTGCCGTGGAAGTGAAATTGTGCAGCACAAGGCCTGAATTCCACATCCCTTCAGAGTGCCAGGCAGAACTTGTACAGCAAGAACTGACATCAAGATGACAGGATCTAGGATCCTGGAGTGAAACTCAAATAACACCCCCTGGGAACCAGATCTCCTGCTGTGAAGCTCCAGTGGCAGTAGAGAGAAGACACACAGAGTATGGTTGTACATGCAGCAGGCCCAGCTGCTGACTATAGACACACTCTTCCTTCCTCACCTTCTGATTTTTCTATCCTAAGCTATAGTTGAGCTATTTGGTCTCGAAAAGTGTAGCCAAATGAGAAGCAAAGGCTTTTTTTTAAGCATTGAAATGTCATGGTTAAACCCCTGACAATCAGGACATCCCGGGCCAATCCTTGGTGTCCTGCAGGCTGCTGGCTGGGAGATTTGAGGGATATTTCTTACCTGGGTAGCCAACTGTTGGACTTTATAGACATTTTCAATTTCTCTGGACCTTGCATCCCACTGAAAGACTGATTTGAATTGTTCACTCTCTTCTCGATATTTTATCTAAAAAGAAAAGATAATGACTCAATTTAGTACTTTGTTAGTGCATACTAACACACACCCCCTTTGGAGAAGAGTATAGTTTTAATAACAATTGCATTTAGCCCTAAGGCCAAAACTCTGCCTTCTAGTCCACACCCAACTTCTCCCTAAGATTTCTGCCAGTATAGGAGCTGCACATCAGTAAAGGAGCAGCATATTGCACCTGAGACCTGGCATGACATTCTGAAAGAATAATTTGATCTTTAGATAATATTTTTGGGGGAAATAATCTATGAGACTTGAAATGCCTAAGAAATTTAAAGCCGGATGTGTCAATGCATTACATGAAAAAACTATTAGCAAGTGAGCAATATTCTACTCTCCTATTTCCCTGCACAATGTCCACAAAGTGTCATATCCTAACTGTGCATATGTAAATGACTACTATATTTAGTCCTGGGTCATTATGTTCTTACTGCTACTTTTATCATGATAGCATGTAGAAATCCAACTGAAATCACAGATCTGTTATACAACTCACTCTTCAGATGTAAAAACCCACAGTAGAGAATTTAAACTGACTGGACAGAAATGTTACTGAGCACATGTACCATTATTCCCATTTATAAATTAAGCACAGAGGTGCAGAGAGCTGAATTTTTTGCCTGCTAACACAGAAATTCTGTATAGAGAGACCTAATTTTTATCTCTGCATTCCAGTTGATGTCTCAACATAAGACTTATGTAAGAACATAATGTTGGGATTGAAGAAACATTCTATTTCCTACATCAGAGATAAACTTTAATATGGAAACAACAAACTTCCACATCAGCAAATGAAACCTTCTCCCAAGTTATCATTATTTTGTACATTTACTAGCGAAACATTTTCCTGCTCTCAAATTTTTTAGAGAAGTACTCCCTTTAAGCAGGTACTGCAGAATCAGCTTCTTTACTACCCTTAGCAATTTTCTCTCTGGAACAGAACCTCATTATGTGATTGAAAAGGACAGAAGGTGTTTAAGGTGTATAGAACAAGGGAAAGTGATCTTTGAGCTATAATTTCTCTGGCTTGTGTACTCACATGCACTGGAAGTATCAGTCTCATATCACTGCCTAAACCAGAAATAGAACCTGCAGTAATCCCAAACTCATTCCTGAGCAGATCTGTCACACACAGTTTAAAGTAAGTGAGATACTCATTGCTGAAATAGTTACAGCCCATGATACTGCAAAAACTGAGGCATAAGAATGCTGTACAAAATTATAAATGATAGTGTCTGACGAAGGCTATTCATGTGCATCAAGTTTTTACAGCTAATACAGGACATCAGAATGAATTTAGCATGCCATAATCCAAGAAATACAACTTTCTTTGTTAATTTTAGTGATGGCTAATCACATCAAAACACATTGCTTTGCCTGTGAAACATATTCACAAGTAATGTTATTTTAGGATATAGAAAGACGTGACATTCAAGAAAACAGCATTACACAGAGAAGTGAGATAGCCGATCAATTATTGGGCATTCCTGTATTTTTTATTCCAGCGGATCCTTAGCAGGGCAGGTTTGAAGATGATGTATCTGGAGGGAAACAAGGCGGGACATGCAGGGGTGGCGCTGGGAATGCCGGCGGGCCCGGAGCACCGCTGGCGGCTGGATGGGGCATGGCAGCGCCCGCCGGGGGATGCGCCTCCATCCCCAAAAACACCTCCAGCAAAACCCTGCAAAGCTCCCCGGATCTGCTGCTCTCCCACCTCAGGTTCGGCAGAAATGCATTGCATTTACATTTACAAAGCATTTATGGGAACCTCTGCGTGCGTCCCACCTAGTTATAATTTATGTGTTGTTTCGTAGCGGTTTCTGATGAAATCACAAAGCAAGTCGGTTTTCTTGCTTCCAGAGGTTATGAAACCCTGCTTAGTCACTAAGTTTACACAGCTCTGGGCAGTTTAGGTGAATTTTGCTTCCGTACAGATTATCAGATATACAGGTGAGCATCTCCAGTCAGTTTTTCCTTCTGAGAGGAGAAGGAAATCCAGATCTAAGATTTCTTTCACATGAGTAATTGCATTGAAAAAAATTATGATTGAAACCCAGCTGAGGTTTGAGTCATACACAGGAAGGTAAGTAAAAAGCACGTATTTATACTTACAAAACAAGAGACATCAATATGTTATCAAAATGTAGAACACATTCGACCCTCAAGCTTCTCACCTCACTTACCACTTCCGACAGTTTTTTTGCATTCATATTTACTGGTGTTTCAAATACGCTCGTGAATGCGTTGTTTTTTGGATTGTGCCTAGAAAAGGGAAAGTGTAAAAGGATATTAGGAATGCACCAGACAACCCACCAGAAAGGTTCTCTTCGAGCACACAAAACCACAATACCAGCCTCCATCCCTCTGTACACATCTTTTCCCCCACTCACACAGAGATCTTAGACTACATTCAAGTTATTATTTTAGGGAGTACGTGCCTAGAGCAAAATTAATTTTAATGATCATCATATCAATGCTGTGTTTCTAATAACAAAAGAGAATAATAGAATAAAAAACAACTGTCATCTCTCCTTTTTCTGCTGACAAATTTGACAGGAATTGATCATTATAAAATAAAACTTCCTAGAACAAACCAACTCCAAAATCTGTATTTTATACATTTTCCTTATGATTAGCTCAACCTTGTTAACTCTTAACCACTGATTTGGAAAGCACTGAATTTTGTGGTTGGTTTTATTTTCTTCCCACAATACTGAAATGGAACTTAATTTGGTATCTTTTAACACACTGGCCAAATGAGGAAGCTTTATGCATGGTAAATAGAGTTTCCCACCATTTGTGATTGACACAAACCCAAATATACACATGAAGGCACTGACAATGCCTAACTTCACCTAACACATGGGATATACTGAGTCCAAATGGTGATCTTCCATTATATTAAAATGACTAGCCAAATTAAACCTTTGCTTAAAAAAATAAAATGGGAGAGAAAAAAGGAAATACACTTACGCTTGACAGTAAGGCTTTTTCTCATGGCTAACAAAGTTGTTTACTGTTAACATCATCTTGCATACTTCACAGTGAAAACAGGCTTTATGCCACGTCTGGATACACAAAAGAGAAACCAAACAGACATTATTTGTATTTCATTATTATTCTGCTAAGTTTAAAATCTCACTGATGATCCTTACCCTTCATTTACAGAATCTGACTATTATTTTCTTCAAATATATACATGTTATTAATTCATTTCAGTTCTGAACCCAGTTATGAGCAAAGAACTTTAGGAACCCAGAGATTTGCACAGTGTTAGAAGTGTCAATCTGTACATTTATTATAGTCCAAAATGATAAAAAAAGAGAACTGACCTGATCTATACAGTTAATCTTCTCAGCAGGGTAAACCCCATAGCCACATCTAGCACACGGCTGCACATTCATCTTGAAATCCACAGAGTGAAAAATATATCGGTTTATACAAAAGGTTCAAAGAGTATGAAAGTGACTTTTTGGCCTGCGCAAAGCACACTCTAGACACTCCAGTCAAGGCCTTTTGCTGTGGTCAATGGCTCCCATTAAAGCTCTGAATTGAAGTCTCTTGCTCCCTTTGCTGACCTTCTGTTTCAAAGTCAGCTGCAGGCTGGCTTTTAAAGCTGCCAGTTAGTAAGAGCGGTTATTTTGGCAACTGTGTCAGTGCAGAAGGGAGGGTAGCAATATCTTTCTCTAAATAGAAGAATGAACTCACAGAAACGAATCACGTCCATGTGAATGTTAGAGCTGATCATTTTGTATTTCAGTTTTGCAGTCATAAGCCCAGGATGAAGAGAAAAGTACACACAGCAGCAGCAATTTACCATTAGTTTCTCCTCACCCTGATAAACAAGTGACCTCATGGGGGAGCATTGTGTATTTAGGAGCAGCCTCACAGAAGAAGGAGGTACCACCAGAGACACAGGGCAAAGATGGGTTTGAAGCTTCCTGGCCCTTGGGTGGATGTAGAAGTTCACTGCCATTGCCCCAGACAAGTCATTAATTTTTTCCCTTGGTGCCAGCTCAGTTTCACCTTGTATATTATGTCAGCGCACTCTTTTCTCATATCTTCCTGATTCATCCACCTGTCACTCCATCTCCAGGTGTAGGAGGATGCACTGTGAAACAGGCAGAGCCTCTTATCTCAAAGAGTTCTAAACATGATGGGTACAAATCCAAACTTCTATCTCCTACAGGAAAAACTTCTGAAAGGAACCATTTACTTTTTAATAGATTGAACAAAGCAGCTATTTAACAGTGTTCACCAAGAGTAGACTGCAATAGATCAGAATATAAAAATTCCTTCACCAAAAAATGATAAGGAATGTCTGATATTAGGATTCAAGCAAGATATTAGAGTTGTGAAGTCTGCTCTGAACAAAAGAAGCTATTAAATTCTACCAGCTACAAATGGTCAGTATTTAAGATTTACATCTTACCTAATCATAATACCTCCAGCTGCAGGGCTCCATAACCCTGGGACACAGCTAAGAGTTATCTCAATCTGAGTAAAAGTCTAGTCATCTATGCATCTGCCCCACTGCCTGCAGCAGTCCTGGAATATTGCTAAGCACTTCCATTTTCTATAAATTGCAAACAATTCCATCAAAATAATTTCTGTCTAAACCTTCTGGGTATGCTTAGAGAGCCTCCTATTCATCTCTCTATTGGGATATGCAGTTCTGCTTAACTTATTATTGCTACTTTTACTGAATGCTGACAATGTACTGGCACAATGTCCTGTCAGCAACTGGTGTGCTGAAAATAGAGTCTCTAATCTAAAGAGCAGTGGCACAAAGTCCTGAAAACATTTAAGACCTTTCAAAGTAACTAATATCAGTATATAAACAGATGCATTTTCATATTTTAAAAATGTCCCCAGAACATAATTTTTTACACTAAAATAACTGCTGAGTTACCTTATGTTATTCTTTTTGGGATCAAGAGAGATTTATGTTGACCAAGTTACATCACAATAATATTTATCTCACTCACACCTGTGAACCAAGGCAGTTTGGAAGGCTCCCAGTTCCCTTCTCACACAGCTTTGCAACTTGTCCCAGATCGCCATTGAGTTTATGCAAGTGACCTGTCTTAGGGTCGCAGTGGGCTGTCCCCTCCTTCCTTAGCACTTGGCACACTACCAGTTGTCACCTCTTTGTGTTCATCTACTCCAAGACTCACCATACTGTGTGTTTTCTAGACAGTCCTAGTTGTCTCCATGGTGTCTGAAGCCAAGATGGAGCCCTTGTCTCACATTTTAGCAAGAATAAGGGTGCATGACCTGCTCCTGTCCCTTCATTGCTTAAGACCCTCCTGAAATGAGTTCAGAGAGGTGGTGAAAGCAAGACATCCCTGAACCACACAAAACCATAAAGACTTGGCAATTACAGAACAAATAATGAATCCAGGAGTCACCTGAACACTGATCACCTGGAGAGGACTCCAGCATGGATCATCATGCTGTCCATATGCACTGTGTACCCACAGAGCACGCAGACGTCCCTGAAGGGAATGACACCATGTGCTCCTTCCAAGAGGCCTCTCAGACAGATAAAGCCCTTTATTTCACAGATAAATCCTACTTCATTTCAAGATATACAAAGCCTGGTTTTCTCTTTTCACAGTGACAGATACTACCAGCTTGGCTGGAAGTCAGCAAATGCAGTTTCCAAGTTCTCCTGCTTCTCCCAAGTCACAGGATGTTCAAGAGGAGAAGAGTGGTAAGACACAACGTCCTCTACAGCTACTGTCTTTCCCAGCCACACTACTTCCCTCACATCCACTGTGCACCAGTTCTGCTGGAGTCTCTTAAAGACTTTCCCATTTCTGAGGACCCAAAAACTGTCCTGTTCTTCACCACCCTGGATTAAAGCCGAGTTGCTAACCAAAAAGGGAGTTTATTAAAAAATAAACATTGAATGGTCTCATTACAAAGTACGTGCTGCATTTTGATCATACAAGGAATTAAATCACAAAACCAGGGCAAGTTTGTTATCTTGACAAATCTTAGCAAGACATTTTCTCTTCAGTTAAAAGCTCATTGTGGCTTTTTTCCTCCTTTAGTAAGGCCTCATAAAGGCTTTTTTGATATCAATGAAAATCTTAAAAGGCTTTACTTAACAGTAGAACCTTAATCAATGCGGTTTAAAAGGACTGGGGTTACACGTAAAGTACAAGGAGACAGTACCTTGAAAGTGCAAATTAGTGGGAAGAAACATTGTTACCTCTCCAGCCTCCTTAAATTCGTTGAATTAACTGCACAGAAAACTTGAAGAATGTCTGCATCCTCAATCTGACTGTAAAAAAAGCACATATTAGTTACACAAAGTAACCTCTCAAGAGACATTCAAGACGAGGTCACCTCCTCTGTCACTCCTGAATTGAAGCTGTGCCCTTCCAACTGCAAGAACAGGAAGCCAGACATCACAAAATATGGCAATCCTATCTTCCCTCTGTTTGCAAAATAAACCCCAAAGGTTTTTCACTATACAAAGTGGGAGTTTTATCCACTGGTAAAAGCTGCCTGTAAAATTTCAAGTACTCAACCAGCCTTGTCAACGTTCACCTTCTCTGAATGCTGTGGCTAATTAGTTACCTGGGCTCAGGGCCTTTTGCCTCACACAGTCTCTCCATGCCAGCATGGTAGCAAATCAAGCTTGGAAAAATATTGAAAGAAAACTGGAAAAGATTTATCAACACTAAAATCTCCCAAAACATGAATAAAAACTTCTAAGGAACCTTCCAAATTTATACAGTTGCTTTTTCCATTTTTGCTGTTTTGGAAACCAACCAACTGTTTAGATTTCATGATTAGAGAGTTTATGCTAGCACTTTCCCCTTGTTGTCAGTGTCAGGAAAAGCTGAGAGTGTAGGGATTGTGCAAATGGTTCTAACAGAGTGAGATAAAGTAAGAGAGAAATAGAAAAAAGAACCAAGGGCTAGGAAGATATCACTGTTACGCAGCAGAGAAAGAATGGGTTAGGATGTGCTACAATCTAAGCTAAAAGCTTGAAGAAAAGTGTGAAAAGCACGTAGAGTATAGCCCACATAACCACCAGTGTCCAAATATGCCCATTTGCTGTGTATCATAACACAAATAAGACTAAAGTTTAAAACTCACAAAATATGGTATGTGCATTATTCTCATCTCTGATTACAGAGACAAAACACATCCATCAAGCTGACTGAGGTGCATCATTCTACAGAATTCCATGAAGTTGTACTGTGCCCAATCACCCTGCCCTACCCCCATATTCGTCACAGCATATCAAAACCATCCATCCTTCCTTGCAAAATACATGAAAAACTAACAACTGTTCTTTAGAAGGAAACACACTGTGAGTCACTCAAATCCTCCATCCTAAAAATATCCCCACACCTGCCTCCCAGGTCTCACAAAACCCCATCCTTGTTTTCACAGATGTTGTGCAGAACACAGGACGCAGTTATTATTCCAGACAGGGACTGCTCAGTTGCCTCGAGCCTTCTAGTTTGTACCTGCCATCCACCTTCCAGTTTCCCAAAGGCATGCCCCATTTTCATCCTGCAGCTGCATGCAGTGGTTAAACACTTATTTTTCCCAATGCTAATATCCAGTCAAAAGCTCCATTACTAATGTTTTTAAGGAGGAGGCTGAGTCTTCAGGGCAAAGGAGAGGAATGATGATGCTATAGGTACCACATTGCTGGCTCTTTCCCCTGCCCAGTAATGCACACTGCCAGCTGTGCCACGTTCTACATGAGAATTTCTTTCCTTCCTGACCCTTTCCTAGGTGGCAATCACTCCATGCCCTGAAGCAAGATACTTCCTTCTTTTTCTATTATATTTCTAATTTTCCCCTTGCTCCATACTGAAAACAAGCAAGATTTTCTGAAAAATAAGTCTAGCACCTTGGACTGCATTAAAATTAAGATGTATTTAAGAAAGGTATTGCAGCCCACTGAGGAATCAAACTTTCTCTTTGTGAATGCCAGCAACCAATGTGAAAAGAAAATAGAAACTGAAGTTTCATCAACAGTTTGAGTTTGAGAAATTCCCTATAACCAATTCTAACAGTAAACTCTTGAAAATTGGCAAGCATTATCAGACCACTTTTCTGATAGCAATATGATGGCATTTAGAAAAAAGTAATTTCTAGGTCTGCTAATTTGGCTGTGGTCACCAGATGGCAATGGATAAACATTTTCGTGAAGATATAGAATCAAAGAGTTTCTGTATTTCCTGGGTAACACCCACACATATCATCAGAAAAGCATATTTCAATGTTCTGAATTTCAGGTGCCATGTCAGTCACCGCTGGTGATTACAGAGTTCCTCTCCTCTCCTCTCCTCTCCTCTCCTCTCCTCTCCTCTCCTCTCCTCTCCTCTCCTCTCCTCTCCTCTCCTCTCCTCTCCTCTCCTCTCCTCTCCTCTCCTCTCCTCTCCTCTCCTCTCCTCTCCTCTCCTCTCCTCTCCTCTCCTCTCCTCTCCTCTCCTCTCCTCTCCTCTCCTCTCCTCTCCTCTGTCCCTGCTGTCCATGGTGATCCAATATGGATTTGGAAGTGTCGCTGTTTTCTTGAAAAGAAGCAGCTAACAGATGGCATGAGAGGAACCATGGGATTCTGTTAGTTTGATTTTCAGGAGAAAACTTTGGCTACACATCCAGCCAGGAGCCACAGGCTTGATCCCAGGAAGCAGGGAGCAGTCCCAGCAGCTGCGTGCAGACACACGGCAAGAGCTCCTCCATCACATGGAGGCACTGACCTGCCACGGAGCAAAAGCCTGTTTGTTACCATGACTGTGTTTTGTGCCAATTAGGAGGCAGTTACACTGAAAAATGTCTCTTTGATGTAAATCTCTTCAGGTAGTGAATGTTAAACACCTCGCACCGCTGGGTAGGTGTATGATTTTGCAGGATTGGAGCCTGCATCCAGGAGTAATTAGCAAGACTGTGCCAATCTTCAGTCCATGTACTGGACTGCTACAGCTGCACAGTGGGATACCGTAATTAGCAGAGATGCAACACACAGAATAATTGGGAGGATAAGGAAATGCCACTGAAGTTTATATAAGGGGGAAAATTTCCTTAGATCTAGACAACCTCGTGTCACCATGAAACTTTCCACTCTTCTTTGGCGGGGGTGTACCGGAGCACAGCTATTAAAATGTGGTAATTTCTGTTTCGCTGTGATGTGGCCATCATTACCTGGGGAGCAAGGAGGGCCCGAGACCCTCTGCTGGGGGGAGGGACAGGGACAGCAACAGGGATGGGGTCAGGGATGGGCACGGGGACAAGGGTCAGCGACGGGGACAGGGACAGGGATGGGGATGGGGATGGGGACAGGGGTGGGGTCAGGGATGGGCATGGGGACAAGGGTCAGCGATGGGCAGGGGGACAAGGGTGGGGTCAGCGATGGGGACAGGGACAAGGGTCAGCGACGGGGACAGGGACAGGGATGAGGATGGGGATGGGGACAGGGGTGGGGTCAGGGATGGGCATGGGGATAAGGGTGGGGTCAGGGATGGGCATGGGGACAAGGGTCAGCGATGGGCAGGGGGACAAGGGTGGGGTCAGCGATGGGGACAGGGACAAGGGTCAGCGACGGGGAAAGGACAGGGGTGGGGTCAGGGATGGGGACAGGGACAAGGGTCAGCGATGGGGACAGGGAATGGGGTGGGGTCAGAGATGGGCACGGGGACAAGGGTCAGCGATGGGGAAAGGACAGGGGTGGGGTCAGGGATGGGCACGGGGACAAGGGTCAGCGATGGGGAAAGGACAGGGGTGGGGTCAGGGATGGGCAGGGGGACAAGGGTCAGCGATGGGGACAGGGACAGGGGTGGGGTCAGGGATGGGCAGGGGGACAAGGGTCAGCGATGGGGACAGGGACAGGGGTGGGGTCAGGGATGGGCAGGGGGACAAGGGTCAGTGATGCGGACGAGGACTCGCCAGGGGAGCCCGCCCCGCCCCGGCGCCGCCCCGGCAGCGCCGCCTGCCTCTTTCTCTTTAAGTTTCCCGTTAAGTTTCGCTTTCGCTCCCGCGCGGCCGGACCCAGCAGCAAGGCAAGCCCCGGGCCCTTCCCAGCCCTGCCCCTGCCTGCCCGGCCCCGCTGCCCGGCTCCCTGCCCCGCTTCCCTCCCCTCGCTGCGCGTCCCTCGCTGCGTTCCGCTGCCCTGCGGGCCCCGCGCTGCTCCTCGGCGCCTCCGCCCGCGGCCTGCGCGCTCTGCTTCCTCTGCGCGCGTGTGTTCGCCAGAGCCGGGGCTGGACCCGGCTCTGGGAGCTGCTCCTCCACCCGGGGAGCTCCCAGCCCTCTGCCAGCGCCCCGCTCCCCGGCCGGGTGGTGCAGCCGTGGAGCCGCTGGTGGGCTCTGAGCTGCTGCTGCTGCCAGCTGTCCGGGGTGGTTTTCCATGTAAACGTGTGCTCTTCTCAGTAAATGGGTGATAAAAGCAAATTTAATCTGCCTAACTGTGGGAAGGGGGCAGGAATCGCTGCTAATTTCCTGATGAAAGTCTGGAAGCAGAGACCAGATGTTTCAGTGCATCCCACCCCGAGTGAAGGTCCTGCGTCTGCCCTGCGCTTCTCTCTGCTGAGCTGGCGCAGATCGTTCTGCTGCGGTTTCCCAGCTGCTTAATGACTGAATTCCAGCCGCCCATAGGAAATACACAGGACTCTTTCACTTGCACACATCTGATTATGTATATGCAAATGAAAACACGGGAGCCCTTGCTTTCATCCCAACATGCTTCTTTCCAGACCTTGGAAAACTATCTGGGAATTACTTCTGTGATGAGGACAGCTCACTTGGGCTCATGGCAGGGTACTTGGGACTGCCCTGTGTAGGCCAGGTGTTGGACTTTGATGACCCCAGGGGTCCCTTACAACTCAGAATATTCTGATTCTATTTTATGATTGTATTCTATGATTCTGTGATCTTTCACCATAGAATTATTTTTGATTTTGCTGTAATCTGCATTTTTTGAGAGTGGTGTTAGACGAGTTTCTTTTGGTAACTGACACAAGGAAATAGAGATGGCTGAACATGTGCAATGCCGCAGCAATTCAGGACCAGAAATCTGTAGGCACTCTTTCTTGAGGAAGTATTATACAATAAAACTGACTAAAACCCTCACATGTATCTTCTATAAACCAGACCATAAATAATCTGGTTCATAGAAGTGTCTCTAAAATGTCAGTGCTCACTGAGGGACACTTACGTTCTTGTACTTTCATTTGTAGATGTCAGAGGATCAGCATGGTGATCTCTCTGCTGGAGAGGGAGGTGAGGAAGATGGCTGTGATGCAGTTGATGCAAGGCCAGACAGAAGCAGCAGGTTCTCACTTTTTGGAAAGTAAGTTCCTACTTGTACTCTGTTTTTGTTGTTGGATCAGCTGCCATGTTACCCTTTTAATAAAAGAAACAAAAAAAGGCTTGATTTGGTCTTCAGTTAGCCATGTCCACAATGTTATTGATGGTCTGGATAGAAAGGTGGGTTATGTTGTGTGAATTTAAGGTATCTGGATGGTCTGGATAGAAAGGTGGTTTATGTTGTATGAATTTAATGCATCTTGTCTGTACCTTAAAGTATTTCTTTGTAATATTGCCTAAAGGGAAACCTATAATATCTCCCATAAGTTTTATTTGGCAGCTAAGAGACCACCAAGTTCATTTAGCATCAATTACAGTCCCATATCTTAAACATTGACCTTTGGTGGAGCTGGGAATTGAATATGCCATTAATTATCTATTTTACTGCACTCAGCTCAGCTAATCTGCAGCATCACTGGAATCCCCTGCTGACTGCCTAAGTTACTTTAAAGCCTGGATGTGCCATCTAGGTTGTAGCACAAAGAAGCCTCACCAAGTCTAGAGATACAACCCCTTACAGAACACATTAAAAGCCTTTAATTTTAAAGCATATTAGTCTCACTGAAGCATAAGCTTACTTTCATTAAATCAGTGGGAAGCAAGAGCTATTTACTGCTCATCTGTACTCCTGAAAACACTGGATAAATGTGATTAGAAATGCAAAAGATGAAAAATGAACATGCAAAGTTTATAAATACTGTTGAATGTCAGCAAATGGTTACTTCACATTGGATTTAGTGAGATTTTGTAAGAGCTATTTGATGCAAAGTCTAATGCATTTACAGAGAGGTTTTGATTTCTTTTTACTGTTGGAAATTTACATTAAAGTGAGCAGTGTAATTCAGGGAGTACATGGTAAATATACTTTTGGTTTTGCTGTTTATTCTATGAGTTTAATAGGGGCAACAAATTTGTGAGAGAAATGAAAATTCTGTAGTCTTAGAAGACTTTTGATGTGCTGTTAAGCAAATCACTGTACTTTCTCTGTCTCATTTTATCATTCCTCAAATATGTTTCATGATATATGTGTGTATTATTAATTTTAACAAATAGACAAATGTAACATTTGTTTCTACATCTTGTCAAATATTTTTTCAAAGGTTTCTTTTCAACTTCATAAAATGTGTGTTTTGATACTTGATTTGGTCTTCTTTATGAGGTGATATGCTAATACTATTATTAAATTATGCAACTCAAAGTTAATAATTTCCAAAGGAAAGGCAATAATCAGCATTTCTATGACTTTTTCTATAAGAAATATTTAAAATAATTTGGCTATTCATCACTTTGAGGCATTCATCTTTTGGGAACTCCTTGAAGATGCAATTTACAACATTTTTCTTTAGAAGTAAAAAATTGCTCAGATTAAATATGAGGTAATTGAGAGAATTCAACTTAGATTTTGTAGAAAAAAATACTTTTAGAAATCTAACAGAATTTCTTGAAGAAGGAAGTGATTTCTTACAGAGGAATGAGGTGCTTGACAATTAAGGTATTTGTCTTTGTCCTACAGAAACTAAAAGTCTTTGGTCTGAATGAAGATAGGGGAGGAATGTGAGAGGATAAAGGAAAATGGGATCTGCTCTAAACTATGATTGTAATAAAGGGGAAAGTGAGGGGGGAGTGATCATTCTTTGTTCCTGGCAGGGAATCTAGGGACATCCAATGAAAAGTTCATGCAGTAGGTTTAAATCAAGTGTTAAGGTGTAATTTTAACGTAGTGCAGAATGTCACTGCACCCAGGGGATGTGCAGACGTCAAGATTCCAGGTAAATTCAGAAGACATTAGATGTACGTGTGGAAGAAAATTCCAGATGTTAACATCTTTGGTGAAGATGTTCCTAAGTCACGTCTCTGTGGGAATATATCCTGTATCCAGTTTCTTCTGTTTGCTTTCTTCAGACTCATTCCTAGTCAGTACCAGATACCAGGCTAGATGTATTTGAACTTGAACCAGTGTGGCTCTCTGTCTTGATTGCCAAAGCTTCATTTTGACCACATGAAGTAATGCATCTTAAATAAGGTGCCTAGAAAGCTTTGGAGTGACTAGGATTTTATTGTGACTAGGATTTTATTGTGACTAGGATTTTATTGTGACTAGGATTTTATTGTCCCTTTTTTCAGTTTATTTTGTCAACCCAGTCTTTACCAGTTGTGCAGTACTCTCAATGAAATTCTTCACTGCATTTCATGTATTACTGCTTAACACAAGTTCAATAGGAAAACAAGTAACTTGTGATGTTACATAAGCACATTAATTTTAATTGGAGAGAACAGAGCAGTGAGAAGCCAAATTCAAAGCTGTGCAGAAAGACCAGCTGTTTCCAGGAGCCTCACAGCTTCAATTTGCCACTCTCTGGCTGTGACTGGAGATCTGCCTTGTCACAGCAGTGACTAGAAGTAAATTAAAATCTTACTCACTACCGCACATTTCTCTCTGAGAAGTCTATGAGGCTGCTGTACCAAAGAGGCCATGAGGCTCAGAACAAGCCAGGATGGGCAGATTCTTCTGATATCTCAACGATTTAGGGGAATTGTCTTCTACATATTTCCTTCTCTTTGGAAAAGTGCTAATACTTAGCTAATGCTGGTGAGAAAAACTGTCTTGTGGGGAAAAGTGTTGGAAGAAATTTTGGATTCAATCTGCCAGCCGTGTTTGGCTCCGGGTTTTTATTTAGCCACTAGATGGCAGGAGGGGATTAATTTTGTGTACTGCAAAAGAACGAAAAATTGGCTGTGCTGAGCAAAAAGTTACGTTCCAGAAAGCAGAAATACCAAGACACATTCTGGCAAGGCTGCACACCAAAAAAAATTTAAGACCTGTTTAAGGAAAGATTCAGCTAAGGATTTCAAATGTGCATTTTATTTTTTTAGCTAACTAATAGAACTTTTCCCATATGAGCTTGGGGTTTTTTACTGTGCTATCTGTGCTCCTTTTACACTTTCAAGGCTTAAATTATAGTCTTGCTTCTCCACAGGATGATTTAATATCTTCATTTGGTATCTTTTGTGTTTTATTAGGGACCTCCATTAGGGAGATTGATAGCAGCAAATGCATTTTAGCATCTAGGAAAGCTAATGTAAAATGAAATAGAATTAAACTGCAGTTGCACTGTGTTAAGTAGAGCTAAGATTTCTCTTAATCCTAGTTAAAGTTGGGGTTTTTTTTTAAAGCTGCATCTAGAAATTCCCAAGGCTTGGTAGGCTTGTATTTGCACTGTCAAAAATCCTGACTGCAGGTGGGCTTCAGTGAAGAAACAGTGCAGAAGAGTTTTGTTATTAGTAGTATCTAGGCACCAATTTTATCCTAATTTAATTGTATAGAACCATTTGTCATCTGGTTACTTTTATCTACTCCAGCCCTACTGTCTTGTTTTATAGTCAATATACTCCTTCTCATCTGGAAACAGAAAACACAGTTTAAATATCTATTCAAAAATCTTTACAAATACTTAGAAATGGACTTAAAAATGGACCAATGGACTTAGAAATGGACTTAGAAATGGACAAATACACCTACAAATGGAAATGTGTGATTCCATGGTGCCCCCAATGCAGATGGATTGTAAGTAAACCCCACTAAGAAGTTTCAGAGGTTTTGTGGGGCATGTAGTCACCAAGAATATTTTAGCTGTTTAACACTGCAAATCCAAAATATCTGTAAGATTTTTCTTTCTGTCAAGTCACACCACTTTAAAGTTTGAGACTTTTGAGTAATTTGAAAGTTTCCAGGAAATGCCAGTGTGCCTCTCACCTTCTGCAGTTCCATGGTTGTGATAGTTACATAGTTAAGATATCCACCAGGTTTGTAAATTAGTATTTAGATTAAAAAGATTCAGGGATATATACATTTTTATTTCATGTGTACAGTGTTCATTTGGGTTGCAGAACATCAAAGTGAGGAAGCAAAGATGTTACCAAAGGCTGTCTGTTTTAACTTCATGACCCTTGTGTCAGTATAGCCATATTTCTCAACTTTGTCCTTCAAAGAATAAATATTCATTTTTGAGATTCATCCTCAGCTGAACCTCAGGTCTGGAGTTGTAACAGGTATAGAGAGTTGTCTTTCTTTCAGTTAAGCTTTCCTGTTGTCCCTGTGTCTTTTGGGGATCTATTTTCCATCCACTTTTCACAGTATCACATTCATTCTGAATTGAAAGGGACCCACAAGGATCATCAACGCCAGCCCATAAGTGCCTGTATGGGGATTGCCAACAGTTTGTTTTTATATTGATTTGTAAAAGAAGCTGCTTTTCAGGTAGAAATTTTATGAAGAACAGTTTCACACTGATGCAGATATATGTGTTTTCCAGAGTTGTCCATTCTGTTACATGTTTTTCAGTGTCACAATATTATAGACTTCTCAAAATAAATTGTGCTAAGAAAAGTATCTCTTTTATCCTTAGATAGACTAAAAATAGCAAGCTACTTTAAACAAATAACAGCTGATGAATCATTCTCTGAAGTTATGTTCTGGGCTGCAACTCAGATGTCTGAGCTGACCTCCTGTTTCAGCCTCATGTTTCCTTCATGTCTCTAAGGAAGTCAGTGTGTGCCTTAGTTTGTCCTGTAAATGGGTGATGATCTTTCCTTCTACTGTCACAGCTCCAAAATCTATCACAATATAATTTTAATTTTGTTTGGAGTTTGCTTGTTCTGCTTAGCACAAGGTAAACAATATCAATTGTTTATGTTCACCTGAAAGCACCAAACATAACATTTCAGAAGTAATTTAGAGTCTGGAAAAGTTCCCACAAAGACAGTTAAGAGATTGCAACAAAGAACAACAGGAATATTTCATTTGTATTGCTCTTTTTTGAAGTCAGAGGTTGTTTTAGTTTGTTTTGGTTTTATGTTTGTTTGTTTGGGGGGTTTGGTTGGGTTTTTTTAGTGTGTTTGTGTGTGTGTGTCTGTGTTTTGGGGGTTTTTTGTTGTTATTTTGTTAAAGCAATTTTTGTTAGACCTGGAACTCAGCTTCTGGAGAACACTGCAGGAGTATTTAACAATGAGTGGAAACTCATTGATTTCAGTGGCCAGTGCTTGTACTTTCCCTTGGATGCTTACTGCATGTACCTCATAGGAAAAGCCCAAGTATCTTGAAATAGAATTTAGTCTATATTACAAGAGCTCATTGATTCACAGTCAATATTTGTTTCCAGTCTCCTTAGAGTCTTTTTAATGTGAAGTACAGCAAACACTGGGTTATCCAGGAACTGTATCTGAAGTAATCACAGTCAAGTATCCTAATTACTTCTTAGTGTAGTAATTTATTTCCTTCATTACAACAAACTCTGGGCTGTGTCATACAGAATTTGGGAGACAGTTATTTTGTAGTGTCACGTTTAAGTTTTCAGAGCAATCCAAACAAATTTAAGCCAAATTTATAATAAAAACTGCTTGAGGGTAAACATGTAGGAAGTAGTTGTAAAAGAGAGGCTTTGTAAACTATGCATGTTAATTTGCATTATTTTGCTAGAAACATTCATTGGGTAAATATTGTAGCAATGGTGGATCAGGCTTTGACAGAAGGAAGAGGTGAAGTCTGCTGTCCCACCTCCATCTCAAAATCTGTTTTCCTGTACTCTTACACAGGAACAGAGATAGAACGAGTGATGGGAGCGTGTTTTCTGCTTGTCAGCAAAGGTAGCTCAGGCTGCATGACCTCAGCTGGCAGGGTGATGGCTCGGGGGCTTTGAATGGCCCCACAGAACAGAAGAGTCCAGCGTGACCCACTGCTGACACAGGCGAATGCTGGGGCCTGGGCACACAGAGCATCCTGTTCTCTCTGCAATGCAACCCCGAGCATGGTGGGCTCCTAGCATTGCCAGAGAACACCAGACCTGCTCCTGAGGACAAGCTGAAGCTGTTTTCAGATGCAGTGTGGAGTACCATTTGATGATGAGCCAAGGTACTGTAGAATGTTATTCACCTCCTTCCTTCTCTGCCACCTGTTTGGAAAAATCATGAGTTTATACCCTAAAACAGTTTAGTTTAGCTAGTCCTAGCTCCACTGACATTTTGCAGTTGCTAATCCTTGCCAGAGTGTTCTCTGAGCATTAGTGTTTGGAAGGCTTGCTTTATTTTGAGTAATTTTCCAAGCAATCCATATGTACCTGTTAATTTATCTTAGTACCTATGAAAGGTAAAAGAACCTTCATCTTTTTTTGCATGTAATTGTCAGTTGCCTGTGTACATTATACTGCCTAGGGCATGATCATGCAAGATTTCAGTTTCCAGAACACCCATGGAAGGTATGGATGTGCAGGTTTTCTAGAAATGAGCAGAAAGCCTTTCACCAAGCAAAATTCTTTATCTGTAAAAATTAACCTTTGAATGTTTTTGGCTATTATGTTGCATACAATATTGTGAGGCCTTCGTGGCAAATAAAATGCAACTAATTGGGAAGCTGAATCTCAATTACAAAGTGATGATTGAGAGTTTAGATCTGGAACTCACATCACACCACAAAATTGTCATGTGGGTTGTGAGTGATCCCTAAAATATTAACTGCAGAAAACTAGGGCACTGCTACCTGTTTCTTTTCTTTTTACTTTTGTCTTTTTTTAACTGTTGTGAAATGTGGACAATATTAGATACTGATCTGTTGAAACTTCTTGTCCAAAGTGCAGCTGGCTTAGTCCCAATGCACTTGTTCTGCTTCATTTGTATATATTAAATTAAATTGCAGTTGTGGTTTTGATTTGCTTTAGTTAAGGCCATCACTAACACATACTTAAAAAGACAGGAAGGCATATTTAGATTAACTATCAGAACTTCAAAAGACATTTGCAAAGCATGCCAGAAGTTGTAGTCTGAGGCTTGTTCTTTCAAACAGCTCGACTCTTTCATTATACTCTGAGTTATCTTGGACTGAGTTTCTCAGTTTTCCAGGTTTTTAGAAAAGATTATCTCTTCTAATTGGAGATGGCTCTGAAACTAAAATGGAACAAAAAAGCTACAAGAGTAGCTTAGGGTCTGAAAAATGTCTCATAATGAGGTATTGAAAATGTATTCAGTGTTTCAATTGATGTTAAATAGTCATACAGGCACTAGCATTGTTCTCTCTTCGGAGAAACTAATGTGAAGTAATCAAAGTAAGGAATTTGTTTCTGGAATGAGATCCACTGTAAACCTCCATAGTGGAAGTTTACAATAAGAATGTAAATAATAACTTTACAGTAAGGATGGTTTGTTTCATGCATTTTCTTTCCAGGAGGCACCTGTCAGTAAGCTAACCCACACACTCTAGACATAAACATTGCACAGATGGACAAAATACAAATTTTAAAATTATTCTCCACTTTACTGGGCAGAATCCCAGAGTGGGTCAGGTTGGAAGGGACCACAGTGGGTCATCTGGTCCAAGCTCCCTGCTGGAGCAGGATCATCCCAGAGCACATGGCCCAGGATTGCCCCTGAGATGGGCTCAGCTGGTTGGAACATGGGGCATCAGTTTTTAAATGACCCTCCCCCTGGAAAGAAGCCACATGATCTGCAATTGCTGTATGAAATACATTTGTTTAGACTTCATTTTGTGATGGAAGAACTGAGACCAAGAAATACGGAGTTACTTTCCCAGAGTTATTCAACAGCAGAAGCACAACTCATTTGTTTTGTTTAATACATTTCATCAAGTAAGTTGGGCAAAGCATAGCTAGCATATGGTCTTAATAAATATATTTTATTCTGTGTTGTACACTCAGATGTAATATTAAGAAATTTAGGGAAATGCCATGATGTCTTTAAATAAATTGAAGCAGTTTATTCTGCAAATTTTCTGTGAAATCTGTAACAGTACTGTTTCATATGTCATATCAAGAACAAAAGTATGGTTTTAAGTATGACATTGGTTTTTTGGATGAATGAACTCAGTCCAGTCATGAAAAGAATTTTTTTAATGATAGCTTAGGTCCTTCCCAGCTCTAGTATTATCTTGGTAAGTTCAAGTAAATAATCACATTGTTTGCCTAACTCCTTTCTTTTAATACTGCTACAGCAATATTTTCTTTTCAAAATTACTGTGTTTACAATTATTTGAAGGGCCTGTGACATGAGTTTCCAGATGAACAAGAGGTACTGTCCTAGTAGGTTCCTAACTTCAGGTTCATTCAAAGAAAAGGCTTTGCCTCTGTTGGCTTTCAAACTGGCTTTGTTTGGTCAACTGACATTCTGATTCCAAAGATGCCCTTAAGAAGTCATGAACTAATGGGCACTTCAAAAAGAAGCTGAAGGCTAATTAATTCCTATGGCCCTGTTCTTGAGAGCATTTTAAAATCATTATTTCATTGCCTGAGCAGTCCTGTTGCTCCCAGGAGGAAAGTGGAGTGTGTTTGTTGGGGGCTGTGGTGTTCCAGGAGGCACACTGGCCATTTCCCTTTATTCCACCCATTCCCAAAAATTACTTTCAAAGCTTAGACATTTCAGCAAAGCAATATATAAATAGGCAAGGGCAGCACAGACTTCATATACCATCAATAAATATGAACTTCTACTGAAATTTTGAATTTCTTTAACAGATGAAACAAGATGGTGACAGGGAACAGAAATCTAGGAACACTGGTTTTTTGTGTGTGTGTGTGTGTGTGTGTGGTATTGTGTTGTTTATGTTTGCTATTCTAAATTGCAGCTGTCAGTTTTCATGCCTTTTGTGTGAGACATCTGTGTGCCGTGGTAAGCAGTGTAGGTGAAATAATTAAGGTAATGTAAGGTTTAAATGCCTTTTGGGGAACTTCTGTGTGCAGTTTTGTAGGATCACTTTTCTTCTCTCTGCTAAATGAAGACTTTCTGTTGTGTGGAAGACATCCTGACTTTATTATTAGAATTTTTTTTCAGTTTTCTTTTGACATCTATCTGGAATATATTTTAAAATAACCTTCTAAAGACGGGTGATTTTGTTGGTGCTCATCTCTCAAAGTCAGCAGTCCTTTGCTAACTTTGCTAATAGGGAAATTGAAAGTATTCAGTGCTTACTTGAACTTCCTCCTATACAGTTTGTATTGCCCCTTTTTCCTCAGAAGAGTTGTGTTTCAGCTGTTAAGCTTTTTCTTTCAGTTTCTCTCAAGGCACATAATTTGCAAGCCTGAGTATGCACTTTCAAGTGCACTGTAATGCAGTTTTAGTATTTGGTCTAGTCCTTCAGGTTTAGTCTTTATCCCATGTAATTTATGCTTTCTGATTTTTAGCAGTAAAGGAATATTCATTTTTATGACAGACAGTTCAAGTAGTGACACATTCTTCTTGTCCAGAAATGTTGCTGTTCTGCCAGCCTGATGCAATATTAATAAAAAAAGGCAACAGGATAATCTGTTATTTGCATGCAGTTTTAAATCTGTGTGACACTACCAAAACAGATCTGACAAAGAACAAAGAGTGTGGCTTAGAGAACTCAAGATCTAAAAAACTCTAGTCAGGTTTAACAAGAGTCTTTTGCTTGATACTGCCCACAGGGTTCAAGATTAAAAAAATCAAAGTGGGGAGAATGTACAGTAATTAGAGGTGTATTAAATGCAGTGAAATTAGAGGGAATAAAGGTATTAAAGCTGAATAAAAGTATTAAAGCTGGTAGTTTGAAGAGAAGTTTATGCAGAAGTAAAAGATCCTAATGCATGATTATCAGAAAGCTTCAGAAGTATGAATTATGGGGCCCATATCAGACCACTAATTATTGAGGATAAGGTAGAAACATAGAACAAAATATTGAACCTTGTTTTAGCTAACTTATAAATTCTGTTTCCTGTTCATTTTTTTTTAATGAATAAATCTAAATTAATCTTCAGCACACTCAGTTTTACTGCACATAGCTCGGGGATGCCTTATGAATTCAGACACAATCTTATTTGCATTTTCATTGTTTTCTGTCTGTCCTTTCACTGTCTTTTATTATAACTAAGTCCAGTCCAGGATTTTTCCCCAGGAGAGCAAACAGCTTTTGTGATGAGCAGTAGTCACAAACATAGTTTATACTCTGCATGCAACAATGGAAGGAGAGTGAGGGGTTTTAGGCAAAAAGAGCAACAAAGAGCCACACAAACTGCATAAAAATAAATCAGCAATATAGGCTATGTAAGTTTCTTAAGAGGCCTTAGAACTAATGCATTGTCCCATGCCCCCCACAATACTATAACTTAATGGGAAGCTTATTCAAATGAAGCCTGTAAAGAAGCCAAAATGAAGCCAAGTGTCAAAAGTCCTAAGGGAAACATCTCAGTTGTTTGTAACAGACCACAGAGCATTGCAATTTAAGACACCTTGCCTCCCACAACACTTAAGTGTATGAAAGTTCTGGTGGGTGTCAGTGGATTACCTGAGAACGTTTGTACTGTCCGCTGCTCTAATCTTGCCCAGACTCAACAGAAAGGCTGAGAATGTGACAGAAACTAGAATAAAACTATTCACCAATGCCAAAAACGCATTTGGACTCCAGAAGGAATCCTGAAGTGATGTGTTTTGCAAAGACACTGTGTTTTCAAGGGCAAATTTTCCTTTTATCCAAAGCATGTTATCAGTTATTCAAAAATCATATTGCACATTGCATAAAAGAAGGAAGTCAGAGTAAAGCTGTCAGTGTTTTGAGATATTCCTTATCAAGGAAAGGTGAAGTTTACTGAACTGCATAGAGCAGAGTAAGACACAGTTCTCTCCTTTTGTGGGTTTACTTCAAAGAGAAATGAATGGAATCAGTGTGGCCTTTTCCACCCAACTCTGAATGTCAGCTCCCTTAAATTAAATAATATAGAATTGTAGAATTTTTTACATCTGCTTACATTTTTCAGTACACCAATAAAAGGCCCTAATTTTCCTGGGAGAGAAGGGGACTATAGCTTTCTTTAAAACCTGGATATCCCTATGTAATACCATTTTTAGAGTTTATTTTTAACAACTCTCCTTGGAAAAGAACAGTCAGTTAAATAGCCAGGCAGAGGAGTAGATGAATACTAGATGAATAAAGACAATGCTCAGGGAAGCTTTTGTCCTGCACATGGATTCTTAGTATGTTGGTATGTCACACTAATACGTGGTAGCAGCAGGAATGGAGGAAGGTGCAAGTAGAAAGGAAGTCAAAGGAGCGAAAATCAGAGCTGCTAAGAGACACTGATTTATTTTTTCTAAATAATCTTTAGGTATAGTTAAATGCTGTCAGTGATATTTTTATCCTTAAATATTGAACCACATTGAAACAATAATTTATTCGAAGTATAAGAGAAAAGAAGGTTTGTTGTGATAGGTAGCAGTCCTTTAGAAGATCAAGTCCACTACTTGTGCAAGTGAGATATCTCCATTGACTTTGGCAGAATTTTAGCCACTCATGATGATAAAACACTTTACTACTATTTAAAAGTTTGGTAACAAAATGATAGCCAGAATAGGTAACTTTTGTTTTATATTTGAAAAGTGAGAAGTTGATAATAATGATTTTCTCAGGGTTGATACCGAGTCTAGACTTGATGAAATCACATTCCCAAATATGCAGTAGGCGAACCTAAGGCCTGGATTTAGAGACATGGTGAGGGTGAAAATGTGCAAGCTATATGAGAGTGCCAGAGTGGAGTTTCAGTTTTTCTGAACTTTTGACCAAAGGGAGAGAACATAGAATATATATGTCAGTGACAGGAGATTTCTCTTAAAGCCTGATTACTTACTTGTAACTTTACTAGTTATCATTACAAGGTCTGATTTAGCTTCTGGAATCTAAAATGTTGGACATTATACTGTCAGTGTAGTCCAGTCAGGCAGTTCCTATATTGTGCTATGTTGACAGAGGAACCAGAATATTCAAAAAATAATTTCTGTCTGGACTGCAGGTCCAGGCTAAGCATAATCCGCAGCTTTTACTCTCTTATTCATTCCGTTTGGACTGATGCCAAAAGATTTCTGGAACTTTTATTGTCTGCCAGTAAGGAAGTGATAGGTGTAACCCCACTGTGGTTTTTTGAGTATCACATTAACCTGTTCAGCTTGGGAGGAATCATTAGAATAAAACCACGGTGTCCTGTGTAAAGGAATGGGGAAATGCGCTGCCAAGGCTTGTCTGTGGTGTTTGCCATTGACTGGCACAGAGCTTCTGGCTGCTCTTGAGAATTCCAGCAGCAGGAATTACATCCCTTAAACTCACGAGTATTTCTGCATGAATGAGTGCAAACTATTGAACTTGGGAGTGAAGTGGTTTCAGAGAAGTTGCGTGGCTACATTGCTGTGCCACTTAACCCTTGCTGCTATTTTCAGTGGGGCTTTTTGTGGGGTAACGTGGCTGTCTGATTTCTGGGCTGGAGTTAGGTCACTTCCAGCATTTTAGAAGAGCAGACAGTGCAAACATGATACTGCTCACATGGGTCCATCCTTGAGTGTTGACAGCTGTTCATGGGTTGGACATAAGCAGAAATGTGTGCATAATCCCCTTGAAAATGTCCTGTTGTCTCTAGCAGCCACTGTTCGAACAACTCTTTCAGGAAATCACTGGAGCCAGATAAATCTTTAGAAACTGGAACCTGTGGGCTGAGGAAATGCCTCTTCATGGACCTGAGTGGTTATTTGTTGTTCTGGATTCTCTTTTTCTCTCTTTGACAAAGAAATGTCTGGTGATGGAGGAGCAGGGGGAATTTTAGGTTAAAATAAGAATCCAAAATCTCTTTGAAAGTCAAATGTAATACCAGCAGCTCTGGCTAATTCTTTAAAAGATTTAGTTAAGAATTGGTTAAAACTTTTCTTGAGGCAAAGCATATTTAATTATTGCTTCCAAAGCCCTCAAGAATCATATACAAGGAGAATAAGCATACTTGCAATTTGTCAGAAAAATCCCCTGTATTTCCAGACATAATCCTCAAGTAGATATGGTTCAATATCTTGTTTTTCAGTCCCTAAGGGAAGTCTCAATGAGGACATGATATGAAGATGGTCACATGTAAAAAGAGTATAATGGAAGCCTGCCAGGTGCAGCTCTTTAATTTGGCCCTTTATAATAGAATGTGAAGGCACTCAAAGATAAGAAGCAGTTTTGAAATTGAATTGCAGTAGCATTTATACATGATGAATCATTTAAAGAATTTATTTCAGATTCCAATTGATCTTGTTCGTTAGTAATAAAAAAGAGGACACTTAAAGCTAAAAGACAACCATTGTTACATCAGGCAGGTAAGAAAATAGATTACCTAAACAACATTTAATCAATTCATAGCAATCTCATGTCTACAGGTTATTATTAAAGCTAATAAAATAATATTCCTTTAGGAAGATGTCAGGATGAGAATAGTGAAAGTACTTAAATTAATTGAGGTTATAGGAAGAATCTGATGTTGTTATAACCATACTGTATTATACAGTTCTTTGTGCTGTTAAAGTAGTTTATGTTTTCCTCTCAGACATCAGCAGTAAATACTATTGGAAGCTGGATGCTGGAACAAATAAGAGAGGTGCCAGTAGCTTCTTCTGCTCTTTCCTGAGCATTATTTTTAAGTGGGCTGGCTCTAAAGCTTGCTTGTAATTCTGGGATTGAATCAGACTCCTTATAGGTTCTTACTGGCTTCAGTTTTGCTTGAGAAAATCTTAACCACACCTGAAGCTACCTTCTTGGACCAAAACATCCACTGTACTCAGTAAGTACTGCTGAGTTCCTCATGCTGGTACATCAGGTGTGCATGCTAGCTGTAATTGATTTGGTATTAATACTTTATTTAGATTAAATCTGTGAGTAATGGCTGTGCTATCCCTTGGCATCTCTTTCTAATCCAGTGTAAGACTCCAGTGCACAGCAAAAAGATCAGTACACAGTCATATAACCAGAGAAGATTTATCAATATAACCCATTAACATAATTATTGTAATAGTTTGACTTGTTTTTTCTTAGGTTTTATTTGATGTGAAGTTCAGGTATCAATGATTACATTGTAATGTGCTTGGGTTTTTGCATAGGTTCAGACTGCTGCTTGGCAGACCAAATTAACCCGTGACTTGTTCACATCTGTAACCTTTATCAGCAGAAACTACCTACTTCCCAGTCTGCACAAAATTTAGGGATGATGGTGATTCAGTAAACAAATCACACAGTTGGGTAAACTGCATATCTTCATGTTCCTGGAATAGCTACAATGGGAAATCTGTCTGCTCTTACATTAATTGCTTACAGTAAAAGTAAAATATGTCCAGAAACTGTTTGCAAAAGGTTACTGCCAGCCTCACTTCATGTCGGCCATTTGTTTTATCTCTGGGTCAGGATCTGTGTCCTGCTGTTGGCTGCAGTTCACTCCAGAGTCATTTCACCTCAGCAGACTCCATCCACACACAGTAATCACTTCATGGAAATCACAAGATCTTTGTGCCTCCATCCAAAATGTAAATGAAAAAAACAAATATTAGGGAAGGAGAAACATTGGGCAGGGCTGCATGAGTGGTTTGAATTACAGTAAATAGGCCATGCATGTGACTGGTCACTAACAATAATTTCATTTGGTTCACCTAGAAAAAGGAAGAATGGAGAAGAAGAGCAGCCAAAGCCCCCTCTCAGTAATCAATACCGAATTGTTACACCCACATTCCAGTATAATATGGATTACAAGAAAGTTGGCAAATGTATTATTATAAACAACAAAAATTTTGAAGACAAAACAGGTAATGTTCTTTCTTTGATGATACTCATTACAGACCACAGCATCTTTATACTTTCTTTAATCAATAAGTATTCTATTTTTACGACATGGAATTTTAATGAATGTTTTTATCTTTTTTGATAAATAGTTGTTCCTAAAACTTTTCCTGTTCTCTAACACTTACACTACAATGGCTCTTTTCAACATCTTTTCAGTGTATGTCTCAAAGACCGTGTCTCCTTGCTGTACCAACTTCAAACTAAACCTTTGTTCCGGAGTTTAAAACTATGTTGTTAAAATTTGAACTTTGGCATCTGCAACCCATGTTATAAATTCTCTGTCCCTGAGCTACAGCTATGAGCTACAAAAGCTAATAGCTGTAGGTGTGCTCTGTTCACACTCCTGCATTTAACTTTCCAGACCACATGTGGTTCCAAGGTAGACAAATACTTGGTGTTATCATCAGGTTTGTAGGATTTTTCCTGTACACTTGGCAAACGCAGTAAGTTTTTTTCCCCTGAAGATTCTGTATCAGTTCCTTTTACTGGGTATAATAGGGACACTTTTCAACAAGTTTTCCATGGGGTGCTTTGTGCCTGTGTTGTACTGCATAACCAAAAGGAGATGGATCATCCTTAGAGCTCCTGTGTGCAAGGTGCTGGGGGCACGCCAGCATTTTTCAGGACAAGATATGTGTTGGCACTGAACATTGCATTATTTTTAAAATCTCACAATTTGCTCTCAGTGCTGCCAGAGGATTGTTTTAAAAACATGTCACCAAGACACTGTTTAATTCTATCAATGATGAACTTGAACATTTGCCTTTGAACACGTGAAGCATTTTGAGTTGTGTAATGTGCAGTCAACCATGTTCTTTGTTTTCCGGCAGGAATGGGCACACGCAATGGCACCGACAAAGATGCTGGAGACCTTGCTAAGAGTTTTAAGAACTTAGGGTTTGAAGTTGATATACACCATGACCGAAGCCGTGGTGATATGGAAAAATTACTGAAGAAAGGTAAAAATTCAGAATCCTAGGATATTTTAGAGAGGAACAGACCTTTGGAAGTCACTGAATCTGCTCCCTGCTCACAGCAGGTTAAAGCAGAGCAGATTGCTTAGACCACACACATATAATTTTCTGTATGGAAGGATTTGTTTTCTGAACAGACTGGGCTTAATTCCCCACCTCATCCCCCAACATCAATTCAGAAATGCATGATGTTCTTGTGAAGCACTTGTCCTGTGTATTAGGTGGAGAGCCGTGTCATATTAGATAAGGAGTTCAGCCTGTTGATTCCAGTGGGCTAAACTCAGACTCAGGTGAAGGATGGATCCATGTACTCATCATGTTGTAAAAGATGATCCACTCCTTCTTATGCCCAGTGTATATGTAGCCTCAGAAAAATATGTATGCTAAATATAACATCCATTTAAAACGTGGCTTCCTTTTGACTCAGAAGTGTTTGCTTTGTAGCTGCTGAGGAGAACCACAGTGATGCTGCCTGTTTTGCCTGTATCCTCCTAAGCCATGGGGAAGAAGGGCTCATCTATGGCACAGATGGACCCATGGCTATCAAGACTCTGACTGCACTGTTCAGAGGAGACAAGTGTAAAAGCCTTATAGGCAAACCCAAACTGTTTTTCATTCAGGTAATAGCCCTGAGGTAAATACAGTGTCCTACTGCTGCAGCAGGGAAAACATGCTTTGTTGGTTGTCTGCCCTAGAAAAACCCTGTAGCTTGACTTACTGAATGTTGCTGGAAGTTTGTGAAAAAATGTGTTGAGAGAAGTTATCTATGGGTAAAATTACTGTTTGTTTTTAAAAGATAATTTATATACAAGATTCAGAGGTGTAAAGAATGTTATCATTGTAATTTTTTACATGGATTCTCTTGGTAATATATGGACTTCAAAGCAGAAAGATAAACTCACTTTTGTGCAGACAGAGCTAAGGACAGTACATGATTTTCAATAGGAATAATACTATCCAGGTGTCTTTGAATTAAGGCTGCCTCTACATATTACTGCTTAAAGTAACACTTTTCCTCAGTTGCCTAAAAATATATATTGCATTTTTAAATTAGCATGTAATTAATTGTATATCAGTTAAACTTTTAAAGACAACTGTTTCAAACAGCATTAACTGACATATCATGGGTCTGAATTCTCTTTTTCACATAATGCATAGTACTATTTACAAATAAGAGTTGCAGCAGATGTGTTTTTCCTTAGGCTATTCCATCAGTTAATCCTCATCCTCAAGGTGAAAACTGTTTTAGACTCTTTATACTACTGAAGTGATGTTTCTTCTAATTACACTTTTGAAATGGTTACTTTATAGACTTTAAAATTATCTTAATAATGGCAATCAGGCCTCTTATATAAGCCAGTCAGACCTGTCCTTTTGCAAGAGCTGTTAGTCAAAGCTACTGATCTAGAGCTGAAAATTACCCACCTGGACCATTGTCCCAGTGTGCCCTTTAGCTAAACCCATGATTAAGAGAAAATTAAGAATCAAAGCAATAAATGGAGAAGTATTAAAAACACAGTATACTTGTAACAAGTGGTCAAACACTAGAACCTGTTGCCCACACTGTAGAGTCTCCACCTGTGGAGTCCATTGTCAAGAAATTGTCCAGAAGTCACACTGCACATAGCATTACGTAAAAATTGGGGCTGAGAATGACTCTAGACTGGTAAAATTAATCATGGTTAGAATTAACCAGTGCTGGCATGGCAGTTGTTGACCAACAACCGAGATGCACAGCCTCAACACCTTTGCCTCCCTCTGCTTACAGGATGTATATTTTTCAAAGGGTAAGCTAGTGACTTTATCACTGAACAATTAGATACCCCCTGACGCTGTTGGGCCAGGGACGGGCGAAATGACTCGCACAATTTCAGAAGGCAAATGAGCATTTATTCAAAAGCACTTCTCTCTCTTATAGAGAACATCGTGAACATTAATTCTATTGGTCTTAAAGTAAAAACGTTTCACCTGATTGGTACACTGGACTTGGGTCAGTGTGGTAGAACATATCTATAAGCAGTGTGAACAGAAAGCAAGATAATAGATTGTTTACATTCCTCTCGGACTTTTTCCCAGGCTTAGCCTGGCAGAAATCTTTCTCTTTTTCTCTTCACTGAACTGAGAATATCTACAATCCCCCAGAATTGCATCTCTGTTTTTAATACATTCAAAGTACTGCTTAGAACTGAATCCATTAAAAAACTTTGATTAATACTAATTGTTATAACACCTTGTGTCTGCTTACTGGAAATATTCTATTCTATTCTGCTTTCAGGCCTGCAGAGGCTCTGAATTTGATGAAGGTATACAAACTGACTCTGGACCTGCCAATGACACCCTGGAGACAGATGCCAACCCGAGATACAAAATCCCAGTAGAAGCAGATTTTCTATTTGCTTATTCCACAGTGCCAGGTAATAAAAAGAGGGTCAAGATGGGGGTAGAAGCCTGAACACTCACCTTCCATACTGACTGGATTGGAGATGGACCCCCTGATGATACATTGTGCACTGATGGATAAAACACAAAGGCCCGGTGTACATTGGGTATCCACCCATTCTACACTGGCTGCAGAGGAAAAGGGAGACTACAGATGGCAAAGGCAGTATACTGTGTTCTGGGAATCCTGCCCTTCCATGTCCTGGTGTGCTGAATCCGTGATGAAGGCAGGAAGGGGAATAGTTACAGTACAATACTTATTCTCTGGAAGGAAACCTGTGCAATTTTACTTCTTGCAGATTCCCTAATGCCAAAATGTAGAATGGTACTTAAGCAGTGTGAGGTTTGGAGAGTTAATATGCATTATTCTCAGCTTTAATGAAGTAGTAACATGTATGTATCTAATATGTAACACAACAGTTAAGAGATCAGCTTTCTGTGTGTGCATTGTTAATCTTTGCCCAGAATCTTTCACACAAAAGAGCAAAAATAACTCCCTGTATTTTCTTCCTCGTCTTTCCTGTTAGGTTATTACTCCTGGAGAAATCCTGGAAGAGGCTCCTGGTTTGTGCAGTCTTTGTGCTCTGTGCTGAATGAGCATGGAAAGCAGCTTGAGATCATGCAGATCCTCACTCGGGTCAACTACGTGGTGGCCACGAATTTCGAGTCCCAGTCCGACGATCCCCGCTTCAGTGAGAAGAAGCAGATTCCCTGCGTGGTCTCCATGCTCACTAAAGAACTTTACTTCTAAAAATGCATTTTAATGCAGCCCGTGGTGAAAGGTCAGGCTATGGTTTTGGGTGGAGATGTGATATTGGACAGGAGTAACACATTTTTAATAACAGAAATGTGGTAACACTAGATTTTTATGTTGTATAAGCTGGGGTGTCTGATGGATGGGGAATATGCAATATTTTAAAGAAGCTGTGGGCCAGCCTGACAGCTATTACTAATTATTGTGTCTTGGTTTCCCTTAGTGTGGCTGTCATGATTTATGGCTACTGAAGATACTATGAGTCAGCTTCCTGACCCATAAAGCTTTTTGCCAGAAAGCAGATTGTAAATTAAGAATAAAAACAAAAAAATCTTGAGACTCCTTCTCGTTTACTGCTAGCTCATGGAACCATAACCTCCTTGGAAGTTTCCAAAGACCATCATATTACGGGTTTGTCCAGTAGTAAAACAGTTTGTAGCTATTTAAAGGGGTGTTTCTTAGTCTAATATATTAATTTCCTTTTAATGAACATTATTCATGAAGGCTAATGGTTGCTCTGTGCTCAATTTGGAAGTCAGTTTACTTAGTCATCATTCTAGCATAAGATGAATGTATAAAAAAAATCAATGTTTTTAGATTATTTACCTGAACAGTATAGAAATGTAACAAATAGAACAATCAAAATTAAAATCTTTTTAATTGGCAAATTTTACTTGGATGGTACCATATTGAAGTGCCTTTGTAAAGATATTTTGCCTTGCAAATGACAATTGACTGAGAGAACACCTGAACGGTGGTGTTGCAGTTCTTCTGCTTGCAGAAATAAAAATGTCTGCTTGTTGCTTCAAAACTTTTGAACCATCAGAAAGATAACGACAAGGCTTTAAAACATTAAAATCTAATGCTGAAAAGGTAGAATTATATATTCCAGCAACAAATGCACATTTAGATTTAACTTCTGGTTGTGAGGGGTTTTGCCAAAACTGGAAATGCTTACTTGAATCAGAAACCAGAAGTGCCTTCTTAGTTACTGTACGGTCTTGATTTTGTGTTTTAGACTTATGTTCTTGATCTTTATATTTCTACTTTTTATATTCACTTTAGTTGGTAGCTAAATCAAAAAAGTAAGTTTAATGATATGCTTAAACTGATAAAGAATTAGTTGTTCACCCTTTTCCCAGTTAACGTACTCTATACTCCTTGCAATCTTCTGAGAAAATAAAGCCAAGTTACCAAATTGTTAAGTTTATTTTCTTACAAATACTGTGACATAGTGAGACATATATTTTTTTCATAAGTCAAATTTATAGTTGTTTGAATTAAATAAATAATGATTTATGGAAGTATTGAACATGACATCAATAAAGACCTTTTTTAAAAATTTTCTTTTGTATATCTGCATGTTTGTCACTTGATCTGGTAAAGCAAAAACCAACCAAGATATATCCCAGTCCCTTTCTCTTTAAGGAATGCAGGTGGTCTCTGGCATCTTTTCAGGAGGACGTTTACAGTGTCAGGAGAAAGGTAGATTAGAAAAGTAATTTGGCATTGGGTGACTTGGGTTGGACAGGCCACGTCCTCTCTCGGAGTAAACCAAAGTTAATGGAAGTATTTTATTGGAAATACCATGTTCCACAAGTGCTTAATCTTGCCCTTTATACAGTAAATTGTACAGTGCTCTAGCAGTGCATGTGAAAGTGTTCTCCCTGCTGCTTCTGCCAAATAGCTGCATCTTAAGCTATTTTCTAGAATTAAGGATGTTCCTGGTTTACCATGGCCAGCCACCATTTCAGTATTTGTTACTTCTCTAGAGGCTCTTTCATGTCTTCATAGTTCATTAGTGTTATTTGCTTGAGGTCTAGCCTGTTTTTAAATTTCTCTGAACGATATTCCCCTGTCTCCAGAACTGTCCTTCAGGCCAGTTCCAATATATGAGATATAGAAAGATCAGCATAAAATACCTGAATACACTGCCAGAGAAGAAAGTAACATGGAAAGATTAACTTAGAGCAGAAGTGAAATATAAAGATAAAAACATCCCCTTGTGTAAGTACCAGGATCTCCGCTACATGAGCATTGCTTTAGGTTGTGTCCAGAAAAAATTAATAGTATTTTAAAAGAAAATTGTGCACCAACATCACCCCTGAGTGGTGATACTGACACAGCTGAGAGCTGTGCAGCCCATGAGCCTGAAGGAACCCACTCAGAGTGAGGAACCCTTGACCCATTCCCTCCAGCAGAGCCAGGTTGCTGAATAGTGATTTAAAAGTTGCAGGGTGTTTCAGCTTTTTTCCCTGATCAAATTTATGACTATTTTCTATTGGAAAGCAATTCCATTGCCATCTGCAGGATTAGCCAGATGGTTTAGTGTGTAAATCCACTTTCATTATTGAAACACTGAATGTTTCTGGAGAGAATCCCAAAAATCCACTTTCAGCAGAGACTAACTGAAATTACCTTGTCATGACATAGGCAGCATAAGAAATCCTGCTTCACCATTGTATATTTAACGAAATGCTGTTTCAATTTATGGTACTTTTATGATCTTTTAGTGTTCTGCTTTATATTCCAGCCATGGGTGGATATTATGCCTTAGAAACAGCTCAGGAAATGAAGGGACTGTTCAGAAAGTTGAACCAACAATACCAAGCCGGCTCCAGGTTTTTTTTTTCTGTGTGGGAGACATTTATCACTGCCTCAAATGTGCATATTTTTCATTGCTTCTAAGTGAATATTAATCTTCTGGATTTCCCCTTTCCACGGCAGTTTTTAGTTACTTCCCATGCAGAAACAGGAATTTCCTTGTGGGTCAGATTTCAGGTGTTTGTATTTCTACATGGACTATAAGAGGGCAGTCACAATGCAGGGCAAGGACTCATCGTGTTTTGCTGCAGGAGGCAGTACAGGGAAACTGGATTTACTTGAAGGTGTACTTCTCTAATAACTTTCTTCATCATGAAGACATTTTGCTTGTAAGTATTAACACAGTTAGTTTTCCTTATCTTGGAATTTTTTGAAGTTTTGTAATAGCTTTCATCGTAATGATTTAAGGCATTTTATTTGCATTTTGACTGAAATGTCTCATTGCATTTCAAAAGGTTTGAAGCAATCAAATCCCTTAATGCCTGGCATACAAAAATCTGAGGGGGTATAATCATGGAATTGGCATTTTCTGTTTTGAATTAGATGTAACCTGTTTACAATGTTGCTTTCTGTTGAAGAGACAATTAGATGTAACAATTAAAAACTTTTTCCCAAAAGGCAGAGTGAGATAGCACAAGTAATCTCACATTTGTCTTCCCACATGCAAATCTTGACTTTTGCTGACATCCAGAAGAGACTTTTATCCTGTCAGAGACTCTTGGAACATTGTTCTGTAGTAATTGCATCGTTTGCCAGTTGAGGTGGCTGTCAGTCACACTGAACAGAACAATACATTACCTTTCATTGCAACCCCAGGTGTGTGTCCCTACTACTGACTTTGTGTACAGTCATTTTTAGTTTTAGAAATTGCTTTTTTGTCCATTTATTTTTCTGGTAGGCAACGGATGAAAACTCTAAAAGCAAATTTCATAACAGTTTATCACGGCATTTGTACAACAAATCTTTCTTCCCAAAAGGCAAAAATTGCAAAGATTTCCCTGAAAAAAAATCAAAAAAATAGACAGAAATGTACAGAAGCCTCTGATGAACCTAAGCTTGCAGTGGTTCATTCCCATCTACAGCCTGGAACAGGAGGAATGAAGGTCTATAGCTTTAGTTGTGTCTCGGGGGTAAAATTCCATGTATAACCCACTCATTCCTGACCACCCTACTCCTGACTGGACCATGTTTACTTTTGGCACCACGGAGTGAATCACTGAAGAAAGAGAAACAGAGGAAAGCCCTTAAATCTCTTGCTGCAGCCAGGGTTCTCAGTTAAGAACCAGAGAACAGCACATGTAATCCTTCACATTTTCCCGGGAGAGGCTCTGTGGCTTCAGGTGGCACAAGAGGGTCTGTGTAACCTTGTAGGTACAACAACCTCCAGCCAAGATCTGATTTTGCAGGGAATGAGAGTTTTGAAGTAAAATAAAGGAAAACTTTTGAAAAGGCATTGCATTAATACGACAAACGTGCAAATTATTAAAATTGCCATAGTTTTATAATTCAATTTTCTACATATATTTTAAACTCTTTAGGCCAAGTTATGCCAGTTTTATACAGGACTGATCATACTGGCAAAGCAGTGTCAGAAACCTACATGAAGGCAGTATTCCCAGGTTACAGGTGTTGTGACTAGTGCAAATGAAGTTCTCTTGGCAGCCCTCATCACTTCCAGGCAAATCATCTTTTTGGCCTATAAAAGTGGATAATATTTGTTATTTGTAATTATGTGATTGTATTATAAAATAACAAATGTAGCATATAGTGTATAATTTAATGTGATATAAAATTACTTATAAATCTATTTAATAGTTATTATGGCTGTTTTATGTATTTTGATCAGCAGTATGAAAATTAACAGCTGTAAGATTTTTGTTATTTTGTCAACAGCAATTGTGTGTGCAGTGAAATGCTGCTCAGCAGCAAGCAAACTGAAAGGAATTAGCTTCAACATTTTTGCTCTTTTTGTTATCTGGATGGAAGAAACAATCAGGATGACTTCTACAAGTAAAAGAAATTCTGCAGGTACAAAATTTCTTACACTAAAATTTGTCAGTAGTAAAGTTGTGAGATGATCTATCCTTACCTGACTGAATGCCATCTATTAATTTCTTTCTGGGTGCATTTCAGATCACTAATTACGAAGCTAAAGAAGACCAGACCCCAAAAGTTAAATAAGATCAATTCAATAAGACAGCAGCTCATGATATCTTCTGAGCCCCAACATTTTCACTACCATTACTTTGCATTTTGGGCCAGTTGTCAGCATTAACATCAGGGAAGCAGGGCTTCTTGGGTCTGTATTTTATAGCCTTGATTTATGTTTGTCTTATGGCCATTTAAGCACAGAAACCCAGTGCTAAGCAACAATTTCCAATTCAAAGAGGTCTTTTTAAAGAGATTAATTGGCAGCATGTTAAGTAATGGTGCTGTTCATTTCTCTTTGATTAGTGAGAATTCAAAATACATTTTGCCCTGAAGGTGGAGTCTGCAAGCACGGACTCCTCATCAAATCACCACCTCCTCAACTCTTCAGCTCACAGGTATACTAGCTCAGATGAGTCATATTTCAGCAATCCCTCATATCTGCTATCCTGAATTTTAATGAGAGACAAATTGCTTTCTCTTTGGCAGAATTCCTGGAAAAGGCGTCTTTTTGTCCTGTCCAAATCCAGCACAGGGAATTACATCCTCAAGTATCTAAAAGGCCAACACGTGAAAGGCTCCATAGCTGTTGATCAGTATGTAGCTCAAATGCATCATCTTTTTTGTTTTAAGTCATGAATCAGCACTCTTCAATGGCCACTGATTGTACAAGCACTTGTTCCTGAGTGAAGTCAAGATTGGGTTCTTGATTCAAACCCAATGAACTCCACAAAAGAGTCCCTTGGGATTTGTCAGGTTTGGGTGCAACTATGATAAATATAGGAGTGAAAATACGGAATAGCTTTATTATGAGTGATTTGAGTGATTGTTGTGATGTATCTCCCAGAGAGATACCTGGCTTGGCTCCACGATCCCACAGGCTGTGTCCCTGCAGTAGAACACATTTTACCGCCTGTGAGAACAGTGCCATGCTTTCATTCACATGTGAATAAGGACAGGCTGTGCCACTCTCAGCTGTGGCACACACCCTTTCCCAGCTTGCAGCTTCACAAAGTGCTTTGCAGGTTTGTGCAAAGGTCTCCTGACTTTCTCATAACCCTTAGGGATGATTATGGTTGCTCACTGCCTCTTATTCTGCCAAGAGATTGCCCTGCTTGGCTCGTTTGGGTTGGTCATTTCCCCCCTGTCAGCACATGCCTACTGCAGCAAGACTGAGTGTCCCTGGCTTTGGACTGGCACCTTTACCAGGCCATGGGTGGTATAAGATATGTGCAAGGGAAACAGAAGATGTAATGGGAAATGTAAATATTTTCCTGTCAGATCTAGAGGTTAATACTCCAGCCTCCTGGAGTATTGTTAGGCAAGAAGGTCACTCACCACATTGCTGTTGTGCTTCTTCCATTAAAAGGATTTACATTGTGAAGCTTTCAAAAATATTGCAGCTTGCTCAGTCGTCTGTGGTTACATTATTACCATAATTATTGTTGTTATTACTTTTATTAATTTGGCTTCTTGGAAGTTAATAGAAGTAGTGCTTCAAGTGCTTCAAGTATCCATTAAGAGCACTTTTGTTTTTCTTTCCCTCTATTAAAACACTATTAATATACAATTAGTTTCAAATCAAATCTATTGTTTTATAGTGGTTAAAAAACTTCCACAAGAAGTTTTTCTTACTTTTGTTTCTTTTCAAGATTCTGAATTTAAAAAAAAAAAAAAAAAAAAAAAAAAAAAAAAAAAAAAAAAACCTTTTTCCAGAAATGAGGATCCATAGTCTGGGCACTTTGGAAAAGTTAATTTTATATATTTTGCCTGGAGATTTTCTTCATTGAAAGACTACCTCTTTTGAGTGTGTGCATTTATTTTCTTGAGCAATTTTTTCTGTGGAAAAATATTTAACTCTTCCCTTGCAGATCTCATCATATTATGCTGTGCTCAGAATAGAGTACGAACATGCACACCTAGATGTGTGTGTGTATTTGTATGTAACTGTGTAGAGTTATATAGGATGTTTCATATGGTTATCTTCACAGAATCATAAGTATTCAAGCTGGCATAAGTAATGCTGAAATTATGGAAACGGTGAGGAAGATGTTTAAATGCCTTCCTGAGCAGGTGATGTCCATCAGCACTGGAAACAGGCGTTACTACCTCATTGGGGACAGCAGGTGGGCATAGCACGATGTGCAAAAGCAGTGACAGTGCTGTTAAACTAATGTAGCACTAAGCTGTGCCCCAAGGAAGGGTCCTGCTCCTTCACAGCCACCCCCTTCCTTCTGTGTCTCAGCTACTGGTGGCACAGCTCTGGGATGAGGTGATTCAGCTGCCTGATCCGATGGAAAACAGCTTTTTCTATGGCATTGCCTCCCCTTACTCATGGCTGGGTTCATTTTTTGCTGGTCCAGGCAGGTGAGCTCACCTTCCCTGCAGCCACTCAGTCACAGCACCCAGCATGTGGAAGCAGAGGGAGCACAGGGATGGCAGTGGCGATGGCAGTGGCAGTTCTTCAGCGTGGCAGTGCCATTTCAAACTGTGCTGGTCAGGGGACAGGAAAGAGCAGAGACCTTTGCCTGCTCACCCAGCAGCTCCTGGGAGTTTGAGAAGGTTCTGCTTCTCATGGATAAACCACAATATTGCCTGAAAACTAGGTTGTTAATCAAGGGAAGCAGAGTGGAGGCAAAAATTCTCCTGTAGGAAAACAGATCCCAGAAGTGCCGACTGGGGCTTTTGCTGCAGCAGAGGGGTGCAGTCCATGCTTTTTCAGCTGGAATTAAGTCCTGAACAGGGGCAGAAACAGTTTCTGTGGAGGTGATCAGCCAAAGCTCGGTTAGGTGAGGGAGGACGAGGTTTGTCACAGTGCTCCTGTACTGCTGGTTCCCAGCATCTCCTCTTCAGTTTCCCAGTCACGAGCGTGTCAGGGGGAATTTTTTGTTTTTTGCAGAAGAGCAGCTGATGTGTGAAATCCTGATAAGAAGAAAAACACATACCTGAGTGCTACTTGAGCGTGCCACCCAATGCCTTCCCCTGGGGTGTGGCTCTCACAGCCCACACTCGGTGGGAAGCCTTCCAGAATTAATCCAACTAAATCCACTGCAAGCATGAAAAACAGCTTCAACAGTCCTTTCATGGCGTGTTTCTCATCCTGACGGCCCAAATGCATTCCCAAGCCTTGTTAGCTCTCTGCATCTGGCTATAACCATACAAGAACTCTTTCCTGAAAGGCAGGTGCAGGGTTTTTCCTTGATCTCAGGAATTTTTGGTTTGGGCCCCATAGGAAGAAGAAGGTAGGCAAAAGAATTGCCCTGGTGTTTACCTGTCAGTAAGTTTTCACTCCTCTTGTTCCAACTTCAGGCAGGAAATAGACGATTGGGTCACTCTGATATCTTCAGTCTGCAGGGAGGACAAAAGAAGTGGATGCTGCCCTCAGGTGACATGTTACTGTACTTTATTTTAGAAAAAAAAGCCATTTCTTTTTTTCATTACAAAACTGTACAAAATAATTTTCCCGATCTTTGCCTTGCCAGTTGCCTCTGACCTTGGTTATTCAGAAATTCATTTTCATATAAATCCTGTACCCTGGCTTTATGCATCGAGCAGGCATTGCACAGTCTGTCTGCACGGGGATTGATTTTACATTGAAGAAATCCCTTTGAAGAGTGAGCTGTGTGGAAATGAGGAGAAGATTGATATTATGCTGCAATGAACAACACCTGTGATGCATCAGAGTGAAAACTTGTGTGTTATACTTAGTGGGTGCATTTCAGATATATTTACATGTTGTTTTACATCAGTCTGTCAATGTTATAAATCAGCTGGAAGCCCTGGTAGTTCAAGATCAAGCCCAAGTTTCTGCACCTTGTCAGCCAGCCAGGCCTGCCAGTTTAGACTCAGCACAAAGTACTCACACCCCTGCAGCTTCCAGACTGCTCAAAGTGCAAGTAGGGAAAATGTATGTCTGCCTGAAAAATGCCATGCAGACAACACCTCTGAGCCATTAGAAATAAAATTTGCTCTAGTGATTGTGTCAGTACATTTTAGCCCACACCCAACAGGTGCCTGTTTTCTTATACTGCTTTTCCCTCATTTCTAGAACCAAGATCTTCCAAATGCAGAAGTCAGAAGCCGGACTTCCTCTTTGCCATTATTCTTGGGTTCTGTAGATATGACCAGGCTTCCAGACAGGCAAAGCTACCAGCAGGTAAACAAATTCATAATGTCCTTATTAATGAGTCTGTGCCTAGGCATGACTGTGACATTTCTTTTGCATAGTTGGTTTTTTTCCATCAAAAGATGTTCAGAGTTTCTGCAGTGGGTACCTGGGTGGTCTGTCCTGGTGGGGTTCCTGAGTAGCACCTGGATGGTAACACCACAGAGTCCCCACAAGGGAAATACTTTTGAGCCAAGTCTGCATGTAATAAAGGCAGTGAGAGACAATACTCCTTGGCTGTCTCAACTGACAGGCCAATTTTAGTGAACATTAAGTAAACTCCTGAAGATTTGCTTTGACATGCCTTGGCAGAGGCATGTGATGATTGTTTTGGCAGCTGTTAGCCACATTCCTCCTGATTTGTGATTGTGCTTTTATTTATCTCTCTCTTTTTAGAAGAGAGTTCAGATCCAATTCCTCTCTGCCTTACTGACTTTCCCCTCAATATTTAAATAGAAGGGAGGGAAAGCATTGCTGCTGTCCCACAGCAATTGCAGTCCAGTGGCAGGGTGAAATAGCAGCCAAGGAATTGCTCAGTTTCTGCAGTCACAAAGCTCGGTGCAACTGGCCCAGCGAGAGGAAGCTGAATGTGGGTCAAGCACCTCCAGTGCATCTTTACAAGGAGTCACCTTTTTTCCTTTGTATACAGGAGAATGGTTCCTCAGAAGACAAGAACAGGCCTTATTCAGATCCTGGCCCCCATCAGGCTCAGTGTGACTCACCAAGAGGAGTTTTTCCAAGCCTGGTGAGCAAAACAAATCAAACAGCTCTTTCCTTGTTCCATCTGCAGAAGTGAATACTGGATTTTATCTCAGCTGGGTATCTGTGACTATAGATTATCCACCTACTTTCCTAGCACATCAAGTTGATTTCCACTATGAAAGCTTCCTAAGTATTTAGTCTGCTTTTTTGTTTACCACTGAAAATGATCTTCTGAAACTTGCTTGAAATACCTGTGTTCAGGGGTTTTGGAGTCAGAGCCTCAGAGTTTCTGTGCAGCAACTGCAACTTGTGGCAGCTCTCACAAACTTGATGAAGAAAGTTCTGCATTTGCACTGGCTGAGGATTTGTCCCTCCCTGCACATTTGTCAGCTGTGTCACAGTTGTTCCTAAATGCTTTATTTCTTCAGCCTTTGCCAGTAGCAATCGAGTCAATATAACTAAATTACAGAGCAAGAGCTTGTTAAATTGAGGCACGTCTTAGAACTGACCTTCTGTCAACATTAATATGTCTTCAAGTAATTTCACTTCCATATCCAGCGGGAGTGATTTGGAAAGATAAAAAGATGAATGTTATCTTGTATTAGTGGCTAAGTGTTCTGACCTGTGTTCCCTGAACTAGTGCCTGCAGCAGTTTTGCTCTGCCATGGATTGCTGCCTTTGCAGCAGAGTCAAGAGGACAGAAGGCACAACCAAGGCTCTACCACAGCACTCTGCAGCTTAAACCCATCTTTATTGACAGTTTATGCATTGAACTTTGACCAGGGGTGGCTGAGATACAGGGCAAAGAATCTGTTCTGCTATCACAGCTAACAGGGTGGTAAATCACATGCTGCAATCACCATCCTTGTGTATAGGCTGACAGCAAGTATGAGATAATTCAGCTAAATTTAGCGGAAAGAAGTGAATTGTTGAAACTACATTGCAATGCCATGGGCAGTCAGCATAGCTCAGCTGATGCACAGTACTTTATAAAGTTGCAGTAATTCAATTGTGAGTCTGAGCTCTGAAATGCAATGAGTTAACCCTTGGTCTGATTTTAACCAGTCCTGCTCTGGGTGTATGTCAAGAATTTCTTTGTGTCTCTTCCTTGTGCATACCTTTTCTGTCTTATTCATTAATTCTTCTCATACTTACAATGCCTCAGAGAGCAGGTATTATGTGCAGCTGTTCAGGCTAGGACAGGCTGACCATGAGGGTTAGAAAATAAGGAATTTGGATTTTAGCTTTTTAGCCTGAAGCAGAAGGAAGAGCACAAAGCTCATGTTTCTGTTTTGGCATATGTGAAAATAAATAACCTTGCTGTATAGAGAACAAGAAACAATATTTGTCCATTGGATAAAAATATTTCTCTTGCCTCATAAGTTTAACATCTGCTGACATCTCCAGACCTATTCTCTGCTCAGTGACATGCAGACAACTGACATCCTAATTAATCCCTTGTATTTACTTCCTTTTAGCAATGTGAGTCCCCATTTCAGGCTTCTGATGTGTTTTGCTTTTTATTGGTGGCTCCCTCATCCAGGCCCAGATCTTGAAAAGCCTTTGTTAAGTAGTTGTCACTCATGCAAACAGGATTCTCCATGTCAGTGAGTCTAGTCATGCTAGCAGGGACCCTGCAGGGATCTGGGGACCTGGTTCCTTTTCAACACACCTTTTGGAGCTACCAAACCTCATCTGACTCAGGAATTCAGTATCAGCTATTTTGATACACAGCTTTCAACATCTGAAATACATCAAAATTAGGAGCCCTGCCTTGCATCACCCTATGCTGTGCATTACTGTGTTGCAGGCAGCAAGGCGCCCTTGGGATCTGTTACACACCTGATTTTTTCAAAGAGGGATTCCTCTCTCTAAGGGCAACATGTAATTTTCCTTATGGAATTTATAGGTAACAATGACTCCGTTGTTCTCCAGGTGTCATTTCTATCTTTTGCTACAGCCAATTTTCTCCAGTCTACTTTCTCTCCAGTGTAAATCCATATTATAGTTCCACAGACTCTTGAAGTTTGTCCTGCCTCCCATGACATGAGTTGATTTTAATGCCATCTATACCAATAAGGAAAAAAAAATACAATAATCATCCTTAATTAAAATTCATTGCCGGTTTCTTCTTGTTACATGTAAGAAAGTAAATGGTTTAATTTACTTTACCTTGAAAATGGTAATATATTTATGGCATATTTAGCAATTATTCAAATGTTCACCATGGAAATTAAGGATGTAAGTGCAGAGATAAAAAACAGTTGCATAACAAACATGGCTTGGAGAATTGAACTGGGAGCTAAATACAAATTACCATACTGTTCACTATAGTGAAGTCAACAAGGAGACATAAATATAAATAATTTCTCTTTGCAACTTGAAAAGGTAAACTTGGTGGAGGATTAATTTCTCCTTGGCTTACCAAATTGCTTCAAACTTAATGTTTCAGGTATTTATGAAGACAGAATATCACTCAGGACACAAAGGATTCTGTGTCAGAGCTCCAGTCTTCTGCAGTATCTTTTTGTTCACAGAAAAGTATGAGATTATAAATTTCTCATTAGTCAGGGAAATCCCAAATTCATTCTTTATTTGATAGCAGTTAAAAGCTGCTTTAAAAGGACAAATACATCCCAATTCACCCCTAGATTTCCTACATATTTTCTTCTTAATGTAAGGACTTCAGAACTGATTGCAAAAAGAAAATCTTTTCCACACAAAAGACCCTAAATTCAAGCAGAATCATACACTAAGTGTTTAAAACACTTGATTTTTAAACAAAATATCAGGTTGTGATCATGAAATCAATTGCAACAGCCTGGTTGCCACTAATCCATCTATGAGAGATACTAATACCAGTGGCTGGTGTTTTCTGTGTGCATTGAATTTCAAAAATACAGGCAGGACCACGGATATAGAAACCTTGCTTCTAAAATAGGCTGGCTCTGAGCATATCTCACTTGAAGGAGAAATGTGGCTTACCATGTTTTTGTGAATATTTGCTGATTCTGTTACTTCTGCACACAAAGGAAAAATGCATGTTAATCTGTATAACTGAGCCTGTTAAATACAAACCCATTCTTTCAGCAGGATAAAATTCTGGGAAGAAGTGAGGAAAACCTGCTGTTGTCAGATCCAGAGGAAAACATCAAAAAGGACGAAGAAGATTATTACCAAACTCCCAGCAATGTTTTAGCTAAGGTAGGTTATCAGCTGTGAGTTCTGCTGGTCTGTGAACAGCTCCAAGGACACAGGAGACATTTAACGAGCCAAAGAGGAACTGGTAGGAGGAACCACTTGTACCTTGCAAAAGGAATACATAGATAAAGCAATAGGTAATAGAGTTTATATTTATACAAGAAAAAAAAATACACTAGACTCATTCAAAGGATCTTCCTGGTGCAAAGTGACATTTTCACAGAAACATTGCTGATTTTGTTGAAATTCCCCAAACTGTTTCATTGTTGATGACTTTTGCCTATTGTATAATGGGGTAAAGTTGTTTTTTTTTTCTGAAATTGGAAGCTTCATTTAGAGAATGTAACAGTACATTAGTTTTATGATTTTGAAATGTAATTCTGTTGAAACAGCAGTAAGCTTCATAAAAGCAATACTTTTAAAACACTGCAGTACATTTTGGTATCTACATTTCACAGTGAAACAAGGCAGCAGGAGAAATCATGCTGTTAATTTTATGCAAATTTTGATACACGATTTGGGAGGCTAATTTCAGGAGAAGATAAGTGGTCAAGAGAAGTGGTCAGTTTTCTGCAGAAGTCACAGACTGTACATCTGACTGAAGGACACTAACAATGGTGGTGTGGTCATATAATCTAAGTGCTCTAAGTCAAGCACACCCAAAGTACAATTCTCCTTTTTCAGCCTGCTTGAATTAAAAGACAACAGTTTTTTGTTGTTTTTTTTTTTTTTTTGGTGGTGGTACTTCAGAATATAGCTGGTCATGTCCCAGTCTGGCAGTGCCAATAGTTCCAGCATTAACTTTTAAGTTTCAAGCACCTTCCTAGCTCCCAGTTTCTGGGAATTGGCTGATTTGAGGAAACCCAGTCTATATTAGCCAATATGTTTAAACAGCATGAGCACTGAACAAAATAAGGAAATTAATGGGGGTTTCTTCTGTAGCCAGGGCAATCACATTAATGTCTTGTGTTGCTGTGTTTCTGACAGTGCACTACTGAATTATCAAAGCCTGACCCTACAGCTGAGTCTGATGTTCCTGTGCCAGAGAAGCCAGTGCAGAACAGCCCAGTAAAGGAGAACATTTATATGTCAATGAAGTCACTGTAAGTAACAACTTCATTAAGGTTTTGGAAATTAAATGTGGCACAGCAATAGAGATAGAGCTGACATCTCTGGTATTTGCATAACAAGATCTAGAGACTGCATCTTGTTTGAAAGAGTCCTTGTTGGGTCTTAGTTCACAAAGTTCAGCATTCATGGGAACACTGGAGTCAAATCCAAGCACATCAATATGAAATTTAAGCTCACACTGCAGACTCCTGCACTTACACAGGCTCTGACTATGCAATGCAGCACCTTTTGGTGACTCATACTTTTTCGGAGTTTTCATGACAACAGCTCACCACTTATACTGAGTCACTGCAGCCAAACTCCAACAGCCTTTCAGACAGGTGCTCTCCAAAGCAGGCAGCATTATCTAGAGGTTAAAAGAGAAAGGTAGAGATGGGGCATTAGCTCCCGACTTTTCCATTAAGGAGTTGTGTGGGTTAGGACACATCCTCCCTTTCATTTTGCCATGCAGAGAACAGCTCTCTTGCTGTGTGTTTTGAAGGTACAGTGTTTGCCACGTCAGAAAGAAGGACCTGAACTTTGTGTCACAGTTCTAGGTCCACAAGGAAACTTTACAACCTCCACAATATAGCACTGAATACTGAATAGAATTGTGCCTGCAGGGTGAAGCTCCTCCTGAGCCAGAGGAGTGGTCAGTAGCTGATAGCTGTGGCTTGACACCTACAGACAGTCAGATCTCAGGCCACAACTGGAAATACAGACCCACTAACCAGACAATCCCCATAGATTAATCCAAGCTTGTCTGTGTCTTTGGAACCCCCCAGAGGGAATAACTATAAAACTAGTTATAGTTATAGTTATATAACTATATAAACTTGTTATTCCCAGAGGGAATAGCTATAAAAACCTCACAAGGTTATGCCACCTGAGTTAAAATATACCAAGAGCAGCTTTTGCTGCTAACCCCAGAAGTCTTGTTTGGGGCACAATGGGGAGTCAGCTCCAGGCAATATCAGGTTTATCAAATAAAACTAAAATGAGTTCAAGTAGTTCTGAGTTATCACATCTCCCAAGGGACAGCTTTACATCCCTGCAGAACCCAGTACAGCCAAGGCCAACAATCTGTACTCAGTTTCTTTGTCAAGGCATGCTGTTAGCTGAAATGTTTCCAGGCTTAATAAATAGTTTTTGCATACTGAAAACGTTTATTTGAGATTTATGGTCCATTTTTAGAAGGGCTGTTTATTTTACTTAGGTTTTATTTTGTCCACTGGATATTCTACAAGAACTTGTTATTCTTTGCTTTATTGAGGGCTGCTTGATCCAGCTTCAAACACAGCAAGAGTGCCTGAAATTGTCAAACCCCTTAATTTTTTATCATCATTCCTCTTTAGTAAGCTGCTGGATGAGACATGCCAGCTCACGTGCAGACGTGATGGGCTCCCATCCCCTCCCAAATGCCAGAACAACAGTGCATGTCCAAGAGGCTTGGAAGCAGACAAAGGCACAAAACTCCCAGAAAGCAGCACCAGCCTGCAGCCAACCCTCCAGAGAAGGCAAAACTCATTACCCCTCTCAGTGGTTCACTTGTCTATACTGCTCAGGTAAGTGTCTTCTCCAGCTGGTTGCAAAGAAGACAGACATGTTCATGGGTTTCATCTTGCCAAGCCTGTCAGCATTCCAGAGGCACTTTAGTCATGCTTTTAGTCATAGCATTTAGTTTTAGGGAGTCTGCAAGGAGCAGGGTGTTGGACTCAATAATCCTTATGAGTCCCTTCCAATTTGAGCTCTTCTGTGATTCTGCGGTCTCTGATGTTTTTCTCTCACAGTCAAGTTACAGATGAGATGCAGCTGCAGAAACTGGATATTTTCGTACCCCTGGCTGATATTAACAATTACCTAAAACTTACTGAAGCAGCAGGACGAATATGGTAAGTCTGGATGTCTTTTGGCAGTGCCTGTGAGATGGGAATAAGTGACAGGCACAGAAGTGTTCAACTGCAGACACCCATGTGCAGTTTTGGCAGGGCAGAACAGGGCAGGGGCAGTGCTTGCTGGCACTTCAGTGATTCCTTCTGCTCTCCCCGATTCTTTGTGAACTTGAGTTTGTGTTTCAAATGCTGTTGTAAAGGCCTCCAAAGAATCCAGCACGCTGTGAAATAATTAGTGATGGTTTCAACCAGAACTAGATCAAGAATTTACAAAGTCATTGAACATGTGTGTAATTTCCAGAGGGCAGCCCCATAAATGCAACTGCCTGCATATCCTGTGTGTTTCCTTTATTGTCTGTCCTCCACAGCATTTCACAGTGGGCTGGTCCTCTCAGGCTGGGGTGTTTGTTTAACCATGGAGACCATGTGGTGGCTGTGAATGATCTGCAGCCCCAGGGTGTGGAAGAAGCTTTCTTCTTCATCAGCAGGTCCACAAGAAAGGAGGTAAGCTTGACTAACCTTGACTGAAATGGATCGAGCCAAATGAGAAAGCAATTCCCTTTTTTGCATTTCAAGAGGCTCTATTCAAACCAGTTTACTCTGGTCTAAGTTTGGCTTGAATAACTCCAGCACCAAGTATGTCCTCAGCATCATTCTGATGGTGTCTTGTATTCCTGAGCTGTGTGGGGAACACAGGGTCAGCACTGCAGAGTTTGAAGAAGAGTTTGAGCTACACCAAGAGATGTTACTGGGCAACCATAAACCAGAGTTACTTGAGTGTTTTTTGCCTAATGCATATAAAATATTGCAAGTTTTGGGAAATAAACCATTGCCTCCAGTAGCTGTGTGTTTGCTTATAATGGTTTGGGTACTGAGGGCAGAGCCCTGGACTCCTATGTCCTATTGCTTATCAAGCACTACACATCTCCTTGTGTGAGACTGTGTTTTTTGAAGAACATGGGGCATTTCTAAGATGTTCTTTAACCCAGCTGTGGTCCACAACGTGTTTCTGAACTCATATTTCAGTATTCAGGTTCATGATCCATTTTCAAACACATTCATATTTGAATTCTGCTGAGAAGACTGGGGTCATGAGATGCTATTGCCATCTAAAGAAAGGAAAGCCAGTCTCAGCAAGGAAAAAAAATACTTATCTCTCTTAATGGAGAATTTTTATTTAGCTAGTTCAAATACAAGTCAGATAATTGCACAAATATTGACCAAATATAACAAGATATAAAAATGTCCCTTTTTTTCTTTTTAAGGTAAAACTTACTGTGTGTAGGATTCCACATTCAGATATCTTCCATGCTAAAGGCTGCTCATGTTCCTGAAAAAAAAAGACCTCAATGATTAAGTAAGTGCCAAAACTCAAAGGAAAAGATCAGGGAGGAGAAGGTGATATATTGTACGTAGAGATAATCATCTTCTTGAGCTGCCAGACATCTTTTGTTGCTGAAGTACAAGGAACGGAGAATGCAGATTTTGTTTTATGTCCTCATAACTTATTTTGTGGCATGAATGGCATGTATTTGGCTTATATTTCTTGTTGTCATGTATTTCTGTTACATGGAAGAAAATGAGGGTCAGATAATTTACGTGACCTTTGCACTGTGCATGCTTTTCATTTCAGCAGAAAATACTGGTCTGTGCCTCTGCTCACCTCTTTACACTGAGTTACAATGGTTTATTAGTGAAGTCCTAATCACTTAGAGGTGGACAAACAGCCAGCATTTGGACTAAAGCCATGTTTTCCCTGGTTTCCCCTTAGCTACAGAAAGGCTCAAGTGAGCTAAGAGCTGCAGTGTTGGAGGAAAGGCTGGGGTATAAAATGTTGTGTAGTGATTCAGTGGGGCCTCCTTTTGTGTTATGCCCCCTCTTATGATATAGCCACAAAAACACATCCAAGGGATAACAGGAAGAAGAGCTGGCTGGAGAAAGAATGTGTCTGGAGCACCTTTGGGCTCACTGACAGCTCAGATAAGCCCTAAGTGAAAAAGGAATTAATGGATTTGGGAGAGAGAAGGGCTGGCCTGCTCTGTGAAAGGGTTCCTGGTAAAGACAGCTGGGAAAACCACAGAGAGAAATGATGTAACTGAAGGCATGTGCCCTCACCCCAATGCAGAGTTCACTGTTTCTCACAGAGAATGTTTTGATGCTACCAAGTAGTACCACAGGGATGTCACTGGTGCAGCAGGATTTCCAGAGCAAGCGCTTATTTGTTTCCCAAACAAGGATGTTTCCTGTAAGTATTTATTTGTGGATATGCCTTCCTCGCATTGGTCATAGAAACATGACCAATTTTCAGCTGATAGCACACCAAAAGGAAATTGTTAAGGGACTGCCTTCAGGAGTGATCCAGTGGATGCCAAAAGGGAGTTTTGTCCTGTCCTAGAGTGACCTCTGTTGCTTACAGCACCATGGTTTGACATGGCAGAACACATACCTGTGCCCTGCATGAACACACACTTTGTGTGGGCATTTTTACACACCCACACTGCTGTAAAACAGATAGTGTCAATATACAGTGATGTGGCAACAGACAGAATCACTGGGTTTGAGTACTGATCATTTTATCCTGCCAGATACAACCAAAATAACTCCTGGGTTTAGCAGGCACAGGATTACTCATATATATAAGTTTTGATTAAGGTGGATTTGGCTCAAAGGAAGTATTTATCCAGCCTACAACTGAATAAGGCCAAGCTGGCTACTATGGTAAGGAACTACACTTACTAAAAATCAGCATTGGTGCAACTTATTTCAGTAGTAAATTTGACAAATCTGCTGGACTTAAAAAAATCGTTATAAAATTTTATTCAGCTGAAGATGAAAATAGCATCATGTAACTCAAAACAGGCAAACAAAAATATGTATATAATCTATTCAGACTCAGCTCCTGTTCAAAAGATTAATTTCCAGCCTGAATGTTTCCACAGCCTGTCACTTCTGCTTTTGAGATAAGAGTGTTTGGGACATGCTTGTTTCTCAAGGTGGAAAGGATCACATTTTGATTTTTCTGTTTCAGTGGTGTTCAAAGGCCTGTTTGTGCTGAATTCTGCATAAATACAGAGGGAACTCCCAGTTCTGGAACTACAGAGGCTGAAAATGGAAGAAAACATTCCTTGGGAGCTCTGCTCCAAAGCTGCTCTGGGATTCCTTTGCTCTGCAGTGCTGCTTTGAGCACAGCAAATCCATTTCTGCCTAAGGAGCCCCTGAGGGATGGATGGCTGGCTATCACTGTCCAGGGCTTCTTCCAGCCCTGTAACTCTGTCAGTCTGCTAGGACAGTCCTCATGGCCTGAATCCTAAAATCACAGATCACCTACTTCAAGAGCATCTACTGAGAATGTAGTCCTCAGCCTTTCCTGGCCACAGTTTGCCTCAGCTCTTCTGAATTTTGGAAAAGGAAAGTCCAAACTTTTCTGTGTTGTTCCAAGACTGATCTCTTTAAAGATCTCTTTTAAAAATCAGGAAATTATTTTCAAATATTTACCCTAGACAATTTTTCCAGAAAATTAACATGATTTCTTCTTGCCCTGTTTTCAGTGGGCATAGGGAACATTTGGATTGCCACTGTCTGCAGAGAAATCTTCAATATGGAAGGTATTTTTAATACCTATTCTCCCTTCTCTTAGACCAAATATCCTGCATTCTTCCATCATTTTTTCAAACAGTTCCTGAAAATGGTAATGCAAGACAAACAACTTGTGTTTCCAGCTATGGATGAACGAAGGAGGTGAGAAATTGAAATTTAAAGAATTCAATTCAAATTACATTCAAAGAATACAAATTCTTTTTGAATTTCATCAAAAAGAAATCCAAAGCCATGAAGCAATTTCCTAGAACTTCATAGAGAAACATTTCTCCAACGAGGTGAATTAGTGAGGAAGATCCCCCATGGTGGTGGGAGAAGAGCCACCTCCATGGAACCTGCTGCTGAAGCAGATGTTGAGCACTGCATGCTGCACCTCTCAGCCATGGAAGAATGTTACTTTTGGACAAAACCAGGATTTGGTTAGATATAGCATGTACAGAATAATTCCAGAATATTTTAGAGAACTGGGGGATTACTTCTGTACTTTAGTAAACAGTTACAGATGTGTTACTCCATAATTGATCATTATGTCAGTTTGCACAATGCTAAATGCAGATAATTAATGTCACATATTGGCTGATTCATAACACTTACAAAGATACAATATGGAAATTACATTGGTACAGTAAATTCTGGTAGGGTGTGTGAAGTTGCCCACATATAATTAATAAATGTCCTAACAATTTACAACACATTGTATGCTGCAAAATACCTCATTTTCTCCTAACATGGCCCCTCCTTGTTGTACAAAGATTACCTGTGACTTCCCAGTAATCTGCAGCTGAGTCACTTAACAGCCTGTTTTAAAAAAGCTTCACTTAAATAAAGATTTAGGTTGTTTCCCTGGCCGTTAATTTGTGGCACTTCCTATGCTGCTCTCACTCATTAGTGGCTGCTAATTTTTCCCCCGTGGATTCCCAAACTTGAATCATGCTCTTTCTACTCCAGCATCTAACTACGAAGATGGCAATTGCCCAGGAGAAAAGCAAGTCCTGGAAGAGAGAGAAAGTAATGGTAAGGGAAGTCTCTGTATTGATGTGAGGTCATTGGAGTTAAGAAAAATAAAAAGTCCATTGAACAGAAAGCACAAACCAGACCACACAACCTTCACACTTCCTCCCAAGGGCAACACTCCTGAGAACTGGGCTTGGAGTCATAAAGTAATCAAGAGAGCACAAGTCCTGCAGGAGAATGAGTGCAGCCAGGAAACGTTGTCTGCCCACCCTGAAGTGAGCCAGAGACAAGCTCTGTGTAATGCTTAATTCTCTTATTAGAGCCCCTCCAGCCAGGGGATTGGAGGGATCTATATATGTAATAGGGATATCTAAATAAATACCTACATATCTAACAGGGATATCTAAATAACAACCAGACATACTTCAGTGTGGCTGGAATTTCTGCAGAGGGATGCAAAGAGGAGCAGCTGCAGCGAAGGAGAGTGATGATACCCTGCACACTGCAGAGAGAGTGGATCCGTGGTGAGCTGGGGACACCAGGTGCTTCATCTGTGTTTTGCCCCAGATTTTCTGGTGACCTCAGGAGAGCCATTCCCTCTCACACACTCAGTAAAATTCAAGGAGTGGTTTCAGACACATTTGCATCGTGCTGTCTCTTACCATGGTAGTGATCTCCAGCACCACATTCTATACTAGGAATTGCTTTAGCTCCCAGAAAATTCCTGGAAAAGCCTCCATCAGACCTGTATGTTACAGGCATGAGGGCGGGTTCATCGATGCCCTGTGCTATGGGGAGATGCTGGTTCCATGCCAAGGGAGAAGCCACCCTTGATGTCCTGCAGAAACTGGCTTACCTGAGTCCCTTCAGGGGCTCTGTCCTGAGGGAACACTGGGTGATGTTCCCACTTCCCTGCAAGGAACTGGCTCACAGCATCTGTGCTGCCCTTGGACAGCTGAACAGCAGGGACTGTGGAAGTCTTCTCAGCCACATGGATTCCTGCAGCACTCCAGGCCCTTTAGGGGACAAACTAATATTTACAAAGGTGTTTCCCTGCTGGTGCTCCCTTGGTCAGAGCAGGGGCTAGAAAGTGCATGTGCTGACTATCTGCTCTTGGGTCTCTGGAGATGACAGGGTAATCTGAGATGCTCTAAGGGCTTTTTTGGTTTGTTTCCCAGGGATGAACACTCCTTCTATGCACATGCCTTGCCATAGCCATCCACTTCCCTCCTGCAGGCTGCCCAGCAAGTCACTGCGAGGAACTTGGGGCATACCAGGCAGTTCCTAGAAATGGAAACTGGAATTTTGGATGTTCCTTTGGCCCCTTATCACCTTCTAATTTATTGCATCCCTTAAAGAATTGGAGAAGCCAGACAAGGTTGGTACAAATCTTTCATTCAGGAAAATCACTACGAGGACCCTCAGCGACCAGGAGCCCTTTGCTTGCTGCTGACAGCTCCTTGGTGGCTCCATCTTACAGCAGGACCAGCACTTTGAGGGGCACCAAGCTGCTCTGGTGGCAGCAGGACTGGACTTGCCACAGCAAGTGTCTGGCCATGTTCAGTTTTTCATCCTGGAGTGCCTGAGTTGATCTGTGCCTGAGAATTTGTTTTGTTTGTAACCCAGCAGTGGAGGATGAAATTGAAGCATTGGTGGGAGCATTAAGATCTTGGGTATCAGTGATGCTAATCTCCTTTTAAAATGTTGGGTGTTTGTGATGTTCATTGGTAGGGACATCACTGAGGTACATCCTTTTTTTATTTCCTGCCTCTGTAAGTTTTCCCAAGAAATCTGTTTCTGTTTCTGTCTGTGCCTGTAAAACACAGCATAAAGCCATGGTCTATGCCTCAAGGCTGTTGGAAGGATACAACCTCCATCAGGGATGAGGATTGCACAATTTTTTTAACCAGAAGAAGCCAATGTTTTCGAGTAGTTGCTCTCAGCAGCATCTACTAATCAGTCACATATTCTACACCAGGACACTTTTTGCCAAAATAACCTCATTTATATGCTAAATGTCCTGAAACTAAGTGCCCTACAGGAATTCTGGCCTTCTGACCTCCAATTTGCCCCTCTTCTATTTTATTCAATGTCCAAAGTCATTCTTCACAGATGTCATTTTGCTTCCAAGCAATTGCCCTTTTGCTCCAGTTTCTGAGAATAAAAGTGAATTCTGGCAGCATAACATTTCTGAGAAATCCCCAGTAGTGGAAAAGTAGCTGGGGGGAGAACAAAGAGGAAGGAAAACTCAGTCATGAGGAACAACTATGAACAGCAAGAGGGACTGCGGATAAGGGAAAAAAATATGTCAAGGATAGTAAAACAGGAGTTCTCTGCTGTAAGTACATTTTTGTTATATTTGGTGTTAAAAAAAAAAAAAGTCTCCTTAAGGTTATTTCCCGACATCAGACAAGTGGCTGTAAGTAGCACCTTCCCTCAAGGTCAGCTAAAACACTGAAATAACCCAGAGTAAATATGTGTCCAGTCTCTCTGGCACCTGGATGAAACATCCCCTGCACAGTGGTCTGATCACCCTGGGACCTCTCCGTCCATTTGTCTTTTTAAGTTCTGCCAGTGGCACACATGCTGATGAGCACAAGGCTGGGAGCAGTGCAGGCGTGTTTTGGCATTGCAGCCAGGACACAGGAGGGTGTACGTGCCTGCAGGAGGGGATGGTCACTGCTGTCATTGCTGAAGGGGACCCACACCAGTGACCCACACGTGTCAGTGGGCTGTGGCACCACGTGGTGATGTTAGCTGTCCCTTTGGCTGTGTTTGGTGTGAAAACTTGGTGAATGAGGCCCATTGGAGTTCCTGCACTGCCCGGTTCAGAGCCCTCGCAGAGCTCAGGGACTCGAGAGCTGCTGCCACCTCTTGAACTGAACCTCTCTGAAGCAGAAGTTCATGGCAGGTTCCTGCCCTGGTCCTCAGGTGGGACAAAGCCCTGACGACACTGTCAGGGAAGGGTGCCCAGCAAGGAGGTTTAGAAATGTTTAGAATGACAACATTCCCCTGAGTCACTCCAGCTGGAGTGTGGGGGGCTCTGCCGGTGGTGCTGATGTGGGCAGGAGGATGCAGACCCCCAGCTCCCCCTGACAGCAGCTCCAGAGCCATTCCTGCTTGCCTCCCACCCTGCTGTCCTCAGCCTGACTTTTCCTGAGTCATCCTTTGCCAAATGAGCCCAGGGGACATCCCTGCTGCCCCCCACCCCACTGATCTGCTAAGGCAGTTGGGTAGTTAATAACTTCCTAATGAGCTGTCACTAACTGCACCACTGTCCTGCTGCATTCACCCCCTCCCTGCCTCTCCTTTGTCAGATACAGAATACTTTGGGTTTATATGGCAGAAAATCAGGAACCTTCACACACTACTGGAAGTGTTTGCCATCTCCTGGAAGGCACGGATAGTCCCTGACAGCCCTGCCATGGCCCACTGCCCCCCAGGGCTGTCAGTCTGTGCCCCAGCCCTTCTGTGGGATGCCAACTGCCCCTGCCTGGCTGTTGGCCCCACAGATGAGCTCCAAGGAACGAGCTGGGCTGTGATCATGAAGGTGTTAGTGGAAAACCAGGCTCCTGCTGTGCTGCAGAGCTCAGTTCCTCAGATGGTCGCTGGGTTGCAGCACAAAGAACAGAATTTCAGCTTTACCTCCCTTGTTCATGCAATAGATGTGACCAAGAGCAGGGCAGAGAGCCAAGTAAATAACAAGGTCTCATAACAAGAGAAATCCAGCCTGCCTTTCTCTGATTGAAGAAATCCTGCTGAGATAAATGCTCCAATCCATCTCTTCTCTGAAACAGGAGCTAAAAGTGGGTCAGATCCTACTGCTGGCAGTGCTGTATTTGGGGAGGTCTCTGCCAGGAGCTGACAAATGACTGGAGTGATCAGAAAAAAAATCAACTTTGCTTCTCACAACTGAGTTCACTGAAATCATGGCTTCAGCAGGGAGGAAGATTGCGGTGGACAAGCAGGAGGGGTGGGAGGCCGCAGGAGGCAGCACATGTAGAACCCCACAGCCAGCCCTGGTCCTACTGAACTCTGCTCCAAACTCACCACTGTTGGCATTTGTGTCCTCGTGTCACCTTTTCCTCCAGTGCATTGCTTGTATCTTTTTCCCTGAAGTGGTGAACTTTCTTCCTCTTCCACCCCTAATAAGCAAGACAACGTACAGAAGGAAAGGTGAATAAAGTTTAACTGAAATGCCAAATGGGGAAGCTTAGAGGTTTTTGAAACTGTTTGGTTTATATAAGAACTTATTGGAAACTGGCACAAACAAGTGCCTATCTGCTCTGAGATACCAGAGCAGATGTGACAGAGTGGAAAAGCCTTTTCCCTGCCAAAGTATTTGCTGGAGATTTGATAACAAGGTGCCATTGTACAACAGTGGGTAAAGGTCCAGGGTAAAAAGGAGAACGAGAAGAGGCCTCCAGGCAGTGCAGGGCTCTGCCTTTGTGGACTGCAGCTCCTCCACCAAACCTCCTGCGTGCAGACAGCAGGTAGAGCTGGTTGGATTCAGTGGGAAGGCAGCAGTCAGCTCTCCTGTGCTGTTTTCCTTCTCTGCAAACAGTGACAGACTCTCTTATCCCTTCATTTCTGTTAGAGGCTGAAATCTCCTAGATTTCTCTGCACTGCTGGGGAGAACATTAAATTCAGCACTCCAAATGCACATTTATAATCTGTACCACGATGTGAAACTAAGTACCAGATCTTCAATTTTTAATATTGGCACTGACAAGCTTTCAGTATTTCCTGTGAATTTAATTCATGCCGGTCATAATTCCCACTAGATACTAATACTATGTGGTTTACAAACATTAATACTGAATGTTTTGCAAACACACTTGGTTTGGAATGGTGGTTATTGAATAAAATTTCAAATTGCATCATTTCATTATAAGTCCTTAACACATAAAGCAGCCTGTGACACACCCTTAAAAATAATGGCCTTATTTGTTTTGGTTCTGAAAAGAGAAGCAGCTGGTTTTCTGTAGCCAAAGGAGGATGGAAATGTTTGGGCTGCATTCTCTTGTTTTCAAAACTCACCTGCTGCTTTTTTTTTTCTCTACCAAAGAGAACTCAACAAAAATCAGTCAGACACAGAAAACACACCAAATCAATCTTTACCCTGACATCAAAATAAGTCTCCCACAATCCCCCCAAAGCATGCTCAAATTCAAAATTCATGTTCAGTCAAAATCAATCCCTAATTGTGTGAAGGGTGTATCTGAAGTCACACTTCCTTAAAAAGAAAACAAACTTAAATGGCAATTTATCCTAACAACCTTTACCAAGCTCATATGAGCAGACAGGTTTGTCAAATAAGATAAATCCTTTACCCATGTCAATGGCATCTCAGTTCCTCTCTCCACTCCAAGTTGCTATCAATTGTTATTTCACATCAAGGTTTAGAGAGATACCAGCACCTTGAACCTCCCTTTAGCTGCCCATATGCTTTTATTCTTCAGTGTTTCACACGTGCCTTCCCAGCAGCCTCCCCAGTGGTGGCCACAGGCCGTGGGTGCTTTCATTTATCACAGCCAGCCTGAAATGCAGTGCCAGAGTCAGCACAGCCAGGAGCTGCTCTCCTCATCTCCCCTCTCTCCTCCTGCTACCCTTTTCCAACAGAGTTGCTTTTAGCTCATTTATCTGCCTATTGGGGTGATAAGTAATCAGAGCAGGAGTCCTGATGGCAAATACAAAGTGATCCTTCAGAGGGGCTGGCTTTGGAAGCCGCTCTGGGCGCCGATCAAGCCAGTGCTACAGCTGCCCCTTTCATTTGCTGTGCCTCCTGCCCTGAGCCTGTCAGCACCAGACAAACAGCAAGAGCCTCTGGGATCTTCACAGGCCCATCTTGCTTCAGTGAAATCTGGTAGTGTTTGTGTCAGTACAAGCCGACTCCTCCACTCAACTGTCCAGGGGACCCTGGTCTAGTGTTTCTATAGCAGCACAGAGGTCTAAGTCCCCATCCACTGACTGTGAAAAGGTGACACCTTTGCTGTAGTCAGAACCCCCACACTCAAGCATAATAGTAAATGCTTTAATTCATCCATCTCTAATGCCAGCACTGCCCAAAGACTGAAAAAAAATCCAATTGTCCATTAGGAAAAGTAGAGCCAGACTCAAAGTCCTAATTAATGACATCTGTACAGTAACACTGGAACTTGGTTTATCCCAGGTCTGCGTTCCCCAAAGGACTTAAACTGCTGAGATCAGAAACATGCCCCTTGGAACCACCAAGACAAGGGAGTCTTGCCACACATCTTCCCACAAAATTCTTGTTAAGTTATATTCAGTTTTCCACATCTGTTTGTATGTCCTCCCACACAATCTAATCCTGTTATTAATCTCATTATAAAGAGAACAAAAATAATTTATTCCTGAGTTTGGATTCTGAAAACACATTTTTTCCATAAAAAGGAGGCCAAGTAAGCAGGTAAGATGGAGATCTCCCCTACCGTGAAGGTGGATGAAACGCTCCGGAATTCATCTACACACAAAAACCAGCTGGTGGAAGTGCAAATACAAATCAGAGAGGGAGGAATGAAAGCACCCAGTGGGCCAATGCAGGAATACCTACAGCAGAGCAGGGAACTGGAAAAAGCCTCCAGCACTAAAGTCCTTCTGCTTTGCTGACTGAAATGAGGCCCTGACCATCTGCTCCACATCAGGGCAGGATTAACTGGGTCAGTTCAGCAGATGCCAGTGCCAGTTTCTTCCAAGATACACCATTCCTGGGGTTAGTTTCAGAAATCAGTTTGCTTTTAAAAGAAAAAAGACCCAACCCCTCATTCTGGGTAAGATAGAAACTGATAGCAGGAGGTCAAGAGCCACAGAGAGCTAACAGGTGCCTCACACTCACCAGGCTGCACTGAAAGTTGAATTTTTTGGGTTCTGAGTTAGCAGTGGTACAAACTGAGGGAACTGCAAAACCAGGAACAGTATCAGCACAGTGGGAGCCCCCCGCCCCCTACTCATTCTCTGTAGGAACAGTCATTTTTGAAATGCAACTATGGAAGCGAGAAGATGTTCAAGTTGTAACTAAGATTTGACTCTGAGGTGCTCATTCCAGCCTCTCATACTCTGTGCAAAAATTAGACAGGAAAAAGACTCTGAGGGCCAAAAAAACCATGCATAATTCCTTAATGATTCAATGGTAAAAACAATTGCCTGCCAAACAGAATCCCCAAATTTGCTTTGATTTGTACAAGACATTCTTTCAGGTTTGGTACTTGCAAAAGTCATAAGAGATACTTCTTCATACACCTTCAGAAAGGAGTGGAATCCTAGGAATGAGCATTCCAATCCAAGACAGTTACTGTTCTTGTGACAGCCAGCTAGCACTACGCATGATGTAAAACAAAAACTTCAGATTCTTTTAAATGCTTAATGGAAACTGAAGCATTTAACAATGCCTTATGTCAGTGAAATACTCATTCACAATTCTTTTAGTACAAAGAATCTTTTTGCCATCAGTTCCTCAGTTATTTCTCTCACAAGACAAATAAAACAAGTGACTTCACATTACAGAGCTCGTCACTCAGAGACAAGGATCTGTTTATACTTGCATTGATCATTAAAAAAATGTTTTTACAACATAAAATAGCATTGAGGATTCCAGACAAGCCACTCTGAGGGACTGGACAATGATTCTTTACATGTGATTCCATCCTGGAACTTTGGAACAGTTTTTATTTCAGTGATTAAAATTTTAATAGTGTGCTTGCATGTACCCACATACTTCAGTACATAAATGCAGAAAAAGCAGCACTGGAACTGGTAGGAATCAGGACAAAAAATGCAAAGTGAAATTTACCTTTCTGCTGCCAGTGCTAGTATTTGCCTTTCTTGTTTTTCCAGAATTCAGGTGACAAACCTGTATGTAAACAACCCTGCAAACCCCAATGGAGATTACATGGTGAGGAACCACTTCTGTGCTTTGAACACGCGATGAGAACTGGCACTACAAAGGACACAAGAGCATCTTTATACCAGCAACATACACAGCACATTCACCAAAGATAGCGCAGACAGGTTGTTCAGGTTAGCAACTCTGGCACTGAACGGAAATGCATTTTGCTCAGAAAGAACACATAGGCATAAGATACATTCTTTATTTTAAAAAAGACCACTAAAAAATTGAGCAAAAAGTCTTGAGCAGAATGTACAAGTGTCTTTTGTAAACAATTGTCTAAAGTACCTATGCTGCAGGAGCCCAAGTCAATACTGTCTAACAAGGTCAGTTTTTTTTAACAAGATTTAAATCACAATAGTCTGTTCTGCCTCATGAAATGAGCTTCTCTGAAGCCTGAGTTGACAGCATGTGACATAAGCTTAGTATTGCCTCATTTATTACAATAACTTATTTTCAGAAATTATCCTGGAGACTGTTTAATCCCCAGCATTATACATCTGAGCATCTCCACAACCTGAGGAAAATTAAGAAGAGGGGAAAAGGAGTAAGATGAAAATAACCTAAAATATGAACTTGCAAAAATGGTATGTTATGGGAAAAAAAAAATAGTAGATACACAAGAAAGCAAGGTGCCTTTTTTTTCCTTTTCCCAAATTTATCTTTCTTCAAAGAATGGCAGTTTAGTCCTCCCTAAAGAAAGCTTCATGGAAAAGGGAGATAAATAAAACCCACAGGAACTCAATTCCCATTCCAGCCTACTTCCTTTGAAACATTCATACTTCCTTGTATTTATTTATGCCTATTGCCCTCAGTCATCCAGTCTCTAAAATGCATTTCCATCAAGCTTCTGTCTCTCCAGTCACCAACGTTGACAGTGGGGATGATTTTCTGTGGCTTCAACCACTGAACAAAACGCTTCATTTCCAGGTAACTGCTGTGTTCACTGTAAGGAATCCCTGAAATGAAAACAAATCACAGCCATCTGTCAGCCTACTGAGCTTCCTCCAAGCATCCCAGCTAAGAAATACTTTATATTAAAGGGTTTTTTCAATTCCTCTTTGGGATCTAATGTTTATAGCAAAGGTAAAACACCTCCCCCCCTCCAATTTTCCCTTCTAGGAAAATTACCTTGCACTAAGTCACCAAGTCATTCATCAGTGCAAGCTAAGCAACATCAGTGACCTGGTTAAAGGAATGTTAAGGGTTTTAGCTCCACCCACCAATAAAAACTGAGGAGAAGACACTCTCTCAGAAACAAGCAAGACACAGAATGAAATCTTGGCTCTGGAACTACACTGCCACCAGCAGCAGTCAGGCCAAGACTCCACCCTTGAAGTCTCTACCTGTATCAGGTGAAAGTCTTTATTTGCATGGCAAGGACAGGTACAAAATGTATGTAAAAATCTGCATTTTTGGTGTTTTCAATTACTCATTTCACAGATCTCTCTTGAAGAGATCTGTTCAGTTTCTCAATGAGTTACCAGAAAAAGCAGCAGACACAAAAATCAGCAGGAGTTTCCAGAATAAAAATAGGAAAAGCATCTACACAAAGCCAAATGCACTGAATCTTTGCCACTCTTATACCATATATAGTGATTTTTCCTCTTGTCTGAGGCTTGATATCCTCCAGAGAAAGGCATGAATCAGAGTAGGTCCACCCTGTAGGTTTGAAAGCCAGAACTTGATCAAAATTCTCAGAAAACTTATTCAAGTGATCTTGCAAGCCCTGTGGAAAAAAAAAAAATAGCATATACTTAATCCAATTAAATAGCTAATTAGACTAAAAATTGGCCATTTCATGATGGAGAGGATTCAGATTACATTTTATTTTCATGTGCTGGTATTTTTTTTTATTTTAATGATCATCTGCCTTGCAATTCTTAATGACAAATATTGACACTTGCAAAACAACTTGTCCCTTAGGATCTCAGTTTCTTCATCTGAATTAGGCACATATGAATAGCTATGCATTACAGGTTAGAACACCTAAGGAATAATCACACCTTCTTATAAATCTTGCTCCACAAGTCATTCATTTCCTCCTCTAAACTAGAGGTCAGCAGCTGAGTGGAGATAGAAGATGGTGAAATGCTGCTTTAGTGCAAAATCATCTGGTTAATTTGCAGTGCCACAGAGGTTCTGACACCTGCTTATGCCCAGAAATAACCAGATTTAATTAACCTACCCCAAAAAACTTACAGCAAGCTATTGCAAGAGCTAAGTATTGCTCTGAACACCAAACCATGTTTTACCACCTCTCCAAAACCAGAAGAAAACCACCTCTCATGTTCTCACTCTAAAAATTACCTTGAAAACGTTTCCAAGTATGTACAATCATATGCCTGCATAAAGCAAAGTCAGTATTGCTTCAAGTTAAAAACAGAAAATCAATTTCATATGTCCTGTATAAAATCTTACAGGCAAATTCCTAATCTGAACGTCCTACAAGGTTACAGAAGTCAAAACCAAACTTTGTATTAGCAGCAGGAGAGAGAAGAATACAAAATAAAGGCTTTTTAAAAAGATTTATTCATATAAAATAAAAAGGAGGGTAGAGGGGGATAGATGGGCTGTGATAGAAAATTATCTAACCTGTCAGACACTTGGCAACTATAAAACAGGGCAGCGGAAAGCTGCCACGTTTATAAACACCTTCAGTACAATGTCCAGTAGCAACATACAGAATCCACCAAACCAGGTACATAAAACAATTTTTAAAAACCCTACCACAGAAGACATTTAATTCAGCAACAGGAATTATGGCTCACTGCTGTGACTTTGAAAACACTGTGAATGTTCAGTCCTCACTTGATTAAAGGTATAACTGTAGCAGTCTAATTCTCCTTCACACTTCATTTTGGGAGTATTAACATAGATTAAGGTAATTATGCACATATTTTCTCCCCTTGCTCTAATGAAATCTATATATAGTACTTCAAATGCAATGATTATTATTTTAACAATGCTAATCCATTTTTGAATTTTGTTATAAATCAAGTGTGCAACATTCACATTAAGGATGCAATTTCAAGCTTATAAAAAAACTATTTGTGCATTTCAATCACAAGCACTTCTGAAAGTTTCACCTCAATGCCAGGACAAGGCCTTGCTGAGTTAAACAACATGAAAGAGTCACAGACCCAGAGAACTCAGTTCCCTGGAAATTTTCCACCCCATAGTCAAGTTAGGCAAAAACCTCAATTTCTGAGGTACAGAAAAATTGTTTGTTGCAAAAGAACCATGCATGTATTTTGGAAAAGATGGCCTCTTTCCCCAAAACAAATGACTACAGTGTTTGCTCATAACAAGTCCATTTTAAATACACATTCCAAATTCTTTGTTTATTGCTTTAGCCAACACTGTTCTAAACCTTCACCCTTTTGAACAGAAAATGTATTTCACTGCTACACCAACCTCCTTCAATCACCATGACAGCCTGATATTCAGAGTGACACTAAAGTCAGCAGTGCACACAAACATTCCATAAGTTAGGAAACGACTCAAACATGATTAAGTATTTAATTTACCACCAGCCCTAACACTACTTAAACTCATCTGGCTTATTCAAGAACAGCCATTTGTCAGTACATACAGCAAGCTCTGCATTTTACTGGGGTAAAACCAAATACTGCAGTGAAGTACTACATCTCTGGGTGTTTTTGGGTTTGTTTTTTTTTTTTATATTTTCTTAATATATCTCAAATCCAAAAGTAAGATAAATGATCATATGAACTCATCTTCAAGCATTTAAAATTCTCCACATTTTACTGACAGTACATTCCACCCAGGCACTCCTCTAGCTGCAGCCTCATTGGCAGCTTGGCACTCTGGAAGTGTCCCCAGCATGCCCAGCTTACACAACATCACTAATGATGGCACTCGACTCTGCCCCTGAGGGCACAGCCCCAGCACAGAGGGCCCTGCTGTCTGACCAGCACTCTGACCCACTAGATCACTGTGCCTTTCATCTTTCCTGGCCCTTTCAGGGTCCAGGCATGGCTTTTGTCACACTGGAGATTTGTCTAGAGCCTGCTGATCTCAGAGCTGAGATCACAGCTGCCTGACACAACTGCCTCCCTCGGGGAAGTAAAGCTGCCCTTGAGGGTTCCTTCACCCCCTGAAAGTCCAGCTGTGTGAGTATCCATCCATGCTGGGACAGGTGACTCAGCAACCCAGAAATCTGCCGAAGAAACTAAAATAAATTCCTGTTTAAGACAGCACAACACACTAAAAATAAATCCATACGTATTTCCATTACTCATTTTCTGCTCCACCACAGAAAACATCATGGAACAAAGTTAAAGCATTAAGATACTAAGCTCCATCTCCTGCAGCTCCATCCAAACCATATAGCCTTTTTTACTCCTTTTTAGGTCAACTCTGACCTTGACTAGTCCTGCAGCTAAATACCATCTTGGTCTGAAGGATTTGCTTGAGATGGCACAGCAGGCCTGAAGCAAAACAGGAAAATGAATCCAAGCCTGTAAGGCATAAACAGCCACTGGTCTTATTCTTTCTTCCAGGTTACTTTAATCTAGAGCCTGCTGCTTTACCTTACTGTCCCTTCAGTATTTTGTCTATTTAGAATAACCTTTCCAAACTAAGAAATTCCCAGAAAAAATGCTCAACAACAACTCAGCGTCTCAAATCTCAACCAAATGTGCATTTGAAATCAACTTAGATGAAATCATGTTTTAAAATTAATTGGTTACCTGCTTTTGTGACAAATATTAGATGACTGGTAGTTGGCCATGTTCATGGGCTGCCTCAAAACAGAGGCTCACAGGCAGAAAATCCTTTTAGACTTTTCCTACACTGGACCAGGTAAAACACAGGCTGAACACAGGAACTCCATGTCACAATATATTAATTGCTAAGAGGACAGATCAGGCAGTCATTACATAAATCTACTTCAAAAAGGCCTGCAAAGAGCAGGTCTTTGAACAAGCCTCACCTTATCTTGTACAAGTACCACATCATGTTTGGAGAAGTTATTAATGTTTAATTGCATTTCATTTTCAATGTATTGCTACATGTCAAAGCCCCACTAAATAAATATGATCTGACAAGAGGTTAAAAAGAACCAAACACAGCACTGGTTGGGAGGAGCCAAGAGAATTTTACTAGCACATTCATCAACAGCCCATTTTCTGAACTTACCTTAAAATTAATTTGCATCATGGGAAGAACATGAAGCAAAGTACCCTTCCAGTCCACACTGATGAGGGAATTGACAGCTGCTGACTCCAAGCACTGCAGGGTTTTGTACTTGTCACGGGACATACTTGCCTTTGAGCCCAGAACTTCAGCAATTGCTTTAGGATTCATTAGGAAGAAATCAGATAAAGAAAATTGTAAGAGTTCTTTTTTTGGCTTGTGTTGGACATAGTCCTGATTATTGTATGAGATAATTTTTACTATTAGAAAAGAAATCCATATTCAAAAGGATATAGTGTTTTGTATTCTAACATTAAGAAGAGAATCCTGTAATGGGTGTTAAAAACCTTTTCCCCTAAATTTTAGCAGCAGAATTTTTTATGACAATTGGAAAAAGAAGGAAGAGTATCTTGATAAATTCTAAGTCACATTTCTTTGGTAGAACGTTATGGAGGTGAACTGGTATCTATTCCAAAGATGCCAGAAATGTGCAGTTTTTTGAATATGTGACAAACAGCCCACATTGAAGAGTGACTAAATTTCAGTGAGAGTACGTCTTGTACTGATGATTTTAAATATGCACAAGTAGTGCACATCTGCCTGCTCTGAAGCAGACATTTGGGCAATCATGTTGGTTCCTGGTGCTGTAACCGAGTGAAGCATAGCACACAAGATCTTCATTTAGTTAGAAAAGATATACAAGATAAACTGAAAGGAAAAACTCAAAATAGAAGTCTAAGAACAATGTCCCATTGCTGTTTCTTGAAATCATTAACAACAGAAATGTCACAAAGACCTAATTTATTTCAATTGCCCTTAGCAATTTTCTCACCACAATCAAAGAGGTTCATACAGTTAGTATATGAACTGGCCACATGTATATGCAGTGTTGGGGAAAGGTTGTAAACATGGTAAAACACTATTTCTTTCTAGAAGTTAAAACTTATTGATTAGAAAACTTTAAAAATAGCAGGAGGATTATTAAATACGTTTAATTTACACAATATCTGAACATTCAGACTAAACACCCTTTCATATCTTCAAGAAAGCCATCTTGTTGCACTAAATTAGCTATTAAATTAGTTATTGGATCCACTATATTTCTTTTACATACCTAAGAAAACTTTTTCTTTTCCAATGGAGTAAGTGCCACAGACAACCAGAGTCCGTGGGTTTAAAGTCACTGTCTCAAAGGCAAGGTTGACAGCAAACTGGATAACCTCTTGTTGTGCAGGAAAAGTGTACTCAGGGCTACAGTATCTGGAGCATGGAAACAAAATATATCACTTTGTTACAAAAGATAAAAGACATCTGAAATTACCAGGAAGGCCCTCAAAACTCCATGCACACAGGAAGTAGAAAAGACATAACTCTTCTATATAATTGCAGTCTCTTAGAAACACTGAGATGCCCAGATGAAATTGTTGCAACAAAAATCACACTGAGCATATCAGTGTTTTCTCTACAACTATTCACTCTCTGGAACTGAATTCTACATTTTCTTCTTCATAAATACCAAATGCTCTTGCAAGCTAGATATTTGTATCACGTCCTGATTATATGCTTTTATCTTTTTCTGTCATACACAAACCATAATATAAGTCCTTACTCATTCACAGAAACATGGAACAGAAATGAAAGTCTGCAGCTGGGCATTAGTCATCATTCACACAAAACCAATTTTTTATAAATGAATCAGAGAAAGGTCTAATGAAAATCCCCAAAACTGATCCAGCCTTTTGGCATTCTTTCACCTTTGAATTCCTTCACACTTCTTTTTATAATAGAGTTGAATCCATTGGAAACTAGTGTTCCATAAACCTCTTGTTTTAAAGCTGAACACCTAATGTAGGAGTTTTGACACCCTGAATTTAATACCACTTATAAATATGGTGATCTGAGCAAATACTTCAGCATCATTTCCACCACCCACTTTCATTCTCTAATGTACCAGCATAATCAATGAACAAGCTACACATGCTTGTACTTTTAATAAATCTCTGCTTTTATTCAACAATAAATAGAGCTAAGAAGTGTTATCACAGCAATGTCATTTACACTTACATGTATGTGGTTCATATAAAGCCTTACTAACTGAAAAGACAAAGAATAAATTAAAAAAAAAATCAATTTCCAGACAACTTACGTGGTATCAAGGTACAGGGTGTGGATTTGCTGGCCCATCAGAGCAGGGTAGCGCTCCATGGAAGGGTCTGCTCTGAAGTCCCCTGTGTGCAGAATAACAGCCCCACTTGGCAGGTAGAAAAGGATCATTGCTGCACCTGGACAACTGAAACAAACAAAAAAACCCACATACAAATGATGTCAACTCTCTATACTGATAAACTACTTTAAGAGACAGATCGCCCTTCAGTAGTAGAAACACATGCAGAATAGCATTTTAGATCATAGCTACTATGCAGATTATTTTAGCTAGAAATTCCTGATTTCTAAAGGAATTCTGCAGCTAATCCTATGGCCACACACAAGCTTGAGTTCTCACCTGAGATGGAAAGAAGAAACAAAAAACCCACAGCAACAGTAAAGCAATCAAACATTTAGTGCCTTTTTGGGATGCCCCACCTTCTAGGCACAGCACAGATCCTGCCTCAGCTGCAATCATTCTATTATTTGATTCAAAGGGGAAACAGCACACCAAAGAGAAGCAGCATTCTTGCTCAAGAGAAACAGAACTGTATTGCTGCAGATTCATCTTCCTTCCTGCAGGACTTACTTGAGCATTTTCTTTTAAATTCTATTTGCAGATTTTAAATGTTGTTCTAGATCAAGAAGTCCCTGGTTATAAATATAACTCCCTTACTGGTGACAATGAATCCATTGTGCCTTCTGCAGTTGCTTGCCAAAGCTTTCTTAAGGGCAAGCCTGGAAAACCTGAGTGGGACTGTTTTAGACATCAGTCACCTGCAAAGGGTAAATGAAATCTCAAAAAAAAAAAAAAAAAAAAGAAAAATTGGCATGAAACGAAGTTAAAAGGACAGAATTGGTGAACTCTTCAAGAAGCTGAACTTTGTAGCTAAGGTTTGTACAGCTTGTAATTGGAGCAGAGAATCAGAGGGACAAACAGGAAAAATGAGAAGTATACAAGTTATATAAGCAACAAGGCTTCCTTCATTCCTAGAGGGGGTTCTCTGAGGACTTACTGGAGTTTTATCTCCCCAAGTATAAACAAATCCTACACCAAGCAATGTTCAAACCAGCTGTGACACAGTCCTGGATTTCAATATATGTACTGCAGGGAAGGGAGTCTTCCTCTAGCCCATGGCCAAAAGAAGTAGCAGGAGGCAGAGCAAAAAGAGCACAGGACTGGAAGTCAGGTGCTACTGAACTTTAAATCCAACATTAACACATAGTGCCAGTCTAACAGACAAAATCTCACCCTTTATCACCAAATTCAGTAGAAATCTTGTCCAGATTTCAATAGCCTTTTCTTCAAAATCCAATTATCAAAATGTTAGCTAGGTTATGTCTCTCATAGAATCCAAAGTACCACATTTTTCTTTAGCTCAAGACTTCGCTATCATCAGTTCAAGCTATAGAAACCTAATGTATCTGATAATCAAATCTACTAGGTTCCCAACTAGACACCAAAATTAGGAAGTGTTCAGACCACTAGAAAAACATTCAACCTCTCAAACAAAAATTATGGAGCTACATGTGGTTAACACAATGTACACAAAAAAAAGTTTAATTTTAAAAAACCATTTCATTTTTGTAGATAACTCACCCATTTCAAAAGCTAACTACATGTAAGAAATTTTCCACAGGAAATGCAGTGATACCTACTGATTGGCATCGAGCAACAGCACCTTGATCCCATTGACCACACACTGCGTGTCCATGGGCAGCACGTGGACATACTGCTCCTGGACTCGGAGCTTGCTCTTCACCAGATTGCCAGTTACCTGCAACACAGACAGGATTTAAAAGAGAACAAAGTCTAAAAGAAGCACTGCTTGTTTTAGAAACAAAACCTCTCAAAGCCAGACTGGCTGACAGAGAAACTGTAAAGCCCTGGGCATAAGCAAGCCTCTCAGCAGCATTGCAATTCGCAAAAAGCAACCTGAGAAAAGCTGTCTGCAGATAGCAAACTTTTAAAAGCCTGTCAACAGGCTATGGATTGGAATCAGAGAGGGAGCAAACAAGGGGTAAGAAGATCTCTTGCAGACTATCAAGTCAAGAGGAAGAGGCAGGTAAAAGCTTCATTGAACAAGTAAAGAACTTTACAAGTAACAGGCCCCTGGACCTTATCATGGAGGACTGCAGTCACTGCAATTTCAAGGGCAAGACAGGACACAAGCATTCCAGGAAACTTCCAGAATGAACCATAAATAGTTTTTTTTGATGCAAGCTCTGGATGTGTTGATTAGGCAAGGTGCCCTACCATGTTACAAGTAAAGAAGAGCTGGTTGGACATACAACAGCTAATGGCAGTCATGGCCATTCAGCAGCCCAAAGTACAGGACACAAAGCATTAGTCTAAAATAATTCCACTTGCTTAATGTGGAAAAGAGATGGCTTATGCAGAATCTATTTCAGACTTTGATCACTGAAATAGTTCAGAGAAAATGGAGCCAGATTCTTCATTATGCGCACACACACACACAAAAAGCTACAATGTCAAGTTGCAAAACCAGAAATTTCAAATGTATTATTAGGGAAAAAAAAACAAACAAACAAACAAAAAAAAAAAACCAGAAAAGGTAAGCACTGCAACAGGTTGCAAGGAGACATAGTAAAATCTGGCCAATGTTCAAAATTTGACTGACAAAAACACTCCCCACAGTCTGATCTAACTTTGAAGGTAGACCCACACTGTGCAGGAGATTGCTCTATGTGACATCTACAGATCCTTTTTAAACCTGATTTTTTTTCATGGTATCAGTCAAATCAAGGTAAGGATTTCTCACAAACAAAATGCACTTTCCCCTGTACATATCCACTGGCCCAATAAAGGACCCTAACCATTGATCTTCTATTTACTTCTATCAGTACAAAAGTGAGTACAGCTGCATATGGATATAATGGTATCTAGTAATCTTGAAAAGCCTTACCTTATTACAGTAGATTGGAAACCTGAAGTTTTTTGTTAGTCCACTGTAGTGGTCAGAGTGAAAATGAGTAAGGAAATAAGCTGTGCAGCCTTCAATTTCTCCATACTGGAAGGCATCAACTGTAAAACCAGTTCCTACAGCAAAGAGGGAAGAGAATCCAGCCAGTAAACATGCATAGTTCAGAACCAATTTCTAATCAGATGTTGCTTTTGGTTTGTTTTTTTCTTCCTTCCCATTTAAAAGGTAATAGTTACTCTGCATACAATTGAAGGAGCCATTTAAAGATTAACATGTTTTGTGTATCGGTCAACAGTTGCAAAAAGATATTTTCACTTACTGAAATAAAAACTTCACAAATTGCTCACAAACACACTTTCAAAGGCCTCCCAAATATGTTGTTCAGCTGCTCTCTTATAGACATGGCAACTGGTTAAGAAAGCAGTTATCAATAATAAAAATACTGAAGTCTAAAATTAGGACAAAAACACAACACTCCAGCCAAAATAAATTAACCTCTATGAAAAACCAAGTGACCTCTCACCTGGTATTTTCTTGTAGAAGGGGCAGTGTTTTTTTCTTGGTTCTTCACCTGTAGTAGGTAATTCTTTAAATTTTTTTCTCCACCTTCGTTGGCCACCAGAACGTACATCTGCAATGGCTTCATTTTTACTTGAACTTTCTGTAACTGCTTCCACATCTTCCACAGACCCCTCAGCCTTCCTTTTTTGCTGTCTAGGCCTCTTTCCATTAGGAGATACTGAAGCTGGTATCTGCTTTTTCTCATTCAAACATGCCTCTCCTTTGTGTTCCTCCTTTGCTTTGGGTTTTAACCCAAAGAAAACACCAATGTCCATTTGTTTAAGTTCTTTGGCAGGACTGGATTTAGTGTTCATAGTTGCTAATGAAAGAGATGGCACTGATTTAGAAGAGATGGGGCTGGGAAAGCACACAGCAGCTGTATTAAGATTTCCTTTTTTCTCCACTGCTGTCTGCAAATTTGCCTGGCAAACTATTTTTCCAATTGCACTGGCAGTCATTTTGTCTGTACGAGTTAAAATGTTACTTGGCTCCCTCAAAACATTACTTTTCTGTGTCAGAAGAGAGCCAGCATCTTCTCTGTCTAGCAGTGATGACGTCCCAGTAAAACTCACGTGGGCAGAATCCAGAGCACAAGCACCAGCATCTTCTGACTCTGTGGTTCCTGCTTTGGCAGCAGAGGAAATCAATTCTGGCTGTTCAGCCTCCTTGTAACTACAAGCAAAAGAGGACCCACTGGCTACCACCCCTTGCTGAGGATCTAGATGGTTCAGTGTATTTTCTTCCTCACAGGGGTTTTTTTTAGTTATGAAATTTTCCATTTTTGCATGCTCATACTGAGGCTTCCTCTGTAGGATAAGTGCATCAAATGTTTTAAACACCACAGAATTGGAGCCTTCTTCTGAGTTCTGCACTTTGAAAAATTTATTCTGTGATACTTTTACTTTCTTCTCCTCTTCCTCTTCACTTTCCTCAAATGTACTTAGTGGTGAGTAAGAAATTTCACAGTCATTGAAGTCCACTCCTGACTGCAGCAGACTTGGCTGACTTGTATCTTTCTCCATATACAGATGTTTTCCTGTTTCACTTTCCTGAGAGGATGCAAAATCAAAAAACTCAAATTTACAATGATTATCTGCCCTCTGTGGAAGCTGAAGTGTCTGTTGAGGTTTTTCAACACCTGCAAAAAAGGAAGTACTTCCACTAATTATATTTAGAGACTTCATCTGTGGTGAATTCCGTACCATTGATGCACAGTCATCATTTGGGGCGTGCTTTATTTCAGTAGAGGGTTTCTTATTCCCTGGGGTTTCCTCTGCATAACTTGGGAAACAGCTGGGCTTTGTAGCAGTAGAACATGTCATCTTCATCTCCACAGTGGTTCCCAAAGGGTTTACAAGATACTCCCCTGCCCTGTTTGCTGCAAGCAGAAAATGGCTGTAACGCTTGTAGTGAGATGGAATGGTGGAGGTGCACTGTAAACCATCAGGGCACTCTGTGGAAAGAGTCAAACAAAGGAGCAATGTTAACACCCTTGCAAGTATAATTGGAACACTTAAAATAAAAATTTAGGAGCTTTTTCTTGTAAATACAGCTGCTGGAGGACAGAAGGCACAAGTAAAAAGTAATTTTCAAGCTACCAAGACCTCTTGCTCTCAGCTGAGCAATGAGAAGCTTCCACCTTAAAAACACACAGTTGCTGCTCATACAGTACCATGCCTGAATTATACAGCCCATTAACAAGAATACTTGACCCTGTTTCAATGCTGTGCCCCTGTAATCACACGGCTTCTGGTTTAGAACTGTCTCACATTCAAGCAACAAGCTCAGAGAAGTAGCACCAGAAAGGGCCAGTACACTTCAAATATAAGCAACAAACAAATACACCAAACCTCAATTCTGGATTAACCTGAAATTCCATTTTAAATTGTCTGATATTACACAGAAAGAAAAAAAAAAAAGGAGAAAAAAAGTTGTGCATTTACCTATAAGAAGAAAACATTCAGCACTGAGATGCTAGGGGAAAAAAAAACCCATACCACTTTCCTAGGCCTTTCCCAGTAATAAATTACTAGCCTAACTTTTCAGGCTTTTAAAGTGAATGCATAAACCCACCAGAAGGATTTTTCACCTGTTAATTAAGGGAGTAAGACAGAAATTAGGTGTTAAAACACCTGCCTTAAATTAAAAGCACTGCCAAAATCAGCATGTAAGGACTTACATGTCATTGTTCTGTAGAAGAAACTCAAGAAAGTTATCAAAATATAAAAAGGAGAATGGTTGCATTACCTAAAACAGCGTTTACTCACATTTCCTGACTGTATGCTTTCTGTTTTACAAAAGTTATGAGGTGTATTAAGCACATAAATTGGATGCCTGAATCTGTTTAGCTATGGTATTTCCCCATTAAACTAGAATTTGGAATGTGTCAGTTTTATTCCTCTTGTACAGAGCTCAAAAGAAAATGGTTGTCTTATGATACAGAAATGTTAGTCTATTTCTATTTAAAATTTCTAAACCATAGTGGGCCACAAGTTAACATTTCAAGTAAATTAGCATTATTTCAGCTGCCAAATGTCCACAGACAACTGAACAAATCACATATCAACATGAATACAATATAATAAATTCTATACCAGGAGATAGAGGCTTCATGTCAAAAGTAGCACCCTTGTGCATGAAGGTTTTTTTCTGACACTGTCATTGTAACAAGCTTCATTATTTTAAATATGCATCTTCAGTTTGTTCAATGAAATACTAAAACTTGATAAACAGCCATGAAACTTTCTCAGAGGTTTGAGATTAGATTTTGAAATGAGATTTTCATGTCAGATTTCCACGTTTTTCACAAACAAGCAAAAATTTTGTATAAAAATAGGACTGATCAATAACAACATAATAAAACATGATAAAAATCATACCAACTACCATTTCAGATTTTGAGCTGAATAAAAAAGATGATGTTTACAGCTACAGTTCATGAGAAGTTTATAAGTTTTCTCTGAAGGCTTTCTTCTTAGTCTATTCCTACCTTTTTCAATGGGTCCTGGAGTTTCCAAACATTCATAGACGTGCCACTGAGGTGTCTGGACCAACAGCAAAGAGAAGGGCATCTGGCAGCTGGGACAGAATCCATCGTGAACGGGCTTTGCATTTTGTGAGCTCTGTTCTGCCAGGCTGCCCACACTTCCCTGGGAGGGCTCACTACTGTCTTCTTTACATTGATCCACATCCTGACCTGGCCGTGAGCTCTGCTTGGTTTTCTGAGGTGTACCAGTTTTTCCTGTGAATTTCTTTTTCCTATTTCTCTTTCTTTTTGGCCTGCCTTTGCCAACACTTACTTCTTGCACAGGAGTAGAGATGCTCTGTGAATGACTCTGATGCTTTCGCTTCCTAATGGATTTGTACTCCCAAATGTCCTCTTCCAATGAAGCATCTTCAGACATGTCAACATATGAAATATTCCCCTTTCTTTTAAGCAACAGTCCACAAACCTGCCTTTCCTCCTGCTAATATATTTTCTCTCCCCTCCACTCTTCACTATTCGAGGAAAAGCTCCAGAAGCCCATGTTAAAAAAGCAACGCTGGGCCACAAACCAAGCAGCAGTCCCCGATGGGACAGGAGCATGGTCGATCCTATCCCAAAAATAATTCAGCGTGCGTGTCTTTGTAGATTTGCGATTTCTCCTGTTACACAGGGCCCGAGTCTGCAAAGCCTTCCAGGGTGAGCCATTTCCTTCAGCTTCCCCCCGGCATCGTAAGCTCCACCCGGCCTCAGCGGGGGCAGCAAGATTTTAAAAATTCCTGCCCGAGCAGAAAAAAATTTAAAACAAAACGAGGGAGAATTCAGCTACGGGATCATCGTCGGGATGTCCCGGGATGCTCCTCCGGAGTGTCCCCTCGGAGTGCCCAGTGATGCTCCTCCAGAGGGTCCCGGTGCTGCTCCACGGTGTGCCCCAGCACCTCCGAGTGTCCGGGATGCCCTCTGGGAAGTCCCGGTGCCCCGGAGTGTCCGGGATGCCCGCAGGGATGTCTCAGCGTCCCGGGATGTTCCCTGGGATGTCCCGGCTCCTGCCGGTCCCGCGGCCGGCGCCTCCTCGGCCGTTTCCCGCCGCGGCCGCGCATTCGCTTCCGCAGGTTCGTCACCGCGGCTGTCGCTCAACTTCTCCTCTTCTCCATAGTATGCCCCCCAAAAAGAGCCCCAGATCCCACCGTTTAAAGTACTGGAGTCTGCTTTCGACTTTTTCCAGTGCTGCTCAATTTTTACATCTTAGAAACAGTAAAGCAGCCGGGCGGGAAACACGGGCTGTGTTGAATCTGCTGCGCGGGAATCTCCACCGTGCGCTCCCTTTGGGAATGTGCGGCTGTGGATACCAAGGATACGTAAAAACAGGGAAAAAGTGAGGAGGTCCGGCTTTAAGAGAGACGAGTTATCGCGTGTCTGCACTTTGTGCTTTATTTGCTTTTCCAGTCGCGGCGTTCCGCCCTGGCGCCGCGGGCGGTGCCGAATGTGCGGCGGTGAAGCGCCAGGCCGGTAAACAGCGGCCGGGCGAGGCGATGGCGGCGGGCGGGCTGGCGGGGCTCCTGCCCGCCCAGACACAGCTCGAGTACGCGCTGCTGGACGCCGACACTGCCCAAGAGAAGGAGAACCTGGTCTACCAGTACCTGAAGAAAATGGACAGCCGCGAGCGGGACCTGACGGTGCCCGAGCTCGGCGGAGGTGGGTGGCGCGGCCCGGGCGGGGCCGGGGGTCTCCCCGGCAGAGGCGGCGGAGCCCCAGCTCTCCCCGTGTGGGGTTTGCCGGGAGGTGCCGCTGCCTGCGAGGACCGGGCAGGGCCGGCCCCGTGAACCGCTGTTTAAATGGCACTTGTAGCCCCAGGAAATGTCACTCCTGGACGCACCAGGAGCGACGGGCGAGGCAAAAGAAGCCCTCTAGACATCTTCTCCCTGCTACTGGCTGCAAAATCACGTTCTGTAAAGCCTTTCTTCTAAATCTGTTCCTGTCTGTACTGTGTATTTATATTTGTCGCCTGTGGTCGCAGTGAGAACCCTACTAACTGTCCCTGCGTTCTCCTGAGCTCTCTTCCTTTCCCAGAGCATCCCTTAGGATGTTCCCCAGCTCTCTGCTCCAAGACTTACCCGCGCTTGTCAGTTTTCATGCCCCCGGTAATACAAACTGTGCTGGAGATGTCATTCGTCCTCCTGCGGTGGTTTGCCCCCTATGTCTCTCCTTGTGGCAAGGGGGAAATCAAAGGTTAAGCCTTGTAAGATCTTGCGAGTCTTGCTCAGGGTCTTTTTAACCTTTGAGAGGCTCCCTGCAGCTTTGGGAGCTCACATCATACCACAAGACATCTCAGGAGGTGAACTTTAGGGTTAAAATCACCCTGGGTGACTTTAAAATTCATATCATGGGAATGGATTACGGCTTTTAACCAGCGGAGCAAAAGGAATGCTCTCTGTCTAGATTTGGGGCCCTGAATTGAATTTTAGCTTTTGCCATTAGTATTGTTTCAGTGTTCTGTCAAGGCTTATTTTGTCCTCTAAAAAGAGGTCAAATAAGTAGCCAATATATATGAAAGGGAAAGAGTGAAAAGTGAAGAGGGAGAAATGCTGTAAAAGGGAAAGAGCGAAAAGGGAGAAGTGCTGTAAAATATATAAACTACCCTTTTCTTTTGAAAAGTGAAGAGCAAAGCTCCCACACTGTGGGAATAATGCATATACTTGAATTATTCTCATTATTCTCACCAAAGGTAAACATGCATGCGTCCATTTATATTTATAAATACATGGAGATAGAAAACAGCCCTTCTCTTAGTGAAACACAAAATAAGCCTCCTGCTGACTTGAGTAGGAATAACTTCTGGATCAGTAAGAACTTATTTTCTGAAACTGTCAAAGTGAAAGTTCAAAGACTAGTTAGCTTTGCATTTTTTCATAACTATCTTTTCCCTCTATAATTTTCAGAAATGCTAAGAGACAATACTGGCAGACTACATTTTAGGATATTTATTCCTTATCTTGATACCTCTGATGGGATCAAAAGAGGAAAGAATGTTTTCATGTCTCATGTCAAGTGGTTAAAATAAATGACCAGGTGTACTTTTGTGCATATCTGAAAAAGTTGTATTTCTTCCCATGTGACAGAATTGATACCTGTCATTTCAAACTTTGAAAAGCAAGATCAAACTTATAAGAACAAGAATATTCCAATGATCTCTGAAATCAGTTCTTAAGAAAACTGTTGGAAAAAATCAATGAGAGTTTAACACTTTTAAACTTTTAGGAGTCTTTATATGAGTTTTAAATAATTGATTGTTACCCAAATGGCATTGTTGGGGGTTGAATAATGTAGATAATGTTTTAAAATGTATGACTTTTTTTCTGAGGCTTACATGTTCTTTCAAGTTAAAAGCGCCTGTATAAAGATATAAACTACACTTTTATAATGCAGTGAATCTTACTAATATTATTTTAATTTACTAATTATGAAGAATTGCAGAACATAAGGATGAGTTGCATAAATAAAAATTTTTGTTTGCTTTTCTACCTGCATAAAAAGGGATGTCAAACTCTTTTTTTTTCTTTCTTTTTTTAAATTTTTTTTTAGGTTAAAAGTACCAGGAACATTGTGTGGTGTTGGTGCCATTCCCTACCCTTCCCCTAACTGGCTACCACTGTTCTCTGAATTCCAGATCTGCAATGGTTAAACACTGAAGGACCTATTTCTCTTCACAAAGACCTTTGTGGAAAAGTTGTGGTGTTGGATTTCTTCACTTACTGCTGCATCAATTGCTTGCACCTGCTGCCTGACCTCCATGCCTTAGAACACCAGTACTCTGATAAAGGTAAAAGTGCTTTGGCTGGCTTGGAATACAATTTCCTGGCACTGTTGCAGGCTGAGGAGCTGAGTCACTTTGTTGCTGGTTACTAAACTGCTGGCAGTATTTCAGGAGTGTCTAAAAATGTCTTCTAATCTTTTAAGTAGCCTAAAAAAGGTGACTGTGTGTACTTCCATCACATTTTTAAATGGGTTAAATAAAGTGTCTGTTGTGTCCGTGTAATTGGGCAAACAGGATATGTGCTTAAAGACCAAATCTGATACCTCTGTAAATAAGGTGACTTTCAAAAAGCTACTCAAGAATGTGAGATACAGGCTCAAAATTAATATAAGTAGGTAACTTTCTACCCTTGACTGAGGAACCAGCTCTGAGAAGAATATAGTAAGGGTGGTAGAGTGGATATAGATAGGTGGTAGAATAGGATATAGATTACTTTTTTTTCCCATTAGAACTGAAATAACAAAATATGTAAGCTTGATGTAGAATTTTTTTGCTATTGGCATCATGTTGTATACCATTAATAGCCCTATATTCTAGAGAGGGAATTATGGTCTTCAAAGTCACATCTGAAATGAGATCTGTCTCTCCCTCTGACTGAATAAAAATGCAGGGTAATTTCTGTTTAGAATGCAGTGTCTTGTCATGATGGCTTGTCAGAGATAAGCTGTAGTCTTACACAGAGCGTGTCAGCTACTCACTTATCTGGGATATTTTAATTGGCTGAACAGGGAGATGAAGAACAGTGTTACTTTCAGTCCTAAAATATTGTATTAAATACAGTATATATGTAGTAAATAAAATTACAATGTTTGAATCTCCATTGCTGTTTCTGATTGGTTTGAATTTTGGCAGTGTTTATTTTCTTGTGTTACCTTTTTCACAAGAGAAAGAAATATCTTTGAAATTTATGTTGTGCTTTAGATAGGTTACTTAGTACATCACAGAAGATTCAAGCTAATTTTTCTACCTTGGAAATCTTAGATATTTGCTTTGGAGAAATTTGAGATGCAGTGTAATGTTTCAAACAATAGGAACTTTGTCTTATAGGGAAAAACCTTCATGGCATTTTTTTGGGAGACTGTCAGTTTTAAGTGGAAGGTGAATGGCAAATGATAAGTGGACTGTTGTGGATCAGGCATGTAGGGAAGAAGGTCTAGATAAAGATTTTGGAAGATAATATTGGTATAAAATGAATAATACCTTTAAATGATAACTATTTTATAGTATACTGTGAGTGTAGTAATATAGCTGTCTGTTTTTTAATGCTAAGGTGTTAAATCAGGTGATAACAAAATACTCATTTTAACAACCTCACAACCTCTCCCCACAAGTTTTCATCTAAAAATGCTTGAATATCTTTATACTGGTGTAGAAGAGGCTGCAGCACTCTGAACTAAAGGTCCAGTTGGAGACATATTTTTTCCTTTGACTTGTACTAAACTTCTGTCACAGGAGTTACTACTTTGCTGATGCGTGATAAGTGATTTTTGTATTTGGACTACCCCTGTAAGTCTTCTTTGGATTTCAGCTATCCTGTTCCTGTAGAAACTGGAGTGAGAAAAGATGCTTGGGGTGAAAGTGGAGGTAAAAGGCAAGAAGAACAGGTGTGTGGAACATTAATCTTAACTTTAAGCCATTAGGAAGCAAAGGATAGCTGTCGGATGCAGGAAGAGGTTAAGGTGATTGATAGTTCAAACAAAAAGGAAAATACATTGGGTTTTTTTTCACTGTAGATCTCCCTTTTGGTTCTTTTTTGCTGTTTTAGTGTCTTGATTGTCAACCCTTTCAGGATTATTTAATTTCTCTTTGCTGTGCTACATGTCTCAATCTTTACATTACAGTAGTATGTATAAATATACAGGGCAGTAAGGGTGGTGGGTTTTTAAGCCATGGAAGAGTTTTTCAGTACATGGTCTTATATCAGTGTGCATCTTCTTCACCCAAGGCAAATGAGATTTACTAATTACTAGGAGAAAGGGAAGGGGAGAGTTGTTGACTTGAGAAGGTTGAGAAAGAGAAAAGTTGAAAGAACAAAACATCTTGCTTGAGCAAAGCATGTGTCTCGTAATGCATTTGGATCTTCAGTCTCTTGTTTGAATACTTGGAGGTATATTGCCTATTTTTTCTTAGTTACAAGAACAAACTTTGATCTAATTGATGTGCATTGTGTACATACATACTCTGCTGACTTTGTTTTAATGTGGTTCAAATGCCCTTACATGGAGCATGTTGAAACTTCAGCTGTGTGATCACCAAACAAGAGAAATTTAAACAAAGGAGGCTATTAGGTTAGGGTGATCCTAAATCATTGTAAATATTATAGTACATGTGCCATAGTTCTGTTGTCTGGAACTTCAGGAGATCTGTTTCAAAATGAAGACTGCTTTCCATAGGATTGAATGTCACCCAGCATCTTTATCTGATATGCTCTCGCTGCTATCTTCAGTGGTGCTATTTCTGTATTTCAAGTGGCATTCAGAAAGTTATTTTAAACCCCAGTGCATATTCAGTTCATGTTATCAGCAGTCCAGAAATTACTTCTATAAGAGGAAGTACTTTTTAATATTCAGAAATAGCTTGGCATAAATCCAGTGTTGTACTCTGCTGTAATCCTTCAAACAAAGTGTTTTAAATGGAGTGTATATTGTTATAGTGTTTTAAATTGAATGTATATAACGTTTTCCTCATGAGGGGATGTTTTACCTTACTTGTGCTGTTCAGTTGTTGACTACAGAATTGTCTTTCTAGCTTTAATGATGTTTTTGAAGCACAGAGACAAGCACTGGTGCTGATCCCTTTACAGTTAAAATATTTGACCTGCTGTTTGGACTTCAGCAGTTAATGACTGTACCACTTCAGCTGTCTGATACTGCAACATTCTGTTCCAATGGAGCTGATAAGACTGTATCAGTTATAGTGGATTTTTAAGTTTTTAGTTGTGAAATTGATATATTCAAGCCTGCCTTGTTTGTAATGAGTATTGTTTGTCATTTTGTCATAGTTGTCAGTGCTGCCATTTTTATTTGAAATACAGAATACTGTATTGATTTCGGAGGCCTATTCATTATATCTTTTACTGTTTATCTAGAAGTAGTTATGTCCAGGTAATTCTGTTATTTTTGTGGCTTCTAGTTAACTGTGAAAAAGAATTTTCTAAAACATTATGTTTGTGTGTAGGAATCAGAAGACAAACAGGTGTCCTAAGTATTTTAAAAAAACCCAAAGTATCAGTTGAACAGCTACAGCTTACCCACAATTATTTTGAAAGTATTTTCAAAAGTATTTTCATAGCTTAGTATATAGATGTTCAGGAATTGAGAACAAGTCGTGTCAGCCAGCTGGGGAGGTAATGGTCCTAAAATTTGGTAATTTTACCTAAGTGTTATTTCTGAGTTTCTGTATTTTCTATACATAACTATCTATATTCCTACTGGGATGTAATTGCTTTCTGTTTGTTCAAATCCTCTCTCATTCTGGGAAGCAGTCAGTCAGATTATGAGACACGTGTGGTTCATTTTTCCTTTTCTTTTTTTTTTTATTATTATTCAAATACATTTCAGTGCACAACTTCATTTTTCTTTGCAGATGGTCTTGTTATTGTTGGTGTCCATTCAGCAAAATTCCCAAATGAAAAAGTTCTGGATAACATTAAAAGTGCTGTTCTGAGATACAATATTGTCCACCCTGTAGTAAATGATGCAGATGCAACACTCTGGCATGAGCTGGAAGTGTCCTGCTGGCCAACTCTGGTTATTCTTGGGCCTCGTGGAAATATGCTGTTTTCTCTTGTTGGAGAGGGACACAGAGAGAAATTGTTTTTATTTACTTCTATAACACTGAAATTCTACAAGGAAAGAGGACAAATCAACGATAACAACATTGGAATAAAGCTGTACAAAGACTCCCTTCCACCTTCTCCTCTGCTGTTTCCTGGCAAAGTGGCTGTAGATGATTCAGGAGGAAGGTTGGTCATAGCAGACACTGGACATCACAGGATTTTGGTTACTCGTAAAAATGGACAAATTCTACACACTATTGGAGGTAAGGACATATATGTAAGTTTATTATAGCAATTTCAATTTAGAAGTAGAGTGTTTGCTGTGCCTCCTGGGCTGATTCTTTTCCTACAGGACCTGGCAGTTTGTAAGCATTGCCAGAATTTTGTTTTGTACTAAAATCACCTTTACTCAATTTGAGGGGATAAGGTGTAAGACCATCAGTGGGAGACTGTTAATGCAATTGTCAGAGATACCTAATTGGTTTTCATTCCTTCATTGACTAAAGTTCATGTTTTCATGTGATGTCCAGTATGAATTACAAAAATGCATTTTGTATTCCTCTGAAGGAGTTGCAAATGGTTTTAGATATAAAGGATGTACATCTACATCAAGCAGCAAGGCAGGGAAAAGACCAGAGACTGTAATGCCTCCCTTTCCAATAGAAGTGAATTTTGGGTTGTGGTGGTGGTGTTGTGGGGAGAGGTTTTTCATGTGTGTTTTTTGTTTGGTTATTGAATTTTTTCAATGGAAGAACATTCTTGTTTAGGATCTCCTCTGGTTTCAAAAGCAGAGGAGAATTACTAAGAGCAGTGGCATTCCAGTAAGGACATAGGCACCTGAGAATGCTGTTGCCTTAGTACATATAAAAAGACCTGTCTTCTCATCAAATCTGAGATGATAATGTATAAACAAGTTATGAAAAGAGTGAAAATATTTTAAATTTAGTTACATTTGTTACAAAGTTTATATAAGTTACATTTAAGCTTTAGAAAACTAACATCAGTAGTTGTTTTTTGTGAAATAACGATGTGCTTTACAATGCAAATGAAGACTGTTTGCACACGCTTTGTATGATTTACTGTTTCACAATGAAATTGTTCTGTTTTTAAACTTATTAAAATGGTCAGTTACATCTTAGTGCAGCAAGGATGTAACTGTTAGGACAACCAAAATAGACAGATTTAGGAAGCATTTGAATCCTCAGATTATTGAAAATAGCGGTTTGTTTATGTCTCAGAATCAGGACCTGTGTGCTCATGTGTCCTGTATTACTTAGTCTGGAATTGACTAATGCCTGCCCCAGGGCAGGATCCTACAAATCTCATAAAAATACTCTTCTGTTTAAAGAAAGGTGGAAAAATTCTCTTGCTATTTGAAGTAACACTGCATTGTCTAGACAGGCTATTTATCCAAGTTAGCCTGATTTGTCATTAAGGCATTAGCCTAAATGCTTTTCTCCTCTAGGATGTGCAAACAGAATTTCTTACAACAAATAAGAGAGAATTTGATTTCTGCTTGATACGTGAGAGGAAGTCTCTGCCTACAAGCTACCCTTTAGTGTTCTGGGACAGTCATTAAACAGGAATTCAGGAGTGTCCTGAGCTCTAAACTGGTACCCTCCTTCCTGTGGCATTGTGTGCTGTTCCCTTCCCTGGGAATGTGCACCCTGACACTTAAAAGGGGAGCTGCTGGAATCTGAAACACCAGTACTTCAGTTCTGTGTGTCTGATAAGGTCTGAATTGATTTCTGACAGGAGGTTGTAAAAGTTTGTGTATTTCAGTGACTCAGTTAAACGATTCAGTGGGCAGAAAATAATGTAATGAAGTTGATAATGCAGTAATAAATGTGGGCATGCACAAAGGTTGAAATTGTTATTTGCGTCATAAATCATGGTACGCATGTAACTCATACCTAAATGTCTTCTGCTGACACATCCTGCTAATGCACTTTAAATGCTACCACCTCTGAAGTACAGTGCTTACCTTCAGATTATTATGTTCCTTTCTATTTCCTGACTCTTGTATGCAGAAGAATGTCACTCTATCATTCTTAGTGTTCTTTTGTGTAATTAGTTCCATATAATCTTTTTCCTAATTAGTTTTCTTAATGAGAAAATGTTGCTAATCAAATACTAATTTCATCTGTGGTTACACCAAAATCTAAACCAATGATATGGAGTTGAGCTTTGGATTTTTTTTTCCTACTGGCTTGCTTTGATGTAGTCAAGAATAAAAAAAAAAACATATTTTTTTATTTTTGTCTTCCATTGTTGCTATTGTCTTTTAGACAATTTAGAGCCCTATTAGGACTCCTCTAGAACAATTTAGAACCCTATTAAGACTCCTCTTTAAAATATGAGCTTAAAAAAGCAGAGAACTTGTGCAGAATGAGTTCAGAGCTTAATAGCACCAGGCTATTTTGATTACAATAGCACAATGACTAAAATGAGACTACACCAAATAGTAATAATATAAAACGTACAAGGTGCTGTGAAAGCAGTTCCTGGAATATGTAATTCTCCTAGTATGTATGCACTTTATTTTTAAAGTTAGTTTTTTCAAAAATTACTTTTGAGTTTACTGTGTTTTATTTATAGGTCCAAACAGTGGAAGGAGAGATGGAGGATTTTCAGAGGCAGCTTTCAACTCACCACAAGGAATCGCTATAAAAAATAATGTTATTTATGTAGCTGATACAGAAAATCACCTAATTAGAAAGGTAAATTTTCCATAAGGAAATTCAAAGTTGAATCTTTTATACTGTATTCTGCTTTCACAGATGAACATTTCCACCACATGAATTATTCTCCAAATAACATCAGAAAGGAAATTTGGTCCACTATCTTATAAAGAAATACTGTTTTGCAGGGTTTTTTAAGGGTTACATATACTTTTGTGCTTCCTTTCAAATGCAGAAAAGGTGATCTACTCCTTATAGCATAACAGGGTTTTGGTTTTGGTTTGGTTTTATTCCCTAGTCACTCTTACTTTCCTGTTTTGAGAAACATCTATTCTTAGTTCTGGAAGCAAAAACTGGTTTTGTTTCACTCCCAGTAGTATCAGATTCTTATCTAAAGTTATTGTAGTGCTATGGTGCAGTGAATATCCAAACTTCCGTTGAGCGTTTGGGTCTCTCAAATGCAGGTAAGTGCCCTAGTACCAGAATTGGCTGCAAGTGTATTCTTTTTGATTAAACACTTGCAAAGTTTTAGCATGTAGGAATTGGATCTTACATTAGGTTAGGTCAAATTTAGGATAATCAGAAGGTAAGTTTGGTGATGCAGTATAATATTGCCTTATTATTTAAAGTGTTTTGTGCATCTCAGAATATCTTGGACTTGAGTTCTCACCAATATCCCATTTATGATAAGAGGAGGTGTACCCTTAATGCATCTGAAGTGCCTTTGTACATCTTATTTGATACAGAGATGGGAAATACTGTTGCAGTATGTGAGTTTTTATGTCATATTCCTCTATGAGTTTAAAATTTAAAAACCACATCCATTTTTATCTAAGTATTTATCCAGAAATTTGTGATGCTTTCTTCTACAGCTGTCGAGCAAACGCTGACAGAGCATTGTTAATTTTTGTTGCACATGGACTGGAGTTCCACGTACATGGTTTTCATGCTGCCTGCTGCTTCCCCACCCCCATACTCCCTGTCATTAGCAAGCATTGTGGTAAAATTCATTTCCCTAAAAAAAACCAAAAAAGTAAATGCCTGATATTTGTTAGGATTTCTCTGGTTTTGACATCTGTCTCAAATTATTTGTAATTTGGTCTCAAGTTAGTTTCATACACTCATTTAATGTGTCATTTTGCTTCACATAGATTGACCTGGAGTTGCAGATGGTGACCACTGTTGCAGGCATTGGGGTACAAGGTGTTGATAAGGAAGGTGGAGCAAAAGGAGAAGAGCAGCCTATCAGCTCTCCGTGGGATGTGGTCTTGGGAAGTTCAAGTACTGTATCAGTTGAGCTTTAACATCTCATATTTACACATGTGACTTTTTGCTAAATGTTTTCCTGTTTTGGTATTAATCTGAGAAGAAGTAAAGATTTACTGTAAAACTGAGTCTAAAACACAATAGTTTCTATTGCAAATGGTAACTGCAGCTGTGCTTTGGATCCTGAAATGTTACTTGGTGGAAGAAAAATTCTTTTGCATCAATTTATGTAGTTAATGGATCCAAACACAGAAGGAAATAATGATTGCTTTTGTTAGGCCAGTGCCTTAAGCCAGGATCACTTAAGAAGCAGGTACATTTTACAGGAAGTGAGTATTATCCAGAAGTTCCTTTCCTTGACTATACAGACATGTCCAACCATTTGTAAATATTTGAGTTTAGGAAATAAAAATCATTTTATTGGAGGCCTCTGTTTATTCCTGTTTAGGTGACATAAAATCATTAGGCTCAAGACCTCTATAGAGTCAGTCAGACAGGAGAGGAATACCTTAGCACAAATAAATCTTTGCATAACAGGTTGCAAGAATCACCTTCTGAGGATTTAAGTAGCTTTCTTTCCCAAATCATTTAACACACACCTGAGCCTGGCATCTCATAGCTGCCATGTTTTCGGCTGTTACTGACTGTGGGTTGAAACACAATTTTCTCACGTTTCCATTTCAGTCTAATTTAGAAGTTGCAGATGCCAGTTTATGTACAATGCTTTGATGTGGCATAAAACCCTTAGGTTTGTATTTCAGACATGAAAAATTGACTTCCAGTATTGGAATTTGTTTTCTCTGCAAAAGGACGGGGTATGGAAGGAGCATGATTTATTTCTAATATCTTGAAATTAGAGGTGCTTTGCAAGTTTAGTAACATTTTACTGACATGGAAGCATTTTTTAAAATCTTGTGTCAGTTATGAGGGAGGAAAATACACTGAAATATGAGAGAGCGTAGAATCACAGAATGATTTGGGTTAGAGGGGACTTTAAAGACCATTTTTTCTGCCATGGACAGGGACATCTTCCATTAGACCAGGTTGCTCAAAGTCTCATCCAGCTTGGTCTTTAACAATTCCAGGGATGGGGCATCCACAGCCTTCCTGGGCAACCAGTGCCAATTCCTCACCATCCTCACAGTCAAGAATTTCTTCCTACTTTCTAATGTAAATCTGCCCTCTGTTAGTTTAAAGCCATTTCCCCTTGTCCTATCACTGCATGCCCTTATCAAAAGTTCCTCTCCAGTTCTTGTTTAGCCCCTTTATGTATTGGAAGGTGCTCTAAGGTCTCCCCAGAGTCTTCTCCAGTCTGAACAGCTCAACTCTCTCAGCCTTTCTCCATAGCAGAGGTGCTGCTCCAGCTCTCAAATCATCCTTGTGGCCTCCTCTGGCCTTGGTCCAACAGGTTCATGAAGCTGCTTCAGAAATGCTCGTAGTGTAGAATCTTCTGGTACAAATATGTTGTCAGTGTAGACAGAGTACAACCAGCAGCCTTGAGTACTTGGTTGAGCAACTGGGATGTGTTTTCAGATTTAACACTTCTATTAACATGTCTTGTGCAACAAAAAAGCACCTTTTCTCAAAGGTCTGGTCAGCAGCCCTTACAATCTGTGTTAAGCATATGGAATCCTACTTGGAAGGGCAAGGAGAAGCACCTGAAAGAGAATCTCACAAGATGTGGACTACTGCTAAAGCAGGCACGAGTTTTACTGAATTTTGTACAATCTGATTTTCCTTTTGTGAACCAGGAGACTTGTGTGGCTAGATGGTGTTGTTTTCAAGAGATCTTGAACCAGAAAGCTGATCTCTGTGGGATATTATTGCAGAGCTGTTTCACAGATCAGCAAAGAGGAGGCTAATAACTGATCAGTGCTTCAGAAACTTGAGCTGGTTAACAGAATTATTCAAAGTATCCTATAATTTTACTTTTAATTTTTCATGATGCTTTGTTCTGCTTCTGTCAGTAATTAAATATATGATTATATTTTTTTTAGTTTTGAGAGCTCTGCTTGTTAAATGTTAATTGATATGATAATTGTTATCAACATGAACATAGTATTTACTGAGTTAGTCACCTGTAGAGAATTAGTCATCTGTACTGTTCAACACTGCTGAATTTTAATAAGCATTTGCATAGAAATCAGATCTTCTGAATGCACTTTATACAGACTGGTGCAGCTTTTTTCATATTCAATTAGAATCTACTAGTGAGTTGGCTATTTAGATTGTCACAAAATATAATAAAAGCTGTCGGTTAAGCAGAGATTAAATCAATTAAAAATTTTTTTGAGAGAGAGGTTAATAAGCCTAATAGATAAAATGGGGGAAAATATAAATTACTGTAAGAGCAGTAAATTCTAAAGTTCTTTAGAAAACTACAGCCGGAGAGTGTTGTAAAAATGGAGAGTTATACTGAATGGAATGTTAACAGGAATCTGTCTCAGAACATGAGGAGCAGGGCTGCAGTGCATGTCTAGCATGCATTTTTTTCTTTAAGTTTGTTAAGTTCTTCTTTAAGTTTGTTACCAGACATCAAAATAGTTTGTCAGAAATGCAGCAGGGTTTGCCAAGGGTGCATTGTTGGGTTGCAAATTGCAAAATTGAGTTGCAACTTGCTTGAGCATAGTGGGATCTTCTGCTACTCTGCAGTATAACATCGAGTGCATTTGTGCCTCTCAGAGTGCTGTCCTACAAGCTTATACCCTGTTGTCAGAATATTAAAACTGGTCTGCCAGTGTCCGTTTAGGCACTTGGATGGGCGAAGAAATTTATGAGAGTTTCAAAAATTACTTATCTCTTTCTGTGCAAGTTGCAGGAGTTAACATGCACTTCAACAAATGTAGGGTCATTATTACAAATATTAAAAGTTTGATTTTTGTATTAACTGGTGTGGCATGTGGGAAGTAACACCATACCTTCCCATTTTCTTTAGATCTATGTAGCTTAAAATCTGCAGTTTCAGAAGATAGATTTATAGTTGTTTATTTAAATATGGATTGTACAGTTTTTAAACAAGTGATACTTCTGGGAGTTTCCTTTCAGTGTCCAAAGCTGTGCAAGCCAGAACATGAAAGGGAGAAAAAGGAAGTTGAAATGTTTAAGCAAGTTATGTACTAAACTAGATAGTATTAAACAGCTTAGGCTGACCTTTTTCAAAGTCTCAAAGGAGAAAGATGGAGAGAAAAGTTTTTCCTCTACCATTGACATTTCTTGAGTTTACTCCTATATATGATTTAGAGTGTGTATTGACCAATTGAAAAAATTATTTTTTCTTTAAAACCTTAATATGTAGGTGGTTGAGAAATGGAAAATACTGAGAAAAACTTTGAGGGCGTAGATAAGTTAATATTCAGAACTGATACTATGTAGTGTTCTTTTAAGTATCCACATAGTATTTTCCTAAGTAGGCTTTTGTTGTCCTCTTCTATACAGATGCTGAAATCTGAGACAGAGATTAAGTAAGTGTGAAAAACCATTTAAACCAAATTTGGCACAAATGTCTACCTTTGAGGCAGGGGAGTTAATGGAGACGAAACAGATGGTAGGATTCAGACAGAGTATTCTTCCTTGTCATCTTTTTTATTTCTTTAGTTGTGGCCACTGAGCTTGTTTTTTACCCTCCTGTTAAAATTCTTGAATGAACTCCATGGATTAAATTCTGGCTTTGCTGAGGTTGGTGCTGAAATTTGCATTGATATAGATTGTGTGGGAAGTAGAAGAGGAGGGACAGCAGCTTAAAAATACATTACAAAATTACTGTGTGTTTTTTTAGCTTTCTCTGTTGTGCCCTTCTATTTTTATTTAGTGGGTGTTGAAAGCAAGTGATACTTTAATGCACAGTTGATTTGAGCATGAAATGTTCTTGATAGCTGCATTCTTGCTGGAAGGAGCAGGACAATGACCTGCGCTTGGTGACATAACTGTGTGTTTCACATTCCAGAATCTGGTCTTAAACTGCATGATTGGAATCTATATATAGAAACCCCCAAGTACAGTACTGACCATGCTTTCAGTAAATTTGTTGGAATTTTTTACATCAATTTAAGTATTATGTAGATATGATTTAAGTGAAAGTACAGTACCTTATCATACTGGTGCAATTTTTATAGCCCTTAAAAGGCAAAAGTATGTAAGATATTTTTCATCCTTCTCTGTGTTTCTGCTAGAGGGTTATTTGGTACCACTGCATTCCAGAGCAAACACTTTTTTTTCCTGTACTACTTATGGTGATTCTTTCATAATGTAAAAAAAAAAAAAACCTAAAAACCACTTAAGCAGTAAGTAATTAGCATTTCCTGCCTGAGCTCAGATCATACATGAAGTGTTTATGTCTGAACTGTCTGTATCTTGAAGGGATGCTTTCTTCTATATGTCACCATTTTTCCTTGTAATCTGGTCTCATTCTGTCATTGAGGCTGTAGCTATCACTGTCCTGTGGAAGGAATTTTCCTGGGTAATAGCTGAAAAGAAAAGAGTTGCTTTTGCTGTCATCAGGCTTTAATTTGGAATCATTTTTCTGGACAAAGCAAAACTAGAATTCTTCCAAAGATACGTTGCAAATGTGTTATCACTTCATGAGGTAGCAATGTGGATTTACTTTGAATGCAAAAGGCCTGCTCATCTCTTTAGCAGTTTCCTGTGCAAAGTAGAAGCTCAAAGATAACCCGTTTGGCTTTGCCATTTTACAAGTTTAGTTCCACAGAAAATCATGGTAAGAGACATCACTGACACAAAACTGCACTGTCTTTATTTTCTTCTTGAACTGGATCCTAAATTACTTGTAAATAGCCATTATTTTTTATTTTAGATTCTTGGAATTTCAAAGAAGAAGTAACTTTCATTAAAGAGGGGGGTGAAGTAAAGTGAAGGTTTTATTCCCGTGTAAGAACTGTTTTAGGTGAAAAAGTCTTTGGAGAAATAAGAAATTAGGAAGTTACAGGGTAGGATTGCAGTGAAGCAGGACCTTACCCAGTCTTATTTTGGGTTTATGAGTATTACTGAATAGTAATAGTAACAAAATTGATTAGTATTTCACATGTTCATTATATAAACAGTTTAAGAAATGAGGTAATTATGTCAATATTTTGGTATAAACATGCCTGTGACATACAAAGGCTGAAGTCTTGAGGTAAGGATATAATGGGAGTAGTGACTGAATATTCAACAGTAATCTTACTCAATTTAGTTTGACAGACACTTTTCCAAGCTGGACTTCTCTATGTCTTGACAAAATGCATATTGACAGTGATTAGTTTCTGCAGTAAAAAAGAAGCAGTTGGCTTAGCAGAGTTGCCATCCTGACTGGTGTCAAACTTAGAATTGTTTTGAAGTCCATGACTTGAAACTGCCTTCTGTAAAAAAAATATTACATTTGTACATGGAGTGATGGATCTCATTCTCTTTGTTCCACAGTCTATAGTCTGATTCTATTAATTAAATTTATGTTCACAATAAAGAAGCTTAAACTACAAATCAGATTTCTGGAGAATAGTTGGCATGTCAGCTCTTAATTTCAGATGCCAAACTGCTGAAAATACACATCTTAGTGAGTCTTAGAGAGGCTTTGCCAGGCATGCTGGGGTCAGAAGGAGACACATTTCTTAGCTGTTACCATTTGAGGCTGGAAGTGCTTTTGAATATGGAGTGCAGGTGTTGGAAGTAGAGGGAGACTGTGGTGCTGAAGTACCCTCAAGTGTGTGTGTTTGCTGTGCTTAATTAGGAATGAGTAAAACACATAGCCAGACTTAGCTCCTTCTGTAGTTACAATGATGTATCTCAACACTAAATAATCCAAAGTAGTTCTTTCATGTTTGCAAATACTATCTCTTCTGCTTGGGATTGTTTTGAAATATTTACTGCCATTACAGTTAGAAGGCCTGAGTTAGAAAACTTGGGAAAGAAATAAAAAAGTACTTCATTACAGTCATAATTTTTAGCTCCCTGTTTTCTCCACTGTATGAAACCCCCTTGGTATCTAAATCCAAGAATTTCCCTTAATGAGAGGGAAGGTATGTTGACTAAGGAGGAAGATTCCAGAAGCATTTTGTTTCATAACGGGTCATGCTGTTTGCATGATGCAACACTATGTGAAAGAGTGCCAGGTAGCAAAAAAAAAAAAAAAAAAAAGAACAAAATTGTTTTTTAGTCATCCAAAAAGGGTTATGTGTACTTGTAAAAGTCCAGGCGTCACTGATAAAGCATTCCTTTTGAGCTTTGCTGTTTGTGTCTCACTGAAGAACACTGATTCTCTATTTCTCTATTCTTCTGTCACATTTGCATTTAATTTGCTGAACTTCCACTGACTGAAGAGCAGGTGAGATGTGCATTCACTGTGCACATGCCTAGCAGTGAACTGCAGGGTGTGTTGTGTAGCCCCTTTTTGCCCCAAATTCTAGAGAATTTGCAGAGGATGAGTATACCAACAGACTTCTTCCTTGGTTCTTTTTATTTCTTCAAAGATCAAATTAGTAGACAAGAATAATTATTTTCAGACTTCAGTCTATTTGGAAAATGTCGGTGGTGCCAGCCACAAAACATAACTTTGATTCCCAGGCTTTTATTTCCCAGGCTGGAAGTAAGCATGCAGACCCAGATAGGGAGGCTGGAAGTGTGGGTAGTCCTGGCAATGGAATCCCTTCAAACAGATACTGCTCATGACTGGTGCCAATCAAAGTAATTTCTGTGCATTGAGATTGACTCACCAGTAATGGTCAGCAATGTTCTGACTGCTTGAAGATGTGCCTGTGTACAGACAGGACTGTGAATTCTTAAAACACACATACAGCAGAGGCAGATTCAGGAGCTGCAGCATTGTACAATAACTGAGGCATCTTCTAATGGGGAATGTTTGTGCACTCAGAGCTGTAGTTCATTATTAGAGAATGTTTATAACACAAGGATATCCCATTTGCAAGCCATACCTCACTTGGATACAGGCACAGCACAGATAAGAAAGCACATACCCTAATAAGGAGAAACTACTCTGCATTTTTAAAACAGCTCAAATTGGGTTGGAATGTGGTGCTTAATTGAATAAATGTAAGAAAATTGCTGTTTTCTCTTATGTTTTTTTTATAATAAAGTCTTTAGAAAAAATACTTTCCATTCATGGATGATAAGGAGTTATTATAATGATGGCATTACCATAATTTTAGCATTCTGGCTCTCCCTGTTCCCCTTCTTCTGTGAGAACAGTACAAGATAACAGTGGTGATGTCCTCAAACTGTTCTATCGTGAAAGAAAAAGTTTTTCTGCCTTTTGTGTCAGAACATAAAGTATTAAACCATGAGAGGACTCTTGAGTGATAAAATACCTCAGCTGTGTAGCATTAGTTTTAATTTTCTGGGTTTGTGTAATCTTTTTTATTAAAGCTCTGACGTATTTTGCACAATTTCAGAAAGAGTTTGTGCTGTTTCCGTGCTTGCATCTATTCTCTCTGTTCTAACGGCCATCCAGTAGAAAATATTTGTGTTAAAATTTATGACTGTTATGGAGCTCTTACTTATTTTTACTGCCTTATTCTCTAGTTGAAGAAGAAATCTTTTCTCTATCAATCTTACATGTTCAGTAAAATTTGAATTTAATATTGATACTTTTTTCTCATATTTTATACAACTTACTGGGTGTAGAATTAGAGTGAGAAGCCTTTTCAATTTTTCAACATCTAGCTGTCACAGGAGAGTTTTCAGTCTGCAGTATTAGAGGACTGGATAGATGAATGGAACAGATTTTTCAACAGTACTCAGTTCAAGTCTTACTCCTTCATTTAATTGGTGGATAAAGTGAATATTAATAATTAGCAGAACTTTGAGACAACTCAGAATGATTTGCATAGCATAGCAAGATAAAAAAGCTCACTTTCTGAATAGACCAGTGATTTTAACAGTTTTCATTCTGTGGTACTTAGAATAGTAACATCTGAAAGTGCAAGTTATGCATAATGGAAATAGAAAATCCTGAAGCTGAGCAGTTACTATATAGGAAGGAGTGAAATGATTTCATAATCTATTTTCTCAATTTAAATCCCTTATAAAAGAGCTCTAATCAAAAAGTGATTGGGATGGGGAGGTGTTGTTTTTGTTTTTTATACTGGAGTGTTTTTGGCATTGTTGGAACTTTGGTAGCATTTCTGGTAATTTATAAAATGTGTGTTTTGCAACTCAATTTGCAAACTTTTTTGATCAAGAAAAAGCTTTTAGACACTTTGCAAGTTTAACTTTCATTTTTGGAGCCCTACTTTATGTAAAAACATGGAGCCACAGGGAGTTGCAGAAAAGAGTTGCCAGAGTTACTTTGATAACAGTTTTGGGAACTTGTATATTTATCTAAGAAACAGAAAGTGCTGAAGAAAAACCTCTGTTAAAATCATACCAGTACTGTTCTGAAGAGAGCTCACAGTGTGAGGAAATGAATTCTGGAAAAAGAAGAATGCCATTTTTCCCCTCTTGTGGTTTGTAGTATAGAAAAGATTGAGAATTAGAAGAATGGCAGGATCTTAGTTGGGGAATGGTGGTTATTTAATTTTTTGGACTAACTTGTCAGATTTAAAATGCTTGCAAGCATTTCATGTAACATTGCTTTCATTTGGAAACTCCAAACTATTTTGGTTGGTGGAGGAATTATCCATGAGACAGTTTTCAGGAGCAGCTATGAGATGCACAATGTTTTACAAGTTCATGTGAATACAAAGCAATTTGAAGGTATTTTTCTGTTGGGTGGCTGATGGTTATTCCAATACCTAATATATTTATTTAGAAAAAAACATGTTGATGTTGTCTATAACTACATGGGACAGTGTTAAAAAGATAATACCGTCCTCATTTTAATGCAGTTTTTGAATGTCAACTTTCTTTTCCTTAAGATTTTCAGGAAAGACTAAGATAAGTAAATTTCTTTTGCAGTTGGGTTGTTGGGAGTTTTTTCATTGTCTTCCACGACCTGCCTTCCTGCATTTTTTACTGCTGTACTGTGATTACATTTAAAGCTATAGAGTACAAATATGTTCTTCAATTCTGAATAGTAGTTTTATACTTCAGGTTGAAAAAAAGTAGATGCTTGACACATGCTTGAACACGTCTTGATCAGAAGGTCACTGTTCCAGAGATCTGCGTCTTGCATTTGTGACATAACATTTACATGTGCCAATTTCCACTACTTGGAAATTGGGTGGTTACTTCAAGGGGAAATTAGGAAATGCCCAGGTCATGTTTACTGTTTGAATAAACTGCAGTTGATGCTCTCCAGGGCAAGCATCAGTTACCCTTAGTTTAAAACATGATGTCGTTTGTGTATAATTGTATATTATACAATTGTACATTATACATGGTGTCCTTTGTATATAATGCGCAATGGTATTGCCATGGTTATTCCTTTCAAAACTTGTTAACAACTCCCTGTAGTTTTTTGGAGTATCTTATTTTGTCACTAGCATAGTAAAAAAAGAATCCCCCAAAACCATGCTTAGCAAAGAGAGGTACTTGTTTGGCTGGTATGAATCAAAAATAGCATGTGAAACAGACACAACAATAGAATGTTGCAAAGAGCAAATCTCACTTGAAACATTGCCTTTGTCGGGTAGGAATATTAAAACCACAATTTTAAACCCCTGGGAATAAAATAGCAAGAAGAAAAATACCAAGAAGAAAAGAAGAAAGATAGCAAGTTTTGTTAGATGAAAGGCTTTCTTTCTATCTCTCTCTTGCCCTGTTTTTTTGGTAGGGGGTGGGGGAGACAGCGGGGTTGGTTTGATGATTTCTTTGTGTTATAAAACATTTCCAAAGTGGGATTTTTTTTTTTTTTTAAATCTGGTTTTCTGTGTCCCTTTCTAAAAGTTTCAGGGATGCAGGAAGATGATGTGTTATGGATAGCAATGGCAGGTATTCACCAGATATGGGCACTGATGTTGGAAGGTGGAAAACTGCCAAAGGGAAGGTAAGCAACTGTACTAAGAGAAATGTGAAATTGCTGCTTGTCTTGATAAACAGCTTTCAAATCCCAAAGAGAGAGATAATCAAATTAAACTGAAAATAGTTTAGTTTAAAGGCTTATATGCTTAAAAGTCTGCCTTCTTTTCCCACATCTGTTAGATAAAATGAAAGATGCTACTTCAGCTATACAGCTGTGACTTGGTAAGATCCATTCATATAATTGAATGTTACTTTCCCTTGCATTTGCTGAGTTACCTAGTAATGAACAATGTGCTGAGGTGATATAAAAGCACAAAGGCATTGAATAATACCTCACTGCTGCATTACAGTTGGTTTTATAACTCACAGGTGCCTGTTCTGTAGCTTCTGTTTATGCATCTTGTCTGAGCTGTTTCAAACTCTTGATTGAAATTGGGTGCTCTTTGCCTTTAGCGACTTAAAGAAAGGAGTCTGCCTTCGCTTTGCTGGGAGTGGGAACGAGGAGAACAGGAACAATGCTTACCCACACAAGGCAGGGTTTGCCCAGCCCTCGGGGCTCTCCCTGGCCCCAGAGGAGCCCTGGAGCTGCCTGTTTGTGGCCGACAGCGAGAGCAGCACCGTGAGAACCATCTCGCTCAAGGACGGGGCGGTGAAGCACCTTGTAGGAGGAGAGAGAGACCCATTGGTAATCACCTCAAACTTCCCCACACTGCCCTACTAATATTCCTCAAGCCTGACCTGGAGGAACCACTTTTGGGGTGAGAGGGTAAATCAGTTTCCGTGGCCATCAATTTCTTAACTTCACTGCTTGGAATGCAAATGTGTGGCAGTTGTGATGCTCAGGTTGTAGTGCAGACTTTGCTCCTTAGATAAGAAATTAATTCACTTATTCTTAAAACAGCCAATTTGATTCAGCATTGTGTGGTCATTAAATCAGCTGGATTCATACTTACAACTTAGATGTGAGAGTTTCCATTTCTGTGGTTAGTATCCACGCTTCCAGGTTTCAGTATCTTTGTTTTGAAATTGTCTCCATTTTTTAAAAAGTCAGTGAATTTCCATTTAATGACAATCATTTAAATTCATGTCCACATTGAATAATCAAATCTATTAATTGAATAAAATAATTTTTCAGAATTTGTTTGCTTTTGGTGATGTGGATGGAGCAGGCATAAATGCAAAGCTGCAGCATCCCTTGGGAGTAACATGGGACAAGAAAAGGCAGCTGCTCTATGTGGCAGATTCCTATAATCATAAGGTAAGTGTATAGTAACTTGTTATATACAGACTTGGAAATTATTATTACTACAAAGAATTATTTTAGTAACATAGACAGATTTCCCTTGGTCCAGTTAAGCTGAGGAAATTAATTACACGAGTTCCGTTGTTGGTTCTTTTTCTTTCCTTCCTTCCCTTCTGGGTCCTTCTCTTTACCATTGTTTTGCTGTCACATTCTTCTGTGCTGATATCATGGTCTCTTGGGGAAGGTGAATTTGAAGTGCCAAGTTTCAGTTCAGACTTAAGACTTTCTGTGTACCTTCCCAAAGATGCTGAACTACAATAAAAGATCTGGAAGGACTTATTCAGGAATACTGCAGGTTTGATAAAACTGAGATGACAAGAGGATTTGTTTTTCCCTTAAAAAAGCCCCCTACGTATTGAAGTATTGTGAGAAGTATTGTGAGTTACCTCCATGGAACTCTGTGTTTGCATGATTGTTCTTATGTGATGTTATGTAAGCATTTGTGTCAGAAGGTTTTTAACTGTACACTGACTGCATGCATTAAAAGAGAAATAACCTGCTTGATTTGAAGAGTAAGGTATATAACACTATATGTTTATTGAAATTTTAAGGCAAATGATATTTTGTTTCAGATTTTGTATAAAACATTATAAACTTCTTTGCTCTTAAAAAAACCCTTATATTTGTAGAAGAAAAATAATCTAGAAGTTAGCCTGCGAACTTTGTTAAGCTCTCACTGTTTTGCAAATTTCTAGAAAGGCAGCAAACATTAGAAAAACAAGTCATCCAGCATACTTTTATAGCTGAGGGTTAGGTACCTGCAAAATCATGGAAGGGAACCCTGAATGAAGGCCAAAGGAAGAAGTGAAGTCCATGAGGGAGTGGGGAGAGGGAAGGATAGGACATGTCACTTTAGGTAAAGAGTGATAACACCGCATCTAGGATGCACCCATGGTAGCTGATACTCAAAAAGCAGTGCTGGCTGCTGGAAATGTGGGACATGAGATAATACAGAACATGTAATCCTGCTGGGTTTTCTCTGAGAAGCTTTTTGTGTCTTTGTTGATCTTAGATTAAGGTTGTGGATCCCAAGATGAAGAACTGTGCTACCCTGGCAGGCACAGGAGAAGCAGGCAATGTTGTTGGTTCCAGCTTTACCCAGTCAGCTTTCAATGAACCGGGAGGTTTGTGTGTTGAAGAAAACGGCCGCCTGATGTATGTTGCAGACACAAATAATCATCAGATTAAAGTGCTGGATTTGGAAACAAAAATTCTTTCCATGGCAAGTAATACTTATTGAACAGGCTGATAGTGGTGTTTCTTGTTATAAATTACTATTTCAGACTACAGCAAGTGTGATAAAAATGAGACAGCTAACTTTGGGTACGGTAGCTGTATCTACAGGATGTTTTGTGATGATCAGGGAAATGAACATTGCCTGTTAGCACAGTTGTTGAAAGCCTCAGTCTTCAGAAAGATAACTTTTGCATGAAAAAAGAAAGTGACAACCCTCTAGAAAAGGTTAATATAGAAACATCAGTCATTAAAAGATGTCCAGCCCAGTTTTTCAGCATGAAGGGCATTTCATGAGCATTTTGTAAAAAAAAGGAAGTGAAATCAATTACCAAGCCATGTAATTACTCTGTAAGTGATGATTTTGGGAGGTCAGTGACTTAAAGCAAGATATATAAAGGGCTTTCAAGCTGTCAAATCAGAACCACTGTCAAAATTGAGCACAGCTTTATTTGATTGTAAACCAACAAATCTGTGCTCACGTCCACCTTACAATGCCACTATAGCTTAATGATTTTTTAAAATGTATATATACATATATTTATGACATAATGATCCTAATGTTTCTTATATGTTTCTTGCATTTAATGATACACAGTCTCCAATCTGTGTTTAAATTTTCATATCATGTAACATGTTGGTGGCTTTTCTGGGAAATTCTCCTCTATTTTACTGTGTAATGTGCATTAGTTAAAATCCTGGATTTTATTACTGAAGCATGCAGTTTAATACCTTAAAGAATTAGAAGGAAATACATTTACAGTTTATCTAAAGCAAATATGTAATCCAAATGTAAAAATTTTAAATTAAGGGATACTATAAAGTAGTTGTGGGGTTTATGGCTTTAATAGTAAATATTGCTTTTATTTGGATTAATCAAGGTTTTTTCATTTTAAGAAAACATTTTGTCCTTCCCTTTTACTATTTTGTCTTAGTATTGTTGCATGCTGAAAGTTTTAGGCCAATAGCCATATGATGTCACTTTGAAACTGATTGTGTTGTGAAAGCCCATTTGTTTTCAGTACTAATAAAAATAAAAATAAATATTTTGTTTGATTTCTGCTGATAGTTGCCTATCCTGAAACCAGAAGCATGTGATGTTCCAGATAACCTGCCTGTGCAAAAGGATAAAATAACAAACCTGCCAAGACTGCCTAAATCTGCACCAAATGTTGAACTTCCTTCACTAACTGTAGCTCCTGGCCAGACAATTCAGTTTTTATTAAAGTTGACTCTTCCTCTGGATTCAAAACTGAATGAAGAAGCTCCCAGTGCCTGGTTTATCACAGCAGAAGGTAAAATCCTGGTTAGGATGGGAAGTGGGATGGGTTAGGATGGGAAGTATCAGCACATCCTGCAGCGCAGGGGATCTCAGTCTGATGAATGAAGACGTCCCTCCCCATCCTGTGTTCTTGTTTGACCTTGTGATGCAATACTTGATATTTAGAGTTGATGCATTTAACAGCTGGAGTGCAAAGATTGAAAAAAGCCAAACACCTGGTAGACTGCTTTTTGCTTGAATTAATACATGCTGCATTATTTTGTAGCTCAATGCAATGAGTTAGGTGTATGTAGGTGCAGTGGTTTTTAGTTCACATACTCTCAAATATTTCAATAAAAGTAAAACTCAAGTTTCATTCTAACAATCAGCCTGAGCATTGCTAAATTGCACCAACCCAGCTATAAGACCAGCACTGCTGTTTGGAAATGCCATCATTTTACCTACAGTTTAATGCATTTATGGCAGATATCTTACCTGGTGTATTAGATCTCTGATGCAAATGTATGGTAGCCATTAATTTAAGAAGTTTTGCTTGTGCTTATCAGAATAAATTTTAATATCCTTTAAAGAGTGTATAGGAGAAACTGCAATTCCATTGCATTTAATAAGATATACTGTATATATACACCTATAGTGCTGATGCAAAGCTATGGATCTCTCCATCTTTAAATGACTGATAAAGCATTTGTAAATTACTTTTCCTTTTTTTTTTTTTTTCTGTTCACTACTGGAATAATCAGGAAGGAAATTTCCTCTAATGTTGCATGTGGAAAGTCCTTGTTGTCCTACAGGTAGAATTAGTGTTTTCTGTAGCTTTCAGACATGGTGTTAAATACCTTAATGATAAAATCTGTTCTTCCTTTGCAGATAACACCTGGTTGCTGCAAGGACAGTGTCTGACAGGAGAAATAAAGGATGTTTCCTGTCAAACTGTCATTCCCTTTCAGCTGCCTGGGAGCTGTGTGTCAGCTGAAGCCACCCTGGCCATCAAAGCGTGCCTCTACTACTGCAGCAAAGGTAGCAGTGCCTGTATGATGGCAGGAGTCTCCTTCAGCCAGCCCTTGCAGGTCACTGGCACAGACCAAGGCAGCTCAGCTCAAGTGGAACTGATACACACCTTTGTAACCAACTAACACAAAGCCAGCTGGTTTTACACTTTATTTCACTATCCACCATTTCTGTGGGAGAAAGTACAAATAGATAACTTGGCTCTGTTTTTTCTTGGAGCTTATGACAAAGCTAAAAAATAATTTGTTTGGTAAAATGAAGTAGTTTTTCCTACAGCTTAACAGGAAAATTTATCATCACAACCTCATTTCTTTACATTACAGTAGCAGCAATACTTTGTAATACTGTAGACTCTGTTGCCAATTGTGAACACACTGGATGTCTTCCAGTCTTAAGAAGTGAGCAACAATTTTTAGAGTCCATTTGGAAGAGATGGTGTTATTTTGTGATGTTACTGTAAGATCTTTGCACTGTAAATAGTGTTGGACTAGATAATTTTGGACTAACACTTCAGAATTCCTTTTCTGCCCTTATTGCATTTTAATAGAATGTCAAAAGGAAGTTTCTTTCTCCAGTCCATAAAAGAAGTATTTTGCTTATTCTTCTGTAATGACACTTATGACACGTGTATTTTGAAAATACACCTTAAACTAGGTGCAGCTCTAGTTTTATGCAAACTGAGCATTTTGCTTTAACTCAACATCACCGCCTTACGTGAAGAACAAAGGTTCATGGGAAATTTTCTGTGAAAGGAAGCCTTCGAGTTCCTGCAGAAGAATTTCATGCTGATTTTTAACAAAGAATGTGCCTCTCTGCAATGTGTATATATATATATATATATAAAATAACCACCACAAAACCATGCTGGAGCTTTTCTGATACATACCAATTTACATTTTATAGAAGGTGGTAGATAATGGTTGAATACCTACACTGCAAAAATTAAATGTCAACCATTTCAAGCAGAGTGATTCACTCCCATTTTTATGATTTCTCTGCAAAGACTATTCTGAAGAGTTCTGTGTTGCAGATACGTAATATTATGAAGAATATTACACTCTTCAAGTCTGATTCAGAGTCTTTTGAAGTCACTGTTAGTCCTTGGATTTGTTATAGTCACCATTGAACCAGAATTGTACACTTGATAATAGATTATTTACGTTCATGTTTAGAGCTTCTGGTCTTTTGCTAGAAAACTGGTAACCTATCTTTGAGTAAGATGCTTTAAAACTCTGTTGCAAAACTCTGCCCTTGGTGGTTAAATGTTTTGCAAATAAAATTCCATAAATTTGCCATAATAAGAAGGGGCAAGGTGATAGTGGTGGTGCAAGTTTATTACTTGAACTGGAAGAGTTTCCATCATGCTTAGGTGGTAATTGGTGGTAATATGCTCTGATCATAATAATCAGTTCTGACAAGATGATTTTGTTTTAAGTTGAAAGGTAGTCCTGTCACACATATTATAAAGTGCAGTAGTGAAAGAATTTTTTAATATAGTCCTTTCTAAAACAATTACTCCTGACACCTGTCGGTAAATCCCCACTATCGGTTGTTGTTGCTTTTTCTTATTTAAAGGCTGATTGAATAGTTGGTCATGAACCGGAGAGGCTTTTGTTTTAAGGGAGTGGTGTGGTTCTTCCTTCCATTGAAATGCCAGTCTATCTGAGTGTTCTTTGTGGCACCAGAAATGTTGTTATCTCACCTGTCAGCAAAGCAAAGGCTGAAATGTTATTATTCTTATGTTTGGTTTTTAAGCAACTTTCCTAGTTCACTGTTTCAGCTCCTTCGGATAAGCCTCTCCATTCTTACATGCCATTTTGAAGAGTGAAAAAGCTTTGCTACTTTGTTCACAGATGGCAAATGCTGTTGGAAGGATGAAGATAAAGAAACTGATTTGGGCATTTATTGTTTTTTACACTTTAGTAAAATGTAGTCTTTGACAATTCCTTGTTTATCTGTTCACCTTTGGATAGAAGCCAGGAAACCTTCAATCAGCTTCTAGATAGCCTGCAGATTTCCTATTGCTCTCTGGAAAAATCATGCATTAGGTTCAGAAGTTCAGAATAACAAACCAAACTGTCACAGTCACCTTGAACATAGAATTCATCAGATGGATCTTTTGTCTCTCATTTTGTCCCATCATGGAATGGTTTAGGTTGGAAGGGGACTGAGAGATCATCTTGTTCCAACCCCCTGCCATGGACAGGGACACCTCCCACTAGAGCAGGTTACTCAGAGCTGCACCCAGCCTGATTGTGAACACTTTCAGGGGTCTGGCATCCCAGCTTCTCTGGGCAGCCTGTGCCAGTGTCTGACCACCCTCACAGTAAAGAATTTCTTCCCAATATCCAGTCTAAATCTGCCTTCTTTCAGTGTGAAGCCATTCCTCCTGGTCCTATCCTACATGTCCTTGTCAAAAGTTTCTGTCCAGCTCTTGCAGCTCCATCAGGTACTGGAAGGTGCTAGAAGGTCTCTCCAGTCTTCTCCAGGCTGAATAACCCCAGCTCAAATTTTCAGCTAGAATGACATTATACTTTACGATTTCAATTAGATGACTTTATCAAATTCCACCAGTACTCCAATATTAAAAAATCAAAAATCTGGGTTTTTTTGACACTTTCAATTAATGTATTACTGTAGGGGAAAGACTGTATTTGTCACTTTATTTAAATATCGTGTATAATTTTTAATTTTTTATCTAAATGTTCTCTCCTTGCTCAGTCTCTGTGTTCACTGTGATTGCCTGTTAATCCTCTAGTCTAACATAATGTTTTGTTTGTCCAAGAGATAAGGATGCACATTACCAGAGTCACTACTTCTGTTTCACTTGTAGTGATATTCGAATGTTCTCTGATTAGAAAAGCACAGATTTTTTTACAACTTATGATATTTAGGGATGCTGTTTCCATTTCTTCCTCCAGGGTTTACAAGCTGCTCTTACAGTTAAGCAACAAGTGCCATAAATTTCACCGGACAGGCAAACTGCAAAAAATATACAGTTGTACAAGCTACAAGAAATTTATTTAAGTACCAGAAAAGTATCTTCCAAATATGATGCAGAAAAATAGGAAATCTTACTATTCTGTAAAAAAAAATGCGATACATTGATGACTGCTACCTCTTTGTATGGGAACTAAGTTTTTTGGTGTTCCCTGATACAAAAATTCTAAGCAGATTGGAATAGCTCAGCACTCCCAGATTTGTTTCTCAGTAAAAGTTTGTAAATCAAGGCCTTTTCCAAACATAACTTTCTTCTGGCTTTAACAGGTTTTGCAGCAGCAAATAAAGCATTAATTAAATGCTTTATTAATTAATAAAGCATTAAAAGACTACAGCAAGTCTCTGAAGAGTATTGGTCATGGTTGATTTGTAGAATGGAAACAAGTTCAGTGGCATTTTAAATTTTTAGTTGTAGTGTTTGCATTTCTGGGACAGCTTTTGGTTTTGATTGGATGTATTAATAGTTCCATTAGATGTTTTTAGTAATTTTATTCAATTGCAGTATAATATTTTTATTAGACTAGGAAAAAAGATAAAGTGGTTTCAAAGAGGGAGGATAATTTGTTTTAATAGCTCTTTCTTGTTTGAATTCAGTAATATCTTTCTGTAGTTTGCTCCCTTCTGCCGAAGGAAGGGTGGGGATGATGACTGTGTAAATCTGTTGGTGGGCACATATTTTGTGCATATATTTTTAGTTGATTTCTTTTTGTGTTAGATTCTTACATAATTTTTAGCTTTTCTGTTGGATGCAGTTCTTCACAGTTTGTGTTTGGCATCTCATGCCTTCCACCTATAGAGCATTATAATGTTTGTATAATGCTGTGGTAGTGTGGTACCAGGCAAGAGAAAGTAGTTTTATAGCATCAGGTAAATGCCTTACCTGCTTATCCTGAGAAAAAGTGCATATGGCTTCTAGTATATTGCATATATTCTTAATGCACTGATTTTATTTCAGTAGGAAAATATTGTAGCTGAAACCATGGGTAAAACTGTTTTGTTGAGAGAACATCAAGAAAAATATATTCCTTACCTCTCAGTCAGAGGAGGGGGATGATGAAAATGAAGAGACTTTCCTTCTTACATAGGGCCATGTCCTTTTGTTCCTTTAATTATTGACTATTTATTTTAGCAAAGATAGAGGCATTATTGACCACAAATTGTCTTGAATTTTTTATTCCTAACAAGGTCTTCTATGTACATGGAAGCTTTAAATGTCTGACTTTGTAGAGTAATGAGTGATAGATCTTATTTTAAATGGTTTTCGTTTAGCAGAGATTTATGTACATTCTTAAGATCTGTAATTTTTTTAAATCACTGGTATTCATTGACTTACCTCAAAGACACGTTGAGGCTACACTCTCACAGAAGTGTGAGCTCAAAATTAAGTTTTCTTTGTTGTAGAATGTGTGAGATGTGCTGTGACACATTGTGTTCTCCAGGCTGCAGTTGTGCTACCTAAGGAGAATTTTCCACTCACCGCAGCTCATCATTCACCCCCAGTAATTCTCCACTGAAATCTGCCGGGTCACTTGCTCATATAACCAATTAATATTACTGATTTAGGTTAGCAAACATTTAGCATTCAGAATTTATCATTACGATTTTCATTGAAGTTGGTTTGTCAGGGATTAGAGGAGCTTCTCAGTCCCAAGCAAACAAAGTATAGGAATGGTGACAAGTAATTGGAGATAATTTTTGAAAATGTGAGACCTGGTTATTTTTTAATTAAATCACAACATCTGTTTTTGCATTCAACAAGAGTTCATTCATTTAGAACCAATATTCTAATATTTTACATTCCATTACGTTCATGTAACCAGTTTTGACTACTGTCTTCCATTAGAAGCAGCAGATCTATATTTTATAGTTTTTGTACTCTTAAAGTCACTACTCTCACTTAGGATTAGGATTCATTCCCGTTCAAGACTCATCACACCCATGTTTGAGTTTCCAAGTTTATCTTAGTTTGTCATACAATTTTGGGGGATTTTGGTTAGGTTTTTGGGTCTGTCCTTTCCTCCTGTAGTTTCCACAGTGAAATGCAGCCTGTATCTTGTTATCATGGAGGGATCCAAGTAGGAAGGATAATTCCCTCCACCATCTCCTTGCCCCTCCCCTGCTTCAGGGATGGGGATGTAAACAGCAAGCAATTCTAGATAGCATTAGAATAAGATGATGTCCTCAGGTCGGCTTCATCAAGCCTTGCACAGATGCAGCTACTGTCAGAAGTTTTCCCTTTACCTCTTGCCCTGCCCACTGAGCTCCTGCAGTTGTTTGTGGCTGTCCCAGAGCGTCCCATCAAACTCGAGTAGCCTGTGCAGGGATTCTGATGGCTCTTGGTTTCAGGAAACTTTGATGCTAGAGATTAAATACTTTAGCTGCTACAGGTTAAATATTTTAGCTCTTGCGTAATTTGCTGTCTTGTTGCAGATTGTTTAATTATTGTCAGGTAATGCACTCCTGCTGTAGATGAGAAGCTGGAAACTTGGGTGTGAGTTGAGGAATGTTTGTGTAGCTATAATTAAATATTGCTTAGTTTACCTCTTTGGTGGTCCTTTGCTTTCAAGCATACCAGGGAACTCTGTCCAATTGCAGGCTCTAGGGCTAAGCAAAAGAATTGCAAGTATTTTTTAAGTCTCGCCTAGTTCCTTTGAAACATTGACAATTTTGAGCTAAAGAAATCCTGTTTGAAGAAAACCTATTCATACATCTGCCTTAACTTAATGCTCTGTACTCAACATGCCTCAGAAGAGAGATATTCAACACTGTATTCTTTCCCATTTTGACTAAGGATTGAGAAATTCAACCCATCTGGCCATTGTCAGACTTCATAGAAAGCAAAACAGCAATTCCCAATTTGATTTTACATGCATTAAAAAAATCCTGTTTTCCAAGCTATTGATTAAACTGAAATACTGGTTTTGAACCATATGTTCAAGGAATCTGTCCTGAGAATTACGTGAATAATATTTCCAAATCTGGTTTCCAGATTTTAAAATTAATTGATAGTAAAGCGAAGAAACAAATTGCTAAATGTTTTATCTATTGAATATTTAACTTCAGAAGTCTTCAATTTCACTTTTAAAATGGGATTAGAACAACTAAAACATTCTCCTCTCTGTCATTACCATCAATGTAACATTAATCATTGTATCATTAAAACCTGTGATGGATCAATGTGATTTTGTAAGAAAATCAATAAAGAAAAAGAAGGTGACTGTTAAACAGTGACTGGGTGAAATCCAGGTGCTCTAAGGTTAGTGGCAAATACCTTTAGGGCCAGGAGTTTGGCCCAATGTGACAGAAATTCTGTATTTTTATTACATCTTGATGGCTGAAGGAAAAAATCAGTGCCTTTTGTAACAATACTTGAAAGTGTTTCTTTACAGAAATACTGGAGTACTGATTGAAATAAGCTATTTGACCTTCATGGTTTGCAGGTTTCAGAAGGATTTAATTCTACTAATTCTGAAACTGTGAAGAATTTTCCTTCTCTGATATGCTATTGAATTAATTTGAAATTAAGGTGCTTATTTGTCAAACTCATTACAAAATACTTCAAAACGAGGTTGTTTCTCAATCTTGTGAGCTTACTTCTGAAATTATTGTTACCTCTTTTGTACAGTCCAGATCAAACGTGGCAGGGAGACTTCAAACAGCTTGCTGAAATTGTAGTTTGAGTGAGGTGGAAGGCAAAACATGCACTGATCTAAAAGGGCAAAGGTGACACTTCTTGGTATTTGAGGGATGGAGAGTTGGTCTTTGTTTTGGAGTTGTTTTCATTTGTTCTACAGATCAGCAAAGATGCTTTACACAGCAGAGGGCTGTGTGTCGGGGCAGTGAAGTCAGGTTATGTCACTGTGAAAACATGTAACTTCATTTACGTTCTGCTGCTGGGATATCTAAAAATCCCAGCAGGATAATGGTAGTGAGGGAAGTCACATTTGAGCACTTAACACCTTAATAAATGTCTCCAGGTGGTTTAAGGGGAAAAACAGGAATTTTATTTTCTTTCTTGAGAATTTCAGTGTTGCTTTGTAGGCATGGGAAAATTTTGTCTGTTTTTTGAGCTACTAAACCTTTGTTTCTCCATTACATTTGATGCAAAGCCTTTCACATATCTGAATATTTTAAAAATGTGGTTTACATTTGTTGTTACAAAATATGAGAAGAACTAAAATGAAAGCACTTCATCTACAGCTGATCTAGGTCGTGTAAGTTCTTCACTGACAATGTTGCCTAACTGTTCTTAACAATATTCGTAGCTGATGATCCTTTTTAAATAAAGGGTAAATGTCCTGTAATATTATGAGAACAAATAAATACACTGTAGAAGAAATGTCAACCTTGGCTATCAAACCAACAGATAAACAGTAATTAAAGAATGTATGCTTTCTCCTGTGCAGCCTCTTTATCCTTGTAAAGCTTTTTCATGGAAAAATAAACATTAAAAAATTTTATGTTTTCTTTCATGGCTGGGTTTTTGTGTCAAACTTCGTGTGAACGTAGATCTAGAAGTTATGAAATGTGTCTGCTGTGAGGGGCTGCAGCTTGACTAAAAGGCTTTAATTAAGAAGAACTGTTTGTTTCCCACTCGCTTTGCCACAGGCTCTGCAGCCGTGGGTGTCAGTCGGCCCTTCAGTGACCAAGGGTCTGTAAAACAGCGTGAGTCGTGAGGACTCCCCCCTTCAGGGCTCTGGGAACAAGAGATCTGCTTTTGTTTTCATTTCCGCACATAAGAGACATTAGAAATGCTGCACTGCATGAGTCACAGGCTGCCTGATTGTGTCCTTCAGTTTACTGCAGAGATCCCAGAGCAAATTTAGCTACGGGGTGAGATCCCTCTGCATGGAGCTCCACTTGACTCAGTGTTTGTTACTGTGGCTAGACTGTGCCACACTTTGCAGCATGTGGGTGCCTGTTTAATTATCATTATGGCTGAACTGTATTTTAGTAGCAGCATCTAAAAAACGTAATTGTTTTACTCAGATAACAGTTTTGCAGCTTTGACCCAGAACCTGTGGGTACAGGGCGATATTACAGCCTCTCATGTGCTCCAGTAGAACTGGAGATGGACACCAACATGCCTACAGAGATGATCTATTATTTGTGCTGCTCATCATGTTTTTATTGATACAGTGACTTCTCAGTAATGAAAGCATTGTGTGACAAAAATTCTGGAATGTCTACTGTAGGTCAGCCTCATAAATTGTAGTGTAACTGTTGAATTTGTGTCATTCCCACCACCCCACTAAAGATTATTCATTGTGTTCATTCATCTATTCAAATATTTAAAATATTTATACACACTACTTATAAAACTCAGCTAAATTTCTTTGATTTCCATGCAGATGCAATATATTCAGCATAGTGTGATGCAGCAAGTCTAGATTTGACAGACACTCAAATTCGATTGTAATTTCTCTGTTTTACTAAAAAGTTCATCAAAAGCTTCTGCCAAGCTGAACTCATCAAGTTTAGGCCAGGTCACACAATCTCTCAGCATCTCAGTGAGCATTTGCCACAGGTCACAAAGCTGAGCCTTGACTGGCTTTGGATTGTCATCTCTGAAATGACACCTTTACACCCAACTTCTGAGTGTTCTTAAACCAGAAATGCTGTCTGAGCACAGACCTGCACATTCTACATGCAAACCAGTCTATGATGTTTTTGTGTCTCATGGCACTTGTGGGACTGAGCTGGGCTGGTGCATTTTGCCAGAGCCCCGGCAGGCACTGCCTGGTGCAGATTTCTGTGGTCACAAAGTCACTGCTCTAGGAAACTATTAATTAGCTTGTTTCTAAAAGCAAGGGAAAGGAGCCTTTCAAGTTAAAATCACTAACAGGGCCAAGATATTTTCTTGTTATTGCAAGGGATTCTGCAATCTCCTGCCAAGAGCAATTTATCCAGAGATTGGGTAAATGAGGCTTTAAACAGCTCCTCTCCCTGCCCCGTCCTTCCCATCTGAAGTAGTTTCCTGTAGCTGTTCAAACTCAGGACTCTGCTGCCCCATCTGAATTTTATCTTTTCTGCCTGACACCCTGGTATTTTGTGCACACAGTCCCACCAGGAACTGAAAACAATACCTGATGGCTATTTTACATGCCAGTGTGGGTGGCAAAGTTCCACACTTGCTGTAACTGAGCTTTCTAGAGCAGGTTTGTGCTCCTCTGCCCTCTGCTTTAAGCACAGAAGTCAAAGCAGAGGTGAGGATTTCAGCCTTTGCGTGTAAAGGAGTACTTTCTAAAGTGTTGCTAGAGCAGCACATACTGTTTCTTTTTTTTGGAAAAGCATTAGCAAGTTATAACCCTTAGTTAAATCTCTCCATAATTTTACTATCTCAGACATTCCCTTAAGCAAAGTATGTGGGAATGCCAGTGCTCAGAGCTCCTAGCTCAGGCTGTAAATTCTGGGTATATTTTCCAAACACTGAAAAAGCTGTAATATTAAGGAGTAGTTAGATATTAATGAAGATTTTGTTTCACTAAAACCAAATACTTAGTCAAACTTACCCTTGTGCTGCATAACTTATGAAATCCATTCACCATGGAACTGCAATGTTATTTTTGAAGCTATCATTGCAATTACTGTCCTTGAGAACTAAATAGTTGTTCTAACACCATCTTTATTTTCCAGCAAGAAGGTAGCACATCAGGTTTAATACCCACTTTAGACTGCAGGGCTTGGCCGAGCACATTGCTTCTGTAGTGAAGTGAACCCTGTGTTTGAGGTGACAGCACATAAAGTGTGACATGTTTTAATCAGAGCATGGCAGACTCAGCAGTTTAATGATGTTTTTATTGATACAATGATTTATCATTGATGAAAGCATTGATGTGTGTCAGCAGCAGGCGTAAGCAGTCGTTTCCTCAAGGTCTGTGTGCCTTCCCTCCTCCTCTTTGTGCACACTGACACACTTTATTAAAGCTGTGATGTTTCCAAGTTATCTGGGGTTGATACTGAGACACAGAGATCACCAAGAATGAGAGATAAAACCATTTTTTCAAAATCTTAATACATTCAGCAAGTGGAATCACAGGATAAAATATAACATTGAAATGCACCAAGCACTGTGTAGGTGCATCAATGCTTAAGTGGCAGATAAATCCAAAGGAAACTTGCTGGGGGCTACTGAGAAACCCATCATTTAAACTTTTCTTTCCTTTATGCAGTTGAGTGAAGAAGATGGATTTAATTTGCATTTTTGCCATGTGTTAGCAAAAGTGCTATAAAGTGCTGTTGTTATCATAGACTCAAATCAGACGTGCATGTGGCAGAACTTCTGAGAGCTTATGAGGAAGATGCAGAGGGTGTAATGGAGTCTCTAGCAGAGAGTGACAAAAATTTGCCTCACAAATTCACTGCAAAGTGTAAAATGAAACATTTACTGAATCATAACTGGATTAGTTATGAATTTAAACTATCAGGGGATTAAAATTCTTATTTACTTGAGGCTGCTGAACAGAATAATTCTCTTTACAGGAGGCTTAGATTACATGGAAGTACACAGTACAGAGAAAAATACAGAACTTAGCCAAGAGAAGTGAAATAGGATGGATGGTATATTTTATATAGAAGTGTGTCTTTTTTCCAATATATAGCAAGCTTGCTGATTTTTAAATAATACTTTTGTTCAAATGTTAGTGGATGGAGGTCTCAGCAGCTTTGAGACCCATTTCTGGTCTATGTGAGTGCATCACCTGTAATCACAAGATTGTATGTTTTTCTTACACACTTGGTACAGGGTCTTCACTTGCAGGGGTGGCCTGATCACCCTGACACCCTCTGGGACTCTGCATTTCATAGCTTTTTTCTTGACAGTATAAGAGGGACTGCCTTGCTACAGGCACCTGACAGCAGGTATGCATCTGTTTTCCAAGAACAGCCTAGCTCAGATGAACCTGTCAGAGTGACTGTTTTCCACCTTCTCCTAACATGCAGAAAGCTTATGGAATACCTTGTACAGTGACAAGCAAAATAAATTACCAGGATTTAATCCATGCTCAACTTCTCACAGTCTCACAGGAAAGTTGTGTTTACAATTAAAGTGCTCCCAGGAAAGAAATAATTTGCTGTTTGCAAAAAACCCCTACAAGTTAACCTAGAAAACTTGTATGTTTTAAACTCAGAAATGTTTGCAGTCAAGCAAAGAAAATTTCAGAAGGAGGAACCAAGTTAGCCCAAAGCAATTCTGACTTGCCACTTTAACATTGTGAGGACTACAGAAAGCAATGACACATCCTGGTGGAAGGTGTCCCTGCCCAGAGCAGGGGGCTGGAATGAGATAATCTTTAAAATCTCTTCCAACCCAAGTCATTCTATGATTCTATAATCCCATACTTCCTGGGTTTTGTTGTTGTTGGGGCTTTGTTTGGGGCTTTTTGGTTTTGTCAGCTAAGGAAATGAGTGAGGAAAATCCACTAGAATTACGTTCCAGCACAGCTCAGCATTACAGCCTACTGAGTTCTCCTCCATTTGGGAAGAGACTCAATTCACTGGTAAGTTTGACTCAGTGATGTAAACCATATGAAGTCTGAACCCTCAGGTGGAATAAATTTTCCTGCTTCTAACTGGGCAGTGGAGTTTATACATTTCTCTCAGGCAGCAAATAGATGCATTTATCCCTGCATTGCTGTGCTCCTCTTGTTAATCTCTGCTGAGTTTTTTTCTTAATGACCATCATGTCACCCTTTTCACTCTCCATTCATCTCTGTAATTAGTTCTCCCAAGGCTTGTAGCCCAGTAACTAGTTTTGAAATTTTCATTTTGTTTGCCTCTGTACTTCTCTTTATTCTAACTCTCTACATACTTTGGACACTGCTCCTTCATCATGTGCTTGGTTGAATAGCTCTCTTTCCCATCTCCAGTTTTTGGTGGGAATTTCTGTAGACTGCTACCCTTCTTTCCTTGCTGCCTTTGCACATTTTGTCTCTGGAAGGTACAAAGTTCCTCAACCACCCATGCTGAGGAGTCAGAGTCCTCCCTCTCTCCTCCAGAATGGTCTCTGTCTACTAAAGAAGTCTCACCATTTATCTTGACTTATCCTGTGACTTTATAAAATGTAATATACCTGCAAACTCCTAATCATCTGTTCATTACTCCATGTTACTCCTTCCCTTTTGCAAGCAATCTTTTGCTAGATTACAATTAATCTGGTTACAGATTATTTATTATTCTAATTACAGACAAGCCTTAGAAGTTCAGTGTTCATTCAGTTTGAACAGCTCACTGGATCCTTGCATTTGGACAGTATCTGAATGTTTGCAGATTTTTTCCCACCTTTTCTCTGCTCTCTCTAATCCGAGCATTTATTTGAGGTTTTCTACCTCATGTCTCAGTTTCTACAATACACTGTGTCAGTGACAGAATATTGGCCTGCTCTTGCCTATCCCGAATGTGACTCTGTCAGGTGTTGATTGCACAGTCCAAAGGCTGGTGACTGAAACATGACTTTCTAGAATCCAGGTGCCAGCTTTCCATGCTTGCTGGTATTGGTCACATGCTGACCCTTCACATATTTCACTGTGCCTCTCAGCCTGGTCATTTCCTATTTCTGAGATTCTATTAATTTTCAAGATACCAGCCCCAGCCTCTGGGTTTTTTTTAATCTTTCTGCACCATTATCCACTATTATTCTTGCAAATATTGCACAGCTAAGCTCTGAGGTTTCCCTTAATTTTTCAAAAAGATTTCCTCATCATCTCTGGCAAAGCTTTTCTTACAACACTGAAATGTCATCAACTTGTAGGCTCTCCTGGACTAAGATCACTCACTCCTACACCAATAATAGCTCATTGTTTGCTGTCAGACTCTGGCTCTTCTGTGCCATTTGGTGCCAGGTGTTGTCCATCAGTTGTAAAATCTCAGTGTAAGCTCTCCATGGACATGGGACTTTCTTCTCCTCATGTGTTTACACAGCACTCAGTGGCATGCAGTTTTTCCTGAGAACTGTGCTAATATAAATGGTAATAACAGTTGGTATGACAGGTTTATTTCCCTGGCAGTGCTTAATCTTAGCAAAACAGCTTTTAAAATCGATTTGGGACCCAGAAGAATAAAATAGGTGACTTGTACAAAATTTTAATTTCTGCTTCCATCATTCCAATATCTTGATTTTGCCTACTTGTTTGTAGATAGATCTCACATTGCTTGTCCCACTGAAGCTTAAGCAATGTATAGGAAAATAAATTTTAAAAAAACTTTCCTGAACTGGGGGAATTTTTTCCTTAGTCCAGGAACTCCAGAAGGGCACATGGAGTTCAGCTGAGCTGGATGTCTGTCTAGGTTCAAATCCTAAAGGATCCAAAGATTTTATCATGCTTTTTATAGGGATGTTTAATCACATACTGAAAACATGTTGAAATTGGCTAGAGATGTATCTGCCTTCACGATATTTCTTGGCTTTTTTTTCTCCTCTAGTGGATGAGGAGACGATTGAAACAGATAAAAAAAACAGGAGCATTGCACATGGGGTTTGATCCTACGATGTGACCTCTGCCTTCCTCCAAAACACAGCAGATCCTACACATGTGAGGGAAGGGATGAGCCTTCCCACTGTGGGCTGCTGCAAAGGGCACATTTGCAGAGTCCTTGGGAGGGAAGTTTTGTGGCTATGTTCAATTCTCATAGAACTACAGTCCATGGCTTTGGAAAAGCCAGCAGGCTGTCCCCTGCACTGCTGGTTGTCACCCTGATGTGGAGATCTGAGTGACTGATCAATCATTCATTACACCTGCCTAACACCTGTTCATTCTTAACACCTACCTGACTTTTTGGCACTGAACATCTGGAAGGTCACAAGCAATTTCCTGGATTTAATCTGAAGGATTGAGATTGGGGCAGAGGGATTCAATCTCCTCATCCACAGGCCTTCTCTTCTGTATAAACTGTTCTTTCCACGCTTCTCCGCACTCAGCATCAGAAGCTGCTTCCCATCATTCCCATGACCTTTGCTGTGTGTGCTCCCACTGCTCCTGCAGGGGGGTTCAGGCTCTCAGGTCCCTCTGGCAGGGAGAGGCCCATGGCACTTTGGGGCACAGGTTGGTTTTGGCACTTTGGGGTACAGCCTGGTTTTGGCACTTTGGGGCACAGGCTGGTTTTGGCACTTTGGGGCACAGGCTGGTTTTGGCAGTCTGGAGCACAGGCTGGTTTTGGCAGTTTGGAGCACAGGTTGGTTTTGGCACTTTGGAGCGCAGGTTGGTTTTGGCAGTTTGGAGCACAGGCTGTTTTTGGCAGTCTGGAGCACAGGTTGGTTTTGGCACTTTGGGGTACAGGCTGGTTTTGGCACTTTGGGGCACAGGCTGTTTTTGGCAGTTTGGGGTACAGGCTGGTTTTGGCAGTTTGAGGCACAGGCTGGTTTTGGCACTTTGGGGCACAGGCTGTTTTTGGCAGTTTGGGGTACAGGCTGGTTTTGGCAGTTTGGAGCACAGGCTGGTTTTGGCAGTCTGGAGCACAGGTTGGTTTTGGCACTTTGGGGCACAGGCTGTTTTTGGCAGTCTGGAGCACAGGTTGGTTTTGGCACTTTGGGGCACAGGCTGTTTTTGGCAGTTTGGGGTACAGCCTGGTTTTGGCAGTTTGAGGCACAGGCTGGTTTTGGCAGTTTGGAGCACAGGCTGGTTTTGGCAGTCTGGAGCACAGGTTGGTTTTGGCAGTTTGGGGCACAGGCTGTTTTTGGCAGTCTGGAGCACAGGTTGGTTTTGGCACTTTGGGGCACAGGCTGGTTTTGGCAGTTTGAGGCACAGGCTGGTTTTGGCAGTCTGGAGCACAGGTTGGTTTTGGCACTTTGGGGCACAGGCTGTTTTTGGCAGTTTGGGGTACAGCCTGGTTTTGGCAGTTTGAGGCACAGGCTGGTTTTGGCACTTTGGGGCACAGGCTGGTTTTGGCAGTTTGGAGCACAGGTTGGTTTTGGCACTTTGGGGCACAGGCTGTTTTTGGCAGTCTGGAGCACAGGTTGGTTTTGGCACTTTGGGGCACAGGCTGTTTTTGGCAGTTTGGGGTACAGCCTGGTTTTGGCAGTTTGAGGCACAGGCTGGTTTTGGCAGTTTGGAGCACAGGCTGGTTTTGGCAGTTTGGAGCACAGGCTGGTTTTGGCAGTCTGGAGCACAGGTTGGTTTTGGCACTTTGGGGCACAGGCTGTTTTAGGCAGTTTGAGGCACAGGCTGGTTTTGGCAGTCTGGAGCACAGGCTGGTTTTGGCAGTTTGGAGCACAGGCTGGTTTTGGCAGTCTGGAGCACAGGTTGGTTTTGGCACTTTGGGGCACAGGCTGTTTTAGGCAGTTTGAGGCACAGGCTGGTTTTGGCAGTCTGGAGCACAGGCTGTTTTTGGCAGTTTGGAGCACAGGCTGGTTTTGGCAGTTTGGGGCACAGGTTGGTTTTGGCAGTTTGGGGCACAGGCTGTTTTTGGCAGTTTGGGGCACAGGCTGTTTTTGGCAGTTTGGAGCACAGGCTGGTTTTGGCAGTTTGGGGCACAGGCTGGTTTTGGCAGTTTGGGGCACAGGCTGGTTTTGGCAGTTTGAGGTACAGGTTGGTTATCTGAGAAAAGGCAGTAGTCAAAGCCCTGTTAGCACCAGTTAGAGGGCATTCTTCCATGGGAAGCTTTTCTCAGCAGAGAAGGAAGATGTGGTGACCTCTCATTTGCTGCTGTCACTGCCAGGACTTTGCAGCAGTTCATGGAATAAGTGATGATTTCACCTTCAGTGTTGCAGAGCTGCAGCCCAGGCAGCAGGAAACAAAGGCATTTATAACTGGGAGCAGCATTCTGCCAGGTTTGATGTCTTCTGGTCAATGAGAGGAGGTGGAAAGCCTTGCCCTGAGATGGAGCTGTGTGATCCTTCCATGTCAGTGAGGAATCATGGAGCATTCCAGCTGCACCACCAGTGGAACCACCCTGACAGATGGATGGTCAAAAGCCCTTTTTTTGGGGAAGGTCTGCAATGATACATAAATCTTCTGGCCTGGCCTGGTTTATTTTTACCTTTAATCCTGAAGAATTCCTGTCTGATATTCTAACCTTGTTTTCTGATGCTTTATTAGAACTAACTTGCAAAACCTTTTTCCAGTATGTGTGGAATCCTGAGCTCAGCTCTTCAATAAAAGCTGCCTTTTTAACTCTTTTGCACCTTCTCTTAGTTGATTTTTCTATTAAGGTAATAAAGTATCTAAGGAAAATATTGGAAGGAACAATATGCTCTTTTTCCTTTTCTGTAAAATAGAGGGGCTTGAAATGTAAAGCACCTAATACAGGACATTAACCTAGGAAAAAAGCATCTAAGACCCGTGAAACTCAGAAACAAAAATTAAGATATTATCTTAGAATCTTTTTTTTTTTTTCCAGATTCCCTAACTTTGGCTTATTTCTTTTACAGTCTGAAGAGAGTCACATATATAACTTTCAAGATTAAAAAAATAAACAACCTATAATTAATGCAGCTAATATTCTAGTCAAGAATGTAAGGCTGCATAACCACAGCTGTCATAAAACACAACAGAGCCCAAGTCAGGTCTTGTCCTTTATGGCAGTGGGAGAAGAGAATACTCAGTTCTCAGTGATTATATATCAGTTTCCTACCCTCTCAACCATAAATAAACACCATCCTTGTTGGTACTTGCTTACTAATATACTACTTTCTAGTATGGTTGTCTTTCCTCTGCCCCAGAATATCTATATTCTTTCTTGGATGTCCATTATAGAAGTTTTAAAAATTCTGCACTGCCTTATTTAAAACCCTTGACTGCAGATATCCCCCTCTCCCAGAGAACTGACAGCCTGTTATAAGCAGGCCTGTATGATGACAGATATGTGATTATATTTAAATAGCCCTGTCATAAAAAGCATTTTCTGGATTATTTTTTTCCCTTAGCTTGATATTTAAGAGGTTGCACTATGTTTTCTGTGCTGTTAATTAAAACTTTCTGCAGCGTGACGAAGGAATTAAAAGCCCTGAATTAAACATGTAGGTACCATTTATGCTGCAAAATAAACATGGAAAAAATGGGGGAAAAAATCTGTAATGCGTCTATGAGAGCTTCTCATCATGGCAAAAAAAGTCCTAGTCTGCTCAAAGAGCAGATGTATTTGGATCCGACTTCCAAAGAAAGGCTCCTGCTGCTAATCTCTGTGTCCTGCTGCTTGAACTCATCAGCTTCAGAGATGATAAGAATATGTTGTTATGCAAACTATCAAAGTTTATTTACACAGCTTCTTAAAACACATTCTTTCAGTGGTATGGCCAGGTGGTTAATGCTGATTGTCAGATTTTTATGGATGCCAGCTTGGTAGTACACATCCTCCACCCTATAAGCAAGATATTGTCTGCTGTACAATGCTCTGTCATCCTAAATCTCAGGGGTTAACACGCTCTCATCTTTAATCTCTTGGAATTCTTCTTTTCCTTTGATTTTAAAACATATGAACATTTTCACAGAGCAAATCCTCAATAAACACAATGAAAAAAAAAATCAAATAACCTAAGCAGCTTTAAGTTTAAAATTAAATTATGTATCAAGCAGGAATCTGGCAGTGCAGTGCTAGTCTACCATAAAGTCTTTCATCCATGCAAATCCTGTGAGCACTTTACTGCTCCCAGATTGTCAGGTGAGCTCTCTGTTCTAAATATTTTTAAGTGGCTTAAGCACTTAAGCACTCAATTCTGGGATTCCCAACTTAATGTTTCCTCAAAGGAGCTAATTTACAAAGGATGGCTGTTCATCTCCTGCTATCTATAAACTGAGGCAGCAATTTAACTGCAAACCCTTTATAACAGCTGGGATTTGTCAGGTCTTCTATATTTTAAAAAACTTTGCTTCTGCATGGGATATAAATCACAGAATAAAATGTATGAGGGAAAATGGGAAATGGAGATACCACCTTATAGGCAAAGGAAATACTGAAGATTTATTGTCAGTGATTTTCTTAAATCTGCTTTTACAGCCAAGGCAATAGTTTCCAGAATGGAAAAATGGCTGTGGTTTTCACATTCATAGGTCAGCAGTTTGTGGGGGACCTTTGAAGAGCTCAGACTCAAACTAAAGGGCACTGACAGTAATGAAATGTCTCCCAGTGAGCACCAAACTGCCAGGAGCTGCTGGAAATCACCACCACAGGGAGGGTTTGTGTTGGAACCCTGGATGCTGAGAATTTTAAACTTTCTGTGCTGAAAGGCACAGACCCACAAGAGAATACTACATTTGACCTGAGGCCGTGGAGAAGGCTTCCAAAATTGAATGATAGCACTGGGATTATGGGTGTGGAGTTAGAATAGAAGTGTGTAATATCACAGGGTGGAAAACTTAGAATTTAAGGTTTTAGAATATAGCAATATATAGAGAGCTAAGATGAAGGTTTTAGGGCACTGGCTGGTCCTTCTTCACCTTCTTCTTCACGGGTTTGGGTGGTGTTTTGTAATTGGACAGAAAAGTCTGCATTGCAGGACATGAGTGATTGGTTATTGGGTTAAAAGTAAAAATAATTTAGGTATCATTACTTAATTGGATAGTTTAGCCTTAAAAGACCTTGTAGAGAAAGATAGTTAGCCATTTTGTAACTTGTTAGTAGAATGCTGTAGAACTCACAACTTGTGGGACTGTAATATAGATAAGAAATAATAAACATTTGAGTCTGAACACAAAATATCTCAAGTGCTTCAATCCTGACCTTGACAGAGGCAGAAAAGAAGTTAAAGAATTGACAGGTTTGGTGTCACCCTACCCCTCACCGAAGTGCTGAATGTGACAGCGAGAGCTCTGGTGAGTGGTGAGAACATCTCTGAATCAGTGTCACAGGGATCAAGCGTTAACTGGAGCTCTCAACACATCAGGACAGCATTTTGGAAAGAAAAAATAAAAAATTCTTATGTCTAAGTCAAGTTACAGCAACCTAAAAAGATCAGTTGGACATTTTGTGGCCTGTGTCACCAACAGGGTTATCTGAGTGAAGGTCACAGTAACTCAGACTACTTTATGTTTGCTGTGAACTAGAAAACCACAGCCTCAAGGGGCAGGAATAACAGAAACAAAGTCAGCTGAATGGATTTGTGAATTCTAGACACCTTGGAATCCAAAAATTATTTTCACTTCACTGTCTCTTTTGATATTACTTCCCCTAATAATGACAAGTCCCTCAATACTGTATTGCTTTCCAGCTAAAGCTTGACCTTTGCTGCCTTTTCTTCTTCAACAAGTGACACCGATAAAATTATACAGCAGACAAAAAGGCAAATAAATAATCCAGCTATGAAATACTTATATTGGAGCTGTGGAGAAATATATATTGGATATGACATTCAGGAATTGATTAAATCACCACACTTGCAATTCTCCAGTGAAAGACTACAAACAAAGTTTGCAGAGAGTTTGCAGCAGATACGTAGCAATATCCATGAACAGTAAAACCAAAACTTCTGAGAGTGTGTGTGGCATTTTGGAGGACAGAAACATTCACAGAATATTAGAATATTTCAAGTTGGAAGGGATAATATTGTGAGTTTCATTTATACAGATACCATTCTCAATCAGTTTACATCTACCAAAACTCTGCTTGTTCAGAAACCAGACATTTGTTGGCCGGAAGATTTCCAAGTAGGGAGCAAACAGGAATTGTCCACTTCACAGCTATATAATACCCTTTATAGGTAGTGTCAGTCTGTTCTCAGTGGTCATGCAGCCAGGCTCCAGAAATATGTCTTCAAAGCTGACTGGCATTTGGCTGAGTGCAGAAAGGAGAAATACTGAGGAAATTGGGAAGGGAAGTGCCTCCCAGCAGGTCTTTCCAGAACTGAGTTAAAGCATTGTGCTGAAAAGACAATAACAGACATTTTTATGCAGTACATTTCATCCCCAGATTTGGTTCATCTTGAATAGCTGCTCTCACAACTGGGGCTGTTCTGTGGATGAGAGGACTGTCCCTCTCTATTCTGAACCAGAAAGAATGTGCAGAAAGAAGAGATACACAAATTAAATCCAGCCAACATTTTCATTATTTATGTTGGGAAGGTGAAAGACAGAGCAGACTTTCTAGGCTATTTTGGTAACTGGAATGATTTAAAAACGTGGCTAGGCAACAGTGTGTACAGTCCTTAGGCTGTTCTGCCAGCTCATCTAAGTCATCATCTGCAGCATCATTTGCTGTTTGGTTACTAGAAATCCTCGGGGCTGAGCACTTCAGTCATGCTGCAGCATTCCAAATCATTTCAGCTGGGTTTTTCCGTTTAGCACCCAAGGACATATGCCCACAGAGAATATCATTGGGTGAGCAACTTCATTTGCCTTTGTGCTCTGCTCCTGGGGCTGGACTGAGGATGCAATGCCCAACCTGTGCTGGATGCACATCAGCTGAAGAGAGGAGTCACTGGAGCTGCAAGGTCCTGCAGCTCGTTATGGCTTGGGTGCGACAGTGGAAGCTGAAAATCTTGGCTACTGTGACAGGGAATGAGCAGCAGAGAGGCAAGAGCCTGGGCTCCTGATTTCCAGATCTCCATACACTTTCAGGAAAGGCCAATGGTACCTAAATGAGACCCTCTCCTCGAGCAGGGCTGGGCTGTTGGGCCAGTGCTGCTGTCCCAGGAGGAGGGGAGCTCCATCACCTCAGTGCTGTGGCCCTCACAAACACATGTGGGTGCCTAAACTTGAATGTAGAGATTTCTGCAGCCAAATCTGGACATGGTGTTCAGATTCCTCTGGGCTGGGCACTGGGGTGCAGGCAATCTGGTTGCTCTCCAAGGCCTGACTTACACAGCACCTGGGTCGCAGTCTGAATTTCACCCTTAAGCACAAGTCCTCATTTCAGTGTTCTCTGAAGTCTTCCTTGAGCTTTTAAACCTTTGCCCTGAAAAGATATTATCTTGATAAGATACATGATTTAATAACCCTTTTAAAAATAATAAGGAAGAAAAAAAATTGAGAACCCAAGTTGTGCACACTAAGGTCAAATACTCAGCTCCTTCTCCAAACTGAGCTCATCGCACTTGGAAAATTCAGGACATAGCAGTGTTGGTCCAGCTTTCTTTTGAAGCATTTTAATCTGATGTCCAAAACAAAGCAGTAAATTAGATGAACCAGTCAGCTGAAATTCGATGTCTTTAGCTGAAACTTGGCCAGCTCAGTTATAGATTTTTTGGGGGTTTTATGACTATTTGGCTTTTTTACTTCTGTCTGTGCCTTTTTTTCTTCTTTCTCCTTCTTTTCTTCTGAAAAATATACTTTCCATTACAAGGAGCCCAAGAAAGCACCACCTTACTAGCTTCTCTAATGCAGCCATTTTATTTAAATATTCTAGACACTAGAGACATTTTCTATTAAACTTAACAGTTTTCTTTCTTTTTGTCATTGGAACATGGTTTTAAATGTAAAAGTGTTTTGTTTCTGAGGTGTGTGGAAATGAGTGTAATGTGGAAATTCACTTTGCTGAAATGAAGCTAAACAAAGCATTAGAAAAGATACAAAAGAACATGATCCTGATCAATGCAGGGGCATCTACTTCATTTCCATTGCTGAGTTCTGGCACCAATGAAATTAGTTTTTCTCCAGGTAAGACCAGGTAGATCTTACTTCTAACAGTGAATAATATAGTATATTTTGAAGATTCAAGTTTTACCAGAGCAAGTTTTGGGAGTCACTTCACATCAAAGTTAGCATTACAATTTTTAGGATTACCAAGGAAGTTTTTATGCAGCTGATTTGTTTCCTTTCCTTTTTCACCTGGGCCGCATAGTGATGATACCAGCGCTTTAATAAGCTCTGTGTGCTGTTTGCTCATGACATTTGGAATATTACATCTCCACTTTACTTGTGGGTCATTACCATCTTGAGAGAAATGGCATGGCCAAAGGTTCTTGGACTGTCACTCTATTCTCCATCCTCAGCTGGTTTGCGAGCAATGCTGACTGCCAGGGTTAGTCAGAGCTGCTTAGAAATTGTGAAACTGCTGCTCTTTCTCTGGCTTCTGGATTTGCTGGCTTGTTGCTAGCAATTCCAAAGAATCCATGGTTCTCCAGCCCAGACAGAAATATTTGCCTCTCTTCTTGAACTTGCCATGATTTCTTCTCAAATTTCCTTCAATGTCAGTAAGGGAAGCAGAAACAAACAAACCAAAAATATGAGCTTTACAACTTTTCTTGGGAGGAAAAATCAGCTAAGGCAGCTTTCTAAGGAAGCAGAAACCAAGCTGAAATTGGCTTTCTTAAATTCAGCTTTAAGGCTTGACCTTCAGTTCTTTAGGCCACATGAACACCAACAACATTTCTATAGACATTTGGTTCCAAATAAAAACCCAAAAGAATAACAGCATACAAAGAAATCATCATGTGGCTACAAAGGAAAGTTTGAATTTCCCAGAATCATGCATTTGAAAGGTTTCCTGGGAGAGATATTATTCTATTCTTATATCTCTATATCGAGTGAGTGAGAATTAGATGTTGTATCCTTTCATTCTTACGGTCATTTCTTAATCCAGATGGAATCGCAATCTTATTTATTACATTGAAAATACAGAATAGCCCCACTAAACAAAATAGTACAAATACTATTCCTTTTGTGTACAAAACATAATAATCACTGCAGTAATGGTGTGTATATGTCTTAGTTTATATGCAGATGTGTCCTTCACATCTCCTTAAGTATTTCTTCAAGTATTAGTGCATCAAAATCCAGCTGTATCCTGGGTATGGCTCTCTCAGAGGGGTGTACCTTGGGCACTGAGCTGTGGAGGGAGAAAATAACTGTCTCTCAAAAAGAAAGGTTTTAACAGAGCTCAGAATGGAATCCTTATCTCCTTTCCAGCCCTTCCTTTTATTGTTGCACTTTTTTTCTTTCCCTGACTCATGGAACAAAAGCTATATAGCTTAATGCAGATCTTATCTTCTTTAGCTAGCCCTGAAACAGCAGCTCCACAAAGCCAGTGTCCTTTACACAGCCCAGAGTGACTCATTAGCTGTGTCAAGGGCTGTTTGCTCTTCTGATCTGCTCCTCCACAGAGCTGCATCCAGAAGCCTGTTTGCACATAGGATTCCTGCCCTCTGTGTATTGATTGCTCCAAATAAAAGCACTTCCTCCCCCTTTCTCTTGCCTGCCAGAGCTGGTGTGCTCCAGCTGTGAGGTTGCTCCTGTCCCTGCTGGTGGCTCACCAAGGCTCCAGCAGGAGCAGGCAGGTGGCCCATGAAGGTGGGAGGTTTGCAGTGCCATTTCAGAATATCAGCAGTTGTAAGAGATATCTGACATCCATTTGGGAACTGGGACAGGCCCATCCCGTCGGTTTTCCATCTTAAAGCCATCTGTAACTTTCCAGAGTGAGCTTTTGTTTTCCTGGGAGAGCATCCAGCCCGTGCCCACGCCAGGGCTCCTTGGCTCATGTCTGTGTGTTTGAAGGGATGGCTGCTTCCATCTAAAGGAGCAATCCCCCCCCTGCCATCACTGGACAACATGCAAATGTAGTAAATGAGAGTGTTGAGGATAATCTGCTAATGGGGAACCGACTCCATGTTTTTGCCCTATCAGTCTTTTTACCAGAAATGTATGAATCCACACGAAGAAAATGCTACCCTTTGTGTGAGTCATAGAGAATGATTAAAATCAGATTTTTTTGACTGAGATGCAACTCTATAAACATCAACAAAATGGACAAGAGCAAGTAGAGTTTGATAGGAGGAGAGAGACCTGCCTCTTTCTCCATCACACTGCAACTAAACTTGGTTCAATTTTTTCTAGTTTATCAAAGTTCAGCCTAAGGCTTTAGAAGTTCAAACACTCATATGATCTTTCTCCCTTCCTTACTCTAAGAAGTCCAGACTAGTTATTACATGCTATTTTTGTTCTTGGTCCATCTCTCTAGAGTTTGAGTAGGAAACCTGCAGCAGCACCAGATGGATTATTTCTCCTTTTACAGCTTTTTTTCTGTGTATGTGTTTGGTGACTCCAAAGTTTGAAAAAGAGAACTCACCCTCCCATTACTCAGCAGCAATTCCCAGTGGGCAGACTGTTAGAGATGAAATAGCAAATCACAAGCACTGTATGGAGATTTAAAAGAGGAAACTTAAAAGCTGTATCATTTGATTAACCTCTGTGTCTCACATTTGAAAATTAAAGATAATTATGTTTACTTTCATGTAAGCCTAGAAATAATTCTCTGAGAATTTGAAAGCCCAGAGCATTGTCATTTACTTAGAGCTTAGATTCCTCTATGCAGTTTTTAATATGTTATACACAAACCCATGTATTAACTGGTTTTGGATATCTGCAATATAGATCCTTATTTTTACCATACCCTTTTCCTCCCACTGTTCTACAGCTTCACCGTTGAACAAGCCTGGGATGAAAAGCTGATGGTTTAGTTCCACACTATAATTAAGTGATGGCTAAAGTCAAGTCCCTGATTTTCCAGACACTCTTTTCTTTTTTTTTTTCTTTTCTATTCGTTCCACTGACTATGAAGAATAGAAATAGAAATCTGTTCAGGTGAACAGAATTGTCTGAAACAAATTACTTTAATGATGATGCCTTTTCCACGAATCAATGATGCACATTAAAGATTCAGAATGCACTTTAGAGCAATCCAAAATGTGGAAAATAGCAAGATACCGGTGTGATCCCCCTTTAAATTATAGATTGAGAATTAGATTCTACTTCCAACCATGCAGGTGCAAATCCATTAATTTCAGAGCAGCTTCTGCAGGTTGACTTTGAAAAATATGTGAGCAATAGTTTAGTTCTCTTTTTCTCCACTCCATATTTATTTATTTATCTGTATGTTGGAAAACCTGTAGAAGCTTTGACACAGTTTTCAACCATTCTGATAGACCCCAAAGAAATTCTAGGTAGTTTTTAAATGCACACTAGAAAATCAAACCTGTTCTTAACACTCCCTTCCTGCATCCTTCTGAATCGATGAAGCATAGAATTTTTTACCTTTTTTAGGCACAACAGAAGGACACACCTAAATGATGCATTGCTGGTGAAGGAAGAGATATAACAAAAAATTTTGACACTTCTTTGGACAGATCCTCAGCTGTGGTAAACCGATAAAATCAGTCAGAAGTCGACACATACCTCAAGGGGAGATCTAAGTCACATGCTTTACATCTGAGGAGGTCTTTGTACAGGGTAAAAATGCATGCTGATCTACCATTTCAGAGGTAATAAAATTGAGTTATAAAGATTTTTGAGCATTTCCCTCCAAAATTAAAAAGGGACTAGAGGGAAGAAAGACCAGGAGTTCCATTTTTATAAATTTAGAGCAATTTCTGTCATGAGAATTAACCTGGTGTGGGGTTCATAGACCTTATTTTGCCAGACTTTACTTCCATGAGTGCAGCAAAGGGAGTTTTCAAGCAGCTTAATGAGGTTCCTGGCCTGCAACTTCTAAGGAAATAAAACCCATGATTTTTGCATTCCCTTATGCAGTGAGTACCAGACTCCTCCATCCTCAGACAGCACAGTCTGTATTTGCAAGAATTTGCAGATAGATTTAGATAAATTTGTCTGAGTAACAAAATAACATGAGGATTAAGAATTGCCTATAAAATGTGAGCTTTGGTAATAAACCAGGATGTGTGGGAGTTCTGCTCTAAGGCAGCAGTATGTCTTGAGTCAAGGAGTCTCAGTGAATAAAACCCTCTCAGCATGGTATTAAATGAAGTTCTTGCTAATTTTGGCTTGGCTTGTGATGGATGGGAATACATTAATTTTCCATAAGCAGGAAAGCCCTGTGTGTTTTCTTTTCGGTAGTAATGGAAGTGAAAATACTTTTAGAGGGCTTTGAGGAGGCAGAGGGAGAGAACAGAGATCTGCCAGCACTTTTTCAGCTGCCCTTTCTGCTGAAAACTGTCCAAGTAAAGGATGAAGTTCACAGAAATGAATGGAAAAGACCACTACAACTGTGTTGTCTTGCACAAATTATTTTTTCCTCTGAGCTTCATCCTTCTGCTATCAATGGAAGCATTCCAGATAATGTGATTTTAAAGGGAAAAAGATGTAAACATTTTGCTTTGGTATGCCAGAGACAGGCTTAATTATCTGGAGATTTGCTGGATATGTCTGCAAACCATTATAGGCTGAACTAAATCCTTTTGAAAAGCCAGGTCTCATTCTTCTTTACTGTTCTTTGCATCTAAACACCCTGATAAAACGTACATATTTGTGTTTATTAGGCAAGTTCTGCAATCTCTTTGTTCCTTTTTTTCTGTGGCCCTTTGTACTCAGGGTGTGCAGTGTTTGATGAAGTGGCACTGCCCTGCTAATGTTCCTCCAGCGGCACAACCGGCTTCTGAAGAGTCCAACTGAAGTAATTATTTACATCCTTTTGTGTTGCAAAGACAACCTGAATATAATGGAGGGGGTTCCTCCTCCCCAGGGTCTATCTAGGTAGAAACACTGAAGTGGCTGAGTGCTTGATGAGAAGAAATACAACTTGAGAAGCATGAACTGTCCCACTCCACCTCAGCCAGGCATGGGTTCTGAAGGCTAATAAAACTCCCCTTTTTTGTGGGGGCACTCTGCTGATCACAGATGAATGGAGCTTTCAGCTCCCACCTGCTCTCTTTAGGGTGGGGGTCTGTGTTATTGAAGCTGAAGAGCTCATCCAATCATTATCCATATTTTCTTCACAATTTCTGTCTGCGAAAAAGAAAGTATAACTGAAAATAACATTTCAAAAACCTGAGGCTGAAAGCAAGTGATACTCAAGCTCAAGTGAGAAATTAACCTGATTTCTGAAGGGCTGTTTCTGGGCTGCTCCTGCTGCTGCCTTTCTCCTGCATTTCACAAGAAGACATCTTATTTCAGGAGAATCCTCACGTTGATGAGCATCTGCAAACAGTTTATTTATGTCAGAAACCAGACAAGGATGAACTTGTGCCCAAGTCCCTATTTATACCCCCATTTATGTTCTAAAGAAGTCCTCAGATCAGAAGATGAGCCTTTATCTTTCTTTTCTCTTTCATTACAGAAAGCAAATTGAAAAGAAGGTCAATATAAAGATTAAGAAGTCAGGATCAGTCTGAGATATCTTCTTGAAATCTGTTTACGCCTGCATTACTCTGTACATACGAAGTGGTGTTTAAATTCCAGGTTCCTATTAAGGCTTTTTAGAGAAAACAATGGAATTTCACAAGCTTTGGAGCTTATGCGCTCCCAAATTGCTGGAACCTGACAAACTAAGAGGTGGAAACCTATTCCTGGATTTGTAGATGTGGATTTGAGGCTGCTTTTCTATCAGCCACCAGCCAAAGCTGATGGTGCTTGGTGGTCTGGTTCAGGCCTGTGTGCTGTGCAAGTCAGGAGAGTGCACACTCTTCTCTGGAAAGCAGACATCAGTTAAAAGAGACTCCTTTGGTTTCTGCTGGAGAAAGCCACACTGTCAAGTAACCACAAACTGTTCAGCTCACTGTGATTTAATTCTTTTGCTAAGAAAAACAGTTTGACCATCTATATTCCTACCTAATGGTTACTGGCCATGCTTAATTTTGAATTTTAGCCATGTGCTATTAATTCTAGTACCATCCTGGATTTCCTGGTCTGTCACTTACTGTTCTCACTGAAATGTGGCCATGCACAGCAAGCCAACTAAAATGTGACTGTGACACAGCCAGGCTGGCTGACTCCCAGGATTTCCCTGGCCTTGCTCACGTCTACTCCACTGCCTTCAACTTGCAGGTTTCTCTTCATATTATTTATTGCTGCTGAGGGTTAGTTAAAAGGCAATTTCTGCTTAGGTCTAACTCTCTGAATACACAGTCAAATCTGGGATAAACCTTCTGAGGTAAGTTAGTAAGTTTAAAAACAACACACAGCTTTTTACATCCCTCTCCTCCCCATGTACTTTACAAGTCAGCTTCACAACTACAATAAGTTTTTCAACCCCAGAGAGTGAAGCCCTCAGCACTGGCTGTGTTGATTAACACTTAGCTTGTGAGGAGAAGAGAGCCCTTGCAGACAGAGCCTCTTCTGCAGGAACATTTTCCATTGCTGATCTCCTCCTGCGTGCTCCTACTGCCAATGACACACGGCCCCTCATCTTTCCAAGCCATTTTACTTTGTTTTCCTCAAACAAAATGATCTAAGAGTGGCAAGGGTGTGCTTTTGCAGTAGTCTCTGGAAAGGCTTATTGCTGCCATCTGTCTCAGCTCAGCTTAACCTCCACTCATGTTCTGCAGCATTATTGGTGCCATTTACTCTGTAGTGAAGTACAAAGTCTTTTCACCCAGTATCCCAATTCTAAAAGAAAGTTAGAGGAAAGTGGTTTAATCATGTGCAAAATAAAGTAGCAATATTTTGGGGATGCAAACTTTTTTTTTATTCCCCTTTGAAATAATTTGTGAAGAATTGAGTTTATTAAATTTTCTCTTTTGAGACATTTATTTTTAAATACTGTTTTAGCAAAGTAGGCTTTTTCAAAAGGGTGAGTTTGATTTGGAAAGCATCAAAATTAAAAAATGTTTCACTATTTCCAAGAGGAAACATTTCATTTAAAAACCTGTCAAAGGAAAATGTGGTTACATTTAGTAAAAAAGCTCCGGTCAGCTTTTTCAGCTATGAAGTAAAATCTAAATCAATACAAGTTACAGTCCCCCTAAAAGTCATCTCCCCCAGAAATAGGTGTTGACTGTCTGATACCTCAGCCACCATCCTCTGAAGCTTTACACTCTTGTTTTACAGCTCTCCCAGTTGTAAATCAGAAGCAGGGACAGAGTGGATCCCTGCACTCCACAAGATTTCTTCTCTTTCCCTCCCTCCTCAGCCTTTGTAAGCACTGGCACACTCAAGGCAAGTGCCTGCCCTCCCTCAGCCTCTCTCTGTGCCACCAAGGCTCAGAGGTGCAAATTCAGTGTCTCACACTCCCAGTGGGTTGTGCAGGGAGGAAATTGGGTGGCTGCAGTAACTGGAGGAGTGATGAGCGGGCAGCCGTGGAGGCACAGGTCTGCTGCTCTTACACCTGCCTGGGATGGGACCTCCTGGCAGCCCAAACCTCACTCCTCTCCTGGCAGCTCTGTCTGCCCACCCTAATAGGAGGTGACAGGGCAGTTCAGTTTTCCTGCCCTTTTTCCTTCAGCTCCTCTGCTAAAAGTGCATCTTTGATAAAAATCTTCTGTAATACAGCCAGCCAGCCATTAAGAATTAATGTAAATCCAACAAAGCCTCAGAGATGAAAACAACTCTTGACCATAAGGAAAGGGGGTGGCATCCAAACCGCTGCCCTGGCAGCACAGTCTCTGGGAAATGGGAGCCTTGTTTCCCAAATGTAGTGACTGCATGGCCACCAAATGCCTTCCTGCTTGAAGTATCTGCTGCTGCACTGTTGCTGGAGGGGCAGGATAAGGGTAAATAAGAACAATGGGAAAATGGGCTCTGAGGACCAGCAACACTGCTCCTTTTCCTCTGTGGAACAAATTTTTCAGTTAAAATTAAAAGCCCAGACTTGTTTTCATTTTCTTTTCTTTTTAACTAGCAAGAATCTCAACATACAGCAGAAAGTTTCTCACCCTGACCCCCAGTGCAATCAGCCCCTTGCCATGGGGGGCTGGGTAGGCAGACACAGCATCATTCCAGTAAATTTCTCATTAACAAGCAACTAAATGCACCAGGTCTGCTTGAAATGCAAATTATGTCTCTGTGATTCACTGACACTGGTGACAGTTTTCTCTCAGCTCAGGTTAGGTCTTCCCACTTGTTCAACTCGTACTGCAAAAGCACTCAAAGTGAGCTACAGTCAGCTGTAAACATCAGAGCTGAATAAAGTCTTGCAAGAAAAATAAAATAAAATAAAATAAAATAAAATAAAATAAAATAAAATAAAATAAAATAAAATAAAATGGATTTTAGAGGAAGAAGTAGGGTCTATTGAAGACTTGAATTCACCCATGATCCTACCATACTGCAGAGATCATATTTGTCCACTTCTTTTCCTTTATCTGCCTCGTGTATGTAGATGGCAAGATCTCCAAGACAGAGGGGGAGTTTAAAAGCTGAGGGTGTGGTACCTGCACAGGGGGCTCTAGTCTTCACTGGTCCAGCAACACTTGTGGGAAGGGGTGACTGAAAATTAAATCAGAAAAAGTGAGAGAAAAGAGATTGGGCATTTAAGAATGGTGAAGTGCTGGAAAGTACATGTGGAGTTGAGTTCTAGCTTTGTTAGACTGACTAAAATGCCAGTATTCAGACAGAAACACAGGAAAACAAGAGGTAGCTAAGGACTGCAGAAACGTTGGGAATGGTGAGTCTTGTTCCATGCTCTTATCCTTCACAGCACTTAAAAACCCATTCTCTGAGTTATTTATCCACAAGAAATAAAATATTTTGTTTAACGGACTGATCAGATCTTGGACAACATAGAAATGTGGGGGATTGGGAAATCAAAGAATGAAATGAAGGGCTGCAAAGAGGACACTGTTTTTTTTCCACAACACCCGATTGTCTCAGCCCTGTCCCAGCCCATGCAGGCACTTGCTGTTCATTTTGCTGGAGGTAGGAGAGCAGGACTGTACCTGTTTCTGTTTGAAGTTGCTAAGTTATGAAATCACAGGTTCCACAGCAGACTCAGGGATGAGTAGGCTTTGCTTCCACCTCAAAAGAGCCATGCAATAGTCACAAGAAGCAGCAGCTCCACAGTGGCCTTGCCAGAAAAGGTAAAGGAAAAAGAAGAATTCAACCACACCTGGCCGACATGGACAAACCTGTGCAGTTCTGCCTGAGCAGTCTTTCTGCCAGCAGATATATTTGTGTAGAGCAGTTTAGATCAAGGAAGCATGGAGACATTAGAATCACAGAATCATGGAATTGTTAAGGTTGGAAAAGACTTCTAAGTTCATCAGTTATTCATCTCCATGCTCACCACTAGCCCACATCCTCCAGCGCCACATCCACACTTCCAGGGATGGTGACTCTACCACTTCTCTGGGCATCCTGTTTCACTGCTTAACAACCCTTTCTGTGAAGAAATTTTTCCTAACATGCAATCTAACCCTCTGCTGGCACAACTTGAGGCCACTTCTTTGCTACATGGAGAAGAGACTGACGCCCACCTTGCTACAACCTCCTCCCAGGTAATTGTAGAGAGCAATTAGGGATCCCTCAATAAAAGTGCCTATAAACACTGAGTCACAGAGTAGCCTTTTTGCAGTTCCCATAGCTTTCTATCATATCAATTTTGATTCAAAGTGACTTATTTTTCATAATAATACATGAGAAGGAAAAAAGACAAGGGCACATTGTGTATTTTAAAACCACTAGGAATGTCAGATAGATATTTTACACTTTTTCTGGAGATTTCTGGAAGAATTAAATTGTTCCTTTTCATCTGTGGATGTAGTTATCCTTCTAAGAGGAATCCAGGTACCACCTCCCTAGAAACAGACTAAAGATAAACCTAGCCTTATACTCACCAATTTAATAACTTTCAGTGCATTGCCTTTTTAGAGGATTATTACCATCATACTTAGCTTAATTTAAAACATTTTTCAAATTAAAGTCTAATCAAAGTGTCTTTGCATCTAACCAGAATATTCTCTGTAGGAAGCTTGCTGTTTCAGTACCTGGAACAATGGAAAACATTTAAACTGGTACCCTTGTTTCACAATGAGACTGCTCTTAGGTCTGGGATGCAGAGTCTTCTCAGGAGAGTTGTAGCAATGCTCTGGTAATAAAGAGGGAAAAACCCTGCTGAAACATCTGATGCTTCTGGGAAGAGCTGCATTACATAAGTTGTTTTCTCCAGACCGTTTCAGTCTCTCCATATTTTTGAATGACTAAAGAGATCCATCATGTAAGAAAGTTTCCTGATAAGCTACTCAACAAGTTATCACACTCCTTCAGCATGCTATTAGAAATGGATGGTTCACTTCTACAGCTCACTGGCATTTGCTGCTCCTGCTGAGAGATTTCTGACAGTCTTGTAATAATAAAAGACTCGTGTGGATGTTCAGCTAGTGTAAGATAGGGCAATAGCAACTTTTAGCTGAGACAAGCTTAATAAAGTCACAGTTTTTCAGGTTTCAGAGCAATTGGATATCACATTACAAACTGCAGCTGGAGCCTTATCTAAAATTGGGAATGGGGCACCTTTCTGGCAAGTTCTGCAGTAAACACTCCAGTAATTCATTGGTGCTATTCTGGTCTCTTGGTGTGAGTCACCAGGCACACTGGTCATACCTCTGTACACGAGCAAAGGTGAAGCAGAATACTGAATAACTGAATAACGTGCATGGTTAAATTTAGTAAAAGATTCCATTTCACGCTGTTACTCAGAAAAACTCCTTTACTTTGACAGCAATCTTGGGAGGCATGTCCAGAATTTTGTGTATTCACTTGAATACCTGCAGGTGAAAAACAAGTGACCACACCTGGCAGTGCTGATTCACCTCTGTGATTCTGTGTTCTCCTTTAACTAATTTAGACATGCAAGGAAGTGCCTCATCTGCATCCAGGCGAAGCAAAGGTGTTTGGACACCTGTTTTTTGAGATCTGTGGGAGTTATAGCATGCTAGGTAATGCACCATCACATGAATTGGCACACGTTGCCCAGGACTTTGAGCGGTCTGGATCAGGTTAGGTGTCAGAGGCAGGCAGATTAGGGGTCCCTCTGCCTTGGAAGAGCCTCTGGTTCATGACTTTCAGGCAACTAGTATCTTTAAATTGAGTAAGAATGTGAAGAAATTTTGACTCGTATCATGACCTTTAGAATAAAAAAGAAGAGATGTGTGGGATTCTAACAGGATTTATGAATTAAACCTGTCTTTTAATACCTGTGTTGACCACAAGATAGTTTCCTGGGGAACTGTTACGTTTCCTGCTTCGTGTTAAACAGTTGCTGCATTTTTTCCTTGCTAAGAGAACAGGTATTGCTATATTTCTTACAAGAGAACAAGAGGATTTCAGTACCCTCTTTAGGTTTATGAATTTCTGTGTGCAATATTTATTGTTGCTAAATATAATTGTGAAAAGCACAGATCCTTTTCATTGTATTTAAAATACAATGGCTCTTCAGCCTCTTCAGTTTTCATCTTGTTTCAAGTGGGGAAAAATATTCAGTGTGCTGTATGTTTTCTGCCTCTGAAAGATGTATGTATCTACAGTAACATCATAAATGCTTGATTGCCTGAAACTGTATAAATATTGTGCTTCTGCCCAATGCAAAAGTGATTACTTCATTACCCCAAGATATAAGCTGAAATAAACATGATATACAGTGAGGTTGTTCTGATTTTGGCTGGATTCTCAGTCTGTGAGACCCTTTTTACTCTGGGAAACATAAGATATCTTTTTCTGTTTGCAGAACTAGTGATAACTTGCTCCACAGAGAACAGAAGGCTTACGTTGAACTTGATTTCAAAACACTGCCTAATCTTGGGGCACTATCTAGAATGGTCTCTGCTTCAGCTGAGGTTCAAGTTCACGTCCCTTTGATGCTGTAAATGGAGCAAGTTGGACTGGCTGACGCAGTATTCAATGTTCTGTGTGCTTTTATAAGAACAAATTAACAAATTATCTAAGGGTTAGCATGCTCTGCTTTACATGCTGAAAATTCAGAGGTAATGACTTTAAAAGCTGATTTGTGTTTTCTTTCATGTCCTAAAACAGCATTCATGTGCATTGTCATTCTTATTCCTTCTGCTGATCTAGAACATCACATTATCTCAGCAGAGTTTATAGACAAATGGACCATAAGGCTCAAGATGAAAACTCTTATGCTGGTATTAATCCCCATCACAGAAATTCATATGGCACTTGAAGCAGAGACTGGACATGTTCCTGGACAACCTGCTCTAAGGGACTCTGAGCAGGGGAGGTTGGACAAGGTGACCTCCAGAGTCCCCTTCCAATCCCAACCATTCTGTAATTCTGTGAAGTCCCCCTTTCCCCAAAAATCTAACACTTGTGCTTATTTTAGTATGATTAAAAGTAGCAAGACTGCAGTGTCAGATACATTTATGTTCTGGTTTAGTAAGAAATTCTAAAGATATGCATGATTTTTTAAATTATATTTTAAAAAGAGAAGGAAAATGAATAGTATCTCTGTAGTTCTTCACTCCTCCCAGTCATTCATTGGATCAGTTGAAGGTTGCTTTCTGCTTTTTCCAATTATGGTACGCTTTTAAATTTCAGTAGGAAAGTGTTTTTAATATTTCAGGATTTGGCTTGTTCTTTGCTGCCTACAGTTTTATTTTTCCACCATATTTCCACATGATATCCCTTTCCAGTAAAGGAGAGGGAATGCCAAGCCTTTCGGTGCTCACTGCCAGGGTCGGTGTAACTCCAGCATGATGGCATCCGCAGTGCCAGCCAAGCAGACAAGGAGTTGTTCACATGGGACTCTCTGTTCCCAGGCTGCTTGCTTTGATACCTGCCTTTCTGTTCCTCCAAAGCTCCCTCCTTCTATCTCCAGATCTCTTTAGGCTCTGGTTCTTCTCATAGATCATCTGCAGCACTGCACATGCTGCCTTCATCCGGGAAACATCCTGCTACACAAACTGAAGTTCTTTCTGTGTGCCCATTTATAGTGTTTCTAGAGTGATTTAATTTTATTTTTTCACATCCAAAACATTCCAGTGATAGGCAAAAAATTGCATCAAATATCAAGGAGGTGTTGAATTTTCAGCACTAAGTCAAACTCTGTGTGAACTTTTCTCCATGCTTCTAATGCTAAGAAGCTAAAGGTTTCCCAGTTACCACAAGAAAAGATTTGTCACCCTTTGGAATATTTTCCCATGTGTAGCTGGTTATATATGATGCTGTGGGAGGACTAAATCACAAATTTGCTATAAATTCTCTCCTAAAGACAAGCTGTACTTTTCAGTGGGCTGAAATATTAGAACCCTTGTTGAACCAATCTAGTTCTTGTATCAATTAATCCATTTCTGCCATTTATAGGAAGTGTGATTTTGTACAGTTTCAAGGTAATATTTAATCCAGGTAGGAAAAGTCCTGTGTCTGAAAACAGTGTCATAGATCAAGGCACATAGATGAAAAGATCTAGAAAATAACCCAGGTTATTGGCATGGCAGAGGTCTCAAAAATAAAGATCCTTTCTTTCCCATCAAAGACAGCTCATGTAGCTGATTTGGGATGGACTGCTTTTGAATTTCATTGCTGCCCCATTAAAAAAAATTATGTCCCAGAAAAATACGATAACATCCAGACCAATGCACTGAGTGCTGAATTGTAGGGTCCATTCTCACTCCTATGTGGATTCCTTGTGTCATCCAGAGGAGTAACTTCATTCCTCTGCACGTTTAATTTTCCTTGAAGGAGGAAGAGAATCATTCTCTGTCTGAGAGGGGTCAGAGAATAACTAGAGGATGTGTTCATACAATTATAACATGAGGACTCCCTAATGACACCCACTCCCAAAAGTGTTCAGAGAACCTTAAAGAAGCAAGTTCAGCTGCATCTTCAGGAAGTTCATCTGCAGAGAACCCCATTAGGATTTAAAAGCCTGCTTAAATGCCAAAGAAATCTTCAGTCTCCGGCTCCTTCCTGTTCTGGAGTAAAATGCAGTATCAGAAGATTATCATCTGTAGCCATAAGGTGTGTTGCTTTTTATGTGTCAGGTTTTTATGGAGAGGTTTAAGGAGACCAGAGGGAGCTTCTTGAATTATAATGAGCAATCCAGGCAATATCAATTTGGGGTTATTTTCTATTCTTTCTACTCCTTAGTGCCTAAGCTCTACTGCTGATCTTTCTAGCAGGCAGATGCCAACATAAATTTCTATTCTTTTTTCCTTCTTTAGTTAAGTCTGACATACCAGCAATGTAATAAACTCAGCAGATTCAACATTATTAATGTTGCCACAGAGTTGGGACCTTGCCCTGATAGGATTAAAGAGCTGCTGGGATTGACTTCCCTGTCAGCCCACTTGAAAAATTAATTTTCTTTTAATTGGTAGAAACCGATTGCCTTTTAAGCCCCTAGGAGTTTGCCCTCATTAATATTACCATATGGGGTAAGTAAGTGAGTGGTGAAGGAATTAGGACACTTGGTGGGTTTAGAGTAGTTTGGGGCAGCAGCAGTTTTTCTTTTGTTATTTAGTTTACTGTATTAAACTCCTACCAAGGATGGATGGAGCAAATAGGAGAAAGAAATAACTCTCAGATGGGAAAAGCACTGAACAAATACTGCTTTGTCTAGTACAAATCCAAAGAAAACGGAATTCTGGCTCCTTGGATGGCACAAGGTTTACACTGGGGGAGAGGAGGATTTGGCTCCTCTTTCCTAGGGATTTGTGTGTATAAAACAGCACAAGTGCATTTGTAAACTGGAGCCTTAAATCACAAAGCTTAACACCCAGTGAGTCTGACTTGGTCTTTTGGTAACACGAAGTGGCAAGGAAATTACTTCTGGTTCCTGGTGAAGTCTCGTGGAGAGGTGGCACCTGAGGTGACACTGACTCAGCATGAAAGCTGGTATTTCCTCTGGCATCTTGGGGTTGTACAGGACTGGTACAGCCTGAGGGGCTGGTATGGCCCTTACACAGAACCCTTGGCTGGAATTACAGCTCGTGGTGATGGAGCCTCAACTATTAAATGCATCAGAAGCTCATGTGAAAATCTGTGTTGAAGTTCCTTCAACTCTTCAGCTCTCCAGCCAGCAGAAGCCATCCCACGTGTCAGCACAACTCAGTCAGTAACAAACCACTGGGAGGCCAAGCTGTGAAATGTTTATGTTGAAGTAAAGGATCTCACTGTGCATCTTCATATGATTTTAGTTGTGAGGAATGGTAACTAAAAGACACCATGAAGCCTAACTGCAATTAAAGGAAAGGGAAGGCAGTCTCCGTGTTGCAAATGGAAAATGGAAAATGAGTACTTTGGATGTCACGTAGCCAGGGTGAGAACAAATTTCTCTATTCAACATAAGTGGATGAGCACAAACATATTTTCCACATATGTTTAATCATGCATTCACAGACTCTTTTTAGTTTTATTTGGCATATAGGCATAAGAAAGAACAGAATAGAATAGAATAGAATAGAAATGTTTCAGTTGGAAGGGACCTACAACAACCATCCAATCCAATTTCCTGACCTGTTCAGGACTGACCCAGTTAAAGCGTGTTAAGGGCATTGTCCAAATGCTTCTTAAACATTGACAGGCTTGGGGCATCAACCACCTCTCTGGGAAGCCTGTTCCAGTGTTTGACCAGCCCCTCTCTAAAGAAAAGCTGTTTAATGTCCAGACTAAGCTCACCCTGATGCAGCTTTGACTCATGAAGGAGTAGGTCCCTATCAGCTCCCTGTGATTCTTCGCACAGCACAGTGAGAGCTGTGTGCATCAGCCTGCTCTGATATCAAAAATGCCTTTGGAACCCTTGCAGCTGGCACAGTAGTTGTCAGCCGTCAGATCCAGAGCTGAGGTGAGTTAATAAAAAGCTTATCCAAGGGGTGGTGAGTGGGTGAGAGGCAAACAGAGGTCCAGGGATTTGGCACAAGGACTGCACAATACAGCAAGGCCACAGTGTCAGCCACAGGTTTTATGGTTGTTATGAGTTTTCTTGAATTTATCATATTAGCCTTCTAACAATACATCCTGATGCCCTGGAGACCTGGCAGCAGACCCAGGAAGCTATGGAGTGACAGCATGCCAGGCTCCCAGGCTCCTGTTTGAATGCAGAAAGAGACCCAGGTTGCAAAAAGAATCACTGAGATGAAAATAGCTCACTGCAATATTATAAACTCTATTATATACTGTCTGCAGGATATAAATTTTGCCCTGCACTTCAGTGAGTCATGTGAGATTTTTATAAACTCATATTAACATTTTTTTTTTAATTTGAGAAGGGCAGTGGATTTTGGTTCTAACTTCTCATGTCTTGCAGTTTAAACATTGTGATGGTGATATTATTGTTACTTCACACAGACTTTCAGATTTCCCTTTGAAGGAGCACTCAGGATACCTGTATGTTTTTAAATACACAGGCAGGCAGTGACATTGTAAAGCTTTTCAAAGTCAGCAATTAGTGAAATAAGTGATATTTTAACTTTGCAGAATGCAGTATCCATGCCATCAATTACAGATTAGGTGTAGCAAACAGTGACTATCTAATGAAAAGCAAAACTGCAAATTAACTTCCTTTTTTTGCAGTGGGAGGAGGTGAGACAAAGACCAAAGGCATCTTCCTGATATGTTATGGGCTTTCCTGCACTGCTTTGTGCTCCTGTGCTCTTCTGAGGATTTTGCCAATTCAGAGAAGCTGTGTGAACAACAGCCACTTGGGATCCCAATTAAGGCTTCTGAATTATGTTCTAATTTTGTTTCAGTGTTGCAAGGGTGGAAATAATTCAGCTTCCTGCAGCACCACTCCAAAGACTCAAAATCCTCAGCCAGAAAGAAGAGAATCAGTCCTGTCACACTCCCACCTTCAAAATGCCCTCTTTGGTTTAAGGAAATTAGTTTTCCTCCATCATTTCCTTGGAACAAATGGCAGAGAAAGGATCAGTAAAGATTTCCCACTCCCTGTCTTCATACTCATCTATTTCACAGGGTACAAGTGAACAGATGCAGCTTCTGGCTCACAGCATCTCTGTGGCTTGTCAGGATTGCATTTAGCTGCTGTTCACAACTTCTGGGGCAGTGTGAGAGACACAGACTTCATTTTTCACCAGCTGCTGCGTGTTTTTATAAATAGAACTGGATCAGAAAAACACACTTGCTGCTTTTCTAAGATCTACAGGTTGTTGTAACTCAGTTTCTACTGCACAATTCACAAATTCAACAGAAATTGCAGAATGCTTCCAAGTAGACTTATATTCTATGACCAAAAAACCCCTAATTGCACAATAAGTATACAGACAGCACGCAGACAAAATGTGCTGCCTTTCCCCTCACACTTTCTGCGCATCAAAAATTTGACATAAAATCAAAATGTATTTTTAGAAACCCTATATTTTGTCTTCACAGATGATGTTTTTACATTTCTCTGCAATCCAAAAAGTCACAGAAGTAGTTTTTTGGGGAAGGGCTGTGACTGCTTGTTTTTTAATGACTGTTGTGATCCTTAATACCAAAGGTTCTCAGCCACACTTTGCTAAGAATGACAGCTGAATTCAGTTTATTCTCCTCCTCCTCCTCATTGTGAGCTGGCTTAAGGCAGAAAACTATTTGGGACAGACTTTTTTTTTTTAATTTTTGTGCACCAAAATTATCTTGCATGATTGCCACTGCACATTAAATAAAAATATGACCTAAGGCTGATAAATCTCAGCCATTAGCCCCACAACAAGTGTGGCACCTACTTCCTTCCTATGGAAAACACAGACCAAAAGAATATCCATGGTACTTTATAAGTGCTTGGATCTAGATTTACAGTTAAAGATTCATGGCTTCTACTCCTTCTGCATAAAAACAGCCTTAATCCTTTGTTAATCTTGCTTAATATCTCTAGACCTGGCTGTTCTTCATTATTCTTATTATTTTTATATGGCTCTAAATATGTGCCAGGAATTAACTCTTCATTAACAGAAGGGAGTCAGGCAGAGTCCAGCATTAGGTGGGAAGTGCTGTAAGAGTGGAAAATACATATGTTCATTCTTAGAACTTCTATGTTTGTAGACTTGAAGAGTATCTGACTTACCTCTCTACCAAGTCCTGCTTTTAAAACTCTTTCAAGCTCCTTTGTAAAGACCTGAGATTGCTGATGTTACATAAAGTTGTGTAATATTTGTTCATGAAAGAAATTAAAGCTTATTATGTGAAGAACAACTTCAAGACACCAGCAGCAAAAGCCAGCTGTGAAAGGGGAATTTTGAGTCCAAATTTTGATATTTTTTTTTAATTTTGAATTTATTTTGAAATGTGGATGTTTGGTGCTGGTAAAAATGTCACCACCCATATAAACATTAATAACACACTTTTCTACTTGCATAAAGTGTTGTTTATGCAAAGACAGTGTGAGTGGAAGTGAGATAACTCATTGACAAGGAATCTTGTATTTGGTGGAAGAGTTGGGTTAGCAATGACAGTGCCCAGCTGGGTCTTGTGGCCCTTTTGTTTTGGGCTCTGTGGAGGCTCGTAATTGGAAGAACCTTCCAAGCCTTTCCCTACAAATCTCTGTTGTGCCTCTTCATATCTGACAGCATTTATGTCCTATTCCAGTCCCCACTTTTAAATCTTATCTTTTCATCTTCCTAAGCATTTTCTAGTTTCTGGTGAGCTCTCCTTTTCCTGACTGACAGTGCAGTTGTGTTCTGCTGAAAGCACCTGGCTTGCTGATGGATGTGGAGCTACACAGCACTTAGGGCTAATGAGCTCTCAGCATCCTCTGCTGCATGTGCTGCACAGGGGAAACACCTCCACTTTTTGAGCTAACTTGAAGAAAATGTAGAGAGTGAATTGCTTTAGGGAAAAGAATCCACTTAAATGTAATGGGGCCTAAAACAGATAGCTCCTTCTGTCTGCAAACTCTCTGATACCATTTCTGCTATTCTGAGATTATGTGAATTTTATTTTTTAATGCTGTTGAAACAAATGGAAAGTGTCAACTGTATTTTTCCCCGTTTTCTCTACACAAGAGGGTTCAGAAGTTCAGATAAGCTGGGAAATACGGCAGGAAATCAATGATCTGTCATGGAGCACTCCCAGCAGTTCCTTTTCTGTATCCCACAGCAGCAGACAGCATCATTCCCCATGGGCTCTGTGAGGATGTCCCCATTCCAGAGCTCTCTGCAGCTGCTGGAAGTCTTGCCAGGAGCATGGGCTTCGTGTCACACCAACTTTTGCTGATTTTAGGAGTCTCAATTTCCTCACATCTACGCACAACATTTCACAGAAGGCCCATTAAGTCTCTGAACTATTCTTACACACCAGGATATCTTTGAATCATCTTTACCTTAAAGCAAAGGAAAAAAATATATGTCTGGATCACTGTGATGCCACTGTTGCCTAGGAAGAGCCATTCCTGCAAGGCTCTTTGATTTGAATTACCTGAGCAGAGCACCAACCATTGCAGCTCCCATTTCCTTGCACTCAAAAGGCAGCTGGTGGTAATTTCCAGATATTTAGGAGGATTTAGCTCCTAGGTTTATCTACAACTGCAAATAGTAGGATTTGCCTGTATTACTCATGTCTCAGGAGAAGCTTTGAGAGTATTTCATTATTAAGAATTACAGCAATGCTATCCAAGGAAGTTGTCTGGGAATAAAAAGTTTTCCAAGTAGCTGTGACCAGTGTTTAGGACAATGTCAGCTCTTTACTTGACTGGGCAATGAAAATAAGAACATGATACCAACATACCTGGATTTTGCCCTCTTGGTAATATGTTAACAGAGATTTTTTTCCAGCAAGTGGCAAATGACCATGGTATTCACCATGAAAGCAAGCCTCTGAGTGCCCAAACTACATTTCACAGATGCAAACTCCAGATTGCTTACTCATTGGGTTAACCAAATGTACAATCTGTTTCATTAAGCTGAGAAACAATGACCCTAATTTCTTAACCAAACCCTATGAATTTTAAAAGAAACATCATTATATTTTTTAATTAGCCCAGAAAAGAAAGGTTAGATTTTCCTGTGCAAAGCCATGGTTTCTCTCTGCCACAACTCTCTAGCCTTGTGTGGGTCACTTCAGGGAAAGGATGATCTCCCAGCTGTGTAGGAGTAAAATGAGAATTTCTATTCTGTAGGAGGCTATGGGAACTGCATGGCCTCTGCTTGCTCATAGACTGAATTGTTTCTGGCCTTTTATTGCCTTTGAAGGGCACTGTTAGATGGAGCAGCTCTGACAGTTCAAAGGCAGCACAGGTGAACCAGCCTGGCACAAGAAGGAGCAGAATCAGAGGAATACAGCAGCAATCTTTATGCAGCTCCTGTGCAAGGAAAATTGACTTGGGTGCTAAGGATCTGGACTATAAAAAAGAATCTGGCCCTTTGTTTATGAAGCTTCATGTTATAACACTGGCATCTTAGATGAAAAGCACTAAGCCATCAGATCATTAATACCTTTCACGTTTTGTCAAATCATGGGTGAAAACTCCAAACAGAACTCAGGGCAAAGTTCATTAAGTTGGCAACAGTCCTGGGAACATGAGCCAGGAGCATAAACCCAGACTCTAGCGAATTCTGTTTATCTGTGTCATTGCCCAAAATGGTCAGAGAAGGAAAACAACAGTGGACACCACAGCAGGTTCAATTCCTCTGTTTTAAGGTCCTTCTGCATTACAGAGAGGAAAAAAAAAAAAAAAGGAAAAAAGAAAAGAGTATATTAACAAAATAAATGTCCATGTTTAAAAGTGTAAGTCTGTGTTTCCCCTCTTCTTGGACAGGGAGCAGCTTAAACAGTTGTTGAACATACAACTTAACTCATTTCCCCCTTTTTTAAGAGTTTGTGCTCTCTCTGCAGAGAAGAAGGTCCCTGTTTCATTCAGTTTTCTGATGGTTTTTATGATAGGAAAATGCCCAGGAGCATGTACAGAACAACCTTGAAGCTGTTGAAAGCTTGATACCAACTTGAATGCACTCTTGTTATACCCTCCTGCAGCTGCTGTGTGTCATGCAGGGTTTCTCGCTCCCATCTGCAGGAGATATCTTACCAGCACTCACCTGCAGCAGCATGGCATAAATCACAGAGACCAAATGCCCTGCTGATGTGAAGGGGTGATGTTCTAGGCACACCAGGGAGTTTGTTTTTTTGACTGGCAAGCAACTGGCACTAGATGTGTGCATGTGTGTGCATGAGCATGCTGCAGAATGGAAACAGTACCAGGACCCATATCCTCGTGTTCTGTTCCCTGCAAGCACCATGGTAACTCCCAGTGGTGCCCTACACGATGCTATAAACAGCCAGGAAGGGCTACAACATAATAGATAAGTAGCTATAAATAGCTTTAATGTTTCTCTAAAGGAGGAGATGGTTTTATGTCATTTTAAATTCCATCAAGCCACCTGCATAGAGTTGCTAAACATTCCTTCTACTCAAATATCCAGAATAATAAGTTTCTGTTAGCACAGTGGGGATATTTTTGTGACAAAAAGATTCATGTTCTCTTTTAAAAATCATTTAATAATGAGATTGCTAATAGATATGGGCTGCTGAGTGTTTAATCTCTCCTTTCCCTGGATTAAGAAGCTGAAGGTTTCTGAATGCCCAGGAGACTGAACTCATTCACTGAATAGAGAATAAGTGGTGGCATAGCTAAATTAGCCTTTGGGTAGTTCAACTTGCAGATGCCCCTGGAATGACACACTCCAGCAAACTGGGGACTTCTTGAGTTGCAGGTTCCACCCAGCCAGAAATCAGCTTTGACCACAACAGCAGCCTCTGAGTGAGACACTCCAGTGCTGCACACCTTTGGGCAGTAACACCCAGCACAGCTGGGACAGGTGCTGCCATGGCTTATACACCACAGCCCAAGCTCACAGAGACAACCCCTGCTGAAAACACACCCAGGACAGGCAGCTCTTTGGATTTCCAGAGCCCTCAGATCTAGAAAGGTGCTACACAGGGGTTCCTGTCTACTGCTGCTCCTTTGTCAAGTGATACAGGCCACAGGTAACAATATTAGAAAGGCAGGTGCCAACTGGAAAACAGGAGAGTAAGCAAGTTGTCCTGGCAGGCCACAGCTGAAGGAGCCCCTCATGATGGGACCCATCAGGAGACCTGCCAGCAAATGTAAACGCTTTGTGAATTTGCCTCAGTTGTATTCAACTGTCCATGAATAACAAACCACAATAAATGGCGAAAGCTGAAAATTTTCCTCTTGGCAACTCCAGTCAGAACATTTGGTTTCCAGCTGGAAATAGGTCTTCATTTAGAAATTTCATTCCCTTTTGTTTAAGAAAATAGGTTTTAGAACATCCTACAATGCTTGAAACTGAAATGAAATGTTTTCTTTACATCAAATTCCAGAAACTTGTTGGGTAGGGAGTTGGAGAGATTTTAATAATTTTTAAAAATAAACAGAACCATCAATCATTGGAAAAGTTCTCTTCCTGGCTTTGCCTCTGATTTCTGATGGAACTTGGGGTATCTCAGGACATTTACTAAGCCTTTGTTTTTCCATCTTAATTTGGAGCTATAGCTATCCCTGCCCGTGTTTGTGTTACCCTGACCTCAGTGGGCCCTACTCTAATGAAAACTGCAAGAGCTCCTCTGCTCTCATTCTCTCCTCCCAAGGCCCCTGAGAGCCTCTGTTCCTCAGCCCCACTAAAACCATTGATGAACCGTGGGCAAGGCTTGTGTGTCTTCAGACACCACGTATCTCCTGCCTCCTCCCTCCATCTATTTGCTGCTGCCTTCTGCAGAAGAGAAAACTGCTCAAGGGAAAGCAGATAAGCTGATCTGAAAGGGCAAATGGGCTTCCTGAGCTGACCCCAACAGTGCTGTCTCCAGAGCACCAAACCACAGCCAGGCCAGCCCTGCCAGATGGGACTGGGTCAGCATCATCTCCCCAGCTCTCAAGATAACCAGTGCAAGATGAGCCAGGACAGATTGTTCTTCAGGACAGACTCTTAACTTCTGCTACTCTCTAGTGCCAGCAATTCCTTTAGCCAAGCATATTCAAGATTAGCCCTTTCTGTGAATATCAGTACAGTTTTCCCAGTAATCCTCAAGCTTATTTCCTCCTAAGAGTCCTGAGAAAGCTTATGCTGGTGCAATTTATCCTGACTTCACAGAAATCAACAGAGCTCTGACAAATTTTTTTCCAAGTCAGGTTCTTCAGCCACTTGGCAAGGAGACCCACAGGGCATTAGGGTAACCTGAGAGGAGAATTCAGATCTTTGACCCTGTCCTGGGACCTTCCTTATTAAGAGGGAAAGTGGAGCCCAGGGGACAAGAGTGGGAGTGCAGCTCATTGTTAACAGGAATTAATGCCATCATAATGCCACCATCATCTGCCACTGCAATGGATCTGTCTCCATGGCAAGGAGTTTGCTGTCAGGACTGCATTGATTCACAAAGCCTCATCTATTTTCTGCTCATTCTGAGTAAAAACAGTGAGGAAGTGGACAGAATACTGCTTTGTTTCATTGGGTGTTTTGGGAGACGTGATTGATGGGCTGGATGGATGGTGTTAGAGCTTGTGCTGTGACAATAACTCTTCCTGCCTGGTAGTGCAGGGCTGCACATCTCACCAAACCTTGTCAGAGCAATAGTAAATAGCCTTTATAAATTAAAGAAAGAGTAAAATCAAGATTAGTACCAGGAAGGATAGAAATTCTTCTTGGAAGTTGTTTCCTTAATATTTGGATATAATCTACCTTATTCAGGAATATCCATCTGTATGCAGAAGAAAGAAATATGCTTTTGTGCCTTGCAGCAGAGTCCAACAATGAGGTAGTAAGTACTGCTTCCTGATCACACACAAATGGGGTTTTTATCTGTGCCAAGATCATAATATGAGCAGTCAAATAAAACTACAAGAAGACAGGGAAAAAAGCTCATACCTGAAAGCCTTTGGTGACTCTTTCCATCCCCTGAGCTTTGCTAGCCTGTTCTAATGAAGCTTCACTGGAGATTTTTTTCTGAGAACATTTATATTCTATTAGGAAAGTGCAAACATCTCTAACAATAGCTTTGTGTCAGGCCACAATTGTAGCCCTTGATGTTAATGCAAGCTATTAAAAGACAAAGTTCAGCCAAAACCCCATGGGTTCGAGGAGAGCTGTACAATTTGGATGTCAGATTCACTTCCAGTTTCAGAGCTTTGCTATGCAGATGATTTCAAACCTCGCAATTCCACCAAGAGAGACTAAAGCTGCAGAGGCCACTAAACTGAGAGGGACTGCAAATCAAACATAGTTAAAATGCAAAAATGTCTTGGCAGATAGGGAAAAAAACCCACAAGTGTAGGAAAAAAAAGGATAATTCTGGAAAGACTACAGCAGAGCAGAAATATTGAAACTAACTGCAGAAAAGGGGGAAAACAGAATTACAGACTGAGTTTCATGTTGTCCCTTTGTAAAAAGGTGAGCAGCAGGTGGGGCTGCCCAGGCTGGAAACTTCAGGTCCTAAGGCTGGTGGAGTGGTACTGCTCCAGATGGGGCTGGGAACATCTGAGCTGAAGCATCAGCTGCAACATGGGAAATCCAGAGAGTAGGGAAAACATTTTGGTTGAAGTTGTAGGGAAGCAGGGCAGTAGATTTCTTGAGGATGCTATAGAACCTGCATGAAAAGAGATTCTGCAAAACAAGTGGGGAATGGGTGAGAATGGAAAAGGCCAAGCTGCTTCTGTCCTGGAGGAGGGGCATGGGCCAGAGGAGGTTACCATGCTGGAATTTGGGCCTGAGTTCTCAGAGCCAAAATGAGTTAGAGCCAATTGCATCCACGCAAGTTGTGCAGGATCACGGGTTGTGCCGGAGAACAGGGTGTTTTCCATGTACTTCCTCAGAGTGTCTTCATTTTAATTCACGGCCCACAGGGCTGCTCAACAGAAAGAGGAAGGCAGCACTCCAAGGAAAACATCGCTGAGTGACCTTCAGTGCCACCAGTTAATCCCTCTGCTTCAGGGGCCAACTCACTCCAGCCAGTGCCAGAGCACTGCCAGCTCACATGTCCAACGAGTTTGGGTTCAGTGATGGCACTTAAGCCAAAAATGCAATAGATGCAACCACATCTTTTAGGAAATACAGACCTCCATGTGAAAGTTCCTTACCACATGAGATTTGCAGCCTATAAAGTGTCACACTGAGCCACATCTCTAGCCCATCTAGTCAATCAGGCTCTGATTGCCATTTGACTTCCCCTGAGTATCTGCCTCTAAATCAGTTTCTTGTTTCAGGAAAGCACCTTTGGATGCAGTCCCAGATACTGGCAAGTGGCAAGACTGCAGCAGGGCAAAAGAGGAATCTTGCAGTCATGAATGGTTTTGCCCAGGTAAAAAGTTTTACAACTTGTACACACAGAGTTACAGGAAACAACTGATTCCCTACAGCCATTCTGAAATCAAAGCATCCCACCTCTTTCTGAGACTGAATCTAGATGATATTCCACATCCTATCGTTCCTTACAGGACTAGGAACTAGGGAAAAGAGGCCATTTTTTGTGAAGAATCCTTTCTGTTTGAAAGAGCCTGCATGAATCTTCATTTCTCCTCATCATCTGTAGGACTGTATGACACACACGGGAGGGAAACATTTTAAATATATCCTCCCAGCTTGAGTTCAAAGGAAAATGAGCTGGACAAAATGTGCCAAAGGGTTTACACCATTCTTATAGAGCATTGTTTTGTCCTTCATACTGTGTGAGGAGACACCCACATGTGTTTTCCACTTTCATTGTGAAAGCAGGAAATGTTTAATTAAAATCAAGCTTAACCCACTTTGTTTTTTCTTCATGCTGAAGTAACATCAGCTGCTAGAAGGGAGGATCTGTGAGTCCTGGAACACAAATGGCCTCACCCAGCAGAGGGAAGGAGCTGGAGAGATCCAAACAGATCTGCTGGGATGATGTGTGTGTCCCTGGGGTATGGAAACAAATTAGGTCATGTACCTGAAGGGGCAGGACTTGTGGTGGGCTGGGGAAATTCAACCCAGATAGCTGTACTGGGCCAAACTCTTTTGCTTTTATACAAAATTACAGAAAATAGGGATGGCAGGGAAGTCACCATAAGATACAATCCACCTGCCTTACTCTGTTCCGTCCCCCTGGTGAGCTGCAGTGGCTGGGAGTCAGGAGAGCTGAGGTAAGGACAGCTGCAGGTACTGCACCCCAGCATCCTCCCAAACCCAGCAGCTGTGGGGGGAGGCACCAAATCAGTTAGAGAAACTCAGAGCCGTGACTGATTCATATCCTCGCTGGATCAGGCCAAAGGAAGGACACTCCATCTGTCTTAATCTTAAATACAGATTTTATCATGCATCCCCTTTCACTTGACAGGGTCTGAAAGAGTTTTCAGTCCCCTTTCAGTGCCCATAAAGTAACACAAATCTTTGTGCTCTGTTTAGTAATGCAGGGAACAGTCCTATGGTCATGTGTGGTTTGGGAGGAAGGTTAAGTCTTCATATTCTGTTTCCAGGGATAACTCCACTTCCAATTACATAGCATTATGTGTCAAGTACAACTTCATTTTGCCGTAGAAGGTGGTCTCAAGTGCTTTTTGCTATGGCACTTCAAGTGCCAGGAGAGGCACTAATTCTCTCAGGAAAAAAGAAGTATAATTGTGTAACAGGAGCTTTCCATGCAATGATTACAAGTAAAGTCCTTGGATACATCCATCAGACCACTTTGGAGAATTCTATAGCATCAACATAGTCTCTAAATATATTCTAAAGAATATAATTATTTCCAGTAACATTTTCACCAGCTCAGATGTTCTTGAAATGGAAGTATTCTTCAAATAATTCAGTGTTTTGGGTCAAATCTCTCTGTACAATTTTCTTGTAGATGATGAGTGATCCAAATCAAGATAGAAGCAAATTAACGTTTGCAATTTTAATAAATTTCCCAGTCAGGTGTTAACTTTCTCATTTGCAAGGAAATTTTGAGGCAGCTTGTCAAAGCTGTGAAGTGCTATTTAAAACCCTTTGGGATTTTCCTATTTATCAACATAATCACTGGCATTTTTCTATAATTTAGATGGGGTCTTTAGTGCTTAGAAGAACACCAGCCAGAATATAGTGCGAGCCAGGAACCCATTATCAGAAGACAACCCCTGCCCATGGAAGCATAATCCTTGTCTCAAACACCATATTAAAGTAGGCTAAAATTGCTTCCTCAGTTACCAATGAAGAATCTGAGGATAAGAAATAAAAAAGTTACTCGAATTTAGGATTCCTTTCTTCTATGTAGTTGTAATACCTTGCAGCAAAGGGAAGGCTGAAAGCCAATGGATTTAACTAAACATATTGTTGAGTTTATGAATTCAAAGTGGGAAGAGAGTGGGAGGAATTATCCTGTATATCAATGCTGCAGTAGAAGAGGTTTGTCTCCAGCTTTAATCTCACTTCTTGTTTTCCCTTCATTCCCCCTTTGGCCCATCCTGACATCATCCATACTTTAAAAGGTTGACCCCTTCTCCTACCTCTCCTTCCCTAGAGAAAGGGAGGTAAGCAGAAGTTTAAATGAGCTCAGGGAAGAGCTCAGGACAGAACAAGAGCATAAAGTACTGGGGCTCATAGGGCTGAAGTACAGCAGTGCTGTTTCCTCAGCTTTGGAGCTATAAAATGACAAGCAGCAGCACACAAACGTGTTGTCATGACAATGAGTGGGATAAAAAATGGGGGTTTCTTTGCACGGCTGATGCAGTGAGGGAAAGGTAACCAGGACAGCAATAAGCACTTGAGAGAGTTCACTGTGTTGAGGAGCAAGGCAGCACAGAGTTTGAAACACAAATAGAGACAAATAATTTGTTATTGATGAGATGATCCAAACTTTCCTATCTGTATTGAGGGACAGTAGTACAGGGTAAGCTATTCCAGTCTGACCTAACACCTGCAAACTGACTCTTCTGCATGGCTGCAACACCACACTCAACCCATCCAACCAAGAAAGAAGAACTCGTGGGTCAAACATATAGTACAGTCTAATGCCTTGAGAATGTAAAAGAAATTGAGAGATGTAGAAGAGAACACAATAAAAGTGCTAATAATTGCATGTGCTAAATGTGAGCCACAGCACAGTGCCCTTCATCCACTCAGGCTGGGTGAGTTGAAGGGACAGTGGACAAATCCAACAATTACAGCTTGAAGACCCTGTGTGCTCATAACTGCAAAGCTGTCTGTGAAAAAAAAAATCTAAGCTTATTCATTTTTTCAAACCTTTTCCCCAAGTTTAAACATTTTTCCCTGTCACTGTTTAGATCAGTGGCATAGGAATGCCATGCCATGACCTGACAACAGGCTGCCACAAAATGTGCAGGTCTCTTGCTAGAGGATTCTTTTTCCTTCTCTCTTGTGTTCATGAGTTATTTACCTTTGATTCTAAGGAAGCAGATAATGGCTCATTTCAGACAAAAGACAAACTGATAGTAATAGATCTCTCAGTTCATAGGAGGGTTTTCTTTGTTTTCAAGTCAAAACCCAGTGGCTCAGATCCAGTCAGCTGCCTGAGTTTCGGGATGTGGCTCTTGAGCAAGGTTTTAAAACTCCATCCAGCATTTTTTAATTGATGAAGAGCCATATTTTTGAGCTTCCAGGGAAGACATATCAACAATAAGAAATAATGGAGTCCAGCCTGACATATTTAGTCAACTGTGTGGATCAGCCCATCCATGGGTCTTCTGTTCACACAAAATAAAATCTCTAGTCTTTTCTAATCTCATTGTCATCTTTCTCTTGAAGGAGACAGTCCTTGCTATGTTGAATTCCAAAGACAGGAATAGTCCGTAGCTTTCTGCTTGAGCATAACTGATCACATTTATCTTCTGCTTTGTGATCTGCTTAGAGATCTCTGCTCTTCTTTAAGACTGCTCCACAGCTGACTAGATCACACTAGCAGGAAGCTTTTCTTGATATTCCTCCTTCTTTTCAGCTGCTGTGTTCAAGTGTCTTGTCCAAAGCCACTCTTCCGGACATCTCCCAGTATGTGCTAAACACACTCCCTTGCACAGAAGGGAGTGTTCACAGCAATCCTTTCCGGCAGACCACCAGGTTTGTTATCTGTCTCACAGTGCTTATTTTCCTTCCCCTCACAGCTCACCTTTTCCCATTTCCTTCCTGCAGTCATCTTCCAGTGAAATTAAGAGCACATGCAGTCAATTAAAATTTCAAAACCAGGTCCTCCCTTGAAGGCACACCTGCTTTCAAGTCCAGCAGGGCAAACCACAGTTCACCAGCTGGGATTCTTGGGAATGGCTCCTGCTGGGAATCAAGTCCCTGGTGGTGGGCAGCACCCACAGACAGACCATCTCCATTTCACTCACCAAACCAACAAATGTGGGACCGCCTAGCTAAGAAACTACTGCTGTATTTATGTTGCATCTAGGGAAGAAAGGCAGCATATAATTTTGTATTGGAGCTACTCTGTGCCATAAGCAGCTCATGGCACTGGGACTAAAAATATCCAAGTTATTGGCTTCCCACTCATACTGGAGGGACAAATCTTGCACAGAAAAAGCTCTATTTCTTCCTATTCTGTCACACAAATGAGGAAAATGCCGGGCAAGTTTTTGTTTCTCTTTCCTAAGTATCTGCCTGTTTAGTATATATGTTGTTTTCAAAGGTATTAAAGTTCACCACTTCCAGACAACACACCACTGTTCTTACACAAAGTGTTACTGCCTAGAGAAGAAGCCACATAAGGGTTAAATGTCCGAGGTTGGGAGCACATAACCAAGTGGGGATTGTAACTAAGGGGCAACCAGGCTCCCTTCCTGCTCAGTCACACTGCTGTGGCACTGCAATGATTTCATTCACCAAAACACAGCCATGGACAAAGAACGGACTCTGCAAAAACAGCCCCTTATCTGCTCCTGCCTGCCTCTTGTCCAAGTCATGTGTGATTAGTTCAGTGACACAAACACCGCTCTGGAGCCAAGGCAGCTGCAGGAGCAAGCTGTGCTCTGATACAGCTCATGCCTTTACAGCAGTGTGAGAGCAGTAGCTACTGTCTAGCTGAGCCCAGGAGCTTCGTTGTTTGTTGAGCTGGAAGGAAAACAGTGTTTGATTCTAAGGGATCAAGCAGACCTGCTTGAGCTGGCAATCAAAAGTAAAAAGTCAGTCCTGATTTGTAACAATAACTGTAGTGAGTATGAAATAAAGATTGGTTGTAGAAAACAAACACAGGACTGAGAAACGTAATTCCCAGGTGGTGTTTAAACTTTTCTTTAGTTTTAATTTGTTGATAGGAAGCAAAGGGGTTCAAAGTACTTGGGGCTGGGGGGTGAGGAGTAGATGGCAATAGAGCAGTTGAGTCTCTAAGTGCCATAATTCCAACCTCATATTGTTAATGCAAGTACTCCTCTGAAAACTAAAACTGTGGGGAGCTTCATTTCAAATATACTTCAGCTGTGTGGGTTCTTGGATATCTGCTGTGAAAGCAGCTCTGCAGCTGCCTTTCTGTGAGTGAGGCTTTCTCACTCTACCTAAACAGTATTTTCAGTAACATTGATAGGAGATTATTATCTACTGGAGATCTTTTGTCCTCTGTCAGCCCTGGCTGAAATTAGACAACAGGAGAAAGACTTTAGAAGACAAGTTAGAATCATCATCATCATCATCATCATCCCCATGCTTTGCAGTCCTTCCATCAGCATTCATTCCTGCCATGAATGGACCATGGAAGCATGGCTATAACATATGCCATGTAACAGACTTTCTGTCATGCTGCAGAAGCTTTTCCAATGCAAATGTTTTGATTCCGGTTTGAAATATCAATTCCATGCTTTTTTCAGTTTCAGCTCCATAAAGTTCATTGAAGACATTCACCTTTTATTTTCAGGCTTACAATATGAAAAGCCAAGGAAGCACAACCTAAAAGCTCAAGGAAAAAATATCAACCAGCAAACAAACAAGCAAAAACCAACCAGAATACAGAGCATTTAAGAAAGACCTCAGTCTTTCTAAATGTAAAACCTCAAGAGTTTTAGGCCAGTATGATTTTTCTGGGGAGGGCATCTTTGCCACAAGACAGTGTTGGGTGTTAAATAACCAAGACGATGACTCAGTACTTCCTTAGTTCACAGTAATGAGGTTATAGATAAACTTTTGTTAGTGCTACATCTTCTGACCTAGTAGGACAGTCAGGTTATTATGGTGTTGCTATGGCATCTTTTTCTAGTTTTTTTTTTACACTACTTCATGGTGTTTCTAAAGAATCTTTGAAAACTGAGACTAAAAACTCTTTTCCCTCATCTGCTTTTCAGGACTTACACTGGAATATAAGCCAGTAAGAAAAATGTTACTCATTATCAATTATTCTAGAAGGAAAATGGTTTAGCTGATAAAACCTTTAGAATCATGTCTATATTTTCAAAGGGCAAATAATTAAACAGTTTGGCACAGTAAACAAATGCTTAACTTTTCTGTGGAACAGAAAATATGTGTAATGTTAAGGTCATTCAAGCTTTTGTGAAGCAAAGATTCACTGCATCAAAGAAGTTGAAAGGCAATGGTGAAAGCAGAAACTGGAGACCATGACACAGGACCCACAGGGTCTGAGGATGAGCCACAGGCTAAAGGCCGGTCACTGAGGCCCAGATTCATCCCATTTAACTTCAGGCACTTAAATGAATTGGCTAATGTAGGAAGCTGGGCTCCCTCATTAGACAATGTAGAGAAAAAAGCTTCTTCAAAGAGAATTGAAGCACAGCCAGAACTCACATTTCTCTTTACTACATGTAAGAGAAGTTTAAACTCTAAAATTCAGTGATGCTTCTAACCTGAGACCTCACTTAATTGCATAAAGTTACTTCCCAGCCATCCCAGACTCGAATCCAGCTGTCTCCAGTGCAGCCTAAATGGCTCTTGTTGTAATGTATGTCCATTCCTTCTTCTCCTGTATCCAACAGAGAACAGTTTATTCCTGTCTTCTTTGCAGGAACATTTTACACTGTCATTCTGTCCCCTTAGTGATGTCTCTAGAGTAAACAAACCCAGTTCTTTCAGTCTTTCCACTCCAGCTACAGTGTCAAGGCCTCTGGTTGTTCTCATTGCTTACTTTTGGGATCATGCCACTAGGCTCACATATTTCTAAAAGTTGGCACCTAAACCTGGACACAGGCATTGCCAGTAGGCCAATGCCAGGTGTTTATTTGCTACTCTATTTTCAATAGAGCAGAGGGATTACTTTATGTCTTGCGTGTAACTCCTGCTCCTGGTGATTGTGCAAGCGCAGCCGCCGCTCCCCAGAGGCCTTGCAGCACGTCAGGATTATCAGACCTTTTCACTGAGAGAGAAACAAGGGCCCTGCCCCCTTAGTCCTGCTCCCACAAGAATGTCTTTTCATGGTATGGTAACTGGTGCCAAGGGTAATAAGGGCAGGAAATGGGCATAAAGAGGAAAAGACAAGTTCTTTGCAATCAGAGGCACCAATCCCGCAGGCCAAACACCAATGGAGATGCTGAAGTTGCCTGTTACGATCCAACTTTGCAATGTTCCGTCTGGGAAATGTCATTTCTCTTGTCTGTCCCTTTGAATCCCTTCCTAACTTTCACCTAATGAATGTGATCAAGTCTGCAGGAGTGCATTCCTGTACCACAGGCCAGATTCAGTCATTCTCCCACTTCACTCAAACTACCCACCCCTCTGTAGGACAACTGCAAGTAGCAACTGAAGTAGAAGTTGACAGCAATGCCAGCTGCCCAACCCAGCCTCCAAAAACATGTGATTTCAGAAAAAGTTGAATGAGAGGTGCCTAGGACTGGGAAACAGTGAGATGCCCTAATGCTCACGTCAGAAGCCCTCCCGTGTTCCTTCCAGAAGTGCCTCTCATGGGTTGGAGACTCATCCTTTGGGGAACAAAAGCAGTGCCACATGATATGGCTTGCAGTGATCCATGAGTTCTGTGGACAATGCAGGAGGAACAGCAAATACACAAAGACATCAGGAAGGCAAAAAGTTCATAGAGAGTCTGAGATGTGTTTGCATAAATAATCTCCCTGAATCATTATGAATAATTAATGTGTGAAAAGTCCCATACTCATTCCTGGACAGTCTGCAGAATAGAAGGATAAATAAATCATAAGGAGCAAGGTGTTTGCTGAGTGACAGCAGCTAAGCTAACTACATTCTTCGCAGTTTCAGATTGCAAGGCTGCAGTGAGCAGCCTGTGGTTACTGTCAAAAACAGCCTTGAACACAGGGGTGTCTCAATAACAGCTTTTCTATTTAAAATAGTCACAATATTCTGTATAGAGGAGACCTTTCAGATGAGGACTGCAAAGTGGTTCACAGCTATTCAGACTCACAAAAGCCCAGTGAGAGCAAAGAGAGTATTTATTAGATACAATTATGGCTTTATTACCAATGCATTACAAATTTGTTGGCAGATGCAAGATTTTGCTACTCAGATATAAAGGAGTTATATTAAGTCTAACAGCTAATACAGAAAACCTTAAAAAAAAAAAAAAAAAAAAAAACGAAGAAACATTAATCCTCTTTTTTCTCCAAAAACATTGTATATAAAAAACAGGCATATCAATCATTTCTTGCAAGTGTCCTTTATGTTACTTGGTCATAAATTAATTTAGCTTGAAGCCATAGTGAGGTATTTGTATATTGCTAAATGTCTTCTGATTGAAGAGGATGGGGGAAACGGAGACCTGGTTAAACGGACTTCAAAATTAGGCTCTTACAATAAAAATTGAGATAAGACTCAATATTAACTTTGCTTCATCAGTCATTGAAGAAAACTAGAGAGGAATCTGACAGAAAGGCTCACTGATTAAAGGGTCACTTCAGTATGCTTTTTCTTTTCTTTCCCTTAGTTAAAACTATATTTTAAGATCATAATTATTTTACTGAAAGATGTAGATATATAGCTTTAAATTCTGACCAGATTTCCAAAAGTACAGAACACGTTTATCCGCTTTACCTCCTGGAAACAGGAATGCTGAGCACTTCACTTTACCATACCAGGTGTCTGTTGCCAAATGCAGACTGAAGAGATATTTCCCAATAGGTGGTACCTAAAAGGGGATTTGCCATCAGAAGTGTTACTTGCAGAGCTGGAGTATCGTAATTTAATTTCTAATAACAAATTGATAAGCAAACAGGTGAAAAGTAAGGCCACTTATCACCATCTTACAATGATTTTATGATAGACTGAATAAATAAAAAAGGCACATGCCCTGGTCCACATCTACTGAAAATAAAAGATGTAGAGGTGACAAAAAGCTTAATCCAAAGAATCCAGTTCCACCAAGAAATGGTCAGCAGAGGTGTCTCGTAACCAGTCAGAAAAGGTTATTAGCAGCAGATTTATTACTGTAAGCATTGCTTTAAACACTGGGAATGTGCTTAGAAGGAGGCACCACTGGATTCCAGCACTTTTCCTTCCCCACTTCCAGAGGCTCAGCTGGTCTGCAAGTCAGTCAGGGCAGTGCATTAACTGCTAAGGGCTGAGCTCACCCACGTGCAAGATAGATGCAAGTCAACCACTTATTCTGTGATGATTGAAGCCCAGCAGTTTTCACTCCGTGACAGGCATTGACTGCATCTGAGGCTGATGTTAAGGTGGTTTGAACATTTTTAGCATTTTCCAGAAGCAGGTATCAGACATTTATCAGAGAGGTATAAAGCAAGAGGTTAGGGAAAAAAAGAACAACACAGAATTAAAGTTATTGCGATATATTTTCCTAAGATTATTTTTAATATTTGTGTTTTCTTTTGCTACTTATTAGTGGCCTTGCATGGCTCTGCAAGACACCCATCTAACACTGATGCATCCTACCATTTCTTCCTCTTTTAGCTAATCCTGTATTTATTTGCACCAAATAAAAGCAGTCACTAAAAAAGCCTGTCACTGAATATTTTAAACTGCCAAAAATATAGGTTTCAAAGTTAAAATTTGTAATACAGAATCCCCCAAACCTTCTAAAGGCACTCAACACCACAGAAAAAGGAACAACTATTTAACTTTCCCACATGTAGTGACACAATCTCAGCTCTTGAGAGATCTTTCCCATGGCACTGCCCTAAATTAGCATGAACCACAACTGACTTTTCTTGCTTAAAAAGAATCCAGAATGTATTCTCTCGCAGTGGGAGCCCTAACCCGTGTCCCTACAGAATCCAAGGCCTCAGTGCTACATCTGGAGACACTCAGCCAACAGCACTGGGCTGACCAGACCTCTAAATCAGCCTCAACCATCACCCACCATCACAGTCAGCTGGGGCTGACCCTCAGCCATGCTGCTCAAGTCAGTCTTTTGCCATTCAGAACAGAGATACAGCTTTCCCACACGTCCAAAAACACTGAATGAGTCTTTTTGAACATTCCAGGCACTTGTTTATGTGCTGTAGTTATCCATGATGTGAAGGGGAATGAAATGGTCTCTAAATTTCACATTTCAGCACCCAGCATGTTGCTGGACACCGAAACGGTGCTGCTGTGCTTTTTCATCAAGCCCACACACCAAGATGTGGTTTTAAAGCACCAGGTTTTTTCCAGGTAAAATGTGAGATGGAGTTTCCCAAAGCATGCTACTGTCATCCTATGGATGGGTAAGCATCAGGCTGGAGAAATAAGGCAAGTTCTTGCAGCCAGTATGCATTGAAGCAGGAATAGACTAACACAAAACCTCAGAGGGCTCAGTCATCACTCCTCTGCTGTCATCTCTGACCACAATCTCTCTGTATAAACAAAGGCTCTGGCCACTGCAGGGTTTTCTGGCCTGCTGTAAAATGTTCTGCCACCCCTCTCACAGGAATTGCTGATGCTTAAAAAAGAGGCAGCCTTTTCTCACAGTGCCAGTGTCTCTGCAGAGGAGTCGGGATGTCAGCAAAGTACAGGGGGATGTAGACAGGAATACCCAGAAGCTTGAGCAATTACAGTCAGTCGTAATCTGGATTAATGAGCACATAATTATTGCTCCAGATTAATAGTAGTCCAGATTGCAAATAAAGTCCATTCTGGGCGAATTGAATGATGTTGGTCAAACACAGCCTTCTTCTGAATTTTGACTTTTTAGCAATAATGAAACAAAGATTTCGGGAGACAAGAAACATGATTTGGCTGTTCTTCAGCACTGTTTTGCTCAGTGTGTGAGAGACAGAAAGACATAGTGCATCTCTTTTATCACCTGAAGGGAATTAACGAATCAGCATGATTGTAAGACAGTCTCCCAGTGACAAAAATACTCTGAACAATGGCTGGTTTGCTGTGACAGGGTCTTCCAGAGCATCAGGATTTATTTCTGTGTGTTCAGATTGGTTTGGAGCTTTTCAAAATGTTGATATGCTCAGTCCTGTACATACTAACCTTCACATCAGCCACAGCCCTTGAGTGAACAGGAATTAATAAGCATTCATTGCTTTGGACCCCCAAAGTCAAACTCAGGGTGTGCTTCCTACGGTAGCTCACACTTGTACACAGCAACCCCATGGAACTATAGTGTCACACACACAGCATAGGGCTGGAACTTCTGTTCTTTGATACCTTTGCTTTATATTTTTCTGATATTGTTTAACTAAAATCAACTACATACAGTATTTGGAGCACTGTCACACGTGCTCAGGAGATAATGTCAATGGAATTGCGTGTTGTCACAGGATAACAGCCTCCCGCTGCTGCTGAAATGCCAAATTGAGGCTGAGGCATTTATGGAAAATAAACGTCAAGTCAAAGCCAAGATGTTTATTTTAAAAGCAAGAGACATGGATCTTGTGGCAATGTTCCATCATGTCTCTATTTCTCTAATAACAAATGTCTAGTGTGAATAGGGCCAAGTGATGATTTCTTCCTGGGCCAGCAGGGAGAGGGTGAAGCCGGATCACTTCACGTGAGGACTCGCAGAGTTGTTTCTCACCTACTTTCCTGCAGGTTTTAGTCAACTGTCCAGGTAGCAAACACAAAATTATTTACCAGATGCTAAGCTTGTGAAGAGGCAGCAGGAAGAAAAATGGACAGCAAATGCATTTTTAATTTGCTTTTAGGTGGTTCTTTTTCTCCAGAGAAGGAATGACAACATCAGGCTCACTGAAATCAATGGGAGGATTTCCAGGCTTTTCAGTGGACTTTGATTAATGCCTTAAGAGAACAAACAGCTCATGTTTTTAGAGGGAATTATGTTAATAATAGTGGTCCCTGAATTTGATTCATGAAGGCACAGCTGGACCAAGACTGGGCAAGGAAGACAAGATCCTTGTCTAAGGGGCATCACGAGGCACACAGAGCAGCCCTGGAGAGTCAGGGATGGTTTACAGCAGCAAGTCAGAGCCGGCAACAGCAAATCCCCTGCCCTAGCTACAGCTACAATGAGGGAAGGGGTTAGTGCCACTGGCAGCACCATTCCCAGTCTCCTGCCCCACTGCTGGTAGGGACAGAACTCATTCAACAGGACCCTCATCTTCCAATCTGTTTTGCAAGGAGGGAGGTGCACGAAGACAAGCTGGAAGCTGCGCAAAGCATCTCAAAGGACTGGGTTTAAAAAACACCCATGTAGCTCACTTCAGTTCCTGAAATGCTGAGGTTTCACAGCTCATGCCAACAGGGCTCCTCAAATACAATGCATTTTGGTTCTCATCAAATCTACCTGTTGCTCATTAGAAACTGTGATTTGGAGAGCAAGTAGAAACAAACCATTTCAGTGCTGTAAGCTCTTCTCTTGACCTAACATAACCTCCTTAAATAATATCCAAATAAATGGAAGTATTTAAATCATGTTAAAGAGCTGCCTGAAATGCAAAGAAAAAAAAAGGAAATTTCCAAGGAAACATGGAGTTAAAGGAGATTTGCAAAAGGTAATGCTCTGAAAGGGGTTAAGCCCACAGTGAATATTTGGCTGCTCTGTGCTGCAAGGGCCAGAGGGATGTTCTGTACAGAATTTGTAAACTTGCTTATTTTTTCCTTTGGAGATACATTGTTTCCCAAAGACATTCTGGCTCCAGCTCTGATCTGACATTCCAGATTGATGCGTGTGGAACCAACAAAGACATGGAGAAGCAACACACAATTATGTGTTTTCTGCTTTATTGCATACTTGTTAATAATTTCCTTTACTCCTCCAACCATTCAGCTTATCTTCTCTTGTGGTGGGAAGAGACCTCCTGCTGGAGATCTGATAGGACAGCTTGATAGGCAAAGAGTTAGCATTTTATTAGTTTATGGTATTTATTAACTGTGTAAAGATATTACAGCAGTAATGGATCTGGACAGATGACAGATGGATGGTGCTCCAGGAATAGCAAGTAAAACAGCTGCAGGGTATCCCCACCACTGCTTCAGTGTCATCTTGGGAAAAATATGTAAGATTTTATCAGAATTTTTTCTGGCTGATTTTATGCTAAAATGGACTGTACACATTCAAAAAATTCATCCAAGCATCTCATCTGTGAAGGTTTTGGTGCAATGATGCACCATGGGCCTCGTACTTACTTAAAGTGTTCCAGCTAAATGTAGCAAAGAAAAAATTGTTTCTATCCCACAGCTCCACTAACCTGGTTTCATATTATTACTTTTTTTTTTTTTTTTAGATCAGGATTACTGATACAGATACCAGATCTGGCCAAATACTCCTAGAAACAGTCCTTCTGCTTTTCATTTGGCATAAGGTCTCCCTCTGTTCTTGAAGATGTCATGCCTCCTTCCCTTCCCACTGAAGAGGGTCATGCTTTGGTCCAGCAGATGACAAGTGGCAAAGCAAAGTCCATGGGAACATGAGGGAATGGTTTGCCAAGCAGCAGGTCCACGCTGGTGTGTGGCCTTTAGTCAGGGTTAAATAAATAGTGTGTAAATAAATAAATATTTTTTTCCCAGGTTGTGACCTTGTAAATCAAGCCTAAGCCTAGAAGGGATGTTTATGGGCCAGCTAGAACAGTAGAGCAGTCCTAGCAGAATAAATATATAGGGGGAAGAAAATAACTGTGACTTCCACTTGCTCCCAGTGTGCTGTGGGGAACATTTGGTGCTGCTGTAAAGACATGCCAATGATTTAAAAGGCAGGAGAGAGGGGACATTGTTCTTATTTACTCAGTGGTTGCTCCACATTATTTTAAGAAGTTTAATACAGTAAAATGCAGTAAAATGCAGTCTTACAGCTTCAGAGCAGAACAGAGAGCCAAGCAGGTAAATGGAAATATAACCAAACAAGTTCCTAGTAGCAGGTTTCACAGAAGGGCAGGGGACCTGGGCAGGGATTTGCTCCGTTGGTTATCTGGGCATTGCAGCCTCCTGATGTTTCACGTACTTTACTGCTCATTACCAAATAATGGTACAGAATTACCAGCATTTTTAATGACCTAACATAACCTCCTTATAACATAAGCCTCCTAACATAACCTCCCCATTTTTAATGCTGGTAATTTTTTTTTTACAGCATTAATACTTAGAGCAGTCCCTAGATTTCGTGGATTTGACCAGACTGTGTAAAAGCTATTGCAGGTATTTTTAGAAGTCCAGAGAGATCTGTTCAACACAGCAGAAAAAAAGCCAGAAAAGGGAGCTGGGGCTCCTACCTCCCAGCCCAGCAGTGGCTTGGTCTGGCAGGGCTGGAGGAGAAGGGGAAGAGAGGATTCGCAATGGGGAGATGCAGGGGACAAGCGGCAGCCGCAGTGCCTGCACGGAGCTGGCAGCATCATCCCTTTGAGCGGGTTTTACATGGGGCTGTGGGGCTGCCCAGGCTGGCAGAGGAGGCACTGGGGACAGGGAGCTTGCGAGCGCGGCACTTGTCCCTGATCCGGACATCCAATGAGAGGGGATGCCAATTACTTTCCAGTGGAGAATGGTGCTGACAGTGTTGGCATTTTGCTTTTTCCAGGGATAAAGAGAAGTAACTTCTGCTCCAGAAGCCGGTAGGAGCCCACCCTGCCCGTATCCCCTGCCTGCCCTGCGGCTGCCGGGCACAGACACGCCTTGCCCAGGACATCCACGCTGCCGTGCGGGAAGGGGGCTCTGTGCCCGGCAGCCGCGGGGCAGGCAGAGCGTAGGCAGAGCAAAGACGGGGGTCCGGGGGTGTCCGGGCGGGGTACCGGCAGGGATCGGGGCAGGGATAGGGGCAGGGATAGGGCAGGGATCGGGGCAGGGATAGGGCAGGGATAGGGGCAGCGGTACCGCCGGTGCGCGGGCGGGGCGCTTCAGTCCCGCTCCCTCGGTGCCGATTGGCGGCGGGCGGTGCTGGGGCGGTACCGGGGCGGTGCCGGGGCGGTGCCGGGGCGGTACCGGGGCGGTGTCGGGGCGGGCCCGTCCGGCGGCGCGGCGCGGGGCCATGCGGCAGCCCCCGGGCGGTGGCAGCGGCGGCGGCGCCGCCTTCCTGCCCGCGGCGCGGTGCGGAGCGGCGGCCGGAGCGCCCCGCACAGCCATGGGCGATGGGTGGCTGCCTCCGGACTGCGGCCCCCAGAACCGCTCCGTGGCCGGGGTGACGGCCGTGCCGCCCGGGAGCAGGCAGCTGCCCGCCGCCGAGCTGTCGCAGCAGTGGGCTGTGGGCATGAGCCTGCTGATGGCCCTGGTGGTGCTGCTCATCGTGGCCGGGAACGTGCTGGTGATCGCGGCCATCGGGAGGACGCAGCGGCTGCAGACCCTCACCAACCTGTTTATCACCTCGCTGGCCTGCGCCGACCTGGTGATGGGACTGCTGGTGGTGCCCTTCGGGGCCACGCTGGTGGTGCGGGGCACCTGGCTCTGGGGGTCCTTCCTCTGCGAGTGCTGGACCTCCCTGGACGTGCTCTGCGTGACGGCCAGCATCGAGACCCTGTGCGTCATCGCCATCGACCGCTACCTGGCCATCACCTCGCCTTTCCGCTACCAGAGCCTCATGACCAAGGCTCGGGCCAAGGGCATCATCTGCACCGTCTGGGCCATCTCTGCCCTGGTCTCCTTCTTGCCCATCATGATGCACTGGTGGCGGGATGACGACCCCCAGGCGCTGGAGTGCTACCAGGATCCGGGCTGCTGCGACTTCGTCACCAACAGGGCTTACGCCATCGCCTCGTCCATCATATCTTTCTACATCCCCCTTCTCATCATGATCTTTGTGTATCTGCGGGTGTACAGAGAGGCCAAGGAGCAGATGAGGAAGATCGATAGGTGCGAGGGCCGGTTCTACGGCAGCCAGGAGCAGCCGCAGACGCCCCTGCCCGCTCACCCTCACCACCAGCCCATCCTCGGCAACGGCCGAGCCAGCAAGAGAAAGACCTCCCGCATCATGAACATGAAGGAGCAGAAAGCCCTCAAGACTTTGGGCATCATCATGGGAGTGTTCACCCTCTGCTGGCTCCCCTTCTTCCTGGTGAACATCGTCAACGTCTTCAACAGGGACCTGGTGCCGGACTGGCTCTTCGTTTTCTTCAACTGGCTGGGCTACGCCAATTCCGCGTTCAACCCCATCATCTACTGCCGCAGCCCCGACTTTCGTAAGGCCTTCAAGAGGCTGCTCTGCTGCCGCCGGAAAGCCGACCGGTGGCTGCACGGCGGCGGCGGGGAGCTGGCCCGGCTGCCCGGGGGCTTCATCAGCACCGTGGGCTCCCCCGAGCGCAGCCTGGCAGGGACCTGGTCCGACTGCAACGGGGGCACGCGGGGCGGCAGCGAGTCCAGCCTGGAGGAGAGACATAGCAAAGCCTCCGACTCGGAGTCCAAGGTATAGGGGGGCGTGGGGGGCCGCGTCGGAGCCGGGACAGGGGGGAAAGGCAGGCGGGGAGACACGCAGGAGCAGAAATCCCCGGCAGCTGCCTGGTGGTAACGCTATTGCCGAGCAGAACGATCCCTGCCTTGGCAGGGGGAGTGCGGGTGTTTGCTTAGGAATAGGAGCAGGTGAACTGGTGTACGACATACCTCATCCGAAACTACAGAAAGCAGGAAACCCACTGACCGGACAAGAAAGGAAACAAACGGCCCATCCCAGAGACAGCCACCGCGTCTTTAGGAGACGCGCTGTCGCGGGGACTGTGGCGGCAGCGCCCGCGCTCGGGCGACTGTCCCAGGACCGTGCTGGTGGCCCAACCAGCGGGTGGTGCTGGCCCTTGGTGGCCGAGTTCGGCTTCAGCTGGGGTCCGGCCACCCCCGCCTGGCCCCGGGGCTCATCCCCTCTCCCAGAGCACCGGGATTTTGGGAGGCGCGGGGTCGGTGCTGCAGGTGCTCCGGGCACAGAGCGCGGCCGGCAAAACGGAGACCTGCTGGAAAGATGAGTTTTGAGCTCGGAGTAGCCGTGCTCTCCTCGTCTGCAGAGTAGCGAGAGAGAAAATAACGAGCAATGAGGAGCGCTGGTATATTCTGAAAGGGGGTAAAACAACCCGACCCACACTCTTGAGCTTATTCCCTCTGCATCAGCCAGCAATGAGTTACTGTGCTTATCTCCTTCGGCCAGACAATAGCAGTCAGGCTGAGAAACTTCTACCTCAAACTGTGCATATTGTACAGGGGAATGAACGGACCATGTTTATATTAAACAGCATATTTACATACCACTAATAGGGTTTTAGGACAAGGGCCGGGGAGGGAGGGGTGAGGAACCTTCTGCAGCTTGTTCATTGTAATTACAGATGAACGGGGGGAGGGGGGAGAATCCTGGCAACAAAAATTTACTGCACACTTTTTTTAAAAAATGGCGACAAAGTCGTTTTTTTGCACAGTGTTAAAGAGTTGTAAAGTTATTTGAAGATATTACTTGCACACACGTACATACATGCAGATTGAAAAGGAAAAGGAGGTTTGCGTAACACCGACCCTGAACCTGATTTCTGGTTTTGTCTGATCTGTTATAGTTTTATTGAGAGAGTGACTTTTTTAATATTATTTTTTGAAGGTACTGTAAATATCTCCATATTATAAATTAAAATATCTTAAGAGAATTTATTATTTTTATTTTTATTTCCAAATGCCCACGTGAATCTGCTGTTATTTTAGCACTTGTGTGTCATTTCCATTTTTCTCTGTGTGTGTGTTTTATAACATATTTATACTTTGGTGCAATTTACTACTGTGTAAGTAATTGGTCTATGTGCAATAAATACCATTGCAGCACAAGCAAGTGTGTCTCTATAGGTTTTGAAACAATATCAACCTATAATGGGAAGAACAGCATTTGTTTTTCTCCAAAGATGGCTCAGATTACCAATACAACTTGATCTAATGGCTTTTCCTGACACAACGTTGTAAAAAACCTGTTTGAAACCCAGTATGGTTGTGTTCCTGTTGCAGTGAGGTCCACTGACTTCCCTTATTAATGGGAAAAAATTAATGGCTAAAGACAAGGTGTTTCCACTCTGATAATGAATACTCATTTTCTTGAACTATTCCTTTCTGGAATATATTCTTCTCTTTTTTTCTTTTTTCTTTTTTTTTTTTTTCTTTTGTTGTTGTTGTCGTTGGAGTACATGGCTGGGAGTCAGGAGACCGGAATATTTAAGATTACAGAGGACGCTTAATTTGAAAGCTTAAAATGGTCTTGAGTAGCAAGAAATCTCTGTAAGCACTACATGCCACCCCACAAGTAGGTCCACCTCATGCTGACAGCAGGCCTGATCCTGCCCAAGCAGGTCATGAAAACGGAATGTTGTATTTTTCATTGATTTAAGTAAGGAGTTAACAGTGAGCAGAAGTGCTGCAGCTTTGTGTCCCTGCTCCGAAAGATTATCTTCCTTTATTGCTTTATGAAGGTGTGCTCTATCCTTGTGGTTTCATTGCTGAAATGAGTAAATGGCAGACAGAGAAACAAAAAGACAGTGCAGAATAAAAGTGAAGTATTTTTTAACTCTATTAAACTCAGGAGTATAGTTTAATTAAATATCAGCTCCCAGGAACAGCACTTCCCAAAGCGAGTTCTTCAGGGTGGTGGCTCACGGTTTGTTTTGGAAACCAGTTGTTCATTTTTCTTTGTTTTCAAAGTTAAGGAATTTGTCCTTTGCAATTTCTGATGTATTTTCAGGGGGAAAAAAAGTTACTCTTTTTATGCAAATTCAAAATAAAGGGACTGGAGAAGTAAATAATACTTTTCCATTGATGTCACTGGAGTTTGATGTGAGCTGCAGTTAAAGGTGTCTTCCTTGATAACAGTGAAATGGGCTCCTTAAAATGCTGGGGTGACATCAGATCAGGAGCTAAGTGAAGTGAGCTCTGCCAGCAAATAAAAAAAATCTGGTTTTATCTTTGATTACAGCAAACACAACAGGACCAAAAGAGTGCCCTGGATGGTGATGTCTGATGCCAGCAACTGCAGCGAGATGCTGGCTGTGCATGTCTGGGATGGGATGGGATGGGATGGGATGGGATGGGACGGGCGGACAGCGCTGCTCTCCTTGTGCATGTTATGGACCACAGAGCCAGGGCAGGGCCAGGTTCCTGCCTGCGGGGTAGAGCAGGACAGGATTCCAGCACCTGTCTGGGAACTGAAGTGAGTGTCAAGCCCTCATCCTCAGCAGGGTGCTAGATCCTGGGGAAGCACAGGGCCTACTGCATGGAGCAGGACAGCCTGATGGACTTGGCTCTTCACCTCATAAATCACTTCCCACACTCAGTTTTAACTATCCAAACACTCCTGTCCTTAGACTTTAAAAAGTGGTGAGATTTTTGCCTCAACAGGGTCCAACTTAGGTGGGAAATTTATGGCCAGAGCTTGCTCTGCTTGCCCTGCTGAAGAACTGTACTGGGTGATGCATCTCCTGGACAAGTGTAATGGCACTGGGGTAGGATGAGTTTAGCCCACTGACCTCAGAAGGGCCAGCTGTGTCAGCAAAGCAGTCAGGATTTGTCTGCTGTTGAATTTTTGCCAGTTGAGGACCTGCTGGAAGAGTCTGGAGGCTGACACATTGAGTGCCTTCATAGAGAGCTGAAGTAATCCCACTGTCAGCCTGCACAGGGCATGCCGGTCCATCTTGCACGGCGTGGAAAAGGCAGTGGCACAGTAACAGTGAGGACGGAGCAGGACATATGGCACACACGTGTGCAAGGAAGGGGAGGCTGCTGGAGAGCAGTCTGCTGTGGATCACACTCAGAACAGGCTGTTCTCTGCAGGGAAGAAGGATACTCCGAGAAGCGAAGCGTTGTGGGGCAGCTGAAGTACTCTGGAGGCAATGAGTCAAACACTCAGGATGAATATTTTTTTCTGACAAAAACCAGACATGGATTAGCAGTTGGAGCTGCAAGTCAGAAAGAAAAGGTGGTAGGCATGCGGCTGCACACGTACGTGGGCAGGAAAGCAACAGCAAAGAGCTGCAGGCCTGCAGGGAAGGGAGACACAGGTAAGCCAGAAATCCGCTCAGAGAAAATGTCCTGCAGCTGCCAGGACCAAAATTGTTTGGCGAGGATGCCTGGAGACTTGCACAGGGAAGACTGTGATTCTCCAAGGCGCCGGCCACACTCCGTGCAGTGTTTGCTCAGCACTTCTGAAAAGAAGGCTGCTTCTCTCCACGTGTTTGAATGGGAATAGATGGGCTTGAAGGGCTGGATTCAGTTTTGTGTGTGCTCAGGGAGGTTGAGGCTGTTTCAGGCACACAGCAGGCTCTGCAGAAGGACTCCCCACCAGTGAGAGCTGCACAGAAGCCCTCCTGCAAATCTGCTGCACTCTGAGACTGCAACCTTCAGCACCCACTGTCTATAGCTCCAAGCAGCATGGAACTATGGGCAAAAAAGGTGGCTTATGATCTGAACTGTGCATTTGACAGCATCAACTGGGTCTTTGAGTTGCTGCATGCACTCGTTCTTATGCAGATGCTGCTTTCCCTCTTGGGTATCCATGTGTCATCGACTATAAGGACAACTTCTTTATCGGCCTTTTTTTTTCATAAACCCTATCTGAAGCTGAGGTTTTATTAACAGCCTTGAAGTGGCTATTTTGCAAAACTTCCTTGTGCTGCACACTTTCCTAATTTATTGTAATTTCCCGTCTGGTGGAGTGCACTTACTTCCTTTATGTAATATATCAGCTGCAGGCCTGGAAATTGGGCAGCTATGAACTGAAAAGAGCAGGCTTTCGTGAGGCCAAATGCGGTCAGGCATCATTGCCACTGGGAGCAGAATTTGACCTGATAATCTAATCTCATACAAGAGACTATCTCCAGAAAAGTATTGTTACCAACAGCAAATGACCTCTGCTAATGAACCTGGAGCAATTAACCTGTTTAAAGCTGTGGAGAAAATGTTAACTGCTAAACAACAGTTAGTGCTGGATAGTTCAAATAATGAGTACTTTGTTTATTGGTGTGTGTTAGGTGATGTGTTGGGAAATAATTATCCTTTGACTAGCAGCCAGCTTTGTACTAATCAGAAGTCATGTTCTGTTTGAAGGATTATACCTAAAAATAGTTCTGTTACCACCACATCAACGAGCACGATGAAGCAAATTCACGGCAATGTACACACCTTGCTAACATTTCTCTTTTCATCCTAAAACCTCATTGTTCAGCTGGGACTTTCTGTTTGATTGTGTCAAGAGCACTAATGTGATCTCCTGCAATAGCACTAAGCACACTCTCCCCATGGAGCATTACCCTATGCACCACTGACTCGCTTTCAGACCCTGCCAAATTCCCAAACGCCCCAGGAGGAAGTAAGGATTCTTTCTCTTCATATAAATAATCACACATAATGTAAGATCAACAATATTTTTTGACAATCATGCGGCAGAAGAAATTGATCTGCTTATTCTCTGAGATGTTTGTATGCCTGCCCATCTGCAAGCAGCAGCCGCCCATGGTAACAGCAGGTGATTTATCCTGCAATTCAGTAACTTCAGCCTGCCAAACTCTGCTGGGAAAAGTGACCAAGATGGGAAAAGGATAAAAAAGGTGATGCTGGTGAGCAAACACAGGATTGTCAATTCAAAAAGGAAAACTGGGATATCTTTGGCCATGCTGTAGGTGTTGACTTGTACTGGTAAAGTGTAATTGGTTTGGAGAGGGATACACCGAACAGAGACACTGCAGAAACACAGGTTAAGAAGTGTGAGAGGTTAGACATTCCATACAGGACCATGTCACCAAAGAACTGGCAGCTGAAATATACCCAAAACATTCCTAGAAGTTTTTCTTATTCTTTGTGGATAAGAGCAGCAGACTAAAGCACACCTGAGCAGCTTCCAGCTGATGTAAAGCCCTGCAGCTCCCTGGGCAGCCGCAGACACGTGGGACCCCCTCAGCATCTCCTCCTCCTCCTCTCCAAGTGCTTCCAGCTGAGTTTTGTTGGACCTGGGCCATCCCCCAGCCTGGAGCCACCCTCCTGTTCTGTGGTGCCAAACAGGAGGTGTCTGGTAGCCTCCGGGGATGGCAGTGCTGTGGGCAGGTGCTGTGGGGTGCAGGGCGTGCCCACGCTGCCCTGGCTGTGCCAGGCGTGCTGGCACCGGCTGCTGGCCGTGCCCCTGCCCTGACTCATCCTCTGTCCTTCCAACCAGCCACAGAATCGGCCCCGCCGTGCTGGAAATGGAGCAGAGTTTGGGTTTGTTATGTAAACTGGCGATCAGCTTCCTGGTTCACCAAAACCAGGAGCTTGGTACTCACATTTGCTTCAGAAGTTAACTTTTTTCTGCCCTACCCCACTCAGCTTCCAGGTTTTTCATGGTAATGTTTGTCTGCTTGGCCTTAGCACCCAGCAATACAAGTTTTTTTGTCTGTGCCCTGGCAGCTGTTTGAATCCAGATATGAAATGTACCAGGTGCTGGGCAGTGTCTGGGTTTGGTTGTACCCATTCCTTTCAGGATTGATGTTCAGAGTTATTAATATGGGCTGCACCAGAGTGCAAAATTCCCAGACAAATAGGAAATGAGTCCTGACCTCCAGGTTCAAAACCTAAAGAAGAAAACAGAAGCTTACCATTTGCAGACTTTTGCCATTGGCATGATTAGCAGAGCATCTCAAATGTAATGGTGCACCCTTCCCATCTGATCCTGTGTAATGCACCAAATCCTGTTGTCCTTAATGAGATTAAATGAGGATTTTTTACTAGTTCAGTGCCTTAGCCATTAGCAACTGTTGTGTGTCTCTAGGCAGTGATGTACCTTTGCAAGCCTGGCCCAGTGTCTCTCTCAAAGCCATGATATTTGGCTTCTTCCTACTAAAATTATTTTGATAATTGCTCTTAAGCTCATTGGCACAATACTTTGAAAGGCAGATCTAAGTGCATACACCAAAGAGGCAAACAGAGACACTAAAGAGCTCAAAATCTCAGCAGCTGCTAGGTGTATAAATATTTCAGCTACCAACAAGTCATTTTGCAGAGTCAGGGGAGTGCTGCAGCCCCCTTGAAATCTGCAAGCTGCCCTCCCTCAGAGGGGGACCCTGCCACTGTAAGGAACAATTGCAGGGACAGCACAATAGCTCATCACAAACGATTTTTCCAGGTGATAAAATTTGAACAGTGCTTTGCTGCCAAAATTTAGATACCTCTTGTTAAGAAGAAGGAATCGAGAAAAGCCCCCCAGCAGGAATTCCTAGTGGGGAAGGGAGAACAGTGCTCAGGGTTAAAGTTTCCATGTGCAGATGGAGAGCCCCGCACTGACTGGTCCAGTGAGGGTTACAGACCCTGGTGATGGACAAATGCCATCCACCCTGGTGATGGACAAATGCCATCCACCACAGCCACCCCAGGGACACTCTCTGTGCCCCCCATCACCTCCCTGTGCTGCCTCTCACGTGTACAATGTGTGCCCCTCTCACCTGCCCGAGTGTCAGAAGGGACCCCAGAGGTGTCCTGAGACACAAAGTGAGTGTCAGCCCGCGCTGCCACCCTCTCATTGTGCAGTGGAGGGAGGAGTGCTTCCTCTTGGACTGGAGCAGGTGAAGTGGGAGATGTCCCACAAAGCTCCCATTGTTATTGTTCCACAGCTCTCCCGCTCGCAGAGCCCGCCTTCAGCCAGGGGTGTTTTGTTTGTCTGTTCTTCCCCTAAATGCTCACTTGGGAGCCGTCAAATAAAATCTCAATTAGCTCACTTAGGACACGCAGGGCGGTGTGGGATGTGTTCGCTGGCAGGCAGCGGTCCCTGGCAGGCAGCGGTCCCTGGCAGGCAGCATTCTCGCCGTGGGCACAGGAGGCAGGAGGGCTATGTGGGACTTGCTGCTCACACACAACCCCAACCTGGTACCCTGGTGGGTTCCCGTCACCAGACTAGGACAGCCACACCACCAGTGCATCCAGGCTGGATCTGACACGGGAGCATCTGTGGGGATGCTCACACAACAGCTTGTGTCGAATACTCGAGCTTTTTGGAGCTTTTATCTCATATGCAGCACAAGGCAGGTGCTGCAGTAATTGCCAGTCACAACAGGTGTTGCAGCAGTGCTCTAAACCACCTTGAGAACATCCACGTGAGAGGTTTTGTTCCTGTTTCATTGCCAGGCAGTTACCAGCTGACTGGCAACGGGGTAGATGCCTGTCTGTGGTTTTCAACATCAGCCCGTCCAAGCCAGGGCTAGTGCTTACCCCCCTCTCCTCCCCAGCCCCCAACTCCCATTCCATGTCCTGCTTCCCAGCCTGGCTCCATGCTCGTGCTGCTGCATGGGCAGTGGGCTCCTGTAGCTGGAAACCAGCCCTTTCAGACAAGGTTTGTTTCAGCTCACCCAGCAGCTTGCACAAACAGGGGTAACAATTGGCATAGGAAGATGCAGAGAGATGGGTTAGGGATCATCTGTTTTGGTAGCAGCCCTGATTTGGATCCATCCCTGTGATCACCAATCTCATGTGCAGTGTAGAAGCTGAGACCCAGACCATCCCTCCCTGGCCCATTGTTTTGCTTGACTTGTGCTGAAAAAAGAGGACTTGCCACCCAAACCTTCCCTTCCTTTCAGAAGTTGCTCTGAATATTCTATTCAGAGGCTTAGTGACTAAGCCACTAAGCTTCCTACTGTATGTGAAGAGTCAAAATAAATTTAGTTTTTTATAAATACTGGTGCAATAGAAAAAGAAATTATTTAAGTCTGATTATTTCCAAGACCACAGCAAGGGGCATGGGACAAACTTTTGAAAGAGAATGGGACCAGGGCAACTAAAAGAGTAACTCATGTGGGTCACAGCACTAAACTGTCCTCAAATGCAAGAGGGTGACACGGCCACAAGCCAGGGACAGTGGAAAAATAATTCCCCAGGAAGAGCAGCTCTGTTTCCCCAGAGCATATGTATGAATCCCAACACTCACGGGCACCACTGAGCTGTTAGGGGCTTGTGAGCAAACCCCATCAAAGTGTGTCTGCTGGTGAATGATGTTGAGCAGCTTTTATTCCTGCACACTTCACTTATGTGGGAGCAAGGAATGTGGTGATAAAAAGGCTGGAATGATTTCAGTGCTGGATAGTTTCCATTAATATATTTGTCGTTATATAACGCTGCCATCACAGTACAAAATCCAGTAAGGTGCCTTTTAGGAAGGTGGAACTTTTCTACATAGCTGCAATGAGGTAAGTGGGGCTGTAGAGCAGGCTGGGCTTTGATCAGACAATTTTTAATTGCACCGGATGTGTTTGGGCTAATGCATGGTATGAATTTCTTTGCCTTTAGGTTACAAGCCACCTCATAAATTAAATGGTTGATGTTGTCAAATGCATGCCATTAGCACTCCGAGCAGATAATCCTTCCCATGGCCTCATTGGAGTCTATCTCAGAGCCTGTCTCCAGATAATGGCCTGGAAGAAGAACAATGGTGCTCCCAGCTCTCAGGGGCCTCCACTCTTCTGTTCTGTGCTTCAGAGAAGAAAAATTATCATTATCTGCATGGCTCAAGCTCTCTTTGAAATGCAGTTATTTTTTACTCATACACTCCCAAGTATTTTTTTACGTGATATCAGTGAGAAACTTGAAACCCCCTTTGAGAAGAGAAAGATTTCCTGCAGCCCTACTACTAAAGAAAATGGATAGATCAAGTAGTAAAGTTCAATGACTTACTTAGCGTTAAATAAGAAAGAGAATAATGAATTGGATTTTGTATGCCTGGTTTTCCTCTGCAGGGAGCAGCCAGGCTAATGGATTTTCATTGCCTTGTGTTCATCAGCCTAGGTGAGTTCAAAACACTCTTGCCTTTTTATGTTCTCCTTTCCCTGACCACTTGTCACAAATTCAGGTATTTGGAGATTAGCAAACACATAGATTTGCTGCCATCAGCACCATCTTGACTGGGGAGGAAAGCACAGGGTTAACCCCCTGCACCCAATGATGACTTTTGCCTGCATGGACATCTGTATTTTATGCCTGGTAGCTGCAAGTAGACAATTCCTTACCTAAGCTGGACACTAGTTTCCTACTATTATGAATTCAGGCTGTAACGTCCTTCAAAAAAGACATTATTTCCCCACTGGGTTCACCAAATATTTGTTGGGTCTCCAAACCCTCCTCTTTGTTTACAGGATTTGCCAAACATGCCGTAGGGCTTTTATTGGGGAAGGAAGGGAGGTGGCGGAGGAGGAAACTATTACAAAGCTATTTAACATAAACAACTCTCTCCTGTAAACTCCAGGCACGGCTTGGCAGGGAAGAGGTTAAAGCTAGGGGGTGGATGGGGAGACTTATTAGGGCAAAGTAATAAATGGCAAATTGAAAAGCCCAGGGAGAGACACAGGGGAAGAGCTGAGCTGACCCTAAATGGGACCCTAAATGGACTCTCTGGCTTGCTGGAAGCCCTCTGCTGCTCTGACCTCAGGGTTTGGACCTGGTTCCTCCCTAAGGCATGCCAAAGCTGGGGGATGCTCAGACAGAAATCCTGCAGAACTGATTCGGAGTCATATTTCAAAGGTGAACCTGAAAGGTTTCTACAGAGCCAGAAATTGCTACTTCCTGCCCCAAACCTTTGCTGGGTCTGCCAGCGCTGCCCAGAGCCAGGGAGCTGCTCTCTGCCCACTTGGAGCAGGATTTCCGTTTTCCTACCAGCCTTGGTGCCTCAGGCTTTGTGGTCTGTTTTTGTCTGAATGGGAAATGCATAATGACAAACAGTTTAAACAACTTATGGTACAAGGAAACTTGCTGGGGTACAGTACAGGACTCTAATTTGTTTCCAAGGAAGTGATGCGCCCTCCAAAAGCACTCCACTCAAGCATTGATATTCCAAGTGCAGGTTAATTGCTGGCCATCCTCAGTGCTGCCTTCAGCCCTCAGCTAGGCTGGTACTCAGCCTGAACCTCAGGCATTCAACTGAGGTTCAGGGAAGGTCTGGCTGTTAGAGCTGTCCTGGCTCTTGGTTTGCTTGTGTGGGTAATTCTGGTCATCCTGGTGCTGGGGAAGGAAAACCCAGGAGCCACAAAAGCCACAGAGGAATTCTCTTGTTCTATTTCCAGCTCTGCTTTTTAAGACACAAAGGGTTTCAGATCAGATGCATTTCTGAAGCTTATCTGTGTGAATATTTCACTGCTTATCCAAGCAGAACAAAAACCTTCAAACCTTCTGAGGTCTATCCATCAAATGCCTTATCTGCCCATGTCACAATTTGGCTCCTGGCTGCTGCTGCTTGGAGCCTCCCGCCACCAGCTTCCCATCTTCCCTGTTTGTGCTGCTCCACAGCATTCTCCACAGCCACCCTGTGGTCACAGACTCCCTGCCACTTCAGCGCTGGCCTCTGCACTGCATGCAGGAGCAGGCCTGTGTTGCTGCATGCTCTGCAGCCAGCCAGCATGCTGATGGGCTGCATTTGTGCTGCTGGGTCACAGCCCACGGTCTGCATCCCCCACACAGACGTACAGAGTCTGGGATATGGCCAGAGCCGTGGCCAGAGCAGAGCACACTGACTCTGCCTGGCCCCAAGAATGAGGAACATTTCTCTTTTTTATGGGATATTAATGAAGCTTGGATAAAGGAATGCTGTCTCCTCTATCTGAGGTTCCAAGACTGAAATATCCAAGGAGAATACTTCTGATCCTGTCCCACCTGGAAGCTTCTGGTCCCCTCTGGCAGAGGCACCACTGACGTGGGGCTGCTAAGAGATCTCAAGGAGCATCTTAAAAGTCCAGGCAGGCTCTACCCCTTTGTAGCTGAGCATGGTACCTGAACCACTGGGAAGCACCGGGAGCATGGAAAGAGCACAGGGGAGGCATCAGCATCATCAGCCATGTGGAAATTCCTGGCCAAGTAAAACAGCTGCACAGTCAGTCTTAGTGCCCAGTTTATCCCTGTGTTACTGAGCCGTGCCAGGAGAGTCTCTGCAGTGCCTTGGGACCAGGGCCACAGGACTTTTCTTGCTTTGAAGCTGAGCTGGCACAAGAAGTTGTCTGCAGCCATCCTGTCAAAACCATGGCCAAAAACAACAGGGTGAAGTCTTTGGAAAGAGCCACCCATGCACAGTGTCACTGATTTAAACTGGGGACCTGGCTGGCTCAGGGCTTGAGAACAGCTTTTATGCAGGTCAGAGGTCGAGATCCTGTGCACCACGGTGGGGATCAGAGACCTCTGCTGCTTGGTACTGCCTGGACTCAGCCCAGATGTAGACAAGCTTCAGCATCAGGGTGGCTTTTTCCAACAGGGACCATTTTCCTATGGTCCTTTTCAGAGGAGACTCTGATGTGTGGGTTGGTTTTGCTCTCCTCCCTGTGGTTCTAATTCTTTTCTCTGTTTTGATGGTCAGAGGGGTAAAGCTAATTCCCATCTCATATAAAACAATGATCTAGTCTCAATAACAAGAGGCTAAATGTACTTTTTATACTGTGGTGTATGATTAGCTATTTATAAATTTCATATCACTGCTGGATCGTAGTCAGAGTTTAAAATAAAGTTTGAATTTAACCATAGTTTTCCAGTGTTGACAGATATGATAAATACTTTTTTTTTCTATAAAACCTACTTTCAGCAGTATTTTGCAAAAATCATTAGAAGCTAAGGATAATTTCCATGGGGTTTTTTTTTTGCTTTGTTTTTCTCCATGTTCCAGTGTTTAGTTTAATGTTACATTCCATTATAGAAAAAAAAAATTGTGTCGTTGGTAATTTGTTCTCCAAGGCCTCTGCTTAAGAGATGGAAGGATTTTCCTTGAGAAGACCAATGGAAAGAGGTGTCAGCTCATGTCACAGAGGCCTTGGGGCAGTTGCAGCACCTCTCTGAGGTAGAACCAGCCCTCAGGGCACTGCTGCAAAGCCCACTGGCAATTTCACAGTGATTAAGCAAATCTTGGTATTTCAGGTGAGCCCACAAGAGAGCCAAGAGAGCACAGTGGGGCAGCTTGCATGTCTGGAAGGTGAATTTGAAACACAAGTCCTCCATCTACAGGAGGGTTGCATTCCTGTTGCATCCACCGATGAGCTGAGTCCCTTCAAAATTTTTCTGGACCCTCTCCAGTTTTCCTGCTTCCCCATGTAAACAGCTTTGAGGAAGATGTCTCTTTCTGCAATCAATCATTTTCATTCTGCAGTAAATAGCTCTCACATCAGCTACCATTGTATTGTAGATGTAGAGGCAGCGCAACAGAGCCCTACCAGGTTGTGAGGTGAGTGGGTCAGATACTGTGCTGGAACAACAAAAGCACACGGAATGTTGAGCAGGAAAGAAGGCTTGTTTTTAAAGTGTTTTAAAGCTGCTGTCTGTCTTCTCAGCCCTGCAGTTTACAGCCCATACTTCTCACGCTGCCTCCCTAACAGACAAACGAGAGATGAAGCTATTTGGAGAGCAAGTCTGTGCTCTGCAGACATGAAAACACTGACACCGACTCGTATCAATATGGACTGGCCTTTGTCTGTGAGGAGTTTACAGAAGCTGCAAATACCCAGGAAAGGGGCATGCAGGAGGGGAGAGAGGTCTTCTTCTGGTGGGCTGCCATGTCACTCAGGCTGCTCTCATGGTGATACCCAGGGGATGTCATTGATGCAGCCAGCTATGATAGTCCTTTCAGTGGGAACAGGTGCTGGGGGATAATCCTGCTGTTTTTCTTGGTTATGGTTCTCTTCAGTCACTAAGACAGAGCAAACAGGATTATCACAGCAGCCATTCAGGAGGTGAAGGTTTTGGTGCTGCGTGCCTGGGGCTCTGTGGATATTTGTTTCCCAGGAAGGTGCTGGCTCTGCAGAGCAGCCTGTCCTGCTGAGGGCAGCCAGGTGGGCTTGGCTGGCTGCTCCTGAGGCTCTCACTCAGACGACCCCTCAGGGATGAGGGCTGAATTCCAGATGCAAAGATCCTGCTCTCTACAGCTCTCCCAGGAAGATGCCTTCCCCAGAATCCCAGACAATGTGGGATGGAGACTGCCCAGCTGTGCATTGCCCCAAATCCTAGCTGGGCCAAGGCACTGGCAGAGGAGCTGGGGGAGGACAAGGGATGGCAGCTCTGCCTGGGCTGCCAGATTTTGTCTAGCCAGGAAGGTTTGAGGCACTACAGACACCCTGGGGGCTCACAGTGACCCAGCCTGTCCTGACCCTGTGCCTGAAGTTGTAAGTGCAGGCTCATGCCTCCAGCAGACTTTAATGTATTGTCAGGTTTTGTTTTAAATCCCTGGATTGCTGCACTCATCCATCCCCTCCCAGCCCAGCTCCAGTGTTCTTAGACCAGCCTGCACCCTGGTGACTGTCCTTGCCATGCAAAGCCAATGTCTCTCTGTTGCTATTTCACCACCTTTTGCTCTGCTGATAACAGCCTCTGCCCCCCCGGATGGTTCCCTTCTCCACCAGCGAGGAAGGGCACGTGGGGTTCTTGGAATCAGCCTTCACACAGCCTCTGTGCACAGACACCTGCTCCCCACTCCTGCTTTGTTTCAGGACTTCCCTGACCCCTGATTTCAGTATCAGCTCAGCAATTGATCTTGGCTTCATGGTACTGTGGCAATCTGGGCCCAAGGCTATTTTAAATGGAAAACTACAAAATAAACTTATGTGTAGAGCATATAGACACTGAAGTGCAGGAGGAAGAGCCAGGGACGTGCAGGGCTGTTAAAGCTCCAGCTTGCAGTTGTGCTGATAAGGCAGTTTCCAAGAAATTGCCCAGCCCTTAAATTCTAGAAGCTCTCTCTTCCCAGGTCAACAACCTTCTATGGACTGAATCCTGGTGTCACTCTACAAGCAAACACAGGCCAGGCTGGAGGTACCTTCTGTAGGTGGTACAAAAAAGAGAACTTGTGTTGCTAAGAAGGGGTCCAGGCACCCTCTGGCATAGGGAACCAAAACACACATTGAGAAGCACACTGGTAACTGTGGTAGTTTGGGAAAGCACAAGAAAATGTGCTTCAACTTCATTCTTCTTTGGCCAAGCCTCCTCCATGCCTGGGAGGGGATGAAGGTGGTGTTAGCTGAGCTGCTGCTTCCCTGTGCCAGCAGTGGGCTGCAGTGCTGCCACACTTGGCCTCTCCCCAAGGTCTTCCCTCCTCTGGAGGAGCACTCCATCAGCTCTGCACCCAGGCTGCTCCAGCACCTGCTCCCCTGCAGCTCCACACCCTGCTTTTGGCCAGCCTTAACTTCAGACAGGAGCAAAGGCTCCTTGGAGACAGATTTTCCACAGCATCCCACAGCTCCATTAGCAAAAATGTTCAGTGTGGCTCTAGTGGGAGCACAGGCAGGTCTGACTGGACCCAGTTGTTTGGCTCCCTCATTTCATGGGGATATTTTAAAATATCTTATGCAGGTGCAGGAGTTGACACAACAGAGCATGCACCGTGTTAGAGTCTGTCCAGCTTGTGTGCAAACACCACTAGTCCCCTTTTCAAACTCTTAGGAGTTGTTTCATAAACACAAAATACTTCACCTAATTTCCAAACCACTCAGGGTTTCCTCAGCAGGGCCAGTGGTGGAGGACACAGCACCAGCCCCAGGTCCCTGCCAGGGCTGGCAGCAGAGCCAGGCAGAGGCTACCACCTGCTGGGCCCTCCTTGGTGAGTGCTGCTCAGAACCTCTCCACGGTGCCACTTGCTGCCTGGCAGGAGCACGGTGTGCATGGCACAAGCCCCTCTGGCCAGCCCTGGGTCACTGACAGAGCCCTGGACATGTAAGCCTTGTGAACAGTGAGGAAGCTTAGTCAGTAGCTTTGGGCACCTGACCTGTTTCTTGCTCATTTTATGTCTTCCAGAGTCTGTTTCTCTTCCTTACTGACCCCACAGAGCAGGGTCATCTTTCTGAGCTGAAGCAAATTGCTAAAATTTTGCTGAATTGGGGAACCTGTTATTTCCCCATCGAAACTTGCTCCTACCAAAAACCAAAATGACTCTTCCTGCAGTCTGCAGAAAGGGGGAATAAAATTCATGTATATGGGATGGGCACATGCCTGAATTTGTGTGGGATCCCACACTTGCACGAGGAGTCTGGAAAGTCTTCGTGGGAAACACCCTTGCATGTTTAGGGCTCTCCACGGGAGATGTCACCGTGCAGTGCCACCGTGCAGTATCACCGTGCAGTGTCACTGTGCAGTGCCACTGTGAGGTGCCACTGTGAGGTGCCACCATGCAGTGCCACAATGCAGTGCCACCATGCAGTGTCACCGTGCAGTGCCACCATGCAGTGCCACCATGCAGTGTCACCATGCAGTGCCACCATGAAGTGTCACCATCCAGTGTCACCATCCAGTGTCACCATCCAGTGTCACTGTGAGGTGTCACCATGCAGTGCCACCATGCAGTGTCACCGTGCAGTTCCACCATGCAGTTCCACCATGCAGTGTCACTGTGAAGTGTCACCATGCAGTGTCACCATGCAGTGCCACCATGCAGTGCCACCGTGCAGTGTCACCGTGCAGTGTCACCATGCAGTGTCACCGTGCAGTTCCACCATGCAGTGCCACCATCCAGTGTCACTGTGAAGTGTCACCATGCAGTGTCACCGTGCAGTGCCACTGTGAAGTGTCACCGTGCAGTGCCACCGTGCAGTGCCACAGTGTCACTGTGCAGGCAGCACTCATGAGCAGCCAGGTCAGGTCACAGGGCTGCTGCATTTGTGAGGGTGCAGAGCCTGGCCTGGGCAATCCAGGAAACCCAGGGTCATGTTTGTCCCACTCAGATGAGTTCTGTTGGTGACCCTGACTCCTGCAGCCCTGAGGTTAAGGGACTTGGAACCTTTTCTGGATGGACACTTTGTGGATCTTGCAGTGCTGAGCACTCACTGCTACCAACTTCTCCAAGGGGCTCGTGATGTTGCAGCATGTGCATTTCTGGGGCAGAGACTCTGGTTTTGCACCAAGCTCACTGAATGCTATTGACACAGTTTCTTGATTGAGCCTTTTTTGTTTGAGCTGCTCTACGAGCTGCTCTGAGCCTTGACTTGCACCTACAATGCATCAGGCTTCATCTTCCCAGTCAGCCAGGCTCTGGGAAAATCACTGGAAGGACTCCAGTGGCTTCAAAATAGGAGTTGACTCATGCCCCAGGAGATCAAAACAAAATGTCTCTGCATATGAAAAATATTATGGAAACTGTATCATTCATGCACGAAAGCCTCACTTCAAGTTTTTCGTATAAAATACATAATATTGAAAATGGAAAGAAAAAATTTCACAAGGCCTGGTGTGCATGACAATTATTGGCATGTGAAAATGTCTCTTCCCATAAACACAGCTGTGGTCTGGTACACAAATAGGCATCCAAAACGGGCAATCTCGGTCCCTTTCTGCTCTTCTTCAAAACTCTCCCTTTCTGTAGGAGCAATTACTTTCTAGACTCATCCCTTGTATTGTCAAGAGTGACCCAGAGTAAAGGCTTAGGATGGAGTGACCATTATGAGGTGGTGTGGCAGTGTGACAGGTACTTCAGGAACTCACAGATACAGCAGCAGCACCTGAGAGCAGCCTGGGACAGAGATGGTGCTCAGAGCACCCCACACCAGGCTGCAGCACTTGGCTCACTCAGCTCTTTGTCACAGGTCTGAGTCTGGGGTCAAACCCTGCCCCACTGGAGCAGGCCAGGATGTGGCCGTGGTGCTCAGCAGTGCAGACTCCCTGTGATTCCCTCAGCCCACATCTGCAGCTTGATCACATTCCAGCAAGAGCTGAGTGCCATGGTCCAGGGAGCAGGATTTAGCATATCACCTTGAGGAAATGGTTCTGCAGGCACAGCAAATGTAACTCTGAGGTGAAAAATGAATTAATGTGGGTATTAACCAGCAATTTGTCATACAGCCTCTAGAGTCAGCTTCTGATGCTGGGAAGTGTGCTGTGAAAAGCAGTGGATGCTTCTGTACCTCCTCTGGCTTCTCTGAAGCTCTTCAGCACTGGGAGCAGGTGGATACCACCAAGCCTGTTCACTGTTCAGCGATGGGAGAATCCAGGATGAACACTACAGCTGCTGCTGCTGTCCCAGCTCTGTCCAGGGGCCATGGGGCAGCAGCAGCTCAGCCTCTGTCCAGGGGCCATGGGGCAGACTGCAGCTCAGCCTTTCCCTCCGTGCCATGCTTCCTTCCCTGCGTGGGAGCACCAGGAGCTGGCTGAGGGCACTGCAGAGGTGCTGTCTGTCCCCTCCTGGGCTGGACCTGACACACGTCCCGTTTATCGCTCTGCCGTGCCTCAGTGTCCCCTCTCTGAAGTGGGATCCTTCTGCCTCTCCTGTGGCAGAAGGATCCCACCACACACCCTCCAGCAGCAGGGCCTGAATGTAAACACAGTCAAGATTCCAACGGCCCAGAGAGCCAGGTGAAATGATCCACCTGCACCATTTGTCCACTATTGCCACAAAGTGACCCATTTCTTCCCCCAAAGCACATGCAGTGCAGCACAGCTGGCCACACTGTGCAAGCCCATCACTGATCCCCATGCTTACAGAGAAGAGCTGTGGGATGGCTGAGAGGACTTCTGGCTCTCATGGTCTCCTGCCTCAGTGTTATGAGGTGACTCTGGAATGTTCCTCAGCTAACTGGGCTGTACTGGTTCTCTGCTGGAGCAGGGAACTGGCTGACTGACCCCCAGATGACATCAGGAGACATCCAGCTGCGATGACTAAACTCTTCTTACATTCCAGAACTCCGACAAATAAATGTTTCTTGAAAATAAGGTGGTGTTTTGTTTGGGGAAACGAGCAAACCATCTTCCTGGTTGCTGGTGTGCAGAGGGCAGAGCCTCTCAAGGACCCGCAGGGCAGGGAGCAGGAACAGGAGCATCTTGCTTGCCTGCCCTCCCAGCTCGCCTCCCCTCCTTTGATGGGTTTGGAATGGGCTCTGGAGGTCTAACTGCCGGGAGTAATGATGTGTGAAAGCTCACTTTCATTCTTCACTCTACTTTTTTGGAAGGTGGAACATTTTAGAGTTGACAGTACCATGCTAAAGCCATATGAGGCAAGTAACTATTTTTAACCAGATGGAGATTATCTGAGAGTCTACTGCTGAATCATTTCAAACAAGGAAGAAATCATGGAATCCAAATGTAGGCGTGGGAGGGATGGGGGAGGGAAGGCTTTTATCATACACTTATTCCAATAACTGTCCAACTGCTTCAAACTTAAGACAACTTAACTGAACATGTCTGTGGGGTCACTTCAAGCAGTGGCTGCATTTTACAAAATGCTCCTGCTCTGAAAGAGAGGCAGATCCTCAGGTTAGAGCAGCTTGAGAGGCTCACCAACCCCCTTTGCATCCTGCTCTAAGCTGTGCCAAATGGGAGAAGACACTTGCCCATCTTGGCACTGCCCTTCTCTGGGCCCCCATCACCACATACCTGATGGGTGTAATGTGTTCAACTCTTCTGGGGCCACAGTCTGGGGTGAGAGGAGAAGGGGTGGTCTCAGCCCTGCTCTGGATGCCCTTCCACCTGCCAGTGAAAAGCACTGCTCCTGCCTCCCCTGCCCATTCCAGCATGGAGGTGATGCTCCAAATAATCAGAGTTTGCCACGTGAAATTTGCCTTGTGGATAAACTGAGGGATTTTCATCACATTTCCTTTATCTGACACGCCTCAGGCTCGCCTTTCTCACTGGCAGCCATGGACTAAGGCAGTCCCTCACACAAGGAAAGGAAGAGCCAGGAAGTACAACTGAGTTACAGCAGCCTGACAGGCCGTGACCCAAATGCCTGCCACTGCTTGTGTGAATTAATGCACAGCCTATTTGTAGGCACTCAGAGCACAGGGGGGGCAAGCACACACATGATGTTTAGCTTTATGCTAAGTCTGTTTAACTCCATTGCAGGTGCAGCATTGACTGGTTCCATGCAAGAATGGGGCACTGCTCGGGCACACCGTGGTGCCAAAACAAGTGTTGGGAAGAACAGTTCTGCATTCAACTCCACCAAAAGCCATGCTTGGTGGTCTGCAATGTTTTCCCACTTTGCAATGGGAAATCAAACCTCCTTCCCTGACCTACTGTGGTACTTGGCCACTAGCCTGTCTTCTCAGTGTCATTGAAATCATGAGTGGGACACATGACCTTAGCCCCCTCTAGACAAATCTCTTGGCTCTGATTTCCCAAAATCTGCTGCTCCTGGGATACTCTGCATTGAGAACAAAAGTCAAACCCTGTCCTGGCTTTGCACTTCAGCATGGGTGGGGCAGAGTGTGTAGAGAAGACACCAAGGCATTGTGAAGTCCTGTGTCTGTTTGTCACACAACAAAACATAGTCTCTTATTTTGTGGAGACAGAAAAGTTCAAATTAACTTTCTCTTCCAAGCCATCAATGTAATCTACAGAAGGAATCTTGTACATTAAGAGTACTTTTAGCTCCCAACTCAGTGGCACCTCAAATGAGGAACATATTGGCCATGGTAGGTAGGGTGCAGCTCTCTCCAGTGTCTGCTGCACTGCAGCTGCCTCTGCAAACATCCTAAATGTTGGCTATGAGACCAGGTGGACATTGTGGCTGCAAGGACTCCAGCAAATTTTGCGAAAGGGGTGGGATACATCCCCTTTAAAAGGGGTCAGGGTCAGTGTCTTCAGCATGGAGAGTGGAGTTCAGGATAAATGATCTAGAAACTCAATGTTTTAAAGAGCAGTTGTGAAGTGAGAGGGACAAAGCAGGGTCTGCTGCCACCTCCAAACGCCTCTGCACAACACCCAGGGCACTGCACATCCCAGCTCCACCCGGGCTGGTCACTGCTGTCACTGCAGCTGTCAACTTGTGGCTTTGCTCTCACTCTGCAGTGAGCAGCAGCGAGCAGCAAGGCTTGCATTGCTCCTCATTATGTCAAATGCAGCGCAAGCTGCCGAGATCACATGTGGACTGTGGGGCTGTGGAGGGAAGACTTGGGTGTCCCATGGGACTTGGCTTTCACTCGGGATCCCCATCCATGGAGAAGATCAGAACTTCCCTTCCAGACCTCCTCCTTCTTTCTGGTTGTTTCTGACCTCACCCCTCTTCTGGAGGCAGGGCTGTGGGGAGGTGGTGGCTCCCTGCTCCGTGTCAGCCCACCCGGGCAGAGCACAGCCCAGCCTGGTGCCAAGCTGACCCGGGCCTTTGGCTTGAGGAAACGCCTGGTTCAGCTGATGTCACTGGACTGGCATCCAGCATACTCACACACCACGTGTGGCTTGTCCCATCCCTACCCCTGCAGTCTTGAGTAATGGGGACTGACACATGTTTTTTCCAGAAAGCAGTCTCTTCAGATCAAATTAATTCTGTGATTTCCAGGTGCTTCCTCCTCCGCACAACTGATGAAGACTTCCTGAAGCTAACGGCCAAGGCTGCTCCAAGCCAGGACATTTAAATTAATCTTTTGTTCTTGGGGACTTTCTGTAGCTTGGTGACTCTGGGTGCTGCTTCTTTCTTACTCACAGACCTAGATCCTAAAGCTGCCAGCAAAGAGGCATTTTAGGGGGAAGAGGAGGGCAGGGTGGGAAGTGGCTTGTCTGGGGGTCTGAGCCTGTGGGGAAGCTCCCCTGAAAGCTCCTTGCAAGAGCCCCCCTGTAGAGCGGCTCTCTGGGTGTGGGGCGAGGGCAGCGCTGTGAGTCCAGCCTGGGGTCCACCACAAACGGCCTCAAATGAGCCTGCAGCTGCATCCCACTGTCTGAGGGTGAGGCCAGCGGTCACCAGCAGATCCTGAGGATGTGGTAACTGAAGGCTGTGTTTAAAGGCACCAGATGACCTCCCCTTCCCAATTTGAGGGGGTGCTTCTTGAGTAGGATGTTTGCTTTTGAGCAACACTGGGTCCTGTAGGTTCTCTGTGCATTAAGAGGAACTGAGATTTTGATGGGAACACCTTGTGTTGTGCCTCTATTTCCTCTCTCTCACTTATCAGGGGTTGGATCATGTTGCTTATGTTAAAGTCCAAAATACAGATGAAGTTGTGAAGCATGAACAATAAATGCTACTCATCAGTAGATACCCCAGAAGCACATCCCATTAATAAGGGGTGATGAGTGAATAAAATGCCTTTTACTCTCTGATGGAGAAATTTTTATTCGCTGCTTTTTAGCATAATTTAGTGTTGGGTCTGAGCCAGAATGTTTTTATTTTTGTGTGGATCTACATTTGCAGTTTCTCATGGCTATTCTATAACCTGACTGCATTGCCAGCATACATAGTGCTGGCATCCCAACATTTTCAGAGCCTGTAAAAGACATGGAGTGGAAATCTAGAGACCATACCCCACACCTGTGTCCTACCTGCAGTGTAACCGTCAGTATTTATCTTACAGGTACAACTCCTCCTGACACAGATCTCAAATATCCATTGGTAAAGTGTATTCTTTTTTCAACAAATGAGAAGTATTTCCTTATCCAGCTTTTTATCTGAGCAAGAGGCCATGTCCTGGTGCTGAGCTGCAGCTTTCTTGCCTTGCCCTCCTCATCAGGCAGGTCTGTCCTAGTAGGGTTTTTAAATGTGATGGATTTTAAACAAGTTTCAAATGTACAAACCTGAACATGAAGTCTTCATGGTTACTACAGTAACTGCAGACCTAAGGGACAGGCCTGGTTGATGCTTTCAGTAAGGTCAAGCCCTTCTTCTTAATTCCGGTGTTACTTGTGCCTGCACTTGTGCCCTTGCTTGCCTGCCAGCCGGGAGGTCGACACCCCTGTTACACAAGCGAATGTCGTCGGTGTTTTCCTTCTTGATTGTTCTGCGTGTAATTTGGGTTCCACGAGCGGCGCTCAGCTTATGTCATTGCGTCATTTTAATGGTGTTTTTCTTGGCTGCAGGTTTGATTTTCTTGGCCTTGCAGTCAGGGCATCTCTGCAGACATGGACACCCGATAGCTGCACACGCCGCTTCCCCTTTCGCGCACCTCGCGCTCGCCCCTGCGACCCCAAACTGCAAAGGACTGGCTTTGCAATTCCTGCCTTGCCCCTTCACAACGGCCAACACACTCCTCTGCTCCTTTCATCTTCATGTATCAGAACTTGAAAAAGTTGTTACTGTACTATGTTAAATCTTTAAAGATTTCATTATGACAGCAGTGCCTAGAAGATGCCTGCAAGGATCAGGAAGAATTTGTTCCGCACAGGCAAAACCCAACACTCCCGGTTGTTAATGCTTCTGCTCTAATCTTCACATGGGACAGCAAAGGGATAAGGACAGGAAAATAGGATCATCAGGAAATGATGATGCAATGTTAGATGATAGATGCATATGCTTGGCACCAGTCATTTTCAGACCTTTGTCAGCAGCTGTGCAAAGGCTTTTCAGAGGAACTTGGAAGGATATCTAGGTACTTTTGAGTGGTCCCATTTCACTTATCCTTTTCTGGATGCACATCTTCACAACAGAATGAGTTTGGGATTGTATATTTTCCCGGGCTGTTTAGAAAAGCCATTCCTTACTCCTAGTAGTTCTGTTTTCAATGTATCTCCAGCAACACAGGTATGCTAAAATAGTAGTGCAGGGCTCTTGATGGATTCATGCAAATCCTCACATTTTTTATTCCCAGTACTGTTATAAGACAATTTGCCCTTCCTTGTATGAGCTGACAGTCAAATCATACATGTATGTTTTGCCAGTTGAGAGTTGTGTTTTCTTATATATTACCAATTACATTTCTTGCCTGCACTGTTTGTAAAAGAAAAACAAAGCAATCAGCTCCCCCCAAAACAACCTCTTTCTTCTCTAAACCCATCAAAAATTAGAATCTGCATCTTCCTTTCCTCTCCCCCTGCCCATGCACTTCTACTTCTGTGCTCTCTGCTCAGGGATGGTCCTGTGTCCTGCTCCTTGGAGGAAAAACGGTATCAGGAATCACCAAGCTGAGTGAGGTCTGGCAGGGGCTGGGGTCCCTGGCTCCCACACAGGCACTCCCAGAAGCATGGAGAGGAAGGAGGGAGAGGGAAAATTGATGGGGCTGCGAGCCAACACACAGACCAGAACAGGCAAGACGCTTCCCAGAAGGAACCTCCAAGTAAATAGGGTTGTGCAAGCCATTTTTGTGCCACATTTCCAAAGAGAGACTTTTCTGTTTCACATGTAGCCATTCAGAAGTGCATGTTTGGATGCTCCAGGGTTGAACAAAGAGAAGTTAAGATCATACTGTCAGCTGCACTCCAGATCTGGGCACACAGCACCCTGAGCTCATTCTGTGGAGGAGAAGGAAACCCATGACACTCCAAAAGCAACTAGGGTTTGCTCTTGTGGCAGGATGGCCTTTCTAGAAAAAAAATTGTCTTTCTCCACATCCCTCAGTCTTTAACCAATTAGCCAGTTCGCTTCCTCTCCCCTCTATGTTGATTTTAGGCCTTTTTTGGGGACAAGCAGCATCCCCAAGGAGAAGGACTTGGGGGTGCTGGTGGATGAGAAGCTTGGCATGAGCTGGCAGCCGGTGCTGGCAGCCCAGAAAGAAAATCATATCCTGGGCTGCATCTAAAGGAGCATGGCCAGCAGGCCAGATTCTCCCCCTCTGCTCCATTCTGGTGAGACCCCACCTGGAATGCTGCATCCATCTCTGGGGGACCAGCAGAAGAAGGATAAGGACATGTTGGAGAAAGCTCAGAGGAGGACAACAAAGATACTCAGAGGGCTAGAGCACCCCTGCTATGAAAACAGGTGGAGAAAATTGGGATTGTTCAGCCTGGAGAAGAGAAGGCTCCAGGGAGAACTTGAAGCACTTTACAGTGCCTAAAGGAGCTGTAAGAGAGATGGAGAGGGACTTTTTATAAATGTTTGTAGGGATAGGACAAGGGGGAATGGCTTCAAACTGAAAGAGGGCAGGTTTTGTAAGATATTAGGAAGGAATTCTTTGCTGTGAGGTTGGTGAGGCACTGGCACAAGTTGAACAGGGAAGTTGTGGATGCCCCCATCCATGGATGCGTTCAAGGCCAGGCTGGATGAGGCTTGGAGCAACCTGGTCTAGAGGAAGGTGTCCCCATGGCAGTGGGCTTGGAAATAGATGGCTTTTAAGGCCCTTTCCAATCAAATGATCCTGTGATTCTGTGATATGAGGGATCAGGACCCCAGCTGACCTCCCTGGCAGCTGTATCTGAGGAAGGCTCTTCACCAGTCCCAAGGCATCCACACAGAGTGTGGCAGTCAGCGACAACAGAGGATGGTGGCCAGACAGGAGCTACTCCTCCATGCTTCATCCAGCACAGTGGTGACAGGGCATCAGTGCAGGAGCCCATGAGCCTGCTCTGAATCATCTTCTGGAAGGACTTCACTTCCTTGCTCTCTGATCCAAGGCGGCTTTCTTGGCAGAGGCGTCCCCCCAGCAGTCAGTGGTAAACTCACTGCTTTGGTTGGTTGGTGTTTTTCCAGTGTTTGCTCTGATACACAATTAATGAAACGTAACTACCTCCATTTATTGCTCTCTAGAGAATTCCTTGGATTGCAAGTCCTGGCCTTTGGGGACATTTCTATTGTTCCAGCTGCCACCAAAGCCAAGGCAAGCTAAATCACACTCTCTTCAGTGTGATGGGAGGGAGCTCACCCACCACTGTGCCCTGGCATTGCTTGCAGTTGCCTGAACATTGTCTTAATGAGAGACACGCCACAGTGGCTCTGGCATTACAAGGTGACCACTACCTGTGAGGTCTGGGCTCTGTCACCAACCCAAGCAAGGTCAAATCACTTTGAAATAGTTGACTGATCTTTCAGCATCAACAAGCAGCCTTGGAAAACTGCAAGGAAATTCTGAGAGAGGGAAATAGTTTGACATAATTTGGGTAAACAAAAGAAAGCAATCTGCCAGCCTCGTGCTGCAGGCCTACTGCCAAATCTGCCACGACTCCTTCCAAGGGCTTCACCTGCCTGAGGAGCAAAGGTGACTCCATCCACCCTGTGTTTGGTCAGGTCCTGGTTTAGAGGTGTGCCTGTATTTTTGAAGTGCCTGTATAGTAGTCATGCCCTGCTGGCAGGAGACCTTCTTGATGCATTTGGGTTTGGGGTTGGACGGCCCACGAAAGACCACGAGGGCTCCCAAGCACAGTGTCCAAGGTCACAGGTACCTGGATTGATGGCTGCTCTCTTTAGCAGGTTGGTTTATGAAGCAGAGGCTTTCCTCTGCCAGTACTTGCTGATGGAAAACAACTGCTTGGTACTAGCTGGATCTTTCTAGATCCCAGAAATGTCTGATTAAAGCCAAGCAAAACAAGGGGCTGTGGATTCTGGGGGAGGTTTTACCTGGAGCTGTGGATGGGTTTCACTGCCAGCTGTCCTGCCTCACTCAGGGCACTCTGGCTGCACAGCACAGGGGATGTCGGAGCTGTGCAACCACCTCAGGCAACCTGCAGGTCACAGAGCAGCATTGCCAGGGAAAACAAATATCCTTGTTTGCCTCAAAAAGCTGAGTCATTATCTGCAGTGCACCAGGAGCTGCTCGGACAGCTTTGGGAGCAGGTGGACAGGCAAAATCTCACTGGGGGACAGTTCTGTTCCCTGTGCCAGCCACCCCCACGGGTTTGAGTGAGCCCTGGGTCAAAGCAGACACATGGCAAGGGAAAGGGACCAGGGGAAGGCATCACAGGTCTGATTGTCAGCAGCCTGTGTCGCTCCACATGTTAAGCCCATGAGAAGCTGCCAGCAGCTCATTATGATTTCTCATTTTACCTCATGGATGAAGATCCCTTCTCGAGAGGGGTGAAACCCTTAAACATTTTCAATAGTCCATCTAATCACGATTGCTCTGATAATCTAATTACTAAAGTGAGGCCAGGGCAGTTGATTAGTACAAGCCACTTACAGCATGAACAGGTCAGAGCTCTGAGCCCAACTTTGTTTTTTTCAACCTCTTTGACTTGAAAAGTTTTCAAAGAATTTGCAGGACCAAAACACAGGGCTAGGCTGAACAGCACAAGGCCTGTTTTTTCAGACATATGCTGCTTTTACCCACAGTGTTGAAATGAGTAATTCTCACCTTCTTCCTCTCCCCTGTGCTAGGTACTGACTAGAGTTAAAATAATTTAAGATCTACCATTTTCAGAGTATTTTTAACCACTTCCTTTCACCGTGCAGCCTCACAAAACCCTTCTGTCTGGCTGCAGATCGCAGCTTGAATAAACTGCCTTGCATTTGCACCCTGCTTCAATCCATCTCCAAAGGCAGCAGCAGTTCCCAAAGAACTGCAGGTTGGATGGCCCAGGGCAATGTTTAAGGACACACCAACCACCCCAGAGAGAGCAGCAGTGCCTGCTAGTTCCCAAAGAACTGCAGGTTGGATGGCCCAGGGCAATGTTTAAGGACACACCAACCACCCCAGAGAGAGCAGCAGTGCCTGCTAGGCTGTGCTCACCTACCTTGTGTTAAACACCAGTGCACTTTGGTCAGAGCTCACAGACTTTGTGCTTTCATTTGCCTTATTCCACACACATGGGATTATTTTAAAATAGAAACTTCTTAAGAAGATGTTAGACATTCCTATGACTCAGCCTGTTAGTGAGAAAGGTGCTTCACTTGAGGCATTTGTGCAGCCCTGCTGAGATCAGTGGGCAGCTGCACATGGTCAAGAGCCCAGTGAATCCCAAGGGCCAGAGGATTTCCTGACTACAGGGCACCCACTGGAGCAGAACAGCAACAAACACATCTAACAGCCTATTTCTACATGTTAGATGAGAACAACTTGTTCAGCAGCACTCCACTACTGCAACGGCTACATTTATGCATGCAAAAATCTCACAAAATCTGGCACAGACCCACTGTGGTTTGATGCAAAATAGCCTAAAAACAACCTCAAGAACAAAACCTCCAGCAGAGCTTGCTATTGAAAATCCCTTAAAATAAAGCAGAGAGAGAGAGAAAAATAGCAGGGATGATTTCCTCATTCACAATCAGACAGAGAAGAGAACTGCTAGCATTTGGTTAGATATTTATCACACAGTAGCTGCAGTATCAGCCTGGCTTACTTCAGCGCCGAGCACTTAACACGTGCCATGAGAGCCCTTCCTCTGCACAGAGCTCAGCTGGGTCAGGCTCAGACACAGACCCAAAACCAGGGGTGGGAAGCGTTTTGCCAAATGGCCACTTGCAAATACCACCAAAGCCAAAAATTAGTATTTGAGGAAGCTTAGCTTCACGCTGCTGTTTCCAAGCAGCAGCGTTAAATACTCAGGAAGCACAAATAAACCTTGATTTTTGGTCACATCTGTCACCAACAACTGTACCTGCTAACAGTGGAAAAAGCTGGAAGAAAAGTTGTGAGCTGTAAAACAACTTCAGCATAGGGTCATGCTGTAACCAGAAAAATCACTGGGAGCCCCTGGCCTGGTCCTGGGAAGCTTGAGGCTCTTTGCCATTAAATTTCAGCAAAATATTAGGACAGCCCCCTCTCTCATTTAAGGTATGCTGGGAGATACTAGAATAAACTCCATAAATTGTCACCTTCACCGTATTCTTTTTTCCCTTTTTCTGGCTCCCTGTAAGGGCAGGACAACCCATATCAATCCCATTCCCAGGTTTTTAACAGAAGCACTGCCAGCAACCAGACATGAGCACTTACCACTTATTAGAAAATACTATCACGGTTTAAAAACAAACTGTTAGATCTCTACAAGAGAATAAATAAATCAGAGGAACAAATGTGGAGCTGCAGCCAAGGAACCAGTCCTTGCTGCTAGGATTGTGGGATTCCCAAAATTCAGCTAATGGAAGGGAAAAGCACCGAGGGCACTGACAGGGACTGCAGTCCTGAACTGCAGCACAGCTGTCGCCTGCCCACCGCATTTCCCAAGGGATGAATACAGGGAGAGGTGTTTTCCCTGGCTCTGCTGTTCCTCCCGCTGGCAGTACCGGAGAAGAGGCACTGCCACCTCCTGTTTACCGGGTGCAATGGGCAAGCAGGGGCTGGCAGCGAGCACGGGAGCGGCAGAACCTGCAGCACCGCTCGGATTTCCTGCCTACGGTCAGACCCACTCAAGAGGAACAAGAAATGCTTCGGTGGTACAGGCAGCCCAGCTGCTTCTAGCCCAGAGTGTTTGTTTACAGGCATCACGAACTCCCACTCCCAGGGATCAGCACCCAGCACAAACCCTGCTGCCACCCCACTCTGAGAGCTGCCAGCACAACTGGAGCCAGGCAGCAGCAAACAGTGGGACAAACCAGAGCAAAACCAGGCTTTCATACATTTGTATGTTTATTATTTCAAAGTACAGTATATACATAAGGTATAGCAATACCTTTGAAAACTTTATACAGAAACGGTATCTACAAAATTAAATCAAGACATTCTGTGTATAGGATTGGAAGAATCAACAGTTTCAGTTAGAACACAAAAATGGGAAGGAAACACCCATCCATCTTGGAAAAGCTCTAAATACCACCCAGCTCCCTCTGCAAACAGGCACCTGTCCCTGGACAGGTGAGACAGGGTACACCTGATTCCTTGTGCCCCCTCCTGCTGGTGTTCAGTCACAGTGACTTGCACAGGAAGGGTGGAGGCCCTTGGGACAGGCCCTGCCCTCTGAACCCCTCCCCAGATTCAGGTCTCTGCAGCATGTAGACACTCAGGTTTACAGTTGATGCACTGGAAGCCAGACATACTGTTTTTAAATGTTTCTTTTTTAGTTATGAACCAAAACATTTCAATTAAAAATATTTTGAGATACTACAGGTGTTGCCAGCAACAGGTGAAGACAGTGAAGAAATGTTCAAGGAAGAATTCAATCTCCAGTTTTCTGGACACTGTAATTAAAAATATTGCACAGGTCTGTATGGCAGCAAGCCAGTGATTTCTATAGCATAGAATTGTATTTTTCAGGTCAGAGGGTCTCGCTTCTAACAATGACAGTGCTGGATTTTACAGAGGGTGGAAAAGCATAGGCAGCTTTCTTGTAGGGCCTCTAACAACATCTGTTTGTGCGATGTTTGAATAAAAGAGCACCCTGAGTATTTAAGAAACAGATGTTTAAGCTTGTAAGACACAACCAGCCACAAGCCTGGAATTTTCAAAAGCAGCCTGTGGAAATTCCATGTCTAATGGACACTGAATTTCAGTGACAGGCATGTCACTGTGACATTTCATGCTCCAGGCTGCCTTCATGATTAGTTGATGAATTCACCAGTTTGTCTCTAAAATTTAGTTTATCTGAGGACAGTTTTCAGTTTCAGGTTCATAACACAATTTCCAAAACAAGGATAAGTGGGATGAGATCACTACACAAGGCTCACACCCACCCTGCACCAGCTGGTGCTCACCTGTGTGAGCCACCCCACAGAAGCACCTTTCCACAGAAAGTGTTCTGAGTACTGCACCAACAGCATCACACTCCTGACAAGCTATCCCATGGGAACAGGGCCAGCAACATTTTATGGCTGATACATCACTGCCTCTCAAAAAGGAGGAACATCCTTATGCCAAGTTGCTGGCTGGTACTCATCAGGTACTCATCACACCCCGGGCTGACTGGAGAGTCACTTGCCAATGTGCAAGCCAGAATGACTTCTCCATCTCTAACAGATATGTCTAAAGTAACACCTGTGGATAACAGATTTGGTCCATGAAAACACCATGCACAAAAAACAACGTGGTATTTTGGCTGCTTTGTGTGTCTCCATAACCAAGGGGGAAAAAAAAAGTCTGAGAAGTTACTCGTGCTACAAAGAGCAAGCAGCATTTCAGCAGGGCAGGAGGACAGCTAACTAGGTTTCTTAACTTAAAAGGAGAACAACCATGCCAAAAAGAAGTAAGAATTTCCACAAAGCCATTGCACTGATTCCATCTGCACCACATCCCTCCTTCATTCACACTGTACACCTGGAGAACATACATTAAAAGATTACAATATTAACATGGTATCTAAAATACTGGAATCATTCAGCTGAATGCCTGAAAACATCCAGAGATCTGGTACATTAAAGCATGAAAACACAAACATACAAGAGCTAAGCTATGTTTTAGCATGCAAATTGCTCTAGAGTACTTTCTCTCAGCAGAAGGTCCAAGCTCAGTCATGAACAACTGTCTGTTTGCCTCCTGGAAGCTGTGACAAACCTGTTTCAGCAGAGCCAGGTATTTGCCTCTTCACATCACTTAAACAACAGTAAAGCAGAAGTAGTCCCATGACTGGACTGGCCCGAATTTCCTAACATTTCAGATAACCATTGCTCTCAGGAATTAGAAAAATAGATGTATAAAAACCCACCCAGATTAAAGGCTTGCAGTTTCTGTGTAATACTAGCTCAGGTTTTAAACTATTTGCTCCCATTCTCCCTTTCCAAAGGAATACTTAACCCTCTGACACTGAAGGGACCTGCCATCCCAGACTCTTGAAGCTCTCTGGACCACAAACCAGGTCTTGATCCTAACAAGGACTTTCAGAGATGCCTATCTTTAAACTAACAAGGAAGTTCCACTGTCTTGAACCAAACTATTCAAACCAGTTTAGGCTCTTTTGCTCAATTTGCTTTATTACAAAGCTCAGGCAACACAGTGGCATCTGAAAATGGAGCTCACACCCCTAAGTCACCCAGATGTCTGATCAATTATCCTCCTCTGTGCTGCCAAATTCAGGTCCCTCATTCAGGTTTGGTGTACAACACAAACACTATCTGCATAAGAGATTCTCCCCACACCCCCCTTTTTGATTAAAGTAGCTAAAGCATTGTTATTGTAAATGTACATTGACTCTTTTTTCATGGCAATAGGAAGTTCAAGTATTTAATAAAAACCTGAAGTATGTATTTACACGGTGATCTGCTCAATTGATTTTGGTCAAAAGGTGATAGATACAGAAACTACGCATTTACTGCTGGAATAAAGATATTTCACATCATGTATATTACTTATCCTGGAATTAAAATGTGAACATGATATTGTGACTAACCCAAATCTTGTCATCTTGATACTCTTCCTTCATCACCCTCTCAGCCACTGAAGGACTAAGTAACAGTTTTCAGTTATTTTCATCAACTAATTCTTCACAACAGTAAAATCAAGGAGTTGCACAGATTTCTGTGCCACTTTCACAGTCCAATAATAGGTTTAAATCCCATTTAGATCTATTTCTTACCATTATTGTCACTAGTTGGTCTAGCCACAGCTAATAAGAAAATTTCACTGGTTTCCATTTGTCTTTGAAAACAGATGCAATCACCATGCCTACATGTACTTACATAGATTTACAATGGGCAGCTTAAACTCCTTAAATGCTGTTAGTTATGCAGAAGCCCAGAGAACTTTATTAACCAATTATCTGATATCAGACTTCTTTTGATCATATGTCTAAGGATCAAGGGTTTACAAGATTTGCTGAACTGACATTGGTTTCAACTACATGAACTCAAAAACTGAATCAGAACACTTTCTAATTCCTTAGTTTTACTGTTGTTTCACTCCTCTGGAATAAAGAAATTGACCAGTTGAATGTTAATCTAAAGGAGAAAATACGCAATATCATGGCCACCACTTAAACCCCAAAATTTCGTAACAAAGCATTGTTCCATGCATGTGTCAAAAATGCTTAATCAACCCAAAGATCAGAAATAATATGCAAAAAAGGAAATAAATGTCTTCAAGCCCTTAAAGCTCCGTAAAACTGGATATGTTCAATAGCAACTAAGACATAATTGGCTTTATTTTTTTTTTCAAGCTCCATCATTAAGAGACTGATTAATTACACAGTGCAGAAATTAAAATCTCATGGCAACTCACACTCCAAACAGTCTGCGCTGCAAAGCATCTGTATTTCAAACAGAAGTGTCAGATAAATGTAGTGTGCAACAAATTTCAGCAGTGCCTCAGGCTGGTCCTGGGTAGACAGAACCACACAGATGCCAAACCCTGTTGATCTCTCACCCGAGTGAGCGTGTGTGGCCAAAGGCTTCTTCTGCAAAAACCCAGATGCTTGTGCTGGCAGGCAGAATGTAAAACACAGTGGTCTGTAGCACCTGCCTTTTCTGCATCTTCAGGTTGGTGAGTCCCCAGAAGTTTTAGTTATGTCTGCTTTATTCTCTGTTCCAGTTCATGCTTGTGTTTAATAAGCCGTTCTATTTCTGTTCCTAGAGTTTGCAGGTTTTCCTTTGTGGGGGGAAAAAAATGATAAGGTAAGTTATACAGGGAAAGGAGTCCATCAGCACAAAATGCACTAGTAAGTCAAAGTTACTGTTTATGTCAGCAGGTTGATATTTCAAGTATCCAGAACAAATGCAAATTATTAGATTCAGAAAAAAACACAACCATTTCAATAAGAGACTCAAAGCTCTCAGCAGGTCCTTTTTTGCAGTTACCAGTATTCTACAGGATGTCTAGAAGGTAGAATGCCAGTTCCCCTAGCATTCAAGGAGAATGATGATGATTACAGGAAGAGATCTCCAGCTTGTGCAGAGCCCTGCAGCCCAGCTGGCAGCCTGCACACCATTTTCCAGCCTACCACCTCTCCCTGGCAGCAGATGTGCTGCCCCAGGAGCAGAGCCTGCACTCCTGGCTCCACATCCATGGGGAGAGAGCATGGAGAGACCCTGCCCTGCTGAAGGCACTGGCACTTCAGAACTTATTTCAAGCAGAGCCCGTTAGTGCAGCATACTCTGAGGATCCTAAACTGGAGGTACATGGCATCATATCACATAACTCCTTGGTTAACCCCAATGCTACCTGTGGCACCAAATCACGATGAGCTGACTTCTGAAAAGCTTTAATTAACAGCATGCAGTGAAGGGAGCATCGGAGAACCACAAGAATGTGCAGAAGAACTGGCACAGCTACTCACTTTCAATGTAATATTCTTCAGTAATGTATCTTCTAACACAGCCTGAAGCTTCCTGTTTATCTCTAAGGAGAGTTCCAACGTGAGCCCACTGTCTGCAGGGTGAGATGTATACAGAGATGCCATGATGCCACCACGCCTGCTCAAGTGTACTTTGTTGAAGTCAGAGGCCTCTGATGACAGTGTTCCAGCTTCTTCCCGCAAAATATAACTCTGAATAATTCTGGAGGATAAAAAAAATTTTAAAAATGACATCATAGCATTACAAGACAGAGAAAAGTCAGATGCTGAAGTAACTTCAGATTCCTGACACGAGTAATTTTATTTTCAAGCAGTACTGTATTACCAAAAAAGCAGTAAAAAATTATTACTGCTATTTCCATGTCAGAGGAAAACCTGGGATACCAGTAGTGATATAGGAAATGCTGGTAAGCCAAGAGACTACAATGTGCAGGGTTTACTTATTTAAGATGAGATTTTCATTTAAGTGGAATCTTGTCTCACACATTAACCACTGACCACATTCTGCTGAGATACATCATTTGTTTGATGTCTATACCAGAGTACCATCTGGAATAATGCAGATTCTCCTTCCAAAGCAAACACAATCAGCACCCTTTTAAGCACATGAGGAGAATGGACTTTTCTGTTAGCCAGTGGCAGCAGTCCACCTCAAATCAGCCACCTGCTGGCCATTTTGCTACCAAAAACCCACTTGTACCAGTTTATTCCTCCTGAAAAAAATCAGTAAGAGTACTAATTGCCAAAAACTTGGCAATTACTATAACTGTTGGGAAAAGAGAAGGAAAAAAACCCCACAAAACTAATTCCATCTACAAAATCTACAGTCACTGCAGTATTTTTACTGTTTTAAACATTTTCACTTAGACAATTAGTTTTCTTACATGTCTAGTGCATCAGCTCAGCACTGAAAACCTGCATGAAAAGAACACAGAACATACTTTGTTTTTTTCCTGATTTCCTCCACTAGCTGTTTAATGTGATCCTCCATAAACTCCATTTTCTCATTTTTTCGGGCATGTGCCTTCTGCAGCCTTAGTATTCTTTCAACCAAGACAGCCTTGTCCACCTCTGGGAAGCTGTCCACAGCCACGGCAGAGCCAGTGTTCTCAGGCGACCGATCCTCGGTGCTGCTCCGCGCGTTCAGGGACCCTGCCAACACACCAGTGTTTGTAAAAACCCCTTTGGATCTTGCATCGGGTGAAGTGCCCCAGCAGAGCAGAGCATGCACTCACTACCTGTCAGGAGCTGAGGATACCTTCCCCAGGATGCCAGTTTCCCTTTATGTTAGTGGGGTTTTCCCTAAAGGATCCTTACAGTGTTTAAATGCGACATGCTGGGACAGCGGTGCAGTCCCCTCCTGTGGGTGCACTGCCTCTGGTGTAAGTGTACTCCCTTCAGGAATGCTTATTCCTGCTTAAACACCTTCATGTCCATTTATCTGCACAAGACTCAGCTGATTTTAAATGTGTGTTTTCGAGTAATCTAAAATTACAATACTTTGAAAACTGTACAGACTCACCAAAGCCCTACATAGGAACACTCTGCAGCACTGATCACTTTGAGCTTGCAGTATTTACTTTCTGCTGTTCTTTCTAAGCATTTGTCTCTCTCATACAGTGAGATTACAGGACATCTGGACAGAACTAACCCAACTTAAAACCCAAAGATATTGAGGAAGGAAACATGCTGTTTTCAGTGCTAAAGATCACTCCTTTACTTCTAACTGGATAGAAAGCAATGAATATTACATAAACCCACTGATGTCTCTAATGATGCTAATTGATTTCTCATTCACACAGTCGCAACTGTCAATAGGGCAATTAAACAATGTTGGAAGCCACTGCTCATTTTTATTTTGCCTCTGGCAGCATGTAAAAGGACCATGTATAAACTGGAATCCTCTTGAGCTTCCTCCAAACATAAAAGCAACCAAATAAAAAAAGGCAGGTATTTAAAAAGAACCAAAATATATAAACATTATACTTTAATCTCATAATAAGCACTTACAACTGCAGTCAGCCAAGTGCATTTTGGTGCTTAGAGGCTTTTTTGTCAGTTTTAATGGGAGGCTGCCCACACACTGCATATGCACAAACCACATAAAGAGCAAGCACACTGTGGCAACCTTGTTAAGACTGAAGGGCTGTTTGGCAGCCCTGCTATGTGCTCCATTACCTGATGAACTGGAACGGCTCCCCATGCTGCTGACTTCTTTGTCATAATTACCATTTTCCATCTGATCCAATTTCCTGCGTGCTAAAAGTATTAACAAAATGATGATTAGCAATAGCAGAGTAAGAACTAAAAATTACAGTGTTACCCAACATACAGAACCTCTAATCATCTCTGGCCTGCACTAATTTAACATGATGTGACAACTGAAAGACAATGGTAGCAATTAAAAGTAAAACCCAAACAGCCATGCAGCACCTGGATGCAACACCCACCACGATCCCTACACACTGCTGTAGTTGCCAGTTGAAGGGGTAATGTCATATATAGGATTAACCTGGACCAGTAAGACTGCAATTTGATCTTACTTTTGATTAGGTCTGCCATGTAAATCACTACTGATGTCAGCAGCTCTGTTCCAGCATCTCATAACTGCATCACTACAGCAGCACTCGTGCCAGAAGCACCACTCACTCAGTAGGGATCAAGAGGGAAAGCACACAGCTGTTCTTATATGCACAAAAAGGGACGTGGAACTTGTCTTGCAAAGTGCCAATAGGATCTCTTCATTCAAACACACTTCAAACATCTGATTATCTTCAAATGTATTTGCTTTCAGAGCATATGCATTGTTGGGTAATTGATGACTTCTATTTGTAGACAAAATTAGTCATCAGTCTCTCCATGTCCAGCTTTAAAAACTGAAGTGTTATGTTAAAAAAAATAGCCAGGAATTCCTGATATGGTCAGCAACTAGGAAATTTCTGGCAGCTTCTGAATATACTCCTACATAGATCAGGATCCATATACTACAGTGACATTTCAGTAGTCAGATATATCATAACAAAGACTAAGCTCTTTTGAAATAAATATTTCATTTTATGTCTAAGCCCACTTCAGAAGTTACATTTGAGACTGAAAATTAACACAAAGGTCTGTAACTGCAGTTTCCACAAGGTCTAACTTGCTCACTCTCATTGTCTTCAGGGACAAGGAGAGCTTGAAGGGTGACACTCAGGCAGTGAGCACACACAAGGACCTGAATCTCTACCAGACACTGAGGGGGTCACAGATGGAGCTGTCTCAAAAGTGAAAATAATCTCCACCTAGCTGAAGTTGTTTTGTGAGGTCTTTCAGGTTTGCTGCGTGCTTGCGCTTCTGGGTAATCAGGTCATCCTTCAGTTCATCCACGTGGGTCTTCAGGGCTGACACTTCTTCCTGCTCTGAGGCCAGCTGAGCCTGCAGGGTCTCAACCTCTGACTTTCGCTGATCCTCCTCTTTCTGTAACTTGATGGCCTGGAATTGGGATTTTATTTTCAGTCATACACAAAAAAAAATCTAGCCTACCCATAGTGCACGCAAAACATCCCTAACTGCACTTTTCACCTGGGAATCATTCACGCTTTACTTCTATTATTTAGGCTGAACACTAGCACTTCACATGAATATTAAGATCCCTCTACTACCTCCAAAACTTCTATATGATAGAGTACAAAGTCCATTACCTTCCACACAAAATTTATTAAAAATTACATTTATTTCATAGTACAAACAGGACCTGAGGAACAATTTACAGTAACAAATTTCACAGGCAAATTAGAACCTTTTGTCTGTTTCACTTTATCTGAAAGTGAACAACTCTCTGCTCCCAAAAAGCCAGAAAGAGCAACATAGTGACACCCCCTCATTCCAGTGCAGCGTGCCTCAGGATTTCTTTCAGCCTGGGAACATGAGGTGTTCATATCCCACTGCTAACTAATGGCAAACTCAAGGAGAAACTGCAGGTAAATGAAGATACAAGGTGGTATTCATGTGCTACATCTTTATCTGCATCAGACATCTTACTAGAGCAAAAACAAAAAGCCCACTGTACTCACCAGATCATCTTTAGTCTGTTGAACACACTCCAGCTGATTCTGCAGCTCTCTTTCACTGTAAGAAAGCTTATCCAACTGGCTCTGTAAGGAATTGTTTTCAGACTGAAGCTGTGCATTCTTACTGGTTAATTTCTCAGTGAATATCAATAGCTCAGATTCTCTTTTCCGACTACCTTCAATGTCCTTCTGAAGATCAGCAACCAGAGAATTGGAACCATCTATTTCTTCCTTTAAAGCATTGATTTCTTGTTCATCTCTGCCAAAACAATTGTATCACATTAGGGATAACCTGAGCTTAAAGATATTAAGTTTATTGCAATAAAAGCATTCTGGTCAAGTCCAAATAAGGCAGGGGAACAATCCTGGGGTATCTGTTAGTCACTGGATCATCTTAAACGTCAAGGGAGTTTTCACTTTGTTTCACAAGACGCTGCAGTGCTGAAATGACAGATGTCTGCAGCCCACAGAGGACACTCAGGCATTAGCTCCTCAAGGAAGGTCACCTCTCCATATTCAACTTCTCCATATGACCTTCAGATCAGGGCACAAACAAAACCCTCAAAACCAGACCTAGTGGGTAAGAGGAAGGTTTGCAAACCCAACAAAGATGGCCAATCTGTAAGAGGCCTTCTCTTCAGGAAACAGGGAAATACTCCAGTTTGGATTTCTCTAGGACAGCAGTATGGCAATTCCTGACACATCCTTATCCAAGTCCTGCAGCTCTGAACCAAAGGGCCTGTCTTACACCATTACTCCTCCTCCCAAAAATAAGTCCTTCCCCTCTACAAACAAGTTGTTGTTTCTACTGAAAGACTCCCATATCCAATCTGAGTGAAAAATGCTGCATCTTCAGTTATCATCAACATTCTACAGAAAGTGCTTGAAATTAAGTCCAAAATTTAATAGCTGTTAAAAATGTTACAGACTAAAAACGTGTGTTTGTATTTGCTCTTGCAATATTAGTTCATTAGTTCTTCAACCATAGAATTTCATACCCCTTTTCTAAAACCAGCAGAAAAAAACTTCACCTTTCTCACAGGGAGTGCGTATATTCAAATTTAAAAATAAAATTAAAATCACACAAAGCAACAGCACACATCTCATGAAATTTCCTGACAGACAGTGTAATTATGAGGAGGATCAATTCACTTTAAATCAACAATTCTGGACTGATTTGTTTCTCCAAGAAGAGCCGAGACCCAATCATTTGTGCTGCAAAGTATCTCACCTGGAGATCCCATTTAAAAACCTGTGCCAGAAGGTTGCACGTGTGCTTGCATTTTACATTTTCAAATATGTTGTTTCATTATGACAGGAGAAATCTCTGCCTAGCAGTCAGGGTTGGATCAGACAAAATTAAAGGTTTAGACCATTCTAAAAGAGATGTCTAGATTAGCCTTAAAAATTTGCAAATGCAAGAGACCAGGGAACGCTGGAGGTGATCGGTATCCAGTTCAGCCATGAAGTTCTTCCCAGCATTCAACCTAAAATCATATTCCTCCAGTGAACAAACATAGCTGAACATTCACTTTATAATATAGCCTTTTCAGGATGTCTGCCTTGAAATTGAAATAAAAGACAATATGAAATTTGATGTAGGGATAATAAATGCTGTGTGGGAAGGATACTGAAAAAAAATCCAAATTGCATAGGAAAGAGAGACATATTTAAGCATGTCTCAATTACTGAGAGGAAAAGAGAAGTAGAAACACACATTTGTAATTTCACACTTTGATCACAGTCACTTTAATTCATTTGGCAAGATTCCAAGTGAAAAATAACTGTTACTGATCCAAGTATAGGCCCCAGTAATTTCCAGCACACAGCAGTTTCCCTGGACAGGCTGAGGACACCATGACAATACAGGTGACCAGCACACGGAAAGTGGCTGATTTGGTAAGCCCTGAGGAAGGCCTATAATTATGGAAATACTTCACAATGATAAATAAACAGTGGGTTTTTTACCAGCATGAGAGGGACAGACACAGGGGCGGTTCTGCCCATCTCCATTTATGCAGCACCAGTGGAACCAGCAGAGTGGTCAGCATTTTGTATCCCAGTCCATGTGCAGCACACAGACACAGGACCATGCTCAGACACTCCTGAATTGTGCACAAGCCCAGGCCTCCCCTGAGATTATTCCCCTCACATTCTTAAATGAGTGAACTTCAACACAGCAGAATGAATTCCAGTCCACTAGAAAGACAAGTGCCTCACACTGTCTGAATAAAGCATCTGTCAAATAAGTAAAATTCTTTCCATTAAATACTTCCTTTCATCCATGACAATTTTAAAGCAATTTATCTTTCCAATTTAATTGCTCCCCTCCATCTTTCAATAAAACAGGCAGTGAGCAGACACCTAGAAGACAATTTCCTGTAGAGTATGCTGGAAATCAGGCACTTGTGTGTGATATAACTTATCACATATATTAGAATAACTTCTTATTCTAATAATGAGAGACACTAAATTAGATTTATCAATCTCAAACCACTTGTTTTGTAAGAGGCCACCAAGGTTATCTTCAGTATTAGCAACACTGATTTAAATCAAGACAGGCATTCTTCAAATTACAATGCATTTAAAGCATCAATAACTTCAATAAAACAAACCCTTCCACATCTCAGATAATCTTTTAAATCATTACTCAAAGTGCACAGCTGTACCTCTGATGCTGATCCTGCAGCTGATCTATAGTTTTGACTCTGTCCAGCAAATTCTGAATTTCACTTTTCTGTCTATTTATTATTTCTTTATACTTGGATAACTCATCTTCTGTTCTTAAGCGCTCATCCTCTAGACACTTTACCTAAATGGAAAAAAAAAAAAAAAAACACAGAAACTATTTAGTTTCACAAACTTCAGAGCTAAATTATTCTGATTATATGTCTAGACTGTTGTACAAAGCTCATGTGTTAATTTTTTGGTGGTTCCAAGTAACTTAGACCAATATCCCAAAGTATTTCAGATCAAATAAGAGTCAGAAAAACAAACAAAAACAATTTAAATTCAACAAATGCACTTAACGTTAGTTTTGTCCAAAGACTCGAACTTATCAGCCTAATGGATCAGGGTCCACAGATATGATGCTTCCCCAGTTACCAAGGCAACCCCTTACTCTGTCTCTCTCCCTTTTTCCAGAGTCCTAAAGAGCTGCTCTGGAGAGAGGGACTGGCATGCTATTCTATAGACTGTCCATGAGTTATGGACAGCATAACCTCCTTACCAGAGGCCAAAACTTATTTCACAGGTAGGAGAAGCTTACGAGTATTTTGTTTATATTACATTTAGAAGATTTAAAATATTTGCAGGATTACAAATCTAAAATGTTTCTCAGCTTTTCACCCAAATGAGTTGCGCACAATGAAACAAAACACTGTTGTGTTACAGATCAGCTCACACTTCCTAAAAAAAGGCTACCCAGAGTCAACAATTAGGTATTCTTTCTAGTCTCATGCCAGCCAAACTCTAATCAATCTGGAGTCAGATCTGAAGAACTAAAACGACAATTAGGAATGGAATGTATTCTTGCTCTAAAAACCCAGCACTGTGCTTTCAGCCCCACTCCAATCCAACTCAGCACAATTTACCTTTGTTCTCAGTGTTCGAAGCTCATCCATGCCTTCCTTAAATGTTCTCTTCAAGTCTTCCAGTTCTTTTATTTTTGCATGATGCACCTTTTTAGAGGGTAAAATGCACATTAAGAAAACTAAATGTCCAGTGGCACCTCAAAAAAAAAAAAAAAAAATCGAGGCCAGCACAGGCCACCACAACATCTTAGAGGGCTTGAGGCAGAACAGGTACCCCAAAGGCTTGGTTTACTTCTTCAGAAAGGAAAGCGAAACCTCAAAGCTTCTTTATTCTCAGGAGAACTGAAGAAAATTCAGCCTGCACACTCTGGTTTTAGGTACACAAATCTATGACACAACAGGCCCTAAGAAAGCTCTGAGCAAACTGGCACTTGGTCACCTCTGAAAATGGCATGGGCACAGATGAGCTGTGAGCAGGCACATCATTAAAGAATTACACTTTGGAGCTAGCAAATCTCTACAAAGAACAGAGGCTGGTCCTTTTCTCTCTTTGCCATGCATCTTGGCAAAATATGGTCAGAGAAAGGCCTGACTACACTGAATTTGTGCTTTTAATTACAGGAACACTCATGCTTATAAACAAAAGAGAAGTTCACCTTCACTATATCATACTTTCCCCCTAACTTTGTTTTTAAGAAGTGATTGAAAGGTATCACCTGAAGACATCCTCCAAGAAAAGCAATGCTGGAAGGGCAGGCACCTGGGATTTACTATCAGACCACCAAAAAAGGCAAAACCCATAGAATGTGGCATAACTGTAAGAAGCTTAAAATAAGATTCTCAAAATTATAATCGCATGGAATTCTTAACCACAAAGTGGACTCCACACACCACGTATTTACCTCCAGGTTATCAGACTTCTCCTGAATTTGTTTCTCTAGTTCTCCTTTAGTTACTCGGAATTTTGCATCAAATTCATTTGATTTGATTTCTTCTGACTCCTAAAGGGATTGAAGAAATATAAAGTGGAGTTTTAGGGTTTTATGTTTCCCATTACATTCTATGAATGTACAGACAGCTTTTCATATCATTGAGTCTTTTCTGTAAGTACACCGCTGATAATCTTGACCATGCCAAGAAAGACCCCCACACTGCATGCCAATCAAGATAAACTTTTTCCCTTTTATTTAACAACTTTTCAGTAAAGTAAAAAACCAGTCAATATTCAATTCAGCTTTGGAGCTTCCACAGGATATTTCTTTCCTGCTACAGCTTAAGCTAGAAAGAAATTAAAAAGAAGACTAAGGCACTAAACAATAATTTGACATCTTGAGAAAATGTGCCTACTTGATATGATTTTATCATTTCTTGACAGTTTTTCCTTATCTGATCTCCTTCTTCTTTTGCTTCAGTTAATTTTGTCATTGCATCTTTGAGGCGTTCTTTGGTTTCCTACAAAAACAGTAATTAAAAGAATGGGTCAAACCTAGTAAAATCCATTTACTTAACTTCATCTGAGAAGCACATTTCTCATAATAAAAATTCCCTTTCAGTCTGAAAAGAATTAACAAAACAAAAAGTCCAACACTATTTTTCCCCTTGCTTCCATTCAGCTGTTAATGCATGTAATTCCGTTTGACCCACCACTGAAGGCACAACAAAAGGATCTCTTGTTTATGTACCATGCACATTTTCAGACAGCAGATTTAACTCTCACTTAAAAACTAAGATAACAGTTATTTCAAACAAATAACCCCTCCCCAAAACACAAACTTAATGACAAATTAAAATTTGATGACCAAATTAAAGAGAATCCTCCAGTACATCCTCCCTTCCCATCCTTTCAACATTTCCATTTCAGTATCACTGTTTGAGAGCACTATTCTGACTTTTGCTGCAAGTATTCAAATTAAACAGAAACACCCCATTAGGAACAGTACATAAGAAGTAAATACTGTAACAACCACATTACCCTGACTATATTTTCATGTAATGATATCAGCATCACTTCACTCACCTTGTGTGAATCCATTTCTGTTTTCAATTTGTTCTGAGCCCATTTTACTTTTATAACATGAGAATTGATTTCTTCTTTCAATTTTTCTATTTCTCTGTTGAGTCGAGTGGCTTCACCATCCTGAGAAAATTTCATAGGTTTTTTATAGAATTCAATCTAGTGTTTCTAGAACAGAACTCCTGTCCACTTATCAAGTTAGTTTTTTTCTTAATGTCTGGGTTTTGCAAAATCATGCATATATTTCAGAATGCCCAATAATGCTTTAATCCAGTGGGAATAAAAAAACCCCATTAGTGTTGTAGTTTGAATAGCAAGGTAAGGTTGCATTACTCTTAGTATATGTTAATGCTATATATCTGTGAAAAGACAAAGCACCACAGAGGCAATTTTTCTTTCAGAAGTGTAGTTTCTAGTCATTTATTAATTTTTGGATCTTCCACATGACATAGTATTGTAAAACACAGCTGTGAAGAACGACAAAAATACTTGGATCATTTAATAATAATCTTACTGCTTTCTAAAAATGAGTAGCAAAATTCTGGATGAAAAGTTCTATTGCTTTATTATCAATTTTAGTAGTACAGGAGAGGAAATACAGAGTGAAAACACAGAAAACACCAAAAAAAGACTGCAATAATTTAATGCCTCTGCAGCCTTTTAGAAAAATCTGAAGCTAGAAATTACTTCAAAATCTAGACAACTGAAACAAGATGTCTTCTCAGTTTTGTCAAAAAACCCCTAATGTTTCACAAATTAATATTCAGGGAAATATTAAAAGGAACTTCAAAAAGATCACAATGAGAACTGAGTAATTCCTCCCCTTCCCTTGGAAGGAAGACACTTTCACAGCTGTGCAGCAGAAACTAAATGAGAGCAGGTTTCTTTTCCCAAGTACAACAGCAAACAAGCGATAAGGTTGTTCTGACAGTGCTTTTAATCAAGTCACACAGCAGTACTTGGAGTACCTTTGTTTCATAGAGCTGATGCAATCTTCCTTTTTCCTGAGAAAGTTGTTTGATTTTATTTGTAAGCTTTTCTATTTCTTTGTTTGCATCTCTCAGTCTTCTCTCAAGGCCCTCCTTTTCCTTTCGGAGGTCAAGCGACTCCTTCTCCCCTCGGACGTATTTCATCACCATCGTCTCCTTCTCATGGCGAGCTTCCTCACATTTCTTGTGTGCCTTGAAAAAAATCAAAACACAAATAATCAAACCTTGTATTTCATAACTAACCAGATATTTTTTAGTATTGCAGTAGAGCAGCATAACAAGGCAGGGCTCAAAAGCTCCAGTTTGACAAAGACTAACATTCAATCCCTCTTAAGCACTGAAATTACTCCTACTTCTAACAATGAATATTTTAACAGCTGCATCTTCACAGCTGAACGTCTCAAATGAGTTATCAATACATTAGTAATTTGCTTTTTAGGAGGAAAGAAGTATAATATTTAGGAACAAAATAATTTTGCAAATACTCAGTACTGGTACTCTGTCTTCCTTCATCCTCATGCCAACTGCACAATCATTTTCCAGTGGCTTTTCAGTTGGATCACTTCCAGTGGCTTACTTTTACAGATTCTCCCCACCCCAGCACTAATAAGTTCTGCTTCAAATTAGAAAAAAAAAAAAAGTAAAATCAGACACTGAGGTTTAGAGTACATGCAACAGAGAAAATACTTGGCATAATATGATATTAAAAAGGAAAAAAAAAATCCCAGATTTCAGTAATACATAAAGACAAAATAAGAGCTTTGTGCTAGAATTAAGAAAAATATTAGTTTTGTGACAGCCTGTCTGAAAAAAGCTACTGCCAGTTTTTAGCTCCTTCTGAATCAAGTTCAGCTTACAGGTAAAGAAAATTCAATTTCCTTAAGGGCTTAATTCAATACATATAAAAATAGGTATTTTTTAAAAGAGTTATCAGGCACTCTGAAGTGTTAACAGCTACTTGGAAATTCACTGCTGACAGTTATCCAAAATGCATATATAACTGCACACTAGGAGTTCCAGTTCTGGAAAATTCTGTCTTACCGTGTGATCCAATGTTTCCTACAAGAACCAAGTTGTTCAATAATGTAGATGTTCAATAGTTTAAGTTTTTCCATATTACCTGTTCCATTCGAAAGGCCATCTCTTTATGCAACTGCTGAATAGTATTTTTGGCTGCGGCATCTTGAGTTACAAGTCTGTCTTTGCTAGCTTTCACTTCTTTATTAAGCTCTTCTATTCTTGCTTCCAGCTAAAATACAACATCATGATATAATTATAGGGAAAATAACTCTTTGATCATGTTTTATACAGGCAGGCGTATTTCACACAAAATTAGATGCTTCAACAGATATTTACCTGTATTTTACACTTGTCAAGCTGCAACCACCCATATCAACATCTAGCTTTGCATGACTAGCAAAAGCATGAAAGATGTCAATTCTCATCTTCAGTGAGAGTGAAGATGCTTCAAGTCAAGTAAAACAGTAGGCACAGTAATTTACTACACAAAATAAGACTGACAGCAAGTCAGAGAGCTGCCAGAGAAGAGCTGGCTGCTGTCTGAGGTTGCTTCACCTTCCAGCCTTTTGTTCCTATCCTTGTGCCATATCCTTCACCATGCTAGCAAAGCAGCCATGCACCCATACTGAAATGGACTGGGAATTAATTCATTGAAAAAAATCACTCAGCAAATAAAGATGAGCTTAGTCATCATGCTGGCACTTTTTTTAGCCATCTAGTGAACCAAGTCAGAGACCTGATCCAGCTGAAGAATAATCCCCAGTGTTAACTGGAACACTTCCCAGAATGTGCTCCCTGCCAAGTCATGCAAGTCCAGGAGGAGCAGCATGGTGGCTGCAAAGGCTGTGACACTGCCCAAACGTTGTTCAAATTGTGCCTCATGACTCTTCTCTTGTCCCAAGGGAAAGCCAAGTCACCCAGGTTGGGGGTTTCGTTTTTGTTTGTTTGCTTTGTGGGAGGAGTGGCAGGATCCTAGGATCAGTACTGTAAATTCTGTGCAGTCCCAAGCTGCTGTGTAAGAAGCAAGAACCACCTAATTTGCTTTTGTTACCACACCATTACTTGACCACACTTTATTCAGCTCTGCAAATGGATCATATGCCAAAGAAAAAGCTTCACGTGTACAAGCAGGCAGGTACAGTTTGGAGCTGTGAGTACAGCCAAGCTTTAATTTACATAAAAGTAACCATAAAGCACTACTACAGAAATTCCAACAATAGATCACAATCTTCACAAATGAAAAAATACGAGTGTTTCACTGCAATGTCTCTTATAGCTCAGGTGCTATCAACAGCCATATAAAAATATTATAGTCCAAAAGAATATTTTCTGAAATCGCTTGCAAGCATGTAGTATCACAAACACCCTCACAAATACTTTTTTTCAGAATGGAATACAGAAATTACTGCATGATAGAGCTTCACAAAATCATACATGACTCATGACAGAGCCATCATGGAAATGCAGACAAGAAAGAATGAGAGAGCTGTTCATACTGGTTTATTCAGGCACAAGCAATTTCCATTTGTAGCCTAAAAATAACACTTTTCAATCACATCATGCATTTGCAAATATTCTCTGAAATCAACCATGACTATATGAATATATTACATGAATATATTCCTCTAGAACACTTCAAGCCTGACACCCTGCTCTGTGAACAGATTTTTGTGTGATGCAGACACCAACAAAGAAACCTGACAACCAGTATAGTCACCAGCACTTGGATAAACAGAAATTAGTATTTTAAATGTTTCTTTTGCCAGATTTCCAAGATATAACCTGTAATCAGTTTATAAAGCTGGCCAGCCAGCTGCAGGGACATCAGCAGATAGCTGATTACGGCCAAGCACTAACAACCAGCCTCCACCATGCACACACCACGGTCCTCCTTGGCCTGCTGTGGTTCTAACAAGCCCCTGAGAAAAGGCCTCTATTTAGTACCTGCTGCTACCACAGATACAGAACACTTAAGGGATGGGAATCCAGAAAGTAGGTTTATCCAAATTCACTAAAGGCTTTTAGACAATTTCTTGGAATACAAGAGTAGATTTATGCTCTTAAAAAGCTTAGGATAATAAGCACGAGAATCAACAGTGGCAACAGTGACATTATGCACAGGTGAAATACTAACCAGCACTTCTGTTTTGTTATCTGTACCTGTTTAATAATGCTGAGGTGCTGCTTTTCTGTTTCTGTTCGTTTTTTCAATTCATCTTTTAAGTTGTCCTTTTCTGAGCAAATATCCAAAATCAGTTCCTGATGCTTTTTGTTTTCTTTAATCAATCTGTTAAAAAAAAAAGAAAAAAATTTAAAAACAAGGTATATCAGTACTGGGGTCTTTTGGTTGCTTGTTTTCAATCTCGAGATACACAGTTTTTGCTCTTCGATCTGCAAGTTTTATTGGAAGCCAGAAATCCTAAAAAATCCATGAAAGCCTTACAAGAAAAAAAAAAAAAAAAGAAGAATGTTGGACATGTGGAACTTACTCCAAAAGAGCAAGCAGCAACCTCCTTGTGAGGAAAGTGCTTGTTTCCAGCATTTTAGGGCTGTTGTGGTCCATAATGACATGGGACATTTGGTAACCCTATGAAACTATGAAACTGTAAATGCTGGTAATTTTAAGGTAATGTAATACAGTAACTTCCAGTCAGACAGTCTCACCAGTCATTTGTCTGAAAACACAGGTATTTTAATAATTTCATGGATTTCTCAGAGTACCCATGAAGTTCACAACCTGGAAAGAAACAGAATTCTGATTTTTTAAGTCCTAACTAGGTAACAAGTATCCGTGCCCATGCTCCTTATAAAGTTCAACTTTTAGCAATAGTTCCAGTTCAGCTGTTTGAAACCAACTCAGACCTAGTTTGACATTCTAACATAAAACTCCGAAGTTACACTGTCAGAACTACTGAATGAACAGTCTCACACGTATCTACGTGTTTGCAGATACTATTACACGGTGGGTATTTTAGGCCACTAAATGCACGAATTTGTGGGAGGCAAGCATTTGCATGAAAAAGATACTTAATTATCCCTTTATCCCCTCTCCTTTGTTGAAAAAAAAATCTCTGAACAAACTAGTCTCCTAAATTAAAAGGAATTCAAAACCATCAGTTACAGAGAGCTTAGCGCTTGTGATCTGCTTTTTAATCTATTAATCAATATTCCAGGATTACAAATTCTTAATTCATACCACAGCTGCTGACATATATATTTAGATCTGATCACAGGAGACAACTGGGCTATTTCCAGAATGATGTTCCAAGAAATTCTGCTCATCATAAAGCAAGGGACAAAACAAACACAACCCAGAATACCCTTTGGACCAAACACAAAATGTTCCACAGCAGTTTGACACTCTTGAGGTGAGTTCCCAAGTGTCAAATGGGTGCAGCTGGCAAAAAGAAATAGACATGTTTTTACATAAAGCCTTCTGTATGTATATATAACATACACACATATAAAAACACTGTCTCTAAGGAACTAATTGGTCCATGGCTGAAAACACTGCCCTGCTTCTGAGTTTACCATGGATAAGTAAAACTCTTCACCTCATGATCTCCTGGAATTACCTCGCTCTACACACCCACTATTTCAGATTCCCACTCCTCCTCTGTAACTTCTGAACGTCTAACTGTGCATTCTCTACCTTTCCTGTCATCAGCTGACTTTCCTCACATGGATGGTTTCTGTCAGAGGTTAACTGGTGAAGTTCAAGAGAATACTTTCCCTACTGGGACTCTCTCCCTCTGTCTGGTTTCCCTTCCTTTGATGTCCTCTTATATCATGGTATTGGAGAGCATTATATGAAAAGCAGGACTCTCATTTCCAGCTCTGCAAAAAGGAATAAGTATTAAATTAGAGGCTACATTCTGTTAGCAAAAAACATTTCTAAAGAGGCAACAGAGTGTTAAACACCAAGTAAGGAATCATGAAATTGAGCAATGAACTGGCTTTTGATGAACAGAAATATTCATGTTGAATGCTGCCTGGTAGAACTATTAAGCCCAGTCAATTATAACAACAGTTATAAGCCATGCATTTCAGAAGTCCTCCTATAACATGTGCAGAGTAGTTTATCTATATATGCCACTTCCAACTCAAACAATACTCTCATCTGATTAACAACTTCACTGGATGATGACAGGAGATTGAATACTACTGGAAAAAGAAACAAGCAATTCTGAACAGAAATAAAATGCCCATTGTGGGAGTTAGTACTTTCGAAGATTCGTTTCTCCACAGACACATATGGACTGAATGAATCCTGGACTATTTTTAAATCACCATTACTGCTGCAGTATTTAAGTAATTCTAGACATTGGCAAGCTATTCAATGACACAGTTGGCCATTCAGTTCCTGCCAAATCCTGCAAGAATTCAGACATCTAAGCACACAATTTTATTTACAAGTACACACCACAATTAAAAATGATTCTTTCATTAAAAACAATTTAAAAAAAATCTCATTAACTATTCTCATACCAACTTGAGACAAATACCAAAATGTTGTATGCAGGTGCACAAAACATGCAGCCAAAACTGGTCAGCACAAACCTCCAACTGTGAAGCACATACATAAATACTCACTTTCTAATAGTTTGTTCTTGCTGTAGGTATTTATCTTGTACACATTTTTCAAACACAGCCAAGGCATGTTCACCCTTCTGCACACCATTGGGGAGCTTTGGTTCTTTTGAAAAATCTGTGGATAACAGTTCAGACTCTATTTCCTTTAGTAAATCCTCCTGTGAGGAAGTCTGATGTATTGTGGAAATAAGTTTCTTTGTGCAGTCTGTGTCATAAGGGCTTTCTGAATAGATTTTATCACTTGATTTTTTCACAAAGTCAGACTCCTCCCTTAGATCCTGTAATATTTCCATTAATGATTGCTCTGTCTGGTTAGTTTTTGGATCATGTCGTTCCAGTTCTTCACTAGGTAGATGTTCTGCTTTTGTGGAGCCTTCTGCCTTTGTTTCACAGTAGGCATTGGCAGAGGAGTCTGCCTCTCCACACTGCTGCTGTCCTTCTGCTGGGGCACCCCTGCTGCTGGTGCTGACAGCTGCTGCATCCTGATCCAAGGGCAAGGAACTCAAGTCCCTCTCCAAGACACCAGCATCACTTCCAGTGCAACTGGTGCTTGGGCACTCCTCCATTCCAGGTGTTTTATCAGCTTTCTCATTATCTGGGGACTTGAAAGAGGCATCATCTGATAGATTGACTGGCTCCAGTGCGCTCTGCATTTCTGGTAAATATTCCTCCATAATCTTCCTTTGGAAATCTAGATGGAGAATTCATATTACAACACATTATATACAATATCGATAGAGAGAGGGGAAATAAAGACTACTAGAAAGTAAAATTCAAAGTGCAAAAATATTTAGATGTATGTTATACAGAGTTTGTTGATCTTTCAGCCCAACCTTTAAGTAATGCTCCAATACAAGTTTTTCTAAGAGAAGGTGAGAAATCGGGGATAGGCAAACAGGAAGCAGAGAGACAGCAAATGCCAAGACAATAGAAAAGCAGAACTTTTTAGAATTAATAATTCTACCATTTAAAGCCACAAAAATTCCAAGTAATCACTTCTAAAAAATATTTCATGACAATAAATAACCCGAAAAGATTAAGCATCCAGGGTCTTACACCTTTCACTTCCCTATATATGATTTGAAAGCAACAATATGTCTTGACTTACTCATTTTACAACACAGGGTGACTCCCTGGTCCAGCCAGAATATCCAATTTCCTCAGTGTCATGTTCTCACTGAGTATCCATAAAGCAAAATGCATCTGTACCCAGGAAACTAAGAAAAGGGTCTGGGGGAGGATGGGGGTGAGAGTCTCTTTTCCCATCTGTTTTCAAGCAACCAAAATCCCCTGTGGAAGAGCACAGATGGTCTGTGGCAGATCTGGTCTCTCAAACAGTAGCTTGCAGAGCAAGGACTTGAAAAGCTCAGTAGAATCTCTCTAGAAGGACACCACAGTGAAATCCAAATAGCCAGAATAATTATGGAAAAGCCTGGGTATAATACTTTTTTTACTTATATTACTTTTTCAGGAATCCCAGATGGTCCAATATCTGAAAAGACTACTGGCATTTTTAGCAAGCACAGGAAGCCCGTATTTCCATTAGGAGAAATTCATTACAGAAGTCTTCACTTTTATATGCAACCCTATCTTCCTACACTGGATAATTTAGGCTATTTATAAACAAGGCAAACTTTTCACTTATAAATTCAACTCTGCTATTCCAAGAGCTATCTCAAAGGAAGTGCTTACTTGTCCCATCAAACTTGTTTCCATCCTTGCTTTCTAACTTGTTCAGCTCTCCCTTACACAGCCAGACCATCTGAGCCCCTCAGGTACTTGCTCCATGCTCCTTCCTTTGCCTCAGCCTGAAAGGAAACCCTTTGTGCTGTTTGGCTTCACTCCACTCCCCCAGAGTGCTGCCTTATTAACCAACACTTCCTACTGAGGCTCACACTGTTAAAACAGAAGGGTTTATGAACCCCATTAGGCCTGTCACCAATTGCTACCACTGTCACCTTTCACTGTTAGACACAAAAAGCAGCTCCAGCCCAGCTCTTTCTACCAGGAAATATCCCACAAAACACCTCCCACACGCACCTGAAACCTACAGCTGGGTTCCAACTGGCATTTAATCAACAAGAGAGAAGCACATGGAAAACTGAGCATTCAGCTGAGAGTATGGAAGGGAACATATCACAACTGCACAAGAGTCACAGATCAGCAAATGAGAATCACACATTTTTTAAGTAACAAGCAAACAACTTTTCTTTTTCTGGTTTCCAAGCAAAAAAAAAAAAAAATCCCCAATGCTACAGCCTCTAACCCAGCACAAATCAGCAAGAACTAGAACACAAGTGGGAAGGGAGAGGTACAAACAAGCACAGAGATAGGGAATGAGAGAGTCTGTACAATGTGACAAGGACTGCCCATTCTACAAACAGATGTTCTCTGGTATTACTAAAATTCCTGATAACCCTTTGCTTCCAAAAATTTATGTTTAGGTCAACACTGGAACCAGCAAATCCCACCACTTGGTTTGTGCAGTCCAAACAAATGCTCTATTGGAATCCATCTATCCTTTGATAACTTCTGCTAGTAAGGAAAGTTCACAATTTACTACCATTATTCTCAAATAAAACAAACCCAACTGACAGTCTCAATGTGAAAGAAAAAGTGAACGTAACTGCAAGAAAAAGTATTCAGTTTGACAGTCACAGAACACATTAACTCCTACTTAATTAAAATGCTGTTAAAAACCAATGCTTTCAGACTAGTGCACTTTAAACAATCAATAATTGTAAGATAATTTGCCAATTATGCAGTTAAGACAGAAGAAAAATTCACCTTCTAGTATCTGTTCCTTCTTGTCAAAAGAAGTTTATAATCCACACTCAGCTGTATTAGCATAAAGCTGAGGAACTGGTTTTTTCTCTAGTAGTTACTCTAGTCAAAGTTCTTCATGATGCTTTCTCTGGAATGATCAGAGTGGGTTTTTCACCTCATTTTAAGCCTTTTTTTTTGAAGTATCTTCTGACATATTACAGAACATCCCAACATGCAGTTGTTTGATATACTACTGCCTCAAACCTGCTTGTGACTGCCCAGCTGCTGCAGTTCACCTTTACTACAAGAAAGGGAGTGGTAAAATTGGATAAATGAACTTCCATGTTGGCTGTTACACATAAAATTTCCAGTCCAGTCAGCAAACTGGAGGGTATTTATCTCCATATGGAAGCAACAAGTGAAAAATACAGCCCTGTTAAGAGAGTATATTAGGAAGGTCACTGAGTTTCCTTTTTATTATTTCCTTATGTAAATAATACTGTGAATTAGTATTACAAAGACTAATCTACATGGAAGCAGAAATACAATTATTTGCACAACACAGTCACAGAGAAAAAAAAGCCACTGACTCCATATCCATAATAACTTAGTTATTATTAATCATAAATAAAGTGTAGGTTTTTTATCAAACACATGAGGAAATCTGAGTAATGATTATACAAATCAGTTAAAGCATGAAAAGTAAATTATGATGATTCAGTGTTCCCTGCAGTCGTACTTTAATTTTCAGTGGTACCTAGAATATAATTTACCACATTAAGTTCACAGTCTTATGATTCCAATACACTGGATTTAGCCTTATCTGCCCAAATCTACCTGCACCTACCTGCACCTGTTCATGACATACATAGATTTTTTCCCCCCTACTGTCAATGAGTAATATTAGCTTTTACATTCTAATTACTAACTCTTAAACAGAAATTAAATAATTGATCACAGGATCACAGTTTATTTTCACACCAGCAGACAAAGAACTCATTTGGAGCAGCTGTCAATGCAAATTCATACTGATATTCAAATATCTCTTGAATATTCAAAGTTTGTTCTGCCTACCTCTGGCAACTTAATATAACAGCTACTTCCTATATAATGCCAGAGACAGAAAACTGCAGTGATGTCACTAAAGAACAGGCTCATGGTTTGTAGGCAAAACATTTTCTGTGACAAAATAATCAATCAGTCTAGCAGTAGCCAGTTGAGATGAAATGCTAATATTTGACTGTTTCACATCAAACATACAAATCCATCAAGCTCCAGATGATATTTGGACACTACCTGGTAGGAGCTCCACGCCTTCCCAGGTTTAATATCCGTCTTGTATTACCCTACTCATCCTTACAAATTGCTTTTTCAAAATCAGGGATGTACTAAGGTTACATATACTGCATTAAGGAAACAAAAGTTTGGTGCCTCTTACGAGGTCTTCAGAGAGCATCAAAAACAATCAAAAAAGGCAAATCTTGACTGAAGCAAGTGAACTAGTTTATGTAATGATATGCTTAAACATCAAACAAGAACATAGTGTGTTGACTGACAGCAAAGTGCTGGGCTCTTGCACTGGTTTGCAAAGTTTCTACCTTCAAGCACCTGCTCTGCTCCTTCCTTTAGGCCTGATGATCATCTTGTCAACAGGGCAGAAGTGTGATGTTTGCCCCAGCCGAAGTGTAAGTCCCTTCTGCTGCCTGTGCCACAGGACCTTCTCAAAGCAGCACTGAGAGCGGCCCAGCCCAAGCCTGCTTGCCCACATGCCATCCAGTGACTGCCATCCATCCAGGGCAGCACGTGAAAAGCTCTGTCACTGCCCTGTGACACCTTCTGCAGCTGTGACAGCACTGCCTGACTGGACTCGTGTAACTGGTCTGACCAGCTGTCCTCCCTTTTTACAGCTCACAATTAGTCTGACACTCAAACACATCTTTCCAGTGCTCCTGCTCCACAGCAGAGGAGGCAGCTGGCTGTGTTTTCCCCCAACACAGTGACACAAAGCCATGCAAGTGGAAATACATCAATTCAGATCCTGGTGATGAGAGCAGCAGGAATGAGGAACAGGAGCACAGCTCAGCCACATTTGCAAAACATCTCCCTATACATGAGAATACAGACAAGTTGTAGCCTTCAAAGCCAAAACTGCTTTTTAAACAGCCATTGTTTTTTCTCATCACAGACATGTTCTTCAAAGATGCAAAGAGCATACACACTTTTCATCATTATTCACAAAACTAAGTTTAAATCTGCATCAACACAGATGATCTCAAGTTCCAATGTAACATCTAAAATGAGTAAGTAGTTAAATAGCTGGCACAGGATGCACAACATTGAATACTAGCAAGGGTTACAACCATTTATCACACTACTTAAACTGAGATGTGCTTATCTGCTAAATTGCTGATAGCACAACTGACTGGAATCAGAGGCAGGGAGCAGAGAGCTTGCCAATGGAGCTGTGAACAGCACATCAGCTTTTGAACACAAACGTCTCCCAGGTACAGCAGGGAATACAAAGATTCAGGAAATAGCAATTGTTTATTTCACTTTCTGTTACACAACAGAAATACCTTCTAGTAACTGCTAATCAAATGATAAAAATAAGAACAAATACAACAATGAGTCATTTAAGCTCTTCAAGGAAGTATCTGACACAATGTAAGTATTGATTATCCTGGGAGAACATCAAAAACCTCAATACACACTCCTGTAACATGCCAACAAAAGGAAGAAAAAAATTTCCTGCAGCTACCTTCAGCAGCAGTCCAGAGAAGCTTATGCTGAACAGCAATTTCTCACTTCAGAGTCCATCCACTGGCACAGAGAAAAGCATTTCTGTAACACTCAGTCCTCCCTTTTCTCTGCTGCAAGTACTTACACTCCTAACTTTTTAAGGAAGCTGTTGGCACCCTCATCCCTTGGCCATTCATCCACTGTACTGGCTGAAAATCCTTCCTACCAGGGCAGTACTGCTAATTCCAATTAGGAACACCACCTTTCCCAGCTCTAGCCTGCTATCCAATGAGTACAAGCACGTGCTGAGGCTGTGATAAGTTTTAATTCAATATTATGCAATTTCAAACTGCTTGTCTTTTCAATCCTCCTACTGAATGCAGATGTGATTCTTTCAAATCCCTGACTACAAAGGCCTTTCCTAAGCAGATGCACTACTAAAGCGAGAATTTAATTTCATAAAATGGATAGAATTTCACCCAAACTCTTAATACTTACGTTGTAAATATTCAAGGAGGAAATTACTTTGTTTCAGCCAATTTCAAAACACATGTGAGATGAAAGCTAAAGAAACACATTTAATTATAACTATAGGAAACTTTCACTGAGGTGTGGCTGTCTAGAAGACTTCACTAACAACAAGGGTAAAAAATGAAGCGTACCTTGTCACCTAGTAACTATCACAATGGGATTCTTTACAACAAACAGATTAAAGAATGACAGAAGTGTGCGCCTGAGGTGGTGCTGTAAGCAAACTTAAAGGTCAAGGTCCTGAGAAACAAAAATCACTGCTTCAAGAGAAAATATATATATATTGATACCTCAATGCCTAAAAACACTGCAGAGAGGGGGGCAAAAAAGGGTAGGAAGGAATAATGCTTCACAGGTTTGTGCATATACAAAACCTTGTTCAACCCAGGCTTGAAATGAAAGTGAAGAGCATTGAGATAAGTGATTCTGAGGCACAAAACCTTCTCAAAGGGGAGTAATAAAAACTTAATACAGCAAACGCAGTTTACTGGACACTAGACACATTCAACTACACATTACATAACATAACGGTCAGTAGCAGTCAATTATTTTAGCTCCTTTCAACAAGAAAGGGTTTTGCATCATCTTTGGGCAGATGTTTTCCACTCCTGGCTGTGCTTGGGAATCATCTACTCTCCAAAAAAAGCAGACATGCAATCCACAAAATTGTGAAAAAGCATTTCCACACCAGCTCAGACCATATATGCTCTTTACCTCTGGATTTGTAAAAAGCATCCAGACAGATTTAATAGGATGTGAAATAAGCTCATTTTTAAACAGAAGCACAGGTAGCTTTCCTCTTTCCATTTCATATCAGCCACGAGAGAGTACGAAAATTTCCTTTAGTAATGGACTGAAGTATCAAAACTACTCAGAGCTGCCACAGAGTTGTGATGCATTTCAGAGAGCAGGTGAGGGACAAGGAAAGGAGTGATGCAGTGCTCCAGCAGTCACAGGCAGACGACTCCAACACTCAGCAGTGTCCAAAGTACCATGGCCTGGCAAGCAGCTCAGTGACAGAAAAACCTGGTGAGACCAAGACAAGCAGCCCAAGTTCCCAGAAGTCCTTACTGCTTCTTATACTGATATCACCTCGGGACTTAGACTTGCTTTGTCACTGCAGTGTGTGTAAGGAATCACTGCACACCTCTAAACAAAGTCCATGTATTTATAAGAAAAACCTATCTTGAAAATAAGGCCCTTGAAATTGCTTCAGAGCAATTCTCTTCATGCTATAATTTGTGATCCATACTTCCTGGTTCTTTGTCAAGAACTGGATGATGTCACAAAATTGCTGCTGTTACTCTGTATTTTGTTTTACCAGATGGTACATTCTGAATATAAGTTCCATTCATTATGAAATTCATCACAAAAATCCAAGCAAACATCCTTAAGCAGCAGTCCATTCAAATGCTCTGTAACACTCACTATCCTTCCATATTGGCTCTGGTTTCTGAACTCCGCAATTCAGGTGTAGTGTCCAGTGGCAGCAACCAGGAGAAGGGATGCTTGTCCTTTGGAGAGGCTCTTATGGAGACAGCTAGAAAAGGGATTTATTCTTAACATTGTCAGGCTCCCCAGTGAGACCAAATAAAGATTTCTTTTCCCTAATACCACACCAAAAGACTGGGTAGCAACACATAGCTCAAATAACCAGCTGTCTGTCCCAGGCACTGTTACTGCTCTCTGTAACACATTCCAACTGATCTTACAAACATCTCTGCTCTTCTGCATCCTTCTCTCCAACTCAACCAAAAATGCCCGTTTATGGGTTTACAGAGATTTTTGTTTGCTAGCTGATCCCAATGTTGTGGGAGCAAGAAGGGTAAAAATAGTTCCATTTTGATACTGAAGGTGTTGGATGCAGACATCTGTGAATCACTCAGTTTTAGCAAAACTGAATTTAGGAAAGCAGACAAACAGCTTGTCTACATATATAGAAAGTTGTGGGGTTTCTCTCTGCACAGCCCAGTACTAGACTAACAGCAAATTCTACAGCCCAGCTAAACCAGGTAGAAATGTAATGCTTTCACAATGACTGCCCTGTTTGTTCACCAGCAATACTTCAGAAACCAAAGTAGAGCACTGAAGCACCTGAAACTGTAGCTGGTCTAAAGAGATACCAGGAACTGTTCACTTTTATTACTCTGGCTTTCTAACAGCCCTCCAGTCAAGAGGCCTGTTCACTGATACGTATGATATCAGAAAAAATAAATACTTTTAACTTAGCTATACAATCTTTCAAAGATTATGCAATAATAAAATAATAAAGGTTAAAAAGCCTTACACACACTAAAAGGCTACTAAAAAACTACAAACTACCAGCTATATCTAGAATTGGAAGTCTGGAAAACAGATTTTTTTTTTTTAACAATGAAAAGCATTATCCTTATAAAATTCATGCAGTCATGTGAATTTGCAAGAGGAAGTTATGTGCATTTTACAGCTATTTTGAAGATTCACACTTACACCTCAAGTCACATTGTAAATCACCTCCCATTACTCCAGCCCTCCAGAGTTAAAGCTCTCAGCAACCGGCCCAGACACACTCATGGACTGGACTCAGCTACAAATAAAACATCCACTATGTCTTAGTGTTCTGTGTCTTCATCTGTAAAAGCACTGAGCACAAGTAGTTCCCCATCTTAGCAGCAACTTGGAGGTGAGCTGAGACTTCAGCTCTTCTGCAGGAATGGAATCTAATATTTACTTCACATACAAGCAAGGACTGCCTTTTATTCAGTAATACTGAGCACTATTTCAAAACATACCTTTTTTCTGACATGATTTTCAAAAATTCTTATAAGGATCAGCCATGCCTTAAACCTATCCTGAGACAGCAGTTTTACATTCAACCCTTGCAAGCTGTTATTCAACAAGAATTATGATTTTAAAAAGGAGGCTAGTGTACATGCCAACCCAGAATCAATATATACTCCACCATTTAAACTACTCTGCCTCCTACTCATTCACATTAATTAATACATAATATTAAATTCCAATCCACAGATTGATTTTTATACATGGTTCATTACACTCAAAAATCCCATCTTGGAAGCACCTCTCTTCATGTAAGCAGCTACTGAAGCTCATGAAGCAAATATAAATACATAACTTGACCAAAAGCACATTTATCATTTATAGTGCAATAATAGGTTGGCTCTTTTCCCAATCACTGCAGTACAGTCTAAAGGCTCTGCTAAAGAGATTTTTTATACTGCCTTACATTTCCACTCATGCATCCATGAAATGAAGTGCCAGATGACTGAAATGTCAACAATCAAAAGACTTCCATGATAAAACTCTTGATGCTCATCAGAAAACCCCAGTAAAAGCAAAAGCTGCACATGAGCACCATTTGCACAATTCAGTTACAGATCCACTTCCCTCTTGCAGATTCCTGAGCAACAAAAAAGAGAGAGTACAAGTGCTTTAGCCAATTCAATTGTATATTCAAGAGTTAATGTGAGATGCAGTATAATCCAGTCTAACACCAGAGATGGACTTTGTATTTCAAAGACTTAACTAGCATTTATTGGCTGAAGAATACTGAAAAGAATAATGATTTGTAGAATTTTCTTGACAAGTCACATACATATGAAGCAACCAGCAACCCAGTGTAAAAAACCTTCACAAATGCCCCAGCATTTATTAGAAAGAACAAAATTTGCCTGAACAGTTTGTTCCACAAAGGTCTCTGTCTCCTTTAGCTACCATGCTATAAAATATTCCATTAGAAACACAAGCTTAGATGAATCGCAACAGAAAAATAAAGTATTTTCTATTATCTTTAAAGACATTTTCCTAAGCCAGAGATATTAAAGTAACCATTAACCGCCAGACAACTGTTAGAATCAGTTGCCATTTTAATTCAATTTCCAACCTATTACACTCAAGTAAGAGATGAACCTGTTAAGACAGTTTATGTGCTACCATGTGTATAATGACAACCCAACAAGATTGCTAAAGAATAATTTTGGGGTATGAAAATATTTCTAGCTTCTTACAGTTGTGTTGTTTATTGCAAAACCCAAAATGCCTCTCTTCAAGAACTTTTTACATCTTTATTACACAATAATCATTACTTAAGCAAACTAAAATGCTTTTCCAAGTCAGTGCCAACTTGTCATTTCATCAGAGCTCTTGGTAAGAATTTTACATGACAATAAGACTAAAAACAAAAGTGAAGAGAAGTTTTATTGTTTGTTTTAGCTCACTGTAATCCTAATAATACTTTTACCTAAAGTAATCTGGACAGGCTGACTACACCTTTCTACTTCACTTGTTGAGTGAAGTTTTTTGTTTCTTTTTCCTAAGGCTACTTTTTCCATAGCTACAGTCTACTAGTCAACAAGGTGATCAGCAAAACACACCTTCCTGTTGTTTCCAGTTAATACCCAGCTTACCTGTGTTTTGCATGGTATCTTTCACAAGAACTCTGTCACAAATGGCTTTTTCAGACTAAGCATTACATCACCAGGTAACACTGCAAAACAGTGAAGTTCAAGTACTAGAGATAACTGTTTTCAACTGAAGTTTGTTTTAAAAAAAAAGGATTCTACTAAAGAAGTTCTTGTTTACATAAGATACAAAATGCAGCTCTACTGTATAGCAGCTTTGTAGAGAGACAAAACAAAGGTTTGAACTAAATTGAAAGAGACTGGGGTAAAAAGATCCAAAAAACCAGATATTTTACATAATCTAATGTGAGATGAATTTCAAACTCCTTCTGGCTTCAGGTTTATGTACTTGCTTACAATTCTACATCCAACATTAATCAGAGCAGCAAGCCACCCAAGTTATGAAACACACTAAAAGGAGATGAACTGGATTGGAAAGCATCACACAGCCTACTAAAAAGACAGAATTCTTAAGCTGAAGAAGAGATGATGCTGATCACTACTGCTTGTACTCTATACAAAAAAGAGGATGGCTAGGAGGTCTCACACACTCACAGCCATCCTGTATTTACAGATAGCACATATAGGAAGCAAAAGAAAAATACCAGAGTCCCACCCACACTAGGTGTCCCAATATTAATTCACTTTTGCCCAAGATCAAATAGAAGAGAAAAGCTGGCTGTACACTAGGACATGGAGTCCTCCAGCCCAGGCAGAACTTGACACAGCTTCTGACTCAAGTCACACAAATGCTTTGATGCATGTGCTTGAAGGGAAGGAGTGGAACAGTGACTATACACAGTGGGTACTCGCACGATTTCCTTGTTTTTATCAGTTTAACACTTCAACTCAATTATTCTTCTCAGGTTTTTAATATGACTTCATTAAACACCAATGGCAGTGCTTTGAACAGGAGACAAGTACTTTAGAATACAAGGTTTACTCGAGCTTTGTATCTGCTTTCCTTTACTTACATCACAAGTTAGATAGTTGAACAGAAATGTACCATTCCTTCAAGGCAGCACCAGGTTTTCTGTGGAACTCGTGCACATGGTTAATATTATGGTCATATTAACTCCATGTCTGGAGTCAACAGCACAACTCCAAAACAAAGTTCATCAGTAAAGGTTTAACAAGTGAGGCTGGATTTGCTCCCATCATAACACGAGTCATGGGGTACACCTTGAGAGCGTTATTTTTTGTCATAGGAGCTCCAACATTGGAAGCTCATGTATCGGGGGAAAACAACACCTGGGCAACAGCATCCTTTTACTGTGAACATCACATGAGGCTTGGATACTTCAGGGTTTACACAAAGACTTGCAATCTTCTGTAGGCCTTCAGCACAGAACAACTCTTACTCCTCCAAGTCAATAAAATGAGTCTTAATTCAGCAACCAATGAATGCAATGCCAGCAACAGCACTACTGACACCTTTCAGGTTTTAGCACCCTGCCTTCAGCTCTGCTTACAACAAGGCCAGGAGCAGCTCTGTCCTTACTAGAACCCTGTTTCCACTCACCTTCTGACACTGATAACATCACCTGTGCAAAGAAGAATGTCTTAACGGAGGGGAAGAAATCAAGTTTATGACTGAGTACACAACCTGGACAAAGCACACATTCTGTGACAGCTCTTCTACACCTATAACAGAGCCGTAACTCCTGTTCACACTACAGAAGCCAGAGCTCTGGCAGACCTTCTTACAAACCTGCAGTGTCATGGCATTGCTAAGATATGGATCCTGGCATATTTGGCACTGGAGATTGCAGCATGTTTGCTTCCAATGGCTCTTTTCAAATGTTTTTTCCAGAACATGCAAAAAGCTGTAAAATTCCAGCCATGGAATTACTGTCTGTATGGTCACTACATACTGAAAAACACCATTTTGGGGGGGATCGCAGAGTTCTACTGTTTTCAAACCTGACTTTCCTAGAGTTTCTCCAGTACCCCTGAAAACAAATAAGTGAACAATCCTTTAGGATGCGAAAAAGACAACTGTGAGCTCTACAGAAGACTGACTTCTGTTAATTAATCTAAGAGGTAGCATTATAGACAATATTATTACAGTATCAGTATTCCATGTACTTCTTGAAATCAGAGTCATGATTTTCCCCTCTATTCTGACACTGATTTCTTTCTGATGAGATTTTTTTTCACCCTCAATTTGAGGCAGCGGGTCTTGGACTATGACTCGAAGGTAAGTATTATCCATGAGGCTATCCAATACTGTCTTTGGCAATTGGAAAATAAGTTCAGAACAAGTCAGCCCAGAACTAAGTACAGGATATTGCTTCCTGGAGCCCACATCTACTAATTTAACATGCCTAACAAGACAACTAATTTCAGAAACACATTGCCTTTCTATTTTTCATAGCTCTTTTAAAAGCTAGCTTCAGGAAATTCAGTATTAGCTTCAGATAGCATTAAGCAACAGAGCTGCTAATTAGGACCAAATTAACCACTCTCTGTATTTGGCTCTTCAGTCCTTTTCTCAACAGTTTGAAACAGTGAACCTCACAATGCCAACAAACATCTGCCAACAACTCCAAATAGTGTCTTATAACATGACGGAAAAATACTGTTTTAAAATCAGACAAGAACAGATGATTGAAGATTTTCAGAAAGAGCTCAAGGCAACATACAACTAGTTCTTTTTTTTTAAATAAAACAAATGACATTTCAAATGTCATCTAACAGCCTCCTGAAACATCTTCATACTTTCTTTTCTCGTATCTCCAGAGCTTAACCATCTCCTCCCTAAAGTAAAGTGCAAAATAAGCATTCATAGCAGCCAGTGATTACATTTCCTTGCTCATAGAGAAACACAGCTGCGGTTCAGTTTCACCCATTTCTTTATAAAACAAAACATACTGGGACAGCGGCCATACCTGGATTTTTCCTGTATTCTGCTTGCAACGTTTTAACTTCTGAAAAGCAGTTCTGCAAGAAGATAAAGCAAAGCAGCACTAAAGCTGGAATGCCATACTTCTCATCTTCACAAATTTCAATTCCCTAAGAAATCCTCTTTTGGTCTGCACAGAGTCTCACTGGAAGTATACGTGTATCAGACTCACCTGTGCAGACTATTTTCCAGGACAAAAGCCAAAACCTGCAAGCCTACATCATTATCATTTTGCTTAAGTCTTTCTTTCAAACCTAGAAGGGCAGGCAGCTTTTACAAATACCCTCTGCAAAAACAAGGACATGTACCCTACCGCAACACCACAGCCGGCTCTAAAAAATAACCTTCATAACAGCTGCTGGGCTTTGCTATGGAACTATTTACCCACACGGCAAAGCCAACACGCAGCCAACGAAACAGCACAACCTAATTAATACCACGGAAAAGAAAGCTGAACAGAAACAAAGAGACTGCGAGCCAGCACAGGAGCCTGCGCTACCGGCTCGGAGGTCCTGACCGGGAAGGTGTTGCTATGGCAGGACCTCACCCCCGGCCCCGCCGTCACCTCGCTCCCTCCTCCTGCGCCTCGCCCGCGGCCCCGGCGCGACCTCTGCCAGCCCAGCGCCCCCACCTGCACAGGGAGCGCCCCTCGCCACCCGGGGGAATTCTGCCCCCCTCCCGTCCTTCCCCCGCCCCCGCGTCCCCCAGCGCTTATCTCCCGCTGACAGAGAAGCGGATCAGCGGGCCCGCCGGGCAGCGCCCGTCCCGTCCCGTCCAGCGCCGGCGCCCTCGGCCGCTCCGCGCCAGTCCCTCGAGGAGCCCGGCGGTGCCCGTGCGGCTGGGGGACGCCGGCAGTGCCAAGGCACCGGCTCCGAGCATCCACCCATCCACCCGCCCGCCCGCCTGCCCTCGCTGCGGCGCGGCGCGGCCCTCACCCGGTCGCTACTCGGACGGCAGGAGCGGCGGCGGCAGCGCGGCCATGGCGGGCGCAGCGCGGTCCCGCTCCCCGCCGCCCGCCCGGCCCGGCGCGCTGACACATCAACAAAGATGGCGGCGCGGGCGGGGCCCGGCGGCGGCGGGGCGGGATCGGGGCAGCCCCGGGCAGCGGGGCCGGCCCAGCCCCGCGGCTCCTGCGGGCCCTGCGGGCCCTGCGCTGCTGCTCGGCGTGGGCCGGGGCCAACGGGCGATCGCGGCAGCCACCGGGACCAGCGGGACGCGGGACCCGTCTCCCTCGCCCTCGTGCTGCTGCCGCGTTGCCACCCGCGCCGCCGAAAGCCCGCGATCCACTGACGGTGCTAAAAGCTCCGAGCGGCTGGGTATAGGACATAACGCTGCGGTATTAGTGCACTCGGCGCCAGGGCACGTTAGGGTGGACGTTCGGAAGAATTTCTTCACAGGAAGGGCGATCAGACGCTGGAACGGACGGCCCCGGGAGGCGGTGGAGTCACCGTCCCTGGAGGTGTTTACGGAAAGCCTGGACGTGGCTCTCATGCCGTGGTGTGGTTCACAAGGTGGTCTTGGGTCATAGGCTGGACTCCATGAGCTCAGAAGTGTTTTCCAATCTAATTGATTCACACAAGATTATTTCAGGCATGCGACTATAAATTGTTTAAATCTGGATTTTTTTTTCCCTCTTATTTAAACGTGATTATGTTAACAAGGGATCTCATGACAGACATTCTATGGCACTATCTAAACCCACAGCCCTGAGCAGCTGCTTTACAGGAGGGATTCTTCACCCCAGCAGTCTTCAGAGAGAGCTGGTTACGAAGATGCCCCTCCTTTTTGCAAGATCCAGTGCACAAGTAATGACAAAGAGAATCTTCTCCCTTAAGTAAATGGCATCTCATTCTCCATAACCAACCCCTGCACATTATGTCAAAACCCTCTGCACCCACATGCCATGCAAGAGTCAATCCAGTGATGTTAATAACAGCTTCACTTAGCACCTGCTGGGACTTCATTCCTTATTCTGACTGGATTTAAAAAAAAAAAAAAAGTGAAAATGTTGCTGGGCATCAAAAATCTGGACTGCATTTCAGTGCTGGGACCAGCAGTTTTTCAGTGGAACGCAAAGCTTTTTGGAATCCAGAGCACAGCATAAATGCCATTTTATTTAATAAAAAAGAAATTGAAAAAATACCTTAGCAGACAAGCTGCTAAGTGAAAGCAGTTGTATTTGCTATAGCAGCTCAGCTAAAATAATTATTGGGACCTCTCCTGAAGTAATATCTTAAACATAACAATAGAAAAGCAAGTTAGAATTACTGAATAATTCAGGTTGGCAGGGACCTCAGTAAATTATGTAGTCCAATCCCCTACTCAAAACAAGGCTAACTTTGATGTTAGATCAGATTGTTGCTTAATTTTGGCTAATTTATTTTTATATACATATAAAAGCATACATATACCTACATGTATGGAAACATCACCTACCCAATGATGCAGTGATGATTTCTTCAGTTTGTATCATGGATGACCTTCAAAGTAGAATGTGCTGCATAACTTCACTTACAAACATTAATTGAGAGAGTTATTTCAGAGCAAGTTCTTTTTCTCCATATTCTTTCTAGGCATTTGGAATTTCAGAGCTGCAACTGCAAATTTGGGGGTCCTAGAAAATGTTCCTTGAAACCTGTAGTTTCACCCCAGCCAGCAACTAGGCCCCACGAAGCTGCTGGCTCACTCCCCTCTCCAGCAGGGCAGGAGAGAGAACTGGAAGACTCAAACTTGTGGGTTGAGATAAAGACAGTTTATTGTGACAGAAAATAAAATAATAATGGTGATAATATATACAAACCCAGTGATACACAGTGCAATTTTTCACCACTTACTGACTGATGCCCAGACAGTTTCCAAACTGTTCCCTGGTCAGCTATTCCTCAGCTGATGTAGTGAGGATGATGCCATTTGGTATGGAATAATCTTTGGCCAGCTGGGATCAGCTGTCTCAGCTGTGTCCCCGTCCCCCCCCCCAACCTTCTTGCTGGCAGGGTATGAGAAGCTGAAAAGTCCTTGACAATAGTGTAAACACTATTTAGAAACAACTGAAAACATTTGTGTGTTATCAACATTGTTCTCATCCTAAATCCAAAGCACAGCTCTGTACCAGCTACTAGGATGAAAATTAACTCTATCCCAGCCAAAACCAGGACAAAACATTTTAACTGATCCTTAAAAACAACAATGGGATCTTAGAAAAAAAAATCTGTAAACCTTTCAGTGCCATCATAACTATAAATCTTTCAATGTCCATTATTCTGGGAAAGATAATACTGCTTCAGGTATTATTAAGCAATGTCCTAGCCATCATCTCTCAGCAGCAAAGGAGTCAGTCATATGTCTTTAAAAACATTAAGCTGAAAGCACAAATGGCAGTAGGTTGCAGAGAACACTCATGTCCTCAACTTTAACCTCCAAATAACACTTCAAAGGCAAGTGTCTACCCCTTGCTTTGCTCAAATCATACTGTGCATTCCATCTTTCTAAAAATACATAAAAAATAGGTGTGGAACAGAGATAAGTAAAAATTGTCTCTTTTCAGAAAGCAGTGCCATGCAATGCTCACTTCCTAATTGCCATGCAGCACAAGTCTAAGCTTTGCTTTCAGAAAGAGTTCTTTGCCACTACTGCTGCTGTTCTGCAGCTGAGCTGCAAAGTTCACACTGCTGCTCTGTAACACAGTCACTTCAGTGCCCAAATGCTTCTTTTTTATTTGGTCTTCTGGTTATTTAAAGAAAACCACAGAGACGTCAGTATACTCTGGCCCCAGTCTTTTTAAGATCTGTGCTTTTACCTTGCTGTACACTTTGTCTGCAGTACCACTGATATTACCTTTATGTGTATAGTGTGTTCCAACAGACCTGGCAGAATTTAATCTAATTTTTGCCTTTTATTCTGGGCATTTTTTAGAGAAGGATTAAAATCAGGTTAAGAAAATAGAGCCTGGTTAGTGGAGTTCTTCATTAAAGGCAGAAGAAAAGGATTTTTTTGTACTCAGCTGGACTCCCCATAGCTCTAGTCCCAGAACTGATGCAGACAGTTCTGACTCTTATAATACCTATGCTTAAGCCACATTTTCATGTGAAGAGTATCTTATCCCCAGGAGGCAGCCACAGATACTTAGGGAATGATAATGACAGGTCACAGAGTCCTTCCCCAAACCACTTGCACAGTGTTAAATCAGAATGAATTACTGTACTTCTTAATTAGCCAGCCATAGCTTTTATTTGGTATGTACAAACACTGAGGAAAACAATTCCTTAGTGAGAGAACTTGCCATCTGAAAGACAGACAGTCCTACACAACAGACTTGTCTGCTGCAGACAAGCTCTGCATTGCAGAGGCAGAAGCAGAATTTGGCCCACATATTCAAAAGGTAGTTCTGGCTTTTGGCTTATGCTTTATTATATAAGAAAATGGAAAGGAGGTGTTTGTCTAATTGCTCAGTTTCCAGATGACATTTGTTAATTATCCAGAGTATTTCTACAGCTTTGCCCACTGAAAGGACTTACAAAGCTATTTTTTCTCTTTCAGCTAAAGAAGTGTTAGCAACTCCACTTTAAGGGAGAACAATGAGGTGGCTCAAACAGCAGATGTCCTGAGTGATACCCCACACTCCTCTGAGGCCACTGGTATCAAAGGACCATGTCTGGCACTGCCGAGGAGGAGCTGGCAGCAGAGTCCAGCTTGCCCAAATCCCATCTTCTGTATTGGTCAGAGGGCTGCTCTGTTGTAATGTAATTACTTTGGGCTGAATTGATTCCTTCCATTTCATCATGGGAAAATTACACAAAGAGTTATTATTTTCTTCATTGGGAACCGTTTTCATTGTGTAACTATTTTATTCTGAGCAAGCACAGTTTGCCAGGGGTGTTCAGGGAGCACCATTCACAAAGCCCCATCTTCCCTCCATGTGTCAGGGTAAGGACAGCATCTCTCTGAAGCTGCTTGCCGCCACCATCACATCTGATCTATACATGGCAAATCCTAAGTGGGACTATGATCACTCAAGTGATCTGAGCAATTTACAACTGGAAAAAATGATGTTCATTATATGTTGCTTGCAATGTCCTTTTCCAGCATGTAGCACAGTGGTGTCTCAGAGGGTTCCTAGGCATTTAGATCCTGCAGCTAGTGACACACTGGTACAGTTTTACAGAACCTACACGCAGGTAAGCCCAAGCTCTTGCTAACAATTGCAGGCAAGTCACAGCAGCCTCGTGCAGCTCTTGGGATGTCGCTCCTGATCAGCCTCCGTGCTAAGAGCACTCTCCTCAGTTACCTCTGACACTCAGTTACCCTGCAGGGAGACCTGGACAGGCTGGAAGAGTGAGCTAACAAGAACCTTATTAAGTTCAACAAGGTCAAGTATAATGTCTTGCACCTTGGAAAACGTAATCCAGAAGTGCAGCACAGGCTGGTATCTACACATCTGAGGAGCAGCTCTGTGTAAACAGACCTGGGGTTCCTGGTGGACAAGCAGCTCACCGTGAGTGAACAGCATGCTGCTGCAGCAAAGAAAGCCAACAGGATGCTGGGCTGCATCAACAAGGGCATCACCGGCACAGATAAAGGAGTATTCGCCCCACTCAGTGCTTGCCAGGCTACACCTGAAAGGCTGTGTTCACTTTTGGTCCCTGCTACATGGCAGAGATGGACAGGCTGGAGAGGCACCAGAGAAGAGCCACAAAGAACATCAAGGTTTGAGAAGTTTGACATAGGAAGAACAGCTGAGAGAAATGGGCTTGCTCGGCTCTCAGTAGAGAAGGCTCATGGGGGGCTTTATCACCCCGTTCTAGTATTTAAAGGGTACATACAAAGACGATGGAAATTAATTTTTTACATGGATTCCCATGGAAAAGACAAAGGGTCATGGATACAAATCTCTTCTGGGGAGATTCCAATTAGACACAGGAGTAAAATGTTTCACAATAAGAAAAAACAGCCATTGGAATAATCTCCCCAAGGAAGTGGTGGATTGCCCAGCGCTGGACAATTTTAAGATTCAGCTGGACAGGGTGCTGGGTCATCTTGCCTAGATGTTTTAAACTACAAAGAAAGCCTATTTTTTTTTTTTTTGAGAGAGGTTTGAATGACAGAGAAGCATTTCTTAGTGCCTTACTGGTATTAGTTCTTCCTAGGCATGAGGATTACTGGGTTAATCTTAGGGACAGAGGAACAAGGGGCAGGGAGATGATGAAGGCTGTATGATGTCGATCTCTCTGTCTCCCTGCAATCTCCCACATACAGGTGTGCCTACCCTGATATGCAATGCTGAGCAATTTCACACATGGGTTTCCTCAAGTCCCACCAAATCCCACCCAATTTTACTTCTTGTAAGAGCAGCCTCTAATCCACCCACTCAGCTTTGCTCAGGCTGGAGCTGGGGACTGTAGGTTCATGTGAGCCAGGAAGTCTTTCCTCTGACTTTAGTAGGGGGTATCTAAACCACTGAGAGAAAACTCAGCAGTCCTCAGATGTGTTGTTCACTTTTCTTTTGAGAATGCTTAGTTTGGCAGACAGGATCCTAGACTTAAATACAGATAATTTAGACCTAAATGCTGTCACAGCCAGATGCCAAATGACTTAAGGCAAAATAGCTATGCTTCAGCTACTTCTCTGTGAACAGAGATAATTATTCCCTGCTGTACGGAACATTTAACAATAAAATTCATCACTGATTTAATACACTTTAATAATAAGTACAACAATGTAGGCACTAAAATAGATCATGTTAATTTATTTTTTGGTGAAAGCTTAATTGCACAGCACTGAGAACACCTGAGATCATGTCTGAGTAGTAGCATAAAACTGCAGCAGTCTTGAGGATGAAGTATATTTTCCCATGAAGATAGAGACATGGAGGTGGGGGACAAAAGTTGAAGAAAAGGGGAAAACACCTTGTATAGAAAAGAAAGAGGAAAAAGGACAAAGGATAATGAGAATAGGTTGGAAATGGGAGATGAAGTGATCTATGTTCTCAGCTGCAGGGTGAAATTCAAATACTTTAAAATACAAATGCATCAATTTTATGTATCAAATTTCAGCTTTTTGCATAGCTCTCACAGCCATTTTCTGACTTTGTATGAAATAAATTGGGGTTACTTGTTCAACCATGAATTATTATGTCCACAAAGATGCTCAGAGGCCTGGAGCACCTCTGCTGTGAGGTCAGGCTGGGAACCGGGGCTGTTCATCCTGGAGAAGTCTCCGGGGAGACCTCAGAGCACCTTCCAGTACCTAAAGGTACAAGAGAGTTTAAGAGGGACTTTTTACAAGGGCACTTAGTGACTGCACATGGGAGAACGGCCTCGAACTGAGAGGATGGGTTTAGATTAGATATTGGGAAGAAATCCTTTGCTGTGCGGGTAGTGAGACCGTGACGCAAAGTTACCTAGAGAAGGTGTGGATGCCCCATACCCCATCCCTGGAAGCGTTCAAGGCCAGGTTGAATGGGGCTTGGAGTAACCCGGACTAGTGAGGCTCCTCCGGCCGCGGCCATCCCCGCTCCATCCCTGAGGATCAGCGTCCCGCCTGCGCGGGGCGGAAGGAGCGGCACGGACCCGCCGGGAGCGGCTGGAGACGTCGCTGGCCTGCGGGGGCCGCTGCTTCCTCTCTTCCCGCCGACGGTCCTCGAGTGAGTGGCCCGCCCTGCTTCCCGCGTGGGGCAGCGCCGGCGGCGGGGAGGCGGCCCGCGGTGAGCGCTGCTCTGAGGAACGAGAGGGGCAGGGGCGGCCCGCGGTGAGCGCTGCTCTGAGGAACGAGAGGGGCAGGGGCGGCCCGGGGTGAGCGCTGCTCTGAGGGACGAGAGGGGCAGGGGCGGCCCGCGGTGAGCGCTGCTCTGAGGGACGAGAGGGGCAGGGGCGACCCGCGGTGAGCGCTGCTCTGAGGAACGAGAGGGGCAGGGGCGGCCCGGGGTGAGCGCCGCTCTGAGGAACGAGAGGGGCAGGGGCGGCCCGCGGTGAGCTCTGCTCTGAGGAACGAGAGGGGCAGGGATGGCCCGGGGTGAGCGCCGCACTGAGGGACGAGAGGGGCAGGGGCGGCCCGGGGTGAGCGCCGCTCTGAGGAACGAGAGGGGCAGGGGCGGCCCGCGGTGAGCGCCGCACTGAGGGACGAGAGGGGCAGGGGCGGCCCGGGGTGAGCGCCGCACTGAGGGACGAGAGGGGCAGGGGCGGCCCGGGGTGAGCGCCGCTCTGAGGAACGAGAGGGGCAGGGGCGGCCCGCGGTGAGCGCTGCTCTGAGGAACGAGAGGGGCAGGGATGGCCCGGGGTGAGCGCCGCACTGAGGGACGAGAGGGGCAGGGGCGGCCCGGGGTGAGCGCCGCTCTGAGGAACGAGAGGGGCAGGGGCGGCCCGCGGTGAGCCCTGCTCGCGGGGAAAGAGGGGCAGGGGGTGGGCGCTTCGCTTTCCCCCGGGAAAGGAGCCGGGGGTGAGCGCTTTGCTGAGGGGAGAGAGGGCCAGAGGTGGCGGGGTTGGCTGCGAGCTTGGCTGGAGGCCGTGGTACGGGGCTGTCTAATTTTATTCTGAGTTACTTAAAATCACTTAATTTTAATAACTTAAAAATCACTTTAGAATCGCTTAATTTTAATAACACCTCTTTAATTGCGGTTACTGAAAGCACGTTTCTGGTTGAGTTGGTTTGCAATGTCACTTCTGACTACTCTGCTTTATTCGCAGCTTCATTTTAGTTTGTTTTCTCCTATACTTTTAATTTTAAACAATTATATTGCCCCTTAGGATTTGGAAGGCAGGTGCTGAAAATGCATTTCGGCAGAGCACAGAGCTTTGCTTCCCCTCGGACAGCTGCTCTTCGGGCAGTGGCTCCCCTCAGGCTCCCGGGCATGAGGAACCCGGGAGTGCAGCCTGTGCTTTTTATTACTGCAGACTTTTTAAACAGAAGTACAGCAAGGTCTCCTCCAGAGACACAGTGAGCTTCATGTGCAGGTGTTGATGGCTGCCCCTATTTGTCAGTGTGTTCCTCTTCTAAAGGAATTTTCTTCATTTAATCTGCAGTATTCATTGTTGAATTCTTTACCGCAGAGTGTTTTGCTGTGCAAACAAAAGAAAGAGATGGCAGAGAATTAGCCTTCCAAAATGAATGCTTAAATATATCTTCAGAATATGACCCAAAAATACTTTGTGTGCCTGCCTGAATTGAATTAATCTTTAAATCCATGCTTTTGCAGTTACCTGGCCCACAGCCACCTTTGGTCATACTCTAATGTCAACCTTTACATGATGGCAGAACCACTTAATCTTCAACATAATGAAGTTGCAGACGCAGATTTAAGCAGCAGGGTCACAGGTACAAACTTACTGTTGGAAAGCTTTTAGTTTTGAGGCTGAGTTTCTGAAATATTTAACAAAATGCAATATTTTGTAAGCAAACAATATAGGCTATTTTTGACAAATGTAGAAACAGTACAGGAAGTTTTAACAGCAGCACAAGTGCAATAAGCTTGACAGAGGTATCTTGACTTTATTCTTCTGTGATTGTGTATATGCTTTATCATTGATACACATCATCAGTATGAGTGGCTTATAAATACAGCTCCTAATTGTCCAAACTTGTGCCTGCTGAAATGCCTCAGAAACTAAAAAACCCACCAGGATAATTGAGGTGTTAGGGAGTTTGGACCCATACATGGGAGTTGGAGTTCCTTCAGCAATGCTTCTTGCCTCTTAAGTACCTTGGTACTGTCTGATCCATGTTCTCTTACTCCAAGCCGGGGAGAGGGAAAGGCTTCATTTTGGGAGATCTGAACTAGCTTTATGTGCAGACATCTTGGGTCTGGAGAGTTCATGAAATTTGATTTCATGTTAGGCAAGAGTTCTAGTTCAGGCAGAGTTTACAAGATTCACTTGCTTCCAGGTGGGAAAAAGGGCCATGTAAGCTTTATGTTGTCTCTGTGGAGACCTTGGACAGGCCTGCCAGACTGGAACAAGATATGAGTGGCATATGCAGCCTAGCACAGAAACAAATTCTTTGTAGGTGGATGAGTTGCCCACTTGTAAAAACAGAGTTCCTACTATATTGATATGCAGGCTTAGCTGAATGTCTTCTAAGAGTTGTTTGGTAAAGAAAAACTCACAGGAAAGACCACAAGGTTTATAAGGCAACTCACTGGAAAGTCAGAATCTGTTGTTTCAGAGTGTTTTGTTTCTCAGTATTGAGTGATAAGCAGAGAAGGTGAAACTGTTGTTTTAATAATACCACTGATTGCATGGTTGAGTAAATGGGGTATGAGAATGAAAACAAGTGACTTCCAGAGTGTGTCATGGTCCAAGCATCTCCATTTGCTCAAATGGGCTGGCATAATAGTAGGAGTAGCCAAGAGCCTTGTTTCTTTCTGCAGATATTCCATAACAGAGGTGTGTGTTGGTGTTGTTAATCAGATCCCTTTGCAAATACTTCTGCTTCTAGGAAGTTCTATGGAAGACAAAACTGGTAGAGAGGACTGCATAGCTGCAGCTGATAAAGAAAATACTGTGAGTTATTTCACTTTATAGTTGACCCAAGTATTCTGAGCATTTCTAGGTAGCAGGAATTATCAGCATGTATTTCTTTTTCTAGAACTTAGAAGTTTTGTCTCCTTTTGTTGTTGTGTTTTTGTATATTAGAATATTTCTACCCTGATGGACAGGTTTTTTCCAGTAAGAATGACTTCAGGTTTTTCTTCCACAGGTGTCACATTCTAATTGGATTAATGGGAAGCCAAAGAAATTGCAATATTCCTCTAAGAGAGCTTTTTCTATTTGCTATGATAAGAGTTTCTTGAGTTTGTTAGTACCACCCCCTAAAGGGGGCACTTGCCATCGTTGTGGTCTGTTTGGTAAGTGCCTGTTGTCCTGTAGCCTGTGACATACAGTAGATTTATCAGTGAAACCAGGGTTTTCTCAGAAATGTCTTTAAATGGATGAATATTTTTAATTCTCAGACACAAGTACATTCTATTCAGAACATAGTTGGAGTAACAGAACTGACAAGTGGAAGAGAGCATTTCTTTATCAAAAATAGTGGGTTTTTTCCCCCTAAATGTAGAAGGAATTTGGGCAGCAATGTCTAATAGCTGTATGTGAATACAAATACCTATTTGTATGTACTTAGAATTGCAGAGGAGCTGTTTTGTAAAGCAGTTATTTAAACAGTTGTTGTTCCTTCCAATACGTGTTTTGCTCAGACTTCTCTTGTCTTTCTTTTGGTTTGTTTTAGGAAAGCTCAGATGCTCACAGTGTCTGCAAACATACTATTGCTCTGCAGATTGTCAGAAAAAAGATTGGCCAGCACATAGAGTAGTTTGTGGTCCCCTTAAACAGAAGTAAGTTTGTTGAAAGTTCTGCCAGATAATCTTCCCAGAAAGACTATGTCCATCCCACTACAACATAAATGACCATGGGAAGGCACTGTTACAGTAAAATATATTGCTTATTCTTAGGCTGGTACTGCATTATCTTATACCTGTCATTATTGCATATTACCATATTTGTAATTCTGCATTTTAGTGCATGAGAAATAAGGGTTGGCAAAAATTACATACTATGAACACAGCCTTTTATCTATTTGCAAGTAGATTGTATTATTTATGCTACTTCTCAGGCTTTGGTTCTTCAAATTGACATATTTTTCTTTGATTACAGTTTAAGTAATAGCAAAATCAACACGGGAGTTTATCTTAAGGTATGGAATATAATTTTGACTATATCTTGAATGGATCTGCTGTGAGTGAGTGGCAGTGTGCTTCATTTAACCTGTACAGGAAAGGAACAAGTTTCTCCTTTTAGAAAGATCAGTGCTTCAAATGAAAAGTTACTGGGAGAAGCATTCAGAAAATTGTTACTTCTAGAGCTCTTAGAAGCACTATCAGACAACCCTGCTTTTATTTGAAAAAAAAAAACTTGTGAAAAAAGTTAAAAATTAAGACATTTATGATGTTGCTAGAGAAATAGTGTGGCAAGGAAACAGATGTAGTGTGTCCAATTCAGAAGACTTCTGGTGTCTTGTTTCTGTGAAGAAATCCTGTGCTGACTCTTAGAGCCTAGGAAATTTATTAGAGAAATACATTTAATGTAGTATACAGTAACAGATGCAGATAAGCTGTTGTTTCTTTGCTGTAGAAGGAACTAAAGATGACACAGTTCTCCTCTGTAATGTTTTGAAGCCTCTCTTGATCTTTGAGCCAAACATTTCTTCCAGTCTTCCTATGAACTCTTCTGCAGGAGTTGATTTTTCTGTCTTTGTGGTTTCTTGGGATCACATCTATGAAAGCGAGTAAGTTTGCAAATCTCCAACTAGCCTCTTGCTTGCACTGCAGAGCTCTTTTGTCATGTACTTCTTTGAAGTAGCCTTATTCATCTGTTTAACTTTTTGAAGGAATTTAGAAAGGAGGCTTCATGTCATGAGACTTCTGTTAGTTCAAACTGTTAGTTCCTGTTGTGTATCTACTTGTGACTGGGCTCTAATGAAACTGATCAACTGATGGTGAGGGCCCAGTACACCAAATGGTTGTAGAATATGAATAAATATTTGCAGTCACTTGATTTTCAAAGAACAGAAGGGGTTTTGTTGTCCTGTTCACCTTCAGAAGCTCTCGTAAGTTCTGCAGAAGTAAGAGAGCTTAGATTGCATGTTGAAGGGTATTAAGGTGGGTTACATTAAATTATTAGACTTCTAAAAATGGATGCCAGCAGATAAAGCAGTAGCTCTCATCTACTCTGAGGTGTCAAGGTTATGAGGAAGCAGGTGGAATTTGATTCTTGTTATTTATGAGAGCATCATAAGTGGGAATTTTAGCTGAGTTCTCCTGCAAAGCAGGTGAGGACGTGAATGTGTGAGTCTTCAGCATTTGTTCTTCATTGATGTTCAATATGTTCTGCAGTGTTTCTTGAACTTTGTTACTACAAGGAGCTACAGCTGAACAGCTTCATATTAAACATAACTTGTACCTGTTTAAAATAGAGTAATTCAATTTTTGGGGATTTGTCGGAACCCAGAATGTCCCTTGGACACTCTTGGATGTTCCGGGCCCAGGTCAGAAGCATTTGAGACCCTGGAATGCAGCTGCAGACCCCTGTGGCTTTGAACCTGATCCATGGAACAATTTACCAACCTTGCAGCAAGAACAAGAAATCACAAAAGTTTAGATATTATAGTAGAAGTAGTCACAAAGTGAGAGGAAGAGTTTTTGAGTGCTGTTACAGGGAGGTTTTAGGCCTTGTACAGAGGGGTCTGAGTTTTGTACATGGGGGTCAGAAGTTCTAAGATGGAGGGATTTGGGTGTGCCCTGTCCTCTTTCCTTCTTCTTCCTAACCTCCATGTTCTTGGTGATGTTGGCACTCACAGATTGGCTTAGAGTAGAAAGTCACTGTTCAATAGAGGTGATGGGCATTGGGGAAAAACTGTAAACATCTAATACGTAATACGTGATATAAAAGAAGGCACCAGCCCCCTGGGCGGTGGAGTGTGCCTTTGCCTGACTGCTGAACGGACCGCAGCAGCTCAGGGAGAAATCTTTTAGATAACACACAATAAACTACCTTGAGACCGGACAACAGAAGACTACTGAGTCTTTCTTTGGAGACACGGGTTGGAGGAGAGACTTTGCCACCTTTCCGGGCTCACCCCAACCGGGGGTGAGTTCCTAGAGGGATTCTTTATTTTTACCTTAATTTTCCAATGCTTTAGAAGAGAGTGCAGAAGTTAGTTGAGTTGATAGCACTTCAAGTCCCAACAGCAGCTTTAATGTGCAAGGTGATATTTCTGAAGGCCTTTATTATTTAGTCACTTAAGGGGAAATAATCTGCTATCCCCTCTTGTTCTAATTATATTATTTCCAGGCCAATAATTGTTTCTTTGTCCATTATGATCCAAAAGGAAAAGGATGGAATGAAGGCATTGCCAGCTTTTTTTTCTCAGCTCATGGGAAAGCACTATTCACTAACTGGTGTTGATACATTACAGGAGGAAGTGAGGTTGAGTTTTGCTGTAGATGTCGTTCTTCCAGATTCTGGTAAGCACTTGGTTGTGTGGGTAAAACCCCCACCATAATGAAGGCTTTTATGATCACACCCATCCCCAAAACCTGTAAAAGATAACACTTGTTTTTTTCTTTTGCCCTTCTCCCTCTTGTCACTCTCCCAACCTCTCCCTTGACTTCTTTTCTTTTTTCAATTCTACTTTATTTCACCTTTCCATAAAATGTCAGTACCTGAAATACCTTGCTGAGCTTAATAACCTTGAATTTTAGTAAGGTCGCTTTTCCAGTAGAATTGTATTAACTTCAGTGTGTTCTGGATCATCTTGTTTATTTTTCTGTTTTAATAGATGCATGAAAATTTGGTACCATTTTGTTTCTTTCTCATGCATTTTTAACTCTTAAAAAATTACAGTATCAGTTTCTAGTTCCATGCAGGATTTTACCAGCTTTCATTCTATTTCATACATGCTCACTAAGTATTCCAAAGAAAGAACAATCATTGGATATTGCTGTATCCATTGGAGAACTCTATAAGCATGTTTATATTTGTGACTTCGCAAGCTTCAGTGAGAGACAAGCCAAGCACAAGACCTTTGAGGAGTCAGAATTGAGAGTTTCAGTTGAGCTGAGTTTGATTGTCAAAGCAGGTCAATACATGCAAGGTGTACCTTTTGTCATGTGGAAGGCTGTTGTTCTGGTTTTCCTCTGGCTGCAGAGCAGGAACCATGTAGTGCCAAGACCATATTCATTTAATTGATCTGCAGCCCACAGAAACATTCAGGGATGTGGTGGTTGATCCTCTTAGCTTGCTAAACTTGTTCATGTGCAGGAAGCTTATCTCCATGTAATACTATGCTGTCTGTCAAAGGGTGGTTCACTTTAGTCCCCTGTAAATTAAGGATTGTGCTGGGCATATTTCACATCTGATTGCTTCACAGCACACTAGTAGCAAAGTGATGTGTAACCTACTAACCTTTTGGAGAGAAGATCACATAGATGTCACTGCATTCTTGAAGTGTTCCATGCGTTCGTTCCAGACTTTATAAGCAACTGAAACACCTGTATTGAGGTTTTAATTTGAAAACAGTGGTATTGAAAGTTTGGAATGTTGCTTTACACATCAGAAATGGAGTATGTAGCAGCTGAGAAACCAAGATTTACAAAGACGTCTTGACTAAATCATTGCATACTCAGTGTTGTAAATAATGAGGTAAGTGAGGAATCCTTGTGTCTGAAAAGCAATAATTAGTTTTTCAGCTCACAGTCTTTAGTGACTGGAAGTAAATGTTGATTGTTACTGCTTTGCTCATTTTATGAAGTCAGACAGTCTTGGAGCTGTGAATGTGCTCAGAGAACTCAAGTAGTTGAGCTACTCTGAAATTACCTTTGTGTTGCATTTTAAACATTAAGTGCTGATCAAGTAAGTAGAACATGCTCACCTTGTGATAGGAATATAGATCTGGTTCAGGGGATGGTTCGGAAGTGAAACTAGCTGATGGCTATTTTATGTGATAAATCATTTATTCTTCCATCTATATTTTAGAAGACTGCCTAAATAAAGTTCCCTTAGAAATGAAGTCTCATTTAACTTCAGGAGGTGATGCCAAAGTAGACTCTCCAAGAGGTAAGCAAGCAAACCAAGCTAAACTTGATGAATTGTAGCTCCTCCTGTACTACATGATATTCTAGCTGCTCACTAGCATCACCTCAGACTTAGAAATGTTGGCTAATGTAGCTTCAGGACACTACTGACATTCGCTCATAGACATCTTATTAGTATAAAACTTTTGTATAGTGATTATTATGTGAGCATTAATTTCATAATATGACAGGAGCCATCAAAGTCCAAAGCATCAATAAAAAGAATAAAGTATTTCAGTATGTTTATGTTTTCAAAGTTAGCTAGCTTTTGATTGGCAACCTTTTTTCTTTTTTTATGTGCAGTATCAGAAAACCATTCAAAGGGAAGTGAAAAAAAAAAACCTGAGGATAAAGACTCTTTTCACTGTGCTAATTCAATTACCAAGTTTGTCTCTTTAAGTATTGGAGATGAATTTTCTGGTGTGGTTTCTCACATCCAAAATCCAGACACCTTTTTTTGTCAGCGGATGCAAAGTGCCCGTAAGTGATGGGTTGGAAATGGGATGCAGAATGCCTGGTATGGCATTTTTCTCTTTGGTAGGGAGTGCCTAGAGGAAGGTGAATTTTTCTTCTTTGTCTGTGTGCAGCCATTTAATTCTGGGTAATGAGTAGCAAAGCGTGTCCTTTGGGAAGAAGTGGCCTACCTCATCATCTGCCTGTTGTTGGAAGAACTGTCTTCCTTGGTTTCTTCCTGGCATGCCTCCACTAGTTTGCTTTCAATTTGCACTGTCTTCAGCTTTGACCCTTTGCTGAAAAAATCCATCACTGGTTTTCCCTGTCTGTTTACTGCTGTGATTCCTCAGACACACTGAGGACTCTTGGATGTTAATGACTGAAGAGCCCTAGTCTGATCAATGTTAAACATTTGAAATAATCTCCATTAGACTATAAGATGTTCTGCCCGGCTTTGAGCTAAATTATTTTGTAATAATTGCAAGACAGGCTATGTTCCAAAACCTGTGTATTTTAACATCAGGTCAACTTGCTGAGCTTGAAGCATCTCTTAATGAATACTGTGGCAAAATTCCCAGTAGTCCACCTTTCCGTCCTGCTGCTGGCAATGTGTGCTGTGCCCAGTTCACAGGTAAAAATGGAGTGAAAATACTAAGTTATATCCTTATTTATTACCAAAAAGATACATTTTGTAATTATGTTTAGAAATATAGACTTCATATATTTCATATAGTGTTTATTTATCTCTGATTTTTAGCTGTGGGTAATTCTAGGTAGTGATTTGAAAAAATTATATCTGTAAAATACCAATTTTAAAATGTCCCTTTATTGAGCAAACTCTTGACACTGGATTCAGATTATTGAGAATAGCTTATTAAGAGATCATGGAAAGTTTGTATTTTTTATGTTGCTAAGTGCTATTTCTCTAGAGTTGGAAATAAGTATATCTTTGACATTTCAGTCCCCAAAAGAAGCACAGAAGAAATGGGATTATATGGAATGATGCTGCTCTGATAGACTTTCTCAAAATGCTACTTTAGCTAGCACTTGGTAGTCCTGAGCTGTACTGAGATGGATGTATTTTTATATTGATCTGTCAAAAAAAATTCATTCTGTTCTCAGATATTACATCTGTATCTTCCTTTCTAGAAGACAACCTTTGGTATCGTGCTGCTGTTACAGCTTATGCTTCTGAAGACACTGTTTTGGTGGACTATATGGATTATGGTAATTCTGACTCTCTTCCACTGACCAGACTTCGTCCTATCATTCCAAGCTTGATGGACTTGCCAGCTCAAGCCATAAGATGTAGCCTGGCAGGTATGAAGTAAATGATTAGCAGTTTCAAACTAGATAAGGGGAAAACAAGTGGTATTACATAACCACCACACCTGTAGTATCTCACATTGAAACATGGGGAAGGATGGAGATAATGGTAGGCATTATTCCCAGAATTCTTAACGGTCGTGGCATATCTCACAATGTGACAGTATTTCAGAATGTACTTGCAGTTGTTGTACCTGTCCACACATTGGTGAGAGTTGGACTGACCTCAGAACCTTTCCATACTATGTGACTTTTTAGGTGTAAAGCCACCATTAGGAGCATGGACCTCAGAAGGTATTTCTTACATGAAAAAACTGGTGAAAGACAAAGTGTTGACAGTAAAAGTAGTGGATAAAGAGAGTTCTAAATCCAAGGTGGAGCTTACAGATGCCTCAGGTACTCCAGTAATAAATGTATCGAGCCTTCTTGTTGAGGGAGGCTTTGCAGCTGAGGAACTGAGCATGGCCTTACCAGCAGCCAGAGGGACTGATGTTGAGCAAGCCAACAGTGAGTATGAACACATTTTGCTGCCCTGCCATTGTTTACCTCCTGCTAGAGTGGGTACAGAGAATGCAAGCTCTTATCTCCAAGAGCTTTTCAGTCTGGCTCATCAAGTGTAGCCTTCACAAGTCCAAAGTTTAGCCATGGCATCTTAACCGTAAAGAATTGTGTGTTTGTATGTGTGTGCACACTTAACAAAGCTGGAATTGCCTGCTTTGGGAAGCTGGTGCATGCTCTTATTAGAAGTCTTAAAATTTCCAGTTGAATTAGGCTATGACTAGTTATTACCTGCTTATTCCTACATCCTTATCCATTAGTGCAAATAATAGTTGCTCTATTGTCGTCTTCATTGTCCTATATTTTACATATAAACCCACATACTTAGTCCTTGAAAATTTGAACTGTAGTAGCTTATAAAGCTTCAAGTCTATGCTTAAATTGCCTTGTTTGAATTTAGTGACCAAAGCTTCAATCCAAGAGATTTTTACTTAAGTTACATTGAATTTCTTTGAAATCTTGGGGAAGATTCCTGGTTTCTTTCTTATGAAGCATGCTAAGCTCATTTTTTTTTCCATCCTATGTCTGGCAAACGTATGTATTCTCTTCTGATCCATTGGTACTGAAAACTTTTTGTCAAGTCGATGTTCAAATAATTTCAGTCTTTCTCAGTAGAGGCCTTGTGGCCAGGACACAATTATTCCTTGTCTTTATTCAGAAGAGTAAGGAATCTTAAAAAAATTCAAATAAACAGTAACTTTCCTGGTTGTATCTAAACACGTTTTGATCTGCAGCCCTCATCGAGGGCCCGTTTTGTATTTCCTTGGTTTATTAGTTACCTCTCACCTTTTTGTCATTTCTGTCACTGAGCTAGAGCTGTTAAATGCAGGTTTTAAACAGAGTGTGTTCTCCAGTTTGCCATGATTTAGTGTTCCCATGATGTATTCTACAACTTGTGTTAAATAATAAGCTTCTTTCGGGTACCTGAATATAATATTCAGTGCAAATTTCTGCAACCAGTCTTTCTAGTAATCTTTTTTGCTCTTCCTCCTTAAATTGTTTCCAGTAGTCTTGGTGACAGATGCTTCCTTTTTCTATGCTCCTTTTTCCAGGAACCAAAGTTCCCCAGTGTCCCTCTTGCCCAGGCTGTTGCCAGCTAGTCTTTACCTCTTTGTGTAGTTACTCCTCCCTGCTGTCTATGGCTTGCTCTTTTTGGTAATGGAGAAATACATTAAAGAACTGGCATATTTCTCTTACTTGGTTTTACTCTGCAAAGAGGCTCTCAAGGATAATTAGTCTTTTGGACAGTTTATAACAAGAAATTCGAGGACACGGATGAGCATTCGGGATGGGGTTTTTTCCCTGTAAAAGTGACTTTAATTTCTTTTCATTCTGTGCTTTTTTCTGTCCTCTCTAGAGGACACAACGAACAAAGGAATATGCAAGTGGATTAAATTAACTCTTAACCAAACACTCAGTGTCATAGTGTGTACAGTGTACAGTCCTGGAGAATTCTACTGTCAGATTTCAAACAGCCATGGTAAGTTTATTCAGCTTAATTTTTTCTGATAGTTTCTTTGCTTCCTGGTTTGTCATTTACTATAGTTCAAAGATATATATATATAGTTATATATATATAGTTTACTGTGTCAAGTAAGCTTACAGCACAAAGGCTTATCTCTGAGGTTTTTATCTAAGAATACAAGTGGAGTAACAAAGAAATTGGATCACAGTACTGAAATCTGAAAATGTTGAAGATAAGCAGCAGAGGAAAGTGAAAGAGTTACCATAACCTAGTCAAAGGATATCTTAATTTTTTTTTTCACTGGAAGAGAAGCCAGGCATTGGAATAAGTTGTCTAGGAAGGTGTTAGAGTCATTGTCTCTGGAAGTGTGCAAGAGGCATCTTGATGTGGTATTGGGGTGACTGTGGTGGTGCTGGGTTGATGCTTGGACTAAATGATCTTGCAGGGTCTTTTCCACCCTTCATGATTTAGTGATTCTGTTAATAAAAGCAAATAAGATACATGTTCCCTGTGCCAAGACTATATTTACTGGAGCTCTCTTCTAGTACGCTGTTGTAATTTATAAAAACTTAAAGAGATACAATAATTGCAATACAAAATTGAGAAAATGCAGCCATTAAGATGTGACTTCCTATTGGATTAGTTAAAAAGTGATCTTGTTTCTCTACCAGAAGTCTGTATAAAGACTTCTGATAGCCATTGGCATTTTAAATGCTAGGAAAAGAATGTGACAAAATTCAGTTGCTGAAGAGGGAGCTAAAAGCATTCAAACAAAAAATATGGGGCAGTTCTTAAAAAGTGAGTGGTTACAAGTAGAGTGGACAGCATTGATAAAGTTCAAGTAATCTCATTTCATTGATCTCATCTTTGGTTTTTTTCCAATTTTCAGAGTTACTTGCTCTAAACTCACTTAACAAATCCTTGTCTGAATACTGCCAGAAAACACCACCAGATGTTTTTGAGCCTGAGAATGGAGACCCTTGCTGTGCTTTTTACTCTGGCAAGTAACAGACTAAAACAGTTTTGTTTTTATAGGGTGAACATGAAAAATTAGCTAATAGTTTACATTGGCAGAGGACAGCAAAGAATTGTATTTATTTACTAACAAGTGAAAGCTGGCAGACTTAGCAAATGTGTGAAATAATTATTATTTTTTTTTTATCTTCTTTAAAATTAGAGGATGGTAACTGGTACCGTGCTGTGGTGCAAAATGTCACTTCAGATGGACGTGTTCGAGTGAGCTTTGTGGACTATGGAAATACTGAGGATGTACCACGGGATAATATCCGACAGATCTCCTCCTCGTTCCTGAAACTTCCATTTCAAGCAATTAAATGCTGGCTCTCAGGTGAATCTTAGGAAGTTTCTCTTAAAAGAGCTCTTGCATTTAGAGACTTGCTGCTTTGGGGGAAGGAGATGATGATAGGGAATACTGTGCAGAACTCTGTTCTTTTGTGTTTGTTTGTTTGCCTTCTCTTCTCTGAGCTGACAGTTCTCTGGAGTGATCTGCATGGACTTTGCTTACTGCTTTACTGGTCAGAAGGGAGCTTGTTTAGTTCTGCTTCATCCGTAGTGCTTACTGGTTTTTGGTTGTTGCCTTCCTAGGAGTAAATGTGCTTTTGTGCAACTTTATTTCTCAAAACTTTTGCAGGAAAATGAGCTAATCCATTTAAGTGAAGCAAGTTGGCCTTGCAGTTCTCTTTCATTTGACTCCTGAAGAGTTTGGCACTGTATGGCTGTTTCTGGATGTTCTGCAAATTCCTTTTTCACACCGTTCAAAATTCTGCAGAACTTTCTTTCTTTCAGGTGTAATCTGCTTGGTTTAAGAATTAAAACTGTGGAAAACAGGAAAAAGCTCAAAACCTCATTTTGTTCAAGTGTCTTGTGCCGTTCCCCCACCCACCCACCCTTAAAACACTTAGGTTTTGTAGGCTCCTTTGATAAAAAGGCCTGATTGTACTGATCCAAACCCGGTTTTAATAGTGTTGTTTGTGTTAAGGCAAAGGATTTATTTGGTTGAATCATAAAAAACAGAAGATGAAACTTGGGAGTCCTGAGAAAATGTGGGCATTTAGAAAAAAGGAGGAAGAGGGAGAGCAGTTTACAGGTTGAAGAACAATGTGTTGCCCTGGGGTAGTAAAAGTAGCCTTGATATTTCAGGGTACGCTCTAAAGAAATTTTTTTTAAAGTATTTTTTAAAGGAAATTATAATGTCGAGGAAAGTCAATATTAATGAATGGAGATATTTTAATAGTTTCTTACTTCCTAGGTATAAAGCCTGGAAATAGCAAATGGAATCCAGAAGCTACAAGAAGATTTCATATGTACACTTCAGGCTTAGAACTTCAAGCCACAGTAGCTTCCCTTTCTGAAGATGGGGCAGGTGTAGTCCTTACTGATAATTCCACAGATTGTCCAAAAATTATCAGTGAGATACTAACTGCAGAAAAACTGGTTGTAAAGGAAGTTCTACAAGATAAAAATAACTTTCCAAACAAGTCTGTTGACCAAAAAGGTAATTAAAGGAATTTTAAGTTCTAGATTTAACAAGAAATTTCAGTATTCCAGCCTGTAACTGTTATTTTCTTGTTTAACTACAATTATTGCATAGTTTTGGTTATATTGTCAGTTCTTACAGTTGAACACCAGTTGCCCTGCAGGTGGCATTACAGACAAAAAGAGAAAGATAAAAGTTGCTGTGTTTGTCTTAAATGCATGTTGTTTGACTCTGTGGGAATCAGAGAATTAGAAGTTTTCTATGACTGAAACTTTTCTCATGTTTGCTTTTCAAGGTCTTTTTTCTGAGCTGTTTTTTAACTTTAGCTACTTTTATATGCCAACAGTTTATGAACAGCAAAGTAAGCATCATTTATCTTGATTTAGATTTGTCTTCCTGAAGGGAAGGCACGTAATCGTGTCTGAAATTCAAAACATTATTATAAATACCAAATAAAATAACAGTTCCTTAAAATACGTGTATGCTTGGAGGACAGTGATAACACTGCATTTTCTTACAATTTCTATTAGCAACCTCACTTGGGCACTGGAAATCAATTGAATTGGCTGTAGATGAAACCATGTCTGTCTGTGTAACTGAAGTTGTAAGCCCAGACTTGTTCTATGCTGTACCAGTTCCAAATAAAGGTAAGAAAAGTGTTCATTGTTCCTAATAGCAGTAAGAAGTTACTGTTGCAAGCTAATTAATAAAATGAATGTGTGTAGTGAACTGAACCATTTAGAAATGTATCTTGGACAGCAGGAAAATATAAAAATGTCAAAGATGGGAGCAGGGGCTTAAGTATGCTCTTCATTTTACCCAGATGGTTAGTGAATGTGGGTTTTTTTCTGTAGGTCATAAGAATCTCTTTAAGGAGCTGATTTCACTGGAAGACTATTGTAGATCTTGTAACAAACAGCCCTTCCAGCCAAAACTGGGTGAAGCCTGTTGTGCTCAGTTTTCAGGTGAGACAATAGTTTGTCTTTCTATTTCCTTGGCCATTGTAAAACACAGCTTTCATTTTTGCTTTAGACAAAGGAAAAAACACCAACTTGAAAGTGCTTATGGATCTGTTAATTGTGCTTCTTGTCAATTGGCCTTTTATATATCCACCGCAGTATTTAAAAATTCTTTAAAAACTCTACAGTTTCTTTTTCTCATGATAAACTGTGTTTATAAGATTATTCACACGTGACCATTCTTGTCCCAATCTTTTCAGGTAATGGCAATTGGTACAGAGCTGTTGTTCTGGAAGCTTCCCAGTCTGCGGTGAAAGTTCTGTATGGAGACTATGGCAACACAGAAACTTTACCCCTTTCAAAGGTGCTGCCAATCACCGATACCTATTTAAAGCTGCCTTTTCAGACAATTACGTGTTCACTTGCAGGTAAAGAAAACCTACCCAAAATAAGCAAAAAAACCCCCACCCCAAAAACCTCTGACTGGTTTTCTTGAACATTATAAATTTTTACCTGTTCTGGTGGTAGTGTTCATTCCTTAACACCGGTAAACAACATGACGATCTTCTGAAATAGTATATTGGTAAACATGGTAAAAGCTGGTTTAGAAAACATGTTTGTAGTTTATTATCTCTAGAATTTAAGCTATTTATATTAGGAAAATTTAGTATCGTTTTCCAAAGCATGTATGTATGATTCAAGTTGTAGCTTAAACAATTATTTATGTAACAAACTTGATTTTCCTTTTTTCACAGGAATAGAGAAAGCTAAGTGGTCTCCATTAGTGCTTGACAAGTTGAAAAAACTACTATTGAAGCAACATGTCACAATTACAGTAAAAGGGATTAATGGAAATGTTAATTTAGTAACAGTGGAGAAACACTTGGACAATGGTTATGTGAATGTAGCTGACAAACTGCTAAAGGAGGGTTTGGTCACATCCTGCAGTGCTGAAAACTCACACAGTGAACATCAAGGTAAATACTTTGGCTTGATTACTTCAGTTTGCTTATTCTGAAGAACTTGTAAGCACATGGGGTGGCTAAATGACTTTTCCTTGTAAAAATCCTGGACAGTGCCACATGTCACCTCTTAAATTAGGGAAGGAATGTATGTGCGTATTCTGCTCATTCACTTTGGTTTTTATAGGTAACGAAGGTGAGACCAACTGCTGCTGCAAGGAGTTAAAAGTGCAAGTAAGATTCACGCCAAGCAATACTTCCTTTTTCATGTTTCCAGAATTCAAAAGAAACCCTGTGTAGGAAGCAAATGGGAGTAGGGGGAATAATAGCTACTGAAGCATGCAAGTTTTGTGAAATGTATTCTGACACCACTTCTCAGGGTTTTTTATAAATGGTGGTAATAATTAGAGCACCCTGAAGCTGAGGGAGGATGGTGTTTAGAGCACACAGACTTCTTTAGTCTGTACTTTGCCCCACAGACAGCTCTTACTTCATTTTTTACGTGTTTGAAGTCTCAGCAGTGGCACTTTGCCCTGTTCTCTAATTTAAGATGCTGATCTCAATCTTAATTAGAGTATTTAATCAATTTAGTTTGAGGAAGCTGCTTCAGGAAAAAAAAAAAAGGGGGAGGAGGGACACATACATGGACAAGGGGTAGTCAGCCACAATTCTGTTGGCTTTTTCCCTCTCCAGAAGATTTTACAACAGAAAGGAACTAAATCTATTTATTGAATTAATATGGTATTTAGCTGAGTTTGTCATATTAGCATCTACCCTGATCTGAAATCAGCAATTAAAAACCCCCAGAATTGTATACTTCTAACTCTTTCTGCTTACTCCACAGCTTGAAAAGCATAAACAAGTCCTACTCTTCCTTTTAAACAAGTTTGGGAATCCAGATGGATTCACTGATATGAAAAATCTGTTGAAGCACTAAGTCTCTGACACGCACCATTTCATTTTCATGTCCACCAAGTTGCTGCAGTTCCTTTTTTAGAAGACCAAGAGCATCAGCTTAAAAAAATGAGGGTCACTTTGTAGAAACTGTGTTTAAGTACCTGCATTTATCTGTATGCTTGATTGTTACTGCGATGTAACTTAGAGGATTGCAAAGCTGCAAGCTAAAATTTCTGTTCTGTTCTTGTTTTATGCCACCATGTGCTACTAAACTTTTTGCTTGTATTTTGTCGTTGAATGGACAGAAGTTTATGTAATGGCCATTACATTGTGAGCCTGTTCTGCAGACTTGCATTTGAAATTATTGTAATTGTGTAATTGTAAGGCTCACTTAACTTTGGTACCATTTATATTACTTGAAAAACTCTGTATCTTCTTTTGATTACTCATCTTTCAGCCTAATTTCTGGTCTGAAGTTAGACCACCATTTGTTCTTCATAGCCTTGATTTCAGTATCATTAAAGGTTGAATGTTGTCATGGACTGTATACAGGTAATTCTCTAAAATCAGCAAACACTTTAATGTGCACAGCTCTTTCTTTACACTTATGCTGTAGAATATGCATCTGTGAATGTTATTTTGAAGTGAATTGTATTGAAGCTGTTTTTTGTGTGGCTACATCATCAGGATTTCTACCCCATCAAGTTTTCACACCATACTAAAAAAGACCCAGTCTCGGCTATGACAAAAATACTGAATCAAATTATTAAGAGATTATCACTATTTCAGTATTAAGAGATTATCAGTCATTTCTGACTAATTCAGGAATGTCAGATTATTTTTTGTGGAACACAATAGACATTTGCTGATTGAAACTGCAGGGTCAGCCTTTTTGTCCACTTACAACACATACTTCAATTTGGCCTTTTGCAGATTGGAAGAATCTTGAGATTAAAATAGTTGCAAAATATTTTCCTTTGACTTAATGTTTTATTGCACTCAAATTGCCTCAGATTTTTTTTACTCCCTCTTAGTTTTTGTTGCATCATATTCTTGCAGTAACTAATAATTAGATGAATGCTTGTGCTTGAATTTCTGGAGTTCTGTTCATGCCCCTGGTTCTGAACCAAGACTGTGGCTTTGTCAAGTGTCCTTTGACTCTCTGGGACCAGAGTGCCTTGCACAAGCATTTGCTCTCATGCAAAGCACCTCACTGATGTTTTAGTACTCCCACACCTCTTGTTCACTCATCCACATCATCCCTCTCCTAGCACTTATCACTGCAGTTCAGAAGATGAGTTTGACTGCAGTGCAGTAGCCAAAAGCATTTCATAAGCAGGACAAAGGAAAAGTGAATCTTTGCTTGTTCTACTTGGGTAAAAAAAACAAAACTGGAAAGCAGTGGTTGGTGTTTCACAAAGGCACGTGGCAGTAAGTGGAGAAGTAAGAGACTTCATGTGGTTCAGGTACTTAGCTCACCCCTTCTTTTCAGGTGAACTCTTGGGAGCATTGATGTAGGAACAAATCAAGCAAAAAATTTTGGAAACCCAGTGGAGTTCCTCAAGTAGCCTTGGGGTCCTCTTGCATTGTTTTTTCTCTGCTAGGTTTAGTTTGAAATCTTTTCCTGAAGTGATGAACCGTCACCTATGGATTATATTTATCTAGACTTAGACAGTAACATGCATGCTCTTGCAAACAAAATTTCTTCCCTTCTGAACAAGAAAAACAAAAGTGAACTGGAAGTCTAGAATAACAGCACCTTTGAAAGGGAAGTAGTATTAATAAAAATTACCTAGCACTGCAAAGCAACAAGGCTTTTTTTTTATCCTTTTAATTTATGAAGCACTGTTGGAGGAACTTGAGTATACTTTGCTTACTAGATTTGACTGAAAGTATTTATTATTTAGTAGTTCGTGTGTTCCTAAGTGTACATACTGTGAGGTAGACACAAGGGTGTATTTTGCCTGTACAATTCAAAAATTATTGATCGTTGTTTAAGTTTTGCATGGGAAGAGGTGTGCAAGCTCTTCTTTGACTGAAAGCTCAGTTCTATGCAACTCTAGTACTGGCACAGAATAATAATAACAGCATAATAACAAAACAGAATTTTTAAAACAGGCCCCTTACATCATTCCTCCAGGTGTAGTAGGTGTGAATATGGTACTTCTGCTCACAGGTGAGGAATAGTTTTCTGTGCATTAGGAAAAACATTCTCAAAAAAACCAGACTCCTACATGAAGCTCCTTTGGGGCTGCTGTGAAGCAGAGTGAGTGTGGCTGCCAGGCCTGCTGGCTGTGTTCCAGGGCTGCTGGCAGTTTTGGCTGTACGGAGCCTATTGGAGGAGTGGATACACCCGTGTTCCTCCTAAGAGGAACCCACAGCACAGTGGGTGTTCCTGGGGTTGTTTCCCCACCCCCAGCTGGTTACAGGTTCGGGCTGTGGTGGATGTGGAGGAGAGGCTGTCACAGCTGAGCACGGTGTAAATCTAAGTGGGAGAAGGCTGCTCATAACCCCCGCAGGTGCACCGGGGCCGTGCAGTCTGCCGAGAAAAGGTAAAGTGCGACACGGAGAGCTTTTTTCCACCCTTTTTAATCGAGAACATCTTAGACCTCCGGCCGGGCGGGGCTCAGAGGTGCTGGGCGTTCGCTCGCTCAGCGGAGCCGGCTGTGCAGCGCGGTTCGAGGGCAGCACCCCCCGGCTGCTCCCCCGGCCCGGCGCGGAGCAGGACGGCGGGCGATGGGGCCCGGGAGAGCCTTCCCGGGCAGGGCTGGGGCCGGTTCCCAGCGGGCCGGGTGGTCCCATGGCCGGGGACACCCTGCTGTCCCATGGGCGGGGATGCGGCAGCCGGCTCCGAGCCCCTGTGCAGCCCGGGACAGGGAGGAGGGACAGGAGGCACCCAAAAGGCCGGTTCCGCAGCAGCCCGGCTCCTGTGCCGGCTCCGGAGCAGCCCGGCTCCTGTGCCGGCTCCGGAGCAGCTCCGGCCCCTGTGCCGGCTCCGGAGCAGCTCCGGCCGCTGTGCCGGCTCCGGAGCAGCTCCGGCCGCTGTGCCGGCTCCGGAGCAGCTCCGGCCGCTGTGCCGGCTCCGGAGCAGCTCCGGCCGCTGTGCCGGCTCCGGAGCAGCTCCGGCCGCTGTGCCGGCTCCGGAGCAGCTCCGGCCGCTGTGCCGGCTCCGGAGCAGCTCCGGCCGCTGTGCCGGCTCCGGAGCAGCTCCGGCCGCTGTGCCGGCTCCGGAGCAGCTCCGGCCGCTGTGCCGGCTCCGGAGCAGCTCCGGCCGCTGTGCCGGCTCCGGAGCAGCTCCGGCCGCTGTGCCGGCTCCGGAGCAGCTCCGGCCGCTGTGCCGGCTCCGGAGCAGCTCCGGCCGCTGTGCCGGCTCCGGAGCAGCTCCGGCCGCTGTGCCGGCTCCGGAGCAGCTCCGGCCGCTGTGCCGGCTCCGGAGCAGCTCCGGCCGCTGTGCCGGCTCCGGAGCAGCTCCGGCCGCTGTGCCGGCTCCGGAGCAGCTCCGGCCGCTGTGCCGGCTCCGGAGCAGCTCCGGCCGCTGTGCCGGCTCCGGAGCAGCTCCGGCCGCTGTGCCGGCTCCGGAGCAGCTCCGGCCGCTGTGCCGGCTCCGGAGCAGCTCCGGCCGCTGTGCCGGCTCCGGAGCAGCTCCGGCCGCTGTGCCGGCTCCGGAGCAGCTCCGGCCGCTGTGCCGGCTCCGGAGCAGCTCCGGCCGCTGTGCCGGCTCCGGAGCAGCTCCGGCCGCTGTGCCGGCTCCGGAGCAGCTCCGGCCGCTGTGCCGGCTCCGGAGCAGCTCCGGCCGCTGTGCCGGCTCCGGAGCAGCTCCGGCCGCTGTGCCGGCTCCGGAGCAGCTCCGGCCGCTGTGCCGGCTCCGGAGCAGCTCCGGCCGCTGTGCCGGCTCCGGAGCAGCTCCGGCCGCTGTGCCGGCTCCGGAGCAGCTCCGGCCGCTGTGCCTCTGGTCCCCCCGCAGGGAATGCCGAGCTCAGTGCGGGCATTGCCGCAGCTTGGCAGGAACACGGCGTGAATCTCTTCGATAAATAAACAGTGCCGTGCTACGTTAGTAATATAAAAATCACCACCACTCGGGAAACCAGACTCAGCCTGTGCTCTGCTGCTTTAATTACTTTGTTTCTAGCACTTTTCGGGTGCGGCCCAGGGGAAAGTGCTGAGCCTGCCGGGGCTGGCTTTCCAACAGGTTGTGTCTCATGTCTGTAATAGACATCTTTCTGCAAAAGACACGATAACAACTTGATCACAACTTAATATTCAAGGAAAGACTGATGCCTCTAATGTGTCTGGTACTTCATGAAAGAAATTAGAGTAGCCTTTTTGATTATTTTGTTTAGTAAAGATGAGGTATCAATGTGAGCTAAATCATCCAAGCAATCAGATTTCCCCACTTTATTCAGCAAGGGCTGTGCTGGACAGTGTGTTCTGACCCACTTCTCATTTGTGTGTTGGGGTATCAACCATGTCATCTTCAGTGTGTGCTCTAGCCACTGGCAAAGTCAGTAGCATAAGCACTTCTGTCACAATGCACAGTACATTTAGCAAAAGCTCTCAGGTCAGAAAAGTGCCTTTTATTCTGTAACTCATGGGTCATACAGGATCAGATCTGCAGCACGTTGATTTTGACAGTTCCCCATGTGAGCAGTGCTGCAAGATCAAGGTCTCTTTATGGAGAGGAGTCTTTGCTGTACAGGGGGTAGAGCCTCTCAAAACTCCCTCACTGCAGAACTGGGCGAGGGAGAACAAATAAACTGATTTTGCAGAGCATCTTCTGGAAATTTAATCCTGTTTATGCCTTGGAGAAAAACATTGTCAAAGCTTTTAGACTGAAATTTGTGATGTTTGTTTTAAGGAGAAATTAAATGTTTCCCGTGTTGTCTTCCCCCTCGCCCTTCAGTTTCAGATAACACTGTGAGCTGCCCCCAAGCAGCTGTGGCTGGGCAGAGGGGATGTGTGGGGCTGCGAAGAGAAGTTGCTTACTGCCTCCAAACCTTGGCAAGAAGAAAAAAAGCAAAATTTATTTATTGAAAATAAGCTGAGGGAGACTGAAAAAGGAGACGGGGAGATTGGTTCCCTCTCTACATCTGAACATCAGATGAGCACGTAGCAGTGAGCCCCCCTCAGCAAGCTGGGGCCATTCCTCAGCAGTGCCAGGAGGTTGCTTGGCTTCTTAAGAATATGTTTTAATGAACATGGAGTGTAATCTTTCCTGCTTTCTCCCCGATTAAAATGAGTGATATTTTGCAATGTTGAAAGACATGTTGGGAAGGTTCTTGTCAGGAGGAGCTTTTCTCCCCTTTACCTCTCCCATGTCTGGTGTCACTCCCCCAAACACAGTACATATGGTTACAGCTCTTACTCAGCAAGAGTAAGTTGCCATCATATTCATGTGTCCAAGTGAGAATCTGAGTACAAAAATCGTTTTGACTTTGTGTGGTTTAAAAAAATACATATTTTTGACTCATTATTGAGGTAGACATTATTAAAATTCCCTATCTTAATGGCTGAGATGATAAATTGAAAATGTCCTTCACTCACCATCCCACCCCTCAGCAAAGCTGCTAAGGTGGCTGCTGCTAATCCTGGGCTAATGCTGATGAGCAGCAGGTGATGATGAAGCTTTCTTTCAATTCCTGTTGCTGAGAGGCTGGCTGGGCTAAAAGGCAAAGAATTCATCCTGCAGATTAGTTGATTTAAACCCAAGATAAAACCAAGTTGGTGAACCATCTTGACCTGTCAGTGTTTTGTATGAAAACAATGAGAAATCCCACAGCACCTGTCACATGTGACTGCAAGCAGAGGCCTGTCCAGCTCTGGGTGATGTGCACCCTGGAAATAGCTCCTGGGAAGAACATCCTTGAGGCATGGCAGAAGAATGACCTTTCCTCTCTGGAATTTGCAGGGCTTGAAGCTCCTGGGGGACACACAGTGGGGCTTCCCCAATGGAGTCATGCTTTGTGTTGGTCTCCCTTTACTTAGCCAAGCCTGGGATCTGCCCATTTGGTGGGGGCAGTCTGGTGGGGGTGTTAGGAGCATGTGCTGAAGGGTGATGCTTTGTGCACCTGGCACTGCAGGACAGGGTTATTGTGTCTGTAATCCCTGGTGGGGTGATGCCAGAGGGGATTTCTTAATCCTCTCTTCATTTTGTACCTGTGCAGGTAACTGAGCATGGCCTGCTTTAGGTATCTTGCCTTGTCTGATGTGAGGGATATATCATTTGCTGCAGAGACAAGCCTTTTCTGAGAAAAATCCACCCATTTCTGGAAAAACAACTAATAGAGCTGGTTATCAAGAAACACACTTACTTGTCTTTAACTACATAAAGAAAATCTGCTTGTGCAATGACAGGGGCAGAGACTCATCAGGAATCTGGTCTAGTGAGTGCTTTTAATCTGGAGAAAAAAGTAAATATACATGTTTGAAATAGAAAGCCAAGAGCTCTACCAGATATATTTGGTCTAAATCTGGGCATGCTAGAAAGTGTCACTGAAATCTACCTATGATGTGATGGCAGCCTCGCTGATTTCAAAGGAAAAATGAGCAGAAAATTGAGTTTGCTGGACAGTTATATATAAAAACATCTCCCCAGAGAGCCAGTCCTTGTAAAACGCGAGGCATGAAAGAGCCTGGGGCTGAGTGTTGCTGGAGCCCCGGGCTGGGGATGGCAGCAGCGCTGCTCGGGCCGGGTCCGGGTCCCCTGCGCTGGGCTCCGCAGCGGGGACGCCCCAGCCCGAGCTGATGGGGACGTCGGGGGGATGCGGCTCGGGCCGTGCTCGGTGAAGCCCCGAGCAGCTCTGCTGGGCTCTCCAGCGGCTTCCGCAGGCACACGGCGCCCTGGTGGGACTCAGCTGAGAAAGGGAGGTGCACAGGAGGGAGAGGAGAGGAGAGGAGGGCAGGCAGGGCTGGCTGTGCCTCCCTCACCCCCGCCAGCGCTGCTCTCTCCGGATGGGATGGGAAAGGAGAGGAGTATGTTGAGAAATTTCCTTTTCTATTATTCACTCATTTTTATAGGTTTTCCTCCTATCTGTTCCCCAGCCTTCTCCCCAGGGCAGGAGTTAACTTTTGCCCCTGAGACAAAATGTTTCTGAGCTCATCACCTGAGACACCCAGGAAGATGATCAGCTGCAGGTAAAGAAATTGGCTTTAGGAATTGGATTTCTATTCTTCTCCTCTTTTGTTTCTTTTTGGTTTTTTTTCCTTCCAGATTTGTCACCATGAACCTCTTGTCATTTGAGTCCATCTGCATTTTCCTGCTTTCCCAAGGTATGTTTAAAGTTGCCATTTTGCATCAGTGGTTTTTGTTTCGGGTGCTTCCCTATCCCCAGCTGGAGTTCTTCTCTCTGAGGAATGAGAGCCAAATCAGTGCCTCTGCAGGAGGCTTAGGGATAAACTTCTGAAACATGGTTTGACAAAAAAAGGGAAGAAAATAATACCTGGAGGAACAGCTTTTCTGAGAATTTGAACATATGACTGATCTGTATGTAAAGTGTCTAACTGATGTGGGCAAAGCTGATGTTCTATTAAAAGTGCATAAATCTATCCAGTGTTTATCCTGGATGGACAGGCTGGATAGATAGGCTCAGAAGCCCAAGGCTGGCCTAGCTCTCCTTCTTGCGCTGTGTCCCTGCATGCAGTGAGCAGACTCCTTTGTGCTGGAGTCATGTCCTTGTCATTTTTCGTGCTCTCTGTGTCCCTGCCAGAAGGAATTTCCTGACATAGATACACTGCTGTGTCACCAAATCATGTTTTGCAACTGTGAAAGCTATACAGCAAACCAGCATTTTTGCTGTTACAGGTTAAATCCCGTGTGTCTTGTTCATGGATGATTATCTGTTTGATCCCACAGCTTTGCTGGCATTGGGTATACAACAAATCCACATTGGCCAGGAGATGATTGGCAAGATCTCAGCTGCTGGCCAGTGTAAGTTTGTTTTATAGAGCATTTTCTATTTCTGAATTTCCTCTTTCTTTGGTTGTTTTGGCGTGTTTTGTTTTGGCATTTTTAAAGTTTTTTGTTGCTGTAGTTATTTACATTATTAGCCCCTCTTCAGTCTGTAAAGTCCCCAGCAATGCTCTGGCAGTCACAGCACTGTGGCTGCCTCTACCCCAGCCTGGCTTTTTTCCCCATTGGTGTTAGCTCTCCTGGGACGTGATCGACTCTGTTTCTCCCAGATTGGCCATTTGCCAGCTGGATGGCGTTTCTGTCAGTTCTTCAGAGCCTGCTCCAAGCCATGCTGATTTGAAGAGCTGTGTTTAATTACAGCCTTGATCAGACCTCCCACGTGGTGTTTTTTTCAGGCTGTGAAGCCAGCACAGCCAGGTTGCTGGGAGCAGGGGTGATGGGGCTCTGGCTGGCCAGTACACGTTCACCTGCAGCTCCCTTGTACTTGCAGTCAGTTACTGAGAACTCTGTTGTGAATTCTCTCCTGATCACCACTTTTTTTTCTGCTGTCTGTCAAGGGATAGATTGCATTCATTCCTGTGCCAGGCATGCCCTCCAGTTCTATCCTGTAGCACCATGTGTTCAGCTCAGACTTCCCATCCCGAGGATGGGTGTTTGGGTGTTTCTCCCTGCTGCACATCCCCAGGAGTCCCTTGGTGGGCTGCAGGCATCCTGCTCCCGAGTCCCTGTGGAAGAGCTGCATTGCACCCCTCAACTGCAGAGCCACCTGAGGAGTGTTTCTCGGTGCTGAGCCCGATCTGGGGGCTCTGCAGTTTTCTCTGTGCATGCTTAGGCAGGGATAACAGCCCTGTTGCAGCTCCAGGTTCAGCCCAGCTCCCAGGGCAAGGCTGACAAGCCAGGACAGTGCTGGCAGGGAGGCTGTGCTGCAGCTTGTCCTCAACACAGCACCCCAGGGCAAGGCTGGGTGCCCCGTTAGGAGAACCAATGACCCAGAAGGGAATGCTTCACAAATTTCAATCCCTGTAATCTGGTATTAGAAAACCCTAATTATAAATTCAGGTTTTGGCTAGCAGGAAGGATTTGGAAAAAGTAGTGACAATAAAAATATTATAATAATGGGGGTAGAATAATGTCACTGGCTAAAACAGCTCTTAAGAGGTCAGTGCGCTTGATCTGTATTGAACTTCTGGATTCTTTTTCCCTTGAAGTTAATTCTGGCAAATGCTGCAGAGGAGACTTTAAAATTTCCCTTTAAATGCTTTGAAAATGACTCTTCATAGTCTGCAATCTGCCATTTATTTATTTATATCAGTGAAATTGTGAGTTTCCACGGCAGCAAAAGCACCTCAGAAACTTAGACTTGGGAGCAGTCATGCTCATGCAGGCAGGGGTGATACAAAGGCACATCTCTGAAGAGGAGATAAAAGGCAGATTTTCATGAAAAGTGTTTCTGTCGGTATCTGGGAGCTGTTCAGCAAATTTGTTAAGGAAAATAAAAGCCTGTTCTGCAAAATGTGGTGCAGATGAATCACACTGGGCTCTGTGGGACTTGATAGACTTTGCAAATGCGTCCTGGACTTAGTCTGCCTTGGCGTGGGAGAGCCTGCAGGTCCCACTGGGCAGGGCTCCCTTTCCCTGCTGCTCACCCGTCCCTCTGTGTCCTCTCTGAGAGGACACCTCTCTCTCCCTGTGTTTGCTGATACTCCACTGCATTGGCAGCTCCCTGCTGTCACTGAGACCAGGCTGGGGCTCTGAACTCCGAGCTGAGTCTGGCAGACTGAGAGCTGAGCTGGAGCTGCTGCAGGCCTGAGCCTGGGTGCGTGAGGGCTTTGGGTTGTGAACACTGGCTGCCCCAGTCCATCCTCTGCAATTTGTCTGGATTTTCAGCTCTGGCTGCCTGCTTCCAAAGACTGGGGCTAACAAAGTGCAGTTTCACAGTGTGTATGTTTTTTCTCCTAGTGATGCAGTGCTCTGCCTCATTAGATGTCCTTTTCCTCCTGGATGGCTCCTACAGCATTGGGAAAGGAAGCTTTGAAAGGTCCAAGCACTTTGCAGGCAAGCTCTGTGATGCCTTGGACATCCATCCAGACAGAGTGAGTGTCAGGAATATCTCCTCTAATATTCAAACAGCTTGGCAGTGTGTCTAAAGGCCACTGGTAATGTGCTGAATGAAATTGCAAAATTCAACCTACCAGCTGCCATGGGGGCAGTCTGTTTATTCAAAAAGATGCAGTTTGTGAAGCAGTGAGATTGTAGGATGCTTCTTGATTCTTCAGATTTTAAGTAGTTCCTTTTGAGAAAAGACATAATCCTTCAGATTAAAGATTATGATTTGGGTTGTTTTTTTTTCCTGATTTTATTTTGGTTTGGAAGCTCATAGATTAGTTGGATCTTTCTCTTGCTTTTCCTTGGAAAGCTGCAGAATTAATGTCTGGTAAGTTAGCCACCTTTCTCTGCAGATGTAAATGATGTAGTCTGCTTGCTCTGCTTCCCCCAGAAGGAGATGGGTGCTGTGCTGCTGTAGTCTCAGGTCTTGCTCCCTGGAGTCAGCCTTGAGGCAGCTTTGGACCTGAATGACACATCCTGGGGTTCGTGTGAAGGGACTTAAGCCAGACTGGCTGCAGTTCCAGGTGTGCATCAGTCCCACAACACTACCTCAGATGAAGCCCTTGGAGCAAGCTGGGACAGTTGCTGGACTTCATTCCATGCCAGAGCCTGTCCAAATAAATGTCAGGTCTTTGGGAAGGTTGTGTCAGCGAATATTTAATATTTGCAGATTTTGTGATGTGTTTTATTTTTAAAATACCATCTTTCTACTAGTCTTGCACTTAATCCTCGCACAGTCTGGAATGAAAAGTAGTAGTCTTTTCACCTTTGAAATTGTCACATTCCATTATACTTCTTGTAAGGCTTCAGTGAAGTATTCTGGATGTATTGCCCAGTACAGACCATTTAGTCTATTTGCATTTTCAACTAGAAAAAATGGTTTTAGAGGAACTATTAGAAAAAGTATTGGTTTGTGTTGCCTGCTGTGCTCAGTGCCAGAGGGAGCTACTCTCAGTAATGGAAAGGTTGCCTGCACAGTGTATAAATGGGTTGGTGTAGAAGGTGTTATTTATAAGCTTACTGCCCCTGAGGCTGTGAGCTGCTTTGAGTGGATAAAGAGAGATCCTGAGCTGCCTCTAACTGCAGCAGAGGCTCCTGTTGTGTCCAGATAAACTTTTTGGCCTTGTTTATAGTCTGTATAGATAATACTGGAGTTCCTGCTCTAAGTTCATTTAGAGTGCCCATGGCTCAACAGCAAAAACATCGTTTGCCTCCATACAATTTAGTCTTCCCAAGTTTGTAAACTGATCAAAAGAGTAAAACTTGCACTTGCACCTTTCATGACCTTTCATAACCTTTTCTTTTAGGTCCGTGTGGGAATGATACAGTTTAGCTCAACTCCCCACCTTGAATTCCCTCTGGATTCTTATCTAACCAAACAAGAAGTGAAAGAGAGAATCAAGAGGACTGTGTTCAGGTCAGCTTATTTTACAGCTCTTCTCTTTCTGGGCTATGAATAATCTCTGGACTGAGGGGGTTTTTGAGGTTTAGAAATCTCTGTTTCTGCTGTGCTTACACCAGCGTGGTGTCCCCAGGGAGGGAGGTGAATGAACACTGTGGTCCATGATCCACAATCCACTAAAAATGTGAAACCTGGTCTGTCTTAGTGAAAGTTTCTAGTAGACAAAGTTTTCAGTGTCCTATTATAACATGGTAAATTGAGAGTTTTCCAGGTCTTTCTGCCAATTTGAGCCAAGCAGTGGGCACATCTTCCATGGAAAAAGCAAGCATGTTGTTCCCTCATGGCTGAGCTAAGGCAGCACGGTGTGCTGCTTCATTTTTTGGTGGTTACAGTTTCCTTTGTCCTGTGAGTCAGTGATGAACTGTTGGTCTGTAGATATCTATGTGTGCTCACTGAATTCAAGAGGATCAGGTTTTCAGATGGAAACCTTTTCTCTTCCTGAATGTTAAGACTTGGATGGCTTCCCATGACCCAAGGAAATGGAGCCAGAAGTCCAAAGCTGTCCTTAGAGCCTCTCAAAATCCAAACTTTCCATCTTGGAGAAATACATTTGGATCTCTTAAGGATCTGAAAATCACCCCAAAATAGCATTTGTTTTGATGATAGATGAGGTACTGGTAAGGCCTCTGGATGTCTAGTATTTTAGCTGATCTGCTTTAGGACTAAGGGTTAGATCAACATTTCCCATGGATATTTGCTGCTCTCAGGATGTTGTACATATTGCGAGCAAATGTGATCAGTTTTGCATTTTTCAAGCAAGATCAGCTGGCTGGATTTTGTTGTATTTCTTTTGATGAGTTTAGCAAATCAAGAAAACCTCTTGTGTACTGTTACAGGAAAAGCTTACAGAAAACAAAGATGCACTCCCCCTCTCTGGTTGTTGTTGAAACTCTGTGAGAGCAGAGAAAGTGAAGCAGCATTTGCTGGCTGGCACTGCATTTCTTTGATGACAACAGAGGGATGCTGACAGATCAAACAGAAATAGTGACGTTTTGCCTGGCTATTTCATCTAGTTGAAATGAAAAGCTGACATTTTGAAGTCGATAAAATAGTTATGGATAGATTCCAGTTGACTTCTGAAAAAAAAAATGGGTGTTTGACATCTTGGTTGAGAGGTTCCTTGATGTGCTTCTGATGAGCCTTTCCTGACTTCAGCCCAGAGCTGACAGCACTTGGAAGGAGGCAGCACCAGACTAAAGTGAAGCTTTTGTGATTTATTTGGAGACTGCCGGTCTCACTCTGTGAATGCTGGCCAAATAGCTCTGGAATTCGTTGGCCAGTTCCAGCCATACTCAGTGGTAATCTCAAGCTAAATTTCATGTGAATTTTTTTCATATCAGTCAGCAGCTGGTTACAGTAGAGAAACCTTCTTAGTGCTGTCTCTGAAGAAAGACAGCAGGTAAAGTGCAGATCTCCTTGTGCTTCAGAAAATCCTTATTGGAGTAATGTCTCAAACACACTTCCACTGTGTCAAACCCCAGTGACGCTCCAAATGCAAATTAATAAGCAATTTAATTTAATGAGCTCTTTATTAACTTTTTCTTATCCTCAGTGCTCACATGGGCACAGTGTACTGAGTTCATCAAGATTTAGTCACTACACTGGCTATGCACAGTGTATTTTTCCTCATGCAAAGCACTATTCAGTGAAACATCTCACAGACATCTGGTCTGAAAAAAGGCAAATTTGGACTTGCTATGAACACATGGTCACTGAGTATGCTTGGAAATGATGGAGTGCAGAGCAGGAAGAAGTTCAAAGCAAAGAGGCTTGGCAAGTACAGAATGAAAAAGTCTCTGTGAAAATCAGAGGGTAAATGGGAAAAGAGTGAACTTGGGCATGATTAAATGCTTTTCTAGAACACGCAAATCAGGAATCAGGTGCTAGGGCAAAGGATGGATGTTCAGAAAGCAAATGAGGTGTGTTTGTGTCAATGCAGACAAAGAACATGAATCCTCCAAGGAAGGAGTGACACCTGTGGTTTGATTCCCCTGGATTGTTCTGGACAGCAATAAAAGCAGCCCTTAAGGGCAATTACAGGAAATTATTTATAGCACAACTCCTTGGACAAATTAGTAGACAGCTAGAAATGTTCACTCTGCTCTTGTGGCTTTATTATCACCAGGTCTGTGGCATGTGTGCCACGTGTGGGAAGAAGCTGAGCAGGGCAGGGGCTGAGGAGAAGCACTTGGGCTGTGGATGGAGGAGAAGCTGAGCCTGAGTCAGCAGTCTGTGCTGCCAGCCCAGAAAGCCACCCTTGGGCTGGGCTGCAGGAAAGGAGTGAGGAGCAGCAGCTCAGGGGAGGTGACTGTGGCTCTCTAGTGCATTGTTTGAGTCCCCCCTGCAGCACTGCAGCTGTGTCGGGGGGCACAGCATAAGAACAGTGTGGGCCTGTTAGAACGAGTTCAGAGGAGAGCAGCAGAGATCCTCAGAGGCTTGGAGAACCTCTGCTTTGGAGACAGGCTGGGCAGAGAATGTGTTTTAGGGAGAGATGTCTCTGCCCAAATGAAGATGCAGATGAGACCATATGATGACAACATACAGATTTTATTTAACGTGGATTTTATTTACAAGAATGTGAGGGAGAGAGAAATAGGGAAGAGATCTCAGAGAAAAAGAGCAGAAGAGAATCTGTTGGAACTAGATGGTCTCTGAGGTCCGTCCCAAACTAAACCATTCTGTGATGCTAGAGGATATGTACATGTGTATTTTAACTTGATATTACTGTTATAATAATAATAATTTGCTACAACTACTATTTTATCTTCTTCATCATAATCTTATTATCCCTATTGTTCCCCTTCTTCTTCCTAGTATTTACTTCTATTTTTTCTTCTACATCAATTTATTCTTGTCCTTATTACTTTTCCTATTCCTTCTTATTCTTATTCTTTGTTTTTTCTTATTCTTGTTTAAATTCTTACTCCTTTTCCTATTCTTTTTCTTATTTTTTCTTTTCTTATAATTCTTATTCCTTTTCCTGTTTGTATTCTTTTTCTCATTCTTATTCCTTTTTCCTTTTTCTTATTCTTAATCCTTTTATTATTCCTATTCTTGTTCTTCTTATTTTTTTTTCTTATTCTCATTGTTATTATTTTTCTTACTCTTTTTTTTCTTGTTCTTATTCTTATGGTTAATTATTATTTACTACTACTACTTTTTCATCTTCTTAATCTTCTTCATATTATTATTAGTCCTAGTCCTATTCTTTTTCTCTTTGTGTTTTTTTTTTTGGTTGTGTTTTGGTGGTGTTTTTTGTTTTTGTTTTTGTTTTTTACTAATGATACTATTTCTAAAACTCAACTTTCATCTGTTTTGGACTAACGGTGTTTGGTGAAGTCATGCAGTGTGCAATGGAGTCCTGGGAGCAACACCTGTCTGTGCCCATTCCTCATGGATAAAATCCCAAAGGACCAGCATGTAATCCTTTCAGGATGAGAGGAAATGTCTTTGGATTCCACCAGGGGAGGTCCCGATGAAATATTTTAAACAATTTTTCCCTGACAGCGTGGTCAGGTATTGATTGCAAGAAGTTCCTCAGGGAGGTGGTGGAGTCTCTATCTTTGGAAGTGTTCAAACATCATCTGGCTGTGGCACCTGGGGACATGGTTTCAGGGTGATGAAGGTGGTGCCAGGGTGATGGTGGAACTGGATGACTTTCAAGGTCTCTTCCCACCCTGATGAGTCTGTGGCCTTCATCACTGAGTCACATGGCACCAAGTGTCCCCCATGGGTGCTGGTTTGGGACTGGCCACATGGGTAATATTTGCTCTTGGAGAGGCCAGCTTGGGATGCTTCCCAGAGCTGGGGATTGCTCGGCTGCAGGGCCATGTCCAGGCAAAGGCAGCCCGTGTGGCTGCCCCAGGACGCGGGGCAGGCTGTGGGCCAGCTGCCATCTGCAGGGCCCGGGCTAGTGCTGGCAGCAAGCCCTAATCCTCAGGCTGTGGGGCCAGGCAGGAGCAGCAGAACAGCCCCTGCAGTGCCCGGCACAGGCAGGAAGGACGTTTCTTGGATACCTCTTGGCCAATGGATTCTTCCCAGTCGGACACTTCTTGGTAGCTACTGACATCTCCGTGGGGCAGCTCATGCTCACTGTATTCTTCCCAGTCAGAGAGATTCTGGGAGCTACCGACTTGTCCTTGGGAAAGGCCTTGCTCTGTGCCTTCTTCCCAGTCTGAAATTTCTTGGTAGCTACCATCATCACCATCATGGGACAGCTCTTCCCCAATGCATTCATCCCAGTCGGAGAGCTCGTGGTGGCTTTGGGCTTCTTCTAAAGAAAGCTCCTGCTCACTGCTGGCTTCTCGTTGGGACCCTTCCTGGTACCTACCTGCTTCTTCTGGGGACAGTTCCTGCTCAATTCTGGCTTCCCCTTGAGACCCTTCCTTGTAGCTACTGGTTTCTTTCAGGGACACTTCCTGCTCAGTGCAGGCTTTCCCTTGGGACAAGTCCTGGTACCTACCAGCTCCTTCTAGGGACAGCTCCTTCTCAATGTTGGCTTCCCCTTGGGATCCTTCCTGGGACCTACTGGATTCCATTTGGGAGAGCTTGTGCTCAGTGCAAGCTTCCCCTTCAGACCCTTCCTGGAACCTACCAGCTTCATCTAGGGACAGCTCCTGCTCAAAGCCAGCTTCCCCTTGGGTCTCTTCCTGGTGGCTACCAGTTTCTTCTAGGGACAGCTCCTGCCCAGTGCTGGCTTCCCCTTGGGAGACATCCTGGAACCTACTGACGACTTCTAGGGACAGCTCCTGCTCCATGTTGGCTTCCCATTGAAACCCTTCCTGGAACCTACTGACTTCTAGGGACAGCTCCTGCTCAGTGGAAGCTTCTCCCTGGGACACTTCCTGGTCCATTGTGGATTCTACTTGGGCCAGCTCCTGCTCACTGTAGTCTTTCCACTGGGACCCTTCCTGGAATCGACTGACTTTATCTAGGGACAGCTTCTGCTCAAAGCTGCCTTCCCCTTGGGACCTTTCCTGGTAGATCTTTGATTCTACTTGGGACCCCTCCTGCTCAGTGTGGGCTCCCCCTTGGGGCCCTTCCTGATGGCTACCAGCTTCTAGGGATTGCTCCTGCCCAGTGCTGGCTCCCCCTTGGGAGACATCCTGGTATCTACCAGCTCCTTCTAGGGACAGCTCCTGCTCAGTTGAGGCTTCTCCTTGGTACCCTTCTTGGTATTTGTTGATTTCTCCTTGGGACAGCTCTGTGTGTTCCTGATCTTTGCACTGAGAACACTCAAGCTCCCAAGCAGAGGCCTCCTCCTCAGGCTCTTGCTCTGCCAGGACTGATCCTTTGTCTGCTTCCTCCTGCTCCACACTGGGGGCTTGGGCTCCCAGTGGGCTGGGGGGGTGGCAGGGGCTGTGCAGGGCTGAGATTGGGCTCTCATCCCTTCTTCCTCCTGCAGTTGCTGCTTCCAGTTCAGCAGCCGTGCTTTGCTCCAGGTCCCTCTGTTCCTCTGGCTGCTGGCCAGATCCCTGGATCACAAGCACAGCCTTGTGCACGATCTCACAGCTGATGTGCCTCGCTAAATCCAACAGAGCCTGGCTGCAGGGGGGGCTGCATGGAGCAGGGACTGGGCTCTCTGTCACTGCCAATGGCTCCTCCTCCCTGAGGGCAGGAGAACCTGGTGCCTCTTCCACCTCAGCAGGCAGAGGCTCAGGGGGCTCTTCCTCCTCAGCAGCTCCTGCTGGAGCAGCAGCAGCTGCCAGCCCATTCTCCATGGGACTCCCCAGGGCAGAAGAGGTGCTGGGCAGCTCATGGGCTGCCTCTCCTGCCACCTTAGTGCCCATACTGCTGGGAGAGCCAGGGCCCTCCTGGGCACAAGCCTGGGCATCCTCATCCTTCTCTGGGTGCAAGGGTTTGTCCCATATCTTGTAATTGATGCCTTCTGCCCAGCGGGACAGCCCCTGGCTGCTGACACCTTCCTGTTGGGGCAGCTTTTGGTTGCTCCTGTCTTTTTCCCATTGGGGCAGCTCCTGGACATCGTAGTCTTTTCCTTGTGATAGGTCCTTGTCCCTGTTGTCACCCACTTGGGACAACCCTGGGATTCCCCTGTCTCCTTCCTGTTGGAACGTGTGCGGATGGCCTTGCGCTTCTTCTTCCAAAGGAGACGGTTCCTGGTATGCCGCCCCTTCCCGCCGGGATGGCTCTTGGTATGTCTCATCCTCTTTGTCCAATGGGTACAACTCCTGGACTCTCACACTTCCTTCCCACTGGTACAGCTCTTGCTGTGTGCCATCTCCCCACTGGACTCTCACACTTACCTCCCTCTGATGAAACTCTTGGTGTCTCACCGCTCCCCATGGGGAGATTTCCTGGATCATCACATCTTCTTGTTGTTGGTGATACTCTTGGACTGTCACTTCTTCCCAAAGGCAAAGCTCTTGGCCGGTAGCACCTCTCCATTGGGAAAGCTCTCGATCCGTGTCGTATTCCCAGTCTTCGTCCATGTGGGCAAAGGCCTCCTCCTCCTCAGTGTCCTACAGGGACCGGCCTGAGCTGCTGCCCGTGACGGCCTGGTCATCCAGCCAGCCGGGCAAGGGGCTGGGAAGCTGAGAGTTGGGGTTCACCGTGTCCTCCTCGTTGGGGCACAGGGATCCCAGGAGCTGCTTCCTCCTGAGCGAGCGGCTCTCACGGGAATGGGCTCCGCAGGGCTCCGTGTCCCTTAGATACCCCTGGCAGGGCAGGGCGGGGCTCTGCCGTGTCACAAGGGCCTCTGGGCACCACCGTGTCCCGCATCACCCAGGGCCCTGACACAACACACCTGTGTCACAAAGGGCCACACTCGGCACCCCTCCAACAGCCAAAATGACCACAGTTTTCAGATGGAAAAACAGAAGCTGTAGAGACATTTGTCAAAGATGGAAATAAAATTCAAATATGCAAGAGTTCTGGTTACTGCACCAACTGCAGAAACGCCCTGTTGTATGTTAGAAGTCTCTTGGAGACCACCCTGAGTTGGAGAGGAGGGACATAAGGGTGAATAGATGGGACCAGTGGGTAGGAAGATGAGAAGAATGACAGGATTAGACATCCCTGTGGATATGTTATGTGGTGACAAGCAGAAATAGACTATATTTCCCATTACCGATGGGTAAAATTTGAAATCCAAATGGTAAATGGGGAGGAATTTTGATTTCTTCTTCTCTGGTTATATCTCCCTGCTTTCCAGAGGTGGGAGCACAGAGACAGGTCAGGCTCTGAAGTACATTCTCCACAAGGGTTTCCCTGGTGGCAGAAACTCAAGTGTCCCTGAAGTCCTGATCATCATTTCGGATGGAAAGTCCCAGGGCAGCACTGCAAGGCCTGCCAGGCAGATGAAGGAGAGACACATCACAGTTTTTGCTGTGGGAATCAAGTTTCCAAGGTAGGAAACTCTCCAGAGTCGGAAGTAGACATCCAGCTAGTGAAATGGCCAATCCTGGTGAGTGAGGGGTCATCTCAGGCTTAATATGAGTTTTGGAAAGAGAAAAGGTGCCCTAGTTTTTGCCAGAGCAGCGTTGATCTTTTTTTTTTTTTTTTTTTCTGTAGCTGCGGGTGTATCTTGGAGATAATCCATACCACTTTATCATTGCCAGGGGTGGGGGAAAGGGACTTTCTCCCTTCAGAGAGGAAGGGCATTCCTTCCTTCCAAGGAGGGGAGAAAGTGTGGTGTACAAAACAGTCAGTGTTGAGATGGACTTTACAAGTAAATTGATTTTGTCTCATATTTTTTGTTATTAATATTTTTATTGCTGCTGTTGTTGCTTGATTTCTCATTTCATTTCTGTTCCCAGTAAATTGTTCTTATCTCAGTCTATGACTTTTGGCTTTTGTGTTTCCAGCTGGAAGTGAGAGGGGAAGCAAGTGGGTTTCAGTGAGAGCACTAAATAGGGGAATACCATACTTAAACCATGACAAAAAAGAATTTTCAGGATAATACAGGCATGGGGGAAACACTGACTTGGTGGCTGATGTAGAAGGAACAGCAGAGTTGATGAAGGACACTTTTCCACTTAGTAGGGCTATGCTGCTGCCTGAGACTAAACACACCAGGATCCTGGAAACTGAAGAGTGTCATGGTTTTTCATCAACTCTATTGCACGGGGTTGGTTTTGACTCTTAATTCTTTGTGGGGAGGCTGAGCAGCTGACCTGTGCCTTGCTTGGCAGGTGGGAGGAGCTGCAGGCGCTGGCCAGCGAGCCCCCTGAGCGGCACCTGCTCTTTGCTGGAGATGCTGACGATGCTGCCAACGGCCTGTACAGCACCTTGAGTGACCCTGTCTGCACTGCCACCACTCCAGGTGACCCTGCTGGCCACACCTCCATGCCCATGCTTTTAGCTTGGGCATGGCACTGAGTAGGGAAGATGAGGCAGTGTCAGGAAGCGTACGGGGGAATTAGCAGGTGTTACACTTTGAGGTAATCTGCTTCTGGTGCCCAAACAGGATGGCATGCTCTCCAAATACCTCCAAGCTGCACAATCCTAAATCTTTCTGCATCCTGATTCACCTCTGAAAATTGGAATATTGGCTTTTGCTCATGTGACAGGGATAAAGGCAGTTGTGTTAAATTTTCTAATGGACTTGGCTGTGTGTTAAGGGGGAGCACCTGGGGCTTGCAGGAGTTAGAAAGGATAGAACTAGAGTGGTCCAAAGGTAGCATAAAATCAAACACATGAATTATAAAGGCACCAACGGGGCTGAAAAGCTGTCATTGAACCATGAACTCAGCAGTCTGAGATTTATAACAAAGCAAAGGAGGCTGAATATTTCGGTTCCCAGAAAGTGGAGTAAGCTGGTGATCTTTTCAACAGGAAATCTCTCCTCTGGTGTCTCACAGAGGCTCCTGGAAGCTCTGCCTAGTCTGTAGTTGTCAGGTAGTTGAAAACAGTTGTCTGCTCTTAGAGCCTTTGTATTTTCAGGCAGTTGATGCTAGTTTGCCTTTTACTTTGCTATAGGCTGCAAAGTTGAGTCCCACCCTTGTGAACGCAGGACCCTGGAGACTGTGAAAGAGCTGGCTGGCAACTATGTGTGCTGGAAAGGCTCAAAGCAGCCCAATGCAGTGCAGGCTTCGCTGTGCCCTTTCACCAGGTAAGCTGGGCACCCACATCTCTAAAAATGAGTGGGGCTGAGAGATACCAAATACAGTAATGAGGCTTTTATCTGACCTTGACTTTTTGCTGGGATGAAGATCCCTCAGAAGACTGATGCAAACAGTCTCTAGTCCTAAGAAGTGTCTCTGCTCTGATCATTGGCTGAGAAGCAAGCAAACAAAATAATTTTTTGAGTCTTAAAATTACATCCATAATTTTAAAATGTAAAGATTACAGTTGAATGTTGCACTATGACAGGAAATACGCACACATGCTAGATGCAAAAGAGGGGAAAGAGAGCAAAAAGGAGGGAACTTTATTTCTGACCTCACAATATATAGAATTCCAAAAGTGGCAGTGGATTGGAGGATGAAATTGCCACCTCTCCAACCACACTGGTCAAACCAACAGTCTATCAATTCTCTCCTCCCACAAAGAAGAATGCAAAACAATGGTTATTTACATGACAGTGCGTGAGAACTCCAGTAGAAATATGTAAACATCAGAAGGCATAGAAAACTTTTAGAAGAACTTTAAAACTTTCAAAAGAACAGGGCGACAGTTGAATTAAAAAAAAAAGGGTAGATTCAATGAAATTATGCTTTTCCTTTTGCCATCTCATTTGGAATGGACTGTTTTTAAAAAATACTTGTTTTGAAAACCTGTGTTTTCAAAGGAAAATTTGTTCCATTGAAAACACAGTAAGATCCACCTTTAAGGAACCTTGTTAATATTTAAATTAATGGCAGGTCTTTTTCTTCCTGTTTCAGGTGGAAGCGGGTCTTTATAAAACACCCATCCAGATGCTTCCGAACTGTATGTCCAGGTGGGATTTTGCTCTTCCAAAACTTTAATTTATGAAGCAGGAAAGGTAATAACTAAAGAACAAAAAGACAAGGGTTCACTTTCACTTCTCAAAAATTTTGTTCTGATTGAGAGACTGTGATCAGTAGATATTGAATCCATTTTTTGTTTCTCATCGGTATCTGTAACCAGAGTTCTTTTGGATTAAAATGTCTCCCAGTAATTTCTCCTCCACTTGAGGAGCCAGTGAATTCTCATTTGTTCATGTCCTGGGGACAGAGTCTTGCACTGCTTCCCAGTGCCTGCAGGGAGTCAGTGTTCTCCAGCCAGGGGATCATGCAGTGATGCCTCCAGTCATACACTTGGTACCATAAGCAGCATCAGGTTAGTGGGGAGCCTGACACGTGCTGATCACCAGCCTATTTTTGTGGCTGTTGAAATAGCTGTGGTCCTTCAGTCCTTTTTGCAGGTGACAGCGGCTTCATTTTCTTTATCAGTACAACACTGCTCAAGCAGCAGGCCAGACCCTGACCCCTTCATTGCTTGCTGAAAATCTGTCAGGGCTGCAGGACCTTTAGCAATGCTCTGTTTATACAAACATGGTGTCGTTGGCATTGTTCCAAATCAAATGAAGTCAGAGTCTGGTTTGCTTTCTTGTCACAGCCTGCTGGAGAGCCATCCCAAATGGAAATTACCCTGGAGATAAGGGTACACATGGCCTTGTGTTAGTTCAAACTCTGTAGCAAGAGGGGAAAAGCTGTGACCCTTTTTCCACTATCAGTGATGCTCATGCTGGCAGAGGATGGGAAAGGGCAGGCTCTCTGCTGATGACCTGTCTTTCTCTTCCCTGTCCTGTTCAGACCCTTGTGACTCCCAGCCATGCCAGAATGGTGGCACGTGTGTCCCAGAGGGACTGGACAGATACCACTGTCTCTGCCTGCCGGGGTATGGAGGAGACATCCACTGTGGTAGGTGTGAAGCTGCGCTCTGTCTCCTTCCCTCTTGGCTGAGTCCTGCCTTTGTGACACCCACAGTCTTTTCTCCAAAAGGCAGGCCGAGTTTACTCTCATGCTGATGATGACTGTGTCAGGCCTGGTGACTGGGTCCTGCTGTTCAGACACCGTGTATGAAGAGCACCAATATTGACAGTCTCACCCTGGCATGGCTGCCTTTGTGTCTAAATGGAGGTGCCATGGGATCAGGAGTACAGAGTCACTGGGAGAGACATGGATGTGTCTGTTGGTCCCCTCCCCACACACATGGGTGCAGCAGGAGCTCCTGGTTTTGAGAGTTCAATGTAAAAAAGCCAAAAGGTCCTGATCATTAGAAAACACCTTGTACTTACCTTCCCCAGAACCAAGGTTCCAGCTTCAAAGAGTCTCAGGGTGAGGGTCATTGGTGAGGGTCTGGTGCTTGGACTCTCAGCTTTGTCCAGTATGTGATTGTGTCATTCAGAGTGTTCTGCCCACAGCACTGAGAGAGTGGAGCTGTAATTTCTGATTTGAAGTTTGCCATTCAAAATTTCGTGAATTCCCATAGATCTTTCCTGTCTTTAAAGGCTTATATGGCACCCAAGCAAAACAAAGGCTGCTCCTGGCTCATTTGCTCTCTGTGTCATGATATGAATGGCAAAATGTTTGGGTTGCTGGACACAATGTCCCCTCTCCACAAGGCTTCCAGCAGGCTGGGGTTGCCCTGCAAATGGCTAATTGCCTTTTCCCTTTCCAGCAGCAAAGCTGAGCCTCGAGTGTGGCGTGGATCTCCTTTTCCTGATGGACAGCTCAGCAGGGGTCACGCTGGAAGGGTTCCTGCGCTTCAAGGCCTTCCTCAAGAGATTCCTCCAAGCCGTGGTGGGCCAGGACTCGCCAATGAGCGTGGGGGTGGCCCAGTACGATGACGATGTCAAGGTACCCATTGAACTGGGCCAACACAAGGACACACTCAGTCTCATGAAGAGTATTGATGCCTTGAATTTCAGTGGAGGAAGAACCCTGACAGGCAGAGCCCTGCAATACGTTGCACAGCACGGTTTTAGGAGTACCCCAGTCTTTGCAGATGTGCAGGATGATCTCCCACGTGTGGTTGTCCTGCTCACTGACTCCAAGTCCCAGGATTCGGTGGCAGAAGCCGCTAAGTATGTGAAGGACCAAAATCTGTTCTTGATTGGCATAGGCAGCAGCTTCATGAGAGCAGAGCTGACCACAGTGACTGGCAATCCACAGCAGACCATTGTCTACTCGGACCCTCAGGACCTCTTCAACAGGATGCCAGAGCTGCAGAGAAAAATCTGCAGTGTAGGCAATCCTGAAGGTAAGACTGTGGTATGGGCACTGTGGAACGAGTTTGCCAAACCACGCAGAGGTGTCCTGAATTCCAGCAGGGAGGAGGGAAGGACAGAAGGACGAATGTCCTTGTTTTTGTTTGTCAGTCACAGATCCAGGGACTAACCTTCCATGAGTGATTTTTTGTGATGGATCTCTATCTATGGGTGTGAAAGAGACATAGATCACCCTTCACAATCGGTGATTAGCAGTATTGACTTTTGCCCACAGTTTCCTCTCACTGCTGTTTTTCTGTCAGAAAGGAGTAGATATATATTCTGAGAAATACCATCTTTGTGCTCCTTTCCACAGGCTGCCAGGCCCAGTCTCTTGATTTGGCATTTGCTGTGGATGCCTCGTCTGGAGTTGGCCTGGAGAACTTTCTGCGTCTGCGGCACTTTGTCAGGAGCAGCTGTTTGCACTTCATCATCAACCGGGATGTCACCCAAATTGCCCTGGTGGCCTATGGCAGCAAAGCTCACACTGTGTTTGCTTTGGACACCCACACAAGCAGCTCTGCTGTTCTCCAGGCCATCGACCAGGTGCCTTTCCTTGGGGATTCAGCCTCTGCTGGCAGTGCCTTGCTGCACGTTTACAGTGATGTAATGACTGTGCAGAAGGGAGCAAGACCTGGTGTCAACAAGGTGGTGGTGCTGCTCACCAATGGAAAGGGCATGCAGGATGCAGCTGCCGCAGCTCAGCAGCTGAGGCACAACGGCATCTTGGTGTTCGTGGTTGTCATTGGGAACACAGAGAGGGACCTGCTGCTGAGAGTTGCTGGGTCTCCCAGCTACCTGGTCCACATCTCCTCCTATGAAGACCTGCAGTATTACCAAGGCCTTATCATCGAAAGGATCTGTGAAGGTAGGAGAGCCTCCAGGCATCACTCTGTCAGTGCCACCAGCTGCTGCTGTTGTAGGTTTTCTGGTGTTTTACTGACTCAACTTGATACTTGGTATCTTTTGCATTTGTACTTGATATCTTTTTGCGTACTGTACTTGATATCTTTTGTGTTTTACAAATGGGGAAACTATGACACAGAGGTCTGATGACTGCCCAAAGCAATCCTGGAGGAATTAGTAACCATCTTTCCTAAGATTCAGTCCAGTGGGTGAGAGTGGGCATAGTGTGACTGGCTCTTTCCAGCCCTGCTAGATCTAGGTTCTGCTTTCTCTGATGGAAAAAAAAGTTTGCTCTTTTTCTGATGTTACTTAAATCTGTAGAACTTGCTGTGTGTTACTGAGCTCCTTCAGTGTTGCTGGGCTGGGGAAGACTTAATGGGCCTCTATTTTGTGCTGGTCTCTGCTCTCTTGTCCAACAGGTTCGTGACCAGGTGTTTGTAAAGTGAGTCTGCAACATCATCACTCCTGTTCGTCCTTAATATCTCACTACTGAAATTATCATGCAGGCTTTCGAGATTTTGTGTTGCACTGTATTTAATCTTAAAATCAGAATCTGTCCATTTTGAAGCCCTCAGACTGTTAAACTAGGCCTTCAGAAAAATTGTGATTTATCTTATTTGTAGGACCAAATCCTTATCCTCAAAGTGGAAGGGAAGAATTTTCAAATTTTTGTGTAAAAACTCATGTTTGGGGATTGAAAAAAAGGTGAAGTTTTTTCAAAACTTTGAGTTATGAGTGCCAGTCCTCAGCTGGGGAAAAATATGGCTCTAATACTAAATTTGAAACACTTGCATGTTGTCTAGAAATCAGCTTTTCAGAAAGAACAGCAGCCCTAATTTTCAGACAGTGACAATGAAAGTCCTCCTAGTTAAAATACCATGCCTTGTTTTCTCACTCAAAATAGCCTATATTTAATATCTATCCATTTGCTTTTGTTACGTTTTAACATGTTTATAAGATCAAAAGAAGCGAGTTTGAGCTGCAGCACAAAGGTCCTTTTCATCTCTGGGCACGCCTGTGTCTCTTTCAGGCTTAGAAAGAGCTACAGCATCATCTCTTTGGGGTGAGGAGCTGCTCTCCTGGCAGGCTCTGCAGATGTTTTCTACCTGGATCTTTTCAGTGTGTTTCTGTTGCAGTGCTACTTTCAGCTGTGTTATTACAAAAACAATGTACTGTACCTTGGAATGAGCTAAAACGCCAGGGGTGAAGGGGACGAGACAGCAAGGTTCAATGGGTCAGGGTAATAACATATCATTTCCTGAGTCTGAATTGCTGCTTTCATTTCATGTGCAGGTAAATCACAGTTTGTACTAGATAGGCTGGGACCAAGGGCGATGTAAAGATAAGCCCTTCACTCAGTCTTCTACTCCCAAATCCAAGGCTTAATAACAGAATCACTGTCTGTGAAAAGACTTAAAAAATTTATGATTCATTATAGAAGTATTTGAGAAACAGACAGACTCTGCCTCTGTATACCTGGAATATGGTATTAGTTCTGAGGCTCATCCAAAAAGAGTCCAGGAAAAGAGGACCCAGGATTTAGGAGAAAAGTTTCCAAGCATTAAATATATATGAATCAGGTTAATGGAAATACAAGTTATTGGGATCATCAAAGTGCAAGAACCTTATTTAAGGTATGATAACAGCAGGCTTGAGTTCAGAGAAATGGTGTTGTGGCAGAATGATTCCCCACAGCAGGGACTGCGAGGTTATGCTGTGGAGCATCCCTGGAGGGATGAGGTGGACACATGACCTGTAGAGCAGAGCACCATGGAACAGCTCCCTGGGGAATAGCAGCCTGGAAGATGAGTGGTGTGTCCAAGAGATCCAGCTTTCGTTGCCGGTGGCTTTTCCAGCCCAGTGAAAGTGAAAGTGTCCATCCCTGGGAATACACTTTCAGGCAGGACCCCCAGCTCAGAAATCCCATGATGACAAAAAGCTGTAGAAAGCTCTCTAGTAGATAGGGAATATTATTTGTATTTTTTTTCCCTTCCCTTTTTCTATTTTTCTGTGATTTTTGTACCCTGGAGCAAGGAGTAAGGCATGCAGCTCTACACCATGTAGTAATTGAGCAGAGGAATTTCACACCCTCACTAACACCACAGTGGTGTTGCCAGCAGACTGGAAGCAAATTCCTCTGGGATGCTACTACTTAACCTAATGTATTGGCAGCAAGGCAGCGTGGAACACTGCCAGCCCTGCTGACAGCTGGGCTCTGTTGTGTTGAGAGGGTTGGGAAAGCTGTCACGTACTTCATAACAACAGGGCTAATAACTTGGGCTGTGCTTGCAGGCTTCTCTCAACCCCCCTAGAAAAGAAGCCCAGAAATTTTCCCTGTGTTGTTTTCCATTCATGCCATCCTAGCTTCCCAGCTGGCAACTCCTCACTATTCCTGTCCAGTGGAAATTTTTATCCTCTCTGGGGCAAAGTTAGGTTTTAACTTCAGTGGCATTTGGGATTTTGAACCTGTTAGAGCAGGGCATGTGTCTTGCTCTGTGTTGTCCGCGTGTGGTGTGGGGAGTTTGGGGGTGCTCACAGCACTGCAGTTGCTCCATTTTGCTTTTCTGTGATATGCAGCCTATCATTAAGTTACTCTTTTAAGCTTTACTAGGAATATTCTCCTCCAGACTGAAACATTAGGAAAGCCATTCTGTTCCCTAGGTTAAAGTGTCAAGACAGAATTGTGGCTTGTACCCTCTGCCATGTTTAAATATTTCTCCAGTCCCATTAGCCCCTGAGGACATTTTTTGCAGCATTCCTGATGGATGTGGGTCTGAGCTAGTAATAATGCAGATGTGCCTGAGCCTGCTTCTCTGCTTGTGTCTTTTGCAGAAGCAAGAAGCCCCGTGAACCTGTGCAAGCCCAACCCCTGCATGAACCAGGGCGTGTGCATCCTCGGGCCAGGGAGCTACCGCTGCGAGTGCCACGGCTGGGAGGGACCCCACTGTGAGACCAGTAAGGATCAGCAGCCCCTCAGTGATCCCACCTCTCCCTGAAGCAGAGACATGGCTGTAGCTCTTGGACAGCTGTTTGGTGGCCAGGCCTTGGTGCTGATGTGGTCTCTGTCTTATGGAAAGTGGTGAGGTTTGGGCTGCTGAGTGGAGCAAGGGCTTCTCTCAAGAAGCTGTGCATTTTTATACATTCACTGAGTTGGCTGTGAGGGGGGCCCAAGAAGGTCTACTAATTTTGGTAATCTTCCATTCTGTTCTGTTCCCCTTTTTCCTCTGCCCTGCTAGAAGAAACAATCTTTCCTAGGTTCCCCAGGTGGAAAGATTTGACTCTCTTTAAATGGGAGGGAGCTGTTTCAGTTGGAGCAGATGCCCTTGCTATCCCTTTCAATGCTGTCCATGGTGTAAAAGCCTCCCCATTGCCTTCCTTCTCTTCAGCAGGGGAGCAATGGCCAGGAGGTGGGAGTCTCTGGCTCCCTAGAGGTGGCCCTGTTCCTATAGCATGAAGTTCTCAATTTAAGTGGGTTTTCCCTTTGCCCAATATTTTGCTTTTTACCTAAATTCTGACTTCCAGCCTGTGGCATCTAGTATCTGTCATCTAAAGGAATGCTTGTTTGGCTGCTTTGGACTGAGTGTGACCTTATCCCTTGGTCCTAAAGCCCACATCCCACATCTGTGCTTCTCTTCTGCCACAGGAGTTCTCCGGGGTGATTCTCCAAGATCTCCAGCCCTTCCTCCACGTTCCCATGTGCAGTGGAGTCCAAGGGGTTTGCAGCACTTCTCCAGAGCCCTCCAGCACAGCAAAAGACAAATGGATCGGAGGCATTGACACAGATGAGCCGAGTGCTCCAGTTCTCCATCCAGGAACACTTCCTGCCACTCACAGGCACCATCAGGAACTGCCCTTGGCAGTGATGGAGTTGCTCCAGCACAGAGACTGTGTTGAGGCCATTCCCAATTCCTGCATTGCACAAATTGGGCTTCCCAGCACTCTCTTTCTTTCATAATTGAAGTAAATATTTGTGTTTAAGTATTCCTTTCTGGCATTTTGCATTTCCTCATCCAGGTCTTAAGGTTGTGATTGTTTTGTTTTTGTTTTTTTTTTAACAGATTTTGAGAGATCTGTGAGTTAGTCTAAAAATATGCAGAAGTCTGAGAAACTCTGGAGCTCTTGCTGAAGGGGTATAACACAGATGATGCACTTGCAGCCAGGTGCTGGAGTGAATGGCTCCTTACATGCAGGAAGACAGAGGAAGAGGAAGGAGAATTGATTACAAGTCTCTATTCTGTTTCTGTTTAGATTGTTCATTCTGCTTTCTTCTCTGAATTTTTTTGGGCTGTGATGGTTCATGTCTCCAAAGATAGTTTGGCCACATTCTTGCATCCTTTGGAGCATCAGCCTTACCTCATCACTAGATCAATTTGCCCACAAACCTGTAAAATTTATATAACAGCTCCCCCAAAACCTATGGTTCCCAATGTTGTGTTGTTGTCTGCTGACTTTCCCATGGTGTCTGTCACCTCAGGAGAGCACAGCCAGGTCTGCAGAGAGCCAAGGCAGAGATATTAACCGTGGCTGCCAGTGCTCATGAGAATAGAGTCTATTGTTCCCAGCAGAAGAAGAAATCCCTTCACCCAGATGTCCTGGCCCCACGTTTGAATAGTAACATTAGATGGACAAAGAGAGACACAAATTGCTCAGCAGGTTTGTTGTCCAAAGAAGAATGGTCTGAAAGCACTCTCAGGGATGAAAGCTGGCAGTGAGACAGGAGAAGCACTGTCATGCCTTGTGGGAGAAACCAGGCTGGAAGAAAGAGGAAATTCTGCTTTCTTTTCACTGCACTTTGGTAGATTGTCTGTGTCCTAAGGCACAGCAGAATAGAGGCTTAGTTGAAGGGCTGACATTTGGGAAAAAAGGGAAGTGAATCTATTAATGTTTCTTAGGCATGGCTGTAGCTGAGCATTGCCTCTGCTGTGAACCTGTCAGTCTTCTCTTCATGTGGGGAGAATGGGCTTGGACAGACTCCCACCAAGCATGTGGTTCGTGGTGTGGTGCAGAAGTGCCTGTGGAGCTGGCTGGATTCCAGACAAACTGCTCTCAGTCTCCCTGACCTCCCTGTGCATCCTGTTTGTGTGAAGGGTCTGAGGGACCCCTCTTCTCACCCTGCTGCCCTGCTGGCTTTGCAGCTCCCTGGGGGTTTCTGTGCCATCGTTTGCCTAACAGCATCAGTAGCTCGCTGCTCACAGGCCTTTCTCCTCTGCGGGATCAGCCTGCCCTCTCAAAGAGCAGCGTGCTCACATTGCCTGGGACACAGCTCTGGAGCTGGGACAGGCCTTCCTGGCCTTCTGCAAGTGCTTAAAGCCTTTTCCTTGTGCTGTTTGCAGGACGCTGTGTACAGTGCTGCTGCTGAGCCCTTCATCTTACGGCTGATGTGGTGTAATCTGTTTGGGAGTTCTTTATTTTAATGCACAGGTATTAAGTATACCTGTGGGCTGCACAAGGAGCAAGGCAGGCTTGCCTGGGAGCTGGGGAAACCCTGCATTTTTACCATCCTGCTGGCTTTAAGCACCACAGGTACACCAACATCTCTGTGTGATTCAGGAAGCACAGACTGCGAAATCTCATGCTGGACACAACATTTTAATGCTGGACAGGATTTATCTATCTCTGTGCATCCGTTTGTCAAGTAGAGATGATGTGAGAGGTTGGAAACTCATGGAGTAGCTCAGGAAAGCTGGTTTCTAAACTCAGTTTTTGGGCTCTGGGTACACTTGGCTGAGATCTCAGTGCCCAGTGTGCCTCGGGTCCCCACATGTCAGGGATCTCTACATGTGACCTTCCTGCTGACATTCCTCCTGAAAGCAGGTGATTCCTGAAGCCTTGCATAGGTGCTCAGTCATTCTCTGGCAGCAGCAGCACCCACCAGCTCTCCTTTTGTATGAGACAAAGCACTTTGCAAGGTAAGAAGGTCATGGGGCATTGGGAGGAGATGGGAAAGGTCAGCCTGATAATTAGGATATATGGGATGGTCTTGGAGAGATCTGCTGATCCCACAGGCAAGCAGGACACTGCTGAGCAGTTTTTGGAGCTGTTCTCTTTTTCCATTTAAAAATGTGACTTGAAGTTCCTGACTACTCTGTCGGCCCTTTCTCTTGTAAATTTTAATTAAAAAAGAGTAAGTAGGTTAGTGGCTTGGCTCTCTGACATGATGATCCCTTATTAAATTCATTCTCAGACTTGCCATGATTCAGTCAGAAATATTTAATGAGCCTTTCCCTGATGGGAGCTCATTCCCTTAAGGCTGGGTCAATATTTGAGGCTGGCACAGGCACTGAGGATGTGGGGTCCCTCCAAAGGCAGCACTAATCCTGTCTGGCATCACAGGAGCTCAGAGGATGCTGTCTGTGCCAGCCTGTCATTAGTGTCTGGGCTGCTCTTACGAATGGAGCTCTGAATTACTCTCACTCTGAGGATTCCTGGGTGAGCTTTGGCTGGTCCTGGGCCACTGCTGACTCCAGGAGAGATCCTGTTTCTCCTTTAAAAATGGGATTTAAGTAAGTGCCACAATTTTCACCCCCTTTAGCCTTACATTCCCTCAGCAAGCAAGACCATTCCTGTTTGTGGTAAGTAAATGTTGCCTGGCACCTGTCCTGTAAAGGCTGCAGCAGGGAAGCTGGGGTTTGGTCCCACTGTGCCATTCTCCCTGCATAACAAAAGCCAAGGCCAAAAGCAAGAGGTCTGCTGATGCTCCCTGTAAAGCCAGCTGTCATCTTCAGCTTCAAAACCCCTGCAATCTCAGTCTGCAGTAGAAGTAAATTAATTTCATTCATACCTGAGACAACTTACATAAACATTCAGGCCAACTTCTCCATTGATACAAGGTAATTCCAGCTCCCCCCCCCCTTTTAAAATTTGTCACTTTACTTCTGTCTTACTGGGAAATCAACATGCCCACTAGCAACCTTGGTGTGCTAGTCAGGAACACCCAGGAGCTTTTGTGGAGCTCTGTGTATCCAAAGCAAGAACCGTGGAGGTACTTAAATGAGAAACTCACCAGGGAAAATGGTTTGTAGCAGGAAATTTCCCTCCAGAAGAATATGGAATTCTGCTGCGGACACTTCAGGCCCCATGGTCACCTGGCTGCATGTGCACAGGTGAGGATTGCACAGGAATGACTAACAAAGCAGTAGTTTTATCAGCTGGAGCTGACACAGGGGTGTCTAAAGCAGCTATAGACAATGGGGCAGCAATGCTGGGGAAGGACAAAAGCAGGTGCTGCTGCTGCCCATTCAGTGCACAAAGCAGCCCCCCCAAATCGAGTTATCTGGGGATCCCTGGGCTCGGAGGCTGACAGGACACTAAGGAGCTCTTTGGCAGGTTCGTGTCAAGGGGTCAGCTCGGAGAGGCCAGGGAGTGGGACCTTGCCCAGGAATTTGTGCTTAGCTACAGTGCCTCCCCAAGCTGTCTGTGGGAGTGGAGCCACCAAGAGATACTTCACAGTTGTGTCTGTTTTGGTGTCCGTTCTGTAAGGACCTCAGCTGTTTTCTTTAATAACTTTTTTTCTTTCCTTTCCAGCTAAAGCCCATCCCGGTTTTCCCTCACAGACTGCAGCAGGCACTAAGCCTGCACACAGTTGCTATCTAGTGGCCAGAGGAAGGCAGTGGAAGGTTTTTCACTGCTGGTTCTGTGCAAAAGGACTGCTACAGAGAGAGAGGCAGGACTCAGTTACGTGTCCTCGTGTAAATTGTGGGGGTTACTGCTATTTTTCAGTGGGTTAGATCTCTGAAAATTGTTTTGCTTGACAGTGCAATCACTGCTATTTAAGCATAGTTCACTGCAGTTGTACACTGTATAGCTAAGGATTTGTAGTAACTGGGAGGATTTGATGTACTTGGAATCTATTGGGAAGTAGAGCAGGGACAAGCCCCATTACTGAGAAAACCACTGGTAACATCATATACTCAACATTTTATTATAAAACCCTCTAAAGCGCCTCTTTATAGGTCACAGTTACAACACAGGAAATGCCTTGAGTTAGGAAAACAATGGGGACACAGAGACATTGTTTAACATTTCTTGTTTGGGGAAAGTGTGTTGTTCAGGACTTGCCTATGTTTACCATTCCCTCAGGGAGGCATCCCAGCAGGAGCACTGAAGCTGACTGGGCTGTGAAGGGGAAAGCAGAGCTGCTCTTGGCCATCGCTGTCTCAGTACCACTGTGAAATGTCTGGACAACTCCTGGAGGATGCCAGCGGGGTGTACGCTGAGGGCGCGGTACTACACGGAGATTTAGGGTATAGAGAGGGGCTCTTGCCAGCTCATCATGGGCCAAAACAAAAGCTTCATGGAGTCTGTGGCCTTCTGGTGCTCTGGAGAAGGAAGTCCCCAAGGGTCCTGAACCAGAAGAGTCAGCAGTTTATTTGCATGATTTTTTCCTATGTGCAAAACCTTGCACAGGGATGACCTGACAGCTGAGGCTCCTGAGGCCTGGCATTAGCAATTCCTCCCTCTGCACCACAGTGGAAACTAAAGAGTAAAAAAAAATGAGAGCACAGTCACCTTTCTCGCTTCCAGGATACCCTGACCAAGTGTTTTGTTGCGCCCTGGCTCTGTGGTGGGGCCAAGCAAGCCCAGAACCCTTGTCAGGACATTGTCACTCACCCCAGTGACACCACCAGCTCTGGGTATCACAGCCCTGTGCATCTCACTGGCTGTTTGCCTTTGTGAAGAAAGAACAGCTCTTCAGAGGCGGTCTCAGGCCTGCCAAATATTTTCCAGGGTGAGGAAGGTAGAAGATTTTTCATGTCTGCCTTTACCTTGGCTTTGGTGTAGCCACAGGACCCCAGGGACAATCCATCCTGGGAACTGGTGCTGATTTAACTTTGCAGGGTTGGAAAACAGCTCCAGCCCCATCCAGTCAACCCAGTTCCTGAGCCTGGGCTCTGAAGGGCCATCAGAGGAGACAGGAAGAGGTGTCTCCAGGCCATCACACGTGTCAGCAGGTTACAGGGAGGGGAGGAGTGCATACATTTCTGCCAACCCACTACCACCCTTCAAATTTCTATGTCCTTAAGTTTAGCTGTTCCAAATCTCCAACCTCCTTCATTAGAAAGCTTGGCTAGGGTAGAGAGGGGTGGGCTTGGTGGGCCATACTGCCAGGGCCCAAAGGCAGTTTTAATGATCAGGAAATAAGGGTGACGGCACCAGGACGTCCAGCAGAGCCCTGGCAGTGCAGCCTTACTGCAGGGCAGGTAGGGAGGGCACAGGGGCATAGGGATGGCTTCAGCTGCAGCTCTGTGAGGATCAGACACCATCGCAGCTGGGGCAGGAGCATGGGGACTGCTTTGCCTCCCCTCTCTAGGGAAAGGGGATCCCTGAAGAATGCACTGGGATCCAGCTTTCCCATGAAACAGCTGAGCAAGCCCTCAAATATTATTTTTTTTCTCTTTTTTTTTTCCATTTTTCCCCTTTTTTTTTTAAGAACAGACTCCTCAGGTGAAGTAAGATCTTCAAGAAAATTAATTGAATCTGCCTGGGAGATCTTCTTTGCTCAGAGCTCTTGGTGCTGCCAGTCTGTAACACAGCCTACAGCACGAGAAGGTGAGCAGCTCAATATTCTAGCAAACCTGCAGCTGGTAGGAGATGCTGGAATGCATCAGGACACTGATTAGAAATGCCCTGGACAGGCTGCTGTGTGCTTCTCATTCATGTTTGAAGCATTGCTCATATGTGGGGATAGCCCTTGACTGAAGGCTGGATGAAATGCAGCTGAGTGATGACTGGCAGCAAGACAGGTGAGACTTTAGTTGACTCCAATTTATCAGGACAGGTATAAACCCACCAGGCTGAGGAATAGCAGAGGTTCCTTCTGAATCCACTACAGTCACTAATATAGAAACCTTAATAACTCATTGATAAACCTTCAGGGTAGAAATACACAAAACACCCCCTATGTACAGTAACATTCTTGTTTACATCAGCTGGGTTAGGACTTGGATGGAAGGATTGCCACTGGCTGTTATTGTTTTAGCTACATGATGGGGATTTGTCTGGAAAGAGCAAGTTCATGTGGGATAATTCGGATCAGCAGCTGTTGACTCCAGCGCTGCGTCTGAGCCGTGGGCGTGACGTGGAGGAGGCACTTGGTGTGTGGTGATGTTGAACACCCAACCTCCACCGACAGATGGTTGAATCCCCTGGGCCATGCGTGGGCAGTTCGTGTCTTTAGTCCATCTCTGAACAATGTCCTTCTAACTAGCTCCCTTTTTCTCCCATTCCTGCCAAGGAATAGAGGCAAATTAGTCTAAATGCAAAGCTGGCAACCATAACGTTGATCAACATGATTGTCTGGTCCCCAAGTGGTTTTGGCTGCGGGGTGGGTCAGGGCTATCTTTAAATTATAAACAATGCATGTATTTACTCATTTAAATTGTAGGCAAGGCAAACACAGGTGAAAAGACTGGAGGAAAACCAGGCTGATGTGCTCTGAATTGTGTTGGTCAGGGGTGTTTCCCAGACCTGAGACCCCCCCAGAACCCATCCCACCACAGCCAGTTTGCTCCACTGCCAGAAGGGAAAGTCAGAGGCTGTCCCAGATGGATTTTTCTGCTGTTCCTTACCTTAGCTTTCTGTAGGACTGTTCCCTTCCCCGTGACCATTACAGATAAAGGCCGGTTTTTTAAAGCCGTTGCTGAATTGACCGGTGAGTTCTCTGCGCTGTTTGCCGGACTGGCACTTTTTGCCTGAACCTACAATAAAAATCATAGAAATGGTTATGACTACAGACTGCTGAGAGAGACTGCTGCCTTTTCCCACCATCTCCCAGTCACAGTGTCATCCCATTCACACAGAGGCGCATTCTTTCAGTGACATGCCAATTTCAAAAAAACACCAGGGGAGTTTGTGGTGTGTTTGGGTTTTGAAGACTCTAGAATTAGAGATACAGAGCAGGGTGCAGGTGGTGGAGATCTCCATTTCATGGGAAACAAGTCTTCAAGAAGGAATTTAAATGCCTGAATCTCCTCCTGCAACAACCATCCCTTAGCTCAGCCAAGTGCAGAAGGAGCTGAGTCCAGACCTGCATGGCTCTGGAGGGTGCTGCTCAAGGCCCCACAGGAAAATACAACCACTCTCCTGAGTCCCAACCACTTTTCACTTCCCCGTTACTGCCGTTACCTCATTAGATTATTATTACATTACGTACACTATATATAATATAATATACAGACATATTAGCTATACATTCATTCAGGATTGTGTATTACACTAATGATGCTATTATTAATTATTACATTTTTAAGCAGGCTGAGACTGTGTGACTGCCTAGCTGCCAGAAAACTGCTGTGCATCCCAGGGGTGCCCCACATACCCGTGGGGCTGTGTTCTCCAGGTGTGTGGTGTCCACGGCCGTGCCCAGTGTCACCGGGCCAGACTCCGCCTTCTTCAGGTTCTCTTTCACCTCCACCAGGCTCAGCTCCAGGTCCACCCTCTGGCTTTCCTTCTTTTTGCATTCTTCATCTATCTCCTTCAGCCTCTGCTCCAGGCTCTTGTCTGTGTAAGAAGAGGAATCTTGATGCTTGCTAGGAACCTGGGGAGCTTCTGAGGGGAGCAGAGATCAGGGCACGTCCTGTACATTTTCCTTGGGTTTATCCCAAGAGGGACTGTGGCTCTTGCTCTAGTGTAATCTGGGTTATATGATTTGGCTCAAAGCACCAGGTTCCCCCCATCTCTTCTGGTCCCAGAAGGGCCAGGTTCATTGCCTCCTCTTTCTCCACGGCCCCACCTTGGCTCATATCCACACATCCCACCTTGCCCTGCCCTACCTGTGCTACCACCAAGCATTTCCTTCAGCTCCCGTCTCTCCTTGCGCAGCTGGGTGAGCTGAGCTCGGATTTCATCCTTCTCCTTCTCCAGCCGTTCCTTCTCCTCTGTGAACCGTTTCACCTCTGCCTCTGTCCTGTTCTTGCCCAGCTTGGTTTCCACTGCTGCTGGAAACACAGCCCACCAACAACAAGCTCAGTCAGGGGAAAAAAGGAGGAGGGAGAAAAGAAAACAAGCGAAGGTCTGAACAGTCACCAACCACTAGAGTCAGAACACAGACTGCTGCAGAGCAGAGGCAAGTCAAATCACAGGGCCCCACCTCTCTTTAAGCACCCTTGGGCCACCTGAGCAGCACACCCACCTGGCAGTGGCATCTTGGGCCGGTGTGCAGGCACCAGCTGGGGACTGCCCGCTGGAACTGTGCCTGCTGGCACCTCGGGGACCACAATGTTCTGCTGCTGGGTCTGGATTTTGATAGCAGGGACACGTGGCAGAGCCTCCTCGGGCTCTGGCTTCTCTGGGTGTTTCTGGAAAGGAGAAATGAAGTAGGATGATGAGGTGTAGGGAACTGGCTCAGTGATTAAGCCTGGCCTGGCATCACGGTTTGGACAGTACCTGCTCCGAGGTCTCTGCTGCCTTAGTGCAGAGCTCAGCTTCCACAGCCATGGGCGCTGTCTCAGCTGTGCTCTCTGGGGCAGCCTTGTTGGTGGCCCTTTCTAGAGATGGTGAGCTGAGGGGGGAAGAGTGGCATGACATCTTGCCAGCACAGTGTAGTAAGGACTTCACTGGGGTGAGATCCAGATACACTCTGTCTTGATCCCCCTCCAATTTGCTCTCACTCTTGGGTACTTCTTCCTGCAAAAGAGACCATCTGCTGCAACTAGAAGTACAAGAAACATCTCACTGCAGAACAGCACTAGCTCAGGCAATCTGGAGTATTTTCCAAAAGTCTTAGAGGAACTAAAATGCCAGTCTCTGAGTCAATCCACAGAGGCCTTTTTGAAGTACTGAAGGAAAGGCCCCTCCTGTTTTCCTTCAATAGGTCTCTCTGATGGTAGCAGCAGCCCCATGCAAGGATATCACACTGCTGTACATCCAGCAACCCATACCACATTCTTTACCTTTCCTGAGGTAACAGTCCCATTGCCAGCATGACCCATTGTTTTTATCCTTTCACACAGGACTTGCTCTTACAGGCATAAAAAGGAATTTTGAAAGGTTAGGCTCCAAAAAGCCCACTATCACCAAATAATCCATGCTGTTTGCTGATGAAAACTGCAATTTTATCCCAGCTGCCAGAAGATCCCCACAGCCCCTTTAGGAAACCTCTCTCCCATTCCTTAGCAACTCCTCTCCACCACTTGTTTCTGCTCCATTGCAAAGGACAGGATCTCCCCAGGGGCTGGGAATCCCCCCCTTTCACTGCTGGAGCCTCCCCATGGCCAGATGTTTGCTGTGGTGCCCCCAGAGCTCCCTGCAGCAGGGCAGCTGTCTTACCACAGGCAGGTCTGGCAGATCCACGTCGTCGTACAGCTCGTCCTGCTGCACCCTGCCCTTGGGCAGGTTGTCGATGTAGGCGTTGGGCTCAGAGTATTTCCTCTGCATTAGGCTGTGAACAGGCAGCAGGACAACCCATCAGGGGGACTGGATTTGCTGCATGGCTCTGCAGTGCTGCATGTTGAGACATCTGAGAACACCAGTCCCGAGATCTGGGCAAGGCCAGGCAGCCAGATGCAGGAGAGGAGCAGGCAGAGCCATACAAAGCACTGGGGTCACTGCTGCTGCTGCCTGGTAAGCAGCACCCACCAGAGTGGGGCTGTACTTCCCCTGGGCTCTGTCCCTTCTTGCCCAGCCCTCAGCCACAGCAGCACAGTCACCCTGCCCCAGTAGCATGATGGACTGGGTGGCTGAGAGCCCAACCTGCTTCTGCAACAGCCACTCAGGCACATGCCCATGGCAAGCTGCAGCTCAGGCCAGATGCACCCTTGTGGGACAGGAAGTGCTCTCCTGTCCCAAAAGAAACTGAGTGAGCTGCAGCTGTGAATTTACCACCTATTTCCATGGCAGCCAACCTCCCACAAGTGGAGAGCTCCCTGCTCTGGCTTGCTTTCCCTCTACCAGCCCCACCCCATTACCAGTGACATACAAGAAGGAATTCTTCGCAGCGCTCACAATGCAGGAAACCCTGTCAGCATCCACGTAATCGTAGGTGAATTCCTCTGGGTCTGTTTTCGAGCCTGACTCCGACAAGAGGAGGCCCAGCCAGTGGCCCATTTCCTCTGAGGACTTTGCCTGCAGGGTGATCAGACAGACAGGACAGGTTGCAGCAGTGGTTTCTCTGCACTCACAGGGCTGATGCTGGCTTAGGTTGGGTAAGGAAGCACGCTGGCAATCCCCTGGGCTTCCAAGAGGAAAGATGAACTGCTGGGTATTTATAACAAACCTGAGGCTGCGTTAAAAGTACAGCTCTATGTATGGACTGATTCAAAAATTTGGCAGCTACATAAATGCAGCTCTTTGCTCTCTCTACTCCTTCCTAAAATTTCTCGTCAGTCTGCATTTTCCTTTCAGTCGTGATCAACTCAGCTGTCTACAAAAGTAAGAGAAGTCTCTGGGGCTGGAGATGCTGGCAGGGAGCAGCGTTGAGTGAGGGAAAGTGTGCGGGTTTTATTTTGCACCAGCAGAGTGCAGCAATGGGATTGCCAAAACAGAGGCAAGGAGACCTGAGCCTGCGAGGCCCCAGAGCACAAACCCCTTCCTGGTTCTTTGCAGGGAGAAGGGAAGAGTTTAGAACATCAGAGTCCATTGCTTTAACATGGTCAGGACCCAATTCCCAGCTGCAGTGAGCAGTCTGACATTTTGCAACATGAAGAGTTACATTCTGTGCCATGAAGACAGCTCAAGCAAACAGCCACATGCACCTCCCAGTGCAGGGGACTCCACCTGAAGCAAAAAGAAGTTGGCTGATGCAGCCACTTTTTGCACTGATTTGAGGAGTGACAGCAGTAACCACAAAGTAAAATTCAGGGCAAATGAATATATGTATATATACACTTTCCAAACTGGAAAGTGTATTTTAAGCTTTCAGTCTGTTTTATTTAGCAGAGACTTCAGTCCCTGGGAAGCCTGCCAGCCAGCCAGTCCGTACATTGAGTCTGACATTGAGTCTGACATTCCAACAAAATACAGATTCTTCCATTCACAAAATGTAAATTTTCCCAGCACCTCTTCTTCACATCTGTAATTGGGCAAAATTTCTTTGATACAGACATACCCTGAATGAGAAATTAAACAAAAACATCTTCCAATTTCACAGCATGCCCTCAAAGTCAGTTGTTTAGCTATAAATATTCCACCCACTGGAAAAATACAGGAAATTGCTCACATTGTCCACCTCCTACTATAATCATGCTGTCGTCAGAGAGAAGTAAGATTAGAGATAAACAGTCCTGGACGCAGGCAAAGGAAATTCACTTGCACTTTCAGGGGCAGATCTGTGACAGGCTTACTTGGGATGTGTGCCCCATGGCTTTGGGGCTTTGCTGTCAAAACATTAAGTCCTCTGTTCCTCCAAAACACAGCCTTAAATCCCTAAAGTGGCATTCTTCTGATCTAACATTAACCATCTGCACTCCACAGACCTTAATTATCCAAGGTTATCCTGCAGTGGGGGGAGAGATGGGAATCTCCAGAAGACCCCATGTCCCACCCTAAGATGAGTGCCTAAGATGAAGGCTGAATGGTCCCTCTGGAGCTGCCAGCATCAGACATAGCCTGGATTACCAGTAGGGTGGGACACATTCTAGGAGACCACAGGCAGATGAACCAAAGTCCTGCTCTTCAGGTTCTGTTTTGTTGGACTGAGGTTCCTCTGGAGAACTCACTGGCATTTAGACCTCCTAAGGTACCCACGCTGATGTTTTTAAGCAGAGCTTTCTCAGAGATAGACGCCCTACCTCCAAAACAAGCCGTTCTTCCCCGTTGTGCAGGATGCGGAAGGAGTAAAGATGATCAGGGCTTGGCTCTGGGATGATCTCACAACCTGCCAAGCTCAGGGGCTGCTGAGCCAGTTTGCTTCGGTTCTTGTCCTGGTAGAAATGGAGGTGCCCATCTTTTATCTGACACCACCGGGACTTCCACTGGCTGTTCACCAGCACGTTCAGGTAGCCTGCAAGTAATCACAGCTGACTTAGACACATTTTCCATTTAATTCATATTAATTTGTGTGCCTGGGGATGTCTAAGGGGTAAGTTATGAGATCACCACACAACACAAAGTCACAGGCACCAATAAAGAGCAAAAGCACAAAGACAAGCTGTCCTATCTATACGAAACAGTGTGAAAAGGGTAAAAATCATGAAAATGAGACCCTTGAAATTCAGGATAACTTTGGAGCAGCAAGTTGGCTGCAGCTGGTTGGACAAAGTTGGTCCCAGGTGGTAAATACAAGCTGACCCTCACAACTCTCCCTGCAGGCTCCCACACCCTGGGCAGCACAAATGCCCTGTGTGTGCATGTCTGGTATTACCCACCCTTCCTCTTGGGTCAGTCACCCTGAGAGCCACAGGCACCACAACCTGCATGGATTTGCTGTCAGGACCACCTGGCACAGGCACGTTTGAGGAGGATTATGCCTGGTGCTCATCCTGCCCTGCACACTGAGATCCAGCCCTGAGGCAAATCCCTGCAGAGGGACTCATGCTGCCACTTACTTGAAGTCTCCAGGGATCTCTCTGGGCTGTCCAGGGAGCTGGACTTCTTCCTCCCGAGGTTCATCAGGTTGCTCAGTTTCAGGCCAGTTGTGCCCTTCTTCTTAACTACCAGAAATGAAAAAGACACATGTGTGGCTTTCCCAGCTCCCAGGTTCCTGTCCCAGCTGGGGGTCCTGCCCCCACCTCACATACATCCCTTGCAGAGGGCAAACCTGCAACTCAGGGACAGGCTGGAAAAGTCCAAAGCCCAGGGAGTTCAGGAGGAAGATGGCACAGTAAGATCAGTTAGGGATTTGTGGAAGAACCTAATCTACATTGCTTTACACGCGGGTTGGCTCTGACCAAAGGCCAGTCATGCAGGAGCAGTGGGAGGTGCTTGCACAGCTCTTGCTGGGCAGTTACCAACCTCCCTTCACTTTCCTACACCACAAACAATTAAGAACCATTACCCATTAACATTTTCTGTATTTAAGTCTTTTCCTCTCTAAATTAGGGACACAAGGTGGGAGGGGCAAAAGTTTATGTCCAAAGAACCTCACCAACATTCTCCTACTGAGCACATCAGTCAGTGTGTGAATAAGCTTGTGGAACCAACAGGTAATCCTGGTAAGAATATCAAATTCCCAGGCAATGAATACACACACAGCTTTCATCAGGTCTGTTTGAGGTGGCAGTGGCAGGAGCTACAGAAGGGTCAAGGGCCCATTTTCCCTGTCATTCCCAGGGCGAAGTTTTACCATCTTTTGCCTCAGCTGTCTCCGTGTGGCCGTCGGTGCTGCTCCCACTCTCGGAGGCTGCAGAGTATCTCTCGGACACCTCCACCTGTCAACAAGCACCAGGCACAGGCTCCACAGATGCAGGTGACCCATTCTTCCAGCCAGAACGTGCTGCAATGACCTTTTCCCCCTTCTCCCGCAATATGAGGTCCCACTCTCTCTGTAGCAGATGCTTTCACCCGGACATCCCCAGCCAGCTCACTCACACTGTTCCCCTTGTTCCTGAACATGCCCCACCCCAGCTGGGCTCACCTCTGAGGAGACACAGTGGCACCAATGGTGCCACCCTGTTGCCTCCTACCCTGCAGCCTGGCTGGTGGGGGCATTTGACAGTCCCTGTAGGGGACATGGGCAGAGGAACCAGTCAGGTGCCCAAACAGGTCCATTCTGGGTGTCCACCAGAGACTTAGGAAAGTCTCTTTGTCCTGCCACTGTTTTGGAACAAGCTGCTCCCATGGGAGTTTCACCTAAACCTGGACTAGAGATTGCTCAAGCCCTGGCATCCAAGGGTCTAAGACCCTCCCAAAGCTCTTGGAGAACACAACCATCCCATTGGATGAGACAGCAGCTCCTGCCCTAGACAGTGGGTAGCTAAATGCTGAGTTAGTCTGGGAGGGAAGATATGGCAACAAAATTAAGATGTAAAGGAAAATTACGATAGTTCCAAGAATGCTCCTTTTCAGTTGCACAGGGGTCTGGTTGCACTCATATCAGTCTTTGCTTACCTAAAATTAAGGCACCTACACTACCATCTATTGAAGGAATAGGGCTGGAAAGCCCGAGTGCTAGTTCTGTCTGTAGAGACAGATGTACCTTTGGGTAACTGAGACGCTGCGAGTCTGGGATGTACTGGTTGCCTTCACTGCCTCCTTCACAGAGCAGACCGCTGGTCTCCTGGATTACCTGTGCAGAAGGGGAAGCCAAAGCCTGTGAGAGTGCTGCAGTAACAGGATCAATTAATGTCCCCCAACTAGGACAGGCAAAACCACATCAGCCTGGGAGACCCATGGTTTACTGTCCCTGTGACCCTGGGGACTGTCCTGGTGCTGCATCAGGCATCCAGCAGAAATTGCTGGATCCAAGTCACTGGGAGAGGCTGCCAGCAAAGGCAGCCCTGGCGTCTCACAGCCCCATGGCTGTCCTGGGCTCCAGGAGGCTCCTCCTCCTGCTGCTGTCCCAGGGGAAGGGCTGCATTTACCCCTGTCCTCAGCCAATTCATGCTGGGGACCCACCCCAGACATTTCCCCCCGCAGCCCCACCACAGCAGCTGGGCTGGGAGGTCCCCACGTGGCCTCCAAAACACTGATGGCAGCAGGGAGCTGCAGGAAGAATCTATGCCAGGACATGAAAATGAAGTGGTATATTTGTATAAAGGCTTGCACTGAGGAAGGGAGCCAGAGCAAGGACAGGGCTGAGATAAGATCTGGTCTCTCAGCAAAGCATGGGAGCACCAGTGGGACGAGTCCTGAAGGTGTCACTGACCCTGAGCCACTGCTCTGCTTGATCTTTGCTCTGCAGCCCCAGCACAATGACATCAGCGTTCGTGGGGATGATCTTCAGCTTGTGCTCTTTCTTCCTCACTTGCTTTTCCTTGTGAATGACTGTGCAGCCCAGCAAATTCACGTCGAGCTGGGGGTTGTGGTCTTTGGAGCTCTTGTAGCACTGGGGAAGGAAGACAGGAAGGGGTAAGAGGCAGAGGAGGAACCTTCCTGCTCACTGGCATGAACTCAACCCCACAAGTGACTTGTGCATTAAGTGCACTGAACACAAGAAGGTCCTACAGTTCTAACAAGTCTGTACAGACTACGCACAGGAGATCCCTGTATGTACAGGTACACATACATCTGACTGCATGCATATATGGTCTGAAATACCTTCTAGTGACACAGGATCAAGTATGTGGTTAGCCTCTGCGGTAAGTATCCCTTCTGCTCAACCACCTCAAAAAGTTTCACCAAAAAGTATCCCTAGACATTTTGGGGGATTGGATTTTGGTCACAAATGTGTCCTTGTGCCCACTTCAGTAATCCCATGCCCATGTTCCTTCTAAAAATGGGATAAGATCCCAAAATCTCCAGGACATGGCTTTTGAAGCATTGCTTCTAGAGGTACTTTGTTTTTTGCCAGCTCATTAACATGAGCTGAGGTGCCACTTCCTTCCTCAGCTCATAAAACCACATTGTTTTAGACAGAGAGTAGAGGATCTGCTCACCAGCAACCTGGTGTCCTTGATAACACACAGCTGTTTTGCCCACTGTCCCAGCCACTTCTTCCTCCACAGGAAGGCACAGATGCGGGCATCCTTCATCAGCTCAATGGTGGCCTCTGGGGATGGCCACTGATGGGTTGCTGACTTGCCTTTGCTGCTCTCTTCCTCATCGTAAGATTCGTAGGAACTACTAACAGCTTCACCATCTTCTATAACAAAAGCAAAGCTCTGTCATTAAATCCATTTTTAGAATAATTCTGAGTCAAATGCTTCCCTCAGCCATGCTCACACATGCACAAGCTTCCAGTGCCGGGATGTGTCTTTTGAGGCTCTCCTACAGGAGGATAATTAAAAGGAAAATTACCCTTATATATCCTTTTTTCTTTCTAGCCCAATATGAATCTAATTGCAGTATTTTGTGCCTAATAGCCTCTGTTAGCAAACACTCAAAAGACACTTCCTGGTTGACCACAAATCTGAGAACATTCCCTTAGATATTTCTTGATGTTTGCTGCTTTCCCCCCAAAGATGCTTTTACTACTTTCCATTTCAAGCCAAACACGCACAGTTTTTAAGGCAACAGCAAGCTACAATCAGCCCTTGTCCTCTAAATGCCAGAGTAAAAATGGTATTTGCAAGGCCATGCAGCAAGCAATGATCTATTGTATTTGAGATGTCATTCACTTTCCCTCACTGGTCTAACAGGTCCCTCTCTCTCTACTCAGCATCTAAGGGACAAGCAAGGAGCTTTGAAGTAATACACCGTTGCAGCACCAAAAATTAGTCATAAGTGACAAATGTGAGGAGCAGTAACAACATTTTTTATGTCAATTCTTAAATGGATTGCTATGTTACTAGAATTAGTTGGAATTTTCAATACTCATCTCTAAGGCATTGCAGAATTTTGGAGTTTTCAGCTGATCACTGGTACCAGGCTCATCAAAACCACTGAAAATGTTCTCCCTGACTGCAGTGGGAATTGCAATGCTCTGCTGGCATTTAGAGCTCTAAGTCACAACATAAGCTCAGAGAGCAATATAGTAAGATTGGGGCAACATTTGTGTAGGGTTTGGCATTCTTGTCCTACCAAACAGAATGGAGGAATATTGTTAAGTTTCTCTCACTGGAATTTAATCTAATTTCGATTCTCACCAAATCTTACTATCTACATAAAAACAGCATTATCAGATTGGTGCAAATGAAAAGAAGAAAAGCTGCCAGAAAAGAGAAAGGCATTAGGAGCTTCACTGAAGAATGTTTCAGTTGGGTCTATTTGTTCTTTAAATAAAAGGAACTAAGATGCAGTAACAAAGCTACACTCTTAGCACCCAGTGAAATTTCACTCTACAACCTCCCTCAAGTGATCAAAACTTCACCAATTAAACAAACTTTAAAAAGCAAATAGTCCCTTTCAAAGTCTCTGAATGGAGCACATCTCCATGTCCTCAATGTATTAAACTGTCCATCTTTTATGGGAAAACTTGTATGGGAAACCTCAGTGCATTCTCACTATGCAGACCTTGTCCACAGGCAGAAATTCAGATGGAGTAACAGTGTAGGTATTTCTCAACCCTACAAACACCAAGGAACTGAAACTCTGCACTGCTACAGGACCTTTCCATATACAGCAGCAAGGATGCCTTAGGGAACCTCATTTTCCAAAACTCCCTCTTTTTCCACATGGGCCCTCTGGCCTCTTTTGGAAGTTTCTGGTGTCCCCACCGAAGCAGTAGGTCTCAGGCTGCCACATTACTCCTGAGAAGCCCTGGATGCTGTTCTGTGCATCAACCACAACCCCAAGTGTGGTTCCTCATGAGATGAGCTTTTCCCTGCTTGACGAGCTGCAGCAACTGCTGGCCTGGTGACACTGCTATAGCCCCATGAAGGAAAGGCATTTACCAGGCTGTGCAGCTGGCAAATGGGGACAAGCCTTGCCTGGTGGCTTGTGACAACCCTGAGGTCACAACTAAGGCTCCCTCAGTCCCAAATCGTACAGCTCAGGCATCGGTGGCAGCCACAATCCTGGATGTCTTTATCTAAATCCACCTCTGCTTTCCTGTGGGTCTTCCCAGGAGCTCCCAGGGACCTAAATCCTCAGACCAACTCATATTGCCACTCTGCCTCAGTGGAGCACCTTCAATCATTCACCAAACAGCTACTTGTCAATACAGCCAGCATTACCACCCATCAGCTCCACACCAGTGACAGAACGAGGGGAACAAAAACTAGGGAAGTTCTCTTCACTGTCGTCCTGAGCACAGGGAAAGTCACAAAAAATAATGCTTTGTGCGAAACAGACAGCGAGAGGTAGTTACCCTCCATGCACGTAACAGGCAAATCCAAGGAGAGAGACCTGATAATCTTTGCTAAAACTGAGTTTCTGGGGGGTATTTTTGGGTTGGTTTTTTTTGTTGTTGTTTAGAAAAGGCACTTCAGGTTTGGAAAGCATGCCATACCCATAGTTATTGTGGCATAAATAACGCCCTCAGTAACCTGCAACCCTGGCCTGGGTCCAGCCGCAGCAAGCCTACCAAAAAGACCTGCACAGTCAAAAAGAAAGAGAAAGGGAGACAAAGAGAGAAAGCCACAGATAAGCAAATGCAGAGAACAAGGCCATCAATCCCCTCGGCCAGTGAGGCTGTCCCATTCCTGCATGCCGAGATTTCATAAAGGGACAGCATTTTCAACCCATCCCCTCAAACAGGCAATTCCCTTTCAAACAGAATCATCGACATCGCAATTAAAAGCAGCCAGGGCTGATGAGCTGTTTCAGCCAGAATAATGATTGCTCAGTTGGCAGACACGTCGCCCCTTGCCCGTTTTCACTCCGCTCCCTATCGCACCCTCCAATTATGCAAAGGCTGCTGATAAGGCTTCAGCAGTTTCAGCCCAAGAGGGAAGGGAAGCAGCAGCCTCTGCTGGAGCTGGAAAATGAAAGGCAGAGCATCCCCAATGGAGGGGTGGGAATGCTGCTGATCAAAGATGGACCCCGAGATGCAGCGGACTCACCCCCTTGCTTCATTTTAATTACTTCACCCACGGTTTGTTACAGTGTCTCACAGTCCCCCCTCTGATGGTGCACGAAACCTCTATCTCCTCAGCCCATCTGGAGGCTTGCTTTGATGTCCTTTCTTGGCAGTGCACCCACTTATTTTAGTCATGTTCCTATTTCTGTCTGATTTCACTACACCCATTTGTTTGGGGACACGGGTGTCTTCCAAGGCTCACGCTGTAACACTGTCAGAAAGTATCAGAGAGGGACTTCTCACAAGAGCTTACAGCGACAGGACAAGGGGAAATGGATTCAAGCTGAGAGTGTAGGTTGTGCTTGGATTTCAGGGAAAAATTCTTGACTGCAAACATGATGAGGAACTGGCACAGGTTGTTCAGAGGGGCTGTGGATGCCCCAGCCCTGGATGTGTTCAAGGCAAGGCTGGTTGGAGCTCTGAGCAGCCTGGTCTAGTGCAGGGCATTCCTGTACATGGCAGGGGGGTTGGGATGAGATGATTTTTAAAGTCCCTTCCAACACAGGCCATTCTATGATTCTACGAAAGACCACCAGCAGCTTCTTGGACAGCCACCCCCTCCCCATGCAGCTTGTGGGGAAAGGCACAGAGGGCTTGGGGGTTACTGGGGTCAGGCTTTAGCATCTTTGGCCGGGGCAAAGTCACGCATATCCAGACTGTCCTTTAGCAACAGCTGTCACACCAAGGTCCCAGATAATTTGCTAGCAGTGAGCACCACTGTGTAGGACAGGTACAAATACTACTGACATCTGACAGGGCACAGGGTGGGCAGGGGGAAGGGATGGGGAGCTTGTGCTTGTTGAAACAAAGGGCAGGATAGGGACCTACAGGATGGCCCACATGCTGCAGCCTGATCTCTTGAGGCAAACCAGGGCACCAGCATCACTGCCCAGCTCCCCTCTGCACAGGACACCACACTTCACCTTCTCCTGAGCCCTGCAGCCTCTCCTACCACATACCTGCTGCTCTACATCTCTCCCTGCTCTTCCTTCTGGCTCAGTCCCCAAGGAACCACCTCCAACATGAGGTTGCCGAAGAGCACGGAGATTCTCATGATGCTTCCTTCCTTCCTCCTCACACAAAGCATCCTTTGTAGCACACCAGGAGGTTTGTGTATAGAAGGGATGTGGTGGGGTCTGCAGAGGGGACCACCAGTGGCTGAGCAATCACAGGATGCAAAGGCACCACACACCCCAGTGGTGGGGAATCACTGGAATCCTCTGCCCCATCTCTGCTGCTTTCACAGGCTCCTATCCCCGCTTAAAGCTGTGACAGTGCTCAGTAAAACAGAGCCTGCTGGTGCAACACAGCTGATCACAGCAGCCACAGACAGCCTCCCAGAGCTGCCTCATTTGGACAGTACTCCCATCATTTGTGCTTTTCTCTTTTTGCAGAACTCTGCTCTCTCATTTCCTTGGGCATCTGACTGACCTAGATTTCGGTGGGTAGTGGGTGTATTTGCACCTCAGAGCAGCAGATTACCAAGGAAAAGCAGAGGTGGGAGCTGGGTGTGCACTTACCATTCCTGCCAGCCAAGCCTGTGATCTGAGGGCGAGTCTATGGAGCTGCCTGGATAACACAAGCTGGGTATCCCAGCACATGGATCCATGGCTGTACTCCAGCTAATCCAGCATGTGCCTTTTTATGCCACGGCTCTTAACAATTTATCCACTTTCCCAATGTGCAGCAGGGGGAAAAGAAATCTCCTTTATCTTACATTGCAGGCATGGGGATGAGCCCTCTCCTCAGGCACATGACCCAGAGCCTTTCAGCAAAACACAGGGCAGAGCTGGGGGGGGGCCTCTCCTCTGCACTGAACAGCACCTTTCACCCTGGCCACGATGAGCCTGAACTTCTTCCCACCTGAGCTGGGCACCATCTTCCTGTTCACTGACACAGAGCTTCAAAGCCCAGTAGTTCACACTGGGGCTGGAGAGGACCCAGCTTCTCCCAGATGAAGCTCATATTCAACAGCCAAGGCTTTAGATCCAAATCTGTCACCCTTAACCCTCACTTCTTTGCTTGCCTCGACTCTTGCCACTCAGCTCTGCCCATGCCACACACTCTGCTGCAGCCAAGGCTGATGAGCAGAGATCTGCTTCTGCAGTGAGGTGAGATAATCTATCGAATATGGGCTTAAATGGATTATAAAGCCACGACAAGATCAGCTCTGCTATCAGATCACAGGCAGGCAATCTCTCAGTGAAGTGTGTTCAACAAAAGGATGCAGGAACACATCATAAAAAGTGAGAATGTGGGAGCTCAGCATGCAGCAGCCTCCTCCCAGAGGGGTGGGGAGCCCACAGGGGACAGGCAAGGGTGGCACATGGCTGGGGGTGCTGTCCCAGGCGGTGAGTGGGCGTGTGCAAGGGAACACACACGCTTTCCCCTCACACGAAGCGTGGCTTTCTGCTCAAGTGTGCAGATGGTTAAACTGCCACAAGAGACAGAGCTGAATAAAGAGCCAATTATAAAAATGGTTATCACTCCTAACAGACCAGCAGAGCCATGGATTTTGAGCCCCAAGGGGACAATTAGAGTGCTAGGACACGAATGCAAGCCACCACAGCTTCACCACTCAGTCCTGAATAGAAACTTGTGTTTGACTGCAGTCTATCTGCCAGAAAACCACCAAAACAAAGAGGACCCACAATGGTTTCTAACATTTTACACTGATGCTATATTGACCCATGCATATTACAAACTTCTACAGGAAAGTTAAAAATTGGAGCAATTCAGTAGTCTTTGCTTTCCAGCTAGCATTAGGTCTGTAATATAAAGTGTGATGAGCAGAAGAAAACAAATTTGTCCCAAAAGCTGTATGAAATATCTGTGCTTTCATTTACTGATTCTCATAAATCTCAACTTCTCCATCTCCCCCATGAACCCCCTCCCAAGGGTTAGCTGAGATATACCATTTACAGAGATGTCATAGGGCTCAGCCTCTTCATAATATCCCTCTGGGGATTCAATCTTGGGGACTGGTGGTTGTTTTGTTTCCAGAATCTGCAGAATAAACACATAAGAGAAACATGATTTAAGATAAAAACAGATCCATCAAAACAACGGGACATCCTTTCCCCCTTTTTCTTAGCATTCAAGCACATCGCAGTGGATGAAATCTTTTAGATGTGGTACAGTTAGCTCAAATATAAATTGAAATTACTGTATAATTGCATCATAAATGTTACTTTCTTTCATGTTGCTGAAAGCCTTGGGAAGATCAACTCAATAGCAGCAATTGCAAGCCATCAGCTTTACCCTGAACTGAGATTTCTGCCTACTGCACTGACCCCCCCCTGAACTGCCCATGGTAACTGGGGATGGTTCTCTGTGCTATGGATTATCTTAGCAGGGAACCGGAAGGGAGGACAATTGGTGCAACCCTGGCTTTACACTGAAAACATAACCTGAGCAGTGTCTGGTTGTGTCTCCAAGTCTCTGACTGACAGAAACTAACAAATAAAAATCTCTGCTTTAGTAACTATATTGGGAATATTTAATTGTGCTCTTAACAAAGAATGAAGGAAATGGATAAACAACACCAATGGAAAATAAGCCTTTGAAAAGAGTCCAAGTGCTGGAAAATCCCTGTGTTGCCTGCCAAACCCCTCCCTAAACACAAGCAAGGGCTGGCAAGAAAAACATGCCTTGATTCTTTAGAAATATCAATACATGAGGGGGAAAAAAAAGTGAAGAAATGAACTTTTTATTTTTCAGGTGATTCACAGAGTTGTTGGACATGATACAGCAGAGCAGCAGCACAAACAGATCAGTAGGATGAGCACAGAGCTTATGTTCTTCCCAGATACCTGGCACCCCATCTCCCACCCTGACCTGACAGTAGCATTTCCCAGCTCCCCAGTGAGGTGTCCCTGCTCCTTTGGAGGTCAAACCACCCCCAGCTATCTGACGCCAGGATGCTCTGTCTTGCCATGCTTCAGCTGACCTGACTGAGGCTGTGCAAACCCTGCCAGGATGCCCAGGGTTATAGCCCCACTCCCCCCAGGAGGAGGGGCACAAAAGCAGGTCTCTTTGCAGAGACAGCAGTGTTGAAGGTCACAAACTGTGCACTGTGCCAGCCCACGATTGCCCCCTGGGTAAGAGGGGCCAGTTGTGCACCAGCATTGCAGAGCAGTGCTCTCTAAGGCAAGCCCAGCCCGCTGCAGGTCATGCCCACATCATCAAATGCAGGTGCAAAGCTGCCCATCCTGCCCCGGATGTTTCCACCAGCAGCTACTGGAAGCTTTGAAGGAAGAGATTTTCTGGCCAACAGCTGCCCACAAAGGGAAGCTGTTGGGCCTGTGGGAGCGAGGAGCCCTGACCACACCAAAGTCACATCTGCTCCCACCTGGGCCAGCTGCCTGTGGCTCTGCCAACCTCCCAAACTTCTCCAGTGTTAAAACTCCTTACGTGGATCTGCCAGATGCTGTGAGCAGACTGAACTTTCTTTCCAGAGATACGTAGAATACTGCTGGAAAACACTTGCCCTCCAAACACTTAAAAGGTTTAGGAACTTCTTGTCCTAATGTGTTGCATTAAAGAAACAAAATCAAACCCAGTCACTCCAGGGCTTTACTTAATCCCTTCCCTGGCTAGGAAATGTGTCTGTAATTGCCATCTGTGGTGGCCTCCTGCGTGTAGCCAGCTCACTTGGTGCTGTGACCATAAAGAAATTGCCTACACAAAGAAATGCTGTGGGTTTTTTTAACACCATCCCACAACTGTCAGGGAAGGGGCTGCTCTGTTTTGTTTCCTACAGACAGTGAAAGCCTACAGGGTGCACCTTGGCTGACCAGAAGGTATTTGTTTTGTCTCCTCTTTCCTAGGGGTGTGGAGTGGTTTACTCTCTAGCTTAAGTCAAAGGCTATATATTTTGTTATTTAACCACGCTGGCCCTTGCAGAACATTTGCCTGTTGCTTTATGGCACAATGAGTATGTAAATATGACCACCTTGTGCATTTGCATCCATCCCACAGGACCTTCCCTGTGGGTGGCTGCGGGAAGAGACAGAGCTGCCAGGGCTGCAGCACAGGAGAGGTCACCAAGGCAGAACTCATTGTTTAAAGGTTGTTTTGGGACAAATCCAAAGGAATCAGTGGGATCCAAGTGGGCCACCCCTGTTGGGTTGCCCAGTGACTGCTGGTGCCTGTGGGTGCCAGGGACACTCTGCTGTGCAGAGCTTTATCACCGTATTTCTTCCGTGCCTCAAAAGGCAAGTGTAGAGCAACACCACAGGATGCCTGTCACTAAACCACAGAAAAATCTGCAGAGCAAAACCAGATTAATCTGAATTCCTCTCTTAACCTCTCAGTTTCTGTGCAAGGAGCTGTGTTCCACTCTCCACTGCCCAGGTGGCTGTGGCTCCTGCCTGCACTGGGAGCTGCAAATGCAGACAGGGAAGATCCATTCCCCCCAACAGCAATTCCCACTCACTAAAGCTCTCTTCAGCCCCATTCCCTGAAGGACACGGAGATATCTTTGTTGCTAAAGCTCACTGACACTCAGATGTTCACAGTGAGGAGGTACTTGACTGCTGCATCCAAAAGAGGCTAACTCCTGGGGTAAGCAGCTGGGAGAAGGTAATTCCCAGCACAAGTCTGAGAGAAGACAGGTGCCCTTCTCAGCTAATCTAAGACTATGTTTTCCTAATTCCCTCATTTAATTTCCTGATTGCCCAGTCAGAAAGCTGGGCTGCACCATGCTTAAGAGAAATGCCTTGGGGACACCTGGCTGCTGCTTCCCCAGTGGTGCCTTCATTCCACCTCCTGCCCACTGTGAAATACAGAGCTAAACAGAGATTTCTGCTCTGGCCACTGCTCCCAGGCACTCCAGCTCCAGCCATCTGCGTGGGCAGAGCCCTCTGGGGCTGGAGCAGCTCCCAGCAGGCAATCATGCTGCATCCAAGGGTTTGTCAGCTGCATCCCATCCTACCCCTTGTTTTCCCAGCTCCTCCAGCTAATTTCAGCTAGCCACACAGATCCCTGGGCAAAAGTCCTGGGGCCTCACCCTGCATCCTCCCTCCTGAGAAAAGAACAGATCCTCCTTCGTGGTTCATGATGCACCACCCCATCCTCCTCCATGCCTCCTCCTCCTGCTCCCCATGCATGCTCCCTGCCCTCCTTTCCTTTCACATCCTGAAATCCCAGCTAACAGCAATTCCCACATTGCACTAACCACTGAACAGCAACATTCAGGGTCTTGAGGATGACCTGTGTCTAGGACAGCTGGGCTGGCTCCTGGCACAGAGACAACATCCCACTGAGAGCTGATGGTGTTTAACTGGCTTAGGGCTGCCCTACAGAAAAACCTACAGAGCCAGCAACTCCTCCTCATAGACCTGTGGGCTGCACAACCAGGACAACACCAGCACCCAGTGCACAGACAACACCAGGTGCTCCAGCTGTGAGCAAACCTCTGGCAATGGCCAACCTGAGAAAGGCTGTGGCAGCAAGGGAGGTCCTGGTACTGCCCAGGGACCTTCCCACCCTTCCCACCACCCTGCAGCTGAGAGATTCCTGGCTTATCTAAGATCATGTCAGCAGCCCAGGCACAGCTGATTTACAACCCAGGAGAGATTTCCAGAGCAACAGCTGAGAGTCATCACCACCTCTGTTTCTTTGAAAACCTCTCTTCTCCTCCCTTGAGCCTGGCGTGCCATGCAATGGGTGTGGGTCTCCCTGGCAGGGAGCACAGCCCAATTTGCACACTCACAGGGAGCTCCCACAGCTGCCTGCTCCACTTGTGCACAAGCTTTGGGAACCACAGGCGTTCCTGGGTTCAGCCACCCCAGGCCACCATCCAGCTTCACCAACCACATACTGGCCCACAGTCTTTGTAAACATGAAACATGCAGCTGGAAATGCCTAATCCAATGTTTTGTTATTATTTTTAAAATAAAGCTCACCGGGACTCTTGGCCTCACTAACAGACACAGGCAGAGGTGTTTCCACCCAACCATGCTGCACAGGACCTGACAACAGTGGAGCCTCAAGGGGTTCAGAGCCCCAGGCTGAGGCAGTGAAAAGCAAAGGCTGTGAAAAACTTACCTTTGGAGGGGGGAGGTCTGGCAGGCTCTTCTGAGGAGGTGACAAATGCAGTCCTGAGTCTCCATTAGTCAGGGAGTTACTCTGATCCAGCACTGCAAAGCAGAAACAATTACACAGACGACATGTGGCATCTCCCAGCAGAGCACTTGCTACCCTGGGCTGTGCTGGAGCAGCAGGATGCTATTTCAGTGGGGAGCAGAGTGACAATTACAGGCAGGGCTATAGGGCCACCATGTCATTTCAGGCCATAGCCAGGAACATGGCATCAGGAGACCCAGAAAGAGCTGACCTCTGGTTTTAGGGCATGTTTTTCCTTCGGGAGGGAAAACTCTGAAGGCCAGACCCACTGCTGAGACTTTAAAGGGTCTTGAGAAGCAGCATGGGCAGACACACAGTGTCTGGAAACCCATGGCAGTTTAGTCCTTGCTAGCTCTGATCCCTGCGAACAGACAGGTTGGTGACTGCTCCTCTGCTACCTTTCCCACAAAAGTGGGGCTAGCACCACCCTGCTCCCAGGGCAAACTGCAAAGGTGGCTGCTCAGCTAAGTTCACAGTGGCTTATCAAGGCCAGCCCTGATCAGCAGTGTGATCACTGCTCAAGGGAGGGCTGCTCTTGAAGAAGCCCAGGCCAAACGTGTACGGGCATGTAGCAGCAGAACTGCTCCAGGTGGTCCATGTCTGCCTCTGGAAAGTCAGATTTTCCAAGCAGCTAAATGCAGAGTGATTTAGTATCTGGAGGGTACATTGAAGGCTCAGAAAACTAGTGTTCAGTCCTCCTTCTCCGACCACAGAACTCCTGGGTGGCCTCAGTGAGTGCCCAAATCCCATGACCTCTGAGATAGTGCAATGATGGATATACCCCTTCCTTCTCCAGCTCCACACGCCAGCATCACAGACAAATCACAGACTGTTTCCTCACTGGGGTGGGAGGGAAGGAATATTTTTCCCTAGACAAGCATTAACATGTTGCAGGTGTCTTCTGATAAAGATGCCTCTCTAAAATCTGCAGTTTGAAGAGGATTTAGAAGAAGGAAGGAAAAAGAAAAACCATACAAAGTCTTACTGAAACTCACATCTGTACTAACTGTTACTTATCTGTGCTCTCTGTTCCTTGTAAAAGTGAATGTCACCTGGCATTGGGCAAAGAGGATCACAGTGGCCACACCAGGAGCCCTTCACAACAGTCCCACCTCCCAGGCTCCTGGCCCTTTGTGCTGACTTCCAGAAGGAGATGGCATTTGGCTCACTGAAGAGCCCTGTGGACTTGCAGGGCAGAGACTTGCTGCATCTCTCAGGTAAATGAGGTCCAGTAAATGATGGTGCCTTCATCACCCTGTGCAGGGGATTCAGTTACTGGGCCACAGGAAGGCATCTCAAAAGCAGTGTCTGTTCTGCTTAAATCCTTACTACTGGAATTGCAAGTAGATACGAGGAGCAGGGAAATACATTTTTGTGCAGAAATTGCATATTTTAAAGTTTGGAGGGGAGACTTTTGGAGCTGATGGACTTTGGAAAACATTTCACCCTGTGCTGCTGGAGCTTGCTGGAGCACAGCTGTTGTGAGGAAGAAGCTCTGCAGAGCACAAGAGGTCCTGTCAGCTCAGGCACAGAAGTGTGGTCCCCAATCCCATTCCAGGCATGGAATTGCAGTAGATAAAAGGAACAGAGGGAGTTGCATCATCACTGGAAGATCAGTATCACACCAGTGGGCACTTGGGCCCCCTCCAGCTATACCTGAACCTGCAGGCACCTCTCCATCCAGTTCAGAGGCAGGATCAGGGCTCTACACCCAGCTGCAGCTGTGGCTAAGACCCCACACACATGTCTCACTGACTTCAGTATTTCCAAATAACTCAGAAGTTTTACTTGGAATAGGGAAGTTGTTGAAAACAGAAAGAGAAGTGCCAGGTCTTGCAGGGAGTGACTGAGTGGGCAGGGTCATGGCTTTGATAGGGAAAAGTCTGAAATAAAATAACCACCTCTAAAAATAAATTGTCTGAAGTTTTCCCTGTGTTTGAGCATGGTGGATCAGTGCTTTGCTTTATCCACCCAAATGAGAACTTATATAAAGAGATGCTTCTGTTGCTGCTCAGCTGCTGGGAGGCTGTGTGATCCTATTATAGAGCTTTACAGCATCACCCAGAGGGCTCTGTCTGGAGGTCACACTGGGGCTGCACGTGTAATCTGGGAGGACATCCTGTCTTCAGAGGCATTTGAAGTTAGCCCAAGTTTGGCTGCAGGTAGTTTAAAGAACAAACAAAAAAAATAAACAAAAAACCCCACCACAAAGAAATAAAACCAAACCAAACAACTGTGGAAGTGGAACAATCCCAACTTTTGCAGGACTAGCACATCAGCGGCAGGCTGCACTGATGAGCCCTTGTCTCTTCCCTCTGCATTGGAAACTCTGGGGTAGGATCAGCCCCTGACTAGGTGTGCATTTAAAAAATGTGTGTCACTAATACTCTCAGTCCATGCAATTATCAGCAACCTCTTTCACAGTGAACTTCAAAGAGGAAGAACATTTTTAGACAATTATGTTCTTTGCCATGTTACAAATTCAAAACCTGGGAAAATTAAATTTGAAATGAGTATTTCACCTAGGTCTGATTTCTTTTACTCTGCAGAAGTCTCACATCCCTGGGAGATGAAGGTGCTCTGCCCCTGCAGGTGGTGAGGGCCGAGCCCTGCAAACGCACCTCGCAAGGCTGTGACAACACAGACCCTCTGGGACAGAGCAGAGCAACACAGCAAACAAGAAATACACTTTCAAGGTCTCAAAGATGCAAAAAGTGACTTGCTTTGTGGCCAAAGAAAGCATGAAGGCTTCCTTGAATATTTCAGGCACTGGAGCTTCAAGCCTTAGAAGGCAACATTTTTATCCCAAAATAAAGACCTCCAAAGTGCTACTTCCAGGAATAACCTCACAGTGTTGGCAAGGACCACTATTTCCAAGGGAATGTTATGAAAATGGCCCTTCCACAACCAGCAGCTGCTCCAGCCCTCAGAGCTGCCAGAGCAAGGCTCTAACCTTCTGTGCCTTCATCATCCCATGAGACACGATGAAACCATTAATCTTCAGCTCCCTACCTTTGTCTTGTTTCTCTTGGTCACACTGCTGTTTATGGACTGTCACTTTGTTCATATAAATATACTCCTCATCACCACCTGCAAACAAAAGGAAAAGTGAACTCTTTACCCACACGCTGCTTTCCCACTGCTAAATTTTTCCACAAAGGCAGATGTAAGAAATGTATCTGCTGAGCACATTTGGAGAGAGCACGTTGGTTGAGGCAATGTGCAGGAAAAAACCCCAAGCAATAATAAAAAGCATAAAAATTAAGTGCTTTATGGTCAGGAAATTCCGTAAGTTAAAATTTCTACTTAAACATTAACTTGGCCAAATAGTACATCCTGTGTATCTTACAAAGTGGATTAAATAAACTTAAGGTTTAATAAGGAAAACAGAAAGGATCTGGAATCTTGGGAACCCTTTGCTTGTAAAGCTGGACACATAACTATAGTAATTTTACATAAACAATTAGAGGCCACTGCAAAAATAAACTCAGTTTCATTTTCTCCTAATTTTCATGTCTCCTATTCCCACAAGCCACCAGGAGAATGTTGCTTCAAGAACCCATAGCAATTCCCATGACAGCCCACCACCCCATCCTTGGTCTTCCTCATCTGTACCACTGGACTTGGTGTAGACTTTCAGGAGGTCAGAGAGGAAGCTCTTCTTCACCACAGCAGTACTGCTCAAGTTCTCCTTGTCCAGTATCCTCAGAAAATCTTCAAGTTCTGTGAGCAGCTGCTCAAGAGCTACAAGAGAAACAGAGACAACTTTTGGCAAAGCAGCTGGGTGGTGTGTCAAAAGAGGACATATGTTAATTCCATGATTTCCAAAATCCTTTGCTTTTTCTTCCCAGGAATAGTTAATATTTAATTTTCCAGCTTGAACTCTGCCTCTAGCTTTGGAAAGAAAGTGAGTCTCAAACCAAAAAATCTCCAACTTCGCTTAGTCTGTTCACACATCAGTGAAATCCCATGTAAATACCTATTCTTCTTCCAATAGGACTTCTTGCTCAAGCAAAGACAACCAGAAGAGATTTTGAGCATTAGGGCTGAGATTACAAGAAAGCAGCTTGCAAGGTCTTTAAACATGAACCTTGAGTCCCGGCAAATATCATTCAAACCTCATTTGGCTTGGGACCTACCAAAAATCCTACTTTTTGCTTCCTCTTTCTAAGCCTCCTCCTTATCTTGGAGAGATGGGGCCCTGGCAATCTGGTGTAGCAGGAGGTGTCCTTGCCCATGGTAAGGAAGTTGGAACTAGATGGTCTCTAAGGTCCCCTCCAGCATAAACCACTCAACAATTTTATGTTTCATTCTACCATTATTTCTCTGTCTGCATTAATTTGAAATTGTTTATGTGTGTATTCCAAAAAGAAAAGAAAAAGAATCTCCACCTCCACACATACATAAATCACAATCCAGTAACTTCTCAAGCCACCTTGCTTGGGCAGTGACCACAGACCCACTGTTTCCCGTGAAGCTGAAGACACAAGACTCAGCAGCATCTCTCAGCACCTCAGGAAGCCCTGCTGTAGCCAAGACATCCCTGCACACCCAAAGCAAGCAGCTGGGACATGGCACTGCCCAGCTGAGCCAGGCTAATGGGTTTGTTTTCCTCCTGAGGAGGTGCTGCACAGCCCTGCCACCAACAAATCACTGCTCTGACAGGGCTCACGTTGAAGCAACAGACTCTTAATTGCTTGCTTTTGTTCACACCAGAGTTTATCATGGGCTAATTACCAGCAGGGGCAGGAGGAGGAAATAACAGAGTATTATGTGGAGAGAGGAAACGCCACACAAGAATGACAGTGTGTGGGAAAAACATGCCAAACCCAGCTGGGACTGCTCCTCCCCTTTGGAGGCTCCCCTGCTGCCCCTCTCCATCGCTCCTGGTGCTGAGGATCTGCAAAGATGGGCAGAGAAGCTTGGCTTTGCCACCACCACCCTGCAAGCCAGGCAGTGACTCCTGAGCACTTAACCAGGGAACTTCGGGATAACTTGAGTGGGGCAACGCTCCCTTCCCTTTACTGACAGCATTTACACTGGTGATCCCATGGAACCCCTGTGACAGCATTCCCACACTGGTGATCCCACTGAACCCCTGTGACAGCATTCCCACACTGGTGATCCCACGGAACCCCTGTGACAGCATTCCCACACTGGTGATCCCACGGAACCCCTGTGACAGCATTTACACTGGTGATCCCACGGAACCCCTGTGACAGCATTCCCACACTGGTGATCCCATGGAACCCCTGTGACAGCATTCCCACACTGGTGATCCCATGGAACCCCTGTGACAGCATTCCCACACTGGTGATCCCATGGAACCCCTGTGACAGCATTCCCACACTGGTGATCCCACGGAACCCCTGTGACAGCATTCCCACACTGGTGATCCCACGGAACCCCTGTGACAGCATTTACACTGGTGATCCCACGGAACCCCTGTGACAGCATTTACACTGGTGATCCCACGGAACCCCTGTGACAGCATTCCCACACTGGTGATCCCACGGAACCCCTGTGACAGCATTCCCACACTGGTGATCCCACTGAACCCCTGTGACAGCATTTACACTGGTGATCCCACGGAACCCTTGTGACAGCATTCCCACACTGGTGATCCCACGGAACCCCTGTGACAGCATTCCCACACTGGTGATCCCATGGAACCCCTGTGACAGCATTCCCACACTGGTGATCCCACTGAACCCCTGTGACAGCATTCCCACACTGGCGATCCCATGGAACCCCTGTGAGTCGCAGTTCACGCCTATGAACTAGGAAAGTGTTAACACTTTGGATTCATAATACAAAGCATCTGAGCAGTTCTAGTTAAAGAGCTACCCCATTTAAGGTCACAAAGAACACTTTTTTAAAGGCAGGAGAAAGCCATCACCTTCCTACTCACCTATCTTTAGCCACCAGGCAACCTTCCTGGGGTAAATACATGTTAGAAGATTGATAAATAAATTACACTGTAAAGGTTTATGTTGCTAGCCATTCATTGAAAAAACTTGCTACTGCTCTCAAACTGAATCTTCACCAGACTAACTGTAAAACAACCTAATGACTCCAGATCAATCAATAACAGCTCCAGAGGAACCAACCGACTTGCAGTTATTCACACTTCATTCTATACCCTCTACACCAAATTAATTCTCTTCTGGTCTGATTTAGGACCAGCAGGGAATGGAAAACACCTGCATCATGCTGTGTTAACTCAAAGGTCTTTGCTAGCTTCTATTTTGCCCAGAGAAAACAAGAATTACCTCCAGAAACAGAAGCTTTTTTTTTTTTTTTCCCTAAGCTGCAAGGAAACAGGTAGCATTTGCTGATAACCCTACTGGATGCCAATAAGCAACAAATGGTGTCAAGCCTGTTCACAACTGGCTTCTCTAAAGCTTCAGGGACCCTGTTTCTTCCAAGTTCAAGGGAATCCCCCATGGTAAATCACAGCCTTGCTATACTCATCTGCTTCAGTGGTCCACTTCAGAAAATTCAAATTGAGGTCAGGTCCTGCTGGCCAGGCCAGCTGCATAGGACAGGGATTTGTCAGGGATGATACCAGAAAAAACAGCACCAAGGACACCTAACCTTAATCTGAAGCTTCAGAAGCAGCTGCCCACGTGGATGTCACAACAGCGGGTTTGCAGGGAAGGGGGTACAATTCCCATTCCCTCCTCCACCCCCAGACTGCAGAAAATGACTTTATTCTTCTCCCAGGCATCCACAGCTAGCACACACACAGGGCTGAGCCCTTATGAATAGCAGAGCCCATACAGTAGGTTACATTTTCCAACCCACCAAAGCTGAACTCAGGCTTCCAGTGACTCAAAGCAGCTCATTTAGGATGTGATCCTGGGGCCACAGAGGTCAGTGGAAAGATTCTGTCAGACCTCAATGGATTCAGGCTTCAGGGACTCAAGAGAGGTTAATTTTGTTCTTCTTCTGCAAGAAGCAGTATATAAACCATCTGCACCTATGCAAGTATCTCTCTGACCTCAGCTAACATTCCCAATCCAAACCTGATACCTGCAAAAAAACAACTCCACTGACCATTCATTCTCTCCTAGCAGAGGGAGAACAAGCCAATATTTATCAGAGACTGATGAGTGTGAGAAGTAAAAATGCAAAGAGGGTCTGTAAGATCCTCTGTGCAAGCCACAATCACAGCAGGTCCCAGCAGTAAAAACAATTGAGAGCCCTTGTACATTAAACCATCTCAGGATTCCGAGTGCTGGAAGTCACTGCTTAATCTCAGCTAAAGAGCTATCATGCTGTGCTGGTGATGTATGGAACATGCTCGTGGTAAAACCAGGTTGGTGGCTTTGCAAAGCAGCCTGAAACAAATGGTTCTCCCTCCAAGCTGCATGGTTGTGCTTTCCTTATGTTAGCAGTTTAGAAATGAAAGCACATAAAGAGGTGGTTCCTGCTCTTCAGGGCAAGAGTAACAGATCCAAGGAACATATTTGCAAAATGGTATGGCTGTGAGCAGCAGGATGAGAGATCAGAAGTAGACAGAAGCCTAAGGCAGAGAAATTCTCAGATGCTTTTCTGAAACTTTTTCCCATTGCTATATTGCTCTTCTCAACTCTTACAGCACTTCTTTGTGACTTAAAGTAATATTTCTGCCACCTCAAAGAGCTTCATAGATCTTACAAAAAGTCAGCCCCCTTCACAGAAAACAGGGATTACCTCTAAGGTTTAGATTGTCAGAAAAATGATGAGACTTGGCCAAGGTCACTGTGAATACCTGCACTGAATCTGGTGCCCCTCAAGCACCACGATATGACCTACTTCAGTTCCCTACAAAGCATGGCCACAGACCTGGGGCACTATTAGAAATCACAGCACAGCTCATGTCATGTTCTTCTCCATGGCAACAGACACCAATAACTGGATAAAACCTGTAGGAATTTCTCAACACATGATGGAGAGAGGCATAGGAGCATCAGAGTCAATGGGAAACTCGAGCGATTTGCATCTGCAGTGAGTGGATGATCATCACTGAAAGGACGGTACTTTGAAATATATAGAAATTTCACATCTTTACTGATGTAATTCAGGGTGGGGGCTACAGGCAGAATTACCAGTTCCTTCTTGCATGCACTTAACTGGATGATGAGATATGTTCTCCCTTCTTTTACTCCAAGACAATGCAACCCATTTTACAGGAACTCCTGCCCCACCACAGGCTCTCTCAATTTGAAGGCTGCAACTCTGGTCGCAGAAATAACCAAAGAGATGCTTTAAACACAACTGATCTCTTCAACAGCAATTCAGTGGCAACAGGACAGCACTGAAAAGGGCTTCTTTTGGCAGGAGTCTGTGCCTTTCTTTGCAGACTGAAAGTCTCTTGCATTGCAGCACTGTCTATCCTAGCTCATGAGAAGCTAGAGCCAAAAATGAAACAGCTTGCAAAGCCCTCATTGAGGAAGCACATTCCTGGCAAAAGAGCTGCCAATTTTGCCTGACACCAAGGTCACTGAAAGGTAAATGACCATTAAACTAGATTATAAAAGCCATTCCTACCAATAACCACTGAACTCTGTCATTGTGCTACAATAACAACCCACATCTACATCTAATTACTTCATGTCTTGGCCTTATGAGGAAATGGGAAGACAGGCTCTGAATGAACTTTCATTCAAGTGTTTCAGTAACCACTGGGCAGGATTGTATTAGACCTTTTAATCTAAATTCAATTACTTATTTTATCAAGGTAGAGGGGCCCCAGCCACCGGACAAAGAACTGTAATGGGATATATACTAAAAGACAAACTCTTTCCTCTGCTGAGATGAGAGGTGAAAGATAAGGAGTATCATTTGCTAACAGGAAACTAAGGCATTGGGAGATTAAGTGATTTGTCCAAGGATATGGGCATATTCTTCAGCAGATCAGGAATATAAACTAGCTTTCCCACATCTCAGCCTGGGGATTGTGTTTCCAACCCCCCCCCCCCCATCCATGGATCCCAAAGTGCTGAGATATATTCCATCCTTCTGCCCAAAGCAGAGTCTGGGTTTAGTACTTTTGGCTTCACCTTTTCCTCCTAGAAGGAGCTGGGCTAAGCTGCAAACAAACAACTCCATTCAGGCACCAAGTAAATACCTGCAGTCTGTGTCATGCCAAGCTTCCTGCTTCAAAAATCTTGGAAACTCCAGAGACAGTAGAACTGGTAGTAGCATTGTGAACCATGAAAAAGCCAGCCCCCAGGAGCAGAGGGGTTCCTGAGGAGGAGGAACATGATGTACCTTGAGGTACCTGCCCACAGCCAGCCTCCCCAGACTGCCTCCATCATGCACTACGTCCCATGGCAACCTTTCAGCTCCCGTTTCCCACTGACCAGCCCTGGCTGGCAGCACTGGGATTCCCCAGGGGCTGCTTTGGCAGACAGCAGTTCCTTTCTAGCCCTGCTTTCTTTTTTTCTTTGCTGCATAAAATGAATAGGGCAGCTGAGGAGTGTGCAGAGAGGACAGGCAGGCACAGAGGCAGCATTCAGGTTGCTGAATAGCAAGTGCTGTCAGAAGAGCAGAAGGGCCCAGCCCAGGCCTCCTTGGCTAATTTGGAGTCTTACAGTAACAGTTGGGCTTTGCAGGAGGAAAAAGTCACCCACGGTTACAGCTGGAGAAGGCCATTCTCCCCAGCTGTGAGGAAAGGCAGATGTGTGGATGGTGACAGCTGTAACAGCTGGATGACCCCTACACTAGGCCACCTTCCAAAACAGCAAAGCAGATCCTTCCTCAGACAAACCAACCCTCCTCACCCTGCCGGCTGCAGGGTCGTGTAGGGGAGCAGTGAAGAAAAGGGAACAGCACTGCTTTGGCTCCTCTGCAGTGGATGCAGCTCCTCTGCCCTGCTCCAGATGCTGCTGGCTTTGGCAATGCAATGCAGGGAAGGACAGGTGGCAGATCCATCCAAATACACTGAGAAGCAGCAACATCCCTGCTGAATCCCAGAAAGCTGCTCCTCTAGAAAGCATCCCCTTCCCACTGAAACCCCATCAGCATTCACCCAGGGTGATGAGCAGAATAAACCAGGTGTGTACAGACTAAGGCACTCAGACTGAGAGAGACCAGGTTTACCACCTTGGTTTTGACCATCAGAAACAATTATTTACTTCTCACACTTGTGCCTGTAATGACTGGCTAGCCTTCCATCTTCTTGCTTTTCATGGGAAGAGAATAAAAAGCCCAGCTCACTATTGTCCAGTTGAAAAGGGTTTTTTTACCCATAGAAAAATAATTATGATTATATAAATAATTGTAAAAAAAAAGAAATCTCCCCACAGCAAAATGAGAAGTGCTGTGTTTTTCAAAGGAAAATCCACAAAAACCTCCTCTAAGCTTCTGGCAAAAAATGAACTTTCTTATTGGAGAATCGCTGCCAGATTAAACAAAACAAAAGGCAAAATTCATAATCCTGAGACAACCTAAAATCCCTCAAAATAAGAAAACTGTAAAACTGGAGAACTCCTATCAGAATATTCCTAATAAGCCAGACACTTGTCAGACAGTTATGACCATCATCACAAAGCCGTCTGATTTTTAGACACAATGAGTGCTCACAGGGAAGAAATGAAGAAAAAAACCCACCCAGACTGTTCTATTAATGTACCTAAAATCCAGCACCGCTTGGATTCACACTCTCCTTGGGAGCACTAGGCTGGTCTTTGTTGCAAAGTATGATTCATGGAAGGACAGAGGCAAACAATGTGTTTGGCTGGCTGTGGGCTGTGAACTGCACAGATGAACCCAAGCAGCTCTGCGTGGGCTGCTCTGGAAGTTCGAACAAGACTCGTATTGAGAAGTGGCAGCTCTAACCCAGGAACTCTGAACTTTAACAAAACGGCAGCAGAAAATGCACACAAAGCTTTTTTCAGTTAGCTGAGCAAACAACAGACTCCTCTTCCCTCCACTGGAAGGTGGGAAACAGCATCCAAGAAAAATTAAGAAAAAAAAAAGGAAGAGAGAAGAGAAGCAAAACATGAAAATTACAGTGTCACACTGAGATTTTACTGAGCACTCTTGCATTTTAGTGCCATATTGCTCTATTATATCATAGAAGAGCTTGGGCTGGAAGTAACCTTAAAGATCATCTGGTATGCAATGGAGGGTGTATGTCTGACACTTCACAGGCAACACAGTGATGTGTTTCTTTGCAAAGGGTCTCAGCCTTTCCATGACAGAGCAACTGGTGAGTCACTGGAGGTCCCCCACTGCCAAACAAATTTGTTGGATGACATCCAAGAGATGCTGGCACCTCTTCCTTTGGAGCAGGCCATATTAGCAGACTGCCCATCAAACAAACCCACGAGATGCCCAAAGCTGTACTGGGCTACAAACTGCAGGCCTGTGCTCAGGTGCTCAGTAATGCTCGTAGCTTCAGCAGATGGGAACATACCACAAAGTGCCATGGAAAACCATGCTGGGACCTGGGGTGGATCAGACAAGTGCCACATCCTCACATCCTCACTGTGCAGAGCATCCAGGTCGCATTCAAGTTGTGCAACACAGTAACTCTTGCTGGGACAGAACCCAGCTAGGAAAACAGAAAGAAAGCAACTAAAGAAACATCAGCGCAGTAGTCAAGAGAGTAAGTAACAATCCATCCAAATTAAGATGTCAACTAAAAAAAGTTGGACCAAGTCAGGTAGAGCAGGACATTAAAAACAACACTGTTTTTAAGGTAAATATCCTCAAGAGCGAGGCCTGGTGGGCTCCTTTCCCAGTGGGGAGAAAAACAATCCCAACAACTTTTACAAAGCAGAAATCACGTTTGCTGCCAAGCCCCAGAGCTGAATCCTAGAGTGGCATGACAGAGACACACACCATTTCCACTGAAGCTGCTTCCACTGATTCCCTTCTGTCCCCACAAGCTTGCCTGCTGCTTTTCTCCCTTACTCCTTCAGCTTCCAGCTAAGATTGGTGGTTGGCTAGTCTGGTTTTTCTCTGCCGTGTGAAGGGTTGCCCTCTTCTCTGTCACTCAATGGGGCTGACTTCACTGGAGGGGCTGGTGACCATCTGACCTGCAACTCAAAGCACATCTGCTGTTTGCTGGCTAATGCCACGCACAGCTGTGCCCAGGAAGGGGCTACCAAGAAGTGGCTTGGATCAAATGCAACAGCTGCCTTCAAGAAAAAGAAACACACAAAACACTCAACCAAATGCCACAAACACACAGGGCTCTACTGCTGGAACCTTGTCCAAGAAGGCATCCCACAGCTGCCTGCTCAGCACAGCCTTGCTCTCCTCTGCCTTAATGCAGCTCCATGAAGGGAGCAATGTGCTCCCTGGACCTCACCTCAGGTCTTTGCCAAGGCTCCTGGAGCACAGTTTTAGTCAAAATGCTGTGGCAGACCTTGCCTCATCCCTGCTCATCACTCTGCAGAGGAAAGCACGTTTCCATCCCTGTCCACATTACAAAGCAGCAGCAGAAGAGAGGCACACAACAGTCCCTAATGCCTGCTGAGCCCACAGCCACGGGACCTCTTTCCCGTGGAAAAAGGAAGCCTGGCATACCTCATTCCCAAAACAGAGAGTGAGAAAATGCAAGGTCCCAGAGAGATTAACTCTCACAACGATGGTGAACAACACCCGTGGCTTGTGCCACTTCAATACAAATAAAGGAGGTTAACTGCCAAATATATTTTGAGATGGATTTCTCTATCGCAGGCAAGACAGTAATTAAAGGAAGCTACCAGATACACACAGGGTTGTGCTGGTTTTTATGAGACAGGACAAGCACACACACACACATGCACACGCCCTCCTAAGGCCTCATATCAAAGCATTTTCCCACCATTCTCTGTTGATTTAATGGCATCATTTCTCCAGCGAACAATAGGAACACAGCAGAAGGGGAAAGCAATTATGTTTGAGAAAGCAAAAGCAAGAGCTCTGGGGTCAGAGAGAAAGACAGATACACAGCCCTGGAGTCCCCAGTCTTTCCTTGCTGTTTCCTCTGCAGAAAGGGCTTTTTGAGCCACGCTGCCCACAAGAGCCAGGGCTGGGCCTCTGGGCCTGCCTCTGAAAAGCAGAATGACCACACCAGGCTATTGCACTAGTGCAGGGGCAGAACAGGTTTTTTAAATATCCTGAGTATCAGGGTAGGCTGGCAGAGCCTACAGCAACATCGTTATTGATTGCTAGATTTCTTTCTTCATAATCTTGCTCAATCCCTTGTCCAGACACTGCATTCAGTCCTTGTCCATCCTCCTCAAGGTAATCTGGAAACCTAAACACCAAGAGGGAGGATCATGCAGCTGAGTCACTGAGCAGTGTTGATGCAGCAATTTCCTCTGGAAATCTGGTGTTTAATCATCAGCAGAGAAAAGTGCAAAAATCCCCAATACCAATGCTCCCTCCCAGAAAAAATCCTCCCCACCCCCACAAAATTCCCCCATCTATTGACATAACTAAGAACCAGAGTTCACACTCCTTCCTAACAAGATTCAAAGCCAACCAGTGGTCACTACACGTCAGTTTAGGGTTAAGAAGTGTAGAAAGACAAGCTTTAGTAAAACTACAAAGAGGTCAAATTACAAACCCTCTCCTGCCATGAGTCACCACTGCTCAGTGAGTACCTCCCAACAGTGAGCCATCTGCCACCAAAGGAGGTCACAGCTCCCACCCACCACTCTCCCACGTGTGAGGGGAAGGCACACCTGCCAGGTGACCTGAGGACATTCCTCTCTCTCACCTGTGTTCAAGAGATGCCACCTTTATTCCTCTCCCACACCTCCAAAATGATATTTCAGTAAGTCAGGGTGGCAGAGCAGCCTCCCAGGAACAGGCAGCTCCCCTGTTTGCTGTGGATTACCAAGGCAGCTGGGCACCACATGAGGGGTTTCAAGACACATGTGCCCTGTTAGGGAACACCAGTCTTGTCCTAATGCTGCAGTGACGCTCATCGAAAGAGAGGCTCTGCCCTGCTTCACACCCCAAACATCATTTTCTTCACTAAAAAGGTTTTCAAATGGGATTCAAATTTTTGGTGCAATTTTTCATCTGTATTATTAATTCCTGTTGCCAAGAAACTCTCAAATACATTTGCTTCATGGAGCTTCTTTTTCCAGTACGCAAAAAAACAAGTATTGATGGCCTTGAGAAAAACAAGTGTCACTCATGGAGAGGATGCTCAGAGAGAACCTCTCCCAGGCCACCCAATTTCTGCAATGGCTTCACGCACATTAATCTTCCAACACAGGCCCATCCACGTGACAGAAACGTGTCCTACTAAAACACAGGTGGCATCACTTGGAGACTACAGGAGCGGCACACCACAAGTGGCAGGAGGAGACAGGAGCTCCCACTTGTCACCTACAGACCTAGGCCCCACGTGGTGTGATCTGACTCATGGAGCACGGACCAGAGAAGCCACAGGCATTTCCCTACCGAGATGAACAACTGCAGTGACCAAATGGAGGGTTCCAGGTTTGACTCATGGCGACAGCCCTGCCTCCCTCCCCATGGATGCTTTACTGCATGGGAGAACCTCTTACAAGGTAAGGTAGAGGTAAGCACCCAAAATTCTGCCAAGACCAAGCCTTGGTCAACAAACCTTGATTTACCATCTGCACCCTAAGCTTGAGCTCATCTCCGAGCAGCAGCAAGTCAGGCTCACAGAGATGCCCTGGGGGAAGTGGAGGCTCAGGACAAGACCACCCCATGGCACCTCTGCCACCCTCCCCAGCAGAGCCTGGCAGGTGCCCAGCGGGGCTGATGTAGTGGAAAACCAGGACAAAGACCTGCATCTCTTTTTTTTCCATGTGAATTGGAAAACTTCTCCATTTCTGTCTTTACTGTGAGGCATGGGAAATGAAAGCTCTTAAACCAGCAAAACAACCATTTACAGGATAAAAAAGATTTTCTTACTTTGTCTGTCTTGCACTTTGTTTACATGAATGAGAACCAGTTATCCAGACTGGGAACAATACTCTGAATTAAACTCCTGAAACCCATTACATAAATATGCCAAAGGTATCACTAATCCTATCACAGATTTAAAATTTAGATCATTATTTTCATTTACCATCTCAGCAGAAAATTTGTGACAAGAAACTGCTGATGAATGAGTTCCAAGTCTTTCCAGCAAATTCAGCTTCCTTGGAGCTTTTCTAAATGCACTTTTGACTCTTTCATCCCCCTCTTAACATACTTTGGAGGCATCCCTGTAGCTTGGCTATAAGCTAGCCATGCTGGCATTTCTCTTTTCTCAGCATCACATGCTAATAAACACTTATGCCATCGCTGGCACCCGGGGATCATTTGTGGAGCAGTGGTTTGGGACCAGCAGCTCGAGCCTGGCTCCCTGCGGTTGGGGCAGGCCACGCCACCCTCACTCCAAACCACACTGCTGTGCTTCCCATCCAGAAAATGAATGGAACATAGTTCAGCGTGGGCACTAGTGAATTAACAACCTTTAATGAGAGTAATAACTTGAAGGAACTCTCTGTTTACTCAGTGCTCAGTGCAGCCTGGCTAGTCCACCACCCTGCCTGCAGCGCTGGAAGTAGTTCAGTCAGGACACGAGGAGCATCCTGCATGCAGGAGCTGCCCTCGAGACAGTTTTCTAGCACTCACAGGCATAAAGAGATGCATATCCTCACCAGTGCCAGCTGGTAAGGCACAGCCAGCCCAGCAGCCTTCCTGCTTTGCAGAGAAAACTGCTGGCCATTCAACTTGAGGGCCCAGAGAAAAAGAGGAGCAGTACATCTCGGACATGGCTCAAGAGAGATCCCAGACTGCTACTGCAAACCTCTCCTTAAACTTTTGTCTTTCCTTCCAACAATTGTGGGTTTAAGCCCCAGCCCAGAAGCAAAGCCACAGAGCCTTTCAATCTTCTCAGGTTAAGAAAAACACAAGGATTGCTTCTGTTGTGGTTTGTTGCAACTTCCTTTGCTTCATTGCTATCTGCCCAGCATTTCTAAGAAAGAAACAGGCAGGTGAAGGAAAGACAAATGACTGGGTAAACACTCCCCATTTATAGGACTAGGCATATTTTGTTGCAGAAGACAGTGAAAACAATAAGAAGTGTGGGCATTTATAACATAAAATACCAATATGATTGATTTAACTTATTTGTTTCAGGAAAAGAGACAAAAAATAGAGAGGGCAGGAGGATCCCTGGGGCAGCTGTCCTCTCATCCTCTCTTCCAAGGTGGTGAATCCATAACCAAAGGGATTTGAATCCCTCTTCTCTGGAGGCTGCTTCACCTACTTATGTTGCTACAGAGGGTAAAAAGCACATCTCTCCCACCCAGAGAGTCCCACCTCAAACAGCAACTGGGATGTAACTACCATGTGTCTCTTTTGGTTCCACTGAAAAGCTTCTACGTCTTGTGGGGCCTAATACTTCATCACTCACCTTTGGTTACAAAAAAAACCAGACAATATCCTGTTTCTCCCAAGAGGTTTGTTTCAGGCACTCACCCCAGAACAGCAATTTCTCTCACGCTGACACCAGGAGGAGTTTGCTACCACCCCACACTCACCTGTGTGAAAAACTACCCAAAGTGGAGAAGTGCTTGGCCTGGCAGCCAGGTGGAAAGGGCAGGGAGCAGTGATTAGCTCCATCTCAGCCTTCAGCAGGGACATCTGTCACAGCCACCTGGGCAAGCTGCTAAGCAGGTCACGCACTGCACAAACTGCAGACAAAAAACACAGGCACAAGAACTGCCAAGCTCTCAAGGGCTGTTCAGGCCATCAAACTCTTTCGTCATGGCATTCAAGAAATGTACACTCTAAATTTCTTCTCCATTTTGAGTAACACCTGTCTGAAATTTCCATGAAGGACATGCCAACTTATGCGTCTACAAATTCCCCCTCATGAAGGGCAAGGAAAGTGCAGGGAACTGTTTCAGTGAGGTAGAGAACAAACTGGACCTATAGGACCCTCTCAGCAACAAAATAAAACATTTCATTTTCCCTACCCATGATTATCCATCCTTATCCAGAGTTCCTTGGAGGCAGTGCTCCAGCACATTTCCCCCACATCCTTTGTGCTCAGGTGCTGGGAGCAGCATCTCAGGAGAGCACAGTGCTCAGGAGCTCTGCCTCTCTGCTACTTTAGGGATCTCCATCAGACTGCACACTCAGCTTGGGCAACACTTGGTAAGCTTGTCCTGCACACCTGGAAAAGGCTACTGTGCATTAAATACTCCTGAGATTTTGCAAAAGTCCACTTTGTTCATTTACCTTTCATCACAGGCAGCCTTTTAGGCCAAAACACATGACTCCAGCGATGGGGCTGATAATCTAAGCCTTGGCAAAGATACACACTCAGCACTCACTGATGCTCAGACTGGTTTCACCAAGATGTATTTTTTCCCTTAATACACCTCTCTGCATCCAGACCTCTGCTTGCCACCTCAGCCATCACACTTTGCAGATTTTCTGCCCTGTGTGAGGTGCCTGCAGGAACTTGCTCTCCTGGCTGACACAAGGCACTCTACCTTTCTCGCATGAGTCAGCAGGCAGCAACAGGAAAGCCATTCTTTGTGCTTGGAAAAGAATTAAGTGATTTTGAAGCAGTGGAATGTTTTGGACTAGTTAGCTGACCGACAGCATGAGCGCTTCAGAAGAGGCTGCATTATGAGAAGCAAACTTCAAAAGGATAAGTGACAAGGCCAGAGTGTTTGTGGTGCCTGAGGAAGTAATTAGAATTTAAAAGGGACACAGATTGGAGAAGTACACTAGGCTAAGAAAGATGAACTGCTGCCAAAAAAGTTTCTTTTGCTTTCCCAGCTCTCTCTAGCCCACATTAGAAATGCAGTTTCATGAATATCTGTCTCAAAACATTTTTACAGAAAACCCTTGCAGTTGTTGAAAACATGAGAAAGATGCCACCATCAAAAGCTAGATGCCTCCTGCTCCCATTTCTCTTTACAGCTTATTAATAGCTGTCTTGCTTTCATCACTCCCAAAGTGGAGAGGGTTTCTGCAAACCCCTCTGAGATAAGACATTTCTCAGACAAGGGGTTTTGTATACAGCACAGTTTATCTTCCCTTCATCACAGGGTTGGATATTTCTTTTTTTTTTAAGCAAAGGCTTCAAAGGCTTGCAGGGTCGGTGAGCACTGATGTCTGCTCTGCTGGTGAGTGACCCACCAGGTCAAGAGCACTGCTCCAGCTGGAGAGGTGTGATGTTAGTCAGAGATCAAACTGCACACAGAACTTAGTGGTTTCCAGTCACTGAGGATCATTGCTAAATTTCTGCTGCTTTGAGATCTCTGTTGTGGAAGCTTTGAACAGGTGATTCAAACAAATGCGAGGCTGCAACACAGCCGAAATGTCTGTTTTCCCCAATAAGCTGAAGCAGCACAACATACTCACAACAAACTCAGCATTTAGCCCCTTCCACCAGGAGATCTCAACACTTCTGGGAAAGCAAAGGCCAAAACTAGAGGTCTGCAATAAACTCCAAGGGCAGAAGTGCAGCTTTGGAGCGAAGTTGGTGATCCACCAGGGCCATTTCTTCCCAGCATCTGTTCTCTACCTGAAGACATTAATGCCCATTTTCATGAACTTTTTCCCTATAGTAAAGACTCAACAGTTCATATTCAGACAGTGACAGAGACAACTAAAATGAGTCACCAGCTCTCCCGAGTCAGACAGAGCTCTGTTGTCTGCCCAGGTGCAGGTGAGATATGGTGAGTCAGGTTGGAGGAATGAGCTCCAGCAGCAGCACCTGGCACAGCCGGTTGCTCCCGACCGCCCCATTCCCAGCTTGGTGGGTCACGGCAGCTAAGGCTCTCAAATTGCTCATCTGTCAAGTGGGCAAGGAAAAAAGATTGCTGGGAGTTTGGCAGGCGTAAACAGGCTTCCAGTAACACTCTGAGGAAGCTCACAGGATGTCATAACACAAAGTATTTACTGAAAATTTTCTCGGAATTCAAACGTTCTTTATGTATTTAGTTCAAGCTGTGTTGGATTCCATCTGCCTCAGGCTTGTGGATACAACCATAATCTCAAGGGAATAAAAATTTTCACCCTATGATGTCACTTATGCCCACAGGTCTCATGGGGACTTTCTTTTCCAAGCACCTGACTCAGTTTTGAGGGAAAAAGAATGATCTTTGTACAAATGCAGCTACTCCTCACAAGAAGGTCTACAAAGGGTGCCACATTTTGGGACATAGTGGCAGATTGGCAAAGCTTCTTGCTGTGGAAGCAAAGACACCACTTCAAAATTTGCTCCAGGAGGTATCAGTGGTACCATGAGCTTGACCCATACAGAGGCAGCCAGTGGGTGCTTGAGCCATGAATCAAAGGCAGTTGGACACGCAGCTCCCCCTGCTCACCTCTGCAGACAGTGCCAGGATTTGGGTGTCAGCTGAATGGGCTGAGCTGGTCTTCCTGGCCTCTTGGACTCGTACTGGAAGTTGGAAGGTTGTGTTTAGAATATGAAAAGAAGACTCCTTTGAGAACGCAGAAATGCTTGAAGTACACACGAGCATTGCTGTAGTGCTGGGCAACCACCACAGATATCTACTGGAGCTGTACCTTCATCTCATATAAATCTATTCAGCCCCACTGAAGCTTACCAGAGTTTGAATTTAAGCCCAGAGAAGGATACTCTTTTATATGGAAACCCCAGGTTTATGCAGGCATAAATGGACAGTACAGAAATTTCCCAGTTCACATTAGATGCAGATGTCCAGCTCTGGGGATTCCAAAGCAAGAGAAAAACCAGAAGATGAAAGCAAAACAAATGCAAGCTGCACTTTATTGAAACAGGAAAATGCAAACCACTCCATGTTCAATGGGAAGCCCAAACTTTGGGATTCTGTTTGTTTTGAACAATAAATCCCACCAGGCCTATGGAGGCCTCCTCAAGGGTGGAAGGGACTGAGGATCAAAACCAGCTTACGTTGGGCAGCACCACAGGCAGCTCCTCTACACACTTCACATCAGCTCCTCTGGAGCTGCTCTCTCCCATTTTCTCCCATTTAAGTGATTCCCTATACATACATGTAGACATGCTGCTAGTGTTCCTCGGGGTAGGAGTCCCTGCAAAACACAGGCAGTGACCTCGGAGTCTCAGTCCTGGAGACCTGGGTTTCCTGGATACTTCCATCACCACAAAGGTTGTTTTTGATCAGAAATACCAGCCGGGATCCAAGGAGCTTCCATGAAAAAATAGTTCTGTGCACCTTCACTAAGAAAAAATAAACAAAAAAACCCCACCACTATCCTGATTTATCAGGATGCAGAAAAATCTTCTACTTGTTGTGTGAGAGAATAAATACCAGGATCAGACTTCTTCATGCCAGTAGAGTTCCCCTGGGTGAGATTCATCAGGTCAGCTCCAGTGACTCCATCCCAGGGGGTGCTACAAAGCCCTTACAGCACCTGTTAACTGCACTAGCAGACTGAGTTTATGGCCCTTTTGCATTAGCCCAAAAAGCCCAAAGCAGCTGGGAATTACCAGGCATAGCCACAAGACAGAAAACCAATGTTGAAAAACAAACAACACCCAAACCAAGAATCACAAGGCAACCTTGAACTTCTTTTTGGAAATATTTAGGCAGGATGTCTTGCTGAGCTGACACATCTGGTTTCCAGAAGTACTTCAGCTGGGAGCTGTGCTGGACTAAAACTTTTCAGGATGCCACGAGAAGTGGGAAATGAGGAGCCTGGGACAGACAGTCAGCAAGACAAGGAGACAGAGTTAGAGAGCCCCAAGGGGACAATTCCTATGGCTATCCCTGCTCAGCAGGGACTTGGACATGAAGCAAAGTCCTCTACTCCCTGCATGTACCAAGTACAGTGGGGGGGTGATGTGAAGGCTGTGTTCAACTCATCTATTTCCCCATATCCATCACTAACAAGCCCAGCTTCTGGCAACTCAGAATGGCAGACCTGTACAAAGCATGGGTGTGATTGACTTATTGATGGCCCTGGTCCAACTAAAGAGATCAAGAACATGGTTACCCCCATCCCTTCACAGCACATCTTTGAATTCACTCTGAAGCAAGTCTCTGGTGAGTTCTGAGCCCATGCTCAGGCTGGGGAAGGGATGTCTCAACAGCAGAGCAGGCAGGAGCATGCCTGTGCTTAGTCAGTTCAAAACCTCCCAAAGCATCCAACCCAGCTACAGAGAGGAGAGGAGAGGAGCTCCTGAGATGTACACAGTGCTCATTCCTAGCATATTTCACCTTCCAGTACAGGCAGGAAGCAGGATCCAAATTGTCAATAGGACAAAAATATCTTTTCTTTCCCTTGTTACTCAAAGTGTGGCTCAGGAGCAGCAACCAGATGAAAAAACCAGCTGGTACTTGCACCAACACAGCCCACCCTGCACACTTCCCATTCCAATAGCATCCCTTCTGCAAAAAGGGGAGAGCTGGGTCTCTTGCTTTGTCTTTTGTCTCTTGCTTACCTAATAAAAAGACCATAAATCACAGCTGGTTTCCAGGTCTTCGTTATTGTCCAAGCAGCACTAACAAAGGCAAGAAGGCAAACTCAGCACGTACCCAGGGGACCTGGAAACACCCAGCCGTTCCCAAAATAGGAGCAACTTGGCGACTCACAGCTGGAGCAGGGCTGGCCCCCCTCCCGGCACTCTGCTCTCCCAGGCAGCGCTGTGGGTCAGGAGGTGCATTCCTGACAAAAATACTCTGAGAAAAAACGACCTAGAGGCAGCACCAGTGCCCTGCAGAAACCACCGGGGCTGCAGTGGCCCTGTTCATCTCCAGGATGATGCCAGGACTCAGGGACCCCTGGGAACAGGGCTGCTTCTCACGACATCCCTGCAGAGTGCCTGGCACTGCCGGCAGCCCTTACGGGATGATGCTGCAGTGCCAAGCAACTGTGCTGAGATCCTGGTTGCATCAGGAGGACGGGAGATGTGCAGCAGCACTCATTCAAAACACACCTAAAAATGGGCTAAAATCAGCACAAACCCCAACAGCAATCAGCTCGTTGCCATAGGAACAGGATTAGTGTTATGGCAGCCAGACAACTGGGTCCTGTAGGATGGTGTCTTTCTGGTAAACTTGGGAAAATCATCAGCTTTTAATCACAAATCTGGGGGAACATTGGATATTACTGTTTGTACTGCCACGTTACATCTTGGCTCTGGTTAAGGCTTCCCTTGGCTCCCAAGGTGCTGGAAGACAAACATGTATTTTCTTTTCATTTCAAGATAGCTGAAAGCCATGGCCTAAGCAATAATGAGAACTGTATGTGATTAAGAATAAATGAATAAAACATTCTTAAACAAACAAACAGAAATCCCCTGGACTCAAATCCCCAACCAGGACCCTGAGGAGCCAGAGAAATGCAGCAGGGGTGGAAACCATTGGGCCAGCAAGCCTGAATCAATAGCTGGTGCTCCACAGCACAGTGGATTCACAGGCAGCACCTACGAAACAGCCAGCAGGGCACAGGGTCTGCATTTTGGGGTCTTGGCACAGAAATTTCTGGTCTCAGCACAATGTACAGGTTGATTTTGCCCAGTCACAAGGCATGGTGATTTAGGTGACATCCATTTAGCCAGCCCTTTTCACCAGCAAGGTTAACAGCAGGGATCGTTTGGCCTGAGCAGCACATCCCACAGTCACACTCACAGCATGTGAAGGAGCCCTTTCCTTTATTCACTTCCCATTTCCTGTCCATTTGTTTCAGCAGCAAGCTCCCTGTTCTCATAGTGTGTGTGGGATACATGGAGAGGGAAGGAGCAACCCCTCCCTTCTGTACTGCTCCCCTCCACTGTCTCTACTTCTCCATCACACAGTATCAGGATCATGAACTGTTTCACCCTGCTCCTTCTTCCAGGAAGGGGAAAGATTTGCAAACACAGTCCTTCTGTTGAAAACCAGCTTTTCCAGAGGAAGCACGGACAGAATTAACAGCACCCACAAGCAAGGCTGGACATGCAGTTTGCACCAAAAAAAAAAAAAAAAAAAAAAAAAAAATCAATCCAACTGTGCAGGGGGAACTGCCTCCCCTGGGTAAATGGCATCCCCAGGCAACTTTGCTCATTAAGAGATCAGCTGCCACAGCAGGTGGAGGAAGAAGAGATCCAGCACAATAAAGCAAACCTCCCTGCTCTGATTTTGTTATTAAGGGGGTGGAAGGGAATGTAAGGAGGCTGAAAAAAACCACTTAACCCTGAGCACAGAACCAGCCTAGGCTCAGCCCCCCTGTGCCACAGCACAGACTACTGCACTCCAAAGTGCCCCCAGGAGCAGCCCTGGTGCTCGCTCTTGCTTACCCTTATGCAAGTGAGATCAAAGTCACCTTGCTGCAGGCTGCAGCCAAGGCAAGAACCAGCCAAAATGGCCAGAGCTGCACAGGCATCCCCCATCAGCACCTTGGGTGCTGAAGGGTGAGTGCAACCAGCCAGCTCACCTGAGCTGTGAGCAAATCTTCAAAGCTGTTCCCCTGTGCAAGCCTTTTCCCATGCTTCTGTTTCTGCCCTGAGCTCACGTGTGAGGTTTTGTACAGAAAAAGAAAGCAAATTAGCCCAGCAGTTTGATGCCTCATCGATGGTTTCCTTGAACCAGCTCCTGTGATCACCTCACAGCCAGAACCTGCTGATCTGGGCCAGTAACCAAGCCTGAGGGCAGGCACGGGGCGTGGGGGGATCCCACCATGGCTGGCCAAGATCTTCCAAGTGCTGGCCTCTCCTCATGGGCTCCACAGAGCTCCAGCCCTTCTGATTTATAAATACACTCAGTGCCAGATGACTCAGCCCTGCTTCCCCCCAGGATTTACAGCCAGGACACGGGCAGTGGTGCAGGGGAAGGTGCAGGGAGTGGTTTTGCACCATGTGAAAACAATGCCATTTGTTTTGCTGGGCACACTCACACCCTCCAGCAGGAACACTCCAGCTGGAGAAGGAAAGCTGAGCATGGACCATCCTCCACAAGTGGCTGTGCAAGGCGCCTTGCAAGGTGCACAAAGCCACAGCAGACACGTGGGTCCTGCCTGGCCAGGCCCTTCAGCAGCTTTCCACCAACACAGCTGTGGGTGTCAAAGACACTGACTCAATACACTGTAATTTAAAACAAAACCAATCTCTTCAGTTAAAAAAAAGAATCATCCTGAAGATTCGCTTTCCCTCTGCTCCTGAAAAAAATCAGAGGTTACCAGGCCTCTGGCTAAGATCTGCTTCGCTGGAGGGATGGAAACCTTGACAGTGGTCACACTTAAGGAGTAACAGATGTTCCTTTCCACTAAAAATCCTTCCTTCCCAGCTGAACTCCAGAGCGTGTAGGAGACCTCATGTGCCAGATACTCTGGTGAGGAGCATCCCAGGGACACTTCCAGACCTACAAAAGCAGAGGGCAGCCAAGGAGGATCGACATGGCATATGCTGTGCTTGGCTGGACTGGAGCATAACCCGGCCAGCAGCTCTGCCCACATCAACCACAGCTGCCCAGGGGTGGGAGCTCACCCTCATTCACAGCATAGAAATGGAAAACAGCAGCTTGGGAGGGCCTGGGAAGTGGCTGACCTGCCAAGAGAGACTTCATGCTGAACCAACCAAATAAATAAATAGAGTGATTTTCCCCCAGCCAAGCAGAACTGCTAATGAAACCACCTTTCTGCATGACACAGCAGTGCTTCGAGAAAATCAGGGAGGCAGTAAATCCATTAGCACAGAAAAGCCTCATCTTCCAGCCCTGACAGCACACTGTCAACACTCAAGATTTTCATGTGTAGAATAGCTTTAGAGCCACAGATTCACAGATACCTGGAGTGTTTCAAAAGCAGATGCAGCAGAATAGGATGGCTGTTGATCCATGCAGCTGTGCCATGTGTTACAGGAACACAGGCCCTGCTCCAGGAGGCTAAAACTCCCTAGACCGACACAGATTTGCCACTATGCAGAAGAATTGTAGGATAGCTTGTGCCAAATGTGTTCAAAAATTCCTCCTCTGTTTCTGAGGGTGTATCAAACACCAGCATGTGTTAGGACTGGACTAATGTGTGCTCCCAGCTTAATGCATGCTCCCCTGAGGCTGCTGGCCTGCTGCCATGAGGGCACACTGCTGGCTCATGTTCATCTTGGTGTCCACCAAGAGGCTTTCTGCAGAGGTGCATTCCAGCTGGTTGGCCCAGCATGTTATCCCTGGGGTTATCCTTCCTTGAGGGCAGGACTTTGCCCTTCTTTCTGGAACTTCAGGAGATCCCTGTTGGCTCATTCCTTCAGGCTAGTGAGGCCCTTCCTAACAGCAGCACAACCATCTGGTGCATCAGCCACTGCTCCTAGTTTGGTGTTATCTACAACACTGTCCCTTCAACCAGGTCATTAATGCCAGTGGAGAAGTGACTGGCTTCCAGCTGGATTTTGTGTCTCCAGTCACAGTCCACTGAGCATGGTAGTTCAGCTAGTTTTTGCCTCACCTCACCATCCACTTCTTGGGCTTGTACTTCACCAGTTTGCCTAGGAGGATGTTACAAGAGAGTGTTGAAATAAAGTCAACAAACACCCACTGCTCTCTCTTCATTTACCAAGCTCGTTGTTAGAGTTGTACACACAGCAAGACTATGACATGATAAGGTGTAATAAATAAATGCAAACATTTTCCCAAGCTGTCTACTCATCAAAACCCAAACATAAGTAGTAAGGTGTGTTTGGGGTTATTTAGAGCGAGCAATATTGTGTATCTGTGGGTTGTTTGTATTTCTTTTTCAGGATGAAAATACAGATATAATATCCATATATCATCAGACAGGATCTGGTTCCCTCACCTGTATTTCTAGATGCTGCCTTAAACCAAACAACAGATGCAGTAGATAGATACTGTGAAGGCTCATTTTCATCAGCATTCACCTGCATTCAGTTTACAGCAGAAACACTGGCACTGTGTCAAGTTACATCACACCATTCTGGCAGCATTTGAATGCCTCCCACTAATGCATCAGACTTTCTCTCTTGGCCTTCCTTTTCATGGGGTTAGAAGAACATCTTGTTCAGAAGATTTGTATAGTGTATACAAAAATCATACAAACAGGTTGATGCTTCTTTGTTAAAGCCTTGGGCTCTTGGCCTCTTGCCTGAGCTTCATCCCAAGAGAACAATTCAGTCCACATTAAAGAGGCCTTGATCTGAGTTTCACCGATGGACAGGGTTGCTAACAAGCTGACTGATCTATTCCACCCAGAGGAAGGAAGTCAGCTTGGAGAGCTCTTGCTATACTGACGGCCCCCACAATCTTTATCCCACTGTGAGAGCCACACATGAGCAGCTCCTGGCAACAAATAAGAGCAGTCTTGGACTTTCTGCCCTGATGTGCATGCAGGACTCACAAAATGGCTCAACACAGTTCACGTGGCCTCCAAGCATTCCCCCTAGGCCAGGGCCCCTTCCACACACCCCAAAGGCAGGAGTTCAGATAGAACACAAACCACCATCTTTTTTCTTCTTCAGCCCCAACATTTAGCCAGTTCTTTACTTATCTGCTAGCCCACTCACCCACAGCCCACCCCCTTGGACCATAACATCACAGTCTGGGCACACATTTGAGCTGGACAAGACCTTCCCCACAGCTGAGTACCCCCATTGCATCCCAAGCCAGGAAATATCCAGTTTTCCATTCAGAGACAGGCTTTAAGACTGGGGAACACGTATTTCTTTTCTATTTACAGCTAACAAAATCCTTGCTTTACAGCAGTCAAAATACTTCATATAAACTTTTCTCCATGTTGTGGGTAGGAAGAGAGCTGAAAAAAGCAAATCAGAATAGTTTACTCAGGGAAACACAGAAATTGCATTTGCCAGCACAAAGTCATTTTGACAGAGATCTTCTGTTTGTCTTTCCTAGTTGAACCCAGACTGACAGATCTAAGGCCTAGTTTCTTTGAAGTCAGTGAGAGAATTTCATCAATACTCTGAGAATTTTGTTCTCAGATGGAAATATCACAGATTACATATATAATCAGTCAAAAAGTGTAATTTAGGAAGCAGTTTTTCAGGTTGAAAATTATATTTCAAACGCTGACATTAACATCACGAGGGCTTTGGAGGGCTCGGACAGCTCCAGCCGACAGGCAGAGCATAAGAGGTCCTCTGGAAACAGGGACAGTAAATTCCCAAAATGAGTTTGTTGGCAAAGGCAGCACAGTTCCCTTCTGATTCATTTCTACATTGAAAAAGACATTCAACAGCTTTCCAGCATTAAGACATTTTCACCCCTCAGTCCAAAAAGGGCTTAGAGCTACTTCTGCCCAGTTACTGTACATTTCCACAACAGTGTGGAGCCTTGGCAGGCTTCTCAACCAGCTGGTCAGCCTCAAATCCACCAAAATGTGAGGAATAAAATATTTTCCCTCCCAAATTTCTGAGCAGCTGTTTCTCAGGAAAGACACTGGCCACTTTCAATGAATCTGCAAAGCTGCTGGGTGGGACGTAGACACTACCACTTTAACCTTGCTCACAAAGCCAGAATTGTCTTCACCCCTCTAATGTGATTTTAGGAGGGATTATTCCTTATCACAGAGGATATTTCTCGAGTTAAGATAAACAAGCCTTCTAGAAATGCAAAAGAAATGCCTAAGGAACTGTTTGCTCTCTCCGTGTCATTGTCCCCTCTGTATTTTTCAATTAACTCACTTTGGGAAACACCAAGGTTATTTCACAGACCCATAAACCTTCCAAACAAGGAACCCATAGAGCTACTGAGATCCATGAGCTACTCTGTCCTCTTCCTTCTCCCTGCCTTTGGTTACACTGCTTCAGCCCTTCCTTGCACTACAACGGTGTCCCCCATGAGCTGATGATGAGCCACATCAATTCTCATTCAGGGGAAGATACACGCAGCAACAAAATGATTTGGTTTTTGTTTGGTTTAGTGGGTGTTTTTTCCCCCATCAGGTTGGCCAGATGCATCAGCTCAGAGGGTGGCCTGACTGATCCAGCACAGAGCAAACAGCAGCAGTGCCTGGCTAGGGAAGAGCAGGTACTGCAGCTCCCCTTTCCAGGGCTTCAGAAGTGTTTAGCAAATCACGGTCCCCCACTCTGATGACCCACTTAGAAACCTCACTTGCTTCAACCTGCCCTTCAGGCTCTCACTGGACTGGAAACTGTCAAGGTCAGACTTTCCCACCACTTTTAATCTCATTACTCTCCCTACCTCTGGCATCTCTTAATTCGAAACCACCCACACACTCAGTTCATGTGACAGCTCCATCCACTAACGTTTAACAGCTGACACTTCCCCCTAATCTGTTGATTCAGAGGCATATTTTTATACACAGTAACACTCCAGAATATCCAACCTATTTCATGTGGAGAAAAGTCTCTCATGAAGCCCATTGCTTCCCAGCAGAAGGTCTCTTCTAGTTAATATGTGCCTGATGCTCATCACTCAAACACACCTTCAGTAAGCCCCAGGGCAGTGTCCTGAGCACTGCCAGTGTCCAAGGTACCCAGAGCATGCACTTCTCACTAAACCCTTACACGCTGTGTCCTCCCCATGATCCTCACTTACAAGCCAGAAAAGAAAGCCATCAAAACCCAACCAACCAACCATAAAAAACCCCACAAAACCACCATACTCAGAGCCTCCCCACAACTTCCTCCTGGCTCTCAAACCAGCAGCAAGGATGCTCAGCTGGATTCTCAGGACCAGCAAAGTACCTGGCAGCCAGTGGCCACAGAAGGACTGCTCCTGCTGAACCCAGGCAACTTTTCCAGGAGGAAGGCTCTCTGGCAGGGTGCACTCCTGTGCTGTCAAGTCCCTCACACTGCCCAGAGCACACATGTGCACACCCAGGACGATGCACTGCTGCTCCTCCTTCCCGAGGACAGTGACACCAACCAGAGCATGCTCACACCAAGGAGCAGGTTCTGCTGTTCCCTGCACAGCTGCCAGGCTAATGACGGCTTATTTTCAGGGACAAGCTCCAAGCTCAGCTGCTGCTGCTGCCGCCAAGCCCTGTCACAACAGAACATCAAGCAGAGGACCCTGCCAGGTGCTTTGGCTGCCTGCCCTCCTCCAGGAGCTCTTCTTCTGCTCTGCATCCCTTCCTCACCCCATGCTGTGTCTCATGGGATCACAGTCATGCCATAGGAAGGCCAGGAGGGTCTTTGGGCAGTTTTGCAATGCTATCAGTGTCCAACACTGGTATGCTATCAGTGTCCTCTGCCCTGGGCACAGGGACACCCTTCTCTCCTCCTGCCAGACAGAGCCCCTTCCAGTCCAGCTGGGGGTTTGAGCCTCTACCTGGGCAGGGCCTTTCCAAGGCTGTAAGGCCACTGTGGCCCAGCCTGGAGGGACAGATAGGTAACCTGCAGTGCAAAAGGTTCAGACTGACGGGAAAAAAAAGGGGTAAGTTTCACCCTGAACGACCAGTATGAGGTACATGTGCATCCCAGGCTCTTACTGTTTGCCACCTCATACAGATCTTCTACCTTCAGACCCCAAATGAGTTTCAGGTTAGTGGAAAGCTTATTTACTCCTGCTGGGCTTGGATCAGGCCCCTGCTAGGTAAAAAAACCCAACAGCTAATGGGCATGTGACATACATGGAGCTTCCACTCCTATTAGCAGGCCTCTCTGAGACAACACAATTTTCCACCCATGCATTAAGCCAGTCCAATACTGACATCAGCTCATTTCCATTGATCCTGATTACATAATAGTGACTTAATTCTCCACAGAATTGAATTTTCCATATGTTTGGATCTTTTGCAGTTGTTACATGACTTCCTTGTTCCCTGCTGAATTTATAATTTATTATCTCTTTGTCCTATGCTTAAAAAGTATGGCTTTTGCTGCAAGCAGAAATTTCTGCAGGTTTTTTGGTTTTTTGTTTCCTGATATGTTTATCACAATAATTTCCTTCCATCTAAGAGACCTCCATGACCATACTGCAGTATGGACACCCCTATAGCTTCAAGGATTGCCACCAATTCTGGAGTGAAGTTACATTCTGTTACAACACACATTAAGAGTAGCTAATAACCATCATGGCATCCAAGTCTTTAGGTGCATTTACTATTATTTATAATTCATAAACATTGATTTGATGAGATCTGAGTGCTGGCCAAAAATGCCAGGTGATTGTAAAGGTTACAGTTTTATGGCTGCAGATGAAAATTCTCACTGCATGTGTCCCACCCAACAGAGAGGAATCTCTGTAAAACTATCCTGGTCCCCCAGCAGCTTCACTCAGAAAACACCCAGTATCACCTCTGGCTCAGTTCATTTCCTGGAGGACTGGAGCCCACATTTCCAGTCTCTCTGAGAACATACACATTTCCAGTGCTACTCACAAGAAAACGTTTTTCCTTTAACATTCATGTGATGCCACTAGGTAAAGCCATTAGTTTTCACAATCTTCTTTTATAGCAAAGGCAGTGCTATGCACTCAAGACAGGAATAAACTAGAACAAGGGAACATCAAAGACACATTTTAAATGATTCTATTGAAAAGACTTCGATTCAGGGGAAAGACATAATCTAAAAGAAGGATCCCTGGGTTGAAAAAGCTTTTTCTGTGGCAGGAGAGCCACTGCCCACAGTAAGATTTTTAAAATAAAAAATTGACCATCTGCTCCTTTATAGAAAGGGACTCCTTCTGCCTCTACAGGTCTTTGAAATGGGTGTTAGTTCCTGGAAATGCATCAGCAAAACAAATCATCATAATGGTATGTGCAAAGGGAAGTTGGAGAGGAAGAGAAGGATGTGATGACATCTGGGAGCTCTCAGCCCTCTCTACTGCAGGATGGACAGCAGGTGCCACCTCCCTCCCACACAGGCCAGGATGAAAGCACCTGTGACCCTGCTCCTTTCTCCTTGAGGAAGGAGCACAGTTCTTCTGTCCCCCACCTGCACACCCTGCCAGAGGCTGGTGGGGCTGCCCTGGATGCATCCCCAGGAGCTGCAGGGAGCAGAGAGCTCTCCTGTCGTGGGTAGTCCCTGGTGCCTGCCTGAAGCTCAGCCAGTGCCTGGCCAGCACCTTGCTGCCCTCCAGCCACACTCTCAACACTTTCTGTTTTCAAGCCTTGAACTTCTGACCCCTCTCCAAGCACAACCTCTGCTCTCACTCTCACACCAGCTTGCCAAATTGCATGATGACATTACAGTGGGACAGCCACTGCCTGCTGAGTGCAGGCTGGCTCTGACCCAGAGCCAGGACAGCTCTGACTTGGTGACAGCATGGAATGTGGGTAGCTGCATCCTCAGCACATCTCCTGATACAGACACACTGTCTCCAGCTCTCACATCACAGCACTGGCTGTTCTTTGGCATCAGTGAAAATGGCTTTTTATTTGCCATGCCAAGCAAGGAAATTATCTGATTCTTCCATTATACACATCCAATCTGAGTAATCAGATGGTCTTATACATCACACCCATGAGAGTAACAGGACCTTCCAGACCATGGAATAATCCTTAGAAGAACTGAGGCAAGTCACCTCATTGGGAATATTTTGCATTTAAATGGGGAGAACACCAGAAAATGCACACTCTCTAGACCGCGGGATGAACTAGATGACCTAAAGGATCTTCTCTCTAGGAGGAGCTATGTCACCTCCAAACCTGCACAGCTTGGGCCATCTAACCAGACACCTATTTTGTGACAAATTCTGTGACCAGGGCTACAAGACAGACCAGGTGGGTCCTGCTCCCAGGCATCACTGAAGGACCAGCACATCTTCAGCATCCCAAGTGAGCCCACTTGACAGAGCTTTGCGACCCAACAGACTGGCTCCCTGCCCCAGCACCCTGCTCCCATAATGGTCCAGGCTGTCAAGTCAAACCAGCAGAATAAAAACCTTGTGAAAAGTCAAGAGCTGTCTGCTGGTGAGAAGGGGAACTAATGCCAGAGATGGTGCAGGTGAGGAGGTGGGATCATGAGTCTGAGGAGACTCCTCAGCCTCAGCAGAAACAAACTGTTAGTAGCAGGATGCTTCACAAGGCAACTGTGCCAAAGAAGCCCCCATCACCTCCTGCGTGCAGCCACCAAAAAGAACCAAGAAACATTCTTCAGGTAGAGATCCATTTGTTCTTAGCTTACACAGGGCAGTGGCACAGAACAAAATGAAGGTCAGGGGCTGGATGTAGACTAAAGCTGCAGAACTAATGAGCACCAATGACACTTTGCTCTCACACTGGGGACTGCCAGCAGCCCGTGGTGTGGAGCCAGATGTGTTTTACCACGTCCCCAGGACACTGGCCACGCCACAGGGCTCTCACTCCACGCGTGTGTGCAGCAGGCGCAGACACCCAGCCGTGCTCCAGCTGTGTTTGTTTGGCCAGCTGCGGTGCCACAAAACACAGCTGCATTGATCAGGGCCGTCACCTGGCTCCAGATGAAAGCAGCTCAGTAGCAGGAATCTGGCCATCCCTGCTCTGTGCAAGTGGAGCCAGCCCAGGGACAGAGCGGGGTCTGACCGCGGCCGCCTCCTGATCCAGAGTGCTGCGAGAGGCGACAAAGGGGATGATGCATCGAGGCAGGGTGAAGAGCAGGCAGCAGAGATGGATTATGGAGCCTGACTTGAGGCCAGGAGATCCCAGTTTTCATCCTGGCCCTACCTCTGGCTTGAGCTGCACTACAGGAAGTTTTTCCCCTCCCTGCTTTGTCCACATTGCTCATTATTCCTATCGCAATAGGAATGATCTTACCCCACCCCCAGTCCTTTCTGATTTGAGGAAAACTCTTGGCAACTAATATCAGAAATGCTTTTTTTCCTCTCTTCAGAAAAAGTCTCCACACTTCATTTCAGATGTTTATGGTTTTCATTTTCACATAATATATGCTATGACTGATGTGTCAAAGCCATCATAGCCTAAATCTTCAGGTTTGATTTCTAAATGCACTATAAAGAATTGCTCCCTGTTACTGACTGAGTCATCTCCTCTAGATCAAAGCCTGTCCTGCTCAAACTGAAACAAAACAGTTTGGTATTTGACTCTTTCATCTAGAAGCCAGTTCTGTCTGTGCTAAGCAGCACCTCCCTTTCCATATTCAAAACGGAACATTTTCCTTCCTTCTGTCAGTATGATGGCAGGGAAGGACTGCACATTTGTGAATAACTAACAAAAAGCAACTGCGTGAATGAGGAAAGGCAATCGTACAATCAACGGGTGAAAGAAAATTTGAAATTCCATCCCAGAATCTGGGATAAGCAAGCATTCCCAGGAGCACTATTTCATCAGAAGCTGGAAAGGCTTCAGCCCAGAGGATCAGAGAAGGTGACAATGCCCTTGCTGAAGTGTCCACAGATGATTTGGCTGCATTTCCATAGAGCATGTCTCCAATGTGGTAGAATCTCCTCATCTTTCATGGTCCAAATAACTGACACAGTCCAGACCCTGGTCTGGAGCAAGGGTCAGCCACGACAGTGCTATTAGCACCTGGAATTCTGAGCATGTCTGCTTGGCTAAGGAGTTGTCAGCTCTACATTCCTCTTCTATAACAAATCAGCTTTAATCATATTAAATTCAAAGGCATCTTTATCACTTGCACCAGAAATACAGTTAGGTAATGTATCAGTAAAAACTGGTAAAACTTGCAGTCAATCCAGTGTAAATCTTAGACCCAGAATGATCGTTGTGGTCAGCCCACTGACTATGCTGGAATGACACCAGGAATTAATTTGGCCCTTCCCACCTCATCTAAATGTGGGCCAACAGACACGCATGTTTATCAGGAAAAACAAGAACATATGCTGGAAACAGAGCATTTCCAAAAAAAAAACCTCAATCCAGCATGGGAACAAAAGCAAACTGCAAAGATTTTGTAGCTAACCAGAATGTCAGAGTGAGATTGTCTAATCAGGGTTAAATGTTAGAAGAATACCTTAAAGACAGCATTGGAGCATCATCCAGACCTACACATTTTTAATGAAGACACTGAGCAGCCAAAGGTGTAAGAATGTGTGACTTGGAAGTGGTACCCAACAGTCCACGGCTCTTATCCTGGTTTTGGGGAAATGCCAGTTCCAAAGGGACGGCCAACAGCCTACATCATCTACAAGGATGGTCCATTTTATCCCCTGCACAACACTAATAGGACACCCTATTTATGATCTTCGGTCCCTCTCACACTACGTGTGCTCAACACCCATCTGTGCTCCTGTCAGTCCCCATGGCTTTGGCATTCCTGTGGGAGCTGTAACTGACCATCACAAGAATAAAAGACTGACCAGAGATGAAATGGTATCAGCAGCAAATGGAAAAAAAAAACTCCAGCATATAAGCTTAGGGGCTTAGGGGATGCCATTATTTAGGCCAAAGAATTGAAGGAAGGCTGACGTAGCCAATCCAAAGAAACACGAACGTGAAATCCTGTGCTGCTCAACACAGATTTCCAGCCAGAGTCAAACCTTGCCTCTGGCTGGGCTGCACTCAGCAGGGGTCGAATGTCTGGATGAACCTGCCCTCTCCCTTCCGACAGCACTCCAGGTTTTTCAGCCTCAACATCGCCCAGAGCTTGCTGCCTTTATTTTTAAGTATAATAAAACTATCACTGCTCTTTTGGTTTAAGAGCTCCAGTGAACTATCAGAATTAAAAATAAATCATTCTGTTTCGGGGAATGCTGAGCCTCCTGGGTCTAGAAAGCATTTGTTTCTCCTCTCAGCCAGACGTGGGAATTCAGCCTTTAGGATAAAGTATGGGAATTCTGATTGCCATTTCACTTCCCCCCACTCTTCCAACTCCCACTTCAATTTCCAGAAATAGATCTCGTCTACACTTAGAGAGCATCTGTTTGAACAACCTGATAGGAAAACTACACTCACAGAAGTTAACTAGTGCAGGATGCCAACAGGCTCAGGCTTCAAGCACCTGCATCCTCGGCCAGGTCTGCTCTGCTTCACACACTGCCAGTTCACACTGGCTCAGTATAGACCAGTGGAACCCATATAAAGAGAGTCCATCCGTATTTTGGCATGCACTGGTGATTAAAGCAAGAGCCCGTTGAGCTGAGAGTGTGACAAGCTACCATGATCCAAGTGCTCAGATGACAGACCACGTCAACAGTGTCTCCAGAGCTGTGGATCACAGTCAGAGATGGAATTACAGTTCAATATCCCAGAAATCAAGAGTATATGTTGGCATAATTAATACACTTTGTGATTGATTTACTGGTGAATTTTCCTAGAAGCAGACCTTGGAGTTCACATGGACTCAAACATAAGCCAAACCACACTTGGAGCATTGATAATTTTCTGACACACTTTAATCAGTTACAGGGTCTGCACAGAACTGCATTAGGGCAGCCAGCACCAAACAAGTCGATAATCCTTTTCAACACCTGGAAGACAACCTAGTTTCCAAGAAGCATCATCTCATGAGGGGGACAATTTTAAAGCTCTAGCTATAGCAAATTAAACTGATGTGGCACATAGGCAACTAGATAATATCATCAGCTAGCATTGCTCATTAGAGAAAGGCAGGAGACACTGTACATGGATTTGTGTGCGCTTTCTGTAACACAACTAGTAGAGAGAAAATGGAACAAAGTTGAAGCAATAATGAAAATCTGTGTTTATACAAAATAATACCATACTTAACTCAAGAATAAATCATTTACAAGTGTTGCTTTGCTAAATAGTTTGGTAGCTGACTTCTGTAGAAACAAGACAGGCCCTTGCAAGCAGAAACTGATTTTATTATGAACTCTTTAGTGTTATGATTACTTAAGTTATAGACAGAATCCAGTAACCCTTGATTAGGAATATCATGAGAAGTTCAGTCCTCATGTCTTCCTACAGCTTTTTCACAGCCTGGCTGAAGGAGGTATTGCTGGATGAATTGGTGGGTGAAGGGTGAAGAAGCTGCTCTGCAGACATGACTGATTTATTCCAGAGGTCACTGGCTTTTAGGTCACTGTGACCCTGCACAGGCTCACCAACAACTGCATTCAGCTCTGATACAGCTGCTCAGAGGAGCAAGACACGAGTAAGTGTGGAGCACAAATAGTGGTGTGGGAGAAAACCAAAACCACCCAAAACTGTCACATGCACATTTCACTGGTGACTGCACAGCTCTGGGGCACTTGTGACTGTCTTCCAACGAGACAGGTGAGGTTGTTGAACTCCAAAAGCACCTGCAGGCCCAGCACTGGCTACACCTAGAGCCCCAGGCACCAAGTGCAACGTGCCCCAGATGAGGTAAACAACCCACATGGGCTGAAAAAATCCAGGAGAAAAAGCACGTAGCCACCCTGCTGCCCAGCAGATTCCAGACCCCTGCAGCAGTGGATGGTGAAGCCAGAGCCACCCTGCCAGTGTGTCCCCAGCTGTCTGTGACCTCAGGCTTGAGGAGGAGGGTTCCTGACCACTGGAAGCAGCCAGGCTTGCCTGGCACCTCCAGTCAGACCTCGTGTATACAACTTCACACACAGCTCACACCTCAGCAAAAGAGATGCACCCCTGTGCATGTGTAATGAATTCCCAACAGGGAAAAACAAAACCTGGCTGTGGTTGGGTGAAATGAATGCACATCCCACCCTTCTGCCCAGGTAACCACAGCAAGGTAAATACAGCTCAGCTGCTTTGTTAACTGAGCGCAATGAGCCTGAGTGTTCTCTTCTCCTTTATCACATTTCAGCAGCTACCAGGATCAGGCAATCCTTTAGCAGATGTGGAACTGTACACTACAATCCCAGCCCTCTGCCTGATGCTGCATTCCCCAGAGCCATGGAGAAGCCTGAAAAGCATGACAATAAAAAGAGCAGATGTTCCCACCGTTCAAGACTACGTGGCACATTTTTAGAGACTGCAGTAGAACACAAAAGATCCTTGAAGATGTTGGGTTTACACAAAGGAGACAGGACGTGCTCCCCAGCCAAACAGCCTGGATGAAGCTGCTGATGGGATGGATGGAGCAGACGGCCTCCAGCTGTCACAAGCCACTGCTCAAATCTGGGCTGGCAACATCTCCACTTTTAAAGTCAGCCCCAACTCCCAGACTTGTGATATTTTTCTACCACAAGTGCTGGCCCCCTAACTGCTGCAACCACGTACCTGTTACCAGCAGGCACCAAAATGTCTCTCTGCATTCTACTGATTTCAGCTCATTCACAGCAGGACCATCAGAAGTCAGAGCTGTTTGGCACTGGGACTGTCTGAACAAATACATGGGTTCCTTCCAGAGATGACAAACTGACAGTGCTACTGGAAGGCTGTGGGGCTGCAGCTGGCTTGGTTGCATTCCTCAACAGAAGAAAACCCCATATTTCACACACACTTGTGGAGGACTTTCAGCAAAAGCCACTTGTGACATCATGTGACCTTGTGCAACTCAGGTTCTCTGCGAGCCAGCTCATTCTTCCCATCCTTAATATTTGTCATACTCTGCAGTGACAAATAGCAATGATGAGATACGCAGAGCGACTCTGGATCAGAGATCTCTTTGCAGATACTTTATCTCATCTCACAGGAGCTGCACACACACTTCCCCTCGCCACCTGCCTGGGCTGGCTGCCTCAGAACACACACAGGCTGCAGGACAGAGATCCTCTCCTTGCAGCAGACCAAGACTTGCTCCCCATCTCACTCAGTCCAAGAGGGAAGGGCTCGAGCGCGAACTGTAAGAATCTCCTGGCTCAGACCCACCTCTTTCAAAGCACTGCTGCCAAAGGGTTATGCAAACTTCTTCAAAAGGCATCCCAACTGCTTAGCTGCCACCTCTACACTCCAAACTCTGTGCCAGCTCTGGAAAGCCTCATTAATTATTAGCAAAATTGGGAATCTAAAGAGATTTTTTAAAAATTCAGTCTCCTACAACACGAAAGGAAGTAAAAAGAAAACCTCACGTGCATCACACCAGTGCTGGGGGTAGCTACTGCTCCTTGTTATCTCTGGAGGAGATTCCTACACTCAGAAGTAAGAAGTCCACAGGCTAAACTGCCAGCTAAGACTTGTGATTCCCTATTCCCCAGGCTTTTTCTAAGCTTTGTGCTATACTTTTATCCTAAGCAGATCCAAAATGTAAAAAAGAAAAAAAAAATCAGAAAATCTTTATCCAACATAGAGCACAGTCCACCCAAGGAGAGGAAATACTTTTATTAAATTGCAAGTGGCCAAGTCTGTATGTTACGTGGGAGTTTCAGTCTGATCCCATAATTCTGAGATACTTACTTCCAGACAGAGCTGTTTACAACCAAAGACAACATTGCCATGCTCCAAAGCATCCTCAGGCTTACTTTCTATGGAATTTTGCCCATGGAGAAAGCGATAGGTCAGCAGAAGGGTGGAGAGGAAATGTATTTTAATAAGTCCTGGCCCTTGTCCTTTGAACTTCAGACCAACCCAGCACATTTCCCAGGCCTAAGGCAGGAACTGCCCTGCTCCCAGCTCCTCAAGCACGGGCTGCTCTGCCAGCCTGGCCCACCAGCCCCAAGCCAAAGCACTCTGGGTGGCTGCAGCCCAGGCTGTTCCCTGTCCCAGCTGGGCGCACGGGGGGCACCGCGCCAGCACCGCTGCGCTGAGCTTCGCCAAGGCCCCCGCTCCTCTGGCCACCCTTAGCAACTCCTGTTTGTTTTGGAGGCTTTTGCCTCCTAAAGTTCTGCTCCCTGGATTCAAATAAATCTAGTAATTTTATTTTTAAAAAAATTTAAAAAAAGAACATTGGGTACCAGGGGATTGGCGGCTTCCTACTGAACACTTCTGAACAGATTTTTCATTTGTGAACTTCTACAGTCATTCCTCCAGTTCACACAAAGTTTTTAGCCATGCACCATAGCACACAGCAAGAAGTTCCCAAATTTAATCCCTCTTCTTCACAGGGCAGCATAGCTCTTACAATGGAAACGCCTTCTCTCAGCTACTGCCAGGGAATTTGCCAGTTCACTGACACTTCTTCCCAATCCACCACTACCCCAGCAGCTCCAGCCCAGAAAGTGGCTGTATGAACACCTGCACCAGCAGTTCCTTGGAACAAGACCCTGTCAGACACATCTCTGACCCAGAGCTGTGCTGACAGGCTGCAGCACAGACTGGACCAGTCTGTCTTGTCTGTTGACCCAAAAGAAAAGCACAAATGACTCAACTTCCATGATGAAGTAAACAATAATATGCAGGTCATCAAACTGGCTGTGTGACTGTAGGATCCCAATTCACTTGCTGGGTCTGGATCTGTGCTTCAGCCAGACAGCTTCAAAGAGGAACACCTATGCCCTGGGTGCACATGCTCTGCATCCCCTCTAATGATAGGTGCACCTCTTATTTTCGGTTCCCCAAGACGTCCCCTACAGCTCTGGGCTCTCTGGTTGCTATTGCCTGAAGATGCATTTCCCTGCATTACATGAATCCTGCCTTTCCACAGGGTACAGCAAATTAGAGTTTACAAAGATGTCTCAAAAGAACAGCATCCCTAATTTCCCTTGATCTAGGGAGGATGGTTGCAAGGACAGCATTGGCCATTGATGAAGGAGCTTGGGATTTGAGTCCTAAATTTGCCATGAAATCTTAAGGGATTCAGACAAGTCAATAAATCCTTCCTATGTACTGTATGTTGAGATGGAAACATTGAGGAACAAGTATGCAGCTGAGCAGGTGTCCAGAATTCAGATTTTAAAGCCTGTGTTGCTTTGGTGCATGGCCTGGGTGACAGGAGCTGCCCAGTTGCCTCCTTGCTGCTGGGATCTGACAGAGCCAGCCATGCCCCAGCATAAAGCAGTACAAGCGTTTTTGCATAGACACTCCCTGTGTTCCTGGCGGTGGGCGTTCAATGAAAGCCATCAGTGAGAAGCCAGGAACAATACCCTCATTCAGGCAGTGTCTCCAGTCCCCGGCCGGGCGCACAGAGCCAGCTTCGAGGAGAGGTGAAGGTGTGGGGAGGAAGGGGAACGAGACTTGCTTACACACAAAGGAAGGGCTCTTGCCCTGTCTAGAGCATTCCAAAAGCAGATGCCCAAAGGCTCAGAGCTTGTGAGCTAGCTTTTATTCTCTTTTTTTTTTCCCCTTCTTTTAGGAAGAAAGCTTCTCTCCTGGCTTTAGGAGCAAGGCTCTTGGCAGCTTTGGTAGTGACACAGATGGGGCACAGACCCCAGAGCAGCAGGGCTGCAGGGGTACTGCTCCCCTGCCCTTCACTGCATGGATCCCTACCCCTTACTCTCAAGAGATGGAGCCAACCCCAGGGATCATTCTGGGGTAGCAAAAGGAGCACCCCAAACCTGGCAGTTCCACGCACACCTCCCAAGGGCCACCGCTGCTCATGGAATAGGGCTGAAGCCAGCATCCCTACAGCCCACCTGGTGTGGGGAGCACTGGAGAGCCTTGTGTGCATGCAATACAACTCAGAGCATCCTCCTGTGCCCTGTCTAAACAAGAAACGCAGCTGTGCTAGAACAGACAGAAGTACTATACTGGCACAGGTGAGATGGCTTGGAAGGGTGGGCATGGCAGATGTTTGAGACAGGCTGTGGTTTCAGTTGCAGAAAAAAAGGATTCATGTCCTCAAGCCCTGCAGAGTAAATAACTCTGTACTCCTGCTGCCTACTCCCCAATCCATTCCCCAAAACAAACCAGGGTCTCTCTCAAATAAGAGTCACTGTGTATGTTATGAGGTTCTGCATGACACTAATTTTCATCTGCATTTAAAAGAAGGCTCAGCCCAGCAGCTGGAAGTTGTACTGCGTTTGGCACAGAGCATCACATTGCCCTGCTTTCTACAGATGCCACACCAAGACAATGAGTTAAACACAACAGCTGTGTGGACAATCAGCTGAGGAGAAACCACATATGTCTGCAGACAGACCAGATTTTGTTCATATGAATCAACCCATTTCCAACTCTGATTACCAACAGTTTATAAAGCACCTCAGATTGTTACCAGGGCTCATGTCTTTCATTCATGTCTCCACTTTTCAGACTAACCCCAAGCATATCCCTTTGTATGTGCAAGAACATGTGGAAAAGGACACATGCCCTAGTCCTAAACAGACCCAACCCCTTTCCCCTCCCAGTTAAAACATGTTAGCTCAGCAAGCAAGCACTTCTTTCTACAAGTCACCATTTTACTCCTTATCAACACTAACCTGTTGGCTTCTGTTAAGAAGACAACCTCTCCTTCAGGGGTAAACAATGTTCATCTCCTTGGGGGAGCACTGCAAACACTTCCAAGGACCCTCTGACAAGAAATGTGAAGCTTCAATCTTTGCTCAACAGAGACAGTAAAACATGAATGCCAAACACTTCTCTTTGAAGAGCTGGGCTGGAAGTTGCTCCGATTTCCATTACAGACCTCTAATACATTTAAAACACAGTAATTATCTTACAAAACTCTCCACATTCACATCACTTAACATTTTAGACTATGAGCATAGGGCTGCATCACCCATGACTGCAGTGACAAGGGTGTCAGTCTGAGAGGACTTGACAGAGATGGAGGGTAAATGAAGGTGTCCCCAACACACCCCTCAGCAGTAACAGTGCACTCAGCACCTCTTCCCCTCCCGAGGTCTGCAGATGGTTGGTCACAGACCAGCCAGCCATGTCTGACAAGTGTGGTAAGGAGCAGGCAAGAAGCCATAATGCCCCTAGAACAGGGAGCACAAGTTGGGACAGTTGCCATATTCAAAGGCAAAACACATGGGAAGGGGGTGAGAGCACTCACGGGAAATAGAGGAGGAGCAAGAGCAAGAGACCAACAGCTCTGTCCTTGTCACTACAGTGACCACCCTCGGTCACACCTGCTCTCTGCAGGTCTCCCTCTTGTCCCCTTGGGCTGTTGGGTCTGTTGCTCTTTATGGCTCACACACAATTCCTAATCACAGGGAGAAGGCTCCTTTGTAAACAGCATCTCCACCATCAGCAGACATTCTTTAGGGCAGCCTGGCAGGAAAAAAAACAACCCCTCGTGCATGTCAAGATTATCCTTCAGAGCTTCAACAGCCTAAGAGGAAGGAGTCAAGAGGCAGCAGTGTCCCCCTGTGCAGCTGGCCTTGCAACCTCATTTGCAGTGGCTGGGAAAGGAAACCCATTCCCAGGAGAGTTTCACAATCTCTCCTTCCCTTCCCATCCTGCAAGTCCAACAGCCCCAGCTCTTCCCACTCCACCGGTGCCACCCTGCCAGCCACCAGCCCCAGCCTCCCACCCCACCAGGCTCTGCACGCTCCACCCAACCAGATTCCTGTGGCTGCTTCACCTGCCATTGAAACAGCAGAAACACTTGCACGTACCACCTCAGAGTCTGGATTATTGCACATACCTGTCCGTGTTTTAAGGATAGATGCTGCTGTTTGCTGATGCTTGCAAACTTAATTTCATAAGCAGTAGGACAGATTTTGTAGTCAAATTCGTTTTCCCAGAACACCAATTCTGCTCAACAGCCCTCTTTGAGTCCATCCACCTCTATCATTACAGATTTTCCTGCACAAGCACTCTGCCTGGCTAGTGGCAAGGATGAAGACTTCCCATAGCAAGGCATCAACAAGTTATCCCCACCAGAACAGGCACATATCCCCCGTGCTTATTCATAACAACCCACTTGTCTGCCCTCTCCACCTGCTCCTCAGGGCTCCCAACTCCCACATGCTCTCCTCCAGCCCAGCCTTCCCCCACACCTCACCAGCTCCAGGTGACTCCAGTCACCCCCCACACTGGGGACACGTCCCATGCACTGACCCAGCTGTGCTGTCACCTGTGGCTGCCCCACAGGGCTGGCAGTGCCTCATTAGCACCCCCGCTCCCACACCCGTCAGCACCAGCACAAAAAAGCACTGGCAAGGCTCCGCCATCAGTTGTGCTCGCTATTTATTCATCACACATGTGCAGAACATCCCCCCTGCTCTGAGGGAGCAGTGTACGTATTTAAAAAGACAATATACAAAACATAGCTGAATCTTAATGAATCTACTGCTTTGCTACTGGAACTGAATGGAATTGTGCAGACCCTGCCAGGATGGGAAAAAAAAAAAAAAAAACACAACCAAACCAACTATACAATATTTATTGTAATTGTAATATAATCCTTAAGATCGCTTTTGCAGTGTGTTAAAATCGCTTTTTGCAGTATTATTGTGCTTATCAGCCCTGTAAAGCACCAGCTGTAAGGAGGAAAAGGATCAAAATGCAACAGGCAGCACAGTGAATGTCAGAATGCTAAAGTATTGCACAGTGAAAAAAACACACAATCCTGGCAAAAGTTAACTTCACACAATATGATACCTCAACATTAGGAAATGAGCTATTAGCTCAAATGCATCGACTGAGGTCTCAGAAAACCCTTCTGGTTTGACAGCAGTAAGTACAAATGTGGTCTGGCAGAAATACGTTTGTTTAGTACCAAGTTCCCCATTTAAATGTTCGAGTTCCGTGAGGAGGACAGCACTTACAAGGAAAGTCCCATTTCCTCTCAACAGGTAAAATTTACCGCAGACTTACCCCGTGCTACACAAGGCGTGGATCCGCCTCCTCCAGGGGAGGTTTCTACACATCAGCAGGAGCAGAAATCAAAGAGCACCCGCACACATCCGAGTGCTCCGTGCCCGGGCACCTCATCCCACCTCATCCCACCTCCTCCCGCCTCAGCTGGCAAGGAGCGCTCATGTTTGAAAAGGGGCCAGGAGTGCCCATAGCAGCACGGTCCTGAGATGTGCCAGTCTCGGTGCTCATGACCAAGCAGCATCACACAGGAAGCGCCAGAGCCATTGATTGAGGGGAAATAAATGGGCTGTGGGTGACAGCCAGCCCGGCTGAGACCTGCCAGGGAGAAAGCTGGGAGCTGCTCACCTACCCTCTCCCTAACCACCAAAACTATTTGCGTTTAGAAAACAGGACACTCAACGTCGTGCCTGTTCAGCCTGGGAGGATGGGAAGTCCACGCAGATGGGCAGCTTAGGACGAAAGACGGAACGGGCAATGTCAGACAACTGAGCGGCTCCAGAAAACGCAAAAAGCCGCTGCTTTTAAGTGGCAAAAAAAAGTCCCGATCTCCGGATCGGATAAAACGTGAAATGTTCCCACATCTGCCTCCGTCTCCTTCCCTTCCCACCCGGTGCCCGGGGCAGGTACGCAGGGACTTCGCATCGCCGGGTGGGAGCTGTCCGCGCTGCCCCGCACCTTCCCCATGGCTCCCCGCAGCCGGCCCCCGGGCGGGCACCGCTGCCCCTCCATCCCCGAGCTGACCCCGGCCCCGCTGGCGGAGATCACCTCCCCTGGGAGCCAGTTCCCGTCCCCACCATCCGTCCGCCTTCCCCTCCGCGGAGCGGGACCCCCGCCCTCACCGCCCGGTCCCGCTGGCGGGACAGCCCCTGCCGGCCCCAGGAACTGGGCTCGGCCCGCACTCGCAGGGACCCCCTTCCCCGCAGCTGATCCCGGTCCCGCTCTCGGGAAACATCGCCTCGGGAGCTGTCCCCGCATCCCTCCGCCGCTTTCCCACGCGGGGGGACAGCATTCCGCAGGGTCCCGTGTCAGCGGGTCTGTCACCCCCCAAACACCGCCGCCCCCGCAGGTCCCCAGAGCCCCCCCCGGGCGAGGCTGCCGCGGGACACGGACACGCGCGACGCCCCCGTCCGCTCACCTTTGTACTTCTCCATGGCGATGAGCGGGACCGCAGCCCAGCGACTCGCGAGGGCTCCGGGACACGACGCCGCCCGCAGCGGGCTCCGCTCCGCAGCCTCTGATTCCAGCAGCGCCGGCGGCCCCGGCCGGCCCGCGCCGCCCCGCCCCGCCCCGCCCCGAGCCGCGCAGCGGGCCGCGATCGGCGCTCGGGGCTGCGAGCGGGACCTGCCCCTGCCCTGCCGAGCTGCGACCGCCGAGCCGGCCCTGCCCGGGACCTGGGCCCCGCGGCGGCCGCTCCCCGGCGAGAAGCGCCGGGCTGGGGGCCGGCGGCAGGAGAGGAGGGCACCGGGCGCTGGGATGAGGCGGGGAGGCGGCTCCCGGGGATGCCCCGTGTTCGGGGTGCTCCTGGGGATGCCCCACTGGCTGCAGTGCTTTGGGCACGTTCGGAGAAAGGCCCTGCTTATCCCGGCATAGCCGCGTGTGGTCCCGGTGCCATGAGCCCAGGTAGGAGCCTGCCCGAGACCTGCCCCCTGCTCCGCGCTGGCAGGCTGGAAAGTTGGGCTCTCCTTCCACCCCGGGGTAGCTGTATCCCGGAGCCTCTGAATTTGCACTCTTTCCAGTGATTTCATTAAGGCTTCCTGATAGGACCTGGCTCCCGGACAGAGCCAATCTCACAGGAATGTGTCCCTCTCCTTGGGTTGCAGTGACATTTTTGCCTGACTTCTGCCATGGCAGCCAGAATTATCTGTCCAAAGTGCACAAAGGTGCACACGGGGAGAAGTGGGCATCCAGTCTGACCTCAATACGAGGCACAGATGACAGTCTGTCCTCAGGGTAAAGTTTTGGAAATGCTGAAGGAATTGAATGTGTATATCAATAATGAGAACATTGAAAGTAACAAACGACGAAGTCTATGAGAGTTATAGGGGAAATTTTCCCTTCAAAATTAGCATTGGTGTGGGGACAAGGGAGCCATACCTGGCTATTACAGAGCCTTTATAGCAAGAGGTGAGGCTAAGTGCCTGACCTGGGTGTGCAGCTCCACTATTTCTGTGGAAAAATATGCAACCATTACCTAGAAAATGAACTGCTCTCCTTGGTACCTGTTAGATAAAGCCAACAGAAGGCTCACAGAATCCGTATTTCCCAGGTTTTGGACCTGTCAGCCCACGAACCATTGACATCCATGGGCCAAGGTAGCCTGGAAAATGTCACTGCTGCACCCCAAGGTTTCATCATATGGCCCTCCTTACATTTTTTTGAAAATAGCCATTAGCAGGTTCTCTCGGCTCACATGGAAAGCAAGCAGCCAGGCTGGATGGAAGAGCACTGTCCTGACATTCCTTGGGTCCCTGTGTGCCCCTCCTATCCCCACCTTCCCAGGCAGTGCTTGGTAAGGGTGACCCCTCACCTCTCTCTGTGGAACCAGAAAGTGACCTGTGCCACATGGGAGCTCTCCATACAAGAACAAGTCTGGATAAAGAGCCATTGCCACTCAAAGAAGTTGAGGCTGGAGCATCTCTCACCTCTTGCCAGTGCATACCCACCACACAAAGAGACAGGCCAGCCAAGTGCCTGAACCATCAAATCCAGCAAGCAGATAGCACTCTGCAGTAACAGGAGAAAAATAAATAAATATGCCTGCCGTGTAGGAATACTTCTCTTAGGGCTCTTCCCAGCTGCTTCTTGGCTATAGCTTTCAAAATCTAGCAGGGTGGGCCTTGGCCTTGCAAAGCTTTGAGGTGTACCTCTATCTTGAAGCAGGTGAGCAGGCATTCTGAACTGAGCAAGGCTAATAAGGATAATACCAGTTACACTAATTAAAGATGATTTTGAAAGACCAAAATGTCAGATACCTGTGATTCCTGTCTTCAGGACCCAGAGCCTTTACATTCCCTGCTTGCCCCTTCCTTCCTTTCCCATGATAAGGATGCTCTGGAATTCCAGGACTGCTGGTTAGGCCCATGGCAATTACTGGACAAGTGACAACAGGACAAATAGTAATGCCAGAGGAATACAAGTTCTTCCTGTTTGCCCCCTTCCCCTTGCAGTAAGAAGTACCTAAAATACTTTGGAGTGTTCTTTTCAAACAGGCTGTTGTGTTCTGGGGTTTAATAAAACTGGGAAATACTCAGACCCTGCTTAGAATGAGGAATTAATGTTCCTAGTGTTGGTGCTGAAATCTAGATGTTTACCACTGTGCTCAAGTAGAGCAAACACTTGCAAACTGGTTTTCCTGGTGGAGCTTCTTGAAGCCAATAAAATAACAGCCATCTACGTGTACACCCATGTATTCCTTGCCTTTTTTCCTTCTTATTATTAGTGATGCTTATTAGTGATGATGATGATTATCATTAATGATGACTCAGGTGTGAAAACCCTGGAGGGCCAAGCTCATCTTGTTTAATTCCTTTTTTATGTGGCTGACATCCTATCATTCAGTGCAGAGGTTCATACCATAGTTGATATGTTTTAATCCTTTTTTCCCTGCATATTCATGCTGTATTGATAGGCAGTCTGGCTGCTAGTGAAACTGGCACTTTTGGCTAAAGTTTTCCTGTACCATGTTGTGGCTTTCAACTGATGTCATTCTGCTTCTCTGGACTTACTGCCTTTAAGCCCTTTTGCTTCCTGTGAAACAGAGCAGGAGTCAAGAATATATTTAGAAGCCTAAATGAACTCTGTGAACAATTAAAATGATTTGCTAAATACCTTGTGTAGTAGCATGTTCCCAATCATCTCTTTTCTCCACTGGCAATGCTAAACACTTTTCTTTTTTCCCTAAGTACACTAAGCAGGTGTACATTGTTTCATTAATATTGTTGATTATTATTATTGATTGCTACAACTACCTTTTGCATCAACAAAGTCTTTAATGTCTATATTTGTCTAAATCTTTGCTATGACTTTCTTCTCTTTGCTTGCCCTTACTTTGCTTTTTCCCTGGTTTAAGCACGACACAAAGTGTGGTGAAAGTTATTGACCCCTCCGTGGTGAAAGCCAGAGGAACCCTGCCATGAGAGCTTGTGTGCAGGTGCCCTCCACTGACTTCAGGGGAGTTGTGCTTGGTGGAGACTGTCAGGAAGAACCACACCTGACCTGGATAGTGCAGAGCTGCTCTCTGGGGTATTTTCTCCCAGATGTTGCTTATTCCAGTTGCAGCAGTCCCTAGTGGTCAGACTTCTTCCTTTCTTCAGGGAAAATATTCCATCTGGCAGAGCAAAAGGTAGAAATTTCCTCCACACTTGAAGTGTGTATGTTGTTTCATGAGGCTTTTCTTTCTCTCTTCCCCATGCACTTATCAATATTGTAAAAACATAGTTTAGGAATTTACTCAACAAGACCAAGTTCAGTCAGAGGTAGAGTTAACTTGGTTCTGTTAAGCTACTGAAAGATGGGAAAGTGTGTCAAATACTCCACTTGTACAGACACCTGGAGGACAGATGGAGGAATAAGATGGGTTGGCAGGCTGGGGTTAGCAGGGAGATCTCAGATCAGTGGTGTTGCACTTGTGTCCTCTTTGCTTCCAGATATCATCTTGGGTCCCTACTTAGATAAAGGTGTATTAGTGGACAGCTGTGGTCAAGCAGACATTAAACTTTTTCAGAGAGATTTGAGCAGAGGTGGGTTTTGTGGCAGACCTGAGCTGAGATTAAAGCTGAGGTGTGTCCTACAAAATGCCAAGAAATGAAGAAGCCAAAGACTTCTTCACATTGGAGTCCCTGGCTGCAATACTGGGCTGTAATGCTGACAATAATCGGAGGTGGGAGAATTCCTTTTCCCTTTTGGGGATCTGTCTGAACAGCAATAAAGCCTGTGGACCTAGTGACAGCTGAGCCAGCAAAACAACATTGCTGTCTCTGACAGGGAGAAGTCTCTGTCCTCCCACTGCTTCTGACCAAATTATCTCTCTCTTCCTAGTGCCATTTTCACTGTTACTGCACCAACTTCCACACTGAAATGACAGAAAACTGAAATGGCACATTCTTGTCCCACCTGGGGAGGATGAGTTGGGTTGCAGTGGAGCCAGGCAGGATTGGGACAGTACCAGGTAAATGGCAAGCACCTGCAGCTGGATGGAAGGAGGAGACCACTGAGCAGCTGGGAACACACAGCTGGGACTAGATAGAGCAGTCATCAGTCACAGCTCAGCTGCCTCTTTGAAAGTCCCCCCAGTCTTCCTTTTAGGTGGGAGTACTGGCAGGAGTTCAGGATGTTTATGGAGCCCCCATCAAGGTCTTTGAACACTGATCTGCTGAATCCTGCTGGTTTTCCAGATTTTCTCATTTAAGGGATGAAGGGAATAGTTGGGTTTGGGAATTTGAATGGAGTCCTCTGCTTTTTCTCTAAGGAGATCTGAATAGCTGGACTCTGCCAGCTGTCTTGATTCATGTGATCAAACACTCTGCATCCCATGCTGAAACTCTGAGCCACCCAAGCCCTGGGAACATGATTTTCTGTGAGGGGCTGTGATAAATGGCATTGCCACGTGGCTGAGTGCAGTAACATGTTGAAGATCCTGGGCTACCCACTCAGGAGTATGAGCAGCAATCTTTCCCCAGAAGTAATCCCTATGGGTGCCTTATAGCAGACCAGACTAGTTCCTTGGTTCCAGGAAGGCACTGGCAGCCTGCCAGGCTTCAGTCAGTGGAAAAAGCACCAGAAGAAACAGAGAGGCAGATGGGTCACTAGGGCAGCATGGTTGTTCCCAGCAGAGCTGCTCACTGAAACACTCTGTTGGAGAGCATGAATCCTTCACCTCTGATGGTTTGTAAGTATGCTGTCTATGGGTGCCTCTTTTGAGGTCTTTTTGCTTCCCTGTGAAGCATTTCTTGATTTCAGCCATAAAAGAGGTGACCAACTTCTCCCCCAGCTGAAGCTGGCCTTAGACCACTGTTGCTCCACTGACTTCTGTCTAGCCATTTCTGACTGTCACAGATGAAAGGCAAGACAATCAACCCTAACACAAACAAAACCAGAGCTGTTTAGCTGCTCAGCTATACAAAAGATTCATCACTGATACATTCCAGCAATGTTTTGGATTCTCTCAGACATTAACTGTTTCAAAAGAGTGTGGCTGGGAAAAGGGTGGCTAGAGGGAGGGGGGGATTTCCCATTAAGGACAGCAGGACCAGATGTCTTTTTGATGAGCTTCTCTTGGCTTCCCATTCTTTGACATTTCCTTTTCAGTTGTTAAGTCCAAACTGCTTGTAGGCCAAATTACAGGGACTCCTAATAGCTTGAATTGTTTTCTTTCCCTTGACAGATAGAATATCTTCTTGTGGCCAAAGTATGAGGCATGCTGACCAGACAGTGTGCTCAACAGCCACAGCATTTGTTCCTCCTGAAGCTCTTTCTTCCTTGTACTTTTTTTGCTATCCCAGACCCTCTACCCACTCCAGAGAAGCCCCTCAGCTTTCCTTTGACAGTGTTCAATATCAGTTAGAGGAGCCCAAAGCATGCTTTGTTCCCTTTCCCTGCAAACTCCTCATGGGGATGCTCACACCAGCAGATCACCCCCATTATCAGTGCACTGTATTTCAGCTTGTAACACCCCCAGGCACCACAGGACCATCAGCTTCCCAAGAGTTTCTGATATGAAGTTCTGATGCATACTTAGCCCTGTGTGCTGGTGCATCATCCCCACATGGGCCCTCTGGCCTATGATCTCAGAAATGTTCCTTAGGTCTTGGCCTTGAGGAAAAAACAGCTGGGCTGAGCTCCTCTCGAGCTTATCAGAAACACTGTCTGCTCCCAGGAATTAGTGCTGTCTAATGAGCTCCTGTTTTTTACAAACAGCCTTGGAAACTTATTTTTCTTGCCTGAATAACAGCCCAATTGGAACAGCACTTTTGTAATTGAACTTTCAAAGAAAGCCACTGACCTGAACTGCAGCCAGGACGGAATATTATGTGACTTACAGCCAAGTCTCTTGTGACAGCAGTCCAAAGGGAGGCCCTTTGAGCTCTCCTGGAGCACAGGGGCTGCCCCAGCACTGCTCTTGTACTGGGGTCTCTCAGAGCCACAAACTCCCACGTTTGCTCTTCTTGGAGGACCAGCACCAGACACTGACAAATCCTGGGCTGATACCCCCAAATCCTCGAGGCTCAACCTCTCTCTCACCTGTTCAGAGGATGCAAAGGATCCAATGTGAGTGCTTCCCTGAATTTGAGGGGAATTTTTCACAGGGATACACCTTGCACAGACTCCTTTAGGTCTCTGTGTGTGCAAGTGTAAATATGCCCTAGCAAATGTACTGGGAATGCTGCTCTCCTAGACTCTTAAGTACTTTATATTTTTAAGTAAGTTAGGCCTGTGAGTTGCTGTTGTGCTTACAGTACATTCTACATTAATGTTTTGTTAAATTGTTTAACTTGAGCTATTGATTAAGTGCTGTGAAGTTTAAATGCTGTTAAACCTTTAGGCCTAAACCATTGGTGAATTCTGGAGCTCAGTTTGGCAAGGGGGATCCACTGTGAACCTTGTGACTCAGTGGGAGGGTGCCCCTTATTCCTTTTTATCCTTACCCTTTCCAATCCTTACACTTTTCCAATCCTTCCTCCCAAGCTCCACAAAGATAATTTTGGAATTGATTTTGGTTTTAGATTGACTTTAGATTTTAGTTTGCTTTTTCTCTGTGTGCTTTAATCACCTAAGAACTACTAGAGTAAACCTTGCCAGTGAACTTTGTTGCACTTTCTTTTCCATATTAAACCTGCTTTTGCTGATGCCTTTGCTGGTGATTCTTTAAGTGACTAAAACACTCATTCGTGACAACGTGGTCCTGTTTTTGAGGGGATAAGATAGGAAATCATGGCTTTCAGCTGAGTTAGAAACTTCATCCACTCTTACAGGTTTTACCAGTGAGCCAGCATTGAGCAAAATCTCTCCCAAATTAGAAGAAAAAAATCTGTGTGGACTCTCAAGCTGGAGATGGAGGACTTGCCTGAAGAGAGCTGAACTCTTGGCACCTTTCAGCACCAGGAAAGCTTACCCAGGTGAGAAGAAAAACTAATTTTATTGAAATATGGGAAAAGATTAATTTTTATGTCTTGCTACATTTTCACTGGGATTTTTTAAGCCTCCCCCATCATCGCTGCAAACTGCAGTCTGATGTCAACTGTGAGCTTGCAGAAGGCTATTTATACTGGCATTTTCCCAAAAAGAGTATTTTTCAGTCTGCAGCTTTTCTTTAGGCCCTAACCAGTTCTACTCCATCAAAGTCAAGGAGCAGATTTTCTGTGGTCAGCACTGCTGAGGTGGGCAAGGGGAAAGAATGAGAACCTGTGGTCATGAGCACCAATAAACTGCAGTTTGTTTCAGTGGAGGCTGAGCACTATGGAGGAGTCCAAGTTTCCTTTCCTGCTATAAATATTAGATGTTAGGGTATGCCAAACTACCTGCCAAAGTGGAATTAACTACCAGGTAATAAATAAGTTTCACCCATGTCAGTTGAGTCTTCCCCCTTTTTATTTTTGGTCCTGTGAAAAGAGATTTAATCAAGAAATCTGCCTTGGGAAATACCAAAAAATGCAGTTTCTCTTTTCACACATAGAGCTGTGGAGCCGAATTTCTCCTGCCTTCCCAACCATCATTAAGTATTCTGTTTAAATAGGCCAGCTTCATGCCATCTATAATGAAGTTATAGTGTATTGCTCTGTTATGAATGATGAAGCTGTTGTGTCCTACGGGGAGAAAAATCGCTGTAATCCAACTTTCCTTTTGAAAAGGCCTAATGTATCCACATGAGATCTTCTGGCAGAGACAACTGAGAGAATATAAATAGAAGCTTAAAAGAGGAAGGAGGGGAAGGGGAAAATAACTCCAACAGGGCTGAGTAGCTGAAATTCACAAGTTTAATAGGAAGATAGATGACTGAAGAGCCTGTTCTGTGACACAATTAGGACTTTATGTAGGCCTTTTTCAATTATTTGTAGCTGACAAAATATCACACAAAGGCTGTTTCACACTGCAGGCCAGGTGCCCAGAAATGGTTTTTTTGGAGGAGAGGAGCAACTGGGAGAGTCGCCGAGGACCACGGGCCATTAGGGCTGCCACGGGCTGCGTTGGGCAATGGTGTGTGCGTCACCTCGTGTGCATGTGGCAGGAGGGGAGAGTGTCCTGCAGTGCCTGAGGCCCCTGCACTCTCAGTCCATCATCTGCCCATCCCCAGGGAGCAGAGGGCTGCAGCCACAGCAGACTGTGTGGGGCAGGAGGTAACTGTACAGGTGCACATGGTCCAGCCTGGACGCACCTTTCTGCTCTCCCCAAAGACAGATACAGCAAGGGGACTTGTGGGTTCCTGCTACAGGATGAGGTTTCTGCTGATAAGCAGTTCTCAGAACTGAAGCTGTTTCAAAAGACCTTGCCTGTTCTGGCCCCTACTTGCTTCTCACTGGCCAGCCACCAAATACTGTTGTCGTGGCCCTTGGTTTTCAGCACAAAGCCACAGCACCACCAAGGAACGTTTCCTGAAGTAACTTGCAAGTGTTTGCACACAGTGTTCACATCTTCAGAGGCATCGGTGCTGCAGCTGTAGGAGGTGACGCAGCGGAGGAGAGGCGATGAACTGGAGGGCCACAGCAGCTTTAGTTCGCAAGAGTCCTGCAGAACATCCTACCAAACTCAGACTACAAGTGTCTTAAATTTGTTTTGGTTTAGTCCATTCCACAGTGAGCTAATCTTTAATGGGGCAATTAATTAATCTTTAAACATTAATCTTTGATGCCCCAATTAAAGGCATTTGGGGTGATGATTAGTAAATTTGGTTTAAGTTTAGTTAATTTGGGCTGAACTTTCCTATGTGTCCCCATTAGGAGAAATCAAATCCTGGGATCTGCAGGGGGGTCACTCCTGCTTTGGTGAAACCCTTCCCTTATGTCAGCACTGGCAGTGGGCTGGCTGCATGTCGAGGCTGACAGCCTTGCTGATAGGATTAAATGTTACTTGCTTTTTTTCACAGGGTCAATCTTTCAGCCAGCTTTACCCCCCAGGTGATCTGCCTGCCCTGGTGGTACCTCCATTTTTACTCAAGCTGGTCAGGCCCAGGAAAATTCTCCAAAGGGTCCTCTGTGGGGATTGCTCCCAAGGGAGAAAGAGCACAAACGTAATTTTCAGGAAGCTGAACAATTAGTTAGTTACGGAAAACGCAAACTTTGAGTGCCAAGAGGTCAAAGCAACATCAGAACATTGAAGTGTTATGCTCTGGGCTGCCTGAGCACCATGGCAGACCAGTTATGATAGAATAATTTATATGATCCAATATTTACTGGCCTCAGAAAAAGCTTATTTTCAATTACCTACTATTGTTTCACAAACCTAGGTGGCAGGAGGAGGTTTGTGTTTTTTTGGTTTTTTTTTTTTTTTTTTTTTTTTTTTTGAAAGGGAACAGTTAGAGGGAACAGTAATAGCTGAAACATAAGAATAAAACACACACTTTAAAATCATTCAAAATATCAAACACTGCCTTTCCTCCTCCCACAATATCTGTGGTCTTAAATGCATCATTGCTAGGGAAATTATTCATGTAGTCTCATCCATAAATCTTACTAAAGTCCTTTATATTGCAGTCCTCATTCATCTAGCAACTCCTCTGTAGATGGTAATTAGGGTAAGAGCTAACTGAGATACCACAGAGTTTGCTCCTGGCAGTCATTGAACATCCCAAGTATATCAGGGCTGTAAAGCAGGCATTTCTCAGCAGCAGCTCATTCATTGTGAGCCCTGATTCAATTATTACCTTGTCTCCTGTTTCACAGCAAACACTTTGGTTCACATAAAGCCTCAGAGCCTGTGTCAATGAATTCCTTGAATGGAGTCAGCTGCATTTTGTCTCCTCTGCAGTATCTAGCCTAAATCCAGGAGAGTTAGTCAAGGGGGAGCCCTGTTTCCCTCTGGCAGCATTACTGGGCTATTCCTGCAGAGAGGTTTGGCTTTACTATCGACTCTTCCCTCCACTGCCTGGAGCTGTAGGGGCTGGGATATCCCAAATTATGGGACATAGATGACTCCCAAGTGTGGAGACCCCAAGCAGCAAAATCAGCCTTCAAATCTGTCAGTCAGCTCCTGCCAGACCTGGCTTGCCTTTTGACGCTTCTTCACTGGCTGCCCAGGGATGCACATCCAGCCCCTTACTTTACAGCCCCTTAATTTACATCCAGCCCCTTCCTCATGCCAACTTTGAAGGCTGGGAATTTCACTGAGAGGAACTCAGCTCTGTAGAGATCATCTTCTCCTGACCTATGTCCAAAGAGTCCTGCCACAGTTTTAGCAAAGACATTATTATATAAAGCAAGCGTGCCTGGCAGGGCTCTGTCCCAGCTCCTACCCTGAACACCAACCTAGCACAGACCATGCAGCTCTCAGGGTCTGCTCCTGGCTTCCTCTGCCAGCAGAACAGCCAGCTCCTCCAGAAGGTGCACGTTGAAGGTAGGATTTAGTCCACCCCCTTCCTTCTCTCTTTCATACTGGGGCAACAGCTGAAACACTCATGACTTTGCACAAATACCTGACTCAGCAGTGTGACCCTCAAAGGTCTTGAAGACAGTGCTACCCTTCTAAATGGACAGTCACAGAAGGTGTGGTGGCACTGCTGGAATGGAAGGGACAAAGGGAATGTCACCAGCTGCCCTCTCTGCCATGGACTTGAGACAGATTTCATGACACACACAGTGCAGTATCACTGGCAGTTTACTGTGCTCTGCTTTTTCTTCAGACACCACTCTTCACTTGTGCCCACCCCATTTTTCATGCCCAGCACAATTATTTTGGGAGATATACTCAAAGCAGGGAACTGACTCAGTTTAAAAAAAAAACAAAAAAACAAAAAAACAACAACAAAAAAAAAACAACGCCGTGCAATTAAATAAAAAGTAAAAAATGTTTTTTTAAGAAGGATCAGTTCCCAAATGTCACTGAGAGTGACCCACAAGCAGTCATGCTGACATATCTGATGGCAGGAAAAAGCTGTGGGGGCGTGGGAATACCTTGAGCTGGCTGAACAGCCACCCAGTGCTTTGTCTTATGAAATCCCCGCCTGAGGAGAAGCTGTGCTCTGCTGCTTCCCCTCTCTTCCTTTCCCCCCAAACCCTTGGGCCCCCATCACTGCCATGGCTACATCCAGCCCGAGATGTCCGTTTTAATCTGCAGTGTGTACAGAAAAGAGCTGGAAGCAGTGGCTGTCTGAGACCCACCTGACCTTTGGATGTACAGCAAACTTCCTGTTCCAGGGCTGCCGGCTCTTTCATCTCCCAGCCTTTAAAAAAGAAAAGTGAGCCTATGTGAAAAAATGCTTTGTAATGGGGACTCCTGGAACAACTTTTCTCTCTTGCCCTCTGACTGAGCCATAGAAAACAGTAAATATCTCTCCCAAGAGTCCTTTTTTTACAATAGAAAAATGTCAGGCAAAACTGAAGTTCCATTTCCCAGCCTTGGACTCTGCAGCAGACAGGCACAAAAGCTAAAGAAAAAATAAAACAGCAAAGGGAAAAAAATTCCACTCTTGTTAATTCAGAGTTTGGAGAGATTTTTGGTGGAGAATAAGCTTCTTTTGGTGGGGAGCAAGACACACTTGGGAACTGGGTCTCTCTTTTTGCAGGAGGAAGTGGTCTTGGGCTATACTTGACAGCAAATTAGCATTGACATTTGACTTGTTTTGATCTGAGTTATTTACAATGGTATTATCTGTGTATTTTTTACATGCTGTGAAGATTCCCATTGCCAGATGCCTCGAGATGGCTGTAGGATGCAGAGCATTCCACAGTCATTACTCAGGGGTCATAAACTTCACATTACTTGTGGGGAGGAGGGGAGCAGGGGGAAATGGGCTAACAATTTAAAAAAAGAAAAAACAATCCTAGACTTAAGATTTCAGTGGGCTTGTGTATTTAACTGGAGAGAAATTAAAAATGTGCTTAGGCAAGCTGGCACTGTCACACTGTAGGGCTGATGACTGGAATGGATCCTTGTGAATTTGCTCTACACAGAGTAGTGCAATCAGGGATAATTTTCCCAATGCTGTGGTCTAGGGGAGGCTGTAATGGAGCAACTGCTCTATAACACTGCCAGGTCAAAGATCCCCAGCAGGGGATTGCTGCTTGGGATCTCCAGAGCTTGGGCTGGCAGGACATGTCCCAGGGCTGGCACTGTAGCTGCTGCTGCAGGGAGGGAGCTGATTGCCAGCTGGTGACTTTCAAGAGACAGAGCAACACAAAAGGGAGACTTTGGGGTTTGAGTTTTTTCTGTGTTTGGGAAACTTTCAAGAGACGTTCCAAAGCCAAATCATAGACTTGCACTTGTGATTTCTTAAGCAGGTACTTCATGCACAGACCTTCCTTACGTCCTAAAGGAGTGAAGATGCCTAGGGAGCTTGGCAGGAGATGCCCAGAGATACAATCCAAAGAAAGGACACCTCTAACTGCCATCAGCTGTTTTGCTGGATTTGTTCAGAGAGAAGTTTCTCTTCTCACACACACAACACAGCAAAAATCCAGGCATGGTCTGGGAAGTGAATAGGGCAAGTATGAACCTTGCTAAAGGATAACTTCACAGTGGTATTGAATTCCCCAGCTGCTGCTCTCCAGGCAGGAACCTGAGTCTTCATCTCATCTGAGACTCAGTCATTAAACACTCTCAACACAGCACATTGAAGTAAGACCCTGGGGAAGCTTTACCTTTGTCACGAGAGAGAACCTGTGTAGAACATCAAGGTAGGGCAGGAGGGGGGAGTCTCAGAGAGTTGAGGAGCGAGAGAGAGGATGGAGAACCTGGCATCGGCAGGGCATGGATCCTGGTGTTGCAGGGGCTTTCTGGAGGCTCAGGGACTGTGCAGGGTTTGTGCTGGGTTGCATCCTTGGAGGTGCTGTGTGCTTAATTCTGCTGCCACGATGCTCTGCTGGAGCCCAGGTGTTCAGCACATTATGGGTGTGAGAAATGACGCCACCCCATTTCCTTGGGTGGCGTCATCCCCCACCTTCCACACCCACAACAAGGCTAGGCAGGTTTCAACTCCAGATGATTAAGCCAACACCTAACTTAAAATATAAAACATTTTCAAGATGGGGACTAACATTTTAGCTGAATTTGCAAACATCAAGAAAGGAAACAATTTAGCCTTTGAAGCTGACACAGCAACATGGTCTGTTTCACCTTGCTGGCATCTCAGGTCATTTTAAACCTCAACTGACCACAAAACTAACACTTCAATGTGGTTTACATGAATCTATTTTCTATTTATCTATTCCTAGTGGCTTAGCTACAAGAAGCCTTGTGACAATTTTCAAACCTGTTACTTTCACCTGTCTTGCTATTATCATTTATATCTCATCTCTCTGAGAGCTCTCTTCTTGAGAGCACATCCTATTTTTGTAAGAGAACTTTCTTATAACTCCGCAAAATGAAAAAGAAAAACCCAAATTAATAAGGCAACATGAATCCAGAAATTAAGAATAAAGCTCCAAACTTTATTCATTGACTTGAGTACAACAGTGATGCAGATTACAGTGGCACAGGAGTGCAATATGTGCTGTTTGCAGTATGACAGTGGAAACACTAATTGTACAGAACAGCAACCCAGCTCAACTTCTCATTATGCAAACAAGCAGACTTACTGTACAGACAAGACACTGATTCACTTTTACAGAGACTCAGAAAAAGAGACAGATGAATGGAAAACACAGGGACACCTCCCCAAAACGCTGGTTTGTAACATGTGGAGGGAGGAGAAAAGAAAAATAAAATAATAAAAAATCCTATTGCCAAAATCTACTGATTTAAAGGAAAGCATACCTTTAAAAAATTAGTTTCAGTTTCCAGAGCTTAAAAAAGTCCCCAGCTGTAAGGCCCCCTTACAGGAAGAGTTGTCCACAATGTCCAAGCCTCACTGCTTGGACAGGGCTGCTCTGGGAGTGACACCAAGCTCCTGGCTGGGCACACACAGCAGCCAGAGCCTTCCCTGGCTCCAGGGTGCAGTGCCAGTGAGAGGCTCCACTGCTGCCAGTGGGTTTGCATCTGGGGGGAAGTGCATTCTGAAGGTGTTCAGTGACAAAAGCCCAGGCAAGTGTCCAGTGGGACCTGTCAAAGCATCCTAAGGGAGCTAGAGACTCAGCCTGGTAAGGCACCACTGGGATTCCCACAGCTGCTTCTGCTGCTGGAATTCTGCATTTCCTAATGCCCAGGGGCAAGGTCCGATGGGCCTCAGCTCTGCAAGTCCTGGGAGCAACACTTGGACTAACTGTGGTGATCCTGACACAACAGGTCACTGTTTGCCTTCGGTCATCTCTTTTTTACCTCAAAAGAAGGACAACAGTGCACATGGAAGTATTATCTCTTCACAAAGATGAGCATTTTTGAGCAACTCATTAGCAGAAATCAATTTTCCTGTTAGAAGCCCTTTGGGCAACAAATAATTTATTTTGCATACAGGCAAACAACATTAATGGCCAATTACATTCCCACTTCCTGCACTGATGCTTACATTAAAATTAATAACACTTCTGCCAAATGTGGGCATCACACAGCTCCTGCCAGCAGAGTTGTCTGACTGAAAACTCGGTATCTTTGCATTGTGATGGATTTCTTTGTTGTTGTTTCTTATCTTATTAAGCACAAAAAAGGTGTGTGGGAGAAATCACAAGGCAAAACTCACCAGCCAGAGCAATGCTGCAGCCCACAGTGATAGGAGTGTTCTACACTAAGGGAAAAAGGTGCATTGTGCTACTGTCACAGTGCTCAGGAGCTCTCTCCAGCTCTTCATTTTGCAGCAATGGGGTAAAAATGTACCACATATTGCCAAGACCGGCCTTTGCTAAGCATCTATCCTGAAGACTATGCTGGACTCTAGTGGGCGTGTTGACAGGGCCACAAAGTTTGATAGGGCACAAACTAGACTGTGACCTGGGGAGAACTGAATGGGGAAGGGGGCAGTGGAGACAAGCCCTAAGCATCCCTCTGGCATGGAAAGATGAATGGCATTTTGGACAGATTAGTTTAATTTTTGTTTCCTGCAAGTGTTTTATTGCATTGTCATTATCACTGACTGGTGTTCCTCACTGCTGTAGGTAACATTCAGGATGTGGACATCCTCCTTCACAAACACATTCCAGAGGAAAGCAATGAATCATGGAGTGAGGGAAAGGGTGGTTTTCATTTGTCTGCCCTACAAGCCTGTGGTCCAAATATGCCATCCTCTCCTCCTAAGTCAGGAGGAGCCAAGATAAATCTTCCCCGAAGAGTTTAGAGGATATTCATATTTTTACCATTCTGAGACCTATTTTTCCTGTTGCTTGTTCTAACAGCTTCATACCAGTAATTTCAGTGTGGGTGCTCACATGCTATGAACTCCAAACTTCACTTCCCCACAGTTTGAAACAGGTACTACAGGCTCACGCCAGTGTTTTCCTCTAATCCTGCCAAGCATCACCCTGGCAAGCCCTGGGGAAATCAAGCTTATGCCAACCCTTCTCCTTCCCAGACCTTAACCCTTCTCTGTCCATTGATATTACCCTGCCAGGAGACACAGGGACTGTGGAAAGCTATTCACTTCAAAACGTGCCTAACTTCAGTGTAGCTAACTTTTACAAAAGAGGTTGCTGCTGAACTCTCTTGAACAGCAGGACATCTGAACCACATGGCTGAGAAAGGACTTCCCAGCTGCAACAGGAAAAGGGCAGCAAGCACTTCAGTGCCTGGCCCACAGACTTAGGACTATAGGACTTTGTAAGGAGAGATGACACCTGTCCTGACAGGAGTAAAAGCACTACTGGAGCCACAGAGATGTCTCATCCCACATAAAGCTATTGAGTTCTCCCAGCCTAACCTTTCACAGCACACTGCAGTACATCCACAGCACACCACAATCCACATTTAATGAGCTCCAGATGGGGAGGGTGTGTGCCACACGTGCACCTGTGCTCAAGGATCTGCATCTGTACATAATCCCATGTGTACTTAACCCCGCGTGTACACATGGGGTCATTCTGCAATGCTTTGACTGGGCCTTGCTCTTACATCACTCCTAAAGCAGAAAAGGAGATAAAAGAAGACAAAGCAATTTTTAGTCCCCTTGGTAATGACATTGTGTTGACAGCATTGATGGGATGGGACTTTATCAGAAGCTCAAATGCTTTGCAGGAGATAGAAGAACACAAGCATGTACTTAAGGCATATTCATAGAATCAAAGAATGATTTGGGTTGGAAGGGACCTTTAAAAATCATCTAGTCCAACTCCTGACATGTCCCAAGGGAATATCAAAGAGGGGAATTACTAAGAACTGCTACTCAATGGATACCAGAGTATCCATTGATACTCTGATGGATACCAGAGTATCCATCTCCGGTATCTCCAATACCGGAGAATGATTAATTGCTTACAAAGAAAATTCTCCCTGGGGCTACATTTTGTTTTTATTAGGTGGGAAGACCAGATGAAAGAACAGAAAATATTGCAGTGACAATCACTAAGAGCCCACTGCAGAAATCCTCCCTCCCCCACGGCTGGCTGCAGCGTGGGTTTTGTGGACAGATGATCTCTTGGGTGTGTCTACATGTAGGTGGTTGAGAATTAACTGCAGGCATGAAACTGAAGCTCAGAAAACCCTTCGTGTTCTCAGTCAGGAATAAAGCAGTAGTAAGGCTAGTGCAGAGGGCCGTGAATTGACTGACAGCTCCACACCAGTGAGATGGGAGCCAGCAGTGGCCCAAAAATCCAGTCAGAGATGAGTTGTTTCTGCAACATCTAAGCTGGCTTCTCTTCATTCCTCCCCAAGCTTTAGCTGCAGTTTTAAATTCTCAGTTGATGAGGCAGATCCAAATTACCATGCCATTCTTCACAGGCTAAGAGGCTAAGTTCTTTTTTTTTTTGATTTTTGATTTTTTTTTTCTTTTTTCTTTTTTTTTTTTTGCATAGGAGGGAGAGGTAAGAAAACAACCTGGCTTAGTCATTTCTGAAATGACTGGGTAGTGTGTTTATATGCTGTGAGAAGTTCAGTAGTAACCTAGAGATGGAGACAGAAAAATGCAGACTGGCAGCTCACATCCTTGAGAGAGCAACTCCTCAGGTCTAAAAGGGGTATGGTCAAGGTGACTTGAACTAACAGACCTGTAATGCCTAATAGTTTGAGTGTCTGTAGGGTGTGGGATGACAAAATGTGGAGAATTTTAATAATTTAAATGCATTAAAACTCAAATGTTTGTCTCAAAGTTAAGCCACACTTTGCAGGTGACCAAACACTGAATTTTTGAGACCCCAGCATTCACAATGTCTGTGAGAGTAAAACACTGCTGCTCTTTCACTGTATGGATTTGCTTTCAGCAGTCACTCAAAAATGCATTTTGAGTCCCTGACACTCCCATTTACTTCTCAGAGCTCCTCTAAAAACCTTTCAGATCCATGTTCTGAAAAATGAGGTGAAATATGTCACCCTGATCCCCGCTGCAACCTCAGTGCCACCCAGAGAGCTCACTCACAAGTGTGCGTGTCACAGTGTCCCCAGGGACTTCTGTTCAGTGGGGATGGTGCTAGACCCTTGGTGGCACGTTCTCCAGCCTGTCCCACAGACCCACATTCCCTCCGGGACATGGAGCAGGTGCTGAGCCCTGGTCTCTGTCTCTCCCCTACTGAATCTTCATCTCAGATTTTATCAAAGGAACCACAGTCATCTCTCACAACAGGACTTCCTAAACCAGCAAAGAAGAGGCAGGGTTTGGGCTGTCCTGCACAGTTCATGGTGAAATGTCATTTGGTGATACAGAGAACTCAACACAGTGATACTGAATCTCAGAACTACATGGGACTGTTTCCTCTTCCTGACTTCCAGATTTTAACACCAATGTCTCATAGAACAGAAAATAGAAAGGTTCTGATGTCTCCAGTGCCTGAAGTTTTTGCATTAAAAAGGAAACCTTGATATTCTTTGACAGACACAGAACCTAAATGACCCTCTCCTATCAGGAGACAGGCTCATTAGTGCAGTTATGCATTGGCAGTTAAGCACCAAGGAAGAGAAAGAGCAGCCACACTGCATCCATTCCATTACTTTGGTGCTCATGTCCTCCTCTGCAAAGGACTTGCCCAGAAGCAGTTAAGGTATATACAGGCAGTTTTTCAAGCTGCAGCATATTGGAAGAAGACTGAAAGCAATAAGTTCAATGCAGCTCAGAAACTGTCTTGCATGATTACTCTGTCTTCAAAAACCAAGTCAGGCACAAAGGGAAATACAAATAACCAAGGCTGGAGCTTTGATGCTTCAAGAGAGGAAAAAAAAAAAAACACCAAAAAACTGTGCCCTCTTTTCCAAGCACAAGTGAAAAACTACATTAACCAAAATGAGTGCTTGGCCCCATGCACTGTGCCATACTGACAACAGCTACTGCAGTTTAATCAAAAAGCCTCTATTGGCAGAGCTTGGCACCTTTATGGTACCTTTAAATTCATAAACCTAAGAGGGTTTAATTCCTCCCTAAGAGGGATGAATTTGCATGTTAGCTTGCAGAGAACCATTCTCCCTGCCGTTGTAAAATCCTACAACTCCACTGCAGCCTGATCAGCTGTACTAGTATTTACTAGCAGGGAGTTCGTCCTGAAATCTCTGGGTGCAAACCAGGGCACACTTAAAATAGCATTTTTTCACTCTGCCACTCCCACCCCATGCACCCACCTCCTGGAGTACATTACAAGAAAACTGACTCTTCTCCATCATTCCCATTACTTAAGTGATCTTAAATTATTCCAAGGACTGGTTAAGCTCCAGCCTTATTAATTCAAGCAGAAAGTGTGGAAGAGGGAAGACTGACAACACACACAGACAGCAATTCACTTCTTATAGCCTAGCAAATATTTACAAGGAGTCCATTTTCCAGAAATCCAAGTGGTGTGTCCTGCAGGTGAGCAGAGTGCCCACCACCACAGGCTGTGTTACATGAAGAAGACACCGTGTCAAAAGAGTGCCAAGTGAGAAACTGTTGGGTGAAAGACTTGCTGTGACCATGTGGATAAGTTACAAGGGGCTTCTCCTTCACTACAGACCTACCTATGTCCCTCTGCATATATACACCCATATATACACACATACACACACACAGAGATAGATGGAGAGATATAAATACATGTGTGCACACAGGCAAACACTCATACATATATATATATATATATTTATATATGTATATATTCTCTTCCAGTTCTTGGAGTGGTTACAACTACTTTAGTCTACAAGGCATCCTAAGGGCACTTCCTGGCTCTAGCAATAAAGTCCATCGTATTGTGGAGAGAAGTAAAGGGAATATCATTGAGGGAGAAGAACAGAACAGTTTTCTATCTTGTACAGCATCAGGTAACAGATTGACACCTCTGAAAACTATCATTGCTGTTTCTGAGCCCAGATATTTTCTCCCTGCATTCCAGGAGGGCAATTGTTGATCTTGTTCAACTGCAGAGGTGCCACTATGTTGATTTTCCCTTTTTGGTGGATAAGTAGTTGCTTCCAAACAGTTTGGACTGTGTCATACAATATTCTATGCATCATTTGTGGTTGGTTTGTTTAAAGGGAGATTAAAAGAGTTTTGCTTTTTTCTTCATGTCGTTGCGTCTCCAGAGAGGTAACTTGTCAAACTCCTGTATCGTCATGCCAAATATTTCTTGAAAAACTTCAGGTGCTAAGTGACGCTTTAAAACAATAAAAAACAAGAAGGAAAAAAAAAAGGAGAAAAGGCAATGGTCAGTCAAAACCAAAGAGACACAACAGGAGGTTGGAGTGCCTTAGGGATTTTATGTCACTGTGTAAGAGCCATTGCTAGAAAAAATAATGCTTTGGCAATACACATATCCAAATCCTCATGGCCTTGTGTGCCCAAGGAACCACTCAGGGAATATTTCACTTGCTGAATAAGCAAGAGACAGAGAAATGATTGGTCTGAAGCCATCCAACAAGCAGTGACAGACCAGAGAACAGGACCAGCTCCTGCACGCCCCTGTCCCAGGCTTTGGCAAGTCACCTCTGCTTTTGGAAATCCAAACAGCCACTGGGATTTTAGGAGTGCTCTGCAGAAGGGCTGCAGCATGACGTGCTCCAAGTTCTGAGAAGGAAGATGTCTGGCCAGGCTAACTGTTCAGCACACTTCTCTGCTGCCAATGAAACACTTTTTGGTGCTGTCCTGTGCACAAGTTACTTCTTGTTCAGCCACTTTACAGTGCACTGGATGGGGAAAGTGTCTCCCCATGGCACTAATGTTAGCACAGCACTGAATTCTGATTAGTGACCACATATCTAGTAATAAAAATGGGCATAAACCCAAATTGTTACCCAAACTAACCACATTTTTGTGGCTCCTTCCATTCATCTCCACAGAAGATTAACTGACTTAAGCATCCCCAGCGTTTCACAGGGCTGTTTAAGTCTTCCTAATCCACAAAGCTGTAAACTATATTTGTTTGTTGGCAGAGATTTAGATCCTCGTATTTTTGCATATCAGCCAGTCTTCTAACTAAGTCACAGGACTCATGATGAGTTAAAGAAAGTTAGACTTTTGGTCCTCAAGGATGGCTGACACTGACTCTTAGCTAAGAGATGGTCCCAGAACAAAGTATTGCTCCATTCCATTCTGGATCTTATGAAACTTGTGCAATTTTGGGTTTTTAGCAAATCCACAAGTATATAATGAAAGGCCTGAAAACAGAAGGGGATTGTGAGAAGCTCAGTCTATGAGCAGGGAGACAAAGATGTGGGAGATTGTTTGAGGAGATGCAGCTGCTTCCTCCCAATGTCTGATTCCTCTTTCCCTGATTAGCGCTGAGAATCTTCCCACATTTCTCAGGACTCACATTTCAGTGTTTCAGCTTTCACAAACAACAAACAACTTTAGCAGGAAAGAGCATTTAGGAACTTGCTTCTCTTACCTCCAGCCTGGTTCTGTCTACATCTTTTAGTATTTTATTTCGCCCTCTGTTGGTCACCATGAGTATTTCATATGGAAAAATCTGTTAACAACGTATAAAAAGGGGGAAAAAGAGATATTTATATTTATAGTCTAAAGCAGACAGAACAAAATGTGTGTTATTTTCATAAACACACAAATATTTGTGGGTTTTTTTTCAAAGCAAATATCAATTTGGTGTTTTTTAATTTCTTTTCTTTTCCTTTTTTTTCCTAAAGTTGTATGGAAAACAAGCTGACCTGAACAGATCCAGAACTTGTTTAGCATTGAGCTACCTCACACTGTAAAGCCACAATTTTTATGCTGTATATAACACATCAGCTGGCTTTGGTCAGGCAGAGTCCTTTCTAGACAATGTATTTCCTCATCCATCAATGTATAAATTTATTGAAGTAATTGCATTTGTCTTTCATTGGTCTAACTAATGGTTGCCAGAGTGTGGACAGCCCTAAAGACTGACAGTGAGTGGGCTTTAAAATAATGGAATTACATCAAACCAGCAGCATCTCTGAATAAGCAAAATATTAATTAGTGGAGGCCACTGCATTCAGTAGAATTTATCGCATGGTTTTCCTTGCCTTTTTGGATAGTTAAAGAATTCAAACAACTAACAGAAACAGTGCTGCTAGGAAAGGATTTCAGAAAATATTAGAATCAGTTTCTGGAATCATCCCTGGCAAATAAAACTGTGTTCTAATTTTTTTCTTTTTTTCCCTTGGATAGACACTTCCATGCCTGGAATGACTTAGGAGAGCTCATGTTCTGTCTGCCAGAGCATCTCTAGAGCCCTTCCCACTGCCTGTCTCTGTAGGAAAGCAGCATTCCCAGACCCCTCATCCAACCCCTACTCAAACCAATGAAGTTTTTCTGGAAACTTCAGTGGCAACTGGCTCAGTCTTAACTGTCATTTATGGGTCTTGTCTAAGTCGCCCACTGGGAACACGAGTGAGACCACCAAAATTATCCTGGAGAGAGCTGAGCTATTATTAAATGCTATTAATTACATTATTTCAACATCTGAAGAAGTTTGACTTAATCAACTTTTGAGCAGTACTCAGCAATTAAGTTCATTCAATTGTTACCAATTATCCCAATGAACTTCTCAAAAACATAATAAATAACATTCAGGCATCAATGAACACACCACTGATTTTATTGTAAGTAATAATTATTTAAATAACGTGTGCTTACATACCAATTGTGAGATATGATTCTTAGGAGATTCTGACATTGTCACAATTGTACAATTAAGTCTATACTTGGAATTACATTTTTTTATGTTTGGTACTGGAAATGGCTACTATCAACAGCATTATAGGAAACTAAAATGTAACTTTTCATATTTAAACAGGTAGAGTTTAAGTCAAGATTTATGGTTGTAAGTACATTTTATATTTAAATATTCACAAAAAGGCATGTCTCAATCTGGGCTAGCAAGATGCACAAATTCTGTCCTTTCTGGAGAACCATTTGGTAATATCTGGTCATTATTAGGATTTTAATCTTTACTTTTCATATGTTTCATGCTGACTCTGAACTGGCTTATTTTATTTTAGCAGGTGTAGGTTAGTGTTGGACAATTGACATGAATAAAAGCAGTGCCAATTCACACAACCTGAGGGTCCAGCATCACCTTTATAAATAGCAACAGAAAGTGATCTCAGGAAATTTCCCATGAATTTTATCATTAAAATAACCATTAATAAATAATCATTAAATTTTGTCATTAATAATACTGACAGAATTTGTCACCCAAAACAGCATCCCAAATCACTGGGTACATCAACAGCAGTGGTGACTGTCAGAATTTCTATTGCACTGAAAAAGAAATTATTTGGAATAAAAAGTAGCATCCTAGGAGTCCCCATAGTCTTATTTATATAATATATAAAACCACTTGTAACTGCACAGTGCACTGGGGTCTCAGCTTATAAAGCCAGGGTTATTGCCTTGTACAGTTTGCCTGGAGGTGTCTCGGAAGCACAAGAAGTAATCTGGTTTGCAAAGTGAGCTCCTCACTTAACTGCAGAGATTCTGATCCTTGTAACTTTGTCAAAATCATGATTTCATGGAAGGTTCACCAGCAATAAAGTTGTAAGATTTAAAACACACCCTGGTTGAATTCCCTCTATATGCCATATTCATTTTTGAGTCAGGCATCTCTAGACATGGCTGTAAAAGCATTTCAATTTGTATCTTAAATTATAATTAGCAGACTTTGTCTCTTTTTCCAATAAATCTCCTGAAGAGTTTCTCATATAGGGAATTCAACACTATGGACAGGTCTCAGGTCAACAGTGCTGAGAGCTGAGGAACAGATCCAGACAGACACATTACTTCCAGTCAAAGATTTCCCATAATCTTTGGAATTAAGACAGCCTCAACAGTGTGTTGTGAGCCACGGTATTCTGTAGCACTTTTCAAACTGGACAGATCTGAGACCTTCCCAGTGAGTTTGGCCTGGTGCTTTGGCTGGTGAAAGCCTGGCAGAGAACCAGCTACGGAGCACCTTCCACATCTGTCACTTTGTCCCTAGAAAAGCGTCCTTAACCCAGGGATCACACCTGGGCTGCCCTCAGCCTTCCTGAGCACTAACACCTGCAGAACACAGTCCAGAACAAAGGGAGAGGTTTGGCACATAAGGAGCAGGGACTGAGGTGAGGTAAAAGAAAACAAGGGAACCGAGACATTTCCCTTTTTTTTTCTGCATTTCACAGTAAAATCTTCACTGTCTTGAAGGAAAAGTGAATAACATCTGCACTTGCCTTTGGCTCCAACATGTTAGGCATAGACACTCCTCTGTCCATTCTCATTCCAGGGACATGACCATCCGGGAGGGACTGCATCGGATACAGGTACACATCAGACACAAAGGTTACACACACAGAGGGTAAAGGCACTCAAGCAGTGGTGAAGACAAAGGTGAACTTGCCCTGAGACTTCCTTCAAGTCTTAATTTTTGGTCTTATTATTTCAATCATTGCCATGGGCTACTGTTCACTACTCCTCTGAGGCAGGCAGAGGGATCCTTCAGTCCCCTCAGCCACCACAGCTCCTGTCCCTGCTCAGGCTGGTGACAGCCCCTCCCTGAGCTGACCAGCACCACTTTCCAGGGGACCTGGGCAGCCCAAGAGAGTGGTGGCCCCTCTCCCACCCCAGTGACAAGGTGAAGTTCTTCTCTAGTTCTTCCCTAGCATTAATTCAGATCCCACCCAACAGCACAGAAAGCACTCTTACCCCTCTGGGCTTTCCCTCTTGTAATTTACTGTATCAGCTGAGGAATTTTTTTTTTGTCTGTACAATGGGTAATTTTTACTTTGAACACAAACAGGGATAGGGTAAAATGTGCTGTTTTGACACAGGGACTACATCTAAGGAAATAACATTTGGAGCACAATACATGGACAGCTCTGCTCCCCTCCCATAATCTAATTCTCTTTCCAATCATCATGATTTTGATATACCATTAACAAAATTATCCAAGTAATAAACAATTTCTTAAATTGCCATTTCACATTGTGATTGTGCTGAGGAGCCAGGCAGACTCAAACCATTCGGAAAAAAACCCCTGCAGGCAGTAATTGAAGTAAAAAGGTTTCTATTTGCAAGCACACTTCTTTCTGGCTCATCTGGGATGGCAGCAGTGTAGGAAACTACTGATCAGCCATCTTGTCTGGAGAGCAAATTCCAGGGTAAAACTGAGGAGTTCAAAGCTCCTGGTATGAGAGAAAATTTCCTCCGGCAAATTTTCTATGTGTCTCTGGGGTCAGTACTAGAGAGGCTGGAAATAAATCCAGCCTCAGGTGTCCAGAGAAGGCTATTACAGGTAACTCATACAGGAACAGACAGTGGATTTTACAGAGCAAGTCACAGAACAGGTGTGAGCTGTCTCAACTCAGCTCTGGGGAGGTAACAAGGAGGAATCCGAGGCTGTGCCTGTTTTTTTTTTTTTTGATAAGGATCTACATTGGTGATTATGCTTAAACATGCAGGAAAATCAAAGCTATTGTCTTAAGAAACCCTTCCCTGTAGCAGAAAATTCAGAGTTGAACAAGTAGCTGCTTTAGGTTCTGCTGTCAGTTGATTGATGAAAACCCGTACTCTACCTGGAAATCTGAAAAGCAAAAGAGAAATCTCATCAGCTTTAGAGTGTGGAAGGACAGGAATCAGTCACAATCTACCAGAGAATCCTTCTCTGTTTTCTGGTCTACCTGATTTTTTCCAAAATCCCATCTGATTCTCTAAAGCCAGTAACATTTCTAATTTTGGACCTTGTTTGTAGAGTCTAACACTCCAAGTATTGCAGTTCTTTTCATTAACTCTCCAAGTTTTGTAAATTTCATAAATAATATTGTCAATTTTTATTTGGCACTAACTGGTACCGCATCCAGCTCAAAGTCATAATGAAGATCATGAGCAGCAATGGGGATTAGAGGGCATTATCTCCCTTTCTTCACTGTGGCACATTGCTTCAGGCTGCACAGTGGATGGTAATTTTCAGAGAAAGAAAACACAAAACTCACAGAACTCAGTTCATATTCCTGATAACACACACGTTATTTGCTTTCCATTTGACCCAATGCTAAAGTATGGACAAGGATCAGTTCCACATAACAGATTTAGCAAAATAAACCCAACATTTTTAACAGGTATTTGAAGTGCTTTGAGTTAATTGAGTTTGCCAAAGAAAATGAAAAATTACTGAGCAAATACAAAGTAATCACATCCACAGCCTTAATATAAAACAGCAGAAATGATCAAACATCATAACATTTTTACATTTATTACTAATAGACTGTAAAAGGCTCTTCATCCTTACCTCTAACAGCACCACTCACGTCCCCATAACTGTTGTACTGACCAAAATCCGTAGAGACCGGCTGTAACAGGAAAAGAGGGACAGAACATAAATTCACACTTCAAGACTTTACAAGCAGGTAGGTACATGGGGAGAAATAAATTGCTTTAATTTTTTTTATTTCTCCCTCAATTCTACAACATTTCTTCCTTTGCTTTCTTGCTTTTTTAACAAAGTAGTTTGTGGGAAGGGAAAATAGGATTGGTCTGACTTCAGGTGGTTTTATAAGAAACACTTATCAAACTGAAAATCCAATACAATTGATATGGAAATAAATATCATGGATAATTAAAGCCACCTTTCACTTATCAAAATCACCATCTTCTTACCCTGTGAAGTCCATTTTTTCCATACCCAGGGAGAGAAGAGGTTTTGGAGGCTGAAGCATGTGCTGTTGAATGAGGAAGGGAAAATATTTTACTGGAAAAATCGCATGGAAACTAGAAAACTACAGCACTTGAGGAATCACCTAGTACAAAATACACAGTTAAAAGAGCAAAGCATACACACAACTGAGACACACTGACTTTAAGAAACTCAGTCCCAAACTCAACACAAACTTCCACACATTCTCTAAGTTACAAACAGCTTTATCATGCCATGGTGGCAGGCCATTAATAAGGGACACTGATTTTTCCAGGTTCAAAATCAAGGTGGTCTCCCCTGGATTGAAAATAATGCTCATGGATAATCCATGGCATCTGCTTTGGCATCACCCCCGATTCCAAAAGGGAATTGATGATGGCACTGATTATTCCTGCAAAGAGGGATGGACACATCTCAAATAAAGGAGTTCTTCAACCTGTGCTAAGGTTAATAAAAAAAACATAAGCTCTGAGTTGAGCAGGTAGACTCTAGCTCCATAAAAATTAAAGACAGTGAGTGAGAGCCACAGGAATCCTCTCCAAGGCCATCAAGGCAACACACTTATAAAACAGGGAACACAAGGAAATCTTAGTTTGCTTGGCAACTGCTCCAGTGGATGACTCCAGAGAGACTCATCTTGTCTCTTCTTGGCTCAAAGTACAGCTTTCATGTTACAATGGCTGGTGAATAAAGAGAGTAAAATAAAAGTCCCAAACCCTTCTCTGGAGATGTGAGAAGGCCACAGCCATATATCAAAATGTGCAATGAGGCAAAGAATCTAAGTCACTAATCTAAGTTAGCTTTTCTGCTTTTGCTTTGGAACAAAATACACCCAATGAAAATGTCAGCCCAGGTCAAAACACTGGCCATGTTTAGAATATGCAGCCCCACTGGTCAATAATGCTGAATAGCCTTCCCTGGGAGAAGAGACTAAGCAGGGATAGGAACCACCAGTGTAAGCAAAATGTGTTGTTGTAACAACACATTCAATAACCTAGCCACACTGTGTGTGTGATGTCATAGTCACGGAACACTTCACCCCACTCCTCATCTATATTAAAGCAGCTCTCTCCTCAGAATTGCCTGAAGATCCTCAGCCTCAGATTTCTTCTAATTAAAAAAAACTATGACATTCCTCCCCTCACCAAAACCAGGTGATGAATCAAGCAGATTTTTCAGGGCAGATCACCACATAAACACTTATCAAGCAGCTTTCCCAGATGTCTCTCTTCCAGGACACTACCTGATACATGTATTCTACTTGATATGTGTATTCTGTGGTGTTTACTACCCATTGTTCATGATTAGCTTTATTGCCTCCATGAATTACCTGGAGAATTGTAACGACTGGCAGAAAGGGCTGACCTACCGCGACTCTCCTTTTCCATCTCTTCCTTCAATATTAACTGCCCCAGACCAGAGTTGAGCTACAAATAGCAATTAAAAAAGAGCATCAATAAAATAAAGCCGACCAAGACAGTGGTAGGAATTGCTTACAGAAAGCAAAGGGGCACTTTTTGGATGGTGCTCAGAAACAGCATGAGGACAAGCTTATAACCACCTTCATGAGCTGCTCCTCCTGCAACTGCCGGCGTCTCTGCAGCTCCTCATCATCTTCCTCCCTTCCACTTGATCTGCGTCTCATGTCAGCTCCTGCTTCCACAAAACCACAGCACAGAGAGAGCTTTGTGCATCGGTTCAACTGCAGTTCGAAGATTTCAATGCTAGTTCAAAAAACTGGTCAGTTTGATTTGCTGAATAAACAAAGCAGTATTCCTCACAAAGTCAAAAGACTTTTTCAAAATTCCTTCTTAATAAAACTCACTTGGGTAGCCTGCCCTGTAGATATCAGGCTTGTTATAAACTAAACAAGAACTTAAACTACACACAAGTTCCAAACCAAGCAATGGTCCTGGATACAAAAGTCATGATTGACCCCAGTATAAAAAGGAGCTCACATTGCTGGTTCTGGAAACGTAGGGTTTAATAACACCAGCAGCTGGATCACAGCTGAAAACCTAAAATCTGATTTACATTTACTCTTTTATCTAGACTCAGAGAAGCAAATTTGAATTAACATTTCAAAGGGATAATGAAACTACATTAGTCTCCTAAATGAACACTCGTATTTGAAATAAACAAGGCATTGGTTTTAGTCTAAAATGAAGTAAACTAATTTGATCCATTGGATCAAGCTAAAAATAAATTAAGGCACAGGTGTTCTACATTTTAGTTCCTTAAGTTTTTATTGAATAATTTTTATTTTCTTGAATATTCTCAAGAAGTAATCCGATATGGATGCCAGGGCAATTCCATGAATACACAGGATGTGCTATTGCTGCAAGCATTTAGACAGCAGTTCTATTTTTTTCTGCACAGGGCTTTATCTGATATAGTTATTTACCAACCCTGTGCTGACAAACTCAGTGTTTGAAGTATGTAGACATTTCAAGTATGTAGATGACAGAGCTTCAAGTGGTCTCTGAGCTCTCCCACCCTGTGTCTACTCTCCCAGAACTTCTGTGAAGATCCCCCTGTTACGAAAGCCATACATTCCCTCACAGAGACCTGAAACAAACAACACCTCAGTGCTTCAGACATGACTTCAGGAATCCACCAGGCTAGATTGCTTATTTTATGCTACAGGGGTCAATAAAAACACAACAGAGGGAAAAAATACAAAGAAAAAATTAAATTGATGATGCATATGGATTAAAGAAGAGAAAGTAAGATATATGTAGTGCTACAACACAAAAAAAAAAAAAAAACAAAGTCTGTAGAAACAGTAACTCTGAAAATCAGGAATTATTTAGTCTGTTAATTGTTCCAATTCAGTTGTTGCTTCTTGCCATGAAATTAGTCATGTGGTTGGAAACAATCATGTTTTCTGTGGAATTTTCGCTATTAGCTTTGGACTAAAAGATTAAATAGCATAACTGAAAGAAGTCAGGATTGTGTGATACACCACACCTTTTAAGCTACTGCACTAGAGTTCAAAAAATTTGCTCTATATCTGTGTGATAAAGTCCTTTAGCAAAGCCTCTTCTACTCAGTGCAATTCCACAGTTTTCGACACTGCATAGTCTCACCAGGAGAACTACACTTTGTAGTGAGCATCTGGAGTGGACACCACCTTTCCTACACGTTTTTGCAGCTGCACTGTCCGTGTCCCCTGCTCAGCAGTACCTTTGGAGCCGCAGAGATGAATGGTTTGTGTTTGCATACCTATGGCAGCCAGGGAGGGAGGGCCTGGCCAGTGGTCAGTCTCAATCTTTGGTATCTCGTTGGGTGCTGGTGCATGAGCTGCTGGGAACTTGGAGGACTTGATGATATCCTCGGAGGACTTGCTCTGTGCTGCCAAGGCAGCTGCATCTAGATGGCAATCAGGGAACTTAGCTATGTAATCATCTGGAGCAGTACAAAGGTCAGCCTTATTTTGGCAATATTTTAGACTTTACAAGAAAGTTAGTTTTCAAAAGCAAACATTTTCATATTTTGCTTTTCCAACTGCAGCTTGAAGCAAAGCAACGCCTTTTTCTTGCCAACAGATTGGAATCAAAGCTTCCTCTCCTCCCGCATCCCCACCCCAAAGATAACCCCAAATCAGCTTTGGATTTTACTTGGGTTTCACAGTGTAAGAATGATTATGCAAGAGTGAGAAAATGCAGCCTAACAGTATTTGCCAATATCTCCCAAGGACAGCTGATTATTTATGAGAATGAACTCAGATTTATGTACGAATAAGTTTCTCTCTACAGGAAGCAAACTAATAGATTAGAGTAACAGTACAAATCCTAACACTACTGATGCTAATTACTTCATCTGTGAAAAGCTGCAAAACAAAGAAGAAAAGAAACCTGAAACAAGTATGTTTAACTAGGGGATTTTTTTGTGCTGCTTGCCCTTGCTTAGAGCATGCAGTAGTAGTAAAAGCAGATCTGAACTTATTAATAAATACTAAATTCCATTAAGATCAACTTGGCAGGGCAAGGCACTTGCAAAGCAATGAACCTCACCAACAAAACAGCTTGGTAGTGGGGTTTCCACTTAAATTCCATTTTAAGCCAAAGCCTTGTAAAAGCATGTGAGGATGTGCATTATGGCTTTCTCTTCTTGACATTAAAAAATAAAAAAAAGAATCTAACAGGATTCAGTGTACATTAAACCCAACCTTAACTAGGTCTGAGCTGGAAAACATTAGCTCAAATCACCTCTGCTTATATGAGGCTATGTGTCAGTGGCAACGGTTCCAGAATTTTCTTTCCTTTTCTCTTTTTTCATTTTTAAACAGAAAGACATCTTTTAACAAAGTGATGCACTGTGCTGCTCATCCAAAATGTTCCTGGTAGTTAAGCAATGTCAGTGTTAGATATCATTGGGAATTCTGAGCAGTTGATGATTGGGAAACTCTAAGCATAACTGCAGGCATGGAGGAAGCTGGTCAGAGTTTACAAAAGCATGACTTCAAACAGTACTTACGTATTAGAATTGGTGATGTCAGTGGTTAAACATTCACATGTTAATGGGAGGTGAGGAGATACATTAAAACCATAAAAATAAACAGAAAAAATGTTAAGACTTTTTTTTCAAAATAAGTATATGGTTTGAAACTTAAAAAAGAAAGAGGGGAAGACCCTGATGTGATACCAGAGCAGTGTAATCTGCAGTGCTCACTCCTGACTACAGTGGACTTGTGGGCTTTCCTGCTCATCCCAGCTCAATGGCTCTCAGCCAACTGCTCGTCTAAGCCCTGCAGTGCTGCTGATTTGCTACTTAACCCTAAATACAGTTCACTGAATAAAACATCTGCAAAGGGATGAAAATTCAGTCTACAAATAGTGGAGTCATTTGTCTTTCACTGAGGTAAATAAAAGCCATCTCTTATCCACAGCTTTCTATTCACAACAGCAGGGAAGAGTGAACACACTCCTTCATGATGATTGCTTTATAATGTTCCCTATAAGAGTAAACACACTCCTTTATAATGCAGCCTTCACCTGTAGGACTAAAGACAGGCAAGGCTGTGGGCTTCTGCAATCACTGTCATTTCAGACTTACTATGACAACACCAACACCAAAAAGCTTAGAGCACTAACACTGCTGTCCAACTCAGAACCCAAACACCTGGAAAAACAAGTACAGCAAACTACATTACAGGGCTGAGAGTCAAATTAGCCTTGTCAGTGATAAGTCACCTATAATATCTTCACAAATCAAAGATTCTTATTTAAAGCCACATTAAAGGTACATTCAGAATTCCAGTCTGATTATATCTTTATCTTTGCTGCTGAAATAAATTATTATACTGTATCTGTTTAAAATAAGGATATTTTGTGAAGTCCCTGTCAGAGATCAGTCTGTTGTTAATTCATTTTAACATGATCAGTACCTGTACTCTTAAAATAAAAGCTTAAAGAAGAGAAATGCTGGAAGGTATCATAATGCAAACAGCAAAATCTCAGCAATTTTGCCATTAATATCCACATGGCAAGATTAAACCATATAATCCAAATGAAACAACAGGCTTTAAAACATAATCACTTTCCAGGACATGCAATTACAGCCGCTTCAAGCTTGGACTACTAAATTTTTATGCTTGCAAAGTAAAAACGGAATGCTTTTCACAAACTGCACACTTTTCAATTCAGTTGACACGCCAACTTTGAAATAAAAAGGGAAAGGTCATTTACCGTGTTGTTTGTAGATGGGTGGTTTCCTGTAAATGTTGACACCTTGATCTGTGATATTAAGAAAGAGAAAAAAGGGAATATGAAAACGACTCCAATTGTACATAAAGATAACTCAACCACTAAAGCAATAGATATACCAAATCAAGGATGTAGCACACGAAAAAGCCAGAAAGCTATTTCTAGGTATTATACAAAATCAGATTTAAAGAAAACATAAGAACAAGTGAGAAGTCGAAGACATGTGGTATGAAGTCCTTTGGAGCTGATTCTGTAACATGTGGATGCATCAACTCATGAACCATCAAGTTTAAAGTGGGATAAAAGAGAAGAAATGTAAGCAGGCAAGACATTTCAATGGTGAAGATACAAGCCATTTGGGGAAAACTACCCCAAATAACTTTTGTGGAAAATTGTGCTTCAGTCAGAACAGCTCAATTTTCTTTCCAACTGACTGGCTGGATTGAATAGAGGAGAATGCAGTGAGCCTACAATTCACTTCAAAATCAAGAGAACAAAATAGCCACCTAGGACACTGCTTTGAACAGGCAACAAGAGCCACACCTCAGTGAGTCAAAGGGATTCTTTATGCAGTGTTCACTGATATGCTACTAATTCTCATACTGTAAGGACAGATTTTCTTTTTTTGTGTATTTTTTTTTTACACACGGCCCACCATATTGCATATTACCTATGTAAATCAGAATAAAAACACTTCCCAGAACTCTAATGCAGTAAAATCTACAGCATGTATAAATGATACCATATTTTTCCAAATAATAATCTAAGACAGGAACCATTTTGCTCTAAACTACCTTCCCACTCGAGCCAACATTTTGTGCATTCAGCACAGCTACAAATACAAAAGCTAATCCAAAATCAGCACTACAGTGCAAAAATGTGCCAAAATCTTATTAGAAGAGCAAATTGAGCTACAGGGAGCTAGGAAATTAATGTCAGAAACTCATTTTGCTACTTTATGCTGCCTGAAAAAAAGTTTTCAGTTACATTAGAGTGAAAGATGAAAAGGAATTTCAGAAACACATGTGCTGTATCACAGATCCAATTAAAAAGTTATAGGAGACAATGTTGCCTTTGGTGGTAAGGAAAGTTAAACTTAAAAATCTATTGAAACAGAGGCAAATCTTACTTTGCAGAACCCTACATCCTTAAATAAACAGGCAAACTCATTGCACACAAAGGCTGTGGCATTTCATTCCTGTGTGGGATCTGTTATAGCCACTTGACCAGCAAACAGGTATGAACATTACAAGGGTAGTCATGCAGTCCTTTTGCGCACATGGACACCAGAAAGCTCCCGGGAGGATGGGAACACAGCTCCTTCCGTGGCTGCACGGCCCCAGCTGGTGAAGAGAGCTCCCACACCATGCTCCAGGTCATTCCTCACAGCTATTCATGCAATTAGGCTGGAGTTTAGGTGAGGCACCGAGAGCCAGGTGAGCTTAAGCGGTTAAAAGAGCCGACCTCAGCCAAGCCAGGTCACCCTGACTGAAAGGGGGTGTGCACAAACTGTTTGTCTGCCAGATTTGAGGAGAGGAGGAAGGGCAGTAACCTCTGGCAGTGAGGAGGAACACCAGGCTGAAGGGAATCTGAAAATAACTGGACAGAGCAAGGCTTTCAGCTAGCGCTGAAGCAGCCAGATACACGTCCAAAGCAGGGATACACATCAAAATCCATGACACATGGTCTTCTCAGATGCTGGAACAACTGTGGAGCTCACTTCAAAACAGAGACTGCTCCCTATAGAAAGGACATCCTAAGGCACACATATCCTTGTGGCTCTGTAGGTCTCTCTGAGAACACCAAGCCATTGCACAGAGCAAGAAACAACCTCACCTGCTTTAAAAAGAAAGGGACACTAAACTAGAATTGTTGTGTTCAAGACTGAAATAAGCCACAACAATCTGAATGAACAATATATATAATGGCTCACTGGCCACCTCTTTTCTGCATGTGAATCAAAACCAACTCCTCTAAAATTAGCAGAGCTATGCTGGCGCTCAGCTGGTGCAACTGGAAGAAAAATCAAGCCCTACATAGTTCATATATAGCTCAGAGGCCATCAGCCAACCCTGAAAAATTAAGCATTCTAAGAGTGAAACACCTGACCCAGAGAATAGGTAAAAATCACAATAAACCTCTACGTTTCTTAAGGCACTCTTCCTCTCAGCAAGCCCAGAAGCAGTTCCAAATCCTGAGGGTGCAACCCATGGTGAACGGTGTGAAACGATGGAGACAAGACAGAAGTTACAAAGGCTACATTCTACACTGTGACAGGACAGCGAGACACACACAGTGCCAGCTCCTACCTGGAACATGGAAATGTTTAGGGGCCTGAGCGTAAGTTGGAGTGAGAGGGCGACTGTCAGGCCGATAGGGGACAGGGGAGTTCCGACCGCTGGACGGCTCATTGCCTCCAATGAAAGAATGGAGAAAACAAAATGAGAAGAGGGAGAGCAATAATAATAATTAAAAAAAAAAGAAAAAAAAAGAAAAAAAAAAGCAAGCCCAATCAAACCCAAACAAAACTGGTGGAATCAAAACCTCCAGGGAGAAAAGAAGTTGAAACAAAAGTATAAATACAAACAATAAGGAGAACTGGTAGTAGCCCTGGTGACATTTTTTCCCCCCTGATATTCCTGCAGAGACAAAAATTCACGTTCAGGCTGGAGTTGAGGTTTGAGCAGCTCAGACTCATTCTGACGGCATGCAGGCAGGAGCTTATAGCTGGTGATTAGATGGGCCGTATAGGGAAGAAGAATGGAAGGTTACTTGGCAATGATTTTTTTAGTACGGAGATTGATATTTGGAATTAATAGGCGCAAATACGGAGCAGAGTAGTTGATATGCAAACCCAAAGCAGATAGAAGCAGATGCTGGCAGTTACTACAGTTCACTAAACCAAAAGTGTGCAGAAACCAGAAACAGAAAATAGCTGTTAGGTCACTTGGCCCATATCAAAAGGCATAACTGTTCCTCAAACACTCTTTCATTGGTTTAGGAAAATTCTGATATGGCAAAATAATTTGTAAAGCAGCGCAGCCCATCTGGTGGCTGCGCACACATCATTCGTGCCACTCCATATCTGTCAATGCCAAATTTGGTTCTGATGACCATACTTCTTCACCACTGCTGATTTAGCAAATCTGAATCTAATACCTAAAAACCTCAGTTCTAGTTTGCACACACAGTTTGTTCCACTTGTTGGATTACTTTTATTGGGACTAACCCTTTTTCTCCTGACAATGCACCACAGCAATCCAACCGTCCTGAAAATTTCTGTCTTGTCAGGGAGGGAGGGCTGTTGCACAACCACGATGGTGGATCCCAAGGATCAAGACTTAACAGCCAGATATATCCATTCACATCTGTGTGTGTGTACCTTGAAAGAATGCAGCTGCCACTTTTATTGTACTGTTCTTCAAACTAGAGCAAACTCACACAAAGAAAACCATTCACACAGGTGCTTATTTCACATGGGTGGGGGATGATCCCAGCAGTGAAAAGTAGGGGAACCAAATCCCTTCCATTTTTAAAGTACGTACTAGGACTTAAAAAACCCTAGAAATGTTGATTAAGAAAGCAGGAAAAAAATGGAGGGTGGAGGAGGAAATGATAACAAATACAGAAGGGCTATAAAACATAAGAAAAAATAAATTTCAGGCCTGTTTCCTATGTCCTGTTGGAGGCCCCAGAACCTTAGACTCAACACACTATTTATCTATTTGAGGTGGGGAAACAGGTGTGGGAGAAGGAAAAAACAAGTTTTCTTTACAATTTACACAAGAAATCCTCTTTTACTTGAACAGTCATCTACCAATCCAAGAGGCACTGAAGGGGAAAAGAAAAAAGCTCTTTTACAAACCTTGCTGAGATGCGCCCCAGAGGCTTCAGCCAGTATATAAGTTAACCCACTGCATACGAATGTTTTAAAAATTACATGCACAGTTCAGGGGGCTTGGCTGTACAAAATTTGTCCAGAGGAATGCATGTGCAAGATTCTGTATTTACCACTTTGACATTTCAGCCCTAAATGACATGATGCTCTCTCAACCACATGTGCTGATGGTGTTTTTCTATTCTGGGTGCAGTGATGCCGAGCTTCTGGCCAGGTAACAGTAAGGGCTGGGTTTGCTACCTCTGAAAATGAATGATTAGTTAAACATTATTGTTATATCTCAATCTATAGGCCTTTACTTAGCAATTCCAATATTGTGTTCTACTTCTCCACCCTTTGATATGTTGTGATCGTGAGACATCTCACTTGATTTTACTCATGTCTCTTGATTCTACTGAGAAATTATGAGTTACTTTTCAGCAAAATCATTGTTTTATATGGAAAAAATCCCATCAATAGTAATATGTCTTGAGATATAGTTAGTCCTTTATAGAGAATGTCACTCTGCCTTTTTGCTTCCTTTGGCAATTATACCCAATGGAAGAGAAAAAACAAAAGGGATTTATTGACCTGTGGACTTGTCTCAACAGAAGAGTCACAAATACATTTTACCTGTTGGGAACTGGTAGACCAAATGTGTGCATGTTCAATTTGCAATGCTTCTATCACCAACACTACAAATACAGAGAAGAAACCCTTCTTAGACCCCTGTCTACCTCTAGACACAACTAAGTGTGCTCACACCCATAAATGTATGCTGGCTGGTCTTGCATCTGGGACACAGATAATTTGTTCAGAGAGAACTGGACATGTTGTATAATGCAGCCAGTACCAGGCAGGCAGTCACTGTGGTATCATCCTGCATGTGATGCTTTACAGATGCCTCTGTTGGCTTCTATTTCCTGGGGTACCTAATGACTCCTGTTAGTAGTAACAAATAACTCATCTTTACACTTCCTAGGATGGCAGCCTCATTGCCTCCAACCTCTGCAAGAAGGAATGGTACATTCACTTAGATTCCCATTAGGCCATCCCTGAGGAGCCCACTCTCATAACGAGGCTTAAGTGCTTGGGATGCAGCAGCAAAACCACCCACAATTTATGGAAGCAGTGCCAACATCTGTGGAATGTGCACATGCACAGAGGAAAGCAGAGCTCCTGGCTGCCTGTGCCTGTCTCCCAGGGCCTCGTGGCCAGCCTGCTTGCAGCTTTACATAAAAACCCATTAAATTTGGGTTCCTTGCCTGCACAGAAATGGCTCTCTCACTGCCGCAGATATGCTGTTACTACTCTTAACTCCCCAAAGCAACAAGAGCACTCCATTTCACCAGCACTGCAGAAAGAACTAATTCTTGCACCCTGGTCATCAAGTTGAGTATGTCTGTGTGTAGGTGGGGGGATGTTAAGAGATAATGGAACAAGCTTAATCTAAAAATCAATCATTAGAGCACAGCAGAAGGAAAATTCAGAGGCTTTTTTTTCTTTCATTCTTTTTGCTCCATCAGGTAGTTGTTCTCTATAGCTGAATTTGTTAGGCAAGTTGCCCTAGCAGCCAGGAATAGAACTGCTTGCCCACACACAGCCCAGTGTAATGCAGGTCCCTGCTGCCTTCTGAAGTGCTCACCACTGGGCTCACTGTGGGATTCGCAAGCTCAGCTCACAGAATCAGGCCAAAAAACCCATATGCAACCAACACAGCATTCTGTCAACTTGCAGCCAACACTGAGCCTTCTGTCAGGTTCCAGTTTAGTTGCTCTACTTCTGAGTAGACTTAAGAAAACAAGCTCCAAAGTACCTGAAACCCTTACTCCTGTTCAGGTTTTGTCAAACTATCATACATCTTCTTGAACAGATGTGTAGCCTTTATTTCACACACAAAACTGAAAAGCATTGAAAAGCCAATACACAACTGTCTTCCAGTGCAGAACTTGCACCTGCATCCACAAAACCCTGGAAATAGTTACCAGGTACAGAAAGCATTTGATTTCAGAGAAGGAAAGAGGGAACCTGTGAAAATCAAGGTCCAAATTCTCTATGAAGGTGGGTACATTCCTCATGGGAAGGTCTGCGAGCAAAGGAATACACATTACTTTGGAACCCTTTTACATGAAAATCTTATGGGGGCTTTGCAATATTCTTGAATGCCTCTGAAAAATTCTAGGCATGCAAGATGAAATCCTGGCTCTCAATGAGGGTTCTGTCTCTTATTTCAGAAGGGTCAGAGTTTCTTTCATTCGTGGACTTGTTTTGATTCTTTCATAGCAAAGACAGTGCTTTATTGAGACAAGACCAAATTCAGTGGAGAGTCCAAATTAGATTAAATGATGTTTAAATGGATGTATATTACACACTCTTCCAGCTTTTTCAACATATATGTTACATCAACAAATTCTCACTCTAAGGCATGTTTAGTCCCTTTCACTCATCCAATTTCTTTACTTTTGGCTGTGTTTATAAGGTTTAATCACTATGCTTCTTTAAGCCTTATGCTGTACGAAAACACACTGGAACTGGTCTAAGTGTCTTCTTTTCTGGCCTGAGTATACAAAATAACATGGGTGTAATGTGTCATATGACACTTCAGGTATCATTATGCTGCTGGGAAATCATGCCCCTTTACCAAAGCAGTTGAGACATGACCTGTATTTTCTGACTCCTAAAGGGAAAAACCCCAAAATATATATTTTTGTAAAATCTTTCTTACAAACCAACATCAAGGTCACCTTCTTGCTAAAAGTACAAGTGAGAAAGGCTGAGCCACTAAAAATATCACGTGGTGCCTCTTCTGTCACAGAATTTGAGCTTTCAGGAGCTTGGATGAGTTATGACACATAAATGCTGTCCAGGCCTTCAGAAAATTGAAGATTTCTACATCTTTCAGGACATACCTGATAAAAAACCATACTCCCCCCTTCTGTCTACAGCACTTGCAGTCCCACTTGGCCTTTTCTAACAATAACTGAGAAAGATACCTGACCTACATGCCAAGGTGATTCTTTGCAATCTGAAAACAATAAGCATGGATTTCCAATAGTTCTTCTCATTTATCTGTTGAAGAAGCTATTTTCTCAACAGAAAAACAATGAAAATGCCACTTGAAAGAGTGTGAGCATTAATTTGGATTTACAGCAAAGAAATATTGAAATTGCAAGGACTATGAATTAACTGCATGCTGAAATGAGCAGTAAAGCTATTTTTAAGGGTCCCAATCTTTTTAAGTGAGATTTTTAAAAAATAGAGACATAGTAGAAAAGTGGCCAGTGCAGATTATCAAAAATCATCTTAAAAAAGGCAAGAGTAAAATTAGTGGTGGTGATCTGAAAGCTTAAAGAGCTATGATGTTGAGATCTATGAGCATTTCTTGAAACTTCATGGCAACAACTTGCTTGTAACTGCTTTTAATTATCTCCAGTTTATGAATATCTATATTAATCAATGGTGTCAGATTGGAATCTATGTTCAACTTACTCAGCTTTGCCTTTTTGACCTCTGGTAGGGGATATAAGCTATGACCTTCTCCCCCCAAACAGAAGAGATGGCCCAGCCAAGTGCTCCAGTAGAACTCAGAGTAAAACCACATTCACAAAAAGCAAGAAACAAAACTAAAAGCTTACTGAGCTAAATGAGTTCCTTGAACAGACACAGTGAAAGGAGAATCCTCCAAATCAAACCATAGAAAGTAAAAGATTTAAAAAAAGACAAGATCCTCAAATAATGCATATCCTTACAATGCTACTGCCTTCAGCAGAGCCTGCTGATTTGCACTAGCTGAGGACAGGCCTAGAGATTTTAATTTTAATTTGTTGGGCCCTAATTATTGCCAAGGTAAATAACAAAGATTAAGTTCCTTGTTGCCATTGATCTTTATATCACCTCTTTTTTTTTCTTCTTCATATTTTTGATCACCTTGTTCTCATTCAGGCAATACTGTAATCAAATTTTCACAGCATGTTTTAAGAATGAGGCAGTAATAATTAAATTTGATAAACTAACTGCTGAAGGGATTGTTGTGTACTGCTTTAGAAAGAAGCTAAATTAGGCACATACAGGTTCTGAGTAATAAATGACAGTGCTTCTCTGTGTACTTCTACCAGGTAAATGCTTGGCGACTCTTCAACTAGGGCCCTTAGAAATGACATATTTCCTCCAAAAAAAGGACATTATGTCTATTCTAAACGTAGTTTTGAGTGCAACAGCACATTTTGAGGCATGCTCAGCGACACAGCCATAGGCAACCTCCCCGAGACACGCCTTCACAGCTCTGCCAGAGCGCCAACAGATCTCCAGCCTGGAGGGTACTCCCTGGAGAGAGGCCTGGCTCCTTACCTTTGACATGGGGGATGAAGTGGTGTCGGAATGGGGAGTTGGGGCGGGAGTCATGGAGCGCGGGGCCGCTGGAGCGCGGGGGTGCCACGCGCCGCGCGCCCAGAGCCAGCAGCTCTGCGGCGGTGGGGAGGCGGGGGCAGGACAGAACGGAGACAAAGAAAAGCAATAAGAGACAGGCAGGGAAGGAGGCTTCGAAGGAAGCAGAAAAAAAAAGGCATTGAACAATTAGGATTCTGGAAAGAAGGAAGGAGAAAAAACAACAAAACGGTTAAAGACGCGCCAAAGGGCCCCGTAAATGTTAAGACAAAATTACAGGAAGTGTTAGAAGGAAGGCTTAGGTTTGAACTGCATCGCTAATTTAGCATAACATCATTGGCTTAATGAGCTTCTAAGCAATGCCTTGTTACCAGAAAGTAGCCTGCTACCAGCATGCAAACATCACAAACACTTACGCTCAATTAGTTAAGAAAGCAGCTGGTTTGAAAAGTGCCTGACCAAAAAATGTCAGTCAAGAGGCATGCAAGCTGTTTTCTATTGTTTTAAGACATTCCTAAAATGCTGCCAACATCAGCTAGGGCACCAGTGGAGGAAAAGGCTGCAAACTTTTTCAGAACTTGTAGCACTCGATTTTTGAAGAACCTTATCCTGACAACGTCAGTACAGAAGTTCACTTCTCTCTCAAGGGCTAGCTAAGAGCAAAAGAGAAGTGATCTGGGGCCACTGGGTTTATTCAGAGAGAAACTATTCTTGCAAAATAACATGTTGAAAAGAAGTGCTATTAGGAGGAAAAACCATATATGTTTGTGCTATTATTCAATAAATAATTACTGTAGGAAAATTATTAAAGTAGCTTTAACAATTACCCCACAACAGGGTAAGAACCATCAAATGACAAATTATACAGAATTATTTCTGTGTCATATGAGGATCAGTAACAGGTGAGCCCAAGATGAGATCATCTGTACATAGATAAGTCCGAACAAATATCTCTCCAGAAAATCCTTCAGGCTGTGGACTTTAGAAGATTTTACATTGGCTCACATGTCTGGCTTGAGCCCATCTGCCCATCACAAGAGTTACATAAACAGAGGTTGCTTCTGGGGAAGGTCTTTGACTGAACACAGACAGTAAAACCCAATCACTATCAAGTCTAGAATAGGGAGGGAATTTGTTCATATCCCTGAGACAACAGATAAAAATGGAAAAATCCCCTCAGTCATGGAGAACCAAGCAACAGAAGTTTGCAGCTTTTTCACGTTTTCAAGTCTCTTTCAGTTTCAGTTATAACGTCATCTTAAAACACAGTCATGTTGTCAGCACTAAGTATCAGACACAATTTGCTTCTGTCCCACCTCCCTTGGGTCCCTTAAATAAGGCATTCACTGACAGACACAATTGGCTGCTTTCAGCCCACCCCCACTAGGAAATGGCTACAGCATTCAAGTTCCACAGTGGTGGCTCTATTATAAATCTTTAATTTTAAAAATGCAGCTCCTATTGCATATGGGCTTTTGGCATCCCAACTGTTCAGCTGTAATTACCAAGGAAGATGAAACCATGCAATTGTATCAATTAATTTAAAAACAGATCACAAAGATTTAATTCATTACCATACACAATAAAATCAGTCTTGAAAAGTCTTCAATGAGTAGCATTTAGCAATACATTTATATGCATTTTGGGTGTGGATGAATAGCTCATTTTCATATCTTGCTTTTAGATATACAACCAGTAATTTGAAGGCACTGGGAACCTGAATGACCTGCAATTTTTCTGTATTGTACATAGGACTTGGTACCTCACTGCTAAACCAGAAATAAAGTGTGTTTTCAAGTGTTCCCAGGCAATTGCCTACAGCTTGAATTAAAAAGATACCTTCTGAGTCCATGTCTTAAAAAATGACAAGCAATTTGGAACATATGGGTGTTTTGCTTCTGAATATGAGATTCTATGGCTGCATCAAGCTTTAAAGGAATTTTTTACAAGGGAACAAACCTAAATTACTAACTTCTGTACAGTCAAGCCATAATTTTTGTTTCCAATATGTGATACTTTTCCCAAACTCCAGAATGAACTTCACGATTCACCGCTGCAAATTTTTGCTTGCTTTCAGAAACATACAAATATTTTTAAAACAATTGATTGGAAACAAAACCAGAAGATGCATATTTACGATGCAAGAAACAGTCACCCTAGTGCAAAAGACTATGTCAATCCAGAACAAAAATCAGGTAGAAAAAGAGACATTAAAATATACAACAATTTTTGAATCCTAAACTTCCACTTCTAAGAGAAAGAAGCGCTTCACTGCACCACTGAGTGGCATAATACAGAAACATTATTTTTGCACGGATTTGTAATGCAGCTGGCCTTACCAGGTCTGTGGAAGTGCTGGGGGGAACGTGACATGGTGGGGGTGTAGCTGTGCCGGCTGTACACGGGAGAGTTAATGGAGCCCTGGCTGGTAGACCGGTGAATCATGCGGTCCCGAACGTCCTGGTAGCCCTGCAGGACAGAGGCAGCCACTGGTAAATGTAAAGGCACAGAACACATTTTTAGCAGCACTTAAGTTCTGTGGATCTGAAGGCATCAGCAGAAGCGACTGAAATAGCAACATCCCTTAAGCTTTCAACCTACTTCATTAGCACTGCTCTCCAAGGATCTGCTCCAACCCATTTTTATAGTCAGAATTCAGTCTTGGAAGGTTCCAACTCCACCTGTAATTTCTTTTAAACTCTGTAATAATCCTCGATTTGCCCACATTCCCTGACTCCATAAGGGAAGCGACATCCAGAGCATGTGTGTCCTGCAGTGTCCTGCACAAGACACACGAGCTGGCCATCAGTGAGCTAACTTGGAGACCAGCAAGAATTCACTAGCTGCAGCAGAGAGCTCTCTCTGGCTAAACTGACCATGTGTCACCAGCTACAGCAGCAGGTATTTATATCCAAATCAGATTTGCCATTCACCTGAAAACATGACACCTTGTACAGCAAAATTCAGTTTACTTGGTTTCCTTGGGGTATAAACAGCCAATAAAGGAAACAAACAAAAAACCTCAAAACAAACTACACCCTCACCCCCCACCCCTCCATGAAGTAAACAAAACCAGGACAAAAGGGAAAGGACTGATTAATGCATGAAGATTTAAAAGAAATTTTACAGTCCCTTAATTTTTAACTAGTAGGAATAAGTACAACTTTTATGGTGCAAAGAAGCAACAGGATAATGCAGCGATAATGATTTTGCATCTATTGTACCCTGACAAACGACTTCCCAACTGCTTCATGTTATTAGGATGTTCAAATTAACTCCTCTGGCAAAGCAAAACCAAACCAGACCATATAGTTATGTTTTCTTCAAGACAAAACTGCAAATGTTTCAGTAGCAAACGTGGGTTATTATTTGGATGCTTAGAGCAGCATTTTGTCTCCTGTAAATCCTGCAGCTCTCGAGACCTGAATCCGCCTGTGCCACGAGGAGCAGGAATGTACCAGAAGTGACGCCTGCTGGACAAAGGGCTCTGCTTTACAGACAGCAAGTGAGAGGAGTGGCAGCTCCACTTCTTGTACAATCTCTCAGTAAGAGCTTCATGTTTCCTTCTTAGAAATAACTTTTGTTAAGTTTCAACATTGAGGAAAACACGCCTGTGTGGCAAACAGATATGGATCTGACCGACAACAAACCCAACGCCTGCACTGGCTCAAGGGAATAATTCTAATCACAGAAGGACACTGCTCCCAAAGGTTCCACCAAACTTACTTCTGCAGAAGGGGTAGGTGATAAAGTCCTTGGAGACTGCAAAGATATAAAAAATAAGGTTATGAAAGATCACTGCATATGCTGGGCCAGAAAATGGTAATCTAGACATTGCTGCAGATACTCTGACATGTGACAGTGCAAAGTGGCAATGCAGAAATCACTGAGACCATTCCAGCAATGGAATCTGGTTTTTCCACCTGGCTCAGGGACTGGTCCATAAATCACTGATATTTAAAGTTTCTGGGAGAATCTTTATAAGTGTGATTAATTCAGTCAAGTACCATGCAAGATGATCTTAGCCATCTAATCATTGTGGTAATTAAAACATAGCTGTAAAGATCAAAATCAGAAAGAGTTATTAATTTAACAACCATGCCTGTCATGAAGAAATCTTTAAAATGGAAATCAAAAGTAAATCAACTTAACTCAGAGCTTTGCATGGAAAATCAAAATACAGCGTATCTTCCAGGATGAAGAATGTTTTCTCTCCAACACACACGCTCTGGCAAAAATGTGCTTCTCCCCAAGGCCTTTACATTTCATACCCATGCAAAGGAGCACGTAGTTGTCATCAACATTTCTTTGATATGACCTCCTTTAAATCTCTGTGTTCCTCCATGGTTACGTAAGGAGAACAGATAGGAAATACAAGCATGTGTACTGAAAGAACTGCACAAAGGCCAGTGGGCAGAAATATGCACAATATTATGAAAAGTTTCTGTAACACAGATAGGGAAACTGAGGCAAGAAATACCTTTAGATGAAACATATGATTAGGCATATACTGATGGTACAAACAAGAATAAAGGCTATGTGTAATTACCAGTTATGTGTTCTTCAACCACCAGACAATTTGAAGCTGGGAGATCAGGATTTAATTATTTCCTTTGTGCACAAAACTTCAATATCATTTGTCATAGTAAACTGGGTAAGAGATTATGCTTTAAAATAAGACCACAATTATAGAATGATATAGTTATTAAGATAATATCTCAGAAGCAAAACTGCTGATTCTGGTCCAACTACTACACTAATGTACAACAGCAGTAGTGTAAAATGCATGCAGAGTTTCTGGTAATAAATATCCAGCTGGTAGATATCCATAAATTTTGGATTGAGAGACTATTCACTCTCAAGGAGCTGGTGACACTGGGAATGCTAAGTATCCAAACAAAGGAACAATGTTTTTTATTGGATACAGGACAAGTCCTTTTCAGCAAGTTTCCGTAAAGCTGTTAAAAACAGCTTTTGCTACTTTCCATCAAAGCCTTAAAAGTCTTTTATATTCATATTTTCCTACTTCCTATCATCTAACAGCAGCAGCTGTAAAAACTTTGCTCCACATGAAACATACACAGTGCTTTGGAACAATATTCTCTAAAAGACTGAGAGCTAACCCAAAACTTTCAATATGAATGAAAAAAGCACATGCTGTGAGGTACAGTCCCACATTTTTCTACTAGCAATTCATGTGTTACTCTAAATAAATGAATTTCTATCATCTGCTGGGGTTACCTGGATGCTGAGGTAATGGCTACAGTAAAAGGTAGTCATAGGAATCTAAGACTGGGAAGGCAGCCCAGAAAGTAGCATGCTGAATCCAGGTATTTTTCCTTTCATGTATTTTTACTTCATCACTAGCTGACATCGTCTCGTGGCTTTTTGGGAAATGGAACCTCACTCTGCAGCCAAGTTACATGCACAGGTGAACTGTCAGATCTCAAACTCTGAGGCTGCCAAGGAATGTTGGCTTCTCCAGGTCTTTCAAAACCTGGTCTACCACGGAAGGCCACACTATGATCAGTTTGAAACACACTGTGCAGGCAAGTGAGAAAAGCAGCTCCATCCCCGAACAGCAAGCCAGTGGAAATCCAGTGATGGCTCCAGAAGGGGGAAGGGAAAGAGGTAGAGGAAGGGGAAAGAGAAAAGAAAGAGGGCTTGTTCTGACCAAACTTACATAAAAACTTCTGCTGCAACAGGCTCAATTCTCTCTTGCTTGAATCTGAGAGTCTGCTCTAATACCTGAAGCCACACAGGTAATTTTGTTGTCTGGGAAATTTCTGCTAACTTTTACAGGTGTCATTCTGCATTTCACACTGATGCCATTTTAGCTGTCTTTTACCTGAACTACCAGGTGGGATTCCTGCTCCATTTTGAAGCATCTATCATGTTAGAAAAACATCCTTTTATCATTTCATGTCTGCTTGTTTAGTTAAAGGTGCTTCAGAGCATTTAGTGCTTTCAACAAACAGAATACTTGAAATAAAGGTCATAGAGGTAAAGTGCTGCTTCTCAATACATACCCAACAAAAACTGGCGCTGCCAAAAGACGGCCTCAGTGCCCACCAGGTTGCTGCTTGCAAGGCAGAAGTGGCAGGTCCCGAAGAACCCGAATACCTGGCAGTTTCTGGGAACTTCCTCATGGGTAGCAGAGAATGAATTTCCGCCCTGCTTTGTGCTTGCGAGGCCGATGACAGGCGGAGCCAGGCCGGGCTCCCCGCGAGAGGGCGCCGGGACGGCGCGGAGGAGCGAGCGCGGAGCGCGGAGCGCGGCCGGGACCCGCCCTGCCCCGGCAGCGCAGCCCCGCGCCGCGCAGCCCGCTGCCGCGCTCTCCTCTCCTTCTCTGCCTAAAATGTATCGTTTTCTTGCTGCCTGTTCCCTAGAATGAAGGTTTGTGTCCATCTATGGATTAACTTTGGTGCCTCTTGCGCATCTCCCCTTGTATGGATTAACTTGGTGCCTCTTGCGCATCTCCCCTTGTACAGCCAAAAATCTTTCTTTGCTGAGACTGGTGATTTTTTTGTTTTTTTTTCTTTTTAAATCATGGTGAGGGGCATTTGTAGTTCTACAAGCATAAGCTGAGGGTCGGTCCCCTTTTATTTAACAGCACCACATACACACCCTTTGCAAAGAGAATGCAGGATAAATCACTGTCTGCACGACTAAACCTGTCCCCTTCTTTGCTTTTCAAGATGATGGGGACTGATGTACGTTGTACCAAGATTGCTGTCACTCGATTACCACAACACAAACACAGGGTAAGGGATCACTCTACCCCAATGGGCTTGTGTTCTCATTAGGGCAAGGGAAGGGATGAGAAACAGATACAAAGAGGTGAGGTAACTTGCCCAAGGTGACAGAAGTCAGCAGCAGCACTGGGTGAAAACCCGAGATCTTCTGAAAAGAAGGCGAGAGCTCCTTCTGTTTCCAGAACAAACTTCTGTAGTCACTAGAAATTCACTGAACTTAATGCTGGTGAAAATATGGTGTAAGAAAACCCCAAAGGCTTTTGCTTATTCCCAGAACAAGCATAAAAGCTGACAACTTAGACCATACTGCTTTACCAGCTTCCAACATACTGCTTTGTCAGTAAGAAGCTCCCCTTTAAGGATTAACATATAGTTCACCTTCTCTGGTGAGATTATTCCCCCTGTGTGACTAACAAGAGACATGTGATTGTTGCAGGTTTTGTGGAATGGGTCAGGCCAGTTGGACCTGGTCAGAGGTCACCAATGCATCTCACAGTGGTTTTGAACCAGATGCCAGCTGGATTCACTACCAACATAAATTGGAGGGGAGAAATTCTGTAATGTTCTGACCTGTTAATCTCTTATTTTATTCCTGAGCTGATTTAAAAAACCTAGTTCTATAAAACATTTAAGAACAAAGGAGAAAAACTGATGCAGTTCTGACCTGCTGGTGGGCAGAACACTGTTAAGAAAGCAGATTATTAGTCACACTGAGCTGGTGATCTACAGACCACTGGTGCCTGAATGATTTACTGTAATTCTTTCTTCTTCAACCTATCTTCATACTTAATTCAGTTACAGTCAGTAAGGTCACTGAGATTGCAGCAGTAAATCCATTTCCACGTCCATTTAGATTTGCATTCAGGAAGTCTGATTCAGAGACAGATGGTATTACATGACAAAGCCTGCCTCACAGACCGCACTGGAATCATGTAAATAGTAATTGCAGCTATGGAAATTCACCTGAGAAAACTGGGGACTGACAATCTGAAACATACCTTTACATGCAAGTTTAGAAGAATAAATGACATGGCTTTTCCTTATTTCTGTGTGATACAAGAACCCTTACTAAGTATCAGCAGGTCAAAATGTGAGGCAGGTATTTCTGTAACAAAATTAGCCTGCTTTCCCAGGTGGAAGAGCACTTCATCCTGACACAATTTTATCCAGTATGTCTGGCAAAGTGCTCTGGTGATATATATTTCCCTGAAGTACCAGTGAGACAATTATCCTGCTGCTCCTAGTCCACAGAATATCGTGGTATTCCTCCTATTCTCTTGTGAATTTTGGTGTTCCACAGCACAACAGCACACTGCCTTTTGCCTGACGTGCCTTGCCATTCCCAAAGATTAGGATATCCATGGGAGTTACGAGGAAGCACACAGAGCCAGCCTGCAGACCTGCCCCCTGTGAGTATGTAGGTGTCCAACCCTGCAGCTCCACACGTGAGGCAGCACCCTGAGCGCTCCCAGTTCCCCAGATGAGACAGACACAAAGCAGTGTGAGCAGCAGCAGCAACCACCTCCAGCAGCGCCATGGGAAGCGAAGCAGGCTCTGGATGCAGTGCACAGCAGAATGAGGTGCTGGTGGGTCATTACCTCTCCAAGACTCTGTCTCTCCTGTCTGTCCTCGTAGGCGGAGGTGTAGAATGGCTCATAAGTAATTAGGTCTGGACGTTCAATGTCATAAATGGCCTTGACTTTGGGAATGGCTGCTAAATCCTTGTAATCAAGGATTTCATTGTCTACTTTTGCCTAAAGGTCAAAGACAGAAGATAAATTAACTTACACAAATGCACTGGCAATTTCTGTTTTACACAATTCATGATTTTGTGTATTTGTTGTCACACTGTTGCCATGGAAACCCCTTTTTGGCACCCTACATCTGGAGTGAATGCTTCTTGTTCTTCTCCAGCAGGCCTCCTCTGCAGCAGCTCACAGTGTTTTCTCCTCTCTTAGGGAAGAAAGAACATGGCATATATAGATCTAGTTACAAAAGTTTTTTATCCCCAGTAGTGAGCTGGAAACTTCAGCTCTGCAAATGACTCATTTTGTGGCCTCAGGCAAGTATTTTCACCTTTCTGCTCTTGTTTTCCCATATGTAAAATGGGTGATAACATCAATTTAGTTCACTGATTACAGAGATTACAAAAGGATTTCATGCTGAAGACCACAGACAGATACTCGATTTGTAACTGTGCACACAAGAGGAAACAGAACTTATTGGAAGGAAATAAAAAGACAAGGAGGACTGTCAGGACTGGGTATCCAAACTCCCAAATAAAATAATTACATTGCATTCATCACTCATCCTATGCCCGGGCTTCTGACTAAAGCATTCACTCCTTAACAGCTAGATGGTGTAAGCTTGGACTATTTTTTCCACTAAGACTGCAAGGAGATTTGACTAGTTAAAAAAAATAGAAATAGGAAATAAATTCCAAAGTCAGCTGCACCCATTACAGGGAGACAGAAAGAGGCCTTACATTTAGTTTAGATAACTAATATATTTCTTTACTTACAGGAAAACTTTAAATAAATCATCATACATGTTTATCTACCATACAGAAATACATTTATGACTAAAATTGAAAGAGGGTATTCAAATTGTTTTTCAACCCTTCTAAAAGATACTTTATTCATAGTAGATTGCATAAGGAAACTCACATTCACTTCTGCTCTGAGTGCTAGCATCTAGTAATTTCAAATTAATATGCATTTGCCTTTGCAAGCTCTTTAACAACCACTGATCTTGGTGGTTCTTAAGCAATGCCTTAAACTAGAAACAATACAAAACCTTTCTTGCTAGAGAAGCAAGGTTTGAAATATTTGGGACATTCTACAAACAGACTCAAATCTGTTTAGCTTTGAATTGTCAGATATTAAAAAATACCTTAAACCATTTTAATCCTTAAAATGTTTAGGTATATCAATATATGTTATTTCTGTAGAATTTTTACCAGTATGTTAATGAGGTGCAAATATGTCTGCATACTCTTAATCCAATATCAATTATTACAGATATTTTTGTAGACCCTGATCTAGGCTGCCATGTTGTTCCACAGTGATTTTGAGCAGCAAATTATTTTCATAAGCTACAGTTTATGAAGTCGATATTACCCACATAATGGCAGTTCTCCAGAACATGCTTTGTCTTTTGATATCTACAGTGTCAACACTTTTCATATATCAGCTTATTTTTGTGGTTGTTGAAATGCATAGAACTAGGTTTAACTCAGGACGTGAGATTTGTAATTTTGGACATTTTTTATGCATTATTATAAATGTAACTGCCTAATTTCTGGGGTTTACTCAACATTTTCATCATTATAATCTCAAGGTTATCAATAAAATCAGTGATTTAGCATTATGCTTAATAACATTTATTTTTCCTCAATTAAAAACACCTTTCCTTTCACAACTGAAAAATCTGATTTCTGACTTGGAAGGTGTTGGATCAGATAGGTTTCTTTCAGTGTAGCTGACCTTGCTCCCCACATTCCCCAAGTATAGAGAGCAGACCTCTCAAAAATTGTGTATCAAAGTGCACAGACCTCCTCACAAAATCCTTACAAAGTCGAACGACCCCTGTGCCCTCTGTCCCTCTTCACACCACCAAGTGACATCAAAAGATTTACTGTACCTTTCCAAGAGAAATGTGACCTGGAAAAGGCCTACCCTGCTCTTGAAATCCTGTAGCTATACAAGCTACATGGTGAGGGTTTTAACAATTTGAGCACTAAGATAAAGCATCAGTATAAAAGTGGTTTATTTCAGCACGGGTAGTTGATGTGCAAGCAAAGGCTCGGCAGCTTATTCATCCGAAGGAATACTTACATAGATAGTGTGCCCTGGAGAGCCAGGTATACTGGAACCTGGTCTGGAATAAATGCTTTCTGATGATGTTCTTGTAGGCTGAAAAACAAAAGGGAACTTTTGAGAGCAATCTGAAGCCATTAATGTTGGCAGATTTAAGTGAAGAAATCTGCATGTATCTTGAAAATAACTGAATTTAAGAAAAATGTCAACACAAATGCAAGCATTCTGGCAAATTCCACAATCTTGTGAGGCAAGTGGGGTTTGGGTTTGTTTTTTTTTTTCGTAGGGGAAGGAGTGATGTGAGAGGGGAAGAGGTTTTCTAAATCATACAGTGTAAAAGACTACACTGACAACAGTAATGAACAAAATCAAACAACACCTGCAGAGACACTGTAGGAGCCATACAAAGAACCATTCAGGACAGTCCTGCTGGTCATTTTAGCAACAGGTTAGTTCACAACCACTGCAGGGATCAGCAGTCCAGCAAACAAAACTGTTGTGAGGAGCACAGCACACAGGTAATCTCTTTCCAGGTGCTCAGTCCCTGGATTTCCATTAGGAATGACATCATCAGAAATGAATTCAGCCTTCCTAAGTGAAAGGACCTGAAATCCTTTGCTTGGAGCTGCTCCCTACATCTGCAGCACAAGCAAGATGCAGCAGGGAAGTCAAATGTTGGTTGCAGTGTCATGATTCCCCATACTGCAAAAGTCATGATGTTTAATGACAATGTTCTGCAAACTGAAATTCATGAGAACACTCTCATCCCTACAGAGCCAGTGCTGCTACATTTAGTAGATTTTCCAACACTTTTTCAGGAATAAACAGACACTGATGCCCTGGGGGAAGTTCTGTGACAGGAGAGAAAACAACTGATGACCTGTGGAGATCCTGAAAACCTGATGCATTTGCAAAGTATTCTATTTGATCAAAAGTCACCCTGGTTATTGTGATGATTACTCCTAAACTTGGCACACAGCACTTACACAAGGGTAGTCAAATCAACTATATCCCAACTGCAACTGAGAAACTATGAACAATTTTTGCTCCCTAATTGACTGCAAAGAACCAAATCCCATCACAAAACTTTGTGTCAGCACATGACTCTGATGACACCAGTGCAGTGGCATACTTCAAGGTCACTTAAAATTAAATCCAGGAAAACAGTCCTTACCTCATCAGCTTGTGACATTAGGTCCCCTGGACTAAGGGACCTTCAGGCACATCTGAAGAGAAACAAGGCTTGACAGCCTGGCTCACTGTTTCTTGAGAAATATTGGATGAACACAAAAAGGCTACTGGACCTATCTTACCTCTCAGCATACATTTCCTGAAGGAACCCTTCAACTGAGCCCAGAGACTTTCTACTTTTAATTTCAAAGCCAGAGAAGCTATTGGAACCATCTGTATATAAAGTGCTGAAGACTAGCCATGGATTATACAGCAGGCTTTCTCTGATTTCACTTTTGAAAATTAAGTCACCACATTCAGGGAGGGTTAGAGAAACAAAAGGCTTTGAATATGTTCCATTAAAACATGTAAGATTCAGATCAAACAGAGAGCAGATGCAGCTGTGGACTGACAAAGTCACAAATCCTCTCCAGAGCATGTTTGACAACACTTTCTCAGCTGGACCTTTACTTCTTTTCTTTTCTCTCTGAGGCTGCAAATTCCTACATCTCAAAAGGGAACAGAATTTTCTCTCCTGCCCTTAAGCTCCTCCCAAACCAAAACACCCAACAACAAGCACTTGTTTCATGGAAATGTTACAAGAATTGAGCTGGAAAATCTGGCTGCTGTTGAGAAACACTTTATTCCCCCTTCCATTCTTCCATTTCACTCTGTTTGAGTGGAGACACATGTAACATGTTGCTACAGTTACTATGGAAAACAACTGTTTTCATTACAACATAGGGAACAGTATTAAGTACTTGAGGTACTTTTAGGGGTGTCTCTGTTACCTTTGGCTTTTGGCAGACATACTTTGAGAGTTTTGTCTGCTCAGTTTTCCCTGTTGTAGGAAAACAAGTGTTAGAGGCAGTTATGGCTTATTCCCATTTGGCAGGCCCTTTGGATCTTTTATAATTGCCTCAAAAACAAGAAATTCTCAGTGCTCACTCCAGCTCCTTAGTTCCATCTCTTAGTGTCACTGCTAAAAACTTATTTGTTTAAGGAAAATTCACTTGCATTTATCACTTCAGTGAATTTACCAAATAAAGTTAGACAACTTAAGAAGATAGCTTCAGCCATATCTTGATAATAAACTTCTTAGGTGCTCTTAACCCTGGAGTACAAAGAGGAGTTGTCAGATGGACTAGCAAGTTGTAGCACCTGTTCTTTATTTCCTCATTGTGTTTCTCTTCCAAGCTCCACTTCACCATCCCATTAACAAGGCCACGAGCCAGAAATGACACCCTTTAAACCAGTTTTCTATTTTCTGTGATTTTTTCTGTGTACATCAATTTTACCTTCTGCCTATTGCAAAGCTCCCCACTGCCTGGTCAGGACACCCTGCTGCCAGCCACAGCCTGAGCACACTCTGCTCCTTTCCTGAGGAGCTGAATCCAAGCAGACATGCAACTCTGAGGCTTCTCTAGCAGCTCCCAGTCCTGTACCTTGCTTAGGTCTAAGCATACCCTTGAAGACAGTGCATGAAAAAGAACTTGTACAACTACTGTCACCCTTCCTGCTTCACTTTGCCCTATTTCTTATTTTGAGTTACACAGGCTGTTTCCATCACAGATGGTTTTTTCCTACCCTGCTTCTTCCCATATGGTCTGGAATCCTTCACAGCTTTGCACTTTCCCCTAAAGACAATTGCATTGCACTTAAAACATTTATGCTGCTTGCTTTAACAAACATACACCAAAGATTCCTTGATATAAGCTGCTCCTCTGGCATACTTTTAGTTGCTATGGTTGGCTCCTCTCCTAAGAGGCCCATGAAAGCTCCTGTTTGAAAACCTGTGACCTGGTACGGCTTTTATTACACTGAATGTTACACTTTCATCCCTGACCCTGTGTAACATCATTGTGACTCTATCTTACACAGGTGGTAAGAGACACACTGGAGGTCAAGTTCTCTATTGGTGTAACTGCACTGGGGTGTAAATTCCATCCTGGAGGGGAGCTGATCAGCTAAAGCAGGAATAGGGCTGGCCCTGATGTAACCTTTAACAACGGAGATAACACGAGTGCATCTCTTTCACACGTTGGTGAAGAAAGAGGACACAATCTTTAATATGAATGCAATAATTTAGAGGTATTTACTTCCATAACAACAGTCCTGTGACACTTGTTCTACACTCCCAGCAACAAAACAAGTTAAGCTGCCTTACTTCTTCTACAAAGAGATCTGAAACATTTTTTATATGATTGTTCTTTTCCTTGAAGGATTCAAATACAGCCTTTTATAAAGCCACCTTTGTGTGGAGAATTTTAAGGGAAATTTCTATGAAGAGCTAATCTTCTTTTTCTTTTCTGGTGGTATATGGCTTCTCCACATTTTCTGAGAGTAGGAGAGTCACCTTTTTTTTTTCCCTTTCCTCTTCCACACAAATGGTTGTAACAGTATTAAATATATCAATATAGGATGTCTGTACCAAATACAGAAAGTCTATGAAGTATATGAAAAAAAAAATTAAGTCAAGAAAAATTCATGCATGTCATTAAAGGAGCCAAAAGAAAAAACAGATCACAAAGCATCTAAAGTATTTGCAAGACTTCTCAGTATTTCCCACTTTATCACAGACTTCTTAATTTTATGTTTTTGTTCTTCATTCCATGCATTTACCTTCAACACAGAAGTTCTTTACCAGTTTCATTTGCAGATTGATAGAGAGAATACCAACTGCCATGCTCATCCTCTAAAGTTCACCGTGAATTGAGTGCTCAATTATCAGATCACCCATGCAGATGCCCCAAACTGATTAACTTCATATTTCAGTATTAGACTACAAAGCTTAAGATGTTCATCTGCATTTACTCCTGTTTGTTATGTCATCATGCATGGTACATCATCTAAATAAATAACTTCTTAAAAAAAAAAAAAAAACAAACCCCACTGGAGCCATTCACATCATCCAGGTGCTGCTACAATGTGGTGGCTCTGGCATTCTCAAATACAGATGTTCAGCATCATGCTCTGTAAAAACTTACAGGTGCAGGCAACCAGATCAAAACTGATCCCAAGAACATCTGGCCAAATGGATGCACTATCGTTTTACAAAGGCATCGTCACCATTTACAGTACCTGCCTTAATTTTTTGATAGAGTTCATTATGCAAGGCGGTGATAATAGCTGCAGAAGAATGAATATGTTTTCACTTAATAACATTTAACATTATATCTTAAGCAAATTCTCTAAACCTCACAAGCTACTTTAAGTGAAGTATATTTTAAATAAATAGAAGATTAGGATGGAGTTTCTTGTCCTGGGCAGACTTAGCAACAGTAAGGGATTTGACTTTCTCAGTACAACACTTTTTACACTGACTATCTGCTCTATCAGTTGCAAGGTTTTACAGTTGATTAGGATTTGGAACCAGGGCTCATAAAATATGGAATTCCTCTGGATTTCTGTAATTTTCAACGGCTGTACGAGACCAACGAAGTCCCTCAATGTTAGCATTCTTTGTGCCTCTCTGCTGGTTTAACTGCACCCTTCTCCTTACAAGAGTGTTTCCTTCAAATGCATGCATTCCTTATTTCTCTACACTAAATATGCATCAAGACAAAACTAGTGAACAGGTTTAGCTCAAACTCACTCAGACACAGATATTAATAGGTTACAACTAATTTTTCTTTCCTTTCTGGACATAAAGGCCAGGAGGGAGAATGAATTTTCAGCACATAATCACTGAAGGTATGCTGGTACCAAACAAACTTCTACAATACTACTCATGCAAACTTAGCCTTCATCAAGAGTAAGTTAAGTGGGAAGAACAAGAAAATAAAGTGGGAAGTCCAGAACATACTGAATTCAACACAAGCTTTCAGAGAATTCAGTGGATTTCATCCTACTATTTTCTAACTACAATTTTCATGTAGATTCAAGCCTTTGGCCCACTTTTATAGCAACAGCAATGACAGTACCTTTGTGTCTACTCTGTAGAAAAAGACTTGAAGCCAAAATCTGCCTTGAGTTACACTTTGTAGAATCACCATGTAAATCTAAACCACATTTAATACTGACCAAATTTACACAACAGGATATTCATCTGTATTCATAATACAGATACCCTAAGATATCTGTATCCTACACAGTCTACAAAGCAAGAAGGAGAACACACCTTTATTTTAACATGGGCTGCTCCTATTTTGCCTTGCATATTTTTCTAATACATTGAATAGGATTTGGGTTTTTAATCCTGAGGCTCCTGGATTTCAACACTCCGGCTTGTGTGCACTAAGCCAAATGCAAAAAGTCACTACACTAAAAGATGAGTGAAATGGTCCCACAGTGCTGTTCTCAGACTCCAAGATTTTATTCCATAAAGCTCAGGACTGAAGAGACACTGCTTTCCTTAGGAGCACTGATAACACATCTTTATGCTGTCTTTTCTTGATACACAGATCTGTAGCTAACAAAGAGAGAGGTGTTCAATATTAAAGTAACTAAACCACTGTTCAGGACAAAGAGTAGAGGGCTTGCATCAACCCCCACTGAATCACAGAACTGGATTCCACTGTCCAACCCCATCCTGCAGGCTGGATCTCACGCAGGCACCCTGCCCTGGCTGACACTGACTGCATCTACTGTGCAATGAGAGATGGGAAGGCTGCACAAACCAACACCAAGGACATCCAGTGGCATGGACTCTCTGCCTGCTGCCAGCCTGTTCCAGGTCTGCACCAGTGCGCTCGGACTCCATCACCAGGTGAAAACTACCTCAGGTGCACCTGCACCAGCACAGCCACATGTCCCACAGCAGACACAACCAACAAATAAACACTGCCCTGAAGGAGAAGAAATGGAATTGGGTGGAGTTTGTAGGTGCAAAGCAAACTCAGTCAAATCTGAAAGCAGACAGCTACTCCAGAGTCAGGAGGACTGAGAGGACCTTGTAACTCAGATGTCAACGTGCGCCAGACTAGAGAGGCAAATGCTCTCAGGCAGCACACAGAATATATCCAAACCTGGGGTTTTGTAGGCATTTTATCAACTAAAGTATTTATGGGTAGCTGGTCAATATATATAAAAAAAGGAAGTGACTTAATTGATGGCTTTTTTTTCCTAAAAACATAAGTCATTGTTCATGGAAAACTATTTCTTTTTAACCATTGCTTTAAAGTCAGATATTTTCACCATTTTCATTTGCTTCATATTTGCACTCTAATTTTTGTTTCAGAAGGAAAACGTTCTGAAATACTGGAAGATCAATACTACAGACCCCAAAAGCTCATCTGAATCTAAAATAAAAAAGTTAATTTTAAGCATTTCATTAAAACAAATAAAAAAATGTGAGACTTAACAAGCAACACTGAAACAAGTGATGCAAAATACAGCGTCAGTGCCCATGGTGGCAAGTGATAGCAGGAAAGCTGTGTGGCAGGAGTAGTAGCAAGCGCAGCAAATGACAGTAATGAAGAATCTTCTCAGTAAGGAAGATCATTATCAACACTATGAAAACACAACAGCAAACCTCTGCAGAGCGTGGCCTGCGCAGAACCAGACTCTTTGGATAAAAGAACTCAGATGAGGAATGCTGTCATGGAACACAAAAGGGAAAAATGAGTGAAAAGGAAAGCAGTTTCCCCAGTTCAGTGGTTAAGCTCGTTTTTCAATCAAGTTTTTGTCATCTACTTGTGTTATAGTATCTGTTACTTACTGCCTGCTGCAGAATCACAACAGCCGGACAGTCATAAATAAACACCAAACAATATATATTTTTGTAACATGCACATGGTTGCTTTGTTTTCTGCTTGTTTTGACTTTGTAAACTTCCACAAATATCCATAGGGAAAAGATCTAAAGCAACCATTGCTTTTATGAACTGCCTCTCAGATCTTGACCAGCTCAAATGCCGATTAGTTTATATTACAATTCAGTTACTGAGAGAAAACAGAACTTGCTGAAAACTTCTGAAGTTACTTCAGTAATAAAGGGGTTTTTGTTTTGTTTTGTTCTATAGGGAAAGGAAACCCAGCAAGCAAATAGGCAATGGCACTGGCTTTTTGCAGAACCACCAGAAAATCTAGGCCTGACCCTGAATAAAAAACAGAAATTCAAAGTACGTAACCCAATTTGGTGCTGATATGCCCAAATAGTACATAGCTCCCCCAGTTTTGTTTGTTTCTGTACCTACCTGTTCGCTACTGCCTTCATTTGGGTCAACAGGATGAAGCAGTGTCAAAGTCACCAAAGTTTTGATATTAGCTGATATTAGAATAAGTTACTGACTGCACCAGAGTAGACAATCTGTGATGTACCGTAGAAGTTACAAACAATGCATCTCAGCCAGCTTCAGTATGGTGCATTTATCAATGCCTTTGAAGGACCTACTTAACCTCTGCATAGAAGGTCTCCTCCAGGAGCACGGTGCTGCAGGACAGCTCTGCTGTCACATTGCTCAGATGCTCCCTCAATTTGCTTTCTTCAGCCTCACTTCCTCTTCCTGCAAGGACTCACTTAGGCAATGCCTTGCAGGTGAGTGAATCCCATTTACCTCACTCACTTCAATTAAAATTAGCTGAAGGGGGAGAATACTGACACAAAGGGAAATACTTGAAGAGGACTACAGCCATTTCCATGGGGAATGGAAACAAGCAAACTGATTTAAACTGATTTGTAAGATCAGCAGGAGAAGGCTAATAAGGGCCACAGTGTAGTCAGGAGTGCTTTGACAAAACTCCTGGGTCCAAGTGAAAGGGACGTATTGTACTGCAACCAAGAACTACAAGGCAAAAGCATTCTGACACCTAAGCATGGCCAAAATACTGTCTTACATTCAAACTGTTAAATGAGGAAGAAAATCCAGAATGGCTTAATTTTCCTTTCTCTTACAAAAAGTCAGGACAGAACAATGTGTGAATGCTGGATGGTACCTGCACTGAGGTTTGGCCATTCTAGACCACACACCCATCTAGGGCCAGTTATGTTTATGCCCACACTAACATGAACTCTGCTCAACAGGAATTTATCTGCACATTACCTATGACCATAATAAATTCTCTGTGGGGGATGCTTTACAGACCAGTGTACTGGAATAAATGTTAAAGGATGTGGCTTCCTGTGAATGAGACCCACATAGAATACAACCCACGGGACGTCATAGGTATCTTCTTACCAGTACCTCTTTTGTTTCCTTATTTGAACAACAATTTATTCATATGCAGTCTCTAATATTCATATCCTGGGAAATTAGCAAAATTCAAGGGACCAACTGAGATGTCAAAAAGAGAAAATTGTCCGGAGGATGAATCAGTGAGTAAGGGCTTAGAATTGCCTGGTTCATGCAAAAAGCCAGGCTCTAGCATTTATCAGTGCAGCATTACTGTCACCGAGGATTTGACCCAGAAAGTTTGTCTGAATATGCTGATGTAACTCCAAGGGTAACTGTGGCTCTTTTTGGCATTCAAATCAGGATCACTTTAGGTTGAGGCTTACTTGGATGGCAAAGAAAGAAGAATTCATCTTGTCTAAATGCTGCAAATAACCACGCAGAACAGGGGATAACTATAGAGCAATTACACAGATGTGCAAAACCACTAAAATATATGGTAGCATTTGCCCTGTTCATATCTTCTCCTTAGGAGTCTCTCTCACAACAATTGAGATATGAAATGAAGTGTCTTAGATACTTGGCCACGTCTGTATGTCAGTAAATGACACTATCTTTAAGGCAGTGCACTGAGACAGGTATGTGAAGGTGGTAAGCCTAAAAATCAGAGCAATACCTCTGAAGTGCCTCCACTGTATATTCTGCCAGAGTTGTGACAGCTATGCGAAAAAAACATGGAAAAAGTCACTCTTTTAAAAACAACATTCGATTACTGTGTGTGCAAAATGTATGGTGTGTCACTGAGCCATGAATTCAGCTTACCCGGAGCTTCTCTTCAGTCTTAGTGGATTGCTTACAGTCGGGATGCCAGACAGTGGAACCTGAGGGAGGACAAACACATCTTTATTCAGAGCAAAGCAGATGATTCTGCTCATGACAAGCCAGCTATTAAAGAGAATCTCTTCATTGCATCAGATGCCGAATCTGTATGAACTATGAGAGTAATTCACATTAAAGTCTAGCTCATGGGAAATACAAGGGAAACAAAAAAATATTCAAATCCTTGGTGTACCTACAGCAGCTTTGTCCTGAGGCTGTCAAAGCACTTTGCACACATTCTTAATTAAAACTCAAGCAGCCTCAAGCAGCAACAGAGTCAGCAAGCACCAGCTGGAGGAACTTAAAGAGAGAGGATTCCTCTGGCAGGTTGGAGGTTAAGAGGTAAGAACAAAAGAACTGGGCCACAGTTACCTGATCCGTTCTCCCTTTCTGTACTGCCCTGCACATAAAAAGGAATTTCTGATTGTAAGTCCATTGAGAAATAGGTGTCACACTCAGTTACTGTAAAGTACTACTCAGATCACATCTTCCCTCATGTAAAATGCAAAAGGAAAAGCAAGATTAAAGAATTCACAGTGCAAGAGCCAGGGCTGTGTGTGACCCACTGGCAGTGGGTGAGAGGCCAGGATGACAGGTGGTGCCAAGCTGCACAGGAGAGAGCCTGTCCCTGGATCCCAGCACACCGTACCTGCCATTGGCACACACAGCACTTCTACCCCGTGCTACTGGTGCTTCCACCTGGCATATTCCAGCTGTATATCCTACTAAAAAAGGCAAGTCCTCTGCTGTTTGTTTCCCAAAATATGAGATTCTTTCTTATGCTGTAAAGTAGGAATATCCTGCTGGATATGGACTGAGTGATGTCAGGGGCAAGAAGCATTTCCATCCCATTTCAGTTGTCCTCTGAAAGAGAGTGTAAGCTGTGGTCACTGCTGGAAATCTGCTGAAGGTACTGGCCAAGATGAAACAGAGCAGAAACTAACACTGATTTTTAACACTGACTGCAGCTGCAATCAAATTCATCCTTCATTCCAGTCACCACAAAGCCAATCCAGAGCCCTGACTATCTGCATGAGGGAACATCACCTCTCCACTCTGTCCACAAAGAAACCAAACAGAGCCAAGTCCAGGACTCCTGCTGGTGACTATTAGCTCAAAAGCAGCCAGAGGAAACCCCACCCTCAGAGGACAGGAGAAGGATGGGTCAGGAACCCTGGAAAGTTTCTTCTAACAAGCCCTTACATGGCTTGGTGCAGAAGTAAAGAGCAGCAGGAATCATTTCACTTCCCAGCAGTACACAGCACAGTCAGCACCAGGAGACAGGAGAGAGTGCTGTGACTCTGGAGCAAAGGTCTGAAATGTCTGGCTGTGAGTTTAAGCCAAGGAAGAAGAAACTGTGCATTTGGCAGAGGAAAACCATCAGACAACAGGGAGAAGTGCACCGAGAGCCTTCTCTGTAAACAAACAGCAGCCTCAGAGCCAGGACCCTACAGAGCCTGCAGGATCAGGAGGGAGCTGTGCCCTGTCCATGCAGGAGGAAGAGAGTTCAGGTTATAAGGCTAAAAGTTCATGTTAAAAGAAGTGATCTGACTAAGACTCCTCTGACTATGACACCTATTGCTCAAGGATGAACTAAGACTCAGAAGATTTTAGTTCAAGTCTCAAATCCAGCTGTGAGCTTCCTTCCTGTGTGGCCCTGAGAAAAATGATCCCTGTTCCTCCACACCTCACTGTTAGATAAATGGCAGGAGTTGATGATCTTAGGAGTCTTCCCAGCCTTAACAATTCTGTGAGTCTTTTCTGTTAAACTTTCCCTACCATCGAGGAGAAAGCTGTCATTGCATTTTGGGCAGTATTTATCACAAACTGGCACTGTTTAGGGACACCCTGTGAGACTGCTGAAAGTGAACAAGAAATATAGGAACCTGGATGTCATTTTCATGGGTTGTGGGTTTTCTTTCACAAAATGATAAGAGATTTGAAAGATGTGACATTTAAAAACCCAAATCAGACAGAGCAGGCTTAAGAAGTTAAATGTACATATTTTTTGTGATCTTGAACTCTGAGCCACCTACATTTTGTAGATACTATTCATCCAAACTGTTTTGAAATACTTGCAAGGGTGCAAATTCCCAAGCTGCATCACTCCTCTCTTTTACTGCTGGAAACAGTTCAGCAAATTGTAATTATTTCCATTCCTAACATATGTTTGTTTGCTTACCTGGCAAACATCAACTAGCATGCTCATTTATTCAGCTTTAAACTTTGCACATGCCATTATTTCAATATCAGCATCCCTCTAAATACTGGGCAATCCTAGCTCAGCAACAGCCTTGTGGGGCAACCCATAAAATAATGTATTACCAGGCAGTCAATGGGAAAGAGACAGTTTCTGGTGCTGCTTCTTTTTCATTTTCATGTGTTGGAGCAGTGCCAAGCCAGAATGTTTCTGCTAGCATTATTCCAACCATCCTTAACATAGAAAGCCCCAAGACAGGGAGCTTGTTTGTCCATGTTCTCCTTTTGCCAGTTTCCCAACATTTCTAATACAAGTTTCTACCACAATCCTGCCAGGCTCCTCTATTATACAATGCAATACTCAGTGCTGTCATATTCTAGGGAGAGGACAATTAGAAGACAGATGGAAGCCACCTATTTTTCTGTATTTTATCAACAACATGGTTTTTGTTCTAGCTTTATTGTTGTGGTGTTGTATTTCTGTTTCAGAGAAATGCTTGGAATGCTGTTATTCTGCACCCCAGGGGCAGTGACTTGGATGGAGTCAGGATATGCATTTCAGCTGAGAGCTTTGCACAGGAAAAGCTTTTAGGTCCTCACACTTCCAAGCACGCTGAATTTACCAAGGAAAGCTTTGGCAGGACAGTCTGGAGCACACTCAGCAATTACAGTATTTAGCCAGAAAACATCCTGTGAACAATAAAGCAATGCAATTTGAGGTGCTCCTCCCCTGAGACAGACTGAGCACCAGGAGCATTGATTCATAACCACAGAAAGAGAGATACACTAAGAGGAGAACAGCAGATCAAGCTGCTGCCAGGTTTCTCTCCTCTCCCCTTTCCTACCACCTGAACTTGTCCAGGTCAAACTCCAGCCTAGTTTAAGTAAAAGTGATACCTTCTGTCTTATTTGGATCTGCAGAACTTTACACCAAAGCCTGCTCAATTAACACAAAGTCCCACTCTCTGCTAGACTGGTGCAAATGGCACTAGTTGGAGATGGTTGTTATTAATTAATGACAGCAAAGGATGATCTGATGCTCATTTTGAACTCTGCCTGTACTTTACAGGCACCATCATGTGAGGAAACTAAGATTTGCCAGATGTTTTAAGTGCTGCTTTCAAGTAAGTTTTTCCAATTTGCCATCAGAAAGCAGCACCTCCCACCCAGCCCTCTTCCAGCCTCTCCTTACTCCTGCCAAGCAGAGCTGCTACACCATTTCACATCCTGTTCTGGGCACAGCTGGAATAAGATGACTGAGCTGTAAGGTCAGCGAGAGATGAGAGAGAGGGACTGCAAGGAAGGACAAACTACAAAATAAAACAAGTTAGCTTCAAAGAAATGCCTTAGTAATATTATCTTATTTTGGAACTCCTCCAGTAAGAACATCTCCTCAGGATTTCAAGAAGTGGCTGTGACAACACTTTTCATATTTCTTTCACTATTCTTCTACATTCCTTTCAAGTAAATCAAGTTTTCTAAGCTACATGCAATATACAAAAGCCCAACATGTATCTGCCTTTTTCACTTTTATTTCTGGCTTATGTACATGGGTATTATACATCCTTCTACCAACAGTAATACTACACCAAGCAATAAAAATAACTTAATAGTGAGTATACCACCCTCTCAGAGAGTAGGTGGGATTCATATCAAGGATACTTTTCAATCAAAGAAAAGAGCACATTCTTTTTTATGTGAAAAGACCATGAAGAAACCAAGCTTGGCAATAATTGGGAGTGTGAGACTCTTAACAAGAAAGGGGAGATGAAAATAAACAGACAAAAAAGAGGTGGCTATATAAAGATATAAAAATAAAGTACATGGGAATAAAAAGAGAGATGTGACCAGATAAAAGGGAAGTAGGCAAGGGTAGCAAATATAATTGAGAACTGGAGGATAGACTCTGTCAATGTGCATGAGGAACGAGGTCTACATGGTTCAAAGCAAATTCATGGCAGCTTCTGGAAGATTTTCCCTTGCCTTTTACAGTCTGGAGTGTGGTCCAGAATAGCACAGAAACTGATCAGCAGCAATCAGGGGAAATTCCTTCACTTTGTCTGGTATCTCACACACCATTCTGGGGCTAAACTATCCATGAGATGTCAAATTCAGAGGCAGCCTACTAAATTTCATTTTTTAGCAAGCACAGGCTGCCTCAGCAAGGGTGCAGAGTCCCTGCAAAGTTACAGTTAGGGCCACCTAACAGAGCAAAATGGTATCAAGTGAAAAAACATGAGAACACTATTGAGGACAGGATGACTATAGTCCCCCTTGGACATATTACATGGGGATGGTTTATAAATTCCTGACGTCTGTGACAGAAAAATCACGATGCCTGATTTTCTTCTTTTGGAATGGAGACATCCTTACCTTGCAGATACATTTCTTCTCCTTCGGTGAACATTTGGTTGCATCTGCTGCATCGTGCACAGCTTGGATGATAATGCTTGTCACCTGCCTAAACAAAAAAAAAAAAAAAAAAAAAAAAAAGGAACATGAGGGACAAATGCATTGCACTGCTTTCTGAGCACTCAATCATTTTCTGGCTGACCATTGCCTTTTTTCTTCTAGTTCACCTGTTTTGATACAACACTGCCCTCATAATGTGACAACAGCACTGAGAATGTGAGCTCTGCCACACTGCTTCAGCCCTGAGGTCTATCCTGTCCTCAACAGAGGCCAGCAGTGACTGCTTGGGAAAACGTCTGTAAGAGAAAAGACAACACAGAACAGCCCTTCCTCTTCACACCTTCCCATTCAAGTAATCAGTGTCCTCCTGGCTAGCAGCTACATCATAAGTTACCTGTTCTGCAGGATTTGACAAACATCTTTTTAAATCATCCAACAGTCCAAGGCAATGAATGTCACACTGCAGTTAACTTGTGCAAATCTGCTGTCTCCTCATTTTGCCAATGAATGGGTTTTCAACCTGCCATTTCATTCCTTGGCCTTCTTCCCCACACTGCTGACATGGCTATTAGTAAAGAGAGCTTTCTAGAGCCACTTCTGGGACCATGAATTTAATTCCCAGATCCCCGACTTCAGAAGCTGCACCAGCACAGACAGCCTGACCTGAATTTGAACTACTGATGTAAAGGTCCTAAATACCCTAGATCCTGTTACCCAAATCCAAATCCACTGAGTCATTCAGTCTCTTAAACACATTGATACCATTAATATGTAAAGCTGATCAGATTTCAGGCCTGTAAGGACAGGAAAAATCAAGGTATAAATATTAATAATGCGATTTCTGCTCTTTAGGAGATCAAAGCAATCAATACATTAGCTTCCTCTCCTCATAAACTAAGCAAAAAATGTCCACATCAGGCTTTTGAATAGAGAAATGCTAGAAAATGACCCTTCATGGTGACAAGTAAAGAATTCTAGAAGTCTTTGTATTTGTATCTGGCTTTCCAGACAAATTAACCTCAAGTCCTTTTTCACAAATATTCCCCATCCACTCAGATGCTATATGCACAAAATATCTGTTTACTCTACAGCTGACTTGTAAAATGTCATCAAAACCATTTCCTACCTCATTGTACTTAAGACCATAACATTACTAAATCCAACCTTTCATTTTGTCTTTTGAGAACAACATATTTTTGGTTCACATACGGCATTCACTACACAGGCTTTTTATTGAAACATATATATGCAAATTAAATGACGAAGGACATGGATTAAAGTACCTGACAGCTACCAGAAAATCAGCTCTACCACCCAGCTCTTCTACAGCTAAAGTTGCACCATTCAAATTTAACAACTCCCATCCAGGAACTTCAGCAACGCAAGGCCAGAGAAGAGGATTCAGTGTGCTGTTACTTTAGTTATACATTTCACTGTTCACCTGCAAAAAGCCTGCACTTCTCTTAATCAGATCCTGCATTTACTTTTGATTCTTGCACTTCAGGGGCAAAATCCACCAAATGGAGAGTAATGGGATTTAGGTGTTCTTAGTAAAGCAGATTTAGAGCTATCAGGCAAAACAGGATCTCTATTAAAAGGGAAAATGAGAAGTCACTACAAAATCTGCTTACTCAAGGAAGAAAAGCAAATGAGGGAGAAAACACAGAACTGATGCTTGACTTGCAGCAACAAAGCTAATATTGAACTGAGAGAGAAAACACAGTTAATGCTCATTCTCTATCATTTTCATTACTGGCTGCCTTCTTCATCTCTGGCTCTCCCTCCTAGCAATTATTTAACCTCTGAGGTGTCCCACTAGTTTCATTCAAGACTGGAGTTTATAGGATAAAGAAATCCAGACTTCATCCCCTTATTATGCATAGACCTGTGACCTCTCTGAAGTTTTGTTTTCCTGGGAAAACTTCTGATAAGCTACTGTGAAGGGAATATAGTTCAAGCCACGTACACCTGCCTCTTCCAAACAGCCAAAGGGATCAATTTTGAGTTTATCAGGTCCTTCCCAGTGACTGAAACAACTGGCTAAATTTTAGCCTGCTGTGAGTGATGATGAATGAACACCACGCCCCAGATAACACAACCCTGCCAGTCCAAGTGAGAACACACCCTGCACTGGAGAGGTTTTGGGGGAGTGACATACCAGAGCAGCTGCAATTGTTGTTGTTAAAACACTTCCAAAACAGTTTCATGAGTTTTCTGCCTCTGTACGGTTTCTCTGGCTCATGAGTGGGATCCTTCCTACAGCAAGTATTTGCTGGAGAGCATTCTGAATCTCAACTAATTCAGGCCTCATCCTGCTATGCCTGATTTGGTGTGATCATCTGGGAAAATGGTTGCTAAAAATCAGTCATTTATAATGTATTAGGACAAACCTTTGCATCTACAAGTCACTGATATATTCACACTTTCTAGACATCTGCTTTTGCTCTTTTAGGGCTACTAAACCCTCATTCAGTGTGCTCAGTATACAGCTTTCTGGGATCTCATGCTACTGTGCTATGCTTTAAAAGGTTTGCATCTCAATCCTCCTGGCAGGACCAGGAAACACTGGTTAAGTGCACATTTGCCCCAAACATTCTTCAGTCAAGGTGAGAGAGGGTTAAAGGCTCTGTTTTTTCCCTCTGCGGAGCTGTCCTCACCCCTTCCCAAGTTCACATCCAGAAATCCTTTGCAGTTCTCTGTGCTATGCAGATACTGGGATTTAATCTATCACACTGCTTTTGGTCCCTTCTGATTTATTTCACTTTGGTTGAGTCATCAGGACTATCCAAACCATCAAGCACGAACTGTGACCCATATCTTAGAGGACTGTCCCTAAAATAAGATGGAATAAGCTAAATTAATTGCAGTAAATACCTTGGTTTGCTCAGCTAGAAGTGCTAAACGCAACCAAAAAAATATTTAACGTTTTTACTTCAAATTGTTAAATGGAATTGAATGAATTGACAGCAGTTTATTGTCAAATGAAATATTAAACCTATGTGTTGCTGTCACTGCCTATAAAGTCTCTGTTAAATCATCAGACACTTACATGTGCCCGAAAAGCAAAGAACATCAGTTATCAATTTATGACAACATACAACCTCTTCTGACTTGCCTATTTAACTTCCACCCACACTGAAAAATCTGAAATCGGTTCTCAAATAAAATCCCAGTTGAACAGAGCAAACAGAAAAAATTAAATTAAAAAAAGCAGAAGTGCATTCTCATTTACCAAATACTTCCAGAGCCTTAGAATTGCAGAGTGAAGAAACAGTGACCAAAGGAATTCTACAAGCATAATTATAAATGTAGATAAATGGATGCTAAATTTGAGTAGCCTTCTATGGCTCTGCAAATCTCACTGATCAGTGACTGATCAAAGATGTAAGAGTTTTATTTATTTTCTATATACTACAAATAAATATATACTGTCCACAATATGCACATTATATTCATGTTCAAGAATGAAACAGATACAACATTATTTTAGGTAGTATTAAGGATCTATTTATTCTGGTAATTTCAAGACTTAAACTGGAATCAAGTCTGTGTAACACTGACCTTCAGTTTCCCAGTCTACAAAGCAGGTTAAATGACATTTAATGTTCTACATAAAATACTTTGGAGAAACACTACCAAGGAAAACCATTATAGAAATGTATTCTTCATAACCAGTGTTAAAAATAAAACCATGTAATCACATCTCTAATGCTTGTGAAGAACAGTTGAAGGCTCAGTGACCAGAATTCATGGATGATGGACTACACAAGGGAGCTGGATGTGTTTACTCTGCAGAGGACATGTCCCACGTATCATGAGTAAAAGTACAAGCTCTGTTATGTATTATAAGAATACCAAGACCTGTAATAATAGCTGACAATGAGAAACCACATTTTTCAGACCAGATTTTTCATGGATCACCTTTTCAGACTCAGAAGCTATACATTTCCAGCCTTTACCCAGCATGCTATTCTCCCAGATGGCTTAACTTGGATGTTGCAAATCCTCCTTGGCTAAGAGCCTCTGTGGACTCTGCAGAGAGCTTTGAAGGCTCCCTCTAACGGGATGGGGGAGTGACCCTGCCCAGCTGTCCTGAGTGACAGAGGTGGCAGAAGAGAGGCACAGTGTTACACACTGTGTGCACACAGCTTAGACACCTCTGCCAGTTTAAAAGGTAAACTAAAGGGTTAGGAGGTTCTTGAAGCACCAGTTGAACACCACTCTGTGAGCTCCTGCACAACCTTCTCACCCTGCTGATGCTCCAACCTGTTCACAACATGCACAGTGCCCATTTGCCTTCACTTCATTAACTTTGCTTGTTTGGGGACCTCCAGAAGACAAAAATGTACTGCCACTCCTAGCTGTCAGGGAAGGCAGTGGTGGGTATTGCAAGAATTATTCCAACCCAGGAGCTGCAAATGCACCTGCAGACAAGCTGACACAATATGTCCCAAAAATCCAGCTGAAAAAGTCCCTGCACGGTGTTAACCCCCGGGAAACAGCACTTCAAAAGCCAAGGACTGTATTTTCTGAGTCCAACCCCTCTGCCCCCACTTCCCACAAGACTAACTTTTATTCTCTGAGTGTCTGTAAAGCTCTAGGCTGATTAAATAAATGTTTTCCTCTTTGGTGAACGTGAGAGCTTAAGATTTCCTATTACTCATGCCTTCAGCTCTGTCCTTCCTTCCAGAACAACAGTGAACAAGAGCCAGAGAGAACAATAACAAGAATAGCACTAGGAGAGCTCACATGCCAGTGGGTCTGGTAGAGGAAGAACTAATTACCACAGACATGTTCTGCTGGCCAAAGGACACAATTAAGTGCATATTTGTTGTGTTACATTTGCACAGCTGCACTCGTTCACTCTCCTTTCAGAGATAACTGAGCAGTCACCTGACAGAGAGCTATTAAACATGTAGAAAGCTTTACTTTCCTCTTTAAATACTACCAAAATTATTATGCAGGTGAAAAAGTACTTCTGAGAGTAAAAGCACTTCCCTTTTTTCCTTTTTTTTTTTTTTTATGAACAGTTATTATAGGCCCATTTGAGAGACAAACCTATCCAGTATCTATTCCTACCATTACTCTGAGGAGAATGACTTGATTTCTTAACTCTCCTAAGGACTTTGGAGAAGCACAAAGAATAATTCAGACTCATCTTTTAAACCCCTTAAGGAATGTCATGAATTGTAAAACAGGATCTGTGGCAGTAGCCTTCCATTTTCCAGTGAAGCTTTATTTTAATTACTTGCAGAGGTCACAGAACCTTCAACCCTGTTTGATGTTTGGTGTAACATCAAATTCCATTGTTGCCTTCTCTGCAGGCTTCTGTGATCTCACAAGTGGCTGGAATAGCATAAACACTATGAAGACCAAAATTTGTTTCTAATAACATCCTGACCCAAACTGTCCACTCATTTTTCCCAGGCTCTTATCTGTTGAGCAAGTCACTACAAATATCTGCGCTCAGAAAACAAAATAAAAGTGTTTCTTTGCTTCCAAATGATTTCAGAATCTACCATAAGTTTCTTTATTACTACCAATAGAAGGAAAGTGTAATAAATTTTCTTAAAAATTAGTCCTTGTCTAATACGCATCTTTAAAATTTGGACCTTCTAAAGCTGTTTTTTATACTCCTGTCACAACATCTCAACAGAAGCAGCTCTCAGCAGAGCCTGTGCCTCGGTTCAACCTGCGGGAGGATGGAGCAGCAGGAAGCAGAGCTCACACTGGCAGTTCCCAAGCTGATGGAGCTGCAACAAACGGGACTGGGGAAAAATGGGAAATGGAGCGTGAGGCCGTGACCATAAATCTGAATGACAACATGCATGGAAGAGACCCTCTGAGCCCACCACTGATTGCTGTGCTGCCTTGGGTGAGACAAAACCCCAGCTGCCCTGCTGTTATGAACACTTGCACTGTTAATTCATGCCCAGTGTCTGATTTTATACACAAAATACTTCCCAGCATTACAACAGTGACTGACAATGTCATGCCAGCATATTCCTTAATGGATGGACCATAATAAACTTTGTAACTTATTACTGTTAATTCTCTCCACACACAATAGTGTCATACCCATCAGCTGCAGCTGACAGCAGTGCAATTATTCACTGCATGGAGTACAGTTTTCCTTATAGCAGAGATGTGAGTAATCATTCAGGCTAAATCCCCAGCTGTGAAACTGCGCTACTGGCATGAAGAAACAGCCCTCGTGGCAGCTGAACACCAACTGCACTTGGTTTAGTAAGATCCTGGAAGTTACTTGTGATTGCACTGTCAGCTCTCCTTTGAGTTCTCACTTTCCTGCAACACCCAAAGTTGAGCAAGTTGCACACACAGGTGAGATGTTCAGCTGTCAGTTATGGTCTTTATGGAGCTGTTATTCTGTCTTTACAGGGCAAATCCACCTATTACTACACACAGGACCAAAGCTGAAAATTCAGGTTACTTACACGTTAACAGCAGGTCAGTACAAAGAAGGGAATTCCACTCAACTAAGAAATGTACCCACAGGAGCCCAAAGTGCCTGGCTAGAATCCTGTGGGCAGTACAAAGGAGCAAAGCAACTGCAAACACAGCTTTATTGCCTACTACCAGGATTGCAGCATCATCTCTGTTAGGATCTTATGTTAGATTTATGCACAAGAAATCTAATCCCACTGACTGAATTTGTAGTTAATCAGAAGCAATCCAGAAGAAATATATGTACTATATTATATATTTTGTTAAGTTTCATTTGTATCTAATTATAATACAAATCTGTGAATTCACTGCCTTAATTACCCCTATTTTAGGTGCATATGAAGGCAAAACCCAGCATCCACCATTTAATTCTCTTTTAAACTCCATTTATTGCAAAGATTATTTTTAAATTCTGAACTCCTCAGCAGGAAGTATCTGACACAAATCCCTTCTCTATTTCTCAACAATGCTGGAATAGGTCCAGTTTATAAGAAGAGGTGTGGGCTTTCTAGATCATCTGTAATCTTTAGGTTTCACAAAGCATTAGATAAGTAAATACTCCTTTATCTTGCATGCATTTTGTCCAGCATGCTTTTTGACATGAAAAGATATTTCAGAAACTGAAGGACCTGCTTGCATCCACATTCATATTGCTGAACTAGTTTGTAATTTGAATTAACCAGCAAAGCTACTTTACAGTAACTCCACCATAGTGCCAAGGCTTTTCCAAACAGCCTCGTGCTGGAAGAACTGTAATTTTGACTCCAGCAGCCAGGAAAGACCTGTGCTGACTGCAAGAGTGCAGTGTAGGTGTGCTGAGCTGCTCCGAGTGCCCCATGTCTGCAGCACGGTGTGAAAGCCATTCCAGCCCCAGCCTCCAGCCTGCTGGGAGCAGAGCAAAGCCCTTGGCTTGGTTCAGTGACGAGTGCCAGCCTTGTGGCACAAGGGCAGGGACAGCAGGGAGCCCTGGGAATGGGTTTTTGGACCGGATACACACAATGTCCAGTCTTCCGCAACACCGGGAAACTCCTGCTTCCCAATCCTCCTCGAGTTCTCTCATTAGGGGATGAGAGAGCCACTGAGTTATCAGGAATAAGGGAGCTGAGCGGGGAGACACCACCCTGCTTCTCCTTTTAACTCTTCACATGAAGTGACTGTTGGTCCCTCGACCCCTTCCTCTGGCTGGACCTCGAATAACAGAGCCTGATGTTTGTGCATTAGCAGGTCACATCCACTGCAGCTGCATTTGCAGTGCTACAAAAATTGCTCCAAAATGAAAGTAACTTGGACTGGTAAGAACTTCCTCAGTCACTAGAAATACAGCTGACTCCAACCTGCTGAAATTTGGCTAGAAAGTCAGTAACAAACCTCCTTTGTATCTTAAAAAACTCAACAGAACTGTTTCACAAATAAGAAAGTTTTGCACCTGACAGCAGGTAACAAATACTGGACCTCATCCTAATAGAAAATCTTTTTAGCATTTTCAGAAATTAGCATATATCTCCAAACATGATCTGATTGCATGTGTGGACAAACAGAAATAGAGAGCAGTGTTAGATATGTACATATAATTATACATGCATGTGGCATTTGGAAGGAACATACATATTCCTAGATCTTAAAGTAACCATAAAAGGAAAACCAAACAATTTTAAGATGTTCTGCCGCAGGTCCAAATCACAAGAACTGAAATAACATTAACTAAAGAGAAAAAAAAAAGGCAATGACTAAGTAATTAAATTAGAAATAAATATTACTAATACGAAAGATAAATTTACCAAAGAAATAACTAGGAACAGTGTGTTTAAAGATAATAAAAATCTTTATTACAACATGATGTGAAAAAACCACAAACAGATCAGGCAACATTCTCTTGTGTGCTGTAGATGAAAAATGATGAAAAATGACATAGAAAAGGCAGGAGTATTCAGAATGTGTATCTTTAGGGTCTGAATTTGACAATGCCAATTTCCTGTTTGATACTGTTTATTGAGCAAGATTTTTTTAAACAGTGTTTTTAACAAATCAAGATTTACAAATTATTCAAGACCTGAATAATTTGAACTCAAAGAGGCTTAGGGAAAGTGTAGCAAGGCATTTCTCAGACAGATGGCTCTGATAGCAGGGGAGGCTCTGCTGAGCCAGATACCTCAGAGATTACTTCCTTCAACCCACAGCATGAGGTACCACTGGCCAAGGCAAGAATACAAAACCTCCCCTGGTAAACCTGCTGGTGACTCACAGGCAATGCTTGTTTAAGCCATCTAAACCAACCAAGTATGTTCTAACAGACTGATGTAAAATACCTGCAAATCGAGAAGGCAAGGCCCTGTGAGACTGAGCCATGGTCTGGGCAACAGCAACTGACACAGGCAGCTGGGGAACATCATTAAAATCTCCCAATAAAGGCTGTCACAGCAACCTGAAATGGCCTGCTCTTCTGATCATTTATTGTATACAAAGAATATAAAGGAAAAGCAGATAAAAATGTGTAACACCGGTGGGTCCGTCCACGAGGATTTGCAGAAGGGAATTCAGTGGAGAACCATCAACACAGGGTGAGCCTTCAGCTGTGATCCTGAAGGACTCAGAGTCAAATCATTGCTCAGATAAAGGCTTCAGAGGGGACAATGATCACAATGACACACGATTAAAAGCAGAGGAAGGTTGGAATAGCAGGAAAGAGCGGGAGCTTTTCAATCCCACTGAAAACTCTGTGGCATCAAAAAGCTGGAATTAGACCAATTTAACCTCAAAACAAAGTGAAGTTTCTAAAAAGCAAAGGTAATTTAAGCAGCATGAGGGAAGTTTTTTGCCTTGCAATTGTTCTGCAGTTTTCATGACTGGGTAATTTCCCAAAGGATAAGCTTTCATTTGGTTTCTAGGGAAAAGATCTGATTTTGAAAAGAGAAGGTCAAGCAAGATGACTTTAGCAGTGCTTCTGACCTTAAAATCCATTCCAACGGGCATTTCATAGAGAGAAGATCTTACAAATGCATCAGGCAGCTCCTAGGGAGCACAGGTCACACCGGAAAAATTTCCAAGAGTTTAATCAGTTCACTGAGACCTGTCTTGGCTAAACAGCTAAATCCCTGCCATAGCAGGGGCCTTTCCAGCTAGAATGAAACTTTGGCTGATCTGACTTGTGGCTCACTGAGACAGCTCAAGTGCAAGGCCAGGAGAAGTTCTGGGGTTGGGTGAGCTGCACCAGCTCCAAAACTGCTACTGACCCTGAGATCTCAGCACTGTGGCAGGGCTCTGTGCCCTGGGGAAGGCTGGAAGAAGAGCTCGAGGAAAAACTCATGTTAACTGTTCAGTGGGCAAGTGCAAACCACCTTCTGACTGGTGAATAAAGTGAGAGCTTGGGAGTTTAAGCAACTCACCCAGGACCAAAATTAATGTTTCCAGCAGAACCAGGCTGAGAAAAATTCTCAGGAAACCAGCCCTGGACACCACTAGACCTAGGTGTAGCCAATTTTCTTGTTCATCTCCCACAGAGCTGCCTTTCCTGTTGTCTGTCAGAAGGCTGATTGAGGAACGATGCAAGCTTTGGCATGTGATTCAGCAAAGCCTGGGCTCCATTCTGATATCTGCTTTCACTTCACAGGGAGTGTCCCAAAAACAACAGAGAAACAAGAGGTGCAAGGGCCAAAGGCCGGGAGTAAGCGACTAAGCATGATGTCAGGCTCAGTACATCCACAGAAAACAACCAGAGAATATAAAACAAAAGTAGCCTGTGAGAAACAAAGTAGACAAGCAACATGCAATTTATGGCAGTTTGTACCACTGGAGACTGAAGGATTGTTCTGACATGGAAGCATCTTGTGTGGGAATTAAGCAGGGAATATTTTTTTCTATTAGTGACTAGAGCCTGCTCTGGTAAGAAACTGATCCTATTGCAACCAGTCTGATCTGATAATGCTTTAAAAAGTCTAAAGAATGGGGTTTTATCCTTGATTAGCTGCAATGCTACCTACTACCTTTGGAAATCTCTGAGAGCAAGAGGTCACAACAAACAACAGACGACAGCCTAGGGAAAGGACAAATTTACTTCTAATATTTTTCTTCCCAGTCACTCCACAATCATTCATATCAGTTATGAGCCTGTATTTGACTACATCCAGACATTTCTCAGGAATCCCTGTTTTGTAATTCTGGCCAAAGTGTTAATCTTACACTAAATTTAAAATGGAAATAAGAAAGGACATCAGGGTAACCAGTGGATAGTTAATGCAGAGAAATAGTTGACTCTTTTTCAAAAAGGATAACTTTGAATAAATGTCAGACCACCAACATGTACTGTGCTAGAAGCAGAGCCTTTTCTTTTTGGCAGAAGTCCTTTTTTTTTTTTTCTATTTGTCAGTCTTCTAACTGCTGATACACATGATTTCCAATTACAGCTGCAAAACTATACAAGTACATTTTTGAATCCTTGCTGGCAGGAATATCCAGAGTATGCATGCTGGAGCCAAAACACAGTAGGGATTTTACTCCCTATCTTGTTTACTTCAGCTTCATATGAAAATCAAGACTTCTATTTACCACAGAAAAACTATTCCCACAAATTACTGTAGTGATGAACAGGAAAGAGCTGATGGACATAAAGCAAAAAGGGGTATCTAACAACATTTGCTGCCATTTGATCTTCAACTGACTACAGCATCTCCATGATTTTGCCTCAACAGCATTAGTTCAAGCATGATGGTGAGATAAATCTGCTCGAAGTTTCTTACTGCCTCAGTTTTCACTCTCATCACTCCTAGGAAAAAAGTTTCCAGTGAAGATGCAATTGCTTTACAGAACACTAAGCAACAGCAAATCCATCTTTATGCATAACAAATATCTCTCTCTCCAAATCCTACATGTAAAAGTCAATTTCTTAATATTTTAACTTGAAGTATTTAAAGGAGTTATTTCCTTGACCTCTGCAAATCACAAAAATTCCCAAACCAGTTTCACAGACAGTTTAAATGCCAGAGTATCTGCATTGCTGGTGATGAAAGGATGCATCTCTTACTGGTTGTTATTTTCCCTCTTAAATAGAAAAAGGCTTTTAATAAATGTCACACATCCCAGATATCTATCCAAATAGCTTTTAAAGCTGTATGATCTTCTAATATAGCATAAGCATATAATTAAAATCTACCCATCTTGTACTTCAGGTGGTCATTTCAAACATTTAATCACCCATAAAATACTCCCATTTCTTCATCCATAAAACCACCTGCTCAATAAAGACAGGTGTTAATGCTGTGGTCTTCAACGTCCTTAGAGATTCCCAACATATCTTTTGGGTTAGTATTTGTTTTTCTTAACTTTTTTTTCCCCCCTCAGGAAAACACCCTGACAAAGCAGACAAGAGAGGTGGCTGAGTCCTCATGAAGTGAATGCTGAGCACAACACCCGGATGGAGCCTCCTACAAGCAGGTGACAGCTACAGACTTGCCTCAACAGGCTCTTCTCCACTTCTCAAGATTTCAAACACGTTATTGCTGCATTCTTCCCAACAATTTTTTTTTATGGGAGATAGGTGTAAGTTCTACCCTAGTCTTCTAGAAGTCAGTCGTAAACTTTTCCCTGATAGGAAGACTTAAAGCAGGAATTAAAAATAAAACATCAGAATCCTGCAAAAAATATTTCACCACTTAATCAATTTTTCATTGTGATCTCAGTCCAGGAGAAACAAAAAGCAACTGAAATAATTTCACATTGCTGCAGAGAGCACAGCCACATCCCCCTGGCACCACATCCCAATTGCCAGTGGGACTGTGACACTGGAGGAACTTCGGGTTCAGTCTAAACACTTTGGTGCAGGGATCATGATTCATTTCATATCTCTTGTGGGTGATTTTAGCAGGTAGTACCAGCACAATGCAAAGGTTTAAAAGACGGACAGAAGAAGCAATGGGGGCCACAAAACAAAAATAGAGTATTATGTTTTCCCTAAAGGGGTCTCTCCCAGAGAACAAGATGTGTTCTGCAGTACAACCAAGCAATGGAATTCTTAACTCAGTTAGCTAACACAAATGACACACTCATCCAGGTAAGTTGCTCTTCTGCTAAAAGCTGCTCTTTGTTCTGGGCACCTCCAAGACATGAAAAAGCTACTTATTTGTCTGTTCCATGTTACTGGAATACATGCAGTGGGTATTTGTCACAAAGGCTGTTAGTGGTGGCAAGAAACTTAGTGCTCAAATAAATGCCTCTACTGAAATGTAATTGTAAAGAATTTTGACCAGTCTACTTAAGTTTTTTAGTAATATTTAGTACAGGAAACACACTAGAGAATATTTAACTAAATCAACAAGGTAGATGGTAAAGATGCTTTGCCAGGATATATAGATCCTAATCAGCAACACTGTGCTCACAAAAGCAATTTATAAAGATAAGCCATAATTTTATAAGCACCTGAGAGATTTCACAAATCCCTTTGTGGCAATAAGGAAGCTTTAATTGGTTATTTTTTCAAATTACTTGTTACAACCTGCTCTTATTATTCACCATCTTTACATCCTCTTAACATTCCTCCCCTTCCTATTGATGTTCAAACTGACTGAAGCATGGTTTCCAAACCACTGCTGAGAAGTTAATGCCTTGTGATTATGCTGCCATAGCAACTGAACTTCTGTTAGAGCTCTGTCAACTTTAGATACTTATAAATCAAGTCCTTCCCAACTACACATACCCCTTCTGCCAAATTCAATCTTTGATTGGGGGGAGGACCACTAAAATCCTGTTAGAAAGATATTTACATCAAGTAACTGATATTATTTTTCTACAGGTATATTTATTCTAGATTTTTGATCTTGTGCCTGGTGTGGTGTTTTCAGTAATTACAGCAGGGTATTTATTTTTCATCAGGGAAGGGTATTCTAAATCAAGTTAAATGTATGCTGCTACTCAGCTTCATAGGCAACCTGTTTGAACCATTCACCCATATTTTGAGTTATTATTAAACTTTTCATTTCCCTGCTTTTATCCAAACAAACCCACATTAAGAAAAAAAAAATCAGCGGTTCCACATTAAGTGATAAAACACATTTCTCAGTAAAAACACAGAGAAACTAGAAACAAATGCTAATCTTATTTCTATATAAAAAAAATCTCCAAAGCAATCAAAAGAGCCAAGAAACTCTATCAAGAATTATTTAAGGTAGAGAATCGTCCTGCTCCTCCACACAGCAGCAATCAGCTGCAATCAGGAACAGCCCAAGCTCTGTGCCATTCTCCTCTCTTCCTGGCAGTTTAAAAACATGTGCAGCCGCACTCTCTTTATCTAAACCACACAATTATACACAGCCTTTAAAAAAACATTCCTTCTGGTGCACAGGAACAAAAGTACAAGTACCCATTATGATCCCCCTGGCAAGCCATCAGTCCCATCACAAAGCTGCGCCCCCCTGCCCTCCCCCAGGAAAGCCGTGCCCCTTTCCAGTTCAGCTCTGGTTTCACAGCAAGGGGTTTGTTTACCTTCCGAGAGGGGTTCCTCAGTCCAGGTCCATGTCCCCCTCAGCTCCCTTGGGGCTCAGGCAGGAGCACAGCGCAGTGCTGCTGCTTCTGCTCAGCCTGGAGCTGCACCCAGCCCGGAGCCGCTCTCCTCCTCCTCCTCCTCCTCCTCCTGCACACACCCACCAAACCCAGCAGAGAGCCCTCCCTGCACATCAAACCCACCAAACCCAGCAGAGAGCCCTCCCTGCACATCAAACCCACCAAACCAGGGAGAGCCCTCCCTGCACATCAAACCCACCAAACCAGGGAGAGCCCTCCCTGCACATCAAACCCAGCAAACCCAGCAGAGAGCCCTCCCTGCACATCAAACCCACCAAACCCAGCAGAGAGCCCTCCCTGCACATCAAACCCACCAAACCCAGCAAACCCAGCAGAGAGCCATCCCTGCACATCAAACCCACCAAACCCAGCAGACAGCCCTCCCTGCACATCAAACCCACCAAACCCAGCAGAGAGCCCTCCCTGCATATCAAACCCACCAAACCCAGCAAACCCAGCAGAGAGCCCTCCCCGCACATCAAACCCAGCAAACCCAGCAGAGAGCCCTCCCTGCACATCAAACCCACCAAACCCACCAAACTCGGCAAACCCAGCAGAGAGCCCTCCCTGCACATCAAACCCACCAAACCCACCAAACTCAGCAAACCCAGCAGAGAGCCCTCCCTGCACATCAAACCCACCAAACCCACCAAACTCAGCAAACCCAGCAGAGAGCCCTCCCTGCATATCAAACCCACCAAACCCAGCAAACCCAGCAGAGAGCCCTCCCTGCATATCAAACCCAGCAAACCCAGCAAACCCAGCAGACAGCCCTCCCTGCACATGAAACCCAGCAAACCCACCAAACCACCCTCCCTGCACACAAATCCCACCCGGGCTGCAGCTCGGCCATCCCACTGTGCCGAAGGAAAAGCACACCGACCCCGGCAGGGGCAGGACCGTCCGTCACCACTTTTGTGTGTCACTGTTTGATGTCGACACAACTCAGAACATTTTTCCCTTGGGGAGAGGCATCTGCTGAGTATGAACTCGGCAGTCTCCTCCTCTGGAAGTTATTAAATATTACTTCCACAGCTTCTGAAGAACTTAGGCAGCCTCCTGGTTTTAGCCTAGTTCTGTTACAAACAGAGTTTCACTGAGGTTGTATTCTAGCCCGATGCAGACTGATGCAGCCCTGTGCTGGGGCCACTTCCCACACTGGTACCTGAATCCCTTTATCCTGTTTGCACATTTTGGAGTGAGATCATGCTTCAGGCACACTCCAGGAACACTGGATGAGTTTTCAATGAGCCTCTGTGCTCTGACCCTATCTGATCTCTCCCAGGTATTTTCCATAATCAAAAAAGATCTTGTTCTCTGCTGTACACACCCAAGAGGGCAAATGCCCACAGCATGTGCTTCTGCTTTTGTTAGCATTTAACTGGGACGTTCAAGCAACACAGTCATGTTTTCTCCTTTATTCTAAAGGCAGTGAAATTAAACACAAACAAAGCAAATCACAGAACTAACAAATCATACACCAAACTCTACTGCTGCCTCTCATACACTCTGTGGCCTTTCCCCTGGATTATTTTGGTGTGTATAGATCACAGCAGTGACTGGGAGATTCTGGTTGAGAGCAAAGTCTCTCCCAAGCCTGTAAGACACCTAAAGCAGAAGATACCTAATGCTATGAAAACAGAATGGTAGTGCATTCTTCAGGGATATTATTTTTCCACAACTTTAATATACCACCAAACCTGTTTGGATCCATCCTACCATCAGTCTCTGGTCGGTTCATCAATTGCTTCATTTATAAATGTGTTTGAACTCTTACTTCACATCAACCTGCATTACCAGTACAGGTTGCAACATTAAAATCCAGTAAATTAAATTTTGTGACACTTCCTGCATTATTTTTATTAGGAAAACAGCCTTGCTAAATACTATATTTGGCAGAAGAATATATGCTACTTTTTCATGTAACATTTCTGAATAGAATTGAAATAAATCTGTTTAAGAGATTCTCTACGTGGCTCCTCAATCTAGAAAGTGTTTTAAGAACATAGGACCAGATACCTGACTGTGCTGAAGTACCTAACTAAACTTCGTCCATGGATCTTTCAGAGAAGGGTGGTGTTTTCACATGAGCTATGAGCCTAAGTCTCCTTAGAATAGATTAGTTAAACATGCAGTCTGCTGGGTGTCTGAAAGTCAATCAACTGAAGCATCTGAATGCTAATGCTCACATGAGCAGAGCTGCTGACATGGGGGAGTGTTTGCAGGAGGCAACACTTGGACAGCATAGACAGGCACTGTTCAAATAATTCATTTACAGCTCGTATGGGAACCAGCAAGGTTGTTCTGTGATTATATGTATTTGATTATTTATTTAGTATTTAGAACAGACACATTCACGTCTAAAGAATCAGCAGAAACTTCTATGAAAGCCTCACAGCACAGGTTTCTAAATCTAGCTCTGAAAACATCATCTGAAGAAACTTAGAGGCTCTTCTGGGTCACAATCTTTGCCTCTTAAATACAGATACAATTTTCTTAGACAAATGTAGCAGCTTTCATAGTTTGTTTGTTTTTCCCCTCGCATAATTAGTGTTATTTCCTTCTAACTTCAGAAGTCAAGGTGTGTCAGAATTGACATGTTTCAGAATTAGTTACAGCACTCATGAGACATCTGAAAATTCTGGCAATTTAAGTAACAGTATATAATGAAGCACTAAACTTCATTCATGTGAAGTACCACATCTTAAACTACTACTCCTCTTTAAAATCAGGATCAGCTCAGCATAAATTACAATATCACAAACGTATTTAGAACTTGACCTGACCTTGCAGTCTGAAATCAAGGGAACCTTCTGGTGGCCTGGAAACTTTTCAGGTCCATCTGTGAAAAGGGCACTGTGCCACTGCTTACAAGGTGGGGTGCAAGATTCAACAGTGCACAGGAAGCAAACTCAGGGCAGGCAGCAGCCCCTCGAGCAGGAACTAGAGCTATGCACAGGAGAAATCACACAATATCTTTTTTTTTTTTTTGCCAATTAATATTAAGCAAAAAGCATTATAAAAATAAATGTGTGGAGTAGCAAGATGGTTAAGGCACTTGAGAGCAGATATATATACCTCTAAATCATGAGATTAAACCCTGTTCATATCAGCTACAGCAGGAAAAGGTGAAAATTGTAAAAATTTCAATCTTAGTCTTTTAGTACAATTTCATGCAAAATATCCACCTTTTTCTGCCCTCATGTCTTCTTTTGCAGAGCTAAAAGAATACTGCTTAGAAGTGTTGTAAGACATTTTAGATAAGCAAAAATGGAATACATGGATGATCCATCATTCTCTGAAGTCAGTTGGAAGCTTCTCAATGATTTAACATATTTTGAATTAAGCCCTGGAGTAGCAGTTATACTGTGTATGAAAAACACATTAGACAAAAACCATTTAGGTCAACATATTTCAAATGGCTAAATACATGGTGAAGTTTACTCACATTTGTGGAGCTGCACAGAAATTTGCAGGTTTAGGATAAGACAGGCATCTTTCAAGAGGCAAGCCCTGAAGCTATGAAAACCATTGCTCAGTGGGAAGTCTGTGTAGAACTCCTCACTCTCACTATGCTGTTACTGCCTGCTAAAAACATTTTTACAAGAGTTAATGGGAAAAGAGTAATTTTTCATAACTAAAGATTCCTTTCTGCTAGAGAAATCCAAGGAAGAGCACTGATCTCTGTTGCCTTGACAACATTTCCTGAAACACTCAAGCATTAAAGTATTCAGTATGCTCAAGAAAGTTGCAATATCTATTTCATATTGGACAATATTTCATATTGGACATTTACCACATTTATTGTGTTGGCATGCACTCATCTGTCATCTGTGAGCATTTGTCACAGAAAGCAATGTGCCAAATAATACATCAGAAATATCTGAGCTGACTTAAATGCACATGGTATTTTTCCTGCATATTTCCATGGCTAGTGAAAGTTGTTACATCTATGGCCTAGAAAAAAAGAGCATTCTTCCATGGATTTGTGGATATTAGTAAAATAAGTCCTGTCTTTCTCCTAATGCATTTCTTAACTGAGCAAAGGGATCACCTCTACCAAGGGGCTGGAGGGAGTCTGTCCTTGAATCTCAGTCTGAACCCAAACCTTGGCTTTTCTCATGGGTTTTTTGAGGGTGCTCCAGGGGCACAGCATTGCTGTCTCTGAGATGAAGACTCTTAGGTCCACATGAGGAGTGGCTGTCTCTCTTGCTGGGTGTTCATTGTAGGAGACTGAAAAATCTGTCTTTCTCAGAGGTGCTAAAGCCATACTGAGGGACAAAACAAGCAGGAGATGCAAGTCTGAAATGTTGCAAAGAATCTCAACTTCTCTTTAAATAAAAATAAATAAATAAGTGAAACAGACTTGTATGGCTAAAATAGACAGCACCAGCCTCTATGAACCCAAAGCTAACTTCCATGTTTTCATCTCCCTTCAGTTTTTCTACAGACTGCCCTGGATGTAATAAGAATAAGCAGAAAATAATGCAGTACCAAAATGGCTTGCTGCTAATCACTTCTGATCCATTAGAGGGAAGTGTTTGTACACAATGTACCACATAATTCCCTTCAACCACTTCTAATAATTTCTTTGCATGAAGATGATGAGATAGCATACTCTGCTTCTGACAATGAATTATTTTATTGACAAATAAAATGAAATGTACCGATCACTATATTTACTACAGGACATTTGATACAATCATTTTTATTAACAAAGGCAAAATACGAAGCGGTTTGGGTTTTTTTCTGACTGCATGTTAGTAGGCATAATTTGGGCTGGACAGACATAACCTCTACCTAGACAATTCCTGTAAGGAATTCCTGTAAGGGTGCTACTTCACACCAAGAATATGGTTTTCTTCTCAAGGGGGAAACAGCAGAACAAGAGACAACCCACATGATATAAATCATCAAAAATACCGAAATTTCCCAAAGAAACATTGCCAAAGAAAACAAAGAGGGAAGACAGTAATCCTCCTGTGAGGATCTCAAGCTTCATCTAAGTTAAAACTTCAGGTAAACTGAAAGGTTGTGGGTGATTTCCAGTACAGGATAAGGAGTCTGTTATTTGTCCTGCCTCAAACAGGTCTGCAGCCCTCTCTGAACTGCGGCTTCCTGTTCTGTGAATTATCTCCTGTGGCTGCTTCCCATCTCATCTCCGTCATTACCAGAGGATTTATGTCATGCTCTGACCCCATCCTTTAGACGACCTCTGCTGCCCAAGGGGACGCACGTGCTGACACATGATTTTCTCATGCTAGCTTTTGACTTATTAGTTCCTTGAGTCATATTTAGAGGCAGCATTTAGTACTGCCCCTTTGGAACTTTGTGCATCTCTGACAGTGAGGAGCCACGAAACAAGCCCACAGTTGTGATAAACTGCTCTGGTTGTTGAACAGTAGCTGCTCACCTGTATCTTCCAGACTTTTCCAGCACCACTTAAAAGACGCAGAGTGTCTGAATGTCTGTCCTGCATCTGCATTCCCAGATGATGCTAGGAGAACTTTAATCATGGACTATCCAAACTGCTAATACACACTGCAATTCAGTTAAGTCAGTGTCTGAATGGCCTTCCTGGCTACTCAATGCTAATTTTTTTGGTGAAAATTTCTAACGACTTGGCCAGCCTACACCTTACAGACAGCAGTCAGAGCAACACAACTTCTAGAGGTCGTTGAGGAGTTTGGTCTCAGTTTTGTGCTAAGAATCACTGCTGCCCTCTGCTGCAGTATTTTGGGTTGTGTCTCTGATAACCAGTGAGAGCCACAAATACTCAAGTAAAATTTCTAGACCTAACCAGATCTGAGCACGCTTAATGTTTCCATTATTGATAAGATCATTCAAAAGCTCTGTTTCTAATTCATCAGAAAAGTTTGATACTGCATTCAAAAGCTCTGTTTCTAATTCATCAGAAAAGTCTGATACTGCAGGGGCCAGGTTAAATAGAAAAACTTTATCTTTTTTATCTGATTTTGACTCTTAGAAGAGGGATGCCCTTGCAAGAGTTTGGACATGCTTCTATTCTGCAGCAAATGCTGTCTCATCTTCTGATAATAAATAGCCATAGAAGAATAAGAACTATGAAGTGAGAAACTCACTTTGGGGCCAAAATGAGCACCAAGGTTCTGGGATACATCCCTGGATGTTAGCTTAAATTCTGATGGACAGCCAAGTTCCCTGTCAATTGAACTAATCTTTCCTTAGTCTCAGTTTATCCAGTTCTGATGGGATACAGCTCATGACCCCTCAAACAGTTAGGTTCCTCCTCACTGATGCTAGGAAGAGTAACATGAGTGCAACCTTGCTATATTCACAGCTACTTCATAAAATGCTCCAGATATAAATAGTTTATTCCTTCCCAGCCCTCCACAGACTCCAGTAACCCTTTCTTTTGTTATTTTCATGTGAATAGGTTGCATTGCTCATAGGTGAGAGCAACTGTCACATACACCTAAAACAATTTCAGAATTATCTTATGTTTCCCAATCTCACAAATCCAATTACTTTTCTCTTGAAGTGCTTCCTGCACAGCATTGCAACTACGGTGTTTCCAATACACAATGCTAAATTGCAAAAACTCATCAGTAGACAGGAACAGATAAGCAGATGGTGGCAGGCCAGAAGAAGAAAGCCAGAGACACAGCTTTCCTACTCAGGGGAAAACCCAGGCTGCTCTCAGCAATTATCTGTGCAGGTCTCCAAAGGAATTAGATACACATTTCAAAGGAGGCAGGCTGAGAATCTGGCTAATGAAAGAGCTGTGCATCCTTCCAGTGCATCCTTCCAAATGCTCAGGGTGTCCACACAAGCTCTGAGTCCCTCATGGTGACTGGTTCATATTCTGAATGCTGAACCAGAGAAACCTCCACAACAAAAACCACCATAGCATTTTATGTCAAACCTGAAACTTGTTCCAATAGGGCTGACACAGTCTTATATGTGTAGTAGGTGGGACACAAAGAAGGGAACCTGTATCACACTTTCACTTGCAGCTTCCAGCTGTTATTATTTTTTGTGACACTTTCAGGTTTATTCTCAGTTATTTGCTCAAAAACATACACTCCAGCTCCTGACCTGAGCTCAAAGCTTAAGTTCTTTCCACTGAGCACAGTTTCCTGCAGGGACAAGAGTTTTGTTTCTCATATCTCAGTGACAATGAAGGTCCTTTGTGTTTTGGCCCCTTAAACAATTCAGTCATGACACAGGAATCCAAGCATAGTTCAAGGATTCCAGCTCAAAGGGGACTTACCAGAGCCATGAGAGATGGAGGTTGGTGCTGACATCTCTAAAAAGATTTTACTGGTTTCAATGAGGACGTTGAGGACTCCAGATAAGAGTCAGCAAAGGAGATTATTCAGATGGTTTCTGCCTTCTCATTTATGAGCACATAATTTACCTCTCCAGCACATTTCTCCCTCTCACCTTCTCAGCATCATTCAGATCATGTGTAAATCTCACATGGCAAGTTCTGACAAACTTATGGTTACCAAAAGTGATTCCAGTACCTAAATTACTTCTGTAAATATATCAAATCTGACAGGGAATAAGCAGTGCAATGTGCTTTGCAGATCACCATGAAGAGAGAAAAACAGAAACCACAGATCCATAGAAACTAGTACAATTAATTCTATATCACAGACTTTTCCTGATGACTGCAACACTAAAACACTGAAAATAATTCTGAAAATCAGCAACTTTGTTCTAGAATCAGCAGCAAGCCTTTCTATGAGAATTTTTGTATTCTCTGCAGTTATGTGAGAACATAATGGGTGGCTCAATTCCTCATAAACTCTAGCTCACAAAACACCTACCTCTAGGACTTTCCCAGTAATGAACTGGTGACATGCTTCACACTTGACTCCAAAAAGAACTTGGTAGTCCTTTTCACAGTAAGGAGCACCATCTCTGAAAAAGAAAATTCAGAAATTACAAACCACTTCTTATTAAACAGGCTACAGCATGACTTACTCTCTTCATTTGTCTTCAGTTTGGAACTCCTACACACAGACCCAGGTAAATGGGGAGAGTTCAAGGGAAACACTTTGTAGTACAAGAAACAAAAATAATATTCTCACTTATGCCTCTTAGAATTATTCCTTAAATTTCCATCAAGAAAGGGCATCCAGGACAAACTGCTGAAGCAAACCTCCTTTAGAGCAGACTCTCTACACCTACAGGTGGTGCAGTTCCAGGGAATCAGTGTAACTGTCTCTGGGGTTAGAGGAAATCACAGTCTATCACATGCAGACAGTTTTTGTACACTTCAGGGGAAAAAAAAAAAAACCTTTGGTAGGCTGCAAGACTATAAGCAGTTACTTTTAAGTGTAAGGTAATGTAGTATTTTAGTGTGAACAAGGAACACACAGTAAAAGTGGAAACACTAGTCAGCCTAGGAGCATTTCTCAGGCACCAGATTTTTTTTTGAGAAATTACAGATGCTACTTCTTATAAATATTATACACACCCGAATGACAGGTTTGTGAAATGTACATTGTTTCCTTATTTTTTCTCTTTGCTATATGCTTGAAGGGGGAAAAAGAAACTGTATCTTCATTTCCTCTCTTTTATCATTTCCCTATTCTCTTCCTCTACACCTTCTTCCACTCAAAACTCTCTTCATTAGTTTCTTATATGAAGATGAGAAATACAATGTCAGGTCAATCACACCATCACATTTACTCTATTATCTGGCAAAGGTAAGAAATGGACAAATTCCTGCTTTTTCTCCTCAAAATCACATGCTGGAAAGCAAAACGACACAATGCTTTATCTGGCGACTACAGAAAACATGTGCAACAAACCACCTAATTCTCTGTGGGAATGTGGAATTACACCTCTTTCAGACTGGTATTAAATATAGACTGGTGTCATTAAACATGAGCTTTCAGTTGCACTTTGCAGTCCACTTTCCCAGCTCAGCTCTCAGTGGGAACAAAGATTTTGTTGTATATGAAAAGGTGGTCAAAGCAGGACCTCCAGATGTGAATTTTTGCTGCAAGTTCTTCTCTGCTAGCAGCTAAAACTGTGCCATGAGCTCAGAAGAGAAGCAGACAGAGATTACTCACTTGCTGATGTATTCCCCAGTTAGGACCTTCCCACAGGCCTTGCACTTAAAGCATCCCAGGTGCCACTGCTTATCCAGGGCTAGCAATGCTTGTCCATTTTTGATGTCTCTTCCACAGCCAGCACAATCTGCAAACAAGCAAAAAGACGCATTTGTTGTCAGCTACTCGGTTCATTAACCTTAATTAACTGCCCGCCGGTCACAGCATGTGGTAGCCACAGGCATGAACTGCACAGCAGTGCAAAGGTACATCTTCCTTTCCTTAAACCCTTCCCGGGTCCTGCACAAAGACTCGCTCTTTCTCATTGCAGACATTCTCAGTGGAAGAGGGAAAGAACTTCTGCTTCTCATGCTGTTTATGATTCAAAGACCACCTGGCAAGCTCTGAACAAACTTCAGATTCTGTCAGGAACAAGCTGCGAGAAAGTCCTCAGTGCGGAAAGTTCCTGTCTTCTACAGCAAGCAGTGTCCGTGGTTTTGCTTTAGCAACGCCCTGAGAGCTTGCAGGGAGCTGAGCGAGCAGCGCCGGGACTCGTCCTGTCCCCGTTGGGTGGCAGCAGAGCCCCGCGTGTGGCACAGGGAGCAGGACACACACCTGCCTGCAGGGACAGCATCCAGGACACACACCTGCCTGCAGGGACAGCATCCAGGGAACAGACCTGCCTGCAGGGACAGCATCCAGGGAACAGACCTGCCTGCAGGGACAGCACCCAGGACACACACCTGCCTGCAGGGACAGCATCCAGGACACACACCTGCCTGCAGGGACAGCATCCAGGACACACACCTGCCTGCAGGGACAGCACCCAGGACACACACCTGCCTGCAGGGACAGCATCCAGGGAACAGACCTGCCTGCAGGGACAGCATCCAGGGAACAGACCTGCCTGCAGGGACAGCAACCAGGACACACACCTGCCTGCAGGGACAGCATCCAGGGAACAGACCTGCCTGCAGGGACAGCATCCAGGGAACAGACCTGCCTGCAGGGACAGCAACCAGGACACACACCTGCCTGCAGGGACAGCATCCAGGGAACAGACCTGCCTGCAGGGACAGCATCCAGGGAACAGACCTGCCTGCAGGGACAGCATCCAGGACACACACCTGCCTGCAGGGACAGCATCCAGGACACACACCTGCCTGCAGGGACAGCATCCAGGACACACACCTGCCTGCAGGGACAGCCTCCAGGGAACAGACCTGCCTGCAGGGACAGCATCCAGGGAACAGACCTGCCTGCAGGGACAGCCTCCAGGGAACAGACCTGCCTGCAGGGACAGCATCCAGGACACACACCCTCCTCCAGGACACACACCTCCTCCAGGACACACACCCTCCTGCAGGACACACACCTTCCTCCAGGACACACACCTTCCTCCAGGACACACACCCTCCTGCAGGGCACACACCCTCCTGCAGGACACACACCTCCTCCAGGACACACACCTCCTGCAGGACACACACCCTCCTGCAGGACACACACCTCCTCCAGGGCACACACCTTCCTGCAGGACACACACCTCCTCCAGGGCACACACCCTCCTGCAGGACACACACCTTCCTCCAGGACACACACCTCCTGCAGGACACACACCTCCTCCAGGGCACACACCCTCCTGCAGGACACACACCCTCCTGCAGGGCACACACCTCCTGCAGGACACACACCTTCCTCCAGGACACACACCTTCCTGCAGGGCACACACCTCCTCCAGGACACACACCTCCTGCAGGGACAGCATCCAGGACACACACCTGCCTGCAGGGACAGCATCCAGGACACACACCTGCCTGCAGGGACAGCATCCAGGGAACAGACCTGCCTGCAGGGACAGCCTCCAGGGAACAGACCTGCCTGCAGGGACAGCATCCAGGACACACACCCTCCTCCAGGACACACACCTCCTCCAGGACACACACCCTCCTGCAGGACACACACCTCCTCCAGGACACACACCTCCTCCAGGACACACACCTCCTCCAGGACACACACCTTCCTGCAGGACACACACCCTCCTGCAGGACACACACCTTCCTCCAGGACACACACCTTCCTCCAGGACACACACCCTCCTGCAGGGCACACACCCTCCTGCAGGACACACACCTCCTGCAGGACACACACCTTCCTCCAGGACACACACCTTCCTGCAGGGCACACACCTCCTCCAGGACACACACCTTCCTCCAGGACACACACCTTCCTGCAGGGCACACACCTCCTCCAGGACACACACCTCCTGCAGGACACACACCCTCCTGCAGGACACACACCTCCTCCAGGACACACACCTTCCTGCAGGGCACACACCTCCTCCAGGACACACACCTCCTGCAGGACACACACCCTCCTGCAGGACACACACCTCCTCCAGGGCACACACCTCCTCCAGGACACACACCTTCCTGCAGGACACACACCCTCCTGCAGGACACACACCCTCCTGCAGGACACACACCTTCCTGCAGGACACACACCCTCCTCCAGGGCACACACCTCCTCCAGGACACACACCTCCTCCAGGGCACACACCCTCCTGCAGGCTGACAGCCCTGTCACTGCGGTGGGGGCTGCAGGGAGGGCATGTTGCCATCCACCTGCAGCTATGGGAAGCCATAGTTCTCCTGGTTTCTAACTGGCAAAAGGACTCTGGCTCAGGAGTTTTGGTACTTGGCTGGTAGTCACTTTTCACTGCAATCAATCCTGGAGGACCCTGATGGCAGAAAGGGAATCAGAAGCCAGGAGCACTCTGTCCCAGGGGTGCCACAATATCTCATGTTATATCAGACATCTATAGCTGAGCCCCAAGCTTCCATTCCTCTCCCTTCAAACATAAAATACTCAAAAAGATTTCCTGTTAAGGGGCAGTCCAGCACATGGTAAGATCTGAAGAGACTGATGTGGCAGACAGCACTGAACTGCAAGGGTTGTGCTCCGTGCCCAGCCTCAGGGGACAGAAGGGCTGAGGGAGGGGAGGGCCTGGAAGCCCAGTGAAATGGAAAGGGAATGCCCATCCACTGAGGCACTCATGGAAGCCACAGAGACAGCCTGGAACAAAAGATTTTCCAGATATTACTATCCCCAGACTTGGTGTTCCTTTGGTGAATGTCTGAAACATGAACAAATCACAACAAATGGAGACAAACAGAACTGAGCAATGTGCGCTGTTAAAGCCCAGGCAGCAGGGAAACTATCACCCTGGCTCCAACACTCAAGCTGACTGAGCCCAAAAACTTTCATCTCCTCATGGGATTAAGCCCAGGCAACACCATGCCTTGCAAAAGGGCAAGTCCAAGTTTATTATCACAACCGATAACGAGAGCAGAGTCAGTCCTTTTGTCTAAAGGGCATGGCTTCTGTTTGTTGGATAACGGGCCAAAAGAACCCCAAATATGTGCTGCACATTCCTGCTATCCAGGAATCCACCACTGCATGTCCCTCTTCCTATCAGCATTCTTCTTCTTCTCAAATCCCCTAAAAAAGGAGAGGAGGGGGACTAAGCACGGTGGTATCTTGTGACAAAATGCGAGTCACAGACTTTTGACACAACTTGGACTTGAAAAGCAGCCCTGAGATGTCCTAATACCAGGACTTTGCTCTAGAGGACATATGTTACAAGCTGAAATCATGAAATGACAAGGAGTGACACCATGTAATGTATCCCTCTGCTCTGCCATGACAGCTGAAGGCTCCATGCCAGTCTGTGATGACAGCAAAGGCTGGAACGGGTCACCAAGGGAGGCTCTGGAATTTCCAGCACAGGGCTGAGGAAGGGACAAACACGTGTCAGAGTGGCTTTGGCATGCTGATCTCGCCTTTGGTTTGGGGAGGATACTACATCATCTCTTGAGGTCCCTTCCAGCCCTCATTTCCTTAAGCTAAATCTGAAACGATGCAACATGACTTTGAGAACAAATGAGATCCGTCCGCAGTCCCAGTGGCTGCTGAACTACAGTTTTAAAGCAGCATCCATTCCTCAGCTCCCTAGCACTACTGCTTCCTCCTGGTGTGCCAGCTTCCACAGCCAACCTGGGGCCTGGCACACTGTGATGCATTCCCTGCTATTTTCCCTCAAAAAATCTGCTGTATTTTCCATGCTGTTTTCATTTTTGTCTGGGGAGCTTCAGTGAAGCTGAAATTTCCATGAAGCTGAAATTTCTCAGAAATCGAATCAATAAAGAGATTTTTAAAACACTTAATTTCAGAGGCAGTGGGAATAGAGAAACTGCCTTACACAAAAGGTCTACCTAGTCCAGCATCTTTATTGATGCCAAAACCAGATACATGGGGGAAGTAGGGATCCATGGAGTACCTCTGACTGTTTAATTGCTTCTTTGTAAGCCAAAGTCACAGTAAGTCTGAGCACCAGACTTAGCATTGTTCTCATGTTTAATACCTGGGGTTGGCAGCATCCTTTTATTATTCTATAGCACCAATGACATCTACACTCTTTCTGGGTTCCTTGAAGTGTTTTGCAAAAGGAAATTAACATCATTTCCATTCTGCTAGTACAACAGACACATTGAATGTCTAGAAGCAAAGTAAACTAATAGCCCAGTACTGCTGTATTAGGCTGAGATGGCTTTTAAATAAATCTGATTTTAATTCTGACAAAACTGTTGGGTATATACATAAAAAGCTTGCAATTATCATTATCTCCTAAAATAGAAAGTGAATAGGGCTGGGCTGGGCTAAGAAAAGACCATTTGTTCATCCAAATTCTACAAATAAAAGCCATTATGATCTCAGGCCTGCATGAGGCACATTTAAGCCCTTGGCTGAATGTCATCAGCATATGCAGGCAGGATCTCAGTACCACATTAAGCACAATCTGTATCTGTCTAACCTATAACTAGTACATGCTGCAAATAAAAGGGCTGTGAGGTAAAGAATAGTGGTCCACAAGCATATGCCAGAGCAGACTGAAAAACCTGACAATCCTTCCCGAATTTGTGTACAATGGTTCACACCATGGTGCTCTCTGGTTTCATACCTGGGTCTAACTGACTGCACCCCTTGAATCTGAGCTTTCTTGCATTTTCTTTTTGCCATATCACCTGGATTCTTCCTTACTGCCCTTCCTTGCACACCACACATCCAGCAGTGCCAAGATAACAAAGAGGAGGAGGCGGACAGCGCAGAGCGCCAGTTAAAATGCAGGGTGAGCAGTACAGCTCCCAGATGCACTTAGATGTATGTCATATCTGACATGTCTGGGTACAAAAGAAAATGCCTGGACAAAAGAACTGTGCTTTGGAGTCGGCCAGCCCAAAAGCATGGGAAAGTGGGGGGACAGGGCACGTCACTATAATATAATACATGATTTAGGCATCTACTCTCCCACCACCTTTAGCAGCCCCACTAAAAGACACAGGTCAGGCTGAGCTGCCAGCCATGACACCTTGCTTGTAAATATATGAGAAAATGTGTTTCCCTTTTTAGCATCTGCACCACCCCAGACATCCAGGAGTGAAGCATCCTGCACAGCAAGCCATTTGTCACTGTCTAAATTAAGCAGTGGATTTTCTGCCTTTGCCTCCCTCCCCTGCTCTCAGCCAATAGTGCACAGGTGAGCTCAGAGCTGATACAGCTCTGGGATTAACCCTCAGCACACAGAGTAGGACTTTACTCACTCCCATAATAGCAAATATATCTTTATCCCACATTCTCTGCTCATCCCATATGATTTTTGAAGGAGAAACCATCTCTATGTGCTTTTGTCCTAATAAAGAGGGATATGCAAAGTCATGTGAATGATTACACCAACTCTGCTTCATGCAGGGTCAGCTCTGTGAACAAAGCTAATAGCAGTCTGATTTAATTAAGTCACCAAAGAGTTTGTTTCAATCCTGATGGCCATCAGAAGCACATATCTAACAGATAAAGTCTGAAGCTATCACAACCCCCCAGGTCACAGGTATTTTGTACTCTTATTACACTCCTTGTATAAAACATTGTTACATGAGCTTTACAAAGACAGCACCAGCAGGCTTCTGTTCTGAAACAGGAAAAGCAAGGAAGAATTGGGGGGGGATTTTTGTTATTATTTTAATACTTAGAAGAAACAATAAGTTTTCATTGAACTTACACAGAAATACATTGTCAAATATAGCTGGACCTAAAGAGCCAGTGATTTGGAAGTGATGAAAGAGGCAAATATTATTATTGGAGTCAAGGTCAAGAAATCTCTAAGTATAAATAGCTCTTAGTCACCTTGAAAAGCAACTTATATCCCAGTAATTCTTCTGTGGCAATTTGAAGGTTGTGCAATTACAATTTCTCATAGAGGTGGGGAGACCACAATTTTTTCTCAGTCACCCTTTAACAACAGATCAGGCAACGCCTTCTAAAGCCTTGCTTTAAAATGGAAAGGTTTGATGAAGTCACGCAGGCTTTTCCAGATCTTCAAGATATTTCTGTCAAAGCTAAAAATACAAACTCACTATGTTCACAGCATGACAAAGGTTTTCAAAGTTTAAAGCAGAACCATTTGGTCACTGAGGCTGTGGTAAGTTCTGGAAGTCAGAGAAGGGACATACAATATTGGGAATTTTACATGCCGGATTTGAATCTGAGCATGTAACTCAGGAAATCTGCTGCCAAACCCCTTCTCTTTGCCACTGCAAGAATGGGAAATGTTTGTCAGAACAAATTCACTATTGCCCTTTTGCTGAAGGCAAAACAAACCCACATAGGCAGCCTTGTACTCCTGAAATCTAACAATAAGAGGCTAAGCGCATACAATGGAGGGAAATAAATTTCCCATGGGAAGTGCAGTATAGCTTTGACAGTTTATTATAAATGGCAAGCTGGGAAAAACTGGTATTTTCAAAACAAGTAGTTAGAGAAAATAAAACTATTTTAGTTGATTAAATAGGGAAAGAAATCCCAATGGCATGAACTAGCATTCTTTCCTTGCAGCACAAGTGCCTGGAACCATCTGAGTGCCCAACACTGACTTGTCTTTTTAAGAAACATGTTGTTGTACATCTTGGATGTATCATCAGACTAATGCTGTCCCCCAGGGGCCAGTATGGGGCTCAGTCCTGTTTAATATCTTTATTCATTATCTAAATTGCACCAGGGTAGGTTTATGTTGGACATTAGGAAGAATTTCCTCAGAGAAAGTGGGATTAAACACTGGAATGCACTGCCTGAGGAGGTGCTGGATCACCATCCCTGGAGCTGTTTAAGGAAAGCCTGGATGTGTCACTCAGTGTCGTGGTCTGGTACTGGGGCATAAGCTGGACTCAGTGAGCTCAGAGATCTTTTCCTAAATGATTCTGTGATTACTGTAAATTGCTGTTTCATCACCTGATTTAATTTGGAGTGATTCAGAAGGTTGAATGCTCTTCCCCACCCCCAGTTGGGTCTGTATTGATTTAAGTGTTTAACAGAGAAAGACAATTCCTTATCTCCGCATCTTTCTACTCCTCATTCCCGAAGGAGACCAAACCAAATGACCTTCTGACACATTACTCCAGCCAACTGTTCGTGAAAAATTGGATCACCAAGTTAACCTTTTTCCACTGCATCAATCCCAGTTCCTTCTTCAACCCAATCTTTCACACAGGCATCTGAACGGAGAATAATAGGGTGGATGAAACAGGAGGAGGAAGAAAGAGCAAACATGCTATACACAATGAAAGAGAAGAGTTTTAAATTGTCCTGTAAAAGAAAGATAAAGTTTTTTGGTTTCTTCCCATCTCAGCACCCCTAGAGCCCCACCTGTAAAACTACTCTAAAGGATAAACCAGGGCCAGGTACATATAAGCTGAGGTCAGTCTTTTATCCCATCATTTCTTTTACCACATTTTGGTACTCGGGTAGCTCCAGCCGAATTCAGAGCCACAACTCTCACTCATGGTGCCCCAAGGGAACTGCACCATTATCTCAGAGCTTCATTGTTTAATACCCAGTTCATGATAGCACATTGTGTCTCTTCATTTGCAGACTATTTTGGATAATTTTCAGCTGTTGCTCTTGGAAAACAAGCAACTCCAACAGGTGCAAACGCCCCAAAATAGGAATGAAACTTATGACAACCTTTAGGAAGGTTTTTATGTCCGTATAACACGTGGCAAACTAAGGTCTAGCTAACAGCTAATTCACTTTTCACATTCTTTTGAAGTGACCTCTGATTCCTGACTTACTACCTGGCAGGCTTTCTGAACATGACAATTCCCAGATACTCCTGTCCCTGGGGATCTCCTCTATAGTTGTGTTCTCCAAGCCAGTGATCCCTCCTCATGCAACACCCATTTACTGAGGAATTCCTTGCACCTCCCCCAGAACTTCCTTTGGAATTAGCTTTGGAGTAACACTCCTCCAGTAAAACCTAAGGACATGAACGTGTTCTGATTTCCAAGTTCAAGATGGGGTTACACACAGGCAAGTAAGAACTGACACATATTTAGTACTGTCCAATTTACTGTAACAATAAAGCATCCAAAAGAAATGGGGAAACCAGACTGCAAACATCTTCCTGAAGAACAGTTATTTTTTTGAAAGGAATTTTCTGACAGAAAACTCACAAATCAGAAACTTCCTGCCCTGCCACAACTATATTTTAAATACAGTTGCTGCTCTATCACCCAGAAGTTTCTAACAAAGCTTCTACACCTCCAGAGAAGGACTGAACACAATTTATCAAACAGCATTAAAATATCAGTCCTTATAAACTAGGAAATAGCTGTGCAAATGGAGGCTACTTGAGTAATTTCCCCATTTTTCTGAGTGAGGCTATAAAGTGAAAGAAAATTAATCCTGGAAAGTAATTCAAATTATGAACATGCTTCAAAAATGGCAAGCATTCTTCAGAAGAATAAATCATCTTGAAACAATAATACAAATTGGCCAGTGTCATTAAAAGAATTGCATATTCTTAGGCACAATCTAATGGCTTTTGCCAGAAAGGAACTCTCCTTGGGTTTGCATAATTTCTTGAACTTTTATCATGTCATGAACGTTAATTTGCTTCTTTTATTATTAAAAGGGGGGATGGGGTAAAATTTTAGACCCACTGTATGCTGTATTAAGTCATAAATGTAGCTGCCCTGCAAGGTTATTACAATCAAATTCAGACTAAAGAAATGGAGAATTAAACAGAATGACATTTTAAAAATAAAATATTTCATTTAATATCTGAATTTAAAGTTTTCATTAAATCAAAGTTAAAAGTGGGATCTGAAAACACAGGGAAAAAACTTGCTTAACTTTTCCTATTTATAAGCAAAATTAGGGTATACAAGATGTGCCACTTTCAAAATTTTTAAGGTCGTGGTGATCCAAAGTAAATACTTTTATAAGCTACAGAGTGTTGAAAAATATAAATTCCAAAGCTGAAATATATTTTAATGCATTTACAGACTTCATGTGTCTAGCAAATTTTTTAAAGTAAAAAATATCCAGAGATACTTTATGCATTCTAAGTAAAATTTCAACTTTCATTCAGATATGAGTTTGACAACTCATTAGCAAAAATAGTTGTTAGGGGAAAATACAGTGTTAAATAATATGATGACTTTATGCAGAGCTATATTAGTTTAAGTAGATGTGTACAGATATTAAGTACCCTCATGTTTATCAATTAGTATTTTATAATTAAAAATCTAAATGTAATCCAAGGTTACAATCAGTCAGTCTAATCAAGATTTCCTGGGTTATTGAACAAACCATGATTAAAATCAATGATTTAAATCGGTGTTTGAAATCAATCACCAGTGACATCCATAGTATGCTTTTATTCTATGGTAAACAGAAAAAAAAAAAGAGATATGGGACAATGTGTGCCCCTTCTGTCAAGTTCCCCAAACCCTCAACTGAATCTCCAGTAGCCAAACACGGGCTCGAATGCCACAGAGACATGGGAGTGCTTCTGCTTATGTAAACAGACAAGCCAAGAATGAAATGAGAAAAATTTTGTGTTACAGCACATAAAATATATTAAATCTTAAGGCTCAGAATTTTAAACATTTAAAAATGCATGTTCACAACCAGAACTGTTGAGCCTCTCTAAGCTCCCCAGGGCCCCCACTGAAGTTATGGATATTGTGGGTGAATATTCCTTAACACAAGTGTGCTCAGTGTCTCACACAAGGCCCATCTCCATCTGTGCCAAGTACCTGTGTAGCTTTGACACAGTGGAAAATTGGAGAATATTTCCTAAGAATAAGCTCAAAATCATGTGTTGGATGTTGCTCAACACCTTTTAAAATCACTGCAGATCTCTTGCTTAGCAACAGTCAGACAACTTTCCCCTGCACTTTTAAATTCTCTATGGAGTTACAAATCCAAGCTGCAGACTTTCCCCAAGAACTATGATTAAAAGGAATTTTGCGTCCATTTTAGTTAATTTCTAAAGGAGAAGTTTGTGATGCTTATGCATCAGCTCTGACATTACTTTTGGCAGCAATCATATTTTTATCTAATGAAAGAACAGTTATTCCTGACTATAGGACTGCATTAAGAACTAAAGAGCCTTTAAAGGAGGACTGCAAAGTACATTTGCTTCTCCATTTTGATGCTCTGTTGTTTCAAACACAAGCTCACTTTCCTGCCACTTTCTGGGTAGTGAGGCAAAAGATGACTCCTATTTTTTCCCTCCCACCTCCTCCTCCTTCAGCAGGTATGGTATGTTGGCTCTTCTTTACTTCAGTATTACCAGACCCTTGTTGGACGTTTCAGTTATTTACTGGCAACTTTACTGCCTGCATCTTTTTCAAAGAGATAAGGCTATTGAATAATTAGCAAAGACACCTTTTTCCCACAGGTTCATTAAGCATTAAGCTTCTTATTTCTATCACAATAGAGCAAAGATGCCCAGTTGTGAGGCCAAATCCAAGCCTGCAGACTCTGTACTGATAGGCATGAAAGCATTTGTCCCAAAGAGCTGACATTCTTTGAGCCAGAACATAATGTGCAAAACAGACAAGGACGAACACACAAAACACGATGTGAAATCTCCACGTGGACGCCGGCTGGCTGGGGAGCAGCTGCACCAAGGATTATTCACGCACATGGAACACTTTTGTGGGTCAGTTTGAAAACTCTGGTCTTAACTCACAGGAGAGACTCTTATAAAGAAAGGGAAGTTGAAATATCTTCCCTCTGCTCCTTTCCAAACTATATCACCACTGGCATTTATAGGACACAAGTATCTCTTTCACTGAAAAGAAATAATGGGGAAAGTCTTCCTCATTTGAAAGATGAATTTTTCAAAATGAAAACTCCTGTTAGGTGATTGTAAAGCTTCAGGTTTTTTGGCTAGGTGGTTTGTCCTAGGAAACACACTTTTCATTTGAAATGCAATTTCTTAGCTAGTTCATGTACATCACTAAAAATGATCCAATCTTTGAGCAAAAAGATAATCAGAAATAACTAAAACTTCCAGACCAGCACCCAGATAAGGAACCAACAGAGAAAGGACTCAACCTCAGGTAGAAAATGACACAGCATTCTTATTACTGAAGTGCTTTATTGCGGAAATGGTGAATTTCTCAAGGGAAAAAAACACAGCTTGAGGAAGAGGGACTAAATTATACTCAAAGAGATGTAGTCTGTTCTGGATTCCACAGATGATGCCTGGGCCAGAAGAGTGCTGGCCCGAGCTCCACAGCCTGCTGGCAGCACCTCCTGTGCCTGTCCCAGGTGGGGGGATCTCTGTTCAGCTGCTCTGCTCTCAGCTGGACTTCTCACAACACCCCTGGTGCGTTCCAGAACAAATGGAAGCCAGTGTGGTACTTTTTAAAAATGAAGTCTGACTAAACTTCAGGGAGACTTTTGTTTTCAAAGTCTGCATCAGTTCATTTACCAGCTGCCTTGGGGAGAATTCACTGAAAAAATTCCCTAATGGAAAGCATTTTATGCAACTATGAAACTGCAGAGTTGCAGTTTTGCCCAAAATCTAGAAATAACAGGTGCCTGCACAACTGGTTTTCTGGAGAGACAATGTGGACCTTAAACACCGTGTGTTACCATGCAGCCAGAACACAACAGAGAGTAGAAAGGACTAAAGACAGTACAGACCAGTCAATCATGATACCAAATACAAAACCTGGGCACTGTTTAAAACATAAATAGCAATTACTGGGACACATTACTGCATTACTCCTTTTTTGGGCCCCAAAATAAAAAAACTTCATGTCTTTGAAAGAATCTTGAAAACACTGAACTATCCAAGGCATCAACAGCTCACTTTTAGTCAGTGTTATCTATTTGTCCCCTGTTTCTGTGCTGCTCTACATCTGTCCCAGTCACTTTGCTTTATACTTCACATGCCATTTATCAAGCTGTCATATGAAATAAAACAATAACAAAACCAAACACCACTCATTTCATTTGTCTGCAAAGTGATTTACAGGTATTTGCTATTAGATTTCCTGCTGAATGAATGAACATTCCAAAGTTAGTACACTGTGTATTTCTAGCAGTAGCCAAGGAATTGGATTGATTAAATTATAAATTATGATTATTCTACAGCATCTGAATACTGAAGAGGACTTTTAAAAATTTACAAAAAATTGAGTCACTGAATTGGCTCTTCAAGAAAATAGCTATAATTTTAAGTAACACATGTGCAGTGAAAGAAATATATTACTAATATAAATGAGGTAAGTAAGTACTGTGGCCCCAACTAATACTAAAAAAAAAAAAAAGAAAATTAATTTTTTAGCATTCTCCCATCTGATTTTCACTGCTGTGCACTACAATAGAGTGTAACAATATTCAGGTTCATGTTATTCAATGATAACCCCTGTATTCAGACACATTTGATTTTCCTTGAAATCATCCAAGCAAAGCTGTCAGTAAGTTTTCATTTGTGTGAACTAACAGACACAGGAAAATGGCATGTCAGCATTAATGCAGACTTTCTAGGATAGAAGGCTTTCTTTCACATCACACAAGGAATCAAACCTGATATATTTGCAGTCTACTGAATTCCCTCAAACTTTCCTTGTTTTAAGGAAAGTCTCCTCTAGTGACCTTCTTGAAAGTAATCACAGGAAGCTGACAGCAATATAGGATCTAAAATAAATGCACAGTGTGAATCAGAGACTGTCCCAGAAGAACTTGTATTTTAAAAAATCCTTTCAAAAATGGCAAAGCATTTGAAAAAAAAATATGTGTGTACTAGACAGCAGGAGAAACCTGAAGTAATCTGAAATAATTTAGACTAATTAAAATTAACTTTCCGGTGCCAGCAAGATACTTTTCTGTATCTAAGTCAACTTTTGCACAAAGCTATAGCAGCAACTGGCATATCTTTGAAGACAGAGGATGCTTCATTGATTTTTTTAAAGAATTGATTAGTTCTGAACTTATAACATAAGCTGTTCTCATTTTTCATTCGTCTGTTTTGCAGAGTTTTGCACTAAAACGACCTGAAACTCTGTACTACATATTTCTGCAAGTCTTTGTCCATAAAAGAGCAAGATGCACCATGGCAGGTGCCTACAGATTTCAAAGTAGGGCACTCTAAGCTGTAGAGAGCAGGAGCTCTCTTGCTGTGTGCACTGGCAAACCAGTTTGTCAGCAGGACACAATTATGATTAAAAACCCCAATAAATCTCATCCCAAGTCACACAAAATGTTGTTTTATAATCCTTGCTACCTATGGCTTCAGTGTGGAAGCCAAGAAGCAATTCCAGCAGAGACCATGGCTGTGGGAAGTGAAAATCCAGCTCTTTGGCTCGCTAAGCATCAGACAAGGTTAACCTGTCATTTTCTAGGGGCATTCTGGCACCTGGAGGCAGGCATGTGGCAAGTGCCACGCTGCTGGACAGGTGTGCCACCTTTGGAGAGCCAAATCCAGATTCTTCTATGCTCTGGCATGTTTAGAAAAAGAATATAAGTACTGTCCAAGGTCGCTATGCCTTGCAGTTCCATGCCAATTATGCCTCCTAGATATCAATTTCCACATCATTCCTCTGTCTCAGAAGGATTCTCTGGGTGCCCCAAGTCCCTCATAAATTTTTATGTTGCTTTTTAAGTCCTGTAAGCCATTTTGCAGGTTCTGAAATTCTTCCTTAACTGATTAGGCCTGTGCATTTTCAGCTGCAAATCTACAATTATGGTGGAAAAGCATTACTTCCCAGACAGAGAGGCATGATAACAAAAAAAAGTCTCTCATTTTCCCTTTGTCTAAGGGTTTGATTACATGTTCTCAGGCAAATCAGATATCCTGAGATTCACTTGACTCATCCATGGAGCACAAACATTTTCCATCTTTGTCTTTCCGTAGCACTTTATAATCCCAGGATCTCAAAGCCAAGTACCAGGAGAAAATACAAAGTTTCTCCCTGAAGGAAAACCACCCGGTGTCACAAGGAAAGCTGCAGCCATTTTGATTTACAAAACTACACTGGGTGAGTGCTGAGTACAATCCAGCAGTCAGAGAAAGAAACTCCCAAAGATTAAAAAAAAATAACTACCAGAGGCAGAGATTAATATCAGTAATTTACAAATTACCTTTTAAAAGTGTTAAAACCCAACAGCAAGCCAACTTAACTTCCCTCTCAAACTTTCTTTCTTCTCTATCTTTCCCTTTAAATTGCTTCCTGTGTCTTTTATAATGGTTTCCTGAGGTTCTGATCACAGTATCATTGTGGCATCAGTCAACTGGAAGCATAATCCTGGAGATACTCCTTTTAAAGGATAATTTAGCTGAATTCTTAAATAGGAGAAGAAAATTAATTTCCTCTGACTTCATCCTCTTTTGAATAATGAAACTTGCACAATCATACATTAAAGAAATAGAATCTGCCAACTTTGAAACCTCAGTTTTTATCACTTAGATAATTTTCTGGTGCCTATCAAAGCAAAATTTTAAAAAATCTTTTTAAAAATCCAGTCACTGGGAAAAAGTCATTTTTTCACACTGAAATGTCTAAGTGTCTCTTCCCATCTGTACTAACAGGCACTTAATGAAGAGAAAAAAAACAACACAGAAATTCCCAGAAATGCCTCACATTTCTAAATGTGAATCAAACTAAAAACACCAAAAGACTGCACTATGTTAGTTTCAATCAAATGCTGATGAGCCTGGAAAGGTGAGAGGCTCCAGAAACGAGATGGCAACTTACTGCTTGAGGCAGACAGTTCTCTTGGGCTGGAGGACATCGGCTGAGCACACATCTGGCAGAGACAGTCCCTTCCATTAAAGGTAACTCGATCTCCTGGTGGAAATGGACGCCTGGAAAGTTCAAGAGAAACATGTATTTTCGCAAAGGTTATGCCAGAAATTTTCCTCTGTTCCCCATGCCTTGAGTTTTCTGCCTTCCCCCAGCGCAATCAATATTTTACAGAAACTCAGGCCAAATAGTTTCTGCAATGTGGCCTTGGCAAAGCCAGGCACTGGAAGAAATCCAATCCATGGATGCAAGCAGAGCAGAGGTTAGACTTGCCTTGTATTTTCATTTCAAAAAGATTATCAAACATATTTTATCTGAATAGAAGAGACAGTGAAATCTGCTAAGACACAACAGCTACATTTATGATGGTCTCAGTGTGATGTTGTGGATAGCAAATGATACAGAAGAGAACTTAAAGAATCAGAACTGTTCTTGAGGTTGGTGAAGGAATGTGGAGCTAGTCATTCATAAATGTTAAGAATGTGTGTTAGGCAGAAGTTGACATTGCTGTTAACTCTTATTTGGTGCCTAAATCAGAGGATGAACAATATTTAATAACTCTGAATCTTTAATAAGGAGTGTTAACTGCTGAGTGCAGACCCTCACCTCACTCCGAAACTGCTTAGCAAATCTACTGCTGATTTCAACAAAACAAAATATTTCATTTCCTTTCCACTGCCATCTCTAAGTGGGCCAAAAATCAGCAGCATTACTGAATTTCATTAGTCTATTTCAAAGACTCATCTTTTGTTCATTCAACATAAAAAGACTGATGCAAGTCAATGTACAGAAAATTGATGTCATGTTTCACATTGTCCCTGGGAAATAAAACTGAAATGTATGCATTATATGATTACCAAAATGCAGGAAATTCACACACTATTTAAAATCAGAAAACAATCAAAATTCTTTCAATAAAAAAGGGCTTGAAAAATGTACCAGGCTAAAGGACAGAGTACTTCAACTACTTATCAGAGACAGGAGTTTAAAATGCCACCTTTCTACCATCCACAGAGCCTTAGCTAACTCCTTATGACTTGATGCAGAACTGAAGACTGGTTCTTTTACTGGGGACAAGAAAAAGTGTTTGGGAAGAGAGGGAATCCCAGCAGTCCCATAGCCACATGCTCTTACGTGATTGTTTGACTGTCCTCAGAGCTCAAATGTAGCATCCAGAATTTTGCTTCACTTCACCTCTCCCACCAAGCTGGGCTGATCACCTGAACTCAACTCATGGCCATTATCTCAGTGTAAGCCTGACACTTAATTCTTTCAGACATGAGAGTAACTTTCTGAGAACAGGGAACTACATGTCATACAAAAGCTGTGCCCCCCGTATAAATGAATGGCATTTTCAAGACTTTTCAAGTCAGATCCGCAGCAGATCTTTTATAACAAAATAAACGCATCCTCAAGAGAAATATGTCTTGAGACTTGTGTCTCATGGCGATTCCTCTCCTTGTGTTTTCCTTGAACTGGGTTCCTGCCATGTTATTTGCAGGGATGACTTACTTGCAGACAGTACAGGCAAAGCAGCTTGGATGGTAAGTTTTCCCCAGAGCTGTCACTACTTCGCCTTCCACAAACTCCCCACAGCCATTGCAGCGGGTGCCGTACATGCGCTGGTAGTCCAAGGTGCAGAGATATTCTCCATTCTTAATAAAAAAGCCTCCTTGTGCCAGGTCACAGCCACACACTGGAAGAAAAAACAAACCACGCAGATTAGAAAAATGTCACTACTAAGGATGTTAGCTGCTCAATTGTATCAGTAAAAGGGTGAAGAGCCAGTCAAGGATTTCTGAGACTTGGCAGTTTTTCCACTGTAAAATGCCTATTCACTGAAACCAGAACACATCACAACCAGGTGCCTGTTTTGCTCTGAGAAAATATTCACAGTCTGACATTGGCATTTCTGGTCAACACAGAGACAGAAAGCAATCCTATCTCTAACAGCCAAACCCCATGAAGCACAAGTGCCATGGGAGATTGAATTTCACACTGTGCCTTTAGCTTGGATTGAACAAAGAACTCAAAACTACCTATTTAGTGTTCCCCTGTACCACCAAAAATTTATACCCAGCTCCTCCCAAGCACTTTGGTTTCTGGCACTCCTCCTGCTCCTCTGTATATTGCTGTATCTGTGTAATTCAGTAAGAAAAACCACTCTTCACAGCAGTCTAGCATGTTAACTCTGCAAGGAATGCCATCTCATCCCTCTTCACAAGATTCAAGTATGTTCAGATCAAATATCAGAAATATTCAATTCGGAGATTCTGAGTATTAAGGAAAAATAAGCAGTACACTAGATCCTTGCAGTTACACAGTCCTTGAAAAATTAAAATATGAAATACAGAAAGATTATCAAGGGGACTGGGTTCAATTCCTCTTTCTGCCACAAGTCCCAAGCACAATACTGTACCCAACATTCATTCTCAGTGCTTTTATAATGGCCTGGTATCTTATTAGCTACCTGCCTTGAAAATTAAAATGGCAAGGCATTTGGGGCAGGGATTGCAAATTTCCTTTGTCTGTTGCCCAGCCCTGGAGGTCTAATGACTGCTACTGTAACAACAATTAATAGAACAACAACAAACAGTACTAAAATGCAGCTTAGAAGGAAAGCAGTATCAGTACCAGCATTTTTCCAGTTTCACATTTCTGCACAGACAGTGATAATATTCCATGTGCAAACAAATTACATTTCATGGTGGCATTAAATCCACAAGCAGCCAAAACTCAATTATCAGTGACTGAGGAGAATTACAAAGAACTACTGTTAAGGCTCTGTTAAAATGCTGCAAAAGGTTCCAAGCTGGTTTTTTAGGTAAACCTCCAGAAAAAAAAAACACTTTCAGTCCTTCTTTTCTTCTACTGATCTACATTTTGTCTAAAATCTTATTTTCAAATTAACAATAAAATATCCTGTTAGACAGAAGGTACAGGTAACCTCTACACCACAGCTTTCCACTGGAGGTCCAGTGGAAAACCTACTTACAATAGGTTTGCTTCTCTAAGTTACTTTGGGCAGATCCTTACCATTAAATCATGTAGAAATGGAGAATTCTGCTTTAATGTTTAAAAGATGCTTTAGAAGCTGCTAAACTTCATGAAGTGCTATGGAGTACTCATGTGCCTGTGTGATTATTTAAATTGTAGTTTGTAATTTACCTTGTAGCTTCAACATCGAAGTATATCTATTTTTCAGTCTCAAGCTGAAGGTGCTCAGTATGCAGCTGGGTCTGCCTCAGGAGCCGCATGTATGAACTCTCTGGCTCTTTGCTATTGTGGGAACTCAGGGCACAGGGAATATTTCTCTGTCTGCTCCGAGGGGTCCTGATCTCCAAAGAAGCACTGACTTTGACCCTCATTTGTGGAGAAAGCTTCCAAGACTTCAAGACAGACTAGAGTCCACAAAAGTGTGACACAGATTATAGAGAGTAGTATAGTATGTCACTTGGGTGAGAAATTTAGGTTTTGGGATTTTTAGCATGTTGCAGATGGGAACAAGATAGAGGGCATAGGGCATTGTCCTGAGCTCCTTCTTCTTCATGACTTTGGGTGATGTCTTGTAATTGAGAAGAAAAGTCCACATTGCGGGCTTAAAAGGGAAAATAATCTAGGTGTCATTTCTTAATTGGATAGTTTAGTCTTAAAAGACCTTGTAACAAGAGATTGTTAGCCATTTTTTGCGGTGCTTTTCCACCACACAGAGTCTGGTACAGACGGTGTGCAAACCTTTAGATAAGATAAAAATAAACAAGAAGTTGAAGATGCAAAAAGTCCTGTGCGTCTCCTTTTCTTGACACAGAGCTGCTCCAGGAGGGTTTCCCCCTAACAGGGGCACCCCCAGGGAGGGGCCCAATGTGAGGCCCAGAAACTGATAGCTATGATCCCCAGTTCTACCAAAGAGTCACTTTTTGAAGAGCTCATTCAGTCACTGCGGCCCCCTTTACCTGCCCAGGCAAGATCTAATAAGCTGGGATGATCAAAAGTAACTTTCAATACCACCTCTGTTCTAGCTTCTTCTGAAAATACAGCTTCAGCATCATAAAGAGGTGGCACATCACTGTTTGCACAAACTACTACAAACTTGGAAGGAAAGGGATCATGCACACACAGTTATTAGGCTCTACCCCCTTTGCATGCATGCCCACAGGGATTCAAGCCTATTGATGAAAATGGGGACTAAATATTTTCCAAGTCTTTTACAGACAGCAATTGCTATTATCAAAAAAAAGCTTCTCCTGCCCTTTTCCTTATGAAGTCTTCTTTCTACCCAATCCCTAACTCATTCTGCAAATAACTCAGAATGTCTGCGTTCAATTCTCCCACACTGGCAAGCCAAGAATTCAGGCCCAAGCAGAAGGGCTCATGATGTGAGCCCCCAGCAGATTCATCGTCTCTGGCATACATGCAGCAGGAAGCACACACCAATCTGCAAGAATTAGAAACAAGCCCACATTACAACGGATTTTTGCAGTCAATTTAGCACATGTGTTCCTATCACTAATCACAGCTTTAAGCTACACGGGAAAAACAAGGGTCACCCAGACTGTTAACATCCATGGCTGGAAAAATGCTATTCCAGGCGGCTGCTTTCACTTCCAGTCAGAGATCAAATCAGAAAGGACAAACATGGCTGTACCCACACTCTATGTACAATGTGGTGTGTAACAGGGAAGGGATTTTAACAGCTTTTGTTTCTTCTTTTTTCTGGTTTTTGCAACTGTGCAGTAGTCCTGTCTCTGCCAATGTATCCCCTCAAGCTGACACATACTGCCTTAGCACACATATTTATGGCCACTATAGAAAAAACACCAAAAAAATGGGACAAATTGCGATTCTCTTTTATTAAAAAGAAAGACCATATGCCCACCACTGTCCATGCCTCAAGCAGCAGAGGCAGTGAAGAGAAATCAGCTGTGAACTCTACATATGTACAGTTCATTCTGATGGTGTGAACTCTACATATGTACAGTTCATTCTGATGGTGTACACAACTGCTGTGGTACACATATCATGTCATCAAAGAAAAATTTATACCTAAATGATGGCAGTTAACTGCAAACACAAAACTGGGTTTTTTCTTATACTGATGGGAAGAATGACTCTGAAGGAATTACTTTGTGGAGCCAACAGTGATGCACAAATCGTGTTTGAGAAGGCAAAAAGCAAGATGTATTCTGTAAACATCCATCACACAGAAACAGTTCTACAGAAGAAAAACATTTTCCCAAGATCCTTCCTGCTCAGTATGATGGGAGAAATTCTGTTTAACATGACCAAAACCCTATTTTTGAAACAGGAGACACTGGGGAGCATTTCTGTTCCCTAAGGTACCACAAACATAGAGACAAAAAAAAAAAAAAAAAAAAAAAAAGCCAGCATCTTTCTTTAAAGGAAAAAAGAAACCATTATCTTCAAAAGCTCTTGGAGGAACTCAGCCTTTCTATCAGAGTCTGTATATCAAAGAATTTCTTATTCCAAACAAACCATCCTGCCTCTTTTGTGAATAGAATAAGCTGGAATACAGTTCTACCTCCCACTGTAAGGAAAACACCCACCCACTCGCTTTTTCTGTCTTCAACTACTCTCTGGAGCTCCTATTTTGCATCCTTGGGGAACAAAAAGGTTGGAGATACTGCCAGGGCTGTCAGGGCTGCTGTCAGCTCCCAAAGCTACAGGGTCTGTCATGGACATCTGGGCTGGTCAAGAGCAATCCAGCCGCCTGTGGATCCAGGGACCTGGACCATTCTTAAGGTGAGTCACTTCCAAGTTTTAACGGTGATGATAAAAATGAAGATATCAGAGTTTTTCAAAGAGAACAAAAGCAAGATTTGATCCTACTGAGCATTATTTAGGATTTCCATAGCCTTATTGTCAGGGAGAGTTAAACTCCATGTTGATGTTAAGTAAAAATTGTTTCACCACAGAAATAAAATAAAATAAAATAAAATAAAATAAAATAAAATAAAATAAAACCACACCCACACAAGGAGAGTCCACAAATCTGGGCTCTCAGTCTGAAGATGTGAATGCTATTCATTAAGAAAATTCTAATGATCTACTTTGTTACTGTGCATTAAATAAGGTGCAAATTCAATTTCCTGTTGGGGTTTTATTTCTTTCTTGTATTTTTCAGCTTCATGGAATAATGGTGCTGTTTTCAAGCAGGGAAATAGTCATACAACAGTTATTCTTAGGACATAATGGATCTGTTGTTTGAAGGTAGAAAGGAATTTGGAAATGTTTCAGTTTATCACCTACATCCAAAAAATACACAGGGAAAATCTGTTTCTTTTTTTTCCACATAAGAGTTTAACAAATCCCATATTGTTGAAAGCAAGGTTCAAGTTCTTATTAAAGTTTAAAGTTTCTGCATTTCAAATGAACCAAGTTTCCTTCTGCTTTTTGCTCCTCTTACCAAAACTTTTCTTGGTGTTATTCATTTAAAGAATGAATATACATCCAGGCATCATCAGAAAAGCACATAGGAACAGTAAATCTCAGAGCTGTGCTGCAGCACTACCCTGGCAGGGAGATTGCAAGGCACCAGTAAGAAATGCATCCAGCAGTTTGCAAAAGCTGTAACAGAGATCCCAGTGACCATTTGTCACACTCCTGCCACTGGAGATTTTTTTCTGTCATACACTGATGGGAAATGCATTTTGATTGAAGCTATTTGGAACTGTGTCCAGCATTCCCAGTGGTTCTGGAATCTCTTCTCATTTCAGCAGACTGACACCAGAAACAATGCTGGGAAGTCAAAGCACATAAACATGGAACAAATACAGGAGACCTTAAAATCTGCTTTGGTAACTTGGTAAAAGAAAGGTTTAGCAGCTAAAACACCTCCTGAGCAAAAGACAAGATTGCATTTCTCCCTTCTTCTCCTAAACTGGTCTGAGATCCCCCTTGGGAAGCATCCTCTAGCCTCCAGTCAGACCTTTCTCCTCTTCCCATGAAAACCCCTGACCCCTTCAAGCATCCTGCCTGCACCACTCCTGAGTGCTGCTGTCACTGTGACACAAGTAGCTCTCAGTGGGGCACCTGATTGAAACCCCTGGGCATTCGATGCAAGCATTCACTCAACTGAAACCAAAAGTGATTTCTGAGTCTCAGATGAGCTCAGTTTTAACTTGATCAGCTTCCCAATCAATGCCATGACCCTGCCTTCAGTCCTCCAGTACTGGAGACACAAATAATGCTGCACTGGGAGTTGTTCCTGTCTGCACCTGACTTGCACAAATTTCAGTCCTTCTAGCAATCCACCAGCCAGCAGCTCGTACCTGAGCTCAACAGCAGGCAAACAGCAGCTGTATGTAGTGTAGCAATGTGACAGCTTCCCCACTGCTCCAATGAAATATCAGTGGATTGTGCACCAGGATGGAAACAATGGCAGGAATCATTCAACCATTTAAAACACCTTTCACATTAAACTAAGAACGAGATGGAGATCAAAGGCATTTACAGGTCTGTGGGAAATGAACCTTGAAGAAAAGGCAATCAGTGGAAAAATGTCAAAGTTTAGCCTCGGATCACTTGACTGTAACTATCTAAAGGAAACATCTCTCTAAAAAGATTTTAAATAAGCAAACCAGGAACTTAAGGATAGAACAAACCCAAACCTCATCCAAGCCAGGCAAATGAAGGATGCACCGACCACAAAGCCAAGAAACTTTCTGTATTTTTGAAAGGATGCTCTGCCCTGCTCATCAGGCACCTGTTAAGCATCCTGCTGCTCCTCTACTTCCAAAGGGATCCAGTAGGTTTTTAAAATCTGACATGGCATCTGTCAGCATTCATCAGTAGCAGCCAAGTAGTGCAATTAATTTCATTTCCTGTCAAATGTTTGGTCCCTGAAGAGACCTCAAGCCCAACTAAACCAAGATTGGTATCAATCACTTGTCATTAAATAGTATTTTAACCCCAACAGAAAAGTAAGGATCCACTTCAGAATGGGAAGAAACCAAACCTGAAGTGAAATACCAGTAGGGATCACTGCAAGAAGAACAGTCTTCAAGACACAGCAGCTAAGATATGTAAATGCAGAAATGGCAATTAGTCTCACAGCTGCAACTGAGGTTTGATTTCACATCAAGCTACCTTCGCTGGCATGGGAGAAATTTTAACCTCTGTTAGCTTCCCAGAAACAACAGATTCCCATTTCTACCTGGATCTTGGTTCAGTAATTCAGAGTTTCAAGTGATCTCATATAATTTCATGATGCTCAGGAAGGAGCACGTTCTACCCACATGTCTGCTATCACATCCACACATCAGTTTCTGTTCCAGAAGAATTGGTGAAAATGCAGAGATATTTTCAAACACTGCCCTGGATATCTACTACAAGAATGGCCTCATATTTTAACTTTCCATCTACTGACACTGAACTATTTATAGCACTACCCAGCAGCCTGTTTGCAGCCCCCTCCTGCTGCCACTGAAGGAATCTGATGACAGATCGAAGGTCAAAGAACTAATGATTTAAAACACATTCCAAACTGTTGATATAGTGTCTGCTTACATGACCCTGACTTCTTCCCAGTTCTTCAAGGGAGGAAGATCCAGTTCAAAGTCAGAGGATTACAGAGCATCCCAAAATCTAAACTTAGGAAGCCTCCCCCCTCCCTGTCAGGCTCATTGAACTGCAGATGATGTAGCCTTGGAAAGTCATCTCATAAAAACCCAGACCTGTGCCTGGAACCTAAACATACCACAGAGGATTCTGCAAGTTAAGCTCGAGAGACATCTAACTGAAGAGAGGAAAATTACCACATTTATTCCATGATTAAGAATCTTTTTTATGCCGATTTATAACAATGTTTTAATAGAAGTTTAATTTTTTTTTTCCCTGTGGAATACCCTGGGTTTGTGGAATGCTTCCTGGATGCCAAGACTTGGCTTTGCCTTATAATTAGCAAGATTATTAACAGGTAATTGCTGTTTGATATTTGATATCACTATAGCATGTGAAACATTGATACAGAGTGAAGCATTTTCACCTGACCTTTATTCCACATAATTGCAGATATCCCATTCCTGGAAGTGTTCAAGGCCAGGCTGGACAGGGCTTTCAGCAACCTGGTTTAGTGATTTGGCAACCTGGCCCATGGCAGAGGGGCTGGAACTATATGATTTTGAAGTCCCACCCACCCCAAACCATTCCATGATTCTGTGATAGTGAGGACTGAAAAACTTAAGGACACCATCCATATTCTTATGTCAGGATTGCTTATTTATGAGACTAAATTTTTGTTAAGTCTACATTACTATAAAAAGTCTAAGTTTACAAATTCATATTTGACATCATGAATCTAATATTTGAAACACTCCTACCACGAACACTACCCTATCTTGCTAAGATAATTTAACCAATCTCTCCATGTACCAAAATCAAGCTATGTAAACTTTTACATTGTTACTATGAAACCATAAAGCTTTTTCTGTTAAGCAATACAGTGTACTGAAACCAGTTTTTCCCTCTAACCCAAAAGATGAATCACAGGCTTAATAATAAAGCCTTATTATAGCAATTTTGCTATCCTCCAAGTTTCCTCTGCTAGTACATGCAATAGGGTAAAGTGAACTGTAATCAACTGACAATAGTAGAAAATTATCATTTGTATCAGATCACAATTTAAATCGAGATATTAAAATCTCTGCTCATGCATATTGTAATTTAGGGCCTGATTGATCCCACACGCATTTACATATGGAACAGCATTGCAGTGAGTAGTCTTAGTTTTTCCAGAAGTTATTCATGTATATAGATGCTTACAAGAAAAACTTTTACTTCTTCCTAAGCCACTTCTTAATTCTTGTTAATGGTAATGTTTATTTGAGACAAACCTAATGATGTCTCCAGCTCAACCTCCTCATCTAACCTTTCCTCCTCTCAGCCTGCTGTTTCCATTGCCTTGTAAAGATTAACAATTTGGTATGGTAAGAGTAGTGTACTCGGGCTAAAACAGACCTTAAAGCTTATTTATTACACCTGGAGGTAATGCAGAATCCTGTTAATTGTGCATTTGTAACACAAACCAGTATAATTCCCTTGCAAGGTAAGGGACTTTGTTATGAAACAGCCAAAGACAACTGCTCTGAATGGTGTTCCTGGAGCTGCACTCCTAAATGTCTCTTATCCCTCCTCTGTCCATCATTCCCCTGTTAACTCCAGCTCCCAGTCAGCTGCTGCCTGCCTGAAATTCTTTGCCTATCAGGAGGATGGCAGAGCTCACCTTCCTGGGGACAGCCACACCATTTTCAGCTTTTCTGTTTTCCTATCGGCTCTTATCGGGAGCCACAAATAGAAGCGGCCAGCCCTGGCAGGCAGACAGGACACAGCAGCTGGAGACACATGGCTCTCCAAGGCAGAGTCCCAGCAAGCTCCATCTTATCATGGGGGCACGAGAACACGTCCGTCAGTGGAGGTTTTACTTGTCAACTTTGGCAGGAAGCAGTTCCTCTGTTCTTAGAAAGATTCCAGAGATGGACAGAGCCCCAAGGTCCTGGGGAGGGTGATTGTCTGCTCACATTACGTGACGCATGAGCACATCCTGAGCTGGCTGATGCACACGCAGACGTAAGTCACCGTGCTCCTGCAGTGCCACAGCCACCACTGACATGCAAGCCAAGCAGTCAGGGAGTGCCTAATAGCCTCTGACACAACCTAGGGAAGCAGGACTACAAGCATATCAAATACACTTAACAGCATGATGTAAAAACAAAGTTGAGAGTGTGGATGGCAATAATAAAAAGGAATCTCATATAGACCAAAGAACAGGATCACACAAACTCTGTGACTCATGTGACAGCTTCATCAAGAAATGGATTTTTCCCACATCTTCTAAGTCTATGGGTAAAAGTTTAAACACTTTCAGCAGGTATGAAAACAGACAAGTGTGAGCTTGTTCAAGTCTTTCACACTACAGATGTGACTTGCAGTCTCAAGAACAAAGTTTAGTATACAAAAAAGAAAAAGATAACCAAGCCACCTGCAGATGCAGCTGATACATCCTGGTCCCAGTCTCTCCTGGTTTTGCTGCCTAACAACACACTTCATAAACTGAGGGGGGTCTAACTTCACCTCCTGTAGAGTTGCAGTCATGTAATATTAAAAACCCATCAGACTTAGAAGGAAAAAACCACTTACTTGAACAGCTGTGTCCCACTTGTATAAACCATATGGTCAGACAACATGCAATGTCAGTAAATAACTATATGGCTTAAACAAAAACCTCACTTAAATAACAGAGGCTAACAATAAACAAAATCTTCAGCTCACGTAAAAGACTCAAAACAGGACTTGGAGCAACCTCCTACATGCACCCCTCTCCTTTCTCTCTGTGAAGACAAATGATCTCTAAAAAGATAACACTCAGACAACAAACCCAAGTAATAAGGCACAGACTGAATGAACAGCATGAGAACAGTCTCTAACATTCAGCTCGGGCCCTTCTCAGTTCAAACTGGGTTTACTTTCCTCCATTTCCTTAACAAGCTAATGGTACAAATCACAGTTTCATTTCCCCCAGAAGGAATTATTTCTATAGCTCTCCCTTCTCTAGTGATCTTCATGCAAGCACTCACAAGGTCAATATTATTATAGAATCAAACTGTCATCAGGTTGGAAATATCTCCATAAACAGAAGCTACAATAAGTTTAGATATTCCTCTAAGGAAGGAAAGAACAAAAACAAGTAAGTATACTAGTAAATCCAGTCTTGCAACAGAATAGTCAAAACAAAAAAGCAGCTTATGAGTAAGTCACTAAAACACAAGTGAAAGAAGAAAGTAGACCTCACCCCTCCTAAAAAAAGCAAGATTAATGTGTTGTATTCATCAGGACAACAAATCCAAAGCCCTCCTCCATCTGCCCCCTTCTTTATCAGGAGGTCCTAAGGACACTGTTTGCTGCCTGGCCTGAATTACCATTCTCCTCTGTCTCAAAAGGTTTCAGGTGGCCTGATGCTGAAAATACCCTAATCCAGTATCTTCTGTAAACTGAGACCACTACTCACTATGGACAGGAACAAGAAAATAAACAAATTGCTGGTTTTGAACTGCTCAGGGTTTATATGGCATCATATACTGCTTGAAATACAGCAACTGTAATAAAGATATGCATTTCCCCAAGCATTCCAGAAATAGGGCAGACAGAGCTCCATGGTGCCCTCTAAGATGGGCTGATGCCACTCCAGATTGGCACAGACAAAATACATTGATATATAGGTGAAAGGTAAGCATTTTTTAAGTTATCTAGATGTATTTAACTAAAAAACACAGTTAATAAACAATTTCTTAGATTCTAGACATTGATTTTTCAGCATACAAATAACTCAAGTGACCTTTTAAAAAAAACCTTTAGTAACATAGGAAAACAACTATTTCTATTTTCTGCTATATTCCATAAATTCAGGAAGCGGAAGAACAGAGCAACCACACAACTATTCCACCCACATTTGGAACATAAAAAATATAACTGAAACTCAGGAACTGGGCTGGAGACACTTTTCAAAGTCTGAATCTGCAGTATACATGCTATATATGGACTTTCAAAAAAGATAACTTGTGTTTAATAGAAGTGAAAAACTATGTGGTATTGATTCTGCTGCTGTGTTTTAGTTGCCCAGTTAATCTGATTTATTCCAGCACCTTCCTCTATGTTTGCCACCATCTCTGCCACGTTCACCTGGAGCCTGAATCCCTTGCTAAGCTGGGACTGACTGTGGCAGACAGTGGCTGCACACAGACCTGGGCATTTCTCCTTATTCTCACCTTTCATCCTACGTTTTGTGGTTACTCAATTCAGCCAACTCTGCATTGTTGATCATTAAACAGAAACTCTATGAAGGAGCCAGGGTTGCCTCCTGCTCTTGTGGCACCCATCTTCAAAGGCAATGAATTCACAAAGCATAGTTTTACAATTATTTAACGCTTCATTAAACCTCTGTTTTGTAAAAAAGCACAGTGAATCTTTGTTGTGGTCACAGAGGGCTCAGTGGCATGAGCTGGAGTTGCCAAGAGCCCCTCAGGTCCTCTCTCTGTGGAATGGGCAGCACTATCCCCACTCCCAAGGCATCTCCATGACACAAAGCCTCAGAACACCTTTGCAGAACCTTTCTGGTGGGTTTTTTGAAAGCAGGTACTTTCAGCAGTCAGTTGAGTACAAAGGACCTTAATTTTCTTAACTATCCCTAATGAAAACAGTCACTGCTATCAAGAATTAAAAAAAAAAAAACAACAGATCCTTGAAAAAGCACTTAGACCAAAAACTACAAAAAGATAGAATTTTCCTAAGTATCACCACTTTTCTTTACCCTTCCCACCTTCAAATCCCTCAGGTACTGAGCAAAGAGAATACTTGTAATGGGTTGATGGCAGGAAGCACAACCTCCCATCAGTGTTTCAAGGCACAGTTGCACAAATGGAGTAATTTCTAATAGATGAATACCAAGGTTTTACCTTTGCAGGTGAAGCATTTGATGTGGAAGTGCCTGGCTTGAACTCGGAGCACTTCACCTTTACAAGGCTCCCCACATTTGTGGCAGTGGATGACTGGCTTTTCAGAGGGGTGGTGGGGCTCCTGAGGATGGGCCACTGTAAAGCAAGCAAACAATTAATATTTCAACCCATACAAAAAGAGTATTTTCTCCTATACAAAACTCTGTGTTCTCAGACTCTTTACATCATGATACAAATGTATCTGGTCATGATTTATACTCATCTAAAAAGTTACCGCCATTTTATTTAAATATATTCTTTCTGTAAACAAGTCGTTTGAGATGTTCACATCAACTACTACTTCTTTCCACTGAGGCTGCTACAGAAAGATGAGGAAAAACTCCCTCCACAGTGTAAGTGCCACAAAGTGCTTCAGAATGCCTGCCATTTTCTTTCCAAGAACATGAGTCAGTGCAAACCATTGGATGAGCACACAAGGAAAGTACAAACTAATTTAATCCAAGAAAGTATGTAACCCATGCAAAAAGGATGGTAGGAAAGCAATTCCAAATCAAGTTCTGGGAAACCAGATGAACCAGATAGCCTGTATGCAAATGACTACACTAAAAATAAACTACAAACATCTCCTTTTTGCTAGAGCAGACACCTAATGCAAGGAAGGCACTCCTGAAGAGAAAAGAAGTCAATATTACTAGTCTCTACTCCCATCAATTCTAACAGAAACTACTCTCTGCATGCCAATTAGAGATCCTATGAATAGGCAGAAACTACCCACGTATTTGCAATATTGTCAGGGAGACACAATTCCAGGCAGTGGTAATCAGCTACCCAACCACCCAGAGCAGAGCTTGGATAGGAACAGGAAAAGTTTGTGCATTTCATTGTTGTAATAAAAGTTTAATTGCTCCACATTTGGCTTCTGTAAAACATGTTTAACTTTCTCTTCAGATGTGGCAGCTTGGGGCACTAACAGAAGCGCACGGGTGTAAGCTGGAGCAAGATTTAATCTCAATTTATCTGTTTGAAGTGGAAAGTATTACCCAGAATGTTCCCAAACAAACCTATGTTCCTTCAATTCTTCCTCCTACATCCCATTCCAGCAGTAGGAAGCTTTCCTCCTTGTAGTATTGTTCTCAAACTAGTGGTGCTCATCAGAACATTTCGGAGAAAACATACCTCTACCCACGCTTCTGTCTTTATACCACTCCTGTCCTACTTTTCCTGGCCTGCAAAGGACTGAGTGCTGATACATCACTCTCACTTTCACTGGAAAACATCTTCAGAATGTTCTCGAGATCTTTTCCTTTCCTGATCAGTTCCTGGCATCACCCCAGCCAGGACTATGCTGTTTTCCAGGTTACTGCTTATGCAGCAATATAACAGATACGTTGCTCATATTTACTGCACCAGATCCCTCCCCTTCTTCAGTGGATTTCTAGAAGAAAAGCCTCACCACTCCATGAACTCCTTTTATATTACTCTCCTTTATAAATGCCTTGCTGAGGAAATTCTGCTGTCATTTTGCATTACATAAATACAATATTAATATAATAAAAAAGCTGAATATGTGATTAGGAGAGTAATAGAATCAAGAATAGAGAATAAAAAATATTCCAAGGAATTTCTGTTATAAGTCCAGCCACACTAATATGATAACTTTTATGCTCTTCTTCCTATCACCACTCATCTCCAACCCCAAATTTCAAAGAAAATGGTTGAATTCTTCTACTCAAGCTCAAAGTTTTTAATACCTCTATCTCTGGTAGCCTCACTTAAACTATTACCCCTGAGCAGAATTCCCCTGGTGAACAGAATTCAGCTGGTAATGCCAACCAGTATTTCAATTAGCAGCTCCAGTGAAGTAAAAGCTCACTGAATGCCTTACCTTGAGTGAACCTCATCTAATAGTCTGCAATGCAATACTGTTTCTGGAGTGGAAGTTATTATTCTTACAAACAAAACTATTCACTGGAAACCAAGGAAATATACTGGAAAGAATGAAAGAAAGAAGGAAAGAAAGAATGAATAGAAGACAAACATAGAGAAGACTGTTAACTAATTAAATTATTATGGGCAAAATTCCCTCTCAGACCCAGACAGCCTGAGATGGGCCTGATGAAAGCTGAAGTTAACAGTGTGGACTTTTAAAGTTGCTCACAAGAGGAAATGGATAAAGAATTTGGGAAAATGCTCCCTAAGGTTTTTATGGTGCCATGTGAAATCTGTACCTGCAACATCCTGCTTATTCCACCTCACACACGCAGGACACACTGACATTCTGCACACCAGGTTCCAGATCTTCTGGTATTGATCTGAAACACAAGCCTCTGCTCTTTACAGGACAGTAAATAACTGTTTTCAAGGCTGGACCAATGATGCAGCTTCTTTCCAGTTCTGCCTTTAAAGCCATTTAAATGAATACAAATACTGTTAGTTGCTATTTCCAGACTGATCTCTTAAGTGAAGCTAATTATGGTGCTTGTCTTACTGGCCTCCATTTAGCATTGTAGGTCAAAATTGAATAATTGACTTTCACCCTCCTGTAAGGAATTGCTTGTAAGCTTTTTCCTTTGGATGCACGCAATGCACACAAGGCCTTTCAGTGGCAGAGGTGACCTTTCACAGTTACCAGTCAGGACAGAACAGGGAATTAAAGAAGAAAAAGAAAGAGAAATACCTTTACAAGAGCTTATTGAAATGTTTCTAACTGAAGTCCAGTCAGCTCACTGGACATGTCAGTTTTAAGCTGCTCTGGATCTGAAAAGGTCCGAGTCAGGAGCTGGGTTCATCTCCTTGCACGGATTTCACACCTTGGGAGAGTCCATATTTCAGGCTCTGCCTGCACCAACCCTCCCCACCACAACTACAAGATATTTTCTCAGGCATCACAGACTGCACATGATGTAATAAGGCAACCCTAAATCACGTCTAAGACAATTACAACAGACTCCAGACAGTATAATCAGTGACAGGATATTAATTTGGAATCTAGATAACTCAGATTCCAACCCCTGCTCCACAACAGGTGTCTGGGCTCTTTGGGTGATATCCCCTAACCCAAACGGAAGAAAGCCATCCAGTTAAGCTCAGCTAAGTCACTGAGCCTGGGACCTACCAGCTTAAAATTAAGTTATCTGAATGTTTTATTTTCTCTGTGTCTTCAGTGTCTGGGACTGTAAACCAAGCGCAAGAGCACTGTTAACCTCAGCCTACTGTGAGAATAAATCCCAAGGCAAGGTTCCCAGGGACTGGGATGGGAAGAGCCACATAAGCACCTAAGACAGCCAGTCACGTTCTTGCCTCTGTACCAGGGCTCACAATTGCCTTCACACCACGAGGTGCCCACCCACAGCACGGGGATGGAACACAAACACAGGTTCAGTATTTGCCAGCTCCAGTTTAAGGATGTGAACTGACACCTGTCTCCACACAAAGCCTGCCACATCCCAGTTCAGCCCAAGCAGCATGACTAGGTGCGCGGGTGCTTTTGTGTGAGACTGTTGGGAACTGGCTAAAGTCTTTTTTTTCTAATTAATGAATAAATTCTCTGGTCAGAGATACACAAAGAACTTTGCAAGACAAGCTAGGTTGAGACTTCCACTCAAGACCAGCTTAACTGAATAATCAATGAATAATCAATGAATAATTAATGCTTTCTTAAACTCATTTAGGCTTCAAATAAGACAAATCAATGTCCCATTAAATATCCAATTTACCCAGAGTAACACATACACTGACTGGGACAACTGGGAAGTCTGGATTACATAATTTAAGTCAGGGCAAAATAAAAACAACAGAAAAAAATCAATAGCACCTGCAGCTGTGAGGAAGACAGTCTTTGTCACCGGAGTGTTGCTTTGTGCTAGCATCACTCTGCAGATATATCACCATTATTTTTGTCATTCCTTATGTTTCCTTGTGAATCAAGCAATGTTGATTTCATTATGTTTTGCAACTGCACTATATGGATGTAAATTCAAAGCAACTCCAACAGCTTGAGAGTACTTGTTACTGCATTTATCTAAACATCTCAAAATAACCCCAGACCTGCAAAGAAATAATTAAAAACAAAAGGAGACAGAAAACACCACAACCCAATGTTCATATGAGAAACCAAAGGCATTTCTGAGCAAAATTAAAGACTTAATTTGCTGTGCAAAGTTGAAAACTGTTCTGTTGGGGTGTTTTCTTTACAGCAGATCATTGTCTGAGGGTTTAAAAACAATTCTTTTTCATTGCATCAGCTAGAAATTAGACCTCACTATTCGTAACAAACCTTTCTGAAATGGAAATTACAGTAACTACTTGAAGAGTATGCAGTTGAATAAAGAAATAAAGCAAACACTGAAAATAAATCCTGCAGCCTTGTTTATTGATGATTCTCTCCCTGAACACAGAACTGTTAGGAAATCAAAGGCACAAGCTAAGGGATTCTTAGCTGCAGAGTCTTGCTGGCAAGACTCCATGGATCTGCTGCAAGCCAGGAAGTACCTGGGCTTTTAACTGGAAGTCGGAAAAGCTTCTGGGAAAAACCTTGCTACGGGAATGCTGCCAGGTGGGGTCACAATAAAATATTTTCAGCTCAGTTCTACTCTGAACTGCAATTAAAAAAAAAGAAGCTTCCTCAAAATTTAAAGATTATATCAGCTACTACTCTTTTAAAAGAGAATTTTTATCATTTTTCCATTTGCATGGATACCTCCACAAACAAACCTGAAGCTATGCTCAGTCAAGTCTACCCATGTTGTAGAATGTGCAACTTGAAGCTTTATGCCAGGATACAGGATCTCTGTGACTTGCAGCTCCACAACCGCTGGGCTCTGTTGCACAGCACTGAGAAGAGGCTGTGCTCACTGCTGCTCAGGCAGGGGGATTCTCAGAATGTCACAGGTTTTTCATTTATGCCTTAGGAGTTGCCTGACACAGCCAGCATGCTCTCTGAAATGCTGATTTTCAGCTACTGTGTTTTCTTGGCTGAAGACTGAACTATTAAGGAGAAAAAAATAAAGCACAGATGCCATGGTGTGAAACTACTCCAAGTTCTTTGCTAGCCTATTTCAACATTTCCTCACTCCTTTCTGCTTTTAGCAATAAAAGTAAAGGACTGCGCTTGAGATTGCCATGGCAGTAAATACAACCAAAGCTTTCTACAGACAACTCTCTCTCTGCCCTCCATCTCTGTATTACCTGACATGGCCTGTTGTCACAGCACATGTCACAGTTGAGATGGCCACGATACACACAGTATCACCATAAAATGTCAGAAAGCTTCAACCCATATAGAGTAACACCACATCACCTCAGAAGGCTGCAAGCATCTGCCCTTCTTGTTGTTCAGCCCAACCTTTTCTACCCTCATGTTCATGCCGTGCCCCTGTGTGCCCTCTGTCCCTCTGGTGGTTGCTCAGTGCCCCTGGGCACTCCATGGCTCATTGCTGTCAGCGCTGCTCACCTGCTTCTCACAGCTGTGCCCACTGGGGATGGGGCTTGCAGCCCCACTGCCAGTCACCACAAACTGTGTGCCTACAGGCTCTGATTTCTTAAACTAATTTACAGGATTTGCAGTTCAAAACTTGAAGGTTTAAAAGCAAAATTCCCTCGTTGTTTGATGCTGCCAAGCAGCTCCACTCTTAATGCAGCTGGGCAGCCCCTTGCTTGGGATAGGACAGAGGGAGGCAGGTGGGCACTGTGCACAGGATGACAAGCTGGGAAAAAATATTTTCTGAGCTGAAAGATGCTGGAGACACCAGAGAATCAATTCAAGATTGGAATCTGCCTTATCACTTCTCCTCCATGCCCTATTGTAAAGAGAGGAGAAGTAATTTTCTCCCATCTTTTGTGTTTCTTTCAGAGATAACTGCATGTAACCCCTGGTTTGTAAAGCCTGGCTGTCTATAGCCCATGCAGTCTCCAAGGAATTCCTCTTTTGTAAAAGCCCTGCACAGTGGAGACTCGAGGAGGTACTGAAATACCTTTTTAAAAGAGGGGGTGAAAAAATGCAGTGTCATTTTGCTTATCTGCAGACTCAGTTCTTGAATCTCAAATCTGTAAGAATCCTATCAGGTAAGGTGACCAAGCAGTGACTGAGAGGGAAATCAAACCTCCCAGCTGCCAGGGACTGATAAAGATGTTACTGCAGCCATTAGCCACAGGTATCTGACAGGGATCTTCAGGAATTCCAGGAAATCCTGGAAGGAGGCACTCCCATGAAGAGATACTGGTGAGCTGCTTGCCTACACACGTATGAGAAGGCCTAAGGGAAAATCCTAGACTGTAGCTAGCTGATACTACTGCCATTCAAATCAGATCTGAAGAAACATTATAAAGTTCTTTCTTCCTGCAAATTTATCTGTATCACCCCTACAGTGCCAATTTGTCTTAAAACTATTTGTGCTGTCTATAGATATCCAGAGTACCTATTTTTAAAACAAGGCAGAAGAAAAAAAATCAAACTTGGTAGCTTTTTGCCACAGTTTTGAAATGTTTTCTCACATTTTCCATAAAAGTATTATCATTTTCCCCTTACAATTCATCTGCTGCTGAAAACAGCAGATGCAGAAGGGACCACGGCAGTGCGGCAGCTCCTTTGGCAGAAGTGAGTGCCCTGATCGTGGTGAGGTGTGGCACTCACACCCACATGAGACCACATGAGACCAGTGCACCCAGTGACAGCACATGGGGCTCCAAACACCCCATTTTATCTCACTTTTTTTTTTTTGGGGTGTTGGTGGGATGGAAGTTACAGCTCAGCTCAGGGAGGAGGATTAGGAGAGAAGTCATGTAAAGAGGGACAGCACAGCCCAGGCCTGCTCTGGTTTAGATCCAGAAAGAATCACTGCCAATCCCCCAGTTCTCTGCCTCTGGTCTGACTCTCTTCTTGTTCAACAGAGAAGACCTAAGAAAAACTGATACTTTTCTTCTGTGTCCAATTCAATTCTGATCACAACCAATGCTTCTCAGCCCCAGTTCTTCAGCTTCAATAAACAAAGTACACCAGAGCTATCTATCCTCAAACCAGCATCTCATGGCCAGATGTGGAGCTGACTACAAGACAGCAATGAACAGACTGGTATCCATTCCCTCCACCCCATCCTCCACATCTCTTGGCAGCTTCTGCAGCAACTAAAAGATTTCCACAAAATGCTAAGCAGCAGACATGGCACATATCCAGTCTAGAAACCAGGTCCATTGCTTCCTTGAAAAATTGATTTTTTTATAGGAAAAATTACCTATAAAGACATTTACAAGTTTAATTAGATAAACCAGAATGATAAGTTAGGGTAGCTCCTAAAAAAAGAAATTGAGAACATTTTGTAAGCAAAGGTATCAAACTTACTGCATGAAAATAGGATGTAAAGAATTCAATACCAGAAGGCAAATTTTAAAAACAGGAGATGAAACATACATTATTTTTGAGTAAGGAAACCAGTATTTAAATATTTTCCTATTTTTAGATATGCATAGCCCATGAATAGAGCTAATACAGCTAAAAGAATGAAATATAAAGATTTAGAGATATAAATGCCAGGCAATAACCCAAAATATTGACAACTGTAACTTGCAATCAATGAGAGACAACTCCTATGTTATTTACAAATAAAAATAAAACACTTTGTGCCACACACTCAAATGTGTAAAAAGGCGAGGAAATAATGACATTTAAAAATACAGCAAAGAAAAAAATCACATTTATTTCAAAGTTTCAGAACACAAGCACAAACATGCTTCTTTTCTCTCTATTTTCCCTGCCGTTTCCTATCCTCCTCTCATGCCTCTTCTTCTATCTCAAGCTTTGATACTGCAATTAATTCCCCACAGAACAGCATACAAGATCAGGGCCTAAGGCCTCAGCCCTATAAAGACTAATGCATATGAATGGTTCAGTATTAAGTGAAATATTTAACACCAGCACCTGCTTGATCCTATCTGAAAAAAGATCACCTTTTCCAACACAGACAAAATAAAACAGTGTAACTGTGATGGTTCTGTGACTGAGAGAACTGTGTTTGGTGGATCCAGTTTTCCAAGCCTTTCATAGTGATTGAGAGATGAAGAAAATTAGATTGTGTTTATGTCAGGGGTTACATCCTTATGTGGACACTCTGGGGATTTCACCACAGGTTCTGACAGTCTACAGCTTCAGTGTACAATTTGCACAGTTTCTCAGTGACAAAGCATGATTGGGGCATGAACGTGGCCCTTGTGGCTGAACGGGAACCTCAGGACATCCCACTCCTGCTTCGGAGCCACCAGGAGCCTGAGAGCTTTCTCAGTCTGTCAGCCAGGAACACACTTCAGTGCTAACTCAGCTCTGCAGTCCAGTGAAACTGCAGCAGCTCCACTCGGGCTCTTCTCAACACAAAAGCATCAGAGTCTATTTAGAAGAGTTTGTCATTCTCTGAAACAGCAGCAAGGAGAACTTCTGCCATGTTTGTCCACATATGTTTACCTTTGATGGCTTGGCAGGTGAATAAAAGCACATTCTAGAAAAGCACACATCTAGAGCATCATCTATACTTAGCAGGAACAAAGGGACTTGACAAAATTATTACATTTATATTTGCTTAAGAAAAATTATAATCCTTTCAAAGAAGAGTCAAGAACAGCTTCTTAACTGAATATGGTCAGGTGTTGTTTTACGCTCAAACAGAAAAAGCAATAGGGAGTTTTAGAACTATTTTCAGTAATGAAAAGGCACTAATCTTGCAATGAAGTATGCAGCAAACTAAGACATACTGAGAAACAGATGATGATCAAACAAATGTTGACTAAGCCAAGCCAGTCTTTGAATTAAAACCTGCATTCCTGTGTTACTCAATGTGATTGTTAACAGATGGATTGCTGATTAGTGGTTAGCAAGCCAAAGGGGAGAGGCACAAAGTGAATTTATTCTGCCATATTTCTACATTAGTGCAGAGTAATTTTTCACAAGACAGATCACCATAAAAATTGGGTGATAAAGAGACAATGAATCCAGACTCTCTTATGTGATGTTCTGGGAATGCCCTTCTTGATCTTCATCACATCCACAAAGGTTCTCTGCACTTGGTTCCACAGCCAACTTACTGAGGGACAGTATTTCAAGATAATCAACTCACCCTTTGGGACTCCTTGTTGAAGGGCTGGAAGATCATGCTAAACATTTCCTTCTCACACCCAACATCTGCAAGTCTCTAACATGTAGTAAGTGTTTATAAGCCTTGTAAGTGGCAAAAAAAAAAAGAGTTATGCCTTCAAGACGTCTGACATACACAAGAGGATCATTCACTATTTCAAAAGAGTGATTTTCTTCTAACATAGGACAGAGGTAATTAGAAATTTGAGAGCTCCTCAGCATACTCTGAGCAGCCATCTCATACACATCACTTGATGTCTCTATCTTAAAAAAAAATCACAGAAGAATCTGAGGTGGAAAGGACCCACAAGGATCATCAAGACCAGTATCAAAACCTTACTCACAACAAGGAATACACAGAAGTGTCAAATTATTCAGTGCAAATCCTGAAGGATCCTCAAGGCTACATGAAAGCAAGTTGCTGAAGTTAGCAGAAAAAACAATTGCTTTTTCCAGACAGCATGGAAATTCTGGCTTACTGATGAGTGGTGGTTTCCTATAATAGCACTCAAATGTCTATCAGGCCTCTCAGCTACCCAAACAGCATCGCACATGGGGATTCTGGCAACAAACTCATCACAGCTCCCCTATGCATCCTTTTTAGAGGCTGAGTATTCCATGAGTATTCCATGCAGTAAAATGAATTAAATTTCCTTCTGAAGTAAGTCAATATAAAAATGCTAATTTTAATAATCAATTCTCCCACTGTTTACCCTGAGATTATCTGAGGAGGAACACTGACCTACATAAGTCCATGGTCTCCCAGATGCTTTCAAAACAGAATCTGTGGTAAAATCTCCTCTCAGTTACCACCAGGAATCTTCCCAAGGGTTTTTTCACAAGACCCTTGCAGAGACCTATCTCCAGCCATCCCTTTTAAACCACAGAAGCTCTGTGCCCCGTGCTAAGAAATGCTCCTTCAACCAAGGACCTTGCAAATGCCCATCATTCAGTACCACCCTCACTTCTGGAATCTCTAAGGACTGAGCTACACAGCCTCAGACTAAAACTAGACAGCCACAGAAATGTGCAGCATAAATCTTCATGGCGCTCCTGACACCCAGGATAGTCTGCCATGTACAGAGCTGATAAACCAGACATTTCAGAAGCCCTGCCCTGGGTGCCCATCTTGGCACCCAGACCTTAAAAACATTGCAGCACAGAAGTCAGTTTCCTGAGGTATATTATTCCAACAACAAATAATTGTGCTCCTAAAGACCATCAAGTGTTAACATTAGATGGTAAATGGACTATCAGAGGGAAAGCACTGACCAACACAGTACCCCTGAACACAGTCTGTTCCTCTGGCTAGCACCTCCACTGCTGGATAGCAAGTAGACACCCTCCAATCCATCAAACCATTTTTTGAGGTGCCTTTGGAGAAAAGAAAATACAAATGAAACTGATTCTTTGAACATACAAGTAATTCATTGACTCTTGTTTGATCCAGCAGTAATAAAAAATAACACTCAATGTTCTGCAAGGCTTCATTTTTATTTTGATCACTTCTTTAATTTGATATAATTTTAAGATACTGCTTCTGAACCAGATCCTGAACTAAAACAGACTTCCACAATACTGCCATGTAGATTATACTGATGTGTGATGCTGAAGTGGTACTAACAGCAGTGGGAATTAGGGAGTTACCCACCCTTTTGAGAGTGTTTATAGACCCTTGCCTATCATTCTCTTATACAGCCTAAGTGCAAGAACATTTCACTTCTGAAGAGCTGGTATTAATTATAGCTCATGTACACAATTGATTGACACAAGGCTTCTATCATTTCTGGGATTATATCACTTTATGAACAGTGCATATAAAATCCAGATTTATTTCTCTAAAATCCAGAATTATTATCTCTTACAACACAAAATGACCACCATTAATAAAATACATGATTTTTTTTCAAAAACATCACACAGCCTCTAAAAATTTGGTCCAACTTTGGGGCAATACTGAAGCACTTCCTTAGCTTTAATTCCCAGTGATTCAATTAGACTCAACAAGACACTCTGCTGAACAGAACAGGCTTAAGACAATGCCTAAGTGTTCTCCTTAGACAGATCCCTAGTGAGCCTGAAAGTTATCCAGGCTCAGCGAAGGCATGGATTAATTATTCTTTAGGGGATACTGACTGTCCTCTAGGTGGAAAACCAACTTTGTTATAAATAATCCTTTTTAAATTAGTTATGGATTGCCTGCAGAACAAAAAAAAAAAAAAAAAAAAAAAAATTCCTTTCTTGTTCCCTGGCTTCTCTACCCAAAGGGCACAAGACATTTTGATTAGTGGAACTCGGTCTTTTCCCCTGGTATCCATTAATTTTTCTACAAAAATAATTGACTCTCCTACAGTAGCAGGCCAAATTGTCATCCTAACTTGTAAATTCTTTCCTACCAAGATTCCTACCTCCCCTTTGGAAAAATATTTTTCTGCCCTAACTTAATGTATTTTTAAACAATTTTACTATGCCAAGACTCTATCTATAGAAGTGTTGCCTTTTGAATTCTCATCCAAGGAAAGCAACCATATAATTTTTTATTCCACTCAATTGTATTCACCATAACCAGCAGGGCTTTGGGAGTGATGGTGCTGCAGTGGTGACTTGTGTAGGAGGTGGCCACGGATGGGATTGTGCTGGTCACTGTTGGTCCAACCAGTTCAGCAAATGGCAAACCTGACCCATTGCACATGGAAACAGAACCAGGGGAGAACAGAGAACCTCTGCAAGAACACAGACACAGCAACAGGCAGCAAACATTGAAAGGACAAACAGCGGGAGACATGAAAGAGAGAGAGACTGGAGCATCTCACTGTGCATTGGCACAGACTGCTCAGAGAAGATGTGGAGTCTCCCTCACTGGAGATATTCCAGAACCATCCGGGCACAATCCTGTGCCCTGTGCTCAAGGATGACCCTGCTTGAGCAGGGAGGTTGGACCAGAGGAGCCACTGTGGTCCCTCCTGACCCACTCTGGGATTCTGTGAGATACAGGAGACAATTCCAGGACAGAGAAGACATCAAAGCACAGGGAAGAGAGAAACAAAAATGATGCCATGGCAGGAGAAATGCTGAGGCAAAGTAGCTCCCCCAAGCAGGGGCAAAGAGTCTTGGCAGGAGGTACAACTCCAAAAGGACCTCTTTTGGAAGCAGTTCCTCTGCTCCTCTGCTGGCAGAGGAACTCACGTGGAAATAACTGAGGAAGGAAAAAGGAGCACACAATGAAAGGAGTAGCAATGGCCTGGTACCAGTGTCCTGCCCCACCCAAGCCTCACCAGAGGTGCTGATGATAATGAGTGACATGGACTGGAAACCAGCAGTGTCCAGAGAGAACACGAGGTATGCTTTTCTGAGCATATGTTTGCTTGCTTTTATCTTCAAAACCAGAATCAGCAAGTGGAACTGTGTTAATTGTGAGAAAATGAAATTGATTGAACCTCCCCTTTTCCAAACTGAGGTTTTCTGGCTCACACCACTCACTGTTTCAGATGGAGGAAGAGCTGCCTCTACCACCACCTGAACTTATGAACTCTGTGGTCTCAAATTTAATGACTAGACCCCCTAAACCCTCTCCTCCAGTGAGATCAATAGCAAAAATTCTCCCATTTCTCGGTATAAAATATCTGCCATTGTATCTTCAGAGGGCTGGCTCCTACACACAGCTGGGATGCAGGGAATGTATGGAATTCCACTACTGGGAAACATGGGAAGTGGTCAGGCATGGCAGGACTGCACACTGCGCTTGCCCAACTCTTTGGATATAAATATTTGTACCCTCATGTGAAGTAAGTGCTATTAAAAAGAAAAAATTAAAATCTCCAGTAAACATGCAGTGCCTGAGCTGGCATCTCCTTGGTTATTTTTGTTTCTCTCAGTATCAATGCTCCACACCAGAACTGCAATTTGAAACCTAATATTATAAATAAATTTAGAAAGAGAAAGCACAGAAAAGCAATGCCATAAATGTGCCAATAGAAACATAATTCCTTTACAATTGCATCGTCTTTTAATAGTAATAAGATGTTTATAAGATAATCACATAGCACTGGATATTCTTTTTTTTTTTTGTACAATTAGAAGTAGTGAAATCCCAACGCTAAGACTGCCTTGTCACAGCTGTGAAGCAAAGTAAAGAAACTCTCTGCTCCAAAGACCTCAAATTCAAATAATCAAGGCAGACAAGAGGAATGTTCTTATCCTCATTTTACAGATTAACACAAGGGGAGATCAAATTACCTCCCCAAGGTCACCTTAAGAGCCTCTAACACAAAACTGTTCTATTGTTTAGTTCTTTAACTACAAGTGTATTTTTTCAACGTCTACTATTATGCATATTTATAAAATGCCTCCTCTGTGGTTTGTGCAAGGCAGCACATGCCCTTAATAAAAAAAAAAAAAAAAAAAAAAAAAAAAAAAAAAGCCCAGCCCCAAAAGCAAACTGCCAAGCAGAACCAAATTGGAAACTAAGTAAACTGAAGCAAAAAGAAAATTAACTCCCCAATCTTCCCCCTGCCAATGTGCAATTGCATAATCTTGTCATGCGCTCCAAAAGCAACAAACTTGGAGAGTTTCCCAGGTCACTTGGGGTTAAAAGGTTCCAAAGCCATGAGTTCAAATCAAGACTATATTTCATCAGCAACCATGACACTGAGACAGTGTTAGGGCCCAAATCCCATTACTCAACATTCTCCTGATTAACACAGCGAATAAATGTCTGCAAATACACAGAGCGCTGGAGAGACAAAGTTCCCAAGAGAGAACACATTTAAATTAGCAGACAGGTAACACTCGCATACTTTTCAAAGAATGTCCCATCTAAAGCAGTTACATTACAACTGCAGAGAAAGACTAAAAGCTCCTGAGGGGGCTCACAGCTCTTGGGATTGGCAAATGGAAGAGAAGAAGGTTGGAGCAAGCATAAAACCAGTCTTCTTGGTCAAAACATGAAGGGGTATTGCTGTCATGCTCTATCAAAAGTATGAAGAAAAAACAACAGAGAACAAAATCCCTCTTCAAGACCGAACCACGGGCTCAACAATGTAGGAAATATAGTACCACTCTGGTGACCTGCACCTTCTGTGGGGCTTCCTGGGAAAGCCAGCACCGGTGAGCTCCTACAGAGAAGTTGTGAGAACATGGAAACACGATCAAGCTCACTGCAACTCGGAGGCTAGGAGGTGCCAACACCTTCCCTTCAGCAGAATCAGTATATGAAGAACAGAAATCATGAAGCTTCTGTGCTCTGCTTCTTTAATCCAAAAAATCTTCAACCCCTCATATTCTCTCCTTTTTATCCTTCCAAGGATGCAGAAGCATGGCATGAACAGCAACTAATCCACTTTCATAGGTTTGCCCATGGATGATCCTGCCCAAGATTTCATCAGGTACAAAGCTGATTACCAATATGCTTTCACAGACTAGCACTTGAATGCCAGGGCTGCCTTCTCGTCAACTGCTCAAGAAATCAAGAATCAGTGCTAAATCTCAGTTTATATGAACTAATGGGGTAAAAATGAAGCTACAACACTTGTATCACACAGAAACCTGGCTAGCAGACTCCCAACCCACACACTGACCTCAACACAGAAGCAGCAAGAATGCAGATTATTCCATATGGGCTTTAAATTGCCAGAGAGAATTAGTAACGAGACAAACATATGCACATGTGAACTTTCTTTCTGTTAAAGGATAAGAAGAGAGAAAGCTGCCCTTGGATGCAGCACAGTGATAATAATTTAGCTGAGTAACTAGATAATAAGAGCTCATAATTGGAAATAGATAAGTACACAGAGAGATGAGAATGTGGTATCAGTCAGACATCACTTAGGAAGCGTCGTTTGCTGTCAGCAGAAAACACCCTGGCCTCAGGATTTTTTTTTGTGTATGAACTAACCAGGCAGACACTGAAATCATTCTACAATATGAGCATAATGAAGCATGCTAATTTCCTAAAAACTGTTACCAACCATTTTTCAATTCAGTGAATTGGAGTTGCATTCTTCTAGCTGAAACCAGCCCCTCCAGTGCCTACTTAACATGTCTGTGAAATGACACTGGACTGAACTGCATTTTCAGCCTGCTCAAACCACAGCTCCAACAGTGGCTGGAAGGGAGGGCACCAGCTGTATTGTACTGACTGCATTTTGCAAGAGTATCACTGTAGAGAGTGACATTTAGAGCAATAAATCCTGACCTTCTGACTAAAGCAAAGGAGAAAAAAAAATACAACCAAAACAAAAATTGAAAGAAACAAACAAAGCAACCAAAAAAAAAAAAACCACCAACAAACAGAAAAAGGAGAATTGAAGCAGAAAGAAAAGAGTTTAAAAAATTGTTGGGGAAATTATTTGAAAGAAATAACATATAAAATCAAAATATTTAACAGATTCCACCCTTTCTCTTTCTGCAGCCATAAGATATGAAATATCAGTAATTGCACTCCAAAATTAAAGAGAACATTTAGTTATTGTAGTCCATTATCTCTGTGAACAGGAAAAAAATATTTATATCCAACATAAACAACCATTTTTAATAATGCATTAAACTTGGTGGGGAGGGGTAAAGGAAGCAATTTAAACACAAATCTGTTTCAGATTTTCAACCATTCATTGTCAACTTCTTCTGCTCTTCTATGAAGTTTTTTTTCTTCCCATTTTTTACAAAAATGACAGGCTTGTTTTGCTTTCTTTGCAGGTAAATGACAACTTTCACGGTGCAAGATGCTAAAACTGAATTTATAGAGTATTCTTCAGGTACAACTCCACATAACACAGGGAATCCAACCAAAGGAACATCACCTGGGGGAGGGGACAGAAACATATAAAAGGACCAAACCTAATTGCTACACATATTTTATGTACACTTCAAGAAAATCAGCAGCCCTGTCTTAAAATGCATCTTGCAAAACAAGCAACAGTTATGATAAATTGAAGGACAATACACTTATTTTTCTGAAAAGATGACTGACATAGTTCATTCAAATGATTCTGAAGCCTGCACTTTCCAGGATTTGGGGTGAAATTCCTATTTAAACCATCCCTGGTATGGCTCACTGATAGGGGTAGCAGATCATCAGTTCATGACTGACATTATAAAAGTAATCCTGTAAATCTGAAATAAGGGATCCCAAAGATACTAGGTAGCCTATAAAATTTATGCTGGGTCACTGCCTTTCATCAGCAAAAATTATCAATAGACTGGATAATGGTTATTACTACAGTCCTCCTGATATGTATGACACACTGTGGCAGGCATTTGTCATATATGAGGCATTTGCCCTGCTCTCCTCAATCTACACATCTGTGAAGCTAATTGCACTCACTTTTTATTTACAACATTTCAAAGAGTCTTAGCATGGGTGTTCAAAGCTGCAGAACTGCTCACTCTTACTCAACTTTACTCCTTCTTATTTCTATTTCTGCCCTAGTTTGAATTTCTCCCACGTTATTTTTTACAGAGTCCTCGGAAGTAAAGAACACGGACTCTCCTCTTCACAGAAGAGACTGAGTGTGAATCTGTGATAGTGTAATGCCCCCAAACCACATCCAGTACACTCAAATACAGCTCAGAATCTATCTCGCATCTTCGTAATACAATAAATGACACAGACCAGTATTACTGCAAGGAAACACACCACAACCATTTCTAATTTGTTTAAACTAGCAAATTCTTCTGTAGGAGGCCTAAAATGTTACTTATAGGTAACTGAAACAGATATCTAATTGACTGCTGCAAAATTCAAGCATTTTGCAAAACCCCATATAATCCATTTATCCATTAAAATTTAAAATATACCCTCTCAAGTCCAGATTTGAATATATCAATGTTTATCTTCAAAATTTTAAACTAGCTGCTGTAGTGGTCAAAGCTACTTGAACTGTAACAAATACAGGTAAAAAACTGTCAATTCGGGTTAAATCACAGAAAAAAAACCCCAAACAAACATGTACACACAGAAGGGACCCTGCTGTGCAGACACACTAAATTAGGTGTGTTCCAGATTCTACCCTTATTAAAGCAGGTACTATGATAATCAATGCAACCCACTGCAGGGCTTCACACATCATTTTTATAGAAAGGAAAACAACAACTGCCAATCACAGCATGCTCATCTTAAATGCAAGGGTTTAAGCCTCAGGTGACTGGCTGGCACATTAGGTTTCGGCTCCAGTCTATCAATAAAAATAATTACCTTTTTCTTTCACCATGGCAAACAATTTTTCTTCGTAGTGGAAGCAGCAAGAATTAGCTGAAGTAATTTAAACACAATCTCTTTTCCAGCAGTGTTTGGTGGAGGTGGATTTCAAAAAAAATAAATTTTAAAAAAAAGGAAAAGAAAAGAGAATAAAGAAAAGAGGCAGCTTATTCCAGATAATAATCTCCCCTGGTCAGATTTCCTACAAGGTCTGATCAGGTCTGACTGCTCATCTCTGTCTCCTTCCTTCTTGTTTCTCTTCTCTTCTCTTCTCTTCTCTTCTCTTCTCTTCTCTTCTCTTCTCTTCTCTTCTCTTCTCTTCTCTTCTCTTCTCTTCTCTTCTCTTCTCTTCTCTTCTCTTCTCTTCTCTTCTCTTTTCTCTGGCTATTGGCAGCTCATCCGCGCCCGTGGCTCCTGCCCCGTGCGCTGGAAGCCGCAGCCCCCGCTGCCAATGACAGCCAGCGCTGGACTGCAGCGTCCCCCGTCTCCAGCACCTTGCATTCCCCGGCACCTTGCATTCCCCGGCACCTTGCATTCCCCGGCACCTTGCATTCCCCAGCACCTTGCATTCCCCAGCACCTTGCATTCCCCGGCACCTTGCATTCCCCGGCACCTTGCATTCCCCGGCACCTTGCATTCCCCAGCACCTTGCATTCCCCAGCACCTTGCATTCCCCAGCACCTTGCATTCCCCGGCACCTTGCATTCCCCGGCACCTTGCATTCCCCAGCACCTTGCATTCCCCAGCACCTTGCATTCCCCGGCACCTTGCATTCCCCAGCACCTTGCATTCCCCGGCACCTTGCATTCCCCAGCACCTTGCATTCCCCAGCACCTTGCATTCCCCAGCACCTTGCATTCCCCGGCCCTGCACAGCCCGGCTCCGCTGCCATTCGCTCCCGCAGCACCGGCCGGAGGCTGCGAGGGACGTGGCAGGGAGAGCAGGGGAGCTGTTCCGATGCACACACAAAGCTGAAGTGGTATTTATGAGCTCTCTATTACTTTATTTACTCAAACTCAGCCAGGATCAAGAGGGGAAACAAAGATGAGCACAGGCAAGTGCTGAGGCAGGCTGCAGCACAGTGGCTTTTCCATGGTGAGCAGTTTATCCACTCCTGGATTTAGCTTTAAAGCAATTATTAGACCACAAAACTTGCTAATAAATGGTCTCTCAATGCCTACGGAGTGTAGAACAGATTAGAGTAACATACAGCCTGTGCAAGGTGGGAATACCTATCCTCCACTTCAAACAACAATAAAAATAATAAAAATGAGAATTGTCACTGCTCAGTGAGCACCTGGGTTCTGAAGCTATACAAATGTTTGCTGTGGGTCAAAGTGCTGGACTCTGGAATACCAAATAATTGGAAACAATTGCTCTTCCTAAGTTATTCCTTTGCAGATGATAGCCACAAGTACTCATGGAACTGAGAAGACAGAAGAATATAGAAACTATATTACTGAGATGGAAATTTCACTCCCCAAGACATCCCCAACAAGAAAAAGCACCAATGTGGAATCTGGGCCTCAAACAGACCAGACAATTTTTGGTTTTCCAGGCACTGAACTGTACTGAGAAAGGACTGGGCAGTAAACTGATGCTGAAAAACAAACAAACCAACCATTTAGAATATTGTCAAGTCTCATCATCATATACCAAGGTTCTGCTTCCTATTAAAAGATGCAGGTCAGAGTCAGGGGAAACAAAGCTTTTTCTTTTACAAGCAAACTTTTATTCACAGTTATGAAGAAAAGTTTCAAAATATGACACATCAAAATCCTGAATACCCCTTAAAAGCCACTTGTATTTTTAAATACATATATACTGTCAGCATCAAGATTTTGGAGAGCCTCTATCACTACTACTATTACTTAGCTCCTCATTTTAGCTAGCTACCAGTGACTTCCCCAAAATAAACCTATGTCATCTATACCTTTGCCTAGAGAGTAAATTTTATATTTGTTGTTTAAAGGCAGAGAAAATAGCAAATGGAAATGAACTGACTTGTCAAAGACAGAGGTGATCTCTGCAGCAGAGAACTGGGTCAAATATAAGATATTCTGGGCTAAATTTTGGGCAGATTCATGAAGCAAAAGCTTCAACTTGACCACAGCTCAGTGCAAAATGTGCTTTATGTTACATGATAGAAGTGAAATTACATTCATACTGCATCCTACATTTACACTGCTCACACCTCCACAAGGGAATTCCTTCTCCTTGCTACTCTACGTAGGGAGAGAGATATTAATGTAAAGAAACAAGCTGAAGGCATCAGCCAGACAGAGTAGCAGATGGCTGATACCTGCTGGAAAAAAACCACACCACGCACACAGCGTTAAAAATATTTGCAGTAAATAAGTTCTAGATGTTTTGTATAAATGCCACCCAGAACAACGGAAATGAATTAAACAAGCCAGTCAGTCTCACCCAGAAGGTATCTCTTATTCAGTGACATTCTTTAATAAATAAATCTCTGAGAGAGAGATTGAGAGAGAGAGAGAGAGAGACAGAGACAGAGACAGAGATACAGGCACATGCATGGAAAAAAATAGTTATTCTATTCTAACAAATCTAGGCTGGCTTTCTATTGTTAGCAGTCCAACGTGTGAGAGCAGCACAGCACAGGCATTCTGACATTCTTGCTTCTATGACTCAGTGTGTTACTATTAATAGCATTTGAGGCTCAAGTGGGGAGCTGGGCTGAACCCCACCAACACGGAGGAATAAGCCATTACGTCACATTTCTGACACATCAGAGATGTCAGGTTGTAACTCAGGCTGGCCGTGTTCTTTTTCAGGCTGTATTTTGTAAACAGTTAGGGGACAGCCTCCTGAAAGGGGCACATCTGACCTTCATTCATAAATATTTGATTTGATGTGCAGAGCGCAGCCTATGGACACACACCCATGGATGCTGTTAACCCCTTCCTGGGATCCTCAGACACCCTCAAAAGGCTCTTTTTTTTGGTTCCAGCAAGCTGCTGACACAGAAGCTGCTTGTTGGCATGTGGACTTTCTGTTCTCTGAGTACATTCCTCCATTTTTCACATGTGCTAGAGATTAGCACTGCTGTATCTCACATCATTCAGCCACGAGAGCTGCAGTGGTACACTACAGCAGCATGCACATAAAATGTAATTTTAAAGTACAGGCTGCAGTAAAGTATGCTGGAGATTTAGGAGTAAAATGTAATCTATTCAAGAATAAAGACATATGAAGAGAAAATATTAGTATTGTAAATAAAAACTCTCTACACCAGGATGGTTTTTGGTTTTAATCTCATTGTTCAAAGTCAAGGCTAAAATTTTTACCCTGCTTTAAAATTCAGCATCCACTCAGATATCCTAAACTAGAGATGAAGAAGGAATAGATAGCATTCTAGAAACAATCCCTTTACATTTATTGTTATTTAGGAGAACCTGTTTTACAAGAAAGCAAAATAACTCTTTTTCTTTAAATACCTTTGGCACCGTACAAACTAAATAAAGTCTTCCTTGAGCATAGTGTGGGTGGAAGAGTCACAAAGAGTACACTACAGCTAAACTACATGCTCATGTTGCTGTTATTTTCTGGTGAAAAATATCTTGTGCCTTCAGCAAGAGGCGTGAGACCAATACTGAACTTGATTCAGTAACATGCATAGTGTAATCATTCTGATCTGCCAGGATTTGGGGGTTTAGTGCTTTTTTAAGAAATAGAATAATTTCTTTTAATTTCATATTCTTTCAAATCAGACTCCTTGGGAATAAAATATTTGTGAGGCTTTGATTTATTAAGACATCCATATCTCTTAAAGCAAAATCTGATTTTCTGAGATTCTTGAAAGCAGGACTTTCTTAGTACACTATTACTCAGTAGAACAGAACAGTAACAGTCTGCAAAATAGACTAAAGTCGAATCTGTTGCAAAACAAAACAAGAAATAAGTTCACTTGGCTTTGTTCTAAATATTAAGAAGCTTAACACACTCTTATGTAAAAAAGCACCTGAAACCATCAGATTATCTTCAGAAACAGATGAGAAAAGATGGTTACATTATACTTCTTTGCCAGTATATATAATATAATATACTCCAAAAATATACAAGCTCATTAATGGGTAAATCTTCTGGCTGCAGGTATGTACAAACATTTATCTCTGAACATATATTTATGTTATTGATGTAACAACTGGCTTCCAAACAGCTTATGCTATTGCTAATCCTTAGAAAGGAGATCATGCTTTCTTCACACCTTTGTGACCTTCACAGTATGCACACATAGTTGGCACTAAATTGAGATGTGCTACAGTAATATGAGTACAGACAGTGCTTTGTATTTTTTTTAAACTACCATATAAAATCATCACTGTTCACCTGCTATAAACTGAATTTATTGAGATAATTCATGAACACAACCAATACTGTTGCTGATAAAAACATAATAATCTTCACTGACAGTCACCACAGTAAATGCTGAAAATTGCACGAAGGCAGGAATCCCCACCAGGAAAGCACACATGCAAGTGTCATCCATTACTGTGCATGCCTAAGGTTAAGGAGATTTGATATTGAAAATCCACTTCAGAATTGGATTAACTGTGCAGAATAAACCCCACTGCCTGTCTTGGGAGTTTTTGGTGCAGTGAAATCAGCAGGAATGCTGTAAAGACTCTCTGGTCTAAAGAACTTCTCCCTGAGAGGTCCATGCAACACCAGATTGAAGCAGCTTCCTGCCAATCTGTTAATTTGCAGAGTAAAGCAACAAGTTCTTTGTTTTGCAGTGCTGAGAGATGTGACAGCCTCTCCACTAAGCACTAACCTTTAGTGTGTGCCTCAACAATACAACATCCAGCAAAGCATTCCACAAGTCCATGGTGCCTGGGGATGAGGCAACCTACCATGTGGGTATTGGTCACAAACCACCCTTAGATCAAGCTGGAGTATTTAATTGTCACTGTGCCAATGACAAATTCCTCCTCTTCTGATTTCACACTGAACTATAAATAGGACTCTCAAAAGAGGCACCTGAATCTGTCCTGCAAATGTATCTCTCCCAACAAGTATTTGCCAGTCCAGTGTCCTATCAAATGAACCACAGAGGACCTCAAAGGAAGCTAAAAAGATGCTTTATACAGTTTGGCTATGTTGTGTAATATTAATATATTCAAACAAGATTTTACTGCAAATAAATCTTTATCACCTTGCTCCAGCTTCTGGAATTTTTCTGTTTGAGGTTGTGATCTTATCTGCTAGCTAGGGAGGTCACTTGTTTCAGCATGAAAACCTTTACATATTTGAACCTTTCTCTTAAATTATTTGCTGCCATTTCAATGGTAGGATCATCATAAAGTATTAAGCAGACATACAACAAATTGAGAGTAGGCATAATGATTCCAACTTCTGCACCAAGTGGAATTTCTAAAAGGTAACTATAAAAGCTATAAAAGCTGTTTTGTTGCTGATTCATAGGAAAGAGTGACATATTTTAAATCATTCTTCTTCTTAAAGAAGAGCTTGCCAACTTAAAAAACAAACAATATGGTACATCTTCCAAGTACTGATGTATACAGACAAACTAATTTGGTTGGTTTTTTTTTTGCATTTTACAGTTTAATGTTTCTATGTTTTACATTGAAAACTGCACACACAGCTGCACCATCTAATTCACATGGTAACAAACTAGTGATGAGCACCCCCTGGAACCGCATGTTTCTGCATCCCACCATGAAGATTTGCTCTTTAAAGGAAAGTAACCAAAAACATAAAAACATCAAAACATCAAAGCATCAAAAGCAGGATAATGCAAAAACTGTAATCACAATCATCCATTCTAACATTGTCTTCTTTCCCTTTCAGCTGCCCCGTGTCTGCATGACCTGGGTGAAGATCATTCCTGGTTCCCTTTCCTCCTTTCTCCTCCCTAACTATTTCACCACAGAGATTTACCAAGTATCTCAAGCTAAGAGCCACTTCAGAGGTCCCTGTACACAAAAGTCTACCTAGTGACACCCCAACCTCACAGGCATAAAGGAGGAGAAGAAGCCAACAGCCATTAGTATTCATCTTCTCCTTACCCGTGCATGAGGGACGTATGGGAGTGGATGAAGCAAGGGAAGTCGGAATACCGATCCCCTCTCTTAGTCCTATTCCACCCCACCCATGCTGCAAAGTCAAAGCTGCAGTAAGTGAGAACAGCCATTTCCTATGCCCTTCTCTCTGCTCAGAAATTTCCCCACAATTTCACCTTTTGGAGAAGCAGAGCAAGCCCAAGGAACAGCTTTCAGATGAGAAGAAACAGCAATTTCTACCTCTCTTTTTCCCACCCCAGTGCCACCAGCGTTTTATCCAGTTGGAAAGCCCAGAACCTCTTCAGCTTGGAAGCAGCTTCCATTTCAGATTTACCAGAATCGGTCCTACCTGCAGGAGGCCGTGCTGGCTCTGAGCACCCACAGGAGGAGGGCACCCCGCTCTCCTGCCCCTCGCAGCTCTGCAGGGGAGCCACCCCTGCTGTCCTGCTGCAACCCTGCCCAGGAAGGGGACGGCATTTCTCTCCGGGTTGTTTGATTAAAATACCAAGGTTATGCAACTGCAGATGACGGACACAAGAGAGGAAGTCTCCATCAGATACAGAACAAAAGCAGGGCTCCCTGTAAACAACGCTGGGGGGAAGTAGCCAAAATGTGCCCTTTCCAGCCAGGGCACCCACTGGCATTATGGAGTTACAGAGCAGGGGAAATCTTTGCTGCAATTTCACTGAACAATCTTCACACTGCTGCTATTGCCTATGTACATACCAAAGAGGAAAACACAATATTTTCATTATTTCTTTGAATTTACAGCTGATTTAGCTTATTTTCCTTGCTAGCATCTACTAACAGTAAGAACTGCAATTTTGTTCTTGTTTATTGGATTACAGATAACAAAGAATTTAGGAGAAGGAGCAGTGAACCTACAGTGGAATTCAGTTGCTCTAAATGATGCCACCTTAATGCAGATTAATGCTAAACCACTGATTTGCTACTAAACCAATTAGCTAAGACTGATGTGAACATTGACAACCACTTGCCAGAATTCTGAAACAGGAAGCCAAGGGCTACAAAGCCATTAACTGTTCCAATATTTTAAGTAAAAATATGTCAGTGACTAAATTGCAGTAGAGATATTGAAAATGGCCAAAGGATGAAGAAGTAACCCTAACTCATTAGTTATTTGTTTCACACTTTATTAAAAACCAAGAAAATCAAGCTAACTCTTCATACTTTGAGAACTAAAGATTACTAAGAGCTAACACAGATGGAGTTTCAGCTATATTTCTTGCTCAACACAAAACCACTACTCAGTATTTTTCACAAGGATACTTCTCTGTGCTTCTCAGGACAATGCAGAACACACTTCCATTTGAGAATCCCTTACTCAGCTCAAGATTGTCTAAATCCCTCAATTATCACCACTCTTCTAGATTGAGCAAACCTAATTCCGTTAATCTTTTCTCATAAATCTTTTTTTTCCCTCATGATTTATCAGTATCTTTTAAAAATACAATGTCCAAACCTAGAGACAGTATCCAGCAGAGTGCTCTTCGGTAACAGGAACAGAGAAAAATTATCCAACTGCTCTATGTATATTTCCTGCTAACACATCCCAGAAAATAATGGCAGCAGAATTATACAGTCAATCTGTATTTACCACACATTACACTTATATTAACTTTATGTTATTGTTAATCTATATTATGGTAAGTATAATTATTCTCCATGTGCTTTTCAGGATCAGTGTGTACTAGTTCACTTTTTATCTGTGCAAGTCCACACTTTACACTTCTAGACAGTGAAATTCAACTGCATAATTTCAAACCATATAGCTGATTTATCAGGACTATTCTGAATTATGACACTGTCCTGCAAAAGAATGAAATAATGTTTCTGAACTTGGATTACCACAAATTTTAAGAGCTTTCTCCCTATTCAATCATAAAAAAAATATATAGGGACAGAGGCCAGGAAAGATTGCTCACTTGAAGGAATCAATTTGAAACACTATCAAAAAGGAGATTTACCTTATCTGAAGGACAGGAGCAGTCTGATCAGCACCTCTCAGTATCTAAGGAGTACCACCTACTACAATGCCAGCAGAACCTGGATTTTCCTCTCTCATATCACTGCTTCCCACTTCTGAAATTGCTTAGAATTTGAGATTGGACACAGGAGAAGTTCACACAGCACCATTAAAGTCCTACGGCCATAGGTGACATCAAGGACCCATTCTGTGGGGATCTACTAGGAGCACCATTAGCAGGTAAAACCCAAGATTAAAACAGGAATTCTTTTTTTTTTTTTTTTTTCATTTTTCCTTCTTTCTAAGTAACAGCAGGGATTGGTGTTAAACATCTGCAGCCTTCAGGGTGATCTTGGGCACTCCTTGGTACTAAGAATGGAAAATGACAATGGGATATAAAGAGTTTCTTTCCCTAACTGGGGGCTCTACCTTTCTTGCCACAGCATAGCAAGAAAACCTTAGTAATGCAAAGAAGCTGATGTGTGGGAACTCAGATATAGAACAGTTTTATGCTGCAGCTAGTATTTTACAACTGGGCCTTCCATTTCAAACCTGCAAAGCCCATTCCTCTCAAGAACACTCTACCTCTGTATCTTCCCTCACATCACCATGTTGATCTCTTGGATTCCTCCTCTCTGCAAACATACATACAGAAAAATCAGACCTTCTTTTCCCCAGCACTCCATTTCTCACAGAATAAAAGTGAATAGACTATTTCAGTTGGAGGGAACCTACAATTAATTATTTAATTCAGCTGCCTGGCCAACTCAGAACTGGCCAAGTTATTAATGGCACTGTCCATGTCTCAAACAGTGATAGGCTTTGGGGATCGACAACCTCTCTAGGAAGCGCAGCGTCTGACCATGCTCTAGTAAAGAAATTCTTCCTAATGTCCAATCTAAACCTTCCCTGGCACAGCTTTGAACCATTTCCACACATTCTGTTGAACCCCATACCAATGGCCCCAGCCCATCGATCCAGCCTGTCCAGACCCCTCTGCAGAGCCTTCCTGCCCTGCAGCAGATCAACACTCCCACCCAGCTTGGTGTTGTCCATGAATTGATTGAGGATATACTCACTCCTCTCATCCAGATCATCAGTAAAGTTATTAAAAGGACTGGGCCCAGTACTGAGCCCTTGGGAACAACACTGGTGACTGTCACCCAACCGGATTTGAGTCCATTCTCCACCACTGGTTTGTCTCAGCCACCCAGCCAATTCTTTGACACAGTGAAGACTAAATGGGATCTTGGTGCTTCATAAATTTGCCTCCACCAGTCCAATTTACTTCCTGTCCCATCACTAGACGGTTTTCATGCTCCCTACATTTCCCCCATGCCTTTCTCATCCTCTTAGACTGATTCTGTCTTCCTTTACATCCAGCTGATGCAAGAGAAGCAGCCATTCTCACAAGTGATGCTTTAAATAAATATGGTTACATAAAGAGGTACTAACCTCATACAAGAGGTTGGTTAAGTAATGTGTTGTCTATCCCCTTTCCCTCAGGTGTGCACTGTCACAGCCAGAGCGACCACTTTGCAAGGTTGCACAGGGTGTCATTGGTACAAGTGACAGGTGACAGTATTTTATATGAGAAGCAACATCACACAGTCCCAAGACCATTTTCTCTTCAAAATTCCAGTGCCCTTTTTCAATCACGTTTTGCTAATCCTCAAAATCAGGTATTTTCCCATAGACTCCTTTGTATCAGGGTCTGGCCTCAGAGCTCCGAAGCCATGTGCTGAACCAGGCCTTCTAGGGTAAGAAAGATTTTGTTGGAGCAAACCATGACTGGCGATCTCTCTCACAGGAAGCATCCTTAGACCTCCCCTAGACACAGAAGGGAAGGTGGCTCAAATTCCTTGGCCAAATGAACTCAGGAGAAATGCAGAATGGAGGTCCTTTCAGGGATTCAAGGACACTTTTGAACTCCTTTCTTTCACGTTTTCTTCAACTTTTAGAGTGCTCTTAACTGTCAGTATGACACCACCATTTAGATTTGTAAGACAAGTTTAACCTCCCACATTCCCATTAAAAATGGATGGAATTTCAGGATGCAAGAGCTAAGTAAAAGCAAGTCATGGGTTAAATGGATGAGACTCCAAAGGCTCACCTCCTGAATACTAAATAGCTCTGCACCTGTTGATAATTCTTGACCTTCCAAAAACCTAAAATATGGGCCTTTCCTGATGCTTATGATTCCACTTATGTTCAGCAAGGAAAATAATTACTGAGTCTCCAAATGCTTTGAACAGTGTAATTTCTAATCTCTATTTGCAATGCCAAATAGAGACAGCAAACTGTCCTTCAGCAGGGTTTATAAGCTGCTAAATCTTGTAGTACTTGAGGGACCATAATCCCCAAGCAGCACATGGACTAAGAGACAGACTTACATGTTTCACATCTTAAAGTCACACACAGCACTTACCCCCCGGCTGTTTTCAAAAGGCATTTCACTGCTTTTATTCTAAGTGGGTGAGATTCTGATTCCAATTGTTGTAATTGAAGTAAAGCTGAGGCACCGGACGCCTTTCAACCTTTCAGTTAGCATTATACATGGCACTGGGACCCAGGACCACAATTCCCACCCTATTGAATAGTAGCTGCCATACTGGAGGGTGAAAGGAAAAAATCCATCATGGTTATTTGCATTATCTATTGCAGCATAATGCTAAACCTGTCCCACTATCTTTGTGATTGCTTACACAAGTAAAGAGCTCCAAAACTGCAGATTTCCAGATTGATTTAAGCCCCATACAAGTTAGAAGACAGCTCCCAGCCTACTATGATGGCAAGAATTTTGCTGGAGTCCTGCACAGATTGATCACATAGCTGGTCACTGGTCATCCAAATAATTGTCAGTTCTAAATTGCGATTTATAAAAATGCCAAATTGTATGTAGATTTTCTTTTCTGGAATACCACTGGGAAACACTGTGGGGGCTGGCAAGGCAGAATGATTTTTTTTTTTCCCAGCTCACAGCTATATTATACATTTGCTCCATGTTTTAGCATTGCTTTCATTGAAATGTTAATTTTAAAATAATTGATTACTCAGAAGCAGTAACTACCTGCAACAGTTTATGGGTTTGGGCCAGTTCTCTTACAAGGTGAAGTTCATTAGGTACAGAGCTGACTAGCAAAAAGCAATTTGTACAGAAGAAAAAGTTTCATATGCCAAAGTAGATCTCTGAAAAATACTTGCCTAGCAAATACAGTCACTTGGTATTAACATTTTGAGGAGCTGGACAGAGTGACAAGCATATAGCAGCTTTCTTCATCTGCTTAGTACAGACAAAATTCCAACACATAAACAGTGTGGGTTATCAAAACTGAAGTCCATAAAGCAAGTCCTAGAAGATAATATCTTTGAAATTTATCTGGAAGAAATTAACATTTATAGTCAAATTCTCAGTCACAGACAGGAGTTTTCAGGAAACTTTTTTTTTTTTTTTTTTTTTTTTTTTTTTTTTTTTTTTTTTTGTAATGGACTGTAACAAATCAGTTAAACTGAAGAATTCCAGATACAAGTTCTCCCACCACTAATAGTTCTACTAAGGAATAAGCTAATGTTCAATATTAATTAAAACACAAACCAAATTTTAGAAACTACAGGGAGGTACAAAGAACATCATTATAACTCTTTGCATATACCCACATTATGCTACATGATGAACACAGTTTTATTACCCAATTTTTCAAGAGTTATGGTAGAATTAGGAAAATAAATGTAAAAGGATAATCAAAGGCATGGACTGGCTCCTGCACAAAGAGCATCTAAATAAGTTATGACTTGTTATCCAGAGAAAGGAGGCACCTGGATAAAAGATACAACAGAAGCCAAATAAATGACAGGGAGGTGAGCACAGAAAGACTTCTAATCACTTCGAAAGACTTCTAATCACTTCTTCCAATTCAAGAATGAGGCCGTTTCAAATAACACTCCTTGGCAATAGGTTAAAAATAAGCAGAAGGGAACACAGTTTCACAAATGCCATAGGAAAGTTCTGAACACACTCCTTACAGGATGCTGTGCTTTCAAAAGGAATTTTTTTAGCTTGAATACTTCTGAAGAGGCCCCCTCTTTGTCCCAGGATCAACATATAGAGAGAGCTGTACCTATATCCACCAACTACTTCCAGATTCTAACTTGGCATTTTATTCTTCTTTCCCTCTATCAGTGATGAAGTATTTCTCCACACCTGAACACACTTTCTGTCAATATCCTGCTGCTACACAAAACATAACTGCAAAGCAATTAGCCTATTCACCAACCAAAAATCAAGATCTGATGGCAGTCCTCACTTACCCAGATGCTCAGGAGTGTCATATAGCTGCTCACACAAGTAGTAGTCATCTGGATTCAAGTAGGGCAGTTGCTTCAGCAAGCTCTGCTTGGGAATGAGATACAAGACCTCTGCAATATCCCCATCCTCAATTATTGACATCCTTCTGACTGAATTTCGAAATTTCACTTTTTCCAGCACCAGTTCTTCACCTGAGCCACACAGTTTCCCAAAGCTGTTTAAGATGGGGAAAGATGGCATTTCTATTCAGAAGAAGCTAAGGAAAGCAACCTGTAGTGCATGCAGTCAGTCTCACAGCACACTGCCCTTTCCAATCCTTCTCTTTTTCTCTTATCCAGCAAAGGAGATTAAGGAAGATATATTTTTAGTGATTATCTTTAAGAGATTAGAACAGTATGCTTGATCAGGTGGTTGCCATCTAAAACTATTGTAATCAGTTGAAACTCATCCCTGCAAATGCAAAAATCAAAAACAAACCCAAAAAGAATATCTGAAAATCAGATTAATATTCAGGACAATAGAAAGAACGTAACTGAGTTACATAAGAGGATTAGTTTAAAATCAAAAAACCTTGCTGTGTCAAAAATCTTATTATAGAATCATCATCATCATCATCATCAACTACAAATGCACATCTGTGCATTTAATCTAGCATGGCCCTCTTCCATGCCAGGTCTGTCTGTGTGCTGTGGAGAAAAGGCTGTAGCAAAGGTGGAGCATGTTGGTCCTCTTTTTTAAGGAAGGTACAAGCACTGGCTGGCATTACTTCATAAGCAGATTTCTTTGGAGAAATCCTTTCTGCAGCTTTCACTGCCTATTGCAAACAAAAACACATAAGCTTTTCCCTAACCATTAAGGATTGGTTTGCTTCTGCTCTTCCTCCCCACCTTCCTGTGTAGCTGACAGCAGAGGCTTTGCAGACACTGTGCCAACCCCTCCTGCTTCACCTACAAGAAGTATTTACATTAATCCAATTCCAGTGACTTGCTAATCTAACCATCTAATGAATATTTCTTCCTGGGTAAAGGCAGAGTTAATCATCAACAGGGCACTGGAAAGTCATAGGAAATTCCAAAGTGAAAGAGATAAAAAAAACCCCAAGGTAAGAACATTCATCATCTGTAAGTTATAGGTAGACCCCAGACCTGGACATGCTCAGAGGCAACTTCAGACTCTCTAGTCAGGAGAGGCACAGAGACAACTGTGCAACCAGTGTCTGGCCCAGAGTTTCAACTCCCCTTAACACAGAGAAGTTAGCTGCAGCTGCAAAATGACCTCGTGTAATCACTGCACTGCTTCCAGTAAGGCTTTTTCTGAATTAGAATGTGACAAAAACTCTACCAATGGGCTTACTGAGCACAGTGAGAAACTTTCACTTAATTCTCCCTCAAAACTCAGAGCTCAAGTACTAACTCCAGATAGGGATAGGCTTTGAAGAGAAGACTTCTTTATTTACTGTTTTGAAGAGAAAATACCATCTCATAAATCCAGACTTTGATAATCTATTATTACACATCTCTTATGAGGTCAATTACTTTCTATTTTTCAAGTAGTATGACTTTTTTACTGTCTTGAAAACAAGTGTCCATTAAACAGCCATGTTCCTGGATTTTCTAATCAATGGAGAACACAGTAGGGCAAGCCAGAATAAATCTGTACTAATTTTAATGGTGTGATGCTAATGTGTATTTGAGGAAGAGCAGGCTCAATAGATATAACTCAGAGTATCTTGCCTTAGAGTATCTTGTATCACATCAGAGATCTCCGCAAATGCCATGTTTTAAGCATTCCTCCTAGGAAATTAAGCTTTGCAGCAATTTTTCATTCTCTCCCAGATTTCTCAGCCTACTGACCACAGCCCCTCAGTGGAAGAGGCAGCTCTGAAAATCCAAAGGCTTCTACCAGTGAGGGTGGCTCTCCATTCAGAGCTTAAACAGAGGGACAACTCACAGGAGAGGCTGGATGAGTCAACCCAAGGATCCCTCAGCCTGAGAGTGCCATTTGTTGCTGGGTAATCGGTGAAGGATGTTGACATCTGACAAGAGCAGTGCCAACCATCCAGCCCCACTGACACGTCAGGGTGGACTTTGCCCTTTGAGGAGAGGCAAACACACACATTGCCCAGACACTGACTCTGCTGCAGGAGTCAATCTTCAGAGAGCAGAAAGGTGAGCCCTGCAGAAACTGTGGCAACATTTGCTAAAGCTTGGCTGCCTAACACCCAAAAGAGAAGTCTGTCCTTACACTGGAGTTTGAACACACTGGTTTAAAGCTGACTCCCCATTTTGTGCTGTGCCCATGCTGATTCCAACCTCCAGTTCTGTTCACCAAGACTTCCACTACACCAGCTCTTGCAGTAAGAACTAAACCAGTATGACCTGTATGTCCACTACAAAAGCACCCAGCCTGCGACCACTGCAGAAGAGTCTGACGATCTATCCAACAGTGCAGCACAATCCAGGGCCCTTCCATCACCAAAACTGGTGGGGGACAATGGATCAGGATTTAGTGACCCTAACATGTCACTGCAGAAACATCCTGCTTAATTAAAAATAAGATCCTCCTTCCCCTGAGACAGACTTCTCTTATGCTGCCTCTTTCCAGCCCTGGTGATTGCTGTTACTGTCTGAGAACTGCACTTTCAAAGACTCCATGCCAGTTGCTCAAAAAGCAACATGATTTTTGGATAGTTCGTTTTTTTTTTTAAGTACAGTGTTTGTCTCCAAAAGCCTCAATCCTGTCAATATGTAATATAAAGGGACAAGCATAGAAATAAACAAAATAAGGCTGATAAGCATCACAGTGGCTTCCAAGTCAGATAAAGGACTGTTTGTAGCACATCCTTGTGTCCAAGGCAAAGGACAAGGCCTGAGACAGCCTCATACAACAGCTACCAAACACTGGGATTTAGCCTCAGTCTGAATCAATGAAAAGAAGACAATGGCAATCTCCTACCACTTAAGTCAAGCATTCAATTAAGTGGTATAGGTTGATTTCTGATGTTCTTGCTGAAGGGAAATGAAAAAGGCAGGAATCACAGGGGCACAACCCTGTCTTTTTTTTGTGAAAGAAAGTCTCAGGAATCCAGGGCACTCAGCTCAGAACTAGGATTGAGAAAGTGTTCTCAGGATCTGCCAAGTAGCAAAACCTGTTTAAATCACTGCCAATTCAAAGCTGTGTCTAATCCAAGTAGTCAGTGCTGGGATCTCAAGCCTTCACAGAGCACAGTGTGAGGTATGGGCACTCTCCAGACTGACAATTTTCACAGGGGGCTGGCTGGACAGGAGACAGGAATTATGCAGAACAGCTACTTTAAATATTTTATCTCATTTCCAACTTTATAAATATTTTATTTATAAATATTTCCAGATGTCTCAAGACCATTTCTTATTCAATCCCCTCTGAATTCACCACACCAACTGGATGCCTGGATGATAAAAATATATGCATGTTTCATATGCAACCAGGAATAGAATCATCTCTACTAATACCCAACAGAAGTAACAAAAAAATTAACTGCAATCCATAAATAAATTAAGAAACAGAATAGTAAGCAGTGAATAATAGTAAAAACCAGACACCAAGGGCTAAATATATAGAAGAGGAAATATCCCTCCATGTTTCAGAGAAGCACCGAGGATTAGACTTGCCCTTCAGCAGAAATGTGTAGTGCACTAATGCTGTCTTAATTTCTTCTGCCATCAGAGTTAAACTTCTTGTAAATGCATTTCAGTGTGACTCTAGTCTTGCACTGAAAGCAACAAACAGCCCAATCAGAAACCCAAGAAACTGAAGTCAGTTGCACCAGTTCAGCAAAACCCAGCTGCAAAAAATAATCAAAACAAAAATACAGGAAACAAGGTAAAAAAAAAAAAAAAAGAGAAATTTTCCTTTTCCCTCACCATCCCACTTCAGAAGCTAACACATCTATTGCACAAGTAGATAGCCCCAAATAATGTTTCATGCTTCTGTCTAAGGCAACAAGATTATCAGGATTACCTTCTCCATATAAGATTCTCAAAGATATTGAGAATAAGGAGAGGAAAAAAGGGCCTTCATCTAAATGAAAAATGAGCAAGAATTCCTTCTACTTTTACCATTAAATATAGTTATCCAAGCAATAAAATAACTAAACCAACAAATGAGAGCAAAGAAAAGAAAAAAAAATCCAACATTCAAATATACACACACAAAAAAAGAAGCAAAACTCTACTTGTGTAAAATTACTCCACACATTCAGCTTTTTCAGTTTTGACACCCACTATTTACTTACTCAAGACTGCAGGCTGATGTACAAACACTCAGCTATTTACTGTAAACTTGAGGAAACACTTCATCCACATAATGAAGACCAAAAAATCCACATGCACATCTCAATCTCTTTACCTAAGTGTCCAAAACAGGCAGTCATCTTCTGGGCATACTGACAGAAGGCCTTCACCCCATAGGGCTCCTCACCCAGGACCTGCTCACTCATGGCTTCAGCAGGAGCTGCCTCTCTCTGCAAAGTCAACCAACTACTGCTTGTTTAAGGCTGATAAGACAACAGATCTTCCTCTTCCAATTTATCTCCATTAATAATTCAGGTACTACATAAAATTTGCTGAGCTTTAAAAACCGGTAGTGCAAAGCTATTTTGTGGCTTTTGAAGTAATCATGTTTTAGTCCTTAAAAAGTATCTCAGCTATTATATTCCAATAGTTTACAGAAATTATTTTCAAATGGAAACAAAATCCATTCCCTTGTTGCACAAGAGGAAATTTTGTGGGGATTATGCTCAGGTCAGAGAGACATTTACATGTTCCCCTAGCTTAAACCCAGAAACAGAACTACCACAACTACTAAGATGTGTTATTATGTACTGATTAGTGTTTTTACCAATGGCATGGACAGTGGGGTCAGTTGCACCCAATGAGGGTGGTGAAACACAGGCTGCCCAGAGAGATGTCCCATCCCTGAAAACATTCAAGGCCATGTCGGACTGGGCTCTGGGCTCTGGGCTTCCCTGATCTAGTGGAAGATGTCCCTGCTCATTGCTGAAGGGTTTGACTAGAGGGTTATTACTGACTCCCCCCCAACCCAACCTAACCCATGGAATTCTATGATTCTATGATACTCCTGCAAGCAGGCATGTCCACTGCTATAAGAACCACTAGTTCATCACATACTACCATGGCCCACTTCTCAATGCCGTCCATCTTCTGGGAACACAAAACCCCAACAGAGCCCAGGCACAAACACCACTGTGTTTTCTGGACACTTCCAGCACACTACATTTTAGAAGAACTAAGGCACCACAGCCAGGAGCAACAGGAACAGGGTATTTCCTCAGCTCACTCACTGGAGCATGAGGCCCATCTAATCTTGTTATCCTGGCTGAGAAGAAAACGCACAAGAGCTGACTCAGCAGTCCTGCTGCCAGACAGCTGCAGTGGCCACACGTACCTGTCTCTGCTCTGCTCCTCTAAGGAAATCCACTACCAATCACACTGATGTCAGTGACATCTACCTGGCTAAATACTGCAGAATGGCTTTGGCTGAACTCTCTGGACTCAGGTGGTGATGACCAGTGAACAACAGGTGTTCCTCACAAGCAAATATGCTCCCAGTACACTAGACTTGTTTTCTGTCCTGCTTCCTCACCGAGACCAGATCCACTCATGAAAAAACGCTTAGCAGAGCTCATGTAAGTACTGCTGATGGCCACATAAAGCACTGGTACTACTGAGCAGACACTTCAAAGAGAGATCTATGCTAGCACATCTAGATGCAAATTTTATTCTCAACAGATTGAAAAGCCTAGTTACTAATATTTAATATTGCTTCAACAGTTTACTGTCTAGAAAAGCATAAGATATAGTTTAAAAAGCTATGGGGCTTTGGTATCTTTTATTGTGATAAAGGCTATGAAGAACCTGCAGAGGTGGGAATTATGCAGTCCACAGATCTCTACCAAGTTAGTTTACTGGTTTAAACCCACACAAGGTTTTCTAAGGTAAGCTGTAGGACTGCCCGTGGCAGGAGGAACAGGGAGGCCACAAAGCCACAAGGCTTCTCTGTACTGGAAAAAAAAAAAAAGTGACTACCTGAAAAGGGCTAGCTCAGGTTAAAGTGGTATCAAAGATAAAAGGATCTGTGTTATAACTCAGCTGAGCAGCACAATTAAGCATGAGTGTCCCATACAGGCTTCCCATCAAGCTGCCACGTGACATTTTTTTCACTGCTTTTATAACTGACCTTTAAGTAATCATTAACCAAACTCCCATCAAATGCCCCTTTCTGCAGCACACACACACATGCAAATTCAAGAACTGCTACAAAGTCTATCCAAGTCTGTCAATGTCTGTGTGAAAGGACAGTATCAAGTTCAAGTCTGAATAGGGTGTAGCTACATTTGTATCACTGTACAGACTCAAACTTCTACTCTTTGAAAAACCACCTGGGGATCTCTCCAGGTGGCACACTGAAAATCAGACCTGTTTTATACATCAACAGCAAGATCTGCATGCACGAGCCATTCTGTTAAACTAACTTGGAAATAAGAAAGCAAATGCTATTCTATGTATTGGTCTCTTGGAATTCATTCCAAAACATACATGAAACATCACTTTGCCCTTTATTCTCCTGTTACAATTTGTAACCGAGAAAAAACGCAAGAGAAAACACAACTGCATTTCTATCTCAGACTTAACTAAGACCACACTGTGACAATTTCCTTTCCCAACTGATGACATTTGCAAAATCTTTCAGTTGAATTAAAGCATTGTGCTCTGCTTCCTGTTATCAACTATGTATGATAACTTCCATGGCACATGAGCCTTTGGTAACAAAAGCCCAGCTTTGCAGCGCATTGTAACGCTGGACAGGCAGCATTACAAGCTCTTGGGAATGCTTTTCCCTTTGCTCTGTGCTCAGAAACTGAATCTGACTCACTTCCCCAATCCCCAACAACCACCAAGTTTATCCTCCAGTGAAGCAGTGAGCAGAAAGATTAAACAAACAAAAATATCCAAACAATATGCTTGAGATTACATCTAATGATCTTTTTCTTGGACAAAGGAGAGCAACACCAGACATCTACCTTCACGTGAAATTACTAGCTGGACTGAAATAGTACAAAGGAAAAGAGAACATAGAAAAATCAATCACTAAATGAAATATTTAAATGGCATTAGGGGAAAAAAGCCCTAATAATGTCAGCTAGTCTACTACCTCTGGAAGCCTTAACATAGGCTTTGGGAAATGTGCTGTCTCTGCACTCCCACAGGCTTGCTGTTCATCCCTGAGCCGTTCCCTTAATCTCTTTCATTGTATTTTCCCCTATCACTTTCCCCTCACAAGGGATTTGTAACAATAGGTACATTAAAGACTGAAGTTTTCAGATCCTGTGATAATGGAAACTATAGAAGTACCACAGATAACAACACTAGGGACTAACTGGTCAGCATTAAAAGAAGAGGTCACATAAAGCATAGCTGAGTGCTTCATTCGTATTTCTCAATGATTTTCCAATAGATCGTATTCCTGTTTTAACACTAAAAGTGCTTATTTTCCACAGAAAACCAAGTTATCAAGAAAGGCAAAGAGTTAATTCTGTACATATTTTCCCATCTGAAAATTCCATTTTTAGTTATTCTTCCCCAAACAAGCAGAATCACTGTTACTGTGGTCACTGTGAGTATTAGGTTATGACAAAAGGCCTGATTCAACCAAAGGATATTTACCTTACTTTATCCATTCCAATGTTTATTTCAGAATAAAAAATAATCTCTGTTCACATCTATTTTCAGACATAAAATAACAGTGTGTGCATTAATGGATCTGTCGATTGCATTATTAGAAGATGAGATGGCTCAGCATTTTATTTCCTGGCAGCACAAGGCTAATCTATTGATCAACAATGTCAAGAACAGTCCACTATGGATCCTTACAGCAAACCCAATCCTTTTTACTTACACGTACAAAAAAAGGCCAAGTGTAACTGCTGACAACTGATGCAATTTCATAGGCAAGATATAGTGAAAGCTATATGAAATATAAATATAAAAACTGCTGCACCCCCAAGACTCTGTATGATTGACTCAATAACACAATCCAAGTGTTTGTCCATCCCCAAGTTTATAAATAATCCCATGACTTCTGTGGGGCTGAGCTCTGTGCTTGAAGTCAGAGAGGTGCCTAAGCCACTCTAGGGAACAATTAGCCAAAAGGATCCTGGCAGAAGCTGGCAGTCCTTCAGATCTTCAGTAGGAAGTTTTTTCCTACTCCTCAGCAATGTTTAGGGTGTCTTTTATTTAAACAGAGCAAAGACTTTCAAGATTAATGTAATTCCTTTAATCATTTGAACTTTGACATTTTTCTTCTAGCTGAGAGAAGAAACTCCTTGTAACATCCTCTTCACAATGTAGACTTCATAGTAGCTGAGACAGAAATATGTTGGGAAGCAAAGAGATCAAAGGTGAAACCTCAGAGATCTTTCATTCCTCAGTTTATTTCCTGTACCTTTGGAAAGAGTGACATGTTACAAGCATGACATCAAAGAAAGCACCACTCCTCTTGTTATGTATTGACGTAAACTGGGTATCATTATAGTCTCTTCTGATATGTCACACAATTACAGAAACATACATGGTAGCTTTACTAAAATGCTGAATTTGAGTAAAGAATTCCACCAGAAGAAAGTCTCCTCTAGATCACTGCAGGGCTTCCTGAACATGTTAGTTTAACTTTACCCATTGTCTCCTAACACTGGATCTTCTGCTGTAGATGCAGCACCAGCACACGTGATCAGAAGAATTAAATATTTTTTTTGCTGCATCCAATACCCAAATTCTCCAACATCAAAGCAATTCTCAGAGCATGGCATAACTCTAAAAGGAGAACTCCTGCACTCACACTGCCCTCCTGTAGCATCAGTGAAGCTCTAATAGAGAGTCCTTCTTTGTACTATAAAGACTAATTTAAGCCCCTACCAGAAGCCAGTAGAAACTGTTTGTCAATGTCCATCACAACTAAGAATAGGAGGTTACCTTTCTATACAGTGGAAAGTATGGCACTGCTACAGGATGCCAGAAATGACATCAGATCAGTTCATCCACTGCCAACATTCCTCATAAAAACAGCTTTAAATATGCTGTGTTGGCTAACCTTTGTTTTCTAATTAAATAAATCCTACTGCACTGTTGAACCCTTCCTCTTGTGGTCAGCACTATCTTCTGGTTAAATCAGCTGCACACACACACAAGTGATCAAGAGCCCTGTTAAAAATGAAGAAACTGTCAGTTAAGCAAAATTATCACTCTGTGAGCAGCCCACTTCTCTCACAGGGATCACATTCTGTACAGGCAAAGCTGAGGCAAGGACATCTGAAAATACATGGATGGAACAGAAAAAAACTTTTGGGATTTGTTTCCATTTATTAATGGTAGGAAATTACATATAGCATATGCCAACTAGTACTTGATAAAGAGCAGTTTTAATCCCCTTGGGTATTTCATAGCTACACAAACACTTGCTTGTACTTTACTGATAGTTTAGTGGACTCTCCTCAAACAAGAGCTGTAATCTGGCACCATCAGGAAAAGCAGCAGTCAGAGAAACACAGCGAACTTCCAGAGCTGACACTACACTGAAAAGGAAAAACATGCTCTTGATTTGACAACAGGTACAGCTGGGTTTGTTCTTTACCAGTGCCACTCAACACAGGACAAGCCATATCTTGGGATATTTCCCTGTCATGTACAATGTTTTGAAGCTGTGCCTATCAAATCCTTTGAGAGTTACTCAAAGATAGCACTAAATCAAGAGTCTTGATCTTGCAGTGGTAGTGGAGGGCACTCACAATCTAGCAAGCTACAATTCTGAAAGAGGAAGTAGGAAATAAGGTCTTACAATAGTGGGAAAAATCATTCCAGTGATATCATAAATTACTGGAACAGTGAATGAGCCAAATGGAGCACCTACAAAGAATTGAAGACCACTATTTTGACTGCTTGACTGATATTTACCATAGTATATTTGCAGCAAAGATTTACTGCAGTATTTCTTCAAGAATAGTATGTCAAGATTTTCTTGATCTTATACTTCCATTCCATGACCAAATGCTGTAAGTTAAGGTTTCCAGCAGCTGAACTTTAAACACAAGTGTAGGATTTCAATTAATTTTGAATTAATTGTAACTAGAACATAATATAAAGTCAAGATGGCCCTGGCCATCTTTGAGGGAGGATTTCTGCTGCATTCTTAGCCATCACCATGGTATTCCTGGTATTAAAAAAACATTAAATTTTGCATCTAGAAAGTTACTTCACGAGATGCCTAATTCTTCAATTTCTGTAGAATGTAAACAACTATTAATAGTACATACTAGGAGGGTGGTTGGTTTGGGTTTCTTAAGTGTAAACACTCCCTCAGCCTAGAGCAAAACTTAAGTTTCCTTTTATTTGTGTTGACGTTACCACTGTGGTATTTGTTTAATATACAGATTTACCACTGACACAAATCAATGACCAAAAAATAAATCCTTTTTGCATGCAGTTCAGCTTGAAAATCCCTTCTGCTATTAACACTCTGAAGGCATCTTCATTTTTTTTAGTAAGAGTTTCACTGTGGTTTGATTGAGAAATAGTTCTGCAATTACGAAGAGCGAAGCAATAACAAAAATAATTAAAGAAAGTAGGCAAGCCAGACAACCTGTCAGGTTGTGTGAATAAAAACTGATTGATGAACTTCTTTAAGTAGCATTAAGCAAAATTTTCAGATGAATCAGTTAAAACAGGTGCTGATCACAACAGCATTTATCAGTAGAAAACCTTATGTTATAAACATATGTTGTGCATATTTTCAGACTAAAACTAGTTGGCAGCTCCCAGTTGTTTCCTCTTTAACTATGAATGAATTGGAAGATAATGCACCATGTTGTAGTCGTTTTCTGATCTTATTGAGTTTTGCCCCCAACATTTATGCTTTCTTTGAAATCCCGATCCTCACAGTACTGTTCCTGGAGACAGTTAATTGATTCTGAACAAGCAGAGAAAATTCAGTTCTCCTGCTAACTGGGTTATCATCACAATGAGGTCAAGCCTTCCACCTCGAAATGGAAAGCTGACAAAGAGAATTAGGGGATCATTTTTCTAGAATGAGAAAAGCCAGCTTGTGAAACTGATTAAAAATGGAAGTCAAACTAAACAACCTGTTTTCATTACCAGCTTCCATGAAATGACATGCAATTATCTCTCTATATATTAGATTTCAAGACAGCTTGACTCCCCTACTTATGCTAGGGAAGAGAAAGTGCAAACACCTACAGAGCAGCAGGGAGAAGGATCAATTGTCTCCTCTGTGCTTTCTCAGTGTGGCAATCATGAGTTTATCTACTAGGACCCAGCAGAGAGAAGAGATTTCCATCCCCACCTGGGAGATCACCAAGGTTTTCCCAGTTCTCAGAGTAACTAGTCAGGGAGAGAGAACCAGAGAATAAGCCTAACCTCACTATAATGAATCCCCACAGGACCAGGGGATCACATATTCATTTGATTAAATTCACATAATGATGTGGTGTTTCCCACATCATAGCAATACCATAGAATCAGAGAAACACAGAATCATTTAGGGTGGAAAGGACCTCCAGGGTCATGGAGTCCAGCTGTTAACCCAGCACTAACCATGCCCCCAAGGGCCACATCTATGAATACACAGAAACAGCTGATTTTAACCAAATGCTATTGCATTTTACACTGTGGAGATTAATTTATATTAAAAATAAATAAAAAATAGTGTTTTTAAAACAGATAAGAAAGAAATAAGGATGGAAAAAGGAATTTTGCACACCTAATTCAGCCCACATTAAGAGAAAGAACAGAAATAAAACTGCTATATCTAAATCAACATTAGGTTAGGTGTTTGGCCTACAAAGACTAACTAGTAACGGATGAAAACATACTTTTTGTTGTTATAGTTGGTAGAAAATTTGAGTTGTATTTTTCTGTTGTTTTGTTGTTTTTTTTTTAAGGTACAGTGACACTTTTAATAGAGAGGTATACACAATTCATCAATACATCTACCCGTACAATTTTTAATCTCCAGACCAACAGAGGTAGATGATATCTGTTTTTAAGCGATAAATACTGGATTAGACAATGCAAAGAAGAAAACAGGACTTTACTTCTGCCTCTAATCCCTGAAATCAAATGAGCACCCCAAGGATTTATTTATCTGTCCAAGCATTGCAGAAAACACAACTACCCACACTTGAGTTCCCAAGAAAGAAAAATATATCTTTTTATACTTATGCCTCTTCCCCCACCTTTATCTAAGACTGTGGTATAAAAAAAGAGGAATGTTTACTAAGCAAACTAAGATTTGCATGCCTCTTGGATGCAAAGAGCATTCACTGTGTAGCACTCACCACCAAAACTGTGCTGAATGTGCTTTAGGTGTGTAGGAGAGAAGTGCCTTGAGTCTCACCTCGTTGCAGGCTGCTACACATTGGCACCCTGTGCTGCACAGTCATACCTGAACCAGGGAAAGGCAGCACACACCTGCAGCAGGCCCTGAACAGCCACCCCTCCTGTCTGCTGTGCGGGGACAGCAGCAGTGACAGGTGGCTGCAGGACAGACGGGAACTTGTAGGTGTGCTCAGTCAGTAACACGCAGATTGCACAAGGCTTCCCGAGGTTAAACACCAAAGAAATCTGCCCTCCAAAGCACCCTAACACTGACACGTTAGCAGCTTTTCTTTCAAAGCATCAATTAGCAATACTCTGAACTCTTATGCCACCTGCCACTACAGAACTCTAAAACCTCTTTTTGCAGACTCACCCCACAGCAACAGCATGCTGTCATCATCTTTAGCTGGAAGATGGGAAACTTCAAAAGACAGCAGTGAGTTAGCTCTTACAAAAATACACAGGGAGTCAGAGCTGGATAAAAAGCCAGTTTCATTCCACTGAGTTGTGCTCTGCTCTCTATGCTCAGATATCCATTCCAGAGGAACAGCACATGGGTACATGCACACACTGTTCAGCCAAGTAACAAAGTCCACTGTTCATAAAACACACCAGGCTGGGGAGGTGTTTAACTCTTAAATCAGTAAAGAAAAACAAATCAAAATAAAGATACTGCTTTTCTTATCAGAAAGATCCCAATTTCAGTCCAACAGAAGTTCCTCAGCCTGATTTCCCTCTGTAAATCCAAGGACCAATGTCCTGTGGATAGCTTAACCTGTCATGTATCATTAAAGATTTACATAGCAGAGCAACAGTCCAGGACAAACCTTTGCCGTTTGCAGAGCTCTGATGTATTTCCAGTTCCATTTCTGCTCTCAGGCAGTGTGGTTCCTGCAACCCAAAAGCTACAGCCTCACAGAGAACGGATGGCAAGCAGGAGGAACAAGTGAGAGCCTTCAGAGGTGGCTCACTCTATAGCTCCACTCCTACTATTTCCTGGGTTGAAGTATGAAAGGGAGTGGCCCAAGCAGAATAGGTGTGTCTGTGTTCCCAAACAGTTTAAAGGAAGAGTGAGTATTTTCCTCTAGATACTATTCCATTACTAGTTGAGACCTTGGTATGCTGTCTTTCAAACAATGACATGCCTTAATGTTCTGACCATCTCAAATCAGCTGATATTATTGATAACTTCATTTTTCACAGAAAAGGATCCTAACCAGCAGCCTTAAAGGTCGACTGCAACGAGAGGTGACTTTGTCCTGAGACTGTTTTCTGTCTGTTTTACTCTGCATCTCATCTCCACTCCACTGCTGCTGTTTTATGGCTATACTGCACCTAAACAAAGGAGGAAGAGCCTGTGAAAGAAACACTTTTACCCATTTTCACACACACATAGAACAGGGAAAACTGAAGTCCCAGGCATCTTCTCTCTGCTCCCACAACACCCCTCCCAGCAGAGGCAATTAGGCTGACTCTAAGTGCAGACTTCCAGGCATTTCCTTCTACGCAGTTGCACATACCCAGAGACAAACTGTTCCTTGAGCTGAATTAATGAATCTTTTTGTTCTGATTGATTTGCGTCCAACATCCTCAACACCCATCGGCTTTGCCCTACCTCCTTGTAACATCCTCTTGGCAATACTATTCCCAGAATTACTTCCAGTTCCCTTCCATTTGTCTGCTTTCCCAGTCCCTTTCCATGTCCATTAAATCATCCACAGAACCCTTAAGCTGTCTCCTTTAACTGCTTCAGATTCTTTCTGAATTTCTGCTCTCACCTCCTGAGCTGCACATTCTCTTCTTTCACTCTTTCTCCCATACAAATGGTTAGTACCTTTAAGTTCTGTTCCCCTGGAAGGAGGAGAGAGGGAAGACTGAAAGAGAAGTTGTTTAACCCTCATCCTAGGAAATGCAACTGAAAAGCAGCCAAGTACAAGGTGCAGAAACTCACAATTTGCAACCTGAAGCCGTCTCTAGAACACACTTACTCTCCTGTACATTATTATGTACATTATTATGGACTGAGAGATGCTGCTGAAAAAAGAATCCCATTTTATCACTGAGATTTCACTTCAGATGACAACAAAATTACCACTTCTCCTCTAAACATGAATGAAAAGATGCCAGAAACATATAAAAACTTTTAGCTTCTTGGTTGGGAACTGCTAAATATGACCAAATTTGGCCAAGTACTTTTATTCCCTCCTTCAAACACTAAATCCTGAATTTCCTGGACTCCTGACTTCATTTTTCCCCACAATGAACTGTCATCTCAGCCAGCTTGTTAAAAATACAGTCATTCAGATGCACAGACAAATGTAAACACACGCACAGAACCTGGTCTCTACCTTTATTCTCAGCCTGACATTGTTCTCCTGTGGTTTTATAAATTTTATATGCTGCCAAATTAAGTGGAGAGCAGGACAGGGTGTTTGCTCTGTTTGGACTTAAACATGCCTGACTGAAAATGAATAGGTCATCAGAAACACTGCTTTCTTTCCATCCTCATTCTTCTTTTTAATAATCAAACCACTCCACACTTTAATTACCATTACTAATCCTCTGACGTGGTAAGCAGATATAATTATTCTTGTTCTACAGACAAAAAATTAAACTACTATATTCCCAGAAAGTGTTGACCACTAGAATTTATTTATTTTATTTACTCTGCTCCTAGATACAACTGTGTGTTGTGTTTCTGTCCCAGATAAAATGGTGAAAAGGAGCTCCATGGGCTCAGGAATAAGTTCTTCTCTCCTCATTAGGAAACAGTTCCTCAAGTTTGCCAGTGTGGTTTCTTCTGTTAACTACATTTATATTTTTTTGTTTAGATGAAGAGGTGAAGAAGGAAGACGAGAATGATTCAATACAAATCTCCATTTTGTACAAGTCATCACATTCTCAGTAGCTGGGTATTATTAGTACCTACAGCATTAGACATCACACTCAAGACAGGTATAAATATAAGCCATCTATATGGCTATTTATGTACAAAACCTCTCTAATACAGATGATTGCATTTTCACTTTCATTTATGTTCAGTTAACCAATCATACCTTGTAGCTTTGTACACCGCCATCACTTCTCGTTGTACAAGTTCTGAGTGCCAGCTCAGGACCTTCTGTTTCCTAAAGCTGAAGGTCCAGCCTCCAGGAATTTCAGGGTATTTGAAATCTGCCAGTGTGCTGCCATAAACACTGTATGTTGTTCTCATGAAAAAAAAAAAAAAAGCCACGTAAATCTTGCCAAGTGACAAGACTTGGAAATACTGCAGTGTATTATGCTCAGCAGAGATGTTTTTGTTGGCTATTAAAGCTGAGCTGAGACTTTCTGGCTGTTAGTTCTCCAGCAATTTCATTGGATTTAGCTTATTCCATCCTACACAGTTCTCAGGCTTATTGTAATTCCTACAAAGTGATTGAAATAATCAATCCCTGTGCTGCAAGGGATACACAGAACTACACTGTTGCCAGAAAAACAAAAAGACAACAGTGTTCTCCACAACTCCATCACACAAACCAACAATCTGACTGACATGTCTTGAATTTAAAAGTTCATTTGTAAAATTTTCCTTTTTTTAATCACCCTTTTTTTCTCCCTGCAGTCTTCACATAACCCGAACAGAAGCTCCCACATTCATAAACTACCTACTAGCAGAAAACCTACTAATCAAGAATGTTATCAGCCACTTCACTTGGGATCCATGAACCAGCACACTCTCATGGCATCCAGTGGGAGACAGGCAAGGCATCACAGTTCTTCCTTCAAGTTTCAAAATAATTTCTTCCTAGATGACACTGGACCATCTTGGCTCAGCCTGCTCCCTGGAAGATTTTATCCCTGTTGAGATATTCTTTCCATACCACAGATGAGGAAAACACTGGGCAAACTGAGTGATCTTTCCAGGACAACAAATCTCTGCGTCCAGCTTAGAAACTGAATCAAGGTCTCGTGAATCCCAACTGAAAGGTCTAACCATCACACCTCTTGTTTAAAGGAAATTTTTTATTTAAAAAAAAAACAATCCCAAGAAAGAAAAAAAAAAACCTCAAAGACTTTAAAGAATACCAATAAGCTCTTATCAAAGGAAATTAATTTACCCTGTTCCCTTATACATTATCTTATGTGTTCTCACTTCAAGTTCCATTTAATGGAAAATGCCCCTACAGAGTCCCTGTGGGTGCCACAGCAGAGCTGGTTCACAAGGGACAGTGCCACAACCAACACATCACAGGAGCAAAATTACAAGCAGACTCTTCCTCACTATTTCAGCAAACAATTTTCCTCACAATACAGGAAGTATCACTGACTCTCCTGGTTGCTGGTAGTTCTTTTCATTTACAGTTTCCAAGGGTGATTCCTCCAGATTTTTTGCCCCGTTCTTTGAAATTATTACATCAGTTTCACTGTCTCTGCCTTGCAGCAGAAACAAATTTACAATAACTTCCTCAGAGCTGGCACACAGCAATTATTTTCAAGTGTAACTGCTTAGAACGAGTATTATGCCATGTCTCCTGTGCTCCAGAAAAATGAAACTTTATAGACATATAAAGTGTAGCCAAGCAAACACTCCTTTCTTGTGCGTTTCTAATTGCATCCTAATTATAGCACTTTACATGCATTTATGTACCTTTCATCCTAGGGTATCCCAGAGCATTTTGTAAACTGTCACACGGTTTTAAAAGGAAGCCTGTATTAACCCAGAGCTACTCATACCAGACATCTCTAGAATCCAGTGCAGCAGCCTGTAGATAAATTCATTATGAGAGAGACTTGGGCCAACGGCAGAACACTGAATCTCTGTAGTTAGAGAAAGACCCTCCCTCCCCCTTCAGACATCATTTGAAATTCTTGCATATCCATTTCATTTGATGGTCTCAATGTTTTAAAAACATTAATTAACTTGCACAGGATTTTAATTAGTTAAGGCATAAACAAATATCTAAAACCTGCAACAGGAAGTGCTTAAGGGAAAAAGCTTTAGAACCAAGGCAAACACTCAGAGATTCTTCTAGGTTCTCTCTCACATTGTAGCAAAATGCTGATTTAGCTTTAGACTACCTCCAGATCAGAGTTTAATAGCTACTAATGCACCTATTTTCCAGTTTTTTTTCCTAATTCCTTTTGAAATATGTCCCTGCTTTTTATTAATCTACACTGAAGTAGTGAGCTCCATATTGTGTTCCAGTGCTGTATGAATAAATGCTTCCAAAAGAGCTTTTGTTTTGATTTGATTAGGTTGAGGCCAAAATACTTATATCCTCGGGAAAAAGAAGGAAAAAAATTCTCTACACACTTCTTGTGCACACAGATTCTACAATATTTTATCATGTCTCTCAACACCACTCCGTTTTACAGGTAAACAAACATAGGAGCTAATTTTTTCCAGCAAAATAATCTGAAACAAGGCTTCACATCTGCATGAACACAAGCTGTTTATTTTTAGATGCCTAATTTTAGGCAGCTCGTTTTAAAAATTCCACCCATACAGACGCCAAGTTATTTTCCGAGGTCACACATTGAGGCAGTGACAGCCCTGATGAAAAAGCCCAGGCATCCTTGTCCTCACAATCATTATCAGAAGGCAAAGAGAAGGGGTAAACTGCACACTCCCCAACATATCCACGCAGGAAGGAAGGAGACTGAGTCAATTCTCCTGGGATTTCCATCTATGCTTGTTAGAAACACAGATATTCCAGTTGGGATACACCGAGCTTTAAATGGTTTCTAGACTAAAATGGCAGCCTCCCATTACACTTCATTTCAAGATTTACTTAACAATTTGCCATTCCCTAAGCTAAGCTAAGTCTTTGTAAAGCCAAAAAAACATGTAACCTCCCTCTGCTTTTCCATGATCCAAGGTAGCTTGGAAACTTGCTGATACTGATTGCTTCCCCCTGACTTGGCTTTAATTCAGGCGCCAGGCCACGGATCACAAATGGATAATGTGAAGATAAAGAATTTGGCAGAAAATTGACTGTCACACGCTTTCGTTGCCAAGAAACAAAACAGGATGTATTAGAATTATCTCATTAATTAACTTTTCTGTAATTCTATTTTTTATTGGCATCTCATTGGTTAAGCAAATGGTTTTTCTTTCAGAAGTAAAATATGCTAAGCCTAAACAGGTACTTCTAATACATCAGAGGCTGGCATTTAACAGATCTTTACAATAAATAACTTTGGGCCAGGTCCTCTGCTAGTTAAAGTTGATTTTTCTTCCTGATACTAAAAAAAAAACCCTTTATTTTTGAAAGAGATTAGGTTAGTGGAGAGATCAGTTTACATCAGCTGACAATCTAAATCCTAATTTTCTGCCATCTCTTTTCCTTCAGCTTCAGGGAGTTACTAAATTATTTACTACAGGACTGAAATAATGATTTGCTGTTTCTTTAATTGTTTTTAATTAGTTCAGTGCAGTTTTTCTTTTCAATGCTCCTAATTTTGATACAAGTTAGTTGCAGCTGTGATCCACTTGCCAAACAATTCTCCTGGAAAAGAAAAATATCCAGATTCTGTCAATGGCAGAATAATGTTTACATCCTTAATATTTTTCCAAGGAGGACTCAACCTTTCAAGAAGTCAGCTAAGACCTAAATGAAAGGCCTGGCTGAGGTATTAATTCACAATGAGTAATAGCTGTAATGACTGTCAGACAACAAAAAAAAATTGGTCTTTATTACATTAATGTAATTGGTCTTTATTACATTAATAAAGCCTAGGTCTTTAAGCACTGCCCATGAAAAAAGCTTACTGATTCTCCCACAGGTGTTTTGAACAAGTGAATGTTTGCTACAGCAAGTTAAACCAGACCAGAAATGCTGAAGACTACTTTCAGTGTACACCACTATGAGCACAACAGCATTGTTTTGAAAAAGAAGCTGGTTTAAACAGCGCCTCCACTGTTTTCTTTAATGTCACTGAAAACTTTTCTTATGCCCTGGATATTGTTCAAAGTGAGGCAGGGTTATGTTTATGCTCTGCAAAGAGATGAAGAAAAACAGGGAAGTAAACCCAATTTTCTCTGTAAATCCTGCATGAAAACGCAGACGTTTCTAGCCCACAGGATAAACAGCAATAGGCAAAAGTCAATATTGCAAATGTTTTTCTTCAGCCTTAACAAAAGCAGCATCATGTGTGTCAGGATTTTTAGTACAACACATCACACACGACTGTCAGCTCAGGAGCTCCTCAGGCTGTGACATGACACACCAGGACATGAGCAATACTCAGCATTAGGGGTCCTGAGCTTGTGCCTATCCTCAGCAGTCAGCCTCCCACATGCCATGGTGGGAGTTTTAAAATGGAAGTTTGTTTATTTAACAGTGTCTCTGTGATGCTACATCCTTTGCAAGGAGGAAAAGAGACTGCTAATGTCATCTCTGAAGTGTTCAGTGTTCTTTTGTATAAGAAATTGAGGTGTGGGACTGAGAGGAAAAGTATCATAGCCAGAGGGAAGGGATGGATGCAACCTCCCAGTGTGTCACATCTGGCTGTCAGCAATCACAGGCTGTAACACCCCACAACACCCACAGAACTGATGGACTTCCAGCTTTACTTGATCAGGTTCTGTGAGTTCTGCAGCAAGGTGGGAACTGGACTCTTCTCCCAGGTAACAGACAACAGGACAAGAGGAAATGGTCTCAAGTTGTGCCAGGGAAGGTTTCAACTGGATGTCAGGAAAATGTTCCCCACTGACAGGTTGTCAAGCACTGGAATGGGCTGCTCAGGGAAGGGTGGAGTCACCAACTCTGGAGGTGTTTAACAGATCTGTAGATGTGGCACTTGGGGACACGGTTTAGTGGTGGGTGTGCCAGTGCTGGGTTAACAGTTGGACATGATGATCTTAAATGTCCTTTCCACTCTATGATTCTGTGTAATGTTTACAAGTTCTATGGTGTAGGGGTTACCTTTCCTTTAGCTCCTATACTAAATTCGTTTATGGGATGTTCATAAGCTTCTCTTGTCACAACTTCATCCATTATTGAAAATGGCCTTTTTCTCCCTTCACAAGTATCATACACTTTTTGATGTGTGTTCTGACAGGTACATTTGTCTTTGACTGAACTGAAGCAACACATCCCTGTTTAGAGACCTACCCAGTACCATCCTGTCATCAAAGAAGGCATCAGCATTCTTCTCTGTCATTCACACCCCAGTAAACTCCAACTGCATGGCAAAAATCCTTCTTCTAAGTCCCCAAGCACACAAAGGTCTCTTTCTAAGTAAAACTGAATTTTAACCAATTTCTAGAATCCGTAAGACAGTTTGTGTTTGTTATTTTTTTTTTGTTGTTTAAGTGCAGATGCACCTGATGCAAATATTAAAACTGAGAACAAATGAACAGTGTAGCTCAACAAAAAAAAAAAGAAGTTGTCTCTTCAATAACTTAAAATTGCTTAGATAAATCACAAATATATCTAAAGACCACGGCTCAAAAATCTGCTAGAAGGGAAATATCTCAAGCAGTTACAGGCTTTTATAGTCCTACATTGGCCTTAAGTATTAAGCACTGTTGACAGATAAGCATAATGGAAGAATTTAAATGATGCTTTATAACTCTTGTTTTTCTTTGCTACAAGGCAATTTTTATCTCAGCCTGTTGGCTTATATTAAAAATTCTTTCATTAAATTTTTATCACCACTGGTATTTCTACATATGAGATGTGACTCTATACTAAGGAATTTATTTCTTATCACTGGGATTAAAGCAAGGTGATACAGAAACGTAAACAAAATGAGTTTTTTACAACCATAAATTTAACATGTCTCATTAATAGACTCAATATATTATATCAGGATGTTAACCAGTAGTGAATTTGAGTAAACAATGTTGGGAGGTGGTGTTGTTTGTTTGTTTTGGTTGTTTTTCTTATTTTGCTAGGGTAAGCTGAGAAAACAAAGTGTTAATGTAACAGACCTCAGGAGCATCTGCACTCAGTTATTTAACAAATAAGCAGTAAAGGAAATTAAACAATCAGAAATATGCAGGATTAAAATTGATAGCAGGATTACAATTGACAGAGGTTGTTAAGGCAGAAGAAAGGAAGATTTATTCTTCTTTTAATTCACATTCACATGCTTTTATACCTGCACGTTTTCTTTAGAAGTAGGACAATGGCAGTTGCTTCCAGTTAAAACACACAAGGGACACTCACAGCATCAGTGGTTCTATTTATTTATTTATCACCAAAGGACAGAAAACGAGGACCATGTCTGCTGTCACCTGCCATATCTCAGAGGCAGTTCCTCATTCCTCATTGCTATTCCTGTTACTCAGTGCCCCATGCATTATAAACCACACTCAGCACAGAGAGCTCATCTGAGTGCAACTCCTTATTCCATTCTGCCCAAATTTTCTGCTACAGCAAGTAGCAATCTGCCAAGGACTTACACACAGGACAAGAGACCAAAAATATTGAAATTCACATGGACCATCACTCATTTGTCAGGTCATTCACCACGAGGAGGAGAAAGTTGAAAAGGAAGAGCCCTGACAAGCAAGAGCAATGCTTGGGGGATGGAGGAGGAGATCACTGCTTACGTGAATGCTGGAACTCCTCTGATGTCAGATCCTACCTCATGGCTGGTGCTTGCTTTCACAAGCAGCCCACTGTCACTTAAGATATGAGTAAGGATGATAAGATTTCAGCCTAAAAAAAGTACAGCCTGAGTGCAGATCACAGTGTGCAGGTCGAATTGCTGAAGGGCAGGAGCCCCTACATTCAGCAGTTTACTGCCATCAGATTCCCAGAGCATTAAAAGAGAATCACAGAGCAACTCCTGCTGGAAGGGACCCTGGAAGTCTCTAGCTCAAGCTTCTGCCCAAAGCAGGGCTAGGTCCAAAACCTGATGAAGTTGCTCAGGGCCTTTTTCCACCAATATCTGAAAATCTCCAGAGACTGCACAACTTTTCTGGGTAATCTTATCAAGAGTTTGGACACATGCATCGTGAAAAAACAGATTTCCTTCTATTGAGTTGGAGTTTCTCTTGGTGCACTGTGTGACTGCTGTTTTCCACCCTTACACTATGCACCAAGGAGAGTGTGGGAAGGGGTTTATTCAGAAAACATGGATCCACTCAGGTAGTTGAAAGCATCAGTTGTACCTGCCTGTGGCATTCTCTTCCCCAGGCCCACACAAAGCCAGTGCCCTCAGCTTTTCCATGTAGGTCCCAAGCTCCAGATCCCTAATCAGCACTCGGCTGCAGTTGCTCATTTGTCAGCATTTTCTTTTTGCACAGGAGGGTGAGTATAAAACTGGAAAAAAATTGGAAACGATTCCAGAGGAAGCCCTCAGCTGAACATAGAGGAGCAATCACTTCCCCTATCTGCCAGCTATTTTCTGCCAAATCTTGTAAATCTTACTCTGCTCCGCAGCAAGCTTTCAGTGTCACCAGGACACACTGCTGACTCACGTTCCTGCCCCTCAGGACCTGCCAGTCTTTTTCTGCAGAGATGCCACCTGGCCAGCTGCTCCCAGAATGGCAACCCCATCCAATGTGCAAGACTGCCACTGTCTTTGCCATCACACAATCCTTGCTGGTCCATTCTTCCAGAATGCTTAAGTCCCTCTGAGTGGCAGCCCTGTCCTCCCTGCAGTGCCCTGTTTCTCCCAACCCGATGTCACAAGTGAACGTGCTGAGGGGACATCCTGCCCCACCACCGAGGTCACTGATGAAGATGTGGGACAGAGCAGCTCCAGCATCAAGCCCTGAGGCACACTGCTTGGCACAGGTTGTTAGCTGGACACTGATACTTCAAGCCTGAAAGTCTAGCCAGCTTTCCACAAACTTTTTAGTCCACCCATTTGGCCCACAATCCCCAGTTTGACTGCAATTATGCTACGTGAAATCAATTTCTTTGTGAGTGCAGTGGCTGGGAGAACAGTGAGCGCACTTCTCAAAGCTGCACCCCTGCTACACACCCAAGTCCAGACAGAAATGGAAACAATCAAGGCTTGTGTCACCAGCTGAGAATTCCTCCCTTTCCCCTGTGTTACTACAATAACTTACTCCTTCTGTCCATCTTTTTCCTATTATATTCACAGAAGGGATACCAGCAAGGCCTTTTAACACCTTGTTCTCCTGTTATTAATTAATCTGCTCTCCCGCAAAGAACAGAAGCAGCTAAGATGTGGTCTGTTTCTTCTATTTAAAGGATGGGCTTTTACAGTCAGCCATCCATCCCAGATGAATCAGAAAGCAATTCTAGACTTCAGCCTCTGAGAACCCTTGGAATCATTTTAAGTACAAAAATTAATACAAGCAAATGAAATTAAGATGGCATTTAACTGAGGATTTAGTCAGCAGTTTATGCACACTGGTGACACCCACACACCAATTCTACAAATTTTTATCATGAGCTCCATATTCACTCCATGACAAATTGAAAGTGAAAAAAACCCCACCCAACAAGTAGCTGGCCTTTTAGCAGACTGTTTATGTGCACTAAAGGGATCAGAAGCTGCACTCAAGGTCAGCTGTGCTGCCAATGCAGGCAGTTCAAAACAAATTCCACCTGGTGTACCTGTCTGCCATCAGCAGTGGGGAAGGCTGAATAACACATTCCTTAAAGACACCTGCAGTGGAAACATAAATCCTTTGTTCCACTCTGAGCAACTGAGCTTTTTATGTAGGCACCTTTACATGGATCACATATTCTTGGAAGCTCAGATTCCAGATAACTTCATTAGAGTGTCACTAATTTTTCCAGCTCAGAATTATTTTCAGCTTCAGATCAAATGCTATTTTTAAACTTAAACCCTGGCAAGAAAATTGTCCTGGTGGTGTCTGGACTAAATTTATGATTAGTATTATTTTTTTCATCAATCTAAAACACTAAAATAATAAGGACCTATGGTGTTATCCATCAATGAAAAAAAAAAAAAAAAACCCTGAAGAAACCAAAACCCTTAAATGCTATATAGTCCACATTTAAGAGAGGTCATTTTGTATCAGAGATTCTTCATCTCTAGGCCATCCATAACTAATTCTAAGAGGAACCAGAATATGTTATAGAACTGTCTTTTAAAATCTCCCTCTAATCTGGCCATACCAAATCCCCCTTGCCCACCCCCCACTTTTCGAGTCATCCATCTCAGCAAACATACACATACTCTTCATTATGATCATAAATTAATTTGAAAAGCAGAAATTCTTGGAATTCTTTAATGAAATTCCCATTTTCCATAAAGTCACATTTAGAAAATTTGAGACTAGAAGCACCTTCCAAACTAAAGAAATAAGCTGGGTCATCACAGAAGTCATTCTTATTGTTCTATTATAGCCATGTAAGAAAACCAAAAATCTAATCCTGGAAATAATCAGCAGTACCTCCAGCCCAAAATGCATTTTACACTGTCAGAAATTAAAAACTCTGCTCTTCTGTGCAAATGATGTTATTTTTGGGTTAAGATACATCAAAATCAGGAGAAAAAAATCTAAGCGTTTCTGTCCTATTGAAGTTGCTTTAAATATAAAAAACTCCTAGCATATAATGCAATTAAAGCAGAAGATAAATCCTGACTCTAGATCTAGAGTCTGCTTCCTACTCAATTCTGCCATACCAGAGCACATGATCCTTTCCAACACAAACACACACACCCAAATGTGAAGGCATCTTCTCATAAATTTAAATACACATTATGAATAAAACTACCGTAAGGCAAGCTGACAGGAGACAAGTTGGGAATACCTTAGAAATATTTTAAATAGCTCCAGTGCCTTGGAGAGGTAATTAACTGTCCTGTCCTAGAACTAAATAATACAGAAGCTGAAATACATATTTCAGAGCTGCCTGCAGTGAAACTCCTATTTGCAGCTCAGAATGAGGAAGTTCTATTTAAGGAAAAATCCACTTGAGGGGAGGATGGCTCCAAATCTTTCCTTAATTGAATTCTCACTTAAACTTCTTGTGTAAGTGCCATTACCCACTGGAGCAGTAAGGTCTCTGCAGACAAATATGCACAGACTGACAAACAAACTCACACTGTGGCCTGTCCAGGTGACCTCCAGGTTATGTCCCTGGTTGCCCCACTGGGGTTAGAACACAGCGCCGTGCTCCTTGATGCTGGTATCTATTCCAGAACTGGGGACAAGTGCCTCTGCCTTTCCAACACGTGAGGGAAGGTCTGTGAGTCCTCAGAGCAGTATGAGAGCCACCTCCAGAAGCCCTGCCATGCTGCAGGAGAGCTCTGGGGAGCGAGAGGCGCGAGCCAGGCTGGGACACGGCTGGCACAGGGTGGCTGCTGAGAGCCGGCCAGCGCAGCCGGGCACAGCCTGCCCCCACCCCAGCTCCTGGACAGCATCCACACAGGGCTCTGCAAGGACTCAGCCTCTAGCCTGGGGTGGCCATGGCTTCACAAGCAAGGCAATAAGGTATCGGAGCACTTGATGGCTTGGTGGTGCTCTGACAGCAGAGAGCAGCTCTTCAGTTGCGATCCTGATGTGCCATCTCCTTGCAGCTCATCTCAGAGCTCTCAGGTCCATGGCAGTGCTATTGTGGAAATGATTCAATAGCAAGGGATTAAGACTCTTGGGAAGTCAGTGCACTTAGCAACAGACAGGACAGAAAATTAAAAAAAAAAAGTCATCTCAGTATATTCCTCACAACTACCCCATAAAAGCAGAGGCCTTTTCCAGGCAGCTCCAAGTATAAAAGAGATCTCCTGTGATGCCGAATTAGTGCCCATGACCAGCACAAAAGTTTAAAAATACCATTTGACAGGGCTCTGAATTTGAAGAGGTGTTCAAACATCCTTCTTCAACCAGCAGAGAAAGGAGCCTGTCAGAATATTCTCAATTTTCCACGTGGCAGAGTGGAACAGGCACAACATAAGAGTGAGTTTCAAGCTGTAATTTAGAGAGCAAATATAACAAATAGCTCAGAGCAGTTCCCATGCACCCATCCTTTCCTCCTTTTACAGCCTTCCTGAATTTAGAAGGGAGCTTTTTTAAAACAATCTTGGCTGAGTCACTAATAAGAACAACAGCAACAACAAAAAATTACACGCCGGGACTAACTGCAAGATGTGGCAGTAGAGGAGGCCCTCAAGGCACAGAGCCAGACAGCTGGAGCTCACTGGCCAGGTGGTGCATTTGTTCCTTGGGGAACCTGGCATTAGTCTCACCCAGCAGCTGAACCACAGAATAATTCTGGCTTAAGTGTTGGAAAAAGTGTTTAAAGACTTGCTCTCTCAGCTGTGGGTGAAGGTGGCAAACATCAGAGCCAGGGTAAAGCAAATGTAAATTACTGCACTGGGAGTAGGAGGTAGGCAAAATGTACCAGATTTAGAAGGAGTGCTTAGTCCCTGATGCAGGCTTGAGACAATGGTTTCCCACAGAGGAGGAACTTGGACACTGGGGACATGGCCCACTGGGATTCTGCAGTGGATCCCCCTTTACAATGATTACCTGCTGTGGCACTGAGGATGTAGATCGGCAGAATTGCTTTTGAATGCTGGCAGTCTTTGCACACAGACTATAATGGGTTTTCTGCCTGCAGACATTTCAGAAAACTAATTCAAATTAGCATCTGAAACGGATTACAGAAACTACTTCAAAGCCTTTTGTGGACACTCCCAGTGATAAGTAAGAGTGACCTTTATCAATTTCAGTTAGCTCATTACAACAATAAATTAAGATCAATCAGAGCCTCTTTAACTCTATATTCACTTCTTTACTTAATTTGGATAAATTGTTCCTATGTCTCTCCATCAGACCATGTCAAGCTATGAGGCTGAAGAACAAATGGAAAGAAATAAATATTCCTGCAATATCTTCCCGGTCATTATGCTAAGCCCCCTGTAACGCAACATTTTCTCATGTAAGGCTGTTACATTCTTGCCTCTAACACCAAAGTAACTGTGGCTGTAAAACTCAGGGGTTTGGATAAAGGGAAAATATCCTAGTAATATCTGAAAGTGATACAGAGACACTGGGTTGCCTGGACCACTGCATTGTTTCATTCATATATTTTAGCTTCTTCTCCAGGACTGTAACATCCACAAAAGTTCTGAGCACGTTTAACTCACCCACAAGGTCTCAGACCAATGACAGGAGTAGTGAACAACTGGTAAATCTGTCATATTTACCAGTGAACAACTGGTAAATCCTTCTCTCATCTCACTTCCCTATTCCCTAAATCCCATTACCAGAGAGCTGGTTCTGTATTGGTGACTACACTGATGCACATGGGACAGCACAGCCAGGTACCATCTGCAATTACAGCATTACAGAAAAGTGTAGTATTTCCCACAAATATTTGGCCGCAAAAGCCTTGTGTACTCCAGAAAAGCAAGCCTTGGAATAGCTAGGGGCAGCCTTTCTCCCACCCGCAGTGCCCTGGAAAGGTTAGGTCTGGCTGGAGGTCAGCGAGGGACAAGGAACACAGGGTGTCAGGAATGACAGGGTCCCGTTCCCTCACATCACAAAAAGCAGCAGAAGCCAGTGACGCATCTGCCAGGCCTCGCTCCAAAGGCAGCGGCAGCAGAATGCTGCGGGTGCTGCCAACTGGGATCTGAGCTGCACTCAACAGCCCTCAGCTTCTCCTCAAGTGCAGACTACGTCCACACACCGCTGAAGGAGCTCAAAGCAATGAACCAAAACACCCTGCATGCTACACAAGTCTTCAGAGCTGGAAATAGGCTCAAGGATCTGGTAGCACTCGCTGAGCACTGAGGGTTTTCCTCATAACCAGGGTTGCCAGCTGCCTCACTTGTGGACAGGAATAACTTGTTTTGACAGATTTACTGCTCTTGCCATTTCCCCCAAAACCTTTAATGAAGTTTTTATGAACCATTTCCTTCAAACACCCTTTCACGAGTTGACAATGCAAGGAAGTTGCATTTGCAGAGTGGAACAAAGTCAAACAGACAGATGGGAGGCAAAACAAGCTGAGAAGAAACTCACACTGCTTGCCAAGCATCTTCCTAATATTTTCCACAACAAGCTGTAAGCAGTATTCCCCACTTTCTCAAATGTCACATTTTCCCTAAGATCGTGATTTTTAAGTCACCTTCTACTCTCTTACAGCATTACTAAAAGAATAGAATTAGTCAGACAACCTTTTTGCCTAATTGGAGGAGTAGCTTTGTTATATGTGGCAAGAATCTGTATTTATTGCTCATGTACCTAAAGTGACGAGCAGTGGAGGAACTGAGCAGCATTCCACTGATCCAGCCAGTATGACATTGACTTCCTAAGGAAAACCAGCCCAGTGCCTGTGTGTTAACTGAAGGCTTCTTCAGTTACTTTGAAATTCAGATGAGTGTAAACCTTTGGGACTCCAGACTGAGCTGTACTGTCAGTGAAACCTGGAGCAGCACAAACTGAGGCGAGTTTGTCTCTGTGCTGCTGCCTATTTCAGTTACTATGGGTTTGCAATGTGCACGCACAAGGAGGGTGTGTGACGGGAGGGACTTACCATGATTCTCTGTCCTTGTCTTTAGCATTGCTCACTGGGTGTTGCTGTGGAAGTGCCAACTCTACCAACACACAGCCATGAGCAGGAAGGCAGCAGCAGAGAAGCAGGGAAGAGCAAGAAGGAGGCGGTAACGAAATGCCTGCAGTGGCATCCAAGATGTCAGAGCTCAAATCCCACCTGTGCCAGAATTCTTGAAGAATCTTGGGCACACCATGATAAAATGTTAAAATGAATATGCACTGGAAAACAATGGCTGTTTCTACTTGCTTTAGGTTTAACATTAAGACTAACAAAAACCTATAAATACTTAAAGTGCTTTGCCTTCTTTAATTGTAGGTTTCCTGAAAGTTCTTACGTAACACTTGTGCAGGAGATGAAAGAGAAAGAGACCAGACTGTATGTTGCCTTACAGAATGTGTGCCAGGCATCCACACTGCCCTCTGAGTTGTACATATAGCACCATTTGTCCCAAAGAATTCAAAGAACTCTACAACTTTCAGTGCACTATGAAGTAGGCTGACATGAAGTCCCGATACACAGAACTCCCACTTTGGTGAGCAGGAGGGGTTTCACATTCAGAGGACCTGCTGGATAGGACTTGACAGTGCAGTGTTGCTTGGGGGTAAATCCAGACCTGAGAGCACAGCAGATTGTCTGAAGCCTGTGAACTTCATCCTGTGATTAAAGTAATTATTTTTAACTGTGAACAGCTTTTTCGCCTTGTTTTACTGTCCATCTACATTTTGTAATAGAATGAAAAGAGGTCCAATATTGACTTTCAGAAACATGTAGGTCCCCCTATCCACTTCAAGACAAAAAAAAAGCCTGAAGACATCCCAGGGAGGAAAAGCAGAGATGAAGGGATGTGAGAAGAAAGGCAAGCTGCCACTTTGCTGAGTGTTCTACTTGCAAGTCCACAGCCTAATGAAGACAGGCTCAAGGAAGGCAGCCTTGTGTGGGATGACTTCTACCAGTAAAATTGTAACAAAACAACAGAAAACAAACTGGTGAATGCTGTATAAACAAACTGTAACACTTAAGACTAGAAGATGCCAATTACATGGGATACAACTTCTTGCAACACTGAGACAAGTGGAAAGTACCATAATTGAGTAACCAGACCCTGTTATCTGTATTAAGTAACTTACTGATACATCTAAAATTATAGCACGCAGTTAAATGTGGATGAGGAAAACAAAGAACAACTACAACATTAAAATTTGATCGCAGATCTCTGAAATGGTTTCAGGAACTTCAATGCAGTCAGAATCTTGATTTCACACGGTATCAACCAGCACCTTCACAAGGAGCTCACTGCTATACTGCAAATTATTGACAAATATCCACTGTCAATATCATTGATAGGCCAAGAATCTGTCATATTCCTTCCTCACAGAAATCCTCTGATGAGAGCTAAAAACAAAAAGCTCAAAACAGTATATTCTGTCTAATGGTGTAATGGAATGAATTGTCTCTCTTCTTTTCCTTATCACATCTGTTTATTCCTGTACTTAAGTGTGTGTTTCTACATTGTCACTGGGCAGGCAAACACTTGTTACAAGTGTAGCCTCCAGACTGACTGGCTTTGGTACACCAGTACTTGGCAGTAACTTTCTCCTCTTGAAAAGATTAAACAAGGAAGGAAAGAAGCAAGCCTGGGAAACGTAAAATGCCAATTGTCATGATAGGGCCTCAAGAGAAAACAGTAAGTTTTTTTTTTTTTTCTTCTACTCTGTTGTGTCAGTAACTTGCTAGAAGTCTCAATCTCTAAAAGCTCTTTTAAGCACTGCTGCTATTGCCAGTTTCAAAGTCAAACTTGTTTGTACTTATTGCCTTCACTGGAAAAAAGGGAGGTTGTGGGGTTCATCTGCATTAAGGAAAATACATGTGACAGTGCTCCTCCTTTCACCTTATCAGGAGTCAGCAAGTGTTCAGGAAAAGCTGATAAGGAATGCTGCTCACAGGTTCAGATTCATCTTAGGATATTTCTGAGAGACAGTTCCACTTGAATAGGAATTATTTATTCAGATAAAAAAGGCTGACAGGTCCAGATACATAGTCCATACTTTTTAGAAGTATTTGGTTTAAACTACTTTTTCTGTAAATGAGTCTTTATACAGGAGTGGATGAGAAGTGTGCCTAGGAAGCTCACCAAATAAAACACCATACTCACATTTCTGAGGCTGTTCCTGATACTGCTTGAAACAGACAATGCAGTGTGGTAAAGGAACAAGACAGGGATGGCAACAGAAATGGAAAACAGAATTACCAATCAAATAACTGAATCTCCTGCTTTATCTGATTAAAGATGGTCTGTGTGGAACCTCTCAAAAATCAAATTCTATCTAAAATTTGCACCCAAAATAACTATAGTACTTGAATTTACTAGGTACCCTAAAAAACTTAGCCAAATATTTTTCAAAGGTTTTTTTAAGGAACAGAAAAGACCCACCCTCACCATTCTGCTCCTGTTAAATCAACACTCAAGAAAAAATCCTCACACATGAACAGAAAAATAATTTGAGAGTATTTACTTAAAGATTTTAGTACTCCATCTTTTTCATTTGTAAAATGCCACTCTACTCCCTTACAACTTCATATCAGAAGAATCCACTTACCAGAGTACACAAATTTGTTTAAACCAGTTTTCAGTAGTAAAATCTAAATCCCAAGAAATACCCTAAATCTTTGGAGAAAATAGACACAGTCTTACCCATATTGTCCCAGCCCCATGCTGTATTATTATACACATATCAGAGCCACACACTTGATGGCAGCTACATGCTTCAGTAGCAATGGATTAAAGCAAGTTCCATTTCTTCTAATCAACAGACACCATTTTTAAAATGAGAGAGGTCAGAGTCATCAACAGTGGCAAGTCAGTGGCTCTGAACTGAAGAAAAGTGATGCTAACATTCATCTAATCCTCCTCCCTGTTACAGAAATCCTGGGAACTCTGTGGGGCAACAGCAAGGGAATTGTAACAGCAGAAAGTAAAGCCTTAAAAATCTGGCATTAAACTTGTACATCTTCACTCATCCGGTGAATGCTCCAGACAAGATAAAATAACATTAGGCACTACACACACAGAGCCTCATAAGGAATATCTGCCCCATTTAACCAGACAGCCAAGAGCAAGGGAATACTCCTAAATCCTCCTGTTTTTCTGTTCCTTAGCTGACCCCATCAATTTTCCTGTTTTTCCTATACAAATTATAAGATTTTACCTTGGCTTCTTCCGTCAATTTTTGAAACTTAATTGTATAGCAAAACATAGATGTCTACTCTTTCTGTTTGATTTTTAAATGGCAGTAGCACTTTGTAGGTTTCAAAACAAAAAGACAATTATTAAACCCATCATTTTTGTAACTCTCAGGCTTTTGAACTTTCAAAATTGAAAAAGATTTGCTGAAGTAAATCTTCTTAAAAAATTCTGCATGAAGATTATTCTCTTTTAAATAAGCAAATGGGTTTTTCAGTTGTATAAGATGTGGAGTCCATGCAAGAATCCAGAAAACTCTAGGCCTCTTTCATGTATGACTTTGATAATTACTCAGAAGCATAAAGAGGACATAGGCAATGCAAGGTTTAAAACAAAAAAAAACGTTCAAAAGATAAAATATCTTCCCAATGTCAGTCTCATCTACCACCTAACCATGCAGCTTCTGTAGTCTGCCTTTTGCCAAATCCCTTTTATAACTAGTAAAGGAAATGCTATTCATTTGCATGCAGCTGCAAAAATAAAAAAGGTAAGCTTCTTACACTCATTTGAATATGAAATATAACACAACGGTTTAAGAAAAAAGAATCTCTATATTTTTAAAAATAGAACACATAAGCTATTATTGATTACTTAATGTACTGCATAGTTTAGAGAACAACTCCAGCTACTTGTAATGAGGTGTGTCTACCATGGTCCCAGGTCTCGTGAAGTTTCTACTCTGCTGCAAAGTGAGAAACAGACTGCCATGAGAAGAAACAGAGGCAAATGGCAGATGTAATGTTTATGCTTTTCCACCCCAATGAATCCCAGAGAGCATTGCAAACGTCACTAATTATTTGCAAAGTGTCCCAAATCTCACAAATATTTTGCTAGCAGTGAAGTCATCTTTTGGCAAAGATGCTACTGCTACTACAGGCAGCTCTCCCTGGATTAGAACAGTATGGCAAGCTAAATGTACTTACAGTTTATGCATAAGTAAATAAACAAACAAAAAAAAATCAACCAGAACACTGGACAGTGATTAGGGAAGAGGACTAAAAAGAATATATAAATAGTTCTGCACTAGAAATAGTCCAGAAAAGAACACTCTTCTCCCTTCTAGCAGACAAAGGTCAATAACGGGTTATGGAAAATGTATGCTCACTTTACATGCCTGTAATTTGATTCCCTTAGATAAATAGTAATAAATGGTATAATAAAAGAATATTAATTGAATTGCGGTAGTTAAAATTACTTTGAAAATCAAAGGTAAGTCAACATTGTTGACATTGTTGCCTGTTCATTTCACTTCTTGTATTGGCAACATCAATTACGTGGCACAGACATCATATGTACAGACCAGTAGCTAAAGCAGGTTTCCAAAATTGTTTCACACAAGAGAATTCCATGAAGAGTTAACCTCTAGAAAAACATATAAGTAAATTAAATACACTTTGCATTTTCCTCTTCTCAGCTCACAGCTCATCTTCATGACATTTGGAAGCTCGGAAACCCTACATGGAAAACTTTTAGATGCTACTCAAAGAACACAGGCAATGCAAGTTAAAGGTCTGACGTAGCCCAGAACACACTTTCTTCACAGCACCAAAACAGAAAGGAGAGACAGGAGGGGACTGAAGAATTCACCAACTGCCAAGACACTTCAGCCCTCCAGCAAGTGCCCTGTGCGTCCCATTTCTGGGCAGTTTCTGGAGCATCCCTCTGCCAGCCCCTGCACCCTGGGCAGTGGCAGCTGCCTGTGCAGTGCTGGGCAGTCACAGCACGTTCAGCCCCTCAGGGCCTCATGCCAGGGATGCCACACTCACGTCCACCCACATGTGCACATGTCCAGGACATGTCTGTGCTCTGCAAACACAACTATCTTTTCCACAGGCTAGGGATGAATGTACTTGGAAGGTGGTAACAAAATGAATGCTGCTATTCCTTTGGAATGCCCCAAAACCACTGACTGAGCAATGTGTTCTAGAGGTGATTAACGTGCTTGCCATCATCTGCTTTTACAGTATACTACAGGGTTTTGGGTTTTTTGTCAAGACTTCCACAAAATGTAGTTTTTTTTAGTGGATTTAGAGGGTTGGCAAATGAGAGGATGACAGGATGCCTACCAGCGAACTGGATTTGTGTTCAGAATGCACACCTGTGAAAAGTGTAAGATATCTTAAAAGATGTGTTATAAGACAAAAATTGTGTAAGTGACATTTCCAAACCATATATACCAATTTGGTCTTGAGGGAACAATAAGAGAAGAAAAATGCTGTTTTATAAATGTAAGTATTGTTTTCTAATTTCACTAAAACTAGGAATTTGGATGGATTAGTATCACAGATTCAATTTCTTCATTCATTTCATTAATTTAATCAAAAGTCTGTTGCAAGGATTTTAAAAGTCTAACCAAGCACTCTTATTTTCCCTTCTACAGGTTTCCCATGATTTGTATTTAACTGAGCACCCTGATATTTCTAAGAAGAAAAAAATAGATGTTTCTTATCTATCTCATCTATACCATGTATAATTTTAGCAACTGATATGACACAGAAAGAGGATGAAGAATGGTGCCTCAGACAATAATCCCACGGGGTTTAATCTTTCATCATGGCTTTCCAGCGTAGATCATGTTAGCCTCTCTTTTCTGAACTCTCTGGTTCGAGTCAAAGGAAATAGAACTGCAAAATATCCCAGAAAAACACATACCACTGACCAATAGAAATGAACAATATTTTTTATATGCCACATTCCTTATTTCCTTTTGCCTGGCACTTTGGTCCTTCTAAGCAGCCTAAAAAGCAAGCACCTGAAAGATATCAATCTGAACACAAAGTATTCATGATGAATATTTAAGAGAAAAAAAGAATTCTAGTTTTCATATTTTCAGCTTCTACTGAGCCGCCTAGGCAATAGTAAACTATTTCTAGTAACAGCTGCTAAGAACTTTGAAGAGTATTTTTAGGATGTAACCAAGCTCAGGGTATTTTTAATCTATGATTATACATTGTCTAAGTCAGATCAGCATCAGTTAGGAGGTTTAGCCAGACTCTGTTCTTGTTGTATACCCTCATATAACCTGAGATTACCTCAAATCAAATCTTTATGACAGGCCTCTTAAGAAAGTGTATGACAGAGAAAATTAAGCAGTCCTGCAATTTCTTGGGCAGGGAACACTTTCGTGAGAGTTCCATCTCTTTCACACTGCAACAATAACAGTAACTCAATGGTAACTGCAGACAGACAGACTGATGTTTTCCTAACTTCCATAAACCCTAACACTGCTATTTTAGCCATGCTGGAAAAATTCATTAGTTTCACAACACTATGTCAAATTTTCTCCAGTGCAGCATGAGATGAGAATGTGGCCGGTCTGATGAAAAATGCAGAATTCTGCAGCCTTCAGGAGGGAGCACCGTGTGTTTTCTCACTTGTTTATTTCCTCACTCTTTCCAAACATCAAGCAGCTGAGATGACAGAATAATGTAGATTCAATCTTTTGCTTGTATTTCCAGATTGTGCTAAAGATAAGAGACAATTTTACAATTATTTTTTTTTATAGTTGGGATTCTGAGAGAGCCTCTCATGGAGGTGAAGAGGTAGGAGGTAACTATCTTTGTCAGAAAGGCAATCCAGCTTTGCACAAGTAGTAAGGGTATCTTTTCCACCTCCACATTAGTTACTTTTCACTTTGCGCAGTATTATGTAACATATTGCTGCGAAACTGTCTTGCAGTTTAAATTTCTCTACCCAAAACAAAAAGGGACCTGCTCCCTTACTGCCACTGAAATTGTGCACTGGCAGGAAAATAGAACAAATCACTTGGAGGTTTCCAGACTGCACTGCTGCGAGGAATGAAAGAACAATTTACTGTTAAATGGCTGCACGACAGAGCAAAGGATACCATCCATGCCAGAGTGTTTAACCAAACCAAGAGATCCAAAAAAATACTGCTTGCTTCTCTCCTGTTAACACAGAACTGAGGGCACAGGAAGAAGGATCTCAGCAGGCCACCAACTCACACTGACAACAGGAAAAGCAATATAAGTGACTTTAACCAGCCCTCTCGCACTGTTCTCCACCACAAGCATAGAAACAGGATGCACTTAGATCTAAAACCCCTGTAATTGTTATAAATTATTTATTGAAACTCTAATTTTTTTTTTCTCTTCTGCTTTTATTACACCAAAGAATAGTAACAGGAAAAAGGAAATATAACAAGGAAAAAAAATTCCACTATAGCAACAGAGACACAAGTAGTTCAAGACCTTCCCCATCCCATTGCTTCACTATGACACTCTCTGGTATCTCACAACAATTTCAGCAAAGGAAAGCCTAACTCAATGGGCAAAGAAGAGGGAAGTCCAGGAAAGTGTGACTGTTTCTTTTCCATTGCAGCTTCCTTACTCTGTCCTCTGGAATCATGAGCACTTTCATAACAGGGGGGAAGGATGAGGGCACCAGCCCAGCCCAGCCAGGCAGACACTCACCCCTGACACCTCGGTGTTAACTGGGAAGAAACACAGATGCTGTAGAAAATTACTCCTACCCTGGGACACTGACCCTCTTCAGCAAGGGAAAGGAAAAGGGATTAAATGAGTTGGGAGAGTCAAAGAAAAGCACAATGCTGAAAAAATAGCTGGAATATGGATTCCCCACTCCAAGACTAAACTGAATTTCTGAAAAACTGTGCAGAAATCTGTAGAGCCTAAAGTTCTTGCTTATATCTAGTACACTGTGAAATAAAATCAGCCTATTGCTAGAAGAACTGACTTGTTTCTTTTACAGGTGAAGCCTGTAATTCCAGAGTCATTAGCTGAAAGAACAGAGGTGCTCAAAGGAGCTCACACAGTGCAATTAAAATCCTGTCATGTCTGGAGTCAAAAAAGACCAAAGCTCACCTGCTCCAGGGCTAGGCCACTTGTAGATACAGCTCCAAAAGACTTCAGAAACTGAATCACAGACCAAGCTCCCCTGGACACATCAATGTCTGACAGTGGCCATAAGTCACTTCACCTTTCTACCATTCAAACCCATTTTATAGCTAGGAGTGCAAAACTAGCAGGAGTTTGGGGTTGGCTACTGCCAATCAAATCAAGTATCTACAAACAAGCCAGAAAATACATTGATTCTTACCAAGGGGTGCACTGATTACACACAAGAAAAGCATGAAAGCAGGGCGATTAAACTGGGTGGAAATACAACCATAGGACTGCAACTATTTAGTGATACAACTTCAAACCTGGTCAACTACTACTCACAGATGTCCAGAGTTCCAAAAGCCTTGCAGGTTGGCACAGAGGAGACTGAGATTCAATGCAAAAGCTGCAGTGTGGGCAGACTCCACATTTACCCAGGGAAACACCTGCCCCAAATGAATGTTCAGAGTAACCAGAGAGAACCAGCAAAGAGGACTCAGAAAGTTTGGTACAACACTCTGAGAGGTCAGTGTGGGCAGTCTTGTATCCACATGATCCCTTCACCTCAATTGTCACTGATATCCAGTGCTGAACACACAGGCAGCGCAGGAAAAGATTTGAGCAGGATACAGCTACAAAATGGGAAATTCCCACTAAACAAGGGCACATTACATTCACTGCATGCACTCAAACCAGTAGAACCTGATGATTTTAGAACAATGAAGCATAAAAAGTCACGAACTACTTAAGAAAAAAACACATTAATAATCTATTCAGTAAGAGGCATATCATAAGAAAATGCGAGGAAAAAACAACTGTGGTTATTCTTAGCAGAAAACAGAGATCCAAACAATTCTAAACCCGGGCTTTAGATCTAAATGTAGAATCTTTTTGAAAAAAAATTATCAAAAACAGACTGTAGCACTGTATCCTTTTGGATAATTAATTTTGGGTGAGGAAAATCCAGTACATGTGGTTTGTTAATAACGTTTTATATGATGCCACAAAGGAAACTATGAGTGTATTCGGAGATGATGGGAAAATTACAGGTGAACAGGGAATCCAAGGGAACAACAAGAGGTTCTGCCAAAGAGGGATGTGTGAGCTGAACGGCAACGAAAACCTGCGAGCCTTCTGGCAGCAGTTTGGGTTTGGCAGAGAACACGAGCGGTGAGGGCTGGAGCGGGAGGCTCCGGGGCCGGGGCAGTGCCCGGAGCGCCGGGCAGCGCTGAACCTCCGCCTCCCCTTCCCCTTTCCCGGGCAGGGCGCGGCTCCTGCCCGGCGCCTGTGGGAGCATCCCAGCCCGGGAGGACCGAGCGGGACACCGGGAGCCCAGCAGCGGGCACCGCCCCGGCCGAGGACACGGAGGGCCGGAGAGACGGGAACGGGGCTGCGAAAGGGGCCGGGGGCTGAGGAGGAGCAGGGAGGGAGCTGGAGGGGCTGAGCTTGGAGACAACGAGGCGCAGGAGGGCCCCGATCGCTCGCCACAGCTCCCCGACAGGAGGGTGCAGCCAGACGGGCATCGGGCTCCTCTAGCCAGTAACAATTCACAGGACCACAGGACAGGAGAGGGAATGGCCTCAAGAGGCAGCGGTGGAGGTTTAGATTGGATGTTAGGCGCAATTTCCTCACTGAAAGGGTTGTCAAACACTTGAACAGGCTGCCCAGGGCAGTGGTGGAGTCACCATCTCTGGAGGGATTTAAAATCCGTGGCACTTGAGGACACAGCTTAGTGATGGGCTTGGCAGTGCTGGGTTGGTGATCTTAGAGGTAACTCCCAGCCTCACATTCCATGGTTCTGTGAATGCCAGAGTGACTTTTGCCCCAGGCCCATCAGCAGTTGTGCCTGAGGATGAGAGGAGCTGGTTTGTGGTAGTCTCTGTTCAGAGGTACCTGCCTAGACCCGTTCTGCTGGCAGCCAAGTCATATTTAAGATTTGACAGACTCAGTACTTACACTCCGAATTTACCTAAAATTGTGGCCACCATCTGAGGATGGCAAATGGCCTCCATACATCAGTTCTACTTTCAGTTTTTGAGGAAAATACAGACAGGTCAATAGATCGATAGATACTGATGGTGTGAGTGATTCTGGCTGTTTCATTAAAGATCAACAGGAACATTAGATCTACAATCAGGCCAAGTGCAGTTTTATTTCAACCCTGTGATCTGAATAAACCAAAGAAATTTATTTAAAATGCTGCACATACTTCTGATTTAAAGCACTCCCTGGAAATATGCACAGCTCCATTTAGCTGCAACCAAGAGCCAACTACTCTGCCACACAAAGTGAATTTTATTAACTTGATTCAGAGTCTGTCACTCACTTTCCAACATCTTACATGTACCTATAATATATGTCATGGTTAATCCATTTGATGGACTGTGTTTGTGCTTCTCTGATGAACTCTTGGCAATTTGCCTGCCAGTACACATCCTTTACAACAACCTCTTGGGGCCCAAATCAGCAAAAAGGCTTTATATAGCTTGCTTTATTAATAAGTAAGTAAAGAAATAAAGGCTACAAACTGTTTCTATGTTTCTGCTGTCTATTTAGGTTAGCAAGGCTGCAGGCACTGATCTTTCAGTGTGTAAATGGTGCTTGGTACAATGGCCATCATTCACCCCAGCCTTCCTGGGCTTCCCAGTGCAAATCTAATAATATAAAGGCTTTTTTTAGAGCAAGATTCACCTTATCTATCAGTAGTTGCACAAAAGATAAGTATCTCCTCCACACTAAATCATCAAAGCTTTCTCTCCAATTAACATTAAAAGCTAGGCATAGACAATTTATCAGCCTTGTAATATATCTTTTAGGATAAATGAAACTTTTTATCACCTTTTTTTCTTCCTCAAAAATGAAATCCTGCCACATTACCACAAAGGTATTATTCTTCCCCAATTTTCCATAATGAGTTCTTAAATTCACATGGCAAACTTTTCACGTTAAGTATATTTCTGGTAATCAAAATCCAAATCTTTAACAAAGCCTGCAATTATCAGTTTCATGACTAAAACTATTTCTCCCTTCAGCAACTGACGTTTTCAGACTTTAATGCAGGGAATAAGAACATACCATATAGCAGTCTACAGTAAAAAATTAAAACAAGGAGCAAAGGGAAAAGCATTTTATGTTTAATTCTCACTATCACTCTACAGCAAGTGGAAAAAAAAAAAAATTGTAGGAATTGAGGCAAGGTTGGCAGCACATTTTTGGCGATGGCCAGTGGTCCCACACTCTGCTCAGACAAAGCACTACCACGGAGAACCAGACAGACTCTTGAGGTGGTCTGGCTGCAAAGGAAGAATCTGGGCAGCATTTTCACACTGTGTGAACCTTCAGTGTCTTCACCTGCTGGGCAAGTGCTCTCTCACGTACCGCCCGCAAAGTCCCCATGACCTTGTGAGTCAGGGCTCCTTCAGGCATAAAGCACGATTTCACTGCATGGGGCCTAAGGTGGATGCAACCAAACAAGCCAAAAAGGGCAGTACTGAGTACTGAGAAAATCACTGCCTTGATGGATCAGATTAGGGTCAAGGAAGGGACAATGGTTTGGAAATTTGGTTGTTTTTTTTTTTTTTTAATCTCTCGACCTTGATCATGTTCATAATAATAAAGTGAAATTACTATTTAGAAGGAAAGACATATTTAAAGCAATACACCTGGAAAGGAAGATAGCTCTGGATTACGAGGAGCTCAGGATATGTAGCACCAGTTTTCTCCAATATCTTTTTGGAAGTCTGGACTTAATAAGATCTACAAATATTACTGGGTTTGCAACAACAGACACCAGGGCCCTTCTAGCAGATATCACAGAACCCTACAAGGCAGGAGGCCATGACACTTTTTATTTTTATTTTTTACTTCAAATGTAGGCCATCTGTAGCGTATTAAGTACGTCTTGGGGAATATTCCAAGCACAGGGCACTGCAAGAGCTTTTCCCACATCAGACCAGGAAGGTCATTCCAGACTCAGGTGTGCTCCCAGACAATGCAGACAGCTATTTTAGCCACAAGCCTGTCATGAAAAATCACTGGACACAAATCAAATTCTGCTGTGCCCTACTAATAAAACACAGCTCTCCCCTCTCCAAAAGAATTCCATGGAAATCAGTTAATTAACAAATGAGAAAGAACATAATTACAAGATTGTAAGGTATCCTTATCCCTACAAATATGTCAGCATATTTACCACTGTTTCCTGTCACCACATACAAAGATCATGTCTTTAGTGCAGTTAGTTTAATTTACAAGCTCAAAAATAATAATGTCTCACCTCTATTGACATTTCTAGAAGTTATTTTTGCCTTAAAACGTCACCGTGTGGATCTGTGAGGCACATTACACATAACAGCTTGAGGCTTTTATCTGCCTAAACAACCAAATAATGGTGTTAGAAAAGTATCTTTTCTGCTCCCAAGCATGTTCAGAAGCAAATAACACAAAGAAAAAGAGTGACCCAGATCAGCAATGTAAATACATGTCACCTCACTGGCTTTCAAAGCGTAGCTGAAATAACGTTCAGCTGCTGCAGCTTCAGACAGCAAAGTCCATAAATATTCCCTATGATTAACAGGACCAGATAAAGAGGCAGGGTGCTGGTTTTGGCTGGGATAGAATTCTGACAGTCAGATCACTGCAGGGGTGAACTGACAGAGGTCACTCCAAAGGCCAGGTTCTTATAGCTGAGGCTTTGCCAGGGAATCCTATGAGCTGTATTTCAGATGTCTGCATGGCTTCAAGCAGCAGGTCAGCAAGAGGCACTAAGGAAAGACTAATAATCTACAATGAAATCAGCATCACCAGAGTGTGAAAACTAGTCCCAAAACCAGCCCAGAAAAAATTCCCCTACATTTGCCTAAGAAATCTTCAATTTCTTCCTAACAGAATCTGTCTGCTTCACCTGTGCAAGTTATTTAAAAAGGTTATTAAAGCTGTATTAATTTAATTCATAAGGCCTTTTCCTGTAACTGTACTGAAGAGACAAAGATGACCTGCTTTTGCAGTTTGATGTGCTTCATGTTTCTTTTTTGGGAACAAGCACCACAATGCCTTTGAAAACATGGACACATAAGACCTGCACTTGAGTCTGAGGATCCAGCAGCCCTCACACTGTGAAACAGCTGGACAAGAATTTCAGTCCTCAAAACCTTTCCATTTCTCTACAGCTGTTTATAATGAGAGTAAAGGAACACATCTTTCCAATCCAGCCTGGATGATTAATTAACTGATGCAACAGCAACGCTGCAGCTGCGTTTGCCAAGTTATCATCCTCAGGACCATAATTAACACAGAGGAAGTTCCAGTGGGAATCAGGCTTGAATGACATCAGTGGTAACAATTAAAAGCTTCTGAAGTTTTTACGGCACTTCAGAGCAGCTTCTTCTTCTCTGAGCCACCCTTCAGTTCTGCCAAATGCCTCTTGGAGGCAGCTAAGGCTCAGTTTGTTTTCACTGGATTCCAGGATCATTCTGGCCAGCAGAAACCTCTGACCTAAGGTTTTGCTTCTGAAGTAACAGTGCCTTGATTATACTTCCCCTTTATCCCCATTTTTTTCATGCAAGCAATGAAAGCATAAGAGGAAAGTGCACAACTGAAACAGGAATTGGGGCAGATTTCTCCCTTCAGCCTGCCTTTTGGATTTTATCCTGGTGAGTTCTGCAGTTCAGGAGGCAAGAAGCCATAAAGCTGTCTAACTATACTTAGCTTTACCCCAGTGCAGTTTTGGCTTTCTTCTGCCCTCTCTAAAACTTCATGGCTCTGAGCTGTGGATATGCACACCTCATGGCATAAAACCCAAGCACCAGACTGAAGCAGTTTTATTAACATAATGGATTTTAATTTTTTTGTCTTATCTAGTGGAGATATTCCCATTTCCACCCTTGATGCACTGACCCAGAGTGCAAGATTTCCCAATTTCTCCCAGAGACATCAGTCTACCCACAGACAGCAGCTCCTAATGGGGCAACACAGTTCTCTCTCTTTTGAAACAAATGCAAAGAGAGGACATCCTTGATCTTTTATTACCTAAGTGTTTCTGGTGCAATGATCTACTTGCAGCTGACATTTGAAATTTGAAGCTGCAGATGGGATTTGAAGGTCATCCAAATACAGCTTTAAACCTGCTCTGTTTTGCTCCCTAACGTAGCCTCCATGCAAATCTCTGGTTGTAAATTATCCTTAGTAGGTTCTTTTCCTCCAAGTTGATCATCTGTTATATCAATTTGTGACTGGGTGGATAAAAGCAAAAATACTTTCACAGAGATTTTCCTAATTATGTCTCCATTTAAAGCAGTAAATGTGGAAAACTCAATTTTGTTTTTTGACTTACACTGTTCAAAGAAAAAATAAAATCTCTTTTCCCCTATAACCACATGACACTTTGATATAAATAGACTTACATCATGAAATGCTGTGGCTAAGTATCTGTTGTATCTTTTCAGAAAAGTGTGTTAGAGATACTGTGACATTCCCTAGGCTACTAAGTGGACTTAAAAGAATTTGTATTTCTAATTCAGAAGTGTAAGTTTTTATACCTGTATCTACATGTGAGCAAAAAGGCTACCTATGTGTTTGGATAAAAAACTGACTACAGTCCCATGCAAAGGATCAGCCCACATCTGTATGACACTTCAATCCTACTGAAGCCTGTTCAAAATATTATTAACATTCTTCTTACACAAATAAGACAACACTGCTCTCGATTAGGTCATGGGAGACATGCTTAGTGTGCTGGACTAAAGGACAGAGAAGGAACAACACAGCATTTCTAGGTTATGCTATCACCTGTGCTTTCTACTCTCCTTGGATACACCAGCCTCTTCTTATATAACCTCTCCCATGCCATGGCCTGCACCTGCCTTCATAGATCATGCTAACCACTGGAACCTGGAATGTAGAGCCCCAGAGTGGGAGAGAAGCTGTAGCATTGAGGAAAGGCTGAGTTGGCCTGTACTTAGCAGTGGAGCATCACAGAGCTAGGGTCAGCTCTGACTGGCATCAGTGGCAACACAGACAAAACTTCCTATCTGTGGTGCTCTGAATGCCATTAAACACGCTCTCAATGACTTGCTATAAAGACTTATTTATTTTAAAGTACGTACTTGCTTAGTAAAACACAAATTCAGGCTCACTTATCCTAAAAATCTAGTGATTCAAGAATTCACACAGTAAGCTCCAGTATGAATTTAAACCATGAGAGTAAATGTTGCTAGGCTAGGCCTTGAGCCCCCTCATTTGTGCCACGTCCTCTGCAGGCAGTTCTGTTCACTGGACAGGCTTGACACTTCAAACTCAAAGGAAAAGGCCAACTTACAGGTGACAACAGATGGCCGTGATGGGGAGAGGCCATGCTCAAAATGTGTTCCATGACTGCTGTCTCAAATTATTTTCATTCCCCTACTTATTGATTTCAAGGCATTTGCCGTTACCCAGTCTGACAATACCATTTGTGATGGTACATGTAAGCCTCAGGAAATGCCTGCTGACCAGATACTTGACAGTGGATTTCTCTAACAGTTGGACAGGTGTCACCATGTTTTCTTACTGACTTTGTATGTGAACTACCTCTGGAATTCTTCACCTCCCATAATTTGCACTTCTTAACATTTCTCCCACAGCAAATCTGAAAATCTCGGAAATACCAGGGAGGTGACTTTGCAGAGCAGCTTCTGCAATGCCCCTGAACATTTCTCAGAGCAGTTGAAAAGGGAAGTTGTTCTGCAGCTCCTGACCCCACCATATGGCAGTGGTTAAACTCAGCCCTCAGATCATCTGCACAGTAATAGAAGCACCTGTGTCAAGTCAAGAATGGCTCTTTTGGACATCAGGAAAGGCATAAAACCACAATGGGCAATCATTTTAATTATTAAAGAATCTGGTCACCAAATGAGGGAACATTGATTTAACAAAGTTCCTTTACTGTATTGTGCATTAAAATCATTAATCATCAAAGCTCTGTAAAATGGACCAACACAGCTGTTTGTGAGCAGCTGTCTTCAGCAGGGAAACCAAAAGGCCAAGAGGAAAGAAAGTCACCAGGTGTTAGCTAAACTACATGTTAACAAAATCAAGGTAACACGTGACACTATATACATTTATAATCCTGCTGGTTTTCATTCTGTACAGCTATGCCACACATGGAGAAAATGTTCAGTGACAGGCTGGACAGCACACTGGGCAGCAATTTGCAAGAACGCAACCAAGAAAGATAGAGGAATTCTGAAATTAATCTCAGGGGCTTGTCTAAAACCACATCAAAGGCATAACCACGGCATACCCAAACTCCTATGAAGCCTGGGAAATAACAGTAATATAGTCATGGTGATTGGGATTTCAGCTCAGCCTGTTCACCAAAACACACAGTTTTTTTGCTGGCAGTTGAGCCACTGTGACTTCCCTTGAACTGTTCCCCAAACCATCCCAATTAAAGATGCTATGTCATGTGACATATGGCAAGTTACAATCACACCCCTGATATGTAGACAGCAGCAACAGAAGGCTTTGATTCCTGCATACCTGGACTGCAGCAACAGAAATGCAGTTCACACTCCTGCAATGGCACCATTCCCAGTCTCCTAATCAGAGTCTGTCTTCAAGAAACCACGATGGTCTCTTTCTGGTTCTGTCAAAACACTCATGGGGACAACTTAATAGAGGTAAAGTACTGTGAAAGTAATGTTCTGCACACATGGAGATACAACTGAAACACAGCACTGAGCTCAAATGGTTCAGCCCAACTCAAAATGGAGAAGAATACAAGATTCTCTGGAGTCAGCAGATTGCAGACACAAGCCCATTGCTGCCTTGCTCCAGGAGGTACAAAAAGCACTACGGGCTGTTCATGTGACCCAGAGAAAAGCTGGACATCACAGTCATGGAAGAAGGAAATCTCACCAACAAGAATGTTGTGGAATATACACCTTTGTCCAGAAGTGTGTTGACAGCCTCATTTTCAAGGAAAAAAGGTACTGGTACACAAGAAGACTTGTCCAATGCATCTAATGCCACCCCCTGTACCCAGGACACAAAGTCAACTCACAAGCCAACAGTGAATCAATCAACCACCTAAAACCACTGTATTCACTAACTTCTGATTTTGGAGCCATCCCTTCTGGAAAAGCTGGAGCCGAGAGTTAGAGGAACACCGTGCTTGGGGAGATATCTAGGGAATAACACATACCATAAATGCAGCCTAAAAGTATAGGCTCTGTCAGTACTAGCTCTGGGCCATTTGCAGGTCCCAAGTGCCTTACAGAGCATTACCAAGAGAGAAATACTTATTATTTGATTTAACCAGGATAGAAACAAAACTGGAAATTATGTGACTGGTGTGCAGCGATTTAACCCAGGCATCCAGGCATCTTCACACCAAGCTCCCTCAGTGCTGAGAAAACACCAAGCATTTCTCAGTAACCTGCATAGCAAACAGCCACCTGATTGACCCAGTGCAACCCTCATGTAACTTTGCTAATTCCACTGTGCTGACTTTAGAGCTGGATCTGTCCCCTAGATGCTGCATTGCTCCACTTCACACAGCTAACGTGTGTGACTAAAGCTCTGCTCAGCTCCAGATGGCCAAACGTCAAAGAAATTGGAAAACAGCGATTGCCAAATCTCTGCTGGAAAAAAAAAATATATATACATACCAAAGAAATCAAAGAGGGATCATGAATTCAGCATTTGAAAACCTAATGCAATGTGCTGTCCTCTGTTTTGTAGCTCAAGGTATTTACCTTGTAAAAGGTGATGAAAAGATGCAAAGGTCATGAAAACCTGCAATAAATCCCTACTCCTGGCTACTGAACAGCATCTCAGCTCTCTTCATTCTGCTGACAGTGTTTATGTCCTCCAAGACACAAAGCCACGATGCTCTAGATTAGGGTTAAGACCTTCATGCCCCTGCTGGCACACGAGCAATTCCAAAGAAGTACTAAACCTAAATAACAACTATATTCAGATACTCCATGTTCTTGAAAGAATATAAGGCATGACTACAAAGCAAACTATGCACTACACAAAAAAGGGGTTGCCCGTGGTTTAGTCAACTGGATAAAAGCATCTCTATACAATTCGGGGAGTTCCTCATGGTTTTAGCAGTTTTTCCAGTATGCCAGGATGGCAAGAGAATTCATTGGAGCTACTCAGTTCAGTGCAGTGTTTAGCCTAGAGAGAGGAAAGGAGAGAGGGCGGAAGGGACAGCAATATTTTGATTAATATACAGAAATGAAACTCATTAAGACTAGGATCAATTTCCAAGTTTTATACAACTTCTCTGTACTAACCTACATCTGACATCAGTCATAACACTCCAGAAACAGCTTAAAGTAATTTTCACACCTTCCTTCTAGGACATCATGTCCTAGATCAGATAAAGCAGATTCTATACGAAATACAGATTTTACCTAGACTCCTGTAACTGCCAGGATGAATGATTCCCCAAAGATCACAATGCCCTCTGTCGTTCTTTCAAACAGGCAAATGCTTATTCAGCTTCATGTAGCTTATGAATCACTGTATACAATTAACATTACTTTAAACATGCCAAAGTGCAACTACCTTCAATATCAGCTGAATTTTTTAATAACTATATATTCCTGAGGCTTTCTGTTCTGCTCGTATATATAATGAATGTGCAAACTCCCCTTGTTTTGAAGCCTCCAAAACAGGGGCTCAGACTAAACACACCTGAACAAAACTGCATGTCCCTTAGCACAGAACCCTGTGTAGTAACAGGGCACTGGGTTTGGCTGGGGTAGATTTCATTTCCTCATGGTATCCAGTAGGAGATAATGGATTTGGTCTGGAAGCAGTGTTGATAACAGAAAGATGTTTTCATTATTGCTGAGCAGTGCCCACACAGAGTCAAGGCCTTTTCTGCTCCTCACCCCACCCCACCAGTGAGCAGCCTGGGGGTGCACAAGGAGCTGGGAGTGGACACAGCCAGGACAGCTGACCCCAACACGTTCAGTGCACAAAACTGAGGGAAGAAGAAGGGAGGAGCAGATGCTTGGCAGGGTGGTGGGATGCCTTCCCAAGTCACCACTGTGCATGACAGAGCCCTGCTTCCATGGGGATGGTTGAACACCTGCCTGCCCAGGGGAAGCACTGAATAATTCCTTGATTTGCTTCGCCTGTGTGTGTGGCTTTTGCTTTCCCTATTAAACTGTCTTTATCTCAACCCACGAGTTTTCTCACTCTCACTCTTCCGACTCTCTCCCCATCCCACTCGGAAGGCAGCGAAGGAGTGGCTGAGTGGGGATGAGCTGGGGTTAAACCACAGCAATTACAAACTGCTAATGGTGTAATGGCCTTAAAAAGGCTGTGTGCCTCCTCCTGCCTCCAAGCAACTGTCCCTACAACCAGTCCTATGCTCAGTATCTTCCTCTGCTTCATACCACACCAAAAATCTGACCAATTCCTCTCTCTGACTGGCACAAATCTGGAATTATTCTGCTGGCCTCCACAATTACTCCAGATTTATACAACCAAAGAGAATACAGCTTGTCTTCCAATAGCTCCACCACCAAAAATTACTTTTTGCCCATATATTCTTTGCCTATAAAATAAGCATTGCAGTTTCTAAACAGTCGTTCAGGGAAGAAAGAGATCAGAAATAAAATACGTGCTGATTATATTTTGTAACACTCAGGAAAGATCAAATTGCTGTGTCTGCCTCACCCTCTGATACTGCAGAATATGCTCAAATGTAAGCACAGGACTGCTGGACATTTTCAGAATGGGAAAATAACTATTTTAGAAAAGGTTTTAACTTCCAGTTCCTAGTGCAAAAATGAATTTGACACCAAACATTTGTGTACGTCCCAAGACTAACTCTTAAGAATAGAATGTTACAAAACCCATAAATAACAGAGGTAAATAACATTGAAGAGAATGAAAAGATGAATTAAAGATTTCCTAGTGGATTATTTTGCATTACAGAAATTAAGGAATGTGGGACGGAAAATTAAACTTAATAGAGTCCAAAAACTATTTCAGCCCATGATGAGTATTGTTTCTGGAATTCAATCTGGGAAAGAAACATCAATTTATGTTTTACTAAGGACTCCACACTTTAAAGAAATTCTGAGTAGGCATAATAACATGAAATATAAATGCAGCGATGCTCTCCCATCGTGGTGCCAAAACATTATTTTTTATCCTAGAATTTGGAAAAATCTCAGACAAACAACATTTGTTGCTGGAAATCAGAAAATGTGAACTCAGTAAGTAAACTGAGCTTTCCAGCCAGCATGAAGGAAGAAAAATTCTGTCTACAACTGTTAAATTTGGAACTGATAATAACATTACTAGTGTTTAGGCAGCAGCAGTGATTCCTGCGGACTTTATTTTCTCTTCCTGCTATTTTTTCTGTCTCCCCAATTTCATTTACATGAAGTATATTTTGCAAACAGAAAAACTACTGTTACACTCATGGAAACACTTTTGAACAGCTTTGACTGCAGGTGTGGGTTCCTTTAGACAAGTCAGAAATCCAAAGTACACAGTAATTAACCCATTCCCAGTGAGTTAACACAGGACATCTGTTGGCATATTTTCTGATTTCTTTACATGCCTCAGCTGATGGGGTTTCCTCATTGCCCTAGGAAAACTCCTCATACTTCTGTCTGAAACAGCAACTTGCGGTGCAATGAAATCATTAGCAGAAAAAAAATTAAGTATGCATTCAAATTCAAGAAGATCCTACTTTTAAGTAGACTGTGTAATTCAGGAAGAACCAGGGCTGGAGCTGTTGAGTCTCACTTAAGATTAGCCCTTTGTTAGGAAACATGGTACCTAACTTAGTTTTATCTTTTTCCCCCCAAAAGTCACATGCTTGCACACGTGCTCCCCACTCCTTTTCCAGGCCCTATGCTTGTGTGATACTGCTCAAGAAGCATAACTTCATAAACCTAATTGCTTAAAAATAGGATCTGGCAGAGCACCAGCTCCTAGATCAGTCTGTGAAGCGTTCAGAGTTTTTAGGCAGCAGAGAATTTTACCTCAGGCTATTACATTCCAATACTTCCCTCCACTCCCTTCAGAAAATCACTAAAATATTTGCAGCAATTCCAAGCACAGTTGCTCCAGCACACACTCCCCTTGACAGACCACTAGGCCACTTGAGAGGCCCAAAAAATAAATAAAAACAAAAAGCTTTTTGACACCAGAGCACTTACAACTCCTTTCTGTAACTCTCTAAATGTTCTCTATTTCCATTTCTTTTAATCTTTTTTAGATTCAGGGGCCATTCTGTCTGTGTCAGTTCTGCTTCTGTACCAGCTCGAAGATGGATTTCCACACACACACTCTTGCCTCTCTTGCTTTAAATATGTTTATTTTGCTCATCATTCTCAGGTGAACTCTTCCACTCTCCACAGCTCATGAGATCTCCTTCATCCACTGCTCTCATGGCTTCTCACCCTCCAGAGGAAAGGGTAGGAAGCAAATTTAGTAGGGGTAGAAAGCTCAATTTTGACCTGCTTCCTTGGAAAACTGAGTCATAATCTAATAGCAACAAACAGCTCTCACTGGATCTGTAAATTTGGAGGAAAGGTTCAGCTATGGAAGCTGAGTATCACAGAAAAAACATTTCATGTAACTCCACTAATCTTTCAGGAAGAGAAATTGTGTGCAAGAGAGCATGAACTAATCTCCTCCCTTCCTTCATATGGCTGCACAGGTGGTTCCAGTTTCTTTAGCTGCTCTCCACACAGGCTCTCACTGGGGCTGTGTGTGCACTGTCCCTGCACATGCACACAGCCACCAACGGGATCTCTGCTGGGGTCACCCCTTCCCTGCACTGCCATCCGCTGGACCCGTTAGTTCTGCCTGGCTGCTCCTGACCTACCCTCTCCTCTCCCAGCCATTCCCTTGGGCTGCAGCACCAACAACCTTTACTAAAAATACCTCCTGAGCATCACAAATAGCAAGATGGTAGGATTCTTAAACCCCCTTCAGGCACGTAGTCTTTTTGCTTTTGATAAATATGGAGTGGCAACAATGGACCGAGTATAAAATGCATCTCACAGTACTGGTCTGTTTGGCCTGTGCCTTGCAGAAAGGAAAAATGAGGACTCCCAGTATCCACAAATTATGTCAGCAGAGGACAAGAGAAAAAGGGGAAGATTGCTATTGCAAGAAGTCACAAAGTCTCCCAAACCTAAATTTTGAACACTTATAACTCAACAGGATTTATTGGCCAAACCACAAGACCAGTGCTCCTAAAGAAACCCTCAGATGTGCAGAGTACCTGCGTCAAGCAGGGGGCCAGTCAGCAGGAAAACTCAGAGGAAGGGAAAGGTTGGCTCTTGCCCTGCTGAACTTTTGTACCACCACAAGCCGTACAGAACAAGGCAAATGCACAGTGCCAGGCCAGCCCGGCAGAAGGAAGAGCAAGATACTGCCCTTTCATGCCACTTGACTGCTGAAACACATAGGCAAATGCCACAGGAACCTCTCTACACCCCTGCCACACAGATTTGAAAAACCCCTGCACCTCCTAAGGACTGAGGTCATGCTGTAGCTGGAAATAAAGAATATGTTAAAGAACCGAAAATCAACGGCCATTTGAGTTTAACTTTTCAGCCATTTTCCTTATTGAATCTATTGGGGTAGAAATTCAAAAGTTCCAAAGAAAGTCTGCAAGCTTTGCTGTCACCTCTAATTCCGAATATTCAAAAATTCAGAAATCCCAAAATACAATAAAAAATGCTAGGTGGCTTTTTTTGTTTATTTTTTTACATTCTCCGACAAGTTTTATAATAATAAAGCTAGAAAATTTTGCCCTTTCCAGTTGCAGCTCTAAAGCAAGGGCATCGCAAGTGCTGTTTCCTGCATAAACGTGTAGGAAAATATTTACTATGTTGCAAGCATGGAAACAAATATAGTATCACTGTGGCCACTATAATACAGTCACAGACACTGGCAAGTTAAAAAATTTAAATGGCATTTTCAGAAAGATAGAAATAAAGACATTGGTACTGGAATTTTGATGCAAATTAATCAAATAATACATGAACATAATTGGTTAACCAGAAACTTTTTATTTGAAACATAAGACTCCAAATATGCACTGCACATCTAAGTACACAAAACAGTTTTGTCATTCATCCCAAATATCAAAACATCTGGCAACAGAAAACAGAAAAAAGTATTTATAGACATTTTTGGACAGAGATTACTTCAGGTCAAGTCCAAAAGCATCCTTAAGCTGCAATCACCAAAATCTTTTATCAGTGATTTTGGATTTAGCTAGTGTTACTAAGAGAGAAATATAACATAGGCTTTTTATAGCAGCTGCCAATTCAACAATGATCAAAGTTTTATTATTCTTCCTTAGATCAAAGTCTGGACTGAATAATTTTTGGGATTATCTCCGTCTCATAAAATAGAATAAACATTTTATTATATAACAATACAGTCTTCTTGCAATAAGTTTTGCTCTTATTTACACATGCCACAAGTTTTTAATGCATTGGATTATCATTTAATTATTTTATTGGCTTACGAGGACAATAAAAGAGAAATTTATACAGCAGCAGCAGCAGAAGGCCATAGAACCATTCAAATGGTGTCTTGTGCATCAGCATTCATATGCAGAAGACATTCATCAGAAGAGGTGAAACCAAGATTAGGAAAGTAAGACTGGGCATACTTCCAGTGAGAGGTAATAGGTTTTACATCTCTGCTCATTATAAACCACTCAAGACATCTGGAGATCTCCTCTTGTGGGACAGAGGCATTCACACACACCTTGGCACAGCCTGTCCACACCCTTCCAGCTGGGATAAGGAACATCCTAGGTAGAGAAAATCAGGATACTCACATTGTGTTGGCTTTCATTAGTAGGCATAAAATATTGCTACATGGATAATACTCAGCACTATTGGTTTTGCAACTAAACTTCATTGTAAAGGTGCTTAGATTTGAGTTTCACTCCGTTGTGCTTTCAGTCAAGAAAAATAGTGGTTTTCATTCTGAGACAACCATTGATTTCCACACTATCTGTCGACCACAGTTTCAACTGTGTTTGTGTTCCACTGATCAAGGTGTTTACTGTTATCTTCAGTGACACAGCCAGTCTTAAATTCATCTCTTCTTTTACACCCTAATTCTATGAAATTCATTAATCTTTCACAGTCTTTCTGGTAGTCAGCTCTCCCACAGGTGTTGATTAAGAGAAGCAGCATCCCAGGACACCAGAGAAAGCCATTACTGTGCCATAAATTGTTTTACAGGTTCTGTAAGCAGGGCCAAGAGTTAGAGCTGGAACATCTTTTTCAGACTTGTTGTTATTACAGGCTCTTAGCTATGTTTCTTTATCATTAACTAGGTTTCAGCTCTTATATAACCTGGTTGTCTCCCAGACTTTCTAATGCCAAAAATAAACTGAAAGCTTTCATCACAAGTTAAAAGGAAACTGTAATTTGAACAGCAGTTTTGCTGACTTCTCTGTTGATCAAAGATGCCTCATACCAGCCTGATGTAATAGAAACAAAATCAGATTTATAATAACAGTAATTAAAGCAGAATCCTTTCATTGAGTGAAATCTCACAGTCCTTACTTGTATAAGACTTACACTGGAGGAATAGATGAAATGAGAGCCCACTTATTAAGTTGAGGTACCAGCTACAGCAAAGGGAACGACAGCTACTAAAAAAATGTTACAAAAACTGCTTCAGCTTCACACTTTTTATTAAAATGTGTCCATCTCTGCGACAATACATATGACCTGTTTTGCCATTCCAGAAACAGAATAAAATCTATTTATTAGTAAGGAAGCAGTAAATCAGAACATCTTATCATGCCCTCCCTGTAGCCCTCTGTGCTATGACCACCCCTCTGACTGACCTCCAGAAGGAACATTTCTTAGTGTCATGGCAAGAGGTTATCAGGAAAAAAGTCTGTAAGAAATACAAAAAAAACACTGTTGGCTTCATCAATGAACAGTAGCATGTACTGCAGTCGTCAGCATGCTCCAAAGAGAGCTAAGCACAGGTCTAAAGGCTTCAGAGAGTCTGAACCTCACAATTTGCTGGCTGGCTTGGACTGGTTTTCTTGTATCAGCCTCTCAGATGAAACTGCAATTACACTACAGGGGATAAAAGCACCTTTTGCCTCACCTTTGAGAACATCATCTTCTCGACGTTCTCTATTTCAAGCTGCTGTTCCGGGTGCCCTCAGTCACAGCTGCACAGAGCAGGCATCTCTCCATGGACTTCTCCCTGCAATCCTACCAGCACAGCAGGAAAATGCCAGCAGCCCCCTCTCTGGAGGCAGAGAGCATACTGGTGCCACAAAACACTCTGGCTCATCACACTTTTTCACACACCAATCTTTTTTACAATTATGAGACCAGATCCTCCTTCCACTTCAAAATGTGGCATTCAGAGGAGCAGAGTAATAGTTTTCAACATGAAGTGCATATCATCGTCTCTATCCATGAATAAATAACTCCAAGGATATGTAAGCTGGCCACAACAAACTTTGCAGCAGCACAGAAGCCATCACAGGCTGCAGAACCCACACAAGAACTTGGGCAGGTGATCAGAGGTAGCTCCTATTCAGCTCTCACTAAAGCTCTGCATTTCAACTCAAATACGTGCATGTGAACAGCAGGCACTGCAGTGTGGATGTGGCTGCATTTCATCAGTTACATAGAGCAAAATGACTTGCCAAAGCCCTAATTCTGGATTAAGTTCTGGATTACAAATAATAAAAGAAGGATGTAAAACAACCCCATCACACCGGTGTACCTTTTTGAAGCCTATCTGGCCCAACCTTGTTTACAAACTAAGGATTTCTCTCCACAACATAGGGGACTATTATTTGGGTGTGAGTTTCTGAAACCTTACTTATTTCTGAAAACATGACATAATAAAAGCTGAGCATTTAAAAAAATGCATGTCTAGCAGTTTTTCTCTGCTATTGCTGTATCCTGTTTAGGAGTTTTCTTTAGGTTTTAATGAAGAACAACACCTAATTATAAAGATACTTTTGCCTAAACAGTATGTGGTAAAAAAAATTAAGGCTACTTTCTGGTATCAGAATTCACAGGCAAAAGTCTGCTTTCCACAGTGTGACTGCCTTAGCGCTGCAAAACTAAGAAATACCACCCTAGTCATATGAACTAACCATGTGTGGCTTTCATCTTCAATTACTAACAGATTAGATTAAAAAATAATCTGAAGTATTCAATTCAAACCTATTAAAAGAAAAAATAGAAATCCCATTCTTGTTTTCAGAGACTGTGAAATGCATAAGGTTCTGGTGTTCTTCACTAAGAGCAATTTTGCTGCTTTTCCTTCCATAAGCTGATGCTTATTTTCCTTCTTTGCAATTCCTTTCAAAACCATGCATCTAAAATAGACTCTACCTCATTGTCCCAGTTTCCTCTTGTTGTTGCCATTAGTCTATGCAACTTTTTCCATGCATTCAGGACTAATTTTCATTAATCTCAAAGCACAGACTAAGCTTTGTTGAGGGGGGAAAATTGGAAAAGGCATCAAACCTTAAAAAGAGCTTAAAAGATACACTGCTGTTTAAATCAGACACCTCTATAAAATATTCTTCTTTCCCACTGAAACAAAAGCTCTACCAGGCCTACAGATTCAGGTGCAGCTACTGGTTCTCATGTGCAGACACACACTGCTTTCAGTGATTTGACAATCCAGATGCTGATTCTGAGCTACTCAAGACATTAAATTGAGGGTCAGACCCTAAAATGAGTAGCAAAAAAGCATAAATCATTACATGTATTTAGAAGAAATAAACAGAAAGTACAGACAGGATTAAATAACAGTACAAAATCAGCACAAAAGAAATCTGGGGCAAAAGCGGAGGAGAGAAAAGCTCTCAGAGCCAGTTCCAAATTCTGCCCTGCACAGGTATTCCAAGTGGGAAACAGCTGTGTTGGCAGGACTGCACACACAGCTTGCCTCAGGTAGGGCTGCAGAGCCCCAAAGCCTGCCAAGAAAACGTTCCTTCAGGCTATGGAGCCTGGAAGCAAGGAAAATGGGGAAAATCACTAGGACTGGCAGCATTGAAACTACAATACTTAACTAGCATAAGCATGCTAAAACCCTCAGCTTCTAAAATGAAGGACATGTCCAGCCAGCTCACACTGCCCCACTCTCCAAGTCACTCAGCCTGAGAACATTTGGTAGCAGCCATGAAATAGTCACATCACAAATTAGGGACATCATGACATGCCTGAAAGAAATACCTCTGACAACAAGCAGAAAAACACAGCACTGGATTTCAGAAAAGGATACAGCAGCCACCTCTTCGGTGGCTAGTTCCTTTAGATAAGAACAATATTACCCTGAAAATCACAGACCATAATAAAACATTGACCAGAAGCTCCCAGCAGCAAGTTTTTAAATCACTCAGCATAGACTTCAATCAAAACCATTGCTGCCAGCAACAGCAGCCATGTCTACAGCCATCTGAGGAGAACGAGCAGATTTGGAAAAGAAGAATAAAGGCTGTTAATGGTAAGAACTCAAGATTTAGTATGCAAATTTCTCATTGAAAAATTGATTATTTCTTCACACAAAAGTTCTCAGCTGTGAGATAGATCAACCAAGAAAACTGCAGTGTCTAGGAAGAAAGAATTACTACCAGAGCACAACATAATGAGTTGAAGTTTCTCATCTGCTGTTAGAACTCTATTATCAACTTGTGTATGAACAAATGAGGAGCCTGAGAAGAGGCCCAGAAGGCAGAAATTCCCCTGTTCTGACCTGACCCTCAGACTCAGAGAAAAGGAAAAAAAAAAAAAAAAAAAAAAAAAAAAAAGAGCCCAGGACTTGTCTCACCTGTAAAATGAGGACTCTCTCTCACTACTGTCATGGTGATTTATTTGTCTGAAATGAGAAGTCTTTGATCTACATTTGTTTAAAAATCATATAAGAAAAGACAAGGATTGCAGTATAAAATAAAATTTTAAATTAAACAGTTCTACTACTTTGACTGTCGAGCAGGCTGAAAACTGCACCTGCCTTCTCTACAATACCCACATTAGCAGCATCAGGGTAGCACACTCCAGCTTGTTAAAACTAGACAGCAATAATATTTCTTGAACACTAGCTTCTGTCAAAATTCAATTACTTTTTCACAAAAAAAACCACACCAGTCTTGATAAACCTCCTATTTCACAAGTCTTTGCTTTCCTGAAGCAGTTGCTACTGGATTAAGTACATCTCATGCTAATTCTTTCAACTTTTGGGGAAAAAAATTAGCAAAGATCTTTGTATTTGATCACACCAAACACTCCCATTTGTGCCTGTTTGCTCTAGCATAACTGAAGATTATAAAAGTTAAAAATAGCCATTTTTCCATTAACTTAGACCTCCATGATAACAAGTAGTTTTGACAGTTTTTAAGCAGTGTGAGATAACATGCACAAGTAGGTCACAGTTATACTTGGCTTTAGAAAAATGTCTTTCATCCAGGGAATTTACAGCTCTTTGCAAACAAGCCCTTAGGTAAGCAACAATCTATACGGCTTACTCCAACACCCAAACTCACTCATGTATGAGTCCTAACAGCAACTACTTAACAACAGCTGAAAGTAGAATATTAAGCCATTTGCAAACTGCAAAACTAAAAAGCCTGACTGACGTCAATGGCAGCTCTCCACTGATCCCAACAGGCTGTGGAGCAGGACATGAAAGTGCCCTGGGAAGGAGTCCAACTTGACAGGGAAGAGAAAAGTGATTTTTCAAAGTTTGTTTCAGCTCCTAGTTCAGTCACAAGATTTCCAAAATGATTATTTGTTCAAGCTTCTGGGAATACTTGTCTGTGCTGCTTCATCTGGCATTTGGTCAACACATCTGCTAAAGCCATACTACCAGGAAAGTGGTGGAAGAGTGCTAGAGACCTTCCATTTACATAACAACAGGAGGTGAGAGACAGGTGTGAAGGACTGCAACAACAAGGTCTGTGAAGAATGGAAGAAAAAAAGGAAGGTTTCACAAAATTCATCTTAAGGCACAGGTAAGACATCAGTCTTCACAGCAGCCCCTCTGAAAAACTTAGCTACCATTATTTCCTTTGTACAAGTAGGGAAGCATAAAACTATTTATTCCAGAGTTCTATTTAAGGCAAAATGATATGAATTTCTATTATTAGTTATAATTTATGTATTGATTTATAATGTGTCAGAATTTCAGTGACTATAAGGGTAGTTTTGGTTAAATAACAACAAGGAACTAGAGCAGGAGAGTTGAAAGGAATGGTCCAAAAGTCACGAGGTACTGGTGGATTTCAGGAGTTTCTTCTCTCATCTGTTGCAGTCAGTTCACTACACCATGCTGCCTCCTGGAGCAAAACTGATGAATGGAGAGCTGCACAGATTGAACACTGATAATGCTGTGAGGTTTTTTACTATCCTTTGAATATCCTCTGCAGTTTAGTAAGAAAAATGTCACAGGTGAATGTTTAACCCTTTTGCTATGCTAGTTATGCCTGGTATATAATCAACAAGCAGACAGCTCCAACTTCTTGATGCATTCAGAATAATAATGATCACCTTTGGACATCTAACACCACATAAAATATTAACAATCAATATTCGCTGAGCTTGCAGACCATAATGATACCATGGTTTTAATGTGACTGCATATGCATGAGGTAATCTGCCTTCATGAAGCACAGGGTCCCTATCTGGCATTTAAACAAAGCCCTAACCCCATAAACACTCATTTCTTATTTGTGCTACAGTCTCCTGAGTAACCTCATGAAGATCTGTCATATCACTTAAATGTGTAAAAGTTAAGTTTCTATGTTGACTTTTATCAGCAGTAGTGTTTAAAATTATTAATAATGACAATGGTCTATAATGTTTCACACACAAACAGCCTTTAGTCAGCACTGAATAAATCTATTTATTTACCAGACTCACGTATTTTCCACATAAATCTACTTGTTTAACTTTAAAGGGATATATTGATAGAAATTAATATCTTCATCTGTTATGAATCTTATTCACTACTTCCCTAAAGACCTATGGACTTTCTTACTCTCTTTCTCTCTCTCCAATTAATTTCTTTGAAAAAACTAGATGGCACGAGAGGGACTGAGAAAAAAATCACTTTTCTTCTCCAGGCAGCTCTCCAGTAGAATGAAGCAGGCATCAAACATCATGTGCTGTGCAGATGAATGTGAAAGAGGGACAGTGGGGGAGAGAAAAGGGAAATACGGCCAGTGGAAATGGTCCCTGGCTTCCCATTCTGTATGGTTCAGTTTTGGTGAGTCCTCTGCACAGCTGAAATTGCAAAGTTTTTATGTCATTTTTTCAAATCCAGGCACCCCTTCAATAACAAATCTGCTCCAGGTTATAAAGCTTTGCTGGGTGTTCCCCACAAGTACTAATGCAGCCTTAGCACAGCACTGATGCTCATAGACTTAGTGTTCTTCCAGAAATGGATTCTTTGGAGACCAATATAGTCCATTTCTCCCTAAAGCATGAAATCGTCTGTTCCATGAAGAATTATGCCACTCTAACACCATTTATTATTTATATCTAAAATGGGTGTGATGCTTTAGGAGTATGGTCATAGCCACAAAATGCCGACAACCTTTTAGGAGTCACACAATGCCTTCAATGTGCATGAAGCTCCTTTGGATGTCAACAGCAATCCAAGCAGATGAAAGAACTGGTCCATGCTGAGCAGTATTCATGAAGATGCAGAGAGATCAAAGTATGAACAAGATGCATCCTTACATTCAGGGGTTTGTCAAATTGTAATATATAATTTTTATTAAGTATATGTTTCAAGTCAGAGGTAGCCAGGGAGTGGTTTCACCTGTCATTATTGTGCAGATAATTGTCTGTCTTCAGGAGATGCTTACAAGTATTTCTGCTTTGTTAAGATAACATTCAGAAAATGCTTAACTTCATGTCTCCAGTCCTTTAATTTGTAAGTATAATAAAAGTAATAAAAAAAACCCCTAAAGCATCAGTCTTTGTGCCACACCTGTGCCAGTTTCTCATATTGGAAGCATAACTCTGGGACAAGAGGAGATCTGCAATCAATGAGGCTGATCAGTTCATCTCCAGCCCAGAATGGGCAAACACACAGCCAGAGTTTACACACAAATGCACGCAAAAGACAAAGGCTATTCAAGTTTAAGCCATAATGCTACAAAATGCCAATCTGAAGTAAAACTCAAAACGTTAATTTCAAGCCAGATGCAAATGTCCATCAGAGGTACAAACCGAGGACTGGATTTACCACCACACCCTACCAGGAGCACTTGCGTTACCAATGCCAGGACAAGCCGGATGCCTCACTGCGCTCATCAGACACCCAGCTCCAATCCGTTACCATTCCCTGAGCAGCAACACCCGCCGAGGTCTGACCCTACGCCCACCCTCACCACCATGCTCCTTTCTCTGCATAAATCCATACATTCCCACCGCCACTTAACGCGTACCGAGCCGCCGCACTTCCCCGCGCCCCTACAGCCGCCCCCCGGGCGCCGGGGAAGGCGGAACGGGATCCCCCGCGCCCCCGGCAGGTGCGGCGGCTGCCCGGCCCCGGAGGATGCTCTGCGGCGTCCAGCCCCGCATGGCCCAGCTGCAGAACGGTACCGGGCAGGCGACGGCCGGCGGAGGATCATCCCCTGGCCGCCCCCTGCCCCGAAATCGCCGGCGCAGCCTCGGGGTGCGGGGTACCGCAGCGCGGCCGGGCGGCAAGGTCAGCGCGGCTCCGCCGCCCGCGCCCCGGCCGCCCGCGGGGACGCGAGCCCGGCGCTGCCCCGGCGCGGCAGAGAACCCACCTCTGGCAGACATGGCTCAGGCTGGGGCTCGGCAGCCGCGGAACTGCTGCTGCTGCTGCTGCTGCTGCTGCGGCGGCAGCGCACGGCCCGCACCGCCCTGCGCCCTCCGCGCCGCGGCGGCCGATGCGGGGGGCGGCGGCCGATGCTGGGCCGGGCCGGGCCGGGGCGGGCGGGTCCGCGCCGCCGCCGCGCTCCCCGCCTGCCCTGCCCTGCTCTGCCCTGCCCGCCGCGGTGCGGGGCGGCGCCGGGGGCGGCTCTGCGGGGCGGGAGCGCGGCTGTCTGCGCGGTGTGTGCGGGCTGCGTGTGTGTGCGGGTCTGCCTGTGCGTGTGCCGGCGCGGAGCGGCTGCGGGGCGGGGCGGCGCCGGCGGAGCCACCGCGGCCGCAGCCGCTCCCGGGCGCGGTGACTGCGCGGGGAGCGGCGCCCGGCGGCGCTCGGGTGCGGCGGGGCCAGGTGCGGGGCGCGGTGCCGCAGCGGGCGACAGTCGGGGACAGCCGCGCCGCCGGCAAAAGCCACAAACGCCAAGGCGAGCAGCGCGGCAGAGCTCCAGCTCCTCGGAGTGCTGGATAGGCGTGTCTGCTCCCGGAGTCACTGACAGCGCCGTGCGACAGCTGCTCTGCTCGTTCGGGACCTGGCGCTGAAGTCTGTGGCACAACTTGAAATTCACGCACCGAACAGCAAAGATATACCTGCGTAACTGTATGTAAATTGTATATAAACACAGAATTTCTGCAAAGCGGTCATGGCGTTAACACACAGAAAGGAGCACTCAGCTTCCTCCTGGCACCTTAATAAAAGTAGCAAGCGACCAAATGCAACGCACCAGAAAAACAAGATCAGTATCTGGTGGACACCTTTACCAAGCCTCCAGCCTAGTGAAGCCAAATATTCCCATGCCACACTAAAAAGAAAACCCCTACGCCACCAGATTATTAGATGGTGGCAAAAGTTAAGCAAATCAACAATCTAGTTTGTCAAGAATGACAGGTTAGAAGACCACATCAGAATAGTGCAGTTAAAACATTACAGCAGACTTTTATCAATTTCAGAATGGGCAACTATGAACTCAAAACCAGAAAGCCCAATCTGTGATGTTCTGCAAGGAGCCAACACGCAAACTGAATGACAGGAAAGACTGAATCACACTCCTCCACTCTGATCTACCATGCACTACACATCTTCATACTAGCAAGAAGCCTACACAATTTTTCTATCAAAAAACCCCACAATTACCAGAATCGTATCTAAGAGAGGTGGTAAAGATTGCATGATCATGTGGCCACAGGTCAGGAATGGAAGCTGGTAGGAGCTGTGTCTTGGAGTCTCACTGCTGTCTGCAAGTGCAGCCCAGCCAGTGCCTCTGCTGTGTCAGATGCAGCCTCTGGCACTGCTCACCTTCCCCTTCATGCCAGCCCAGTAGGGAAGGCATTTGTGTAGGAAAGCATGGAAGCAGCAGCAGGATGGGCAGCACTCACATGCCCCTTCATCAGGGGATACAGGCACAAAAGATGAATTGGCACATGTGTTTGCCTGAATTTGTGCTCATGCTTACATGCTGCAAAGACTTTTAGCCACATCCAGCTCTCTTTGCCATGGATTGCCCCGGTGTTCCATACACTTCAATTCAATCATATTCCTTATATCATTCTGTTTTCTTCCCCCTTGCAAATGTTTCTGAATCTGGCAGCAGGAATAAAATAAATCTAAATATTTTCTTCTCTCTCTAAACTCTTATGGTATTATCCTTAGCTGGTGATCTGACATCCCTTGAAAAACAGTTCTTTTCCCTACTCCTTTTCTGAAATTAGAAGAATTTTCCACTTACAAATAACTCAAATTTTCTTTCTCGTCCAAAAGAGCCAAGGTTTTCCTCAGCCAATGTAGTATGACAGCATTTTGTATTTTTATTAAGTCATTTCCTATTCACTTCCTCAGTGAGTTTCTGACTAGCATCATCACAGGTTCTCCCATGTGGTACTTAATAGATGGCTTTAAAAAGAAGGTTCAGGAACATGCACAAATTAGCTTTTTAATTAAGAACTTCCTTTCTTTATACTGCTAGGAAGTAGGAAGGGAAAGGCATTTGTACCTTGGGATTCTACAGAACACAAAGAGCTTATTCCATTCATTGTGTAAACTCTCTGTGGCAGAGAAGTTGAACAGACATGTTGGCCAGAGAATACTAAAATGGGTCAGATACAGCACTCATTTATTAAAGTGAGCTTTTTAGCTGGATTTCTTGAGGACCTGAGGCTGATGGAGTTCTATTTTCCTGTCTGTCCCCTCCACCAAGTTGCCTCCAAGAATTTTCAGATTTGGATATGGAGAATTTCAATTCAGGTTGACTGAAAGGTATAATTCAGAACAAGTTCTACATCCCTATGAGTTTTTTAGTAATTAACACTTAAGAAGAAAAATTAAAATAAAGGAGAAAAGCTGCAGTGGAGACAGTTACCAGTTCTGGAGGCCATGTCTTCATTAGCCACAAGTACCAGTTGGGTAATCTGCATGTGGGCAGCTAAATCAGCTCCTGAGGCTGCTGCCTGGGATCCTGTCAGTATCTAGGGAATGTGGAAGGAAGCTCAAGAGAGTAGAAAAGGAAGGTACAGAGAGGTGAGACACCATTATCTTTATTTTACAGGTGAAGTTGAGTCAGAGAAGATGGACAAGCCAATCCAAGGCTTGCTCACTCTCCTATGCACTCCCTCTTCTCTCAGTCCAGACCGTGTGCTCCTGCATCCCTCACTGCAGCGCTGGCTTGAGCCTCACGGAACTACTTTAGCTCATTAATTAACAAGGGTTGCTCACTTTCTGTATCCCAATTCCCTACATTTGCTGTCTGAACCAAAGGCTCAGATAAACACTGGAACATGACTGAAGGCGAGTGCAGAACTGCACAGCCAGGAAGGGTGAGGAACCATTAGAGGCAACAGAGAAGATCCTTTTTAGCAGCAGCAGCTGTTGAGCTGTTTGATTGAGCCATTTCCTGACTACTTTAGAAGTCCATTAAGGAGCAGTGATTGACATTGTTGTATTTCAGGCATCTACCTGAGGCTTCTGAATTAGTCAGCTGGGAAGTAGGATCCTATCTCCTGCATTTTGCCATTGACTGTACAGACTAAGTTTCTAACTTATAGTGTAAAAAGATCCATTAAGGTAATTTTTTTAAGGTATTCAGGCTTCAAGTGATCCAAATAGGCACCTCATGATTTTTTAGAGATGGCCAAATATTAATATACTTTACCAAACAATAGGTGTTTCCAAGTCCTGTCTCAATGCCCTTGAGGAGCTAAGTGTGTTGTCCAAGGTCACAGGGAAAATCTATGTCAGAGCAAAGCATAGAACTTGCATCTTCAAAGAAAAGTATCCCAAATACTGGACCGTGTTCTCTGTGCAGCATATCTTGCTGTCACTTAGCCTTTGTGTGAATATAAACCAGAAAGTTCTCCTTTAATCACTTTTGAACCAGTTTGTCTCTATAAAGTAGGATAGTAGTTTTAAAAGTAATTAAGACCCATCAGTGTTATGTAAATATTTTTTTTTTCTCATGAAAATCAGCACAGAATGACAGAGGGAATAAAAAAAACAGGTAAAAGTCAGCATTGCATCTTTGTCTGATGCAGATAACTCATCAGTCAGAGTATACCTATTTTTGCACAATGCAGGATCTTTCCTCTTGAAAATCATTGTGAGAAGAAAATCAGATTTTTTTTGGAACAACAGACAAATTCTTACGAAGTAGATTTCCAAGAACAGTTTCGGTGGGCAAGGCAAATGGTAAGGATGGCCAGGATTGGTCTGAATAATGATGGGAACTATTGGATTTTTCTACAATTTTTTCCTATATCTTCCACCATAATTCCACTGGCTTGTTTTATAGGGAAATCAGACCTAACAAAATCTAGAGCATTACTAAGTCTGATAATTTAATCAGAATTTTAATAAGCTCAGAATAAATAGTTTCCTGTGACATGAATGACAAGAAAGCAAGACAGTTCTCTTACTTTCAGTATAAGACTCTTACTAGAATTTGCAATTAGTCAGTAATGGACAAAATATTCAAATAAATACATGGCCTTTCACTGATTACACTGAGCTTCCAGGGCAGTTCCCACTAATCTTTTTGGAGAAAAGTTCCCTTCTATACATTTCAAAGGAGAACTGAGCTCCAAATTACTCACACCAAATATTAATAGAAATCTTTGATTAAGTTTTTCCTTTTTTTTCCAAATACCCCACACACATGTATATAAAAAGAGACTTAGCCATTAAAAAAAATCAGAAAGATAGGAAGTTCTCCTGAGTGAGACAAATCCCAGAGTCATCTTCCTGGTTTCTTCTTATTCTGGTTTTCTTAAAAAACTCTTTTTTTCTACGTTATTCAACCCTCCATATTGCTCTGTGGAATATGCACTTTCATGGCAAAAGTTACAATATTGAAATTACGTTATCCTGAGTCAGTCTTGACTACCAGACTTGAATAACCCAGGAAGTTTTACACAGATTATGTAAGATGATGCTATCACATAAATGCTATAGGTTTTCTATAAGCCAGAAATATTGGCAATTCTGAAAAACTATGAAAAAGCCCTCAGAGAAGTCTGTGAATACCTACTCTATATTGCTCTTCCATCAAAATGACTGCTGTACCTGTGGGAACTTAGGACACAAAGGCCGAAATGACAAATTCTTTTCTGAGAGTCAGCTTTGGAAATGTCATCTAAATGTTGGGCAGCATTTACTGCTGAAGAACTTGTGCATCACCCGTGTGTGAACCTTACCAGGAAGATGCCAACAAAGAGCTCCGAGTCAGGAACTTCACCAGGTTTTGCACCAGGTTCTCCCAAGGTCACGTATGAAGTATGTACTGTGAATAAGAGCTGTGAGCACAAGTCTGTGGGAGATGATGAGACTCATCCCAGAGTCCTGAGGAAATTCCCTGATGTAGTTGCCAGGCCACTCTCCATGATATTGGAAAAGTCATGGAAGCCAAGTGAAGTCCCTGGTGACTGGAAAAAGGCAAACATTGTTCCTATTTTTAAAAAGGCTAGAAATGAGGAGGCTGGGAACCACTGAGCCGTCAGCCTCACCTCTGTGCCTGGGAACAGATCCTCCCAGCAGCTCTGCTAAGGCCCAGGGAGAACAGGGAGGTGACTTCAGAAAGACAACTCTCGGCTTCACCGAGGGCAGGTCCTGCCTGACCAACCAAGAGGCCTTCTATGATGGACCTGCACCAGTGGCTGCATTCAGGAGAGACACAGACAATCCCACAAACTGCCTTTGTTGCTATGTATATACTTTTCAGAGCTGCATCATCTCACTATGTGCCCTGATTTACCCTTTACCCTAAAGAATTTGCTGTGGCCAAACTGAATTAAATTATGCAGTTAGAATTTGTTACATTTGTGTTTTTCCATAGAGCAATTTTTACACCATGTAAAACATGGCCGGCATTTCTTTGGTCAAAGTTCACTTTAGCAAAGATGGTTCTGAATAACATGGCAAGAATAGCAAAGAATATTCTGAATAAGTTAGAGTCAAAATCTCTCAGCACTGCTATACACAGGAAAGTTTGGTGAATCAGAGGGAAAATACACCTGTGGTTGCAATTACAATGAGCCAAACTCTGAGAATGTACATTACATTCTGCTGTGAACAGCCAGGTTTGTGTGGGGTAGAAAGACTGGGGCCAAAAAAATTAATTATCTAACTCATCATGAAAGTACCTCAGTGTGTAATTTGATGTCTGATCATAAGAGATACTTAGGTTTCTCTCTGTACTGCTGGAATTCACACATCACTATCTTATTTTCTCACATGCTATTTTCTTTATATGTATTTTCTATCCTGAGCTCTGTATTGCAGGGCCCTCTGGCTGAGAAGTACAGAATTGGACAGGCCTCCCTTCAGAGCTTATCAAGATCATTCCTTAATTAGCTGGTGGATGCAATTTGATTTGAGAGCACAAAGTACTGGCTCTTTTTCAGGAACTGAATGCCTTGTTCCTTGTCATACTAAGTCAAGATATCAGCCCCTGGTGCCCGACCTGGCACTGATCAGTTTTATAGCCAAGGCAAATGCCTGCATGTAGACACACCCTCCTAGACAAAAATCTTCTGGAAACTGTGATGGCTGCTTCGCAAGGACTCAGGATACAGTTGTGAAAGAACCAGCCAAAAGCCACAATCCTACAGTCATGGCAACAATAAATTCAAATTCTGAAAGATTCCTGAAAATATTTTGAAAAAAATCCCTGACACTTTTCCTGTTAGTCTTGCCCAATATGTTCATGTACAGAGGTTCTGGTTATTTTATTTCTCTTGCCTATTGACATATACCAATAAATCTATCTTGTCATACATGTAATGTATTTAAAGCTCAGATCTAGATGAGTTTTCTCATGCAATATTTTTCTTTCAATGTGTTAAAAAAAAAAAAAAACCAAACCAGGTTTAATTCAGTCACGCTTTTTTTTTTTTCACTTTTGAATCCATTTGAGCTTAAAGCTGATGCCAATTCTCCACCACATTCAGTTGTTTATTCCACAGCAAGTCCCGCCGACAGAGATGCCAGCAGATGACTGAATTCCCTAGTTAAGCACATCACTGGAGTAAAACACGGGGTCGGGCTGCCCTCTGCGGGCTGGGATCTGGATCTGGGACAAGTTGTTTTGCAACACCACACAGAAACGGGTTATTGTGAGTACAGGATTTCAACATCTGAACACAGAATTTTGATTCATGATGTACACGTAATGCCAATATAGCACTTGGCTGTCTGCTGCCTGGCTGCTGCTGCTGCAGAGGAAGAAGGAAATGCAGACTGCAGGTGTCTGAAGCAGCAGTCAAGCACTCCAGGTACAAATAACTGCTCAGTCTACACCACCTGGGACTTCCTGGCAGACCCAGAGGATAACAGCTTCTGAACATAAAACCAGAGAAACTAAATGCCTTGAAATACTTCACTTGGCACATGAGCTGCCAGGCAGGAATCAAGTACAGTGTATTACAGCACCACTCCAAGATCTAATCAGGAATATATTGCTTTATATTAGCTATATTGCAGACACAGGTCTGCTTACTTCAGCATTTCACAACATGAGGCCTGAATGTCAAACTAGTCCAAAGCAGCCTGAGGCAAGAGAAGAGGGATGAGCAACAGAAATATTCCTACATGATGCTGGGTCTACTACAGACTTCATTTTCTTTGCTCATTGTCAGTAATGCCTCCAGCTCAGTTCCTTAAAGGCTTCATCCAAGTACAGACAATCGTTCCTACATGGCTGGTGACTCAGAAAGAAATTACAAAGGATTGAGCAGTACAGACTTTTTCTGGAAATGGAGTTTGGCTCAGAGTATCGCTTCTGAACATTAAATTCTACTAGGAAGTGTTCAGGTTCTCCCTCTACCCCCACCACCAGTTAAAATAATGCAATGTTGATATTCACGCTCACTCTCCCCTCTGTGGGTACCACAGGAGAATTCAGTTAGTTCTCAAGAAGGGCCAGTCTTTAAATAGAAGACCCTTCTTAAATTCGTTGAGGTTTAGTTGTAATGAAGATGACACAAATATCACGTGGGATGTGAGAGCCACAGGGCTAGTCAATATCTTTGTAAACTCAAACCAGTCCTGTAGCTTCAAATAACATCATCCGGGAGCCAAGCAGGACAAGTGAACTGCTAAGACAACGGGCAGTCAGGTGTAGCAACCAAAGCTTTTACAGTCCAGGTAATACACAGCAGTTAAGCCCGGAGGTGACACCACTAGCTGGCAAACCAATTCCTTCTATCCGGGATACACAGGGATGTTTTTTCCCGAACAAAACGCTGCGAGGGAGCCGCTCGGAAGCCTTCTTTGGTCCCAGAGTGAAGCCCGGTCAGCTGCGCCCTCCGCTGTCGAGAGCTGGGACTGGCGGGAGGCAGCGGCCGCTTCCCGGGGCAGCCCCGGGAACGCCGCTGGAGTTTCTCATCGCGCTCCATGGATAGCGAACGCTGGGGCGCGTTGTGGCACTGGAGTTTGGGCCTGCCTGGGTAACTGTGCTATCAATAATTTCAAATTACTCGCGAAGCCACTACCGAGTGGGTCATAAATATTTCAGACACTCGCTTCAAAATTAAAATGTTTTACAGTGCCAACATTTAATGTCAGGCTCCATGAGACATTTCAATTATACCTCAGGACAAAGAAATGCGAATTTAAAGTATGACAAAAACCTACTTTTAATTGTGGACTAATGAGAAGGAGAGCTCTGCTGAAAGCTTCTATACTGGCATGGTAGCAATGTGCCTGATTTAATTTGCATAACTCATATGGACTATCAAGATCAGCTTTTGCTTATGATTAAACAGATTATCTGATGAAATTTTAGGGATCAACAGATTATAGTCCTTAATCCAAAGATGTAAGTAACAATGAAATCTTATTATGCTTTAGAAAACAAACAATGCAGTCAGAGCTGATCTGAAAATTACTCAGAAATCTCTCAGTAGGGTCAAGGCTAAACACGCTAAACACCTAAATTCTCCCCAGAAACACACACAGATTCTGGCTTCCAGACTTCCCTCTCTGCAAGTACTCAGACAAAAGATTGAGGGAACCAATTTATATCAGGTAGACCACTCAATTTTTTTCCCCCAGTATTTTAGGGCAAAATCCAGTTTTATGTTTATTTATACCACATTCAGACCCTTGCATTCATTACAGCTGCAATATAGCATAAACTGAGTAGTTTATCTTTAATCTCCTTGCTTTGGCTTCCACTACCACAAGAAAAAGTATCCTTGTGCTCCTGCCAGCCTGCAGTGAAATTGGCTAAACTCTAACTGAAGGTATTTTATCTGCTTTCAGTAATTTAGGATATGCTAGCACTTGTAGATACTGTATGGCAGAACATCCATATATTTACTTATAGAGGAAAGCCTGGGTTTTAATGCTTCCAGTGAAACAGAAATACTAGAGGAAAACTTGATGTGATTAGAAAAGAAATGTCTCATTTTACTGACAACATGTACTTCTGACCTCCTAGTGGTCTCCTTTACAAGCCATTACATAAGGTAAAGCAGGGTGGTACACAGGGTAACTGAAGCACAAACAAGGAATAGCTGCTGGGAAGGCAATATTTGCCCAGTGTTGTGTCCTGCATGGTAGCAAGGAGTGCTGGTGTCAGGAGACTCTTGCAGATGTGACAGGTAAGCATTCAAGACAATAGACAGACGACTGGGAAGTTTGTAACCCAGCAGAAGACAAATTAATGTCTCTACGGAAAGAGCAGATGTGCAGATATGGAACAGAATGCACAGGCCAGGAAATGCCTGAAAATGGGATTTATGAAATACTGCATGAGCTGATTACATGGAGCTGCTAGCGAATCAGCAAGGAAGGAGGTGATGTACGCAGCTGAGAGCACGGAACCAGAAAATTCATGACAGAAAATGACTTCAATTCCACTGCATGCTCTTCAGTGTGGATGCACAGCATGCTTGCGTTCTGTAGTAAAGCCCAGCATCAGAAAGGTCTGAAAATCTTGTTAAATATCTTCTTAGCCCTACTCAAAAGCAGAGATCATGCTGAACCACTAAAACTTCATTCTTTATTTCATCCAAGTAGTCACTGAAAACATAGATGTCAGTTTGATTATTACAAACACAATAAAATCTTGCGCAGAATATCAACAGATATTTGGCATAGCACTAACAGGAGAGTTTTCACCTAGGGTAAAATAATTCACCAAATCTTCAGGCTCTCTGAAGCAAAAGTCCAGACTGCAGAACTTCTTCTGTAATGTAGACAAATGCATCCATTAGACATTGGCCTAGTGCCATCAATCCAAATAGCAGAGAGATTTTCAGATAAAAAGGCCAGCACATTATCTTACTGTCACACACCATCTAAATTGATTTAATCTAGACAATTTCATTAATTTGTAAGAAAGGAGTAAGTTCCCAAAAGCTCTATCAATTAGAATAGCCTCACTTTCACACTTTCACTTCTCACATCCAAGCAAAACACTAACTAACTCACTGCGTGTACTTTTCCAAAAAAAGAACTACCTTGCCAAAAAAAAAACCCAAAAAACCTTGTGTTTATTTCAGTGGAAACAACATCAAGCATGAGCAGGTGAAGATGTATTGAAGATGTATTGTTGCACATGACATCCATAACTGCAGCATCTCCAATTGAATCATCCCAAATGAGAACAAGAAGAATCCAAACAAAATGCAAAATGCAACCTCAGCTGAGTTCTTCTGCACTGACACTGGTGAAATCACTCTTTTCCATTAGTTTCCAGTGATTTCATTACTATTGGTTTGCCAGTATTTATCCAATATTCCCAGCAAAGAGAAATACGGTTGAGAAATATGGTTGAGGAATTAGAGACTACTTTAAAAGATCATTAAAAAAAAATCTACAATTTGTGAGATATATAAGCACCAAAAACTGGATTCTGCACTATGGCTACAAATTCAAGCCCAATCTATTGGTTGGTAAATGCAGGGTTATATGCAGAGATTCAATTTGTTTAATAGGCTTAGGAAAAATAATTTACATGTAATATTTTCTTTCTTTTTTCCTTTACTGCAAGGCATTTCACATTGAGAAATCTTAATAAGAAGTCACTTTTACAACTAAAATATTAATTTCAGCCACAATGAACTGTTCTGTTTAAATAATAATGCGTTTATACACATTAGTCACTCTTAGAATAATAAGAGGCCCTCAAGCATTGCAAAGTTTTACCTCACCATCTGTGATTCTGTGATTTATGATTTCATAATTTGTTAAGTACGATTAGGAATACTCTCATAGTGATAAAACTGTCTCCTTTTATATCTTTATGATATCTTACTGTTTCTTTATTCATTCTGCTGCTTGGAGATTGGAAAGCCCAAGCATATTTAAAAGACATTTTTGCAGGAAAAAACAGATTGCAAAAGCATCTTAAATGACCATATTCTCTTAGACACAGGCATGCAGGCACCTTCCAAATGCAGCACCTGTCCAGTTAATAATCACCTAAACACAGAGATGTTTCATCATCTCCACATAGAAAATTTACATTTCCTATGAACATCTATAGAATATAAGTTGACAAATAGAGAAAAAGCAGATTTTAAAAAACCCAGCATAATTACCTTTTAAATTGATATTGACATATTGGGACTCTTGGGTTTTGAGAAGGAAATAGCTCTGCTCTTTAACAACTGCCACAAAGGTGTCCACATACAACTAGTATTTACTTCCATAGAGTATTTGGGCTGTAGATCTCCATGCCTGCAAAGCACAGGGGTAGTAATAGCAATCAGTACAGCAGAATCATTAGCAAGACTTCATCACAACATCGTTATAGACTTCCCAGATGACACAATTTCAAGAACAGTAGTTTTGTCTTGTCTTTTGATTCATCTCTCTCTGCATGCTCCTAGCATATGAGGAAGCTGGTGTTGATTCCTCTCCAAAAATTAATGTGGAAGCTTCCCTTTATTTGGTACTACAGGGTCCCTCCCTTTCCCATACTGGTCTATCACCTCCCCAACATTTCACTCTGCTACCCAGTGCCAAAGCCATCCTGTTCTCCTATGTCAATTTGCCCAGTGTCCAAACATTTTCCCAAAACATCAAATTGCTTGCCAGCTATAACTTCTGCTCACCCCACTTTACCTCTGCTTTTCATGTGGCACCGCAAAATGGGAGGGATGGTCTTTTTCTCTGAAGTATTTGATTCAGAGGTGAAATAAAGCTCTCTTTGTCTCCTTTTCTCTGTGTAGGAAAAAACCCAACAAACAAACAGTGAAATGAGCAATGTGCACATTGCCACAAGCCCTCTCATCTGTGGTACTCTGCAAGGACTATGTCACCCACACCACCAGCCTCTCATCCAGAAGGAACAACACAGGATCATTTACGTTTGGAAAAGACCTCCCAGATTGTCAAGTCCAAACTTTGACCTAATGCCACCATTCCCACTGAACCATATTGCTAAGTGCCACGTCCACTCATTTTTTGCACACTTTCAGGGATGGTGATTCCACAACCTGTCACTGACTTTCTGAGCTCATCACCCTTAGACTGCTTTGTGAACAGTTATTTCCTTGAGGATCTCCTCGTCCCTGTGGACGATGGCAGACCCAAAATGTCTCAGCAGACAGCAAGCTGGGCCTTTTGCCATACATGTCAGGGTTGTTCCGTATCCGTGCCATGCCAGGAGGAGGGTGGAGGCAGCCCGGCTCCCCACCCTCAAGATCCTGAGGGACCCCAGAAACCTTGGTGGAAGTCTGATGGCAGCCTCAGGCACAGGGACTGTGGAGGTGGGCGCCCCTTCCCTCACCTGAGACAGTGTGTGCCCAAGTGGGCAAGAAGGCCGATGGCATCCTGGCCTATCTCGGGAATAGTGTGGCCAGCAGGACCAGGGAAGTTCATGTTCTTCTGCACTGAGTACTACTGAGGCCACACATCAAGTGCTGTGTCCAATTCTGGGCCCCTCAATTCAGGAAGGACATTGAGGTGCTGGAATTAGTCCAGGGAAGGGCAAAGAAACTGGGGAAGGGTCTGGAGCATGTGTCCTGTGAGGAGTGGCTGAGGGCATGGGGGCTGTTTAGCCTAGAGAAAAGAAGGTTCATGGAGGACCTTATCATTCTCTCTAGTTCCCTGGAAGAAGCTTGTAGCCAGGTGGGGATCAGACTCTGCTCCCAGTCGACCAGCGGCAGAAGAGGACACAGTTTCGAGCTGTGACAGGGGAGGTTTGGGTTAGCCGTTAGGAAGAATTTCTTCACACAGAGGGTGATTCGACATTGGAATGGACTGCCCAGAGAGGTGGTGGAGTCAGCATCCTGGAGGTGTTTAAGGAAAAACTGGACATGGCACTCAGTGTCATGGTCTGGTTGACATGGTGGTGTAAGGTCGAAGGTTGGACTCGATCATCTCAAAGGTCTTTCCCATCCAAGTGATTCTGCGACTGCGATTCATTTCCCAGCCCGGAGTTGCCCGCAGGAGCGGGGCCTGGCTCGGGGCACGGCAGCGGCCCGCCCACAGCCCGGCAGTGTCGCGCCCCGCCCGCGCCCCGGGGCCGGCACAAGCGGCCCGGCCGCGCCGGAACGGAACGGAACGGAACGCGGCGCTCCCGGCTGGCAGCGCCCGGGGCCGGGCGGAGCGCAGCGGGGCGGGCAGAGCCGGGCCGAGCGGCGTGCGGGGGTGGCGGCCCCTGCAGGACACCCGGAGCCTCGGCAGCCGCCGCCGCGCAGCCGGCGGTGTCAGTGCCACGGTGTCCGCCGGGGAGCGAGAGGCAGCGCCGGCGCCCGCCCGCCCGATCCCTGCGGCCAGGCCCCCGCATGCAGCCCTCACCCTGGAGCGGCGGCGGCGGCGGATCGAGGAGCTCTCGAGGTCCTCCCGGCAGCGGCTGCTGCAGTCGCGGGACAGGATGTTCTCCAAGTTCACCTCCATCCTGCAGCACGCCGTGGAGGCGGTAAGGCCGCCGGCGGGCCCGGCCACGCCGCGCCGGGGATGCGATCCGGGCCTAGCGCCGAGCGCGGGCCGGGGGCTCGGACCGGGCACGGCGCCCTTCCCCGCTGCCCCCCGGCGCTGCTGCTGGCGGGGCCTCGCAGGGCGAGCATCCGCTTCTGGCACGGCTCTCCCGCGGGCCGGGGAGGCGGAGGCCGAGCTGCCCGGGCGGGCCCCGGAGGGAGCACGGGAAGGGAACGAATCGCCCCAGCGCGGCCCTGGGGAGCCGGGGGTGCCGGGGGAGGAGGGAGCGGCTGCAGCCCGGGCGGCCCCGGCGCAGCCTCCGGCTGTCACCGCCGGGCACTGCCGGCCGCGGTGCCCCGCGCCGGGCCTGAGGGCAGCCCTGGCCTGGCCCTCACCCTGCCGTTGCCCGGCTGTTTCAGCGAGACGAACAATAAAGGAGGGGAATCAGGAAACTCCCCAGCATTTCCATCTCGTCCTGACCAGCAGACAACAGCCGCCGTCCCCGGTGCTTTTGCGGGATGCTGTCAGTTTCAAAGCGACCCTTTCCATCCCTGGTTTCTTCTGTAACTGTGCGTGGGGGTTAGGTTTGCCGGGGGACGCGAGGCTGGGGGTGCAGCGAGGTTTCCTGACGGGAACTGGGCAGGGGAAACGGGGCCTGTTCGCCAACTGCCATTGCTAAAGGCCGCGTTCGGCGCTGCCTGGCCACACCATTTATTTTCTGCTTTTCAGTGAGGCGGGGTCTTGGTAGTAATTCCCTGCCTTTCAGAGCCTCTCCCAGTAAACCAGCACACCCAGGAGACTTGAGTGTGAAGAGGTGATAAAAATCGGCAGGGAAATACTGAAGTGAAGGTGGAAAATGTTGAAGAAAAAAATGTTCAGATGGTTGAAAAAAGAGCTTGCAGGCCAAATCCAAATAATTGAAATAAGAGCCCACATGCCAAACCCTGCCTCATCTGAGGGGCAGCCTTTGTACATTAATGTGTGCTTCGATGCTGCACTTGAGCATACGCTTGTCTTTATATGAGCCTGTAGTTCTGCAGGAGTATTCAGGTTTAAAAGTTAAGCATGTATTCATTAATTACAGGTTCCTAGTTTGCTTTTTTAATGGTGTAGTGGCATTTGGAAGGAAATGTTTTAAATAATGATGAAATGTTTTACTTGAAAACATTCAGACCACATGTGAATGCCTTCAATAGACAGTGCTTTCATTAGAGAGGAAACAGAAATTAGCGTCTGCCTGACTAAAGAAAGTTTGTTGTGGTGAGCTGTGCCACATTTTGAATAACAGAAGTAAGAGTGGATGACTGAGAGATGGAGGAGTGGAGGAGAAGGTATTCTTTCAGGTCTACCAATTCAAGAGATGTAATAGAAGTTATTAGGAGAGTGTTTACATTATTGATGTGTGCAAAAAATAAACAAAAATAACTTCATTTAGTTGAGTAAAAAATAGGAAAAACAAATGAGCTGAATGGAACAGGAGAAGAGTAGAGATCATAGGGACTAGGCATTCTTTTTTGATTAAAAAAACCCAAACAAAAATACAGAAATATATTGATACCATCATTTTGCAAGTGAGTGCTATCCAAAAACATGCTGTTTGTCCTTGCTCAACTCTGGTGTCCCTTTTAGAATTGCCTCACCTTGCTGCCACCACTGTGGTAGATCTCTTGATAAATAACTGCACTCCTGCATTTACAGGATTGTCACAAATACTAGGAATGAAACATGGAATTGCAAAAGTAGAAAGATACTAAGAATGTTTCTTTATAAGTTTGACCCGCTAATACAAAGAAGTGTGAAATAGAAATTTTTAACCAGTTCGGTGGCTATATGTGGCTTTAAGTTGTTTCATTCTCCCTGTAGTAACAAGTCTGCTTAGCTTTGCTATGGGGTAGTGGCAGCTGTTGTAAATACTAAATATTAGCTCAGTCCACTTTTATGCCGCCTGTTTTCAGAACCAAGAGAATTTGGAACATCATTTTTGCTTGCTGTTTTTACTAGGGAGGAAGTATAACGTGGGCAGCCTCAATTGGATTCTTAACCCTGAATATCAGCAGCAGAACTAGTAAATAAGGTATCAGTTCTGAAAAGTTTTGGGTGCCTACCCCAGAGTAGGTAGAGTTGCAACTGTACAGTTTTCAGGTGAGCTGGACACTTAAATGCACTTGAAGAGCCTGAGTTTAGCTTTCATGGGTGGGACTTCCTTAAATCAGAAAGGTTTGGGCAGCCCTTCTGCCCTGTGCTTTCTCGTGCACATCACTTACATAATGCTCCTGCCCTGCCGCAGGGCCCACAGGCCTGCAGACTTCAGAGAGTGCATTTAAACAGTAAGGGTTCCCGTGCTCTTAGATAATCGTTGTTATCTTACCCTCAATGTGCCATCCCTCTGAACTCTGACAGGAGTTCCAAAGGTTGACAGTCTGATAGACATGGCAGTATTTGCCTTTTATTTGTTGTCAGTGTATCACTCTTGGACTGACTGCCCTTGTGACAGGACTGTGCTTGAGGCAAGCATAAGGGATCAGTTGCTTTTTACTAAGATGTTTTCTTACCAAGGTTTTTTCCCCAGAGGGGTTGTGGTGGTGTTCAAGACTAGCCTGGATGGGGCTTAAAACAGCGTGGCCTAGTAGAAACTGTCCTGCCCATGGCAGTGGGGTTGGAACTAGGTAGCCTTTGAAGGTCCCTTCCAGCCCAAAGCTATCTGTGATCCTATCATTCTCCTTGAAAAGCTCAACACTTTCAGTCTTTTCTGACTAAATTGCCCAAGTGTTTGAAACCATATTACTAATTTTCATTACCATTGGATTCTAGTTTCTTGCAACCTCTTGTCTTATGTCAATCCTGCCAATATCTTAGATACTTTTTGCTTTTTGGATTTCTCTGCAGCATCCAGATGAGCAAGCATCACTTTGTTACCCTGCCAACAGAGCATCCTTAAATTGAGTTGGATGTATTAGTAAGAATGGTGGATAGGACTGCTGTCTTTGTTCTGTTACTTCAGGGCAGAATAGAAATGCTGTTGATTCATTGGGTTCATATTATTAAATCTGTGACAGTTTATATATGGCTTGTCCTCAAGATGTTTTCTCTCTGCTATGCATTTCTGATACACTTTCACCCCAAAGGGCTATCCCTGAGCACTACATTGTCAGCAACAAAAAAATGTAGTGTACAATACCAAAGCAGCAAGTTAGGCTTATTTTGCTCTTATCTTGTGCTTTTCACTCATGTTTCCCTAGACAAAATAGCTTGTCTGTGAGGTGGCCACTCAGTGTTCAAAGGACTTTCATTTGTGTTTGATTTGGGCTTTTGGATGTTTCACCTTAATAGTCAGTTCAAAGGGATGTTTTTGAGCCGTGTACCTTGCAGGAAATATATAATTTTGGTTGGCTTGAATTTTTCAGTTTGCTGTCAAACAGGAATGTTTGTACCACGCAATTGAATGAATGAAGATTTTGGTGCCTGCTGCAGATTCTCAAGACCCCCTCTCTACCAGCCTGTTATTCCACTGTGTCTCTGACACTGGTACATTACCGTATTTTCAAGTAGCTTCTGTTTATATTTTGTAGCAAAACTCAGCTATGAAACAAACTAAATTACTTGGTACAGGTAGTGCGCCAAAATCATGAACTGTATAACTGATTAGAGCAGAATTTATTCCTCTTGAACCCACTTTGTTTGATGTAATGACCTTACATTACTTGTTGTTTTAATGTTGTGCTGGTATTAACAAATTAGATGACAAAATTTAATGCATGACTTGCAAGCAGTCTTAATTTTATATGTGAGAGCAGTGGCCATTATAAACTCTGTGTATTCATTAACTGAGGATCAAGTAAACCTTCAAGCATTATTCCTTTTTCAGGTGTTCTCTCAGACCATTCACACTGGTACAGTAGTAAGACTGAAGAAAAACATCAAGTGACTGTGTCAGTCAGGGCAGTGTGCATGCACTTCCCCTTCCTTTCTCTTTGACCCAGTTTCTGCTCTCTGTTTTTTACTCTGGCATCTGACCAGACAGTACCTGTTATTTTTTTATACAGTGTTCTCTTTCCTTTATGAATTTCCCCTAAAGATATTGAGGCATATCCCCAGCTTCAGATGTTTCCATCCTTTCCAGTATTGAATTGCACTTCTGAAAAGCATACATGAAAAATATGACAATGATTTTTACATGCACAAAAGATTTGCTGTTAAATACTGCATATATATAAGTTTTTTTGCTCTTTATGTTATTTTTTTCCTGCCTAAACACAAATTTTGTATGCTTTGGAAAACGACGTGGAATTGTATTTTGGACAGGTTTTGTCATGAGCAGACTGTACATCTGGTCAAAGATCTGTAGCTCTCCTGAGAACAGCACTTTTCCTGAAAGGAGTGGGCTTTGATTGTGTGTTACATATTGTCACCAGAAGGATAAGGCAGCATGTGTTAAGTTCAGCTCACTCCCAGGAAGCCCAACTGCTGGAGCTGGGCACCAGATGGAAGATCTTGCTGCTCAGTGGGCTCCAGTGGGCTGCAGTTCAGTGGTGTTCAGTGAATTTTAGCTATTTCATATACCAACACCTACACTGCAGGCATGAAGATCATGGGGTTTTTTTCCCCCAGAGAAGGAGAGCTTCACTTTGAGATAAGGAATCGCTAAGAACATATTTAATTACTCAGGATTAATTACAGACTCACAGAATATTCTGTGTTGGAAGGGACCCACAGGGACCATCAAGTCCAATTCTTAAGTGAATGGCCCATACAGGGATCAAACCCACAACCTTGGTGTTATTAGCACCATGCCCTAGCCAGCTGATGTAATGGGGAGAAATAAGTACATTTTTAAGGTATAGCCTTCAAATCAGACAAGTAGCAGGAATTAATGGCCTTCACAAGGAATTCTGGTTTGCTTTAGAATCTCCATACGAGTACTTACACAGCAGAGTGGTTATTCAGGCTGCCAGTTGTAACATGTATTCCATCTCAGCTGATAGCTAATAATTCATTTAAAAATAGGTACTACAACCTCATACTAGTGCTGCTGGTCCTAGTAGGGTTAAAGGATGTCAGCCAAGTGTTATCATTTCCTAATGCTTTCCAGTGCTTGTCTTTCTACACATATAAGCTGGTGTCTTGGTCTTGCTTTTGTGTCTGAATAACTAAGTTAAGAGGATTGCTTGGGTTTCTTTTTGCTTTATTTTTGTTTGTTTGCTTGTTTTCTTGTGGGTTTTTGTTGGGTTTTCTGATCAGTAAACACCTACCTCAAAATAATTGGTGGCAGTACTGATGGTGTGTTCCCAATAGGCTGCACTGCCCAGGTGCACACCCATGCTGATGTTATCTCTGCTGTGTCTGGCTTGCAATCCTGGTCAGAGAAGACTCTGAAATCACTGGATATTTTAATTTGAAAGGGCAGAACCTGTCCCTGAATTATTTTTTCACCTCTGAGAAGCCTCCCTAGAGGCATTTGTTGGGAGGGAGAATGTCTGTATCCACAGTTCTCTCCCATGGTGGATAAATTATTGACAGTGCTGAGAAGTGAAATCCTTTTCCTGGCACTGATCAGAGGCACTAAATTCATCTTGAGGCAGATGAGATGAGAAGAAGTGGAGAGGAAAATCACATCAGCCAAGGATAAATCTTTAATGTTATCTATCATGTGTTACTTTGGAAATAGAGTGGTCTGGGAGGCCTGTATTCCTCAAAAGTTGTCCCTGGGTTATTCATCAGCTGGCGTTGAGGTTTTGATACAGCTTTTTTTTTACAGAAATGATCATTACATTGCTTGAAATACACATCTAGTGCAGCTAGTGTGACATACCGAATCGTATGCTCAGTCTTCAGTTTGGTTATTCTTCTGAATTTTAATAACCTAGTAAATGTCACAGTAAAATAAACTGCTTTTGTGCAGTGTGGGGTGTTCAGATACTCTGTGGTATCTGCTGTGCTAATGTGCTGCTCGGAGTGCCCAGCCGTGGAGCTCAGTGAGTGCACAGCCTGTCAGGGACAGGATAAGCACTGTCAGTTTGATTTTTCCTGGTTGCCATATCCAAGGGCACATTTCCACCCGGGATGGAGGCAGAGATAGTTGCCAAGCACCACTACTTTTCCAGAGTCTTGCATTCCAAAGTCCTGTGTGCAAAGGGCCATTAACAATTTGCATTGCACTTACCTTGGCATGGCATACTGGTCATATACTGGGCTTTATAACTTTACCAAGATAAATTTAAGTGCCATTAAATTCAAGACAATGAAAAGACTGATGTGGAAAATGTCCAGGGATTTTTCAAAGAAACCAACAACACCCAGTAAAGACCATATGAGCCTATACAGTACTCGGTTATATACGAGCCCCTGAGTTATTAGTCTTAAATGTGGTATCTACAGCTCCTGGGGAGAAAATTTCCTTCAGTTAACCTTTCTCTGTGAGGTTAACTGACCCCTGGCACAGGTTCCTGGAGAGGCTGTGGAGTCTCCGTCCTTTGATACATTCAAAAGCCATCTGGACATGCTCTTGAGCAGCCAGCTCTAGGTGACTGTGCTGTAGCAGGGAGGCTAAACTGGATGGTCTCCAGAGGCCCCTTCCAACTTCAGCCCCTCTGAGATTCTGTGAAGGACTGGACTCCACATCCCATCAGGATGGTTCAGCTCCTTACCCTTCCAAAACAGACACACCAGTTTATACTTGGGATTTTTTCTGTTTGCCCACAGGGCTCATCGCTGCCATGCTGTCAAGTGATAATCCCCTATTTCAGGATGGCCTGTGAAAGAATGACTTGAGGACTTGATGGTCCAAAAAAGAGCCTCAAGCAAGTAGGATTAGCCCTCAATAACAACAGATCCTCACGTGACCTATTGAATGGTTGAGGTTTTCCCTATAGGATTCCTGATTTTACCAGCTCAAAACATTCAGGGGCACAAATTCACTCCTTGTCTCAGCTCTCACTTTGGAGAGCAGAGTGGTGAAATGATTATGGTCCTTTTTTCACAGGCTGCCTGTGGTGTAATGGGCCACAGGCCACCTGTGTCTCAGTGGGGAAGGAGCAGTGCTGATGGTGACTGCATGGGGGGGCTGCGTTTCCTTCTTGTTGTTATTCCTGGATGCTGCTCACACCCAGCCAGCCATCCCAAACACCTCCAGGAAAGAAGAAACTTCCTTTTCTTGCAGAAATAAAATAAGAAACATGTTTGTTTGAAAAAAAAGAACAACCTGCCAAGCTTTGGGTATGGGCCCAAAAAAAAAAAAACCAACCCAAAAATTTGAAAAAAAAAACCCAAACTGAACCTAAAAACTGAATAAAGATTTTTTAAAAGAAGTTGTGGCTAACAGGAAAAAGGGCATGGTAAAAACTGGATAAAGCAACTAATTGGTATTTTTAAGGGGGCAGACAGAGAGAAGAGAACAGTGTACAGAAAAGCAAGAAGGCATCAAGAGCAGATGTGAAAGAACATGACTTTTTCCTAAAGGACAAAATTGTGGTCTAAACAATACAAGCATACATTTCTAGTGTTGCTTTGCTGTAGGAGCAATTGCTTTTGTTGCTTTAAATAGATTGTCTGGTGATAGAGACATCACAGAGATTATTACTGATGTTTACAAGCAGGCAGTGTGGCATGGGGCTCAGCCATGAATAATGAATGTAGTCCTTGTTAAAGAGCAGAGAGTAACAACTGTAGCACTATCTGCAGCACTTTACTTCCAAGTATAAGGTAAAATTGAATTTAATCTCTGAGGAAGTATGTTCATTACATTTCTAACTGGTTTTTGTTGTGTTTTTTCCCCCATAGCTCGCACCTTCCCTTCCATTACAAGAAGATTTTGTTTATCACTGGAAAGCAATCACCCATTACTACATAGAGACCTCAGGTAAAAGAAAAAAGCACTCTGGGTTTGTCTTTTTATTGTGGAAACTAGAATTCACAATTTCAGTGTTTTTAAAAAGTAAAGATCAAGAAATACTAATATGAATCAAGTCTTTAATCCAAATGCCAATAATAACCAGTAATTAAAAATATCATGTTCTTCCATCCATAAAAGTAGGCATGAAAAATGGTTGAAGTCTTGTTTCCTGAGTACCATGTAGAGAACTGCACCTTTTTACGTCTGACCCAGTTTCTGCCTTCACATACTCTGTTTAATCTAAACAGACAGCTGCAGAAATGCAGTCCCTGCTGTTAACATTTTTATTGCTTTGCATCAGGGATTTTCTTTTTCTTTATAAGATTTTAACAAAAGTAATTTTGTGGTCATAGATTTTACCAGACACAGATGGATTCCGTGTGCTCAGTATTAGTTATATTTGCTATAGTGTCTTGTCTCAGTGTTAAGTATTTTGATAGCACAGACAACAAGTTTGATTAAATCTTACTCACATGTTACACTGCTCTTCTTAAAAATAGATATTATGATGAAATATTGCTGTAGTTGCCTTTTTAAAAACTCTTCCCTGGTTTGTTTTTTTTTTCAACAATTTTGCAGAATGTAAATTTTTAATTTTGGACCTAGTTATGAAACAGTTATGTTTTAAAAATGAATGTTGCCGTGCTTTCCTCAAGCCTATTAGTTCTGACCTTCTGCTGGAAGAGCTGTTGAGTCTGTGTTTGTGTCTGATGATCTTGTTTATATCAATATTTACTCGTAAAACTGCAACGTGACCCTTGGTTCCAAATACCCATCTTTTGGAACACTATGTGATGTTTCCAAAGGTGGAAATGACAGGGTGGCAGGGAAAACTGACACCTGCAGTGACGTGGTGCAGAATAAAAGCTGACCTCTCTCCCAGAGTTTCAGAAGTGTTTTGAAAATGAAGTTTCCACTCGGTGGATATATTTCTGTCCTCTGCAGTAGGAGCAGAATTATGTGTAGGAAATTCAAGCAAAACACTCCGGGCTAACTGGAGCTTGTGGCAGAGACCAAAATCACTCTGACATGGCAGTTTCCCTGTGTGATCTTGTTGCCAGTTGCATGCAAGTGACAAGTTATTTTTAGACTATTGCGTAAACAGTAGTAACCATTTCCCTAGGATAGTTGCTCATGTAGAATTCAACTGAAAAACATAAAAGATGAAAATCTTCATGTGTGGATATGTTCTACAATATGTGAATGCCAGCTCCTACTTCCAGTGGCATAAATCCACTGCAGTTTAATGACTTCAATATAATAAAATCAACATCTTACCCTTTCCTTCATAAAGTTTGACTGAATTCTATTTTAATGCAGAAAATACAAAAGAGAAATTTAAAAGCTTTTGGTGAATAAACAGCATAGAGTTTGAATTTTCTTTGTTGTTATCAGCAGAAAAGCCATTTATTTAGTTATCTAGTTTATAAAGGAACTGGTCAGCTGCAAATTAAGCTGATGTTGGAGGCCATTCACAGATTTGAGAATACTGTATGAGAATAATGTATGAAGGGTCAAAGAGGAAGTTATCAAGACCTAGTGCATACTAAACAGAAGATTGAGAGTTGTACCTTTCTCTCCCTTGGCTTGCTTTCTGGCAGTAGAAATTCTCCTTTTTTGACTATGTAATTCCTGCATGTTTTGAATTTTGGCACTTCACCTTTTCCCTACTGCAAGGTCAGATATTTGCCCAATGCATATTCCAGTGTACATGTTCAGGTACAGTTCTGAAAGTTTTCTTTAAGACATGCTGAAAACTTGCACTGTATATCAAGTTCTTTAAGTGGATGTCATGTTTATAAGTCTTAAATTTGGAACTGAACATAAGTATGAGGGCAATTTTTAAATCATTCTTAATTGCCTGTTTCTTTTATTTAGATGACAAAGCTCCTGTGACTGATACGAACATTCCCTCTCACCTGGAACAGATGTTGGATATTCTAGTTCAAGAAGAAAATGAGAGGGAATCGGGTGAAACAGGACCATGTATGGAATATTTGCTACATCACAAGATTTTGGAGACACTCTACACACTAGGAAAAGCTGATGTATGTATCTCTCAGCAGAACAGATTCTCTCTTGTGTGAGCTCCTAGTTGTGACAGAGACTGAAGTTCTACAGTAGGTGGTAGTGTGGGACACTGAGCCCTAGCAAAGAGCTGCTTGCTTATATTACAAATATACCAACATATATTACCATATTGCCAGCATATTACAAGTAACAGCCTTTGCAGGTGTGATCAGGGTGAGACAGCCCCTGAGGTGCTGGCAGTGGTGAGACTCACCACTCTAATAATGCTGGTGGTGAAAGTAGAAGCAGGAGAAATATTTTTGCTCAGTCCAGAGTTTTTCTGGCTACTGCAAGACAGTATTATTCCTCTCTGTCCTTTGTTAAATGTTGGGAGATTCTTGGGTGAAAAGTGCTATGTAAAATACAAATTTTTGATTAAGTTTTCTGAGTGTGTTGAGCTGTTGCTCAGAAAGACTTTGGTATCAGAAAGCATTAATTTGAGTTGATCCCCAGACAGCTTTCACACCTTGGCAGTATTGTCTGGTGCTTCATGTCTGTTTTGTGGCACGCATGAAGTTACCTTCATGGTCTTGGTCCATCCTTGTTGCTGTCTGTCTTGGCAGACTTCTGAGGTGGGGTTGAGTGGATCATGGGGTGAATTAGCTTGGCAGCCCTGGGGTAGAATGTTTTGTATCACAGTGCATACTCAGTTAGGGAGGCATGGTTTATCATGTTCCAAGGATAAATGGAGCTCTCCAGGGTTTCCTTCTCAGTCAATCTTCTACACATTGTCATGAGTTTTTAATCGATTTTACATAAACAGGCAACACAGGCCAGTGGCTGTCTGAGCCCAAGATGTTCCTTGCTCTGGAAGGGCCAGAGATCTGCAGTACCTGTTACTGTACCAGCTGTCCTGCAGTCAGGCTAAAATACCTGCTCCAGCTGGGCTTAAAACCACAGCACTGCTCTATTAAAGATACTTGCTCAGAAACACAGCTTGTTCAGTAATCTCTAAATGTTGTCAAGAAACCAAGATGAAATGGTGACATATGTGAAGTGGGTAATTAGTAGTAGTGTTTCTAAGAGTTGAGAGAAGTCATTCTGTACTCATACAAATATGTCTGCACAGGCAATTCTTGTACAGGCTGTCTTTACACTTTGCCACTTGTGAGTTGATACATCTGAAGTAAACACACAGTTCAGTGCTTGCAAGATGTTGCAAAGATCTGGTGCAAAATGAATAGTTTCCTTCCACAGCAGCCAGAGTTACTGCATTACTGTGGATGTGCCCTGATGGTATGTATTTTGCCATTCTGTTCAAAGAATAGCTGGACAACTCAGCAATGATTAGGGATTAAAAATCTAGAGATAATTATTTAGAAAGGAGAGCCATGTTGCATGTGGGCATGCAAATGAGGGAAATTATGTGGATTAAAATTAACAGCATTTATTAACATGGTTAATAAATTAGTTATTAACTAATTCGTTTGGAGGAATTTAGCTAGGAACAAAGGTACGTAAAGGCCCACAAGCCATCAGATTTCCTGGAGATAGGAAGGTGCTTTCATGTGATGTGGTGCATTAGGGACGCTAGAACAAGGGTCTACATATTCTACAGTTATTTGTGCTTTATATTCTGCTCAGGGAAAGCAGCAGCTTTCTCTTGTCCTGGACCATCTGTGCATTTATAAACACTTTAGCTGGCTAAGGTTAATTGCTCATGACTTTAAGAAACCTTCTGTAGGTATTAAGATTTTTATAGTTTATCATTCTGTATTTGAATGTAGTGACTCACTGAATTGCTGGATTTTGTGGCACAGTACCTTAAAAGACATCTGACCTGTAGCAAATTAATTCTGAGTTAATTTCCCCTTATCACTGTAATGATACGGAATATTTTCTGGAAAGATTAGTAGAAGTTTGCCCTAGAGCAATTAACTGAAAGTATGAATAATTTGAAAGAGAAAACAGTAATAAGATGCAACATTTTTTATTGATCTCTGTTAATATTGATAAAAGTAAAATGTAAGTAAAAGTAAAATTGATGACTGTAAAAATATTTTTGGTTAAATTATTGCTTTTTAATTAGCCATTCTGAGTGAAAAATTTACATCTGTCTTTTTCTCCATGTTTATTGTATTTTTGTTGTTGTTCATTTGTTTTTGTTTCAGTGTCCTCCAGGAATGAAACAGCAAGTTTTGGCTTTTTATACAAAACTTCTTGGAAGAATTCGGCAACCTCTTCTTCCCCACATAAACGTGCATAGGCCAGTGCAGGTACTGTTCAGATTTTAAGTAAACTATATTTTTGCATGACAAGTTTCTTTTATTCTGCTGTAGCTAATGCTATTTTTAATTCTTCCAATGTCAAGTGAATTAAGGAAATTGCTTGGGTGCCAGATCAGGTAGTTTTTTATAATGTGCTGTTGATTAGAGTCTTTGACTGCCACTGCAATGCAACAATGCAAGTCATAAATAATAAAGAAAACTTGTTCTCAGCAGTCTAAATCCAGAGCAAATGTTCCAGTCAATACTCATACATAATTGTAGTGTGTATATAGAAAAAGAATTCAGTCTGTTATTCCTAGAAAAAGCAATAACTTTCTGTCTTAATTGTTCGCTTTATGTGACAGAAATTAATCAGGCTGTGTGGTGAGGTTCTGGCAACACCAACAGAAAATGAAGAAATTCAGTTTCTCTGTATAGTATGTGCAAAGCTGAAACAGGATCCATACCTGGTCAACTTCTTCCTTGAGGTGAGTAAATAAATTCAAAATTTGACAGGTGTATTTACTGTGTCATACACAAAATCTAGTGGAGAACTGGTGGTGTCACACTGTGATGTTATTTTTTATCCTGTGGTATTAGAGGTCTTGTTGTTCGGAATTTTTTTTTTTCTCCCAGAGACTTTATACATCTGATTTTCACAAGAATTTAATTCAGGTCTCACAAATACACCTGCCCAAGGTCCTTTTTCCTTTGGAATGAAAGTGCCTTTAGAGTAGGGATATGAATTGCAGTGTAAAACACTGTGTGAGGGAGACGTGGGCCTTCTTGTGTTGTTTCTGTCATCCTAATGAAGACCAAGGGACAGATTGCAGGGGGCACTGAAACCTTGCAAGTTGCTGAGTGTTCTGCAGGATTGGGCCCTTACTTGGTAGTGGCACGTGTTGGAGCTGCAGTGCCAGCTCACAATCTTCTATCTGTAAGACAGCCTGTGTCTTTACTGCCTTCTTTAACATGTGGCATTATGAAATCAGAGTGGGAGGATAAACAATTTCTAGACTGACTTTCAGTTCCTATTTAGAAGAAGCATAAAAAAATTTGGTTTATAAAAGTCCATTTAGAAATGCCTTTTGCTCCCATTTTGCTGTTTCCTGTGGTGACACACATAGTTACATGGTATTTAGCTGAAAAATATTCCTTTAGGACTATTTTACAAGCTTTCCACAAACAAGATCTGTGACAGCAGAGACTGCTAAACTGCAAAAAGATGTTATTTTCCATTAAGTATGTGATTATCACTTGCATGTCAGTAGTAAAGTATCCATCTTGAGTTTATTTTTACCTCAGTTAAGTATTATCCTGATTGCCATTGTATCCACTGTAGTTGTACAAGCAGCAGAAATGGTATGAGGATTGAAAAGTTAATGTTTAAACATTAGAAGCACTCAGAAGCAAACAACTGCATATATTACATGCAAAATACGGTAGAATTCTAAACCAGGATTACTTTTAGTGTTATTTTTATAAGTTGTATGGTTTAAGCCTCTTAAATAGTGGCCTTGCAATCAAACCTGAGAACCCCAGCCATAAGAACCACAAGTGTTTTGTCCCACTTTATTAGTGTTCTTCTCCAAAATAGCAAGATTCCAATGTTAAAAAACATTGAGAAACAGATGATTCCAAGTTTCAAGAGGATCTCTAGTTTCAGAAAATGCTAGCTGTGGAGTTCAGGCAAGCTGGCAAACATTTCTTGTCGCTCCTGTTACTTCGCAGTGTTATTCTAGGTGTTGTAGCCTAAAGCATTTGTCTTCACAACTTGTGATGGTTGTTTCCAGATCAGTAATGTGGGGTGCAGAATTGTGCTTCATTAGAATAGAATATTCTGGTTGTTCACGTTTGGCCTCTTAGAGGTGCTGTTGTGACTTCTCACTTTCAAATGCATGAACGGGTACATTTACAGAATTCTGTGTGGCATTTCTGCCTCTAGTCTCCAACACTTATAAGATGAAATGTAGATGGATCTCTCCAGAGAGTGTTTGTATCTGTTAGTTTTGCTTCCTTCTTTGACTGTTTCCAATCACTTTATACAGGATTTTATGAACATGAAAAACTGAGTGTGTACAAACTCACTTCCTTTGTATGATTCCATGCCAAATAGTTTGTTGATAGAATGCTGGTTTATATTTTGAATTTATATAAATATATATATATTATTGGTTAATTAATATAGGTGAAATCTTTCACCTATATTGCTTAACCAATAAGCCTACATGGCATAACTGTATCACTTGGGCAAGTTATGTCTGTTGTGGAAATAAGAATTTGAAGAACTTAATCTACTTTTTTAAAACTTTAGGATCCCTATACTAATTTTATTTTGGTATTAATATGTTCCTTTTTTTAAAACGAAGTTTTTCTAGTTCTTGTGCAAAGAGAAAGAATATACATTGTAATGTTTATTTATCACCTCTACCTCAGTTATATTTTAGGGTAAACTTGCCTCATCCCATCTTAGGTGAGCTACTCCTTGCAACTGATTGTTTCTAGCAAACAGACACTTAACTCTCTGTGCTTCAATTTCTGTTCTTGAGACCATGAAAAAGTTCTAATATAGTAGCTAAATAGTTATATCTTCATTTTATAAAATGAGCAATAGTTTTACTGTTCACTTCTATTTTCAGTACTATGAATTATCACCTCTATATTTCTCACCACAAATTATGTAGAGATTCTCATCAGCTGTGATATCACTTGATGTTTTCATAGAACTCTTTTTAACTCTATCAGAATTTAGACATGGCATCATCCACGACAGATTTTAAAACTGATGTTTACAGATCACAAAAATACAAAAATGTGGTTTTCTATTATTTGCTCTTTGTTAATGCTGAGTACTTTGTTTAGAAAGCATTGAATATGTGTTTTATGTAACCTCTTTATTAGGTCATTCAGGATCCTGTTTTGCACCTTTGCAGGAGGCAGGTGAGCAGCTGAGCTGCAGAATTGCATGATTAAACAATAGGAAGCTTAAATACACACAAAGATTCTGCCTGTGTGTTATTCAATGTACAGACTGCTTTGTGTCACCTGCCAACGAAAGAGTAATGAGCTATGGACACATTTCTAGGGGCATTCATACATTTATATATGTTAGTTCTCTCATCACTGCTCTAGCTAAATAAACAATGGCCTTTCATATGGCAGAAGAATCCAGACATGAAGTAATAAGCCACTGTAAGATGAAATAAGTATTTACAGACTATTGTTCAGTTTTTAAAACAAAAAGCTTTTCCCTTTAACAAGCGTGCCTGCAGCTTGAGCGGTGCCAGCAGCAGTGTTAAGTCCAGGATTGAAGTGCTGTTCCAACCTTTATGTGCAAGGGTCACTGTTGTGATTCAGCTGTTTCTCTGTATTGATGAGGATATTGATACTGGAGAACTGCAGAAGCTCTGGGGATAGGCAGACTTGGTTCAGGCAGACACCTTTTTGTTGCTTTGCCAGCCTTGCAGTTTTCACACTGTCAAACAAAAACAAAGCATGTTGAAGCAGTAATTTTTCTACTGCATTCAAAGAGCCTCCTTATTTTATAGCATGCAGGCTGCTGCTTTTACCACTGGTTTGCTTCTCCAGGGAATCAGTTCTGTGAGTGCATCGCAATACCCAGTGCAAATTCCCCACAATGAATGCACGGCACTCAAGCAAGTGTTCACAGCAGCTCTCCAGTTTGCTGCCTCACTGTCATGTACTCAGTCCCTGCTGGTTTGTCTGCACTAAAATCCATTAACCCCAAATGGTTAGTCTTTTAAATTATTAATGCTTGAGATATATTTGTAATAATTTTGGTGTTATCATAGAGAAGGGAACTGTTTGGATTTATAATCTCACTACAGTTCTCATTTGAAAGAAATATCTTGTGCTGCATTCTAATTTATGATTCCAATAAAGTATTCCTCACCTGTGCTTATGCCAGAAGAACACTGAATTCTTGCCTTTCTGTGAGTTTCTTCATGGTATTACAGAGCACAAATTTAAATGTCTTTTTATGTGTGGGAGACAGATGGGTTGCTTTTTTCCAGGCAAATCAGAGATGGTTTGGAGCTTCCAAGAAGGCTCTCTGTGACCTTTTAGAGTATCCAGTGCCCAATGCTTACTTCTAATACCTTTGTCCATTCAATCTACTCAATTTTTTTTTCTTGAGAAACACAATTTGAGAGTACTCTGCTGTCAGAAAAGGTGTTTCTCTCCCTTTCCTTTTGAAGGTAAAATCTCAAGAAATTTAGAATTATTTTACTTGGGTGATTCCAACTGGAAATAGGGTTTCAGACATTAGATGAATGTGAGGCCTTGACACAGAAGGGAATGTTTTATAAAAAGTGCTATCTTCTAAAGTTGTCACCCATAAGATAAATTAAAAACCTCTATCAAATTGTGGGCAAATCAAGTCAGTATGTGACTTCAGTAGTGAAAGAAAAAGCTGCCTTCCTTTTGTAAATGGCATATTCAGCCTTGAAGCAAAATGTATAGGGCTTAAGAGAAATTTAAGCAGATTTAAAAGTGTCCTAGGTTTATAAAACACCCACGCTCCCACAGCCCTTTACGTTTTAAATGGTTACTGTATCCAGCCTTGACTACTTCAAATGTTGATGTTAAAAAAATTGCTTTTAGTAAACTCCTGCTTCAGGATGAACAGTAATTTCAGCTGTGTAATTCCAAAAAATGCTTTGCAGAGTAAGTTAAAAGCAATGGCTCTCCAAGGATCAGCAAGTGTAATCACAGAAGACATGATAAAAGACCAAGAGTCCGTGCCAACAGACACGGGGCAGCCTGGCCAGCCTGAGGAGACGCCCGGTGCTGCCGGAGCCGAGCACATGGAGAGGGAAGATGAGCTCCCACAACAGGCAGAGGAGCTCTCTTTCAGTCTGGATGAGCTCAATGTCACATCATCACCTGAGTCCTCCACTGCTTGTCCAAATCAAGACTATAATTTAGTGAATTCTCTACTAAACCTCACTAAAAGTCCTGTGAGTTGTTTTTTTTTATTTGGTTTTTGGGGGTTTTTCCACTCTGTATGATAAAATGAAATTGCTGGATGCTGTGTGAAGTGGGCAGAGGTGAATAAACACACTGTATTTTAGCTATAGAAAGTGAAATGAGGGGGTCTTGCAGGGACTTTTTTGTAAATTGGCAGGTTTTTTTGCAAATTCAGATTCAAGTAAAAATACTATTATAGAAAATTAATACTAAGCTTGTTGATGGTAATATAAGTGGGTCTTTTAAGAAACTTGCATAGGGTGCTGTATGTTTCACAGAAAAAACTACACAGGATAATCAGAAGGCTAAATATATCACAAGAAAATGTTTTTTAAACTACAGTCAGTTGTTCTGACTTTATCAAACCCACTCTCTTTGTAATGGTACTGAGCTATCTCTAGGAGTGGGTTTTCTTTTAAAAAAGCCTGCTGTTTGTCTTACCCAACTCAGTCTTCAAATTCAGACTTAGATTCTCTGAGAAAATTTAGGAGAGGTTTGGGTAAGCCTGTAATTGCTGCTGCAGTGCTGAGAGCAGAAAACCAAGTCTACCACTGTACCTCATTATTACATGAGTTTACAGGATTTAGTATCTTGGTCTCAAGCTGACCTACAGCTCTAGTTCTGTCAGCTGGAAGGTTGCAGCTGCCGTTCTTGTATTTCACACAAAATCAAGTGAGAATCTCTATTTTGTAGCATCCAAATTCACTAGACTTAATGGGTGAGAAGGCAACAAAAATAAATGCATTCAGTCACTGTGGGGGAATGGAGAGGTTTCATTTGGAAGGTGTTTGCTTCTTGATTTCCTATGGCCTTCATTCACCCTCTGATTAATTCTTCCATGCCCTTCTGCCAGGACGGCCGGATAGCAGTGAAGGCCTGTGAAGGTCTCATGCTTTTGGTGAGTTTGCCAGAACCAGCAGCTGCCAAGTGCCTGACTCAAAGCACTTGTTTATGTGAATTGTTGACAGACAGGCTGGCCACCCTCTACAAAGCCTTGCCTCAGTCACTGGATCCCTTAGACATTGAAACAGTGGAGGCAATTAACTGGGGGTAAGAATTTTATTTTTGTATTTAATACTCAAAGTGACTTTACACCCTTCCCTGAAACTAATTTGATAGGTAGATAATGTGTATAAAATACTGCCCCCCACACACAGGCTAAAGCCTCAAGGGCAGAGCTGAGATAGAGTTGTAGCACAGTGGTGCACTTTGGGTGTCCAGTGTACCTGTGATTTCTGACATGGGGCCAGGTCTGCCTGCCAGTCCCTGGCAGAGATTCCTCAGGGGGCAAGTTTTTCCAGTGGGTTACATCAGCAGTTTCTAGTGGTGTCACTGTAGCATCAGGTGTGGGTTAATATTCTCATGCAGATATCAAGGATTTAGGAAGCATAAACTTCTCACTGTACACAGTGGGCATTGTAAGCTGCTGTGAGGGGCAGGAAGGGTCTATTTGTTAACAGGCTGTTGTTGCAAAATCTTTGCAGCAAAAAAGAAGAAGGAAAGAGTTGCTCCATAAGTCATCAGCATGAAGCAAAAGATACATGCCTGTTATCTTAACTGCTTGTAATTTAGATTGTTAAAACATTTCTCTTCCCACTCTGCCTTCATTATTATGAATTGCTCCTGATCTGTTAGTACTGAAACAAAAGCAGGTATTTGCAAAATGCCTAGCAAAATTTCTGCTGATTGGAGTTTGAAATTAGAAGGAGAAACCCCACAACTTTAAATTGTGGGATAAATAAACAGTGGAGTTCTTTACCAAAGAAAGTGGTGTATTTGTTATTCCTTACAGCCCTTAAATTGAGATAGATGTTTCTTTCTGAAAGATATAGTCTTGTTCAGGTATACACTGTTTGGTTTTGGTTGACTTGCCTGAGGTCACTTACAGAGTGGAGAAGAATAATTGCCTTCATTTTATGGTTCTGTGACTACAGGAGTTACTGATTCATTTTCAGTAGTCTGTGTATTCTGGGAGAACAGACTTGGTGATCAGTTTTCCCTTCTGACTCCAGAAACACTTAACCAGAGTTGCTGTGCTGTACATTCTGTGTTTCCTTTAGCATGCACTGAATTACCTGTGTTGTGATGGCGCTGCCAGATCCATAGAGATCAGCAGAAAAGTTTTTTTAATGTTCCCTTCATTACAAGTAGGTAATTAATTAATCTGTTAGGTTCAATAAGAATAGAGTCTAAGATTCTTCAACTACTTGTAGACTAAATAAATATTTTTTCTCTGTGTGCTCTAGTTTGGATTCCTACAGCCACAAAGAAGATGCATCTGCTTTTCCAGGGAAAAGAGCATTGATTTCATTTCTTTCTTGGTTTGACTACTGTGATCAGCTCATCAAAGAAGCACAAAAGGTTTGACATGTGTCCAGATAATACAAATATATTCAGAAAACAAGTAGTTCCAGTTGTTTCCCAGCTTCTGAGTTTGAGACACACCATGTTGTACTTTTGTTTCAGATGACTGCTGTTGCTATGGCAAAAGCTGTGCGGGAACGATTCTTCATTGATGTTATGGAACCTCAGCTGATGCAAACGTGAGTAGCATCCTACAGGACACAGCAGAGCAGAATCTGAATCAAGCTGATCTTTGGGGAGCGGAAATCCACTCCACATCTGATATGAAAATGTTTCATTCAGTTCAGAGATTGGAATCCTCACGTCAACTGCCCTATTGCACCGCATTGTTCGTCAGGTGACTTCGGATGTGCTGCTGCAGGAGCTGGTGTATTTTATACTTGGAGAGCAGAGAGAGCCAGAGACGCTGACAGACATCAACAGGCATCCATTGCGGCACAGGCTGATCGAGCACTGTGATCACATTTCTGATGAGGTGAGGGCTGACCTGACACAGGAATGTCTGCTGGCCAGTTCTGGAGTGTGGAGAGTCTGTAAAGACACCGTTGTGAGGACTTCTCATTTTTGTGTTCAGTAACATTTTTTCCCTGAGAAAGAGAATTCTGGCTCCTGGCCCTACAAATTCCCTTTAGAAAATGAAGTCAAGCTGTTTTCTCCACCTAGCAATATTTCCTTTTTTTTTTTTGCTAAAGATTTTTTTGGTGAATTTGTGTGCCCACCATGCATATCCAGTTAGACTTGCTTGTCTGTAAGATAGAGTGAACTGAATTTTTGTAATTGCATTTTAATTTGTTGCTGTTATTTTCCATGTTGTGTCAATTTTGTCTTATTATCATATAAGATACAGATAAAAACTTGGAGTTTATTTGAACTAAGTGTGGTTGGAGGATATATGCAATGCCAATTAAAAGATGATGTGATAAATTTAAGCTCTTTACATACACTAAGCATCATTAAAACAATTTACTTCAGTAAAATTCCTCCTCAGAAGCTGCTTGTTTAATTTTTTCCATGAAACAACCTCAGCCCTCTATATTTCCAAATAAAAGCCAAGTTTGCCTGAAATACAAATCCGTGCTTTCTCCTATCCATTTTTTCAGTATGCCTACCTGCTCGCCCTGTCAGAATGAGTTATCTCTGTAAATCAGTTATCTTTGCAAAGCTAAGCACTCCCAAGCAGTCTTGAAAAATTGTATTTATATTGCTTAAAGTCAGTGTTTCTTTAAAAGCCTGCAAAACATCTCCATGTAAAAATCTTAGCCTATAGATCTAGTCACTATATCCCAGTATTACTTTCTTTTTTTTCTGGGTATTTATTACTAACTTTAAGTCCTGTTATGGGTCTCATTTGCACAATGATAACCATCTTCCAGCATGGATCTAACTGTAGAACAGAAAGCTAAATTCTGAGTTCTCTGTATGTTCTTTGTATTGTTACTTTGGCAGATTTCAGAACAGGTTTTTTTTACAGGAGAAAAAAAAAAGCATTCCCACATTGATTTTTCAAATGTATGTGAACTCTTCATCCATGTTTATACCACAGGTAGCACCATAATTTCCTATTTTTTCCTTATGATTTTTTTTCCTTCCATAATGTCAGGAAGTGATTGCAGTGTTCTTGGATGGACAAAGTAGATAAAAGGCAAAAAGCACAGGGCAGCAATGCATCAGCTTATCGAGTTTTTATTCTTTCTGTTGCAGATCAGCATAATGACTTTACGAATGTTTGAGCACCTTTTGCAAAAACCCAATGAGCACATTCTTTATAATTTGGTTCTGAGAAATTTGGAAGAAAGAAACTATATGGAATACAAGCCTCCCTGTCAAGAAGACAAAGATGTGGTAGAGAATGGACAGATTGCTGGAGCAGTGTAAGTTTCATTTTTTAGGATAACTTTTCACAACAAGTAACTTGGATCTTATTTTTAGAACAAAACAGGTTTTTTTCCAGTAATTGAAAGAAAAGTGAGCCTGGAGAGCACTTGAGTGCTCTGTGTATTAATCCATATCCGTAAAGTGATGCAGAAATTCCTACATCAGCAACTTATGGAAACTCTTAGAACAGGAACAGAAAATCTAAAATTACCACAAGCCTCTTTGCAAAACAATAGACACTCAGAGGTCTTTGTGTCTCAATTTATTTATGCATCTACCAAGCTTAAATCTGTGCACATTTTATTGCAATCAGTGAGAATATTCTTGCAATCAATAACTTCAGTGTTTTGCTTAGATTTATGTTCCTAGTCATTTTTGATGGAAGAACATTTCTGAGGCACTACATAAAATAAATAAATAAAATACTGAGGCACTACTTGAAGTGTATATGCTAGGTAACTCTTATAGCTCTATGTTTTAGTGAAGAAGAGGTAAGGACTGACCACACAAACCATTTTAGTCACCTAGAATAATTTAAATATGTCCTGGAGTAGAACTCTCTCATGTGAAAAATGTAGCTAAGAAGTTTTAAGTGACTTGATGCAGTAATTTTGTCCAAGTCAAAAATGTCTCATCTGTTCTTCACATTGTTGGGTATTTGCAAAGGTTGGTATTTCTGCATATTAATTATGTAATGCATTGTGGATATTGTTATGTTCTGGAAAACATCCTCATTGTTCAGAGGAAAAAAACAGCTTGCCTTGTGACCCAGAGATTTTCCTGCCTTCCATAACATTCTGTGGATGATTTATGTTTTTGTCTGATGTAATTTCACAGAGATCTGGAGGAAGATCCATTATTTACTGATCTGTCTCCAGATAACACATTGTCAGCTCAGGAGTGGCTCAGTGCTTCTCCACCTGTCAGTCCAGAACATCCAAAAAATGATGGGAAGACTGAAGTTCATAAAATTGTAAATAGGTGAGTTGAAACAAAGACTTGAGGAAATGTCTGAATGTGTGGGTGTCTGCACACACTGTGCAAATTAAATGTGTACTCTGTAATGGATGTTATTCTGTGCCAGCTGGGAAAATGACTCCACAGAAGGAAATTGTGGCATTTTATCAGAAAGCTACTTCTGAAAGATTAGAGCTTGCATTAATTCAACATAAATGAGAAAAATAGAAGATCTTTGCAGCTAATGGTTGAATACTCAGAATTCACAGTGAAAGCCTTGTTGATTATAAAAGTTGCTTTTTGTAGAAATATTTGCTGTACTTAAAATGCTGTTGCAGGACTTGACCTTCCTGGACAAGTCTGGGGAGTCTTGCCATAAACCTTACAGGGGGAAAAAAACCCTCAAACTTCCTTAGACCTTCAAAGTTCCTTAAACACATACATAAAAGGAAATAATTGCCATGCTAGAGATAACCTTCTGTTCCCTGAAAGTCAGGAGGCACCTGTGTCACCTGTGACATACCTCAGTGCCTGTCAGACTCACTGCAAATTGGATATCACAAAGAGGCCAAGCTCTGCTCTAAGCAACTTAGTGATGGTAATTCTCTTAGGAAGTAATACTAGGACGAGGGCTGTTTGCTCTGTCAATACTTGGTAGCAGAGCAGCACTGGTGTGTCAGTGCTGACCTGTCTGCCTGCCCAGAAATAATCAAAGGTGTTAGCCAAAGGAAGCAAACAGCCCAGGGACAGCCAGGACTCGGTGACACCATCCCTTCTTGCCCTCTTTCCCCCAGTGTCACTATTTATAGTTTATGGTGGGCATGGTTTGGAGCAAAGACACAAAGAACGCTCTCCTAAATTCACCTCGTGTAACTGCATCAGGGAATAGAAATGTTTCCTGATTTGCAGTGTCCTGCAAATTTGTATTTTTTGAGATAAACGCTACATGAAAAGTCAGCTACTACTATATTTCTGCATATAAATTCTACAGGAATGTCCAGCAGTTCTTCGGGTATAATGAAGGCTGAAATTTGGAATCAGAGCAAAGACTGGGTTTTATTTTGCTGTCCAGAAATTTCAATGGATTTAATTTATTTTTTTAAAGTTACTAATATTATTCAGAATTTCCTGATGTGTTTTACGTCAGATATTGGTGAAATAATAAGGACAGAGTATTTGACTACACACCTGGCAAAGGCAAATTTAGTTCTAACAGGGACATTGCTGTGCAAATACTCCTGGTGTGTCTTAGATGTTCATTTTTTTGCCACAACAAACTGGTAAATAAAACTGTCTATGAAGTAGTTTAAGAAGAATTTTAACTGTTATTCTTCTTTTCTTTTGGCTCATTTATTCCCAAGTATATTTTGTTTTAGCTCTAGTAAGATGGAGTCTGACCTTTAGCAAATACTTGACCTATGGATGAATATTCCCTTTAATCCCCATTCTGTCTGCTGATTCTCAGAAAATGCTTCCACTGACGACTTTACCTCTAGTGCCAGATACAAAAGTTCTCAAGTAAATACCTTGTTATTACAAATAGTAGTTGGAATAGGTAGGCTTAAATAGATTTTGTGTTCTCTGTTCTTCACATAAAGTTATGGTAGAGTCTGTGGATTAATTGGCCAGAGAGTTCAGCATTGTGTGTACACTGCTACAGATGATGAGAAAGTATTGATCTGGTGCTCTGTGGAATACAGTCATTAATGTACTTGTTTTCTCTTCAGTTTTCTCTGTCTTGTACCTGATGAAGCAAAGTCATCATACCATGTGGAGGGTACAGGTTATGATACTTACCTCAGAGATGCCCACAGACAAGTAAGTCAGTGAACTCTTCCTTAGTCCTTGAGAATTTGAAATGCTGGTGAGAATATACAAATGTTTCTGTAAATAGTCCTATTAAATGCATCTTTTGGTAATGGAAGATGGGAAAATTCAATTTTCATTTTTAATGAAAACTTACCTTTGGAGATCTTTTGATGATGAATTCACCTTGTATTGCACTAGTGGGAATAATGGATGACATTAAATGCATTAATATTCATATAACAGTTACAGGGAGAGAAAAACTGAACTGCAGATAGATTCTTAATTTGCTTCTGCATTTATCTGCATTCTCTTGGAGAATTGCCTGCCAAGCTGTTTGAAAGAACTAAAGAGAAATTAAAATGCTGCATAGGAGTTATGCAATCTGGGACTTTGCAAATAAAGGCTCATCACAGGGAACGCACAGCCTAAGGCATTCAGGTTTGAAGTTGGGAGGTGGGGTAGGCAGGGAAAGCTTTATGATTTACTGTTTAGAAATAAATGCAAGTTTTGCTTTTACAAACATAGTTTCCTTGGTCAGAGGACATTCACCATTTGTTTGCAGCTTTCTTAATGAAACCCTGTGAATCTTCTAGAATAGAAAAATTTATGCAAAAGAACAGAGGAACTGAGAGCTATATTTAGTAGGTAATTCAAATATTTCATAACCTTGGAATTATGTTATCAGCTGCTAAAGATGGGACATTTGGATTTCTGTATTTATATTACTTCATCTCTAGTCTCTCCTGAAAAGAAAGGGAATAGAAAATAGAGAATAAGGAAACAAAGGTTGATGTAAAATTCCCCTATGTTGTATTCTTGGATGCCAGAAACCACTTATCATCTTCGTCTTTCATTCATGTCTTGGGAAAAAGAGTGTACTGGGAGTTATTAGGGAGCAGAATTGGTTTCTGTCACTTCCTGACGATGATATGGCTACTGTTAAAATATTTCCCCCCTAAGAGTAGCCCTGCCTGTTGCTGTTATTACATCCAAATAGCTGTTCTGCTTCCTTATTGCTATTCCTGGAAGCACAGGTAGGTAAGCTACAATCAATGCAGAATTTTTGAGTCTGTTTTCTGACTCTTTTGCTTCAGTTTCTTCTTGTGTTCTTTATTTTCTCTGCTTCAACTTGTGCTCCTTTCAACGTGTAATTCCTTGCAAGTGAGGCATCAGGCAGCACAAAGTAAATACGGGGCAAGGTAGAGAAAGACTGCCAGGGGTATTAAGAAACAAAGAGAGGGAAGAGGAAGCCCTGAAATTCTTTTAGTTTATGTGTTCTGCACGTACACGTGCCTTTCTTGTCCTGGGAATTGGAGAGCAGAATGGTTTGGATAGCAAGATCAGCTACACATGACGCAGCAGAATTGTGGAAATCTACTCTCAAGAAGATGGTTAAAGAATGCAATTCCACCCTCAAAAGAACCCTGATGAGGTTGTGTATTGCTGGTGTTGCTTTGTGCTTTGGCCCCAGCTGCTTTTTGGGAGCTCTGTTCTCCACTCACTGCTTCTCAAACTACCCTAGTAGCGGAATAACCCCAGGAAAATGAGGTGCCTGCTGATAGTGGTTTTACTGATAGTGTTTACTTCAGAATGACTGATCTTTCTGAGCTTAGATTTATCATTTAGCTACAGATTATGGTTTTAAGGTGCATGGACTATCAAAAGAAATGAAATGGTTTCCATGGAGATTAAAGTCTGTGTTCCTCACTACTGTTTTGTAGTTCCGGGATTATTGTGTCATTTGCTTACGGTGGGAGTGGCCTGGATCTCCCAGATCTTTGGAAAAGTGCAATTTAGAAGCGTCGTTTTTTGAAGGACACTTCTTGAAAGTTCTGTTTGAAAGAATGGGCAGGATTCTTGATCAGGTAAGAAAAAACAAGAATTCCATTTCTGATACTTTCATCACTTTTAAAGAGCTGATGCACCATCAGGTCCTGTGAATTCCCATCATTCTCTATTATAGTGTCATATTATTGTGTAATGTGCCATTTCCTGGTCATAAGCCTGACAAGAGCCATTTGCACATATAAATGCACAGGGAACATGTGCAGGAAGCCAGGAGTAGCCTCTAGGTCAGCTCTGTGAGTGTTCATGGGAACACTCTGATAGGAATCTGTGATACCAGAAAGCTTTGCAGAGGTGGTAGCTCTCACTAACCTCATTTCTGACAGAAGATAGCTCAGGCACACGAGGGAAGTAATTTGTTTGAAATACCTCAGGTACTAGATGCTACCTTCTTCCTCCTGCTGGCGTTACAAATTTCTGTAGAACTGACTGTACCCTAAGATTTTTTTTTAATTTCCTGAACTTCAAATTTGCTGGGTTTAATCTTTTTAACTAGAGGGAATTTTTTAGAATTTATCTGATATGGGGCCGTTTAACTGAGTCTGCTGACATATGGACAGAAATAAAAGCTCTGTGTGAAGAAGCAGCTTTCTTTAATGCTCTCAATTAGTTGGAATCACAACAGTAATCTGTCAGAACAATGCAGCACGTGTTACTCCTTTGTTTCCTTCTCCTCTTGTGAACACCAGATAATGCTCATACCTCCAAAGCTTCCTAATGAATTGGCTGACTCAGACAGCTCTAAAGACCTTCTCCTATAGTTCAGCTAGGTAGGCAGTGAATAGATTTATGGAAGGAATTTTTGTCTCTCTTTGCAGAGTAACTCTGCAATAATAACTCAAAATGTAGTGATCTCTTTTACCTGTAACATCTGTGGTCCGGGGGCTGAAAGCTTCATTTGTTAGGAGATTGGGATGAATCTGTTGCTGGAGTGCCAAGTACAGAAATAACTGCCACTGACGGGAAGAAATAAGTGCTTTCATTTCAAAAGATTTATGAAGCAACTTTGCAATGCAACAGTGTGTGGTAGCAAATTCAAGAATAAGATACCTAAATACTACTTATGTGGACACATGTAGTCAGTGGAAATTTTGCCAGAGCAGCCCCAGTAGTCCCTGGGGCTCTTAGGCTGAAAGGCAAGTAGGTGTCTCCTTCAGTGCAAAGTGAATCACCAACTCAGCTTCCTTGACTCTGTGGATCGAAAGCTCCACTCATGTGCCTGAGCTCAGGTATCTGTTGCCATTTTTGTGGTGTTCAGGATATTCCCAGAAGTTTGTGGTTACAACACAGATCTTGCAGCATCCACCCTCTATGGAACCATCAAGAGACCAGCAGATACTTGGGAGCATCTGAGATGACAGGAGATGTTTGTGTGTGGGCAGGTGTATGAAGTGTCAGATCTCTGGTGAGTCAGCTAATGAGAGCTTAGACATGTAGACATGACTAAATGTATCTGTCTTAATCTGAGGCTGAATTCATCCAAATCTCCCAGATCTGAAAAGTGGAAGAATCTGTTCTCTTTTTCTTCAGTGGGATGCTAACTTGAGAGCATAAAGATGAGAATTTGAGGTCATTGAATCCTCTTCTTCTAGGTGTGATGATGCCGGTGAGGCATACCAATATGCAGTCAGAGATTAAATGAGGGCCCTGTAGTCCACTTAGATCAGCAAGATTGATTGACACAGTGGTGTAGCAAAGGAATGTCTGTCCTTCTCTTGTCAACTTAGTCTGTTCTGCCATTGAAAAAATGGAAGGTGGTTTTTTTTACTGGGATGATGAAATCAAAGACAAAAAAATAGTTTTGAAACATAAAGAAGCCATGGTGAAAATGCTTGCTTTTATGTAAATAAGTTTCTTACTAGAATGGTCAAATCCTTTAAACTAGGCACTTGGTTTTTTCCTAGAAAATTAGGTACTGTTTTATTCCTTATGACTGATAAGCTTTGTCCAGTCTCTGACAGTGTTGCCTCTCCCTTTTGGTTGATTTGAGGAAGGTAGGTAGACCTGAAGCACAGAATTTCCCAGCCCAGGACTAGTTCCATCTCCCATGGGTTGCTGCCACAAGATGGCCAGGCCTTCTGCAGTGCTTCTTTCCCAGAAAAAAAAAAAAAAAAGTAGAAGAGAAATAACATATTAGCTGTAAACATGGATTTGTCTCTGGCAATTTCCTGAGCTCATATACTTTACAATTTCCCAGGAGAAGCAAGCAGATGTTTAATCTAGGCTGATTCCATGCTATTTCTTTAGCTGAAGACATATTTTACGGGAAGAGGACTTGGCCTGCAATAAACAAGTGTGCAAAGGCTTCAAGTGGTTGTAGCAGCGATACAGATAATAACATCTAATGCCCAACTGTCATATTCACAGCACTGCTGTTGTGAAAAGCAGAAGTTGGGCCTGTCTTCTAATAGAACTTCTTATCTTTATTTATTCATAACCCTGTGTAAAAAGTTCTAGTAGTTAAACATGAGGTGGATGAAAAGAAGCCAGCATGAAAATAACTAAGCGCTGTGTTTCCCTCTTTTTGCAGCCCTATGATGTAAATTTACAAGTTACGTCAGTGTTGTCCAAACTGTCCCTGTTTCCCCATCCTCATATACACGAGTACCTTCTGGATCCTTACGTCAACCTCGCCTCTGGCTGCAAGTCTCTCTTCTCTGTGATTGTCAGGGTGAGTAAACACAGCAATAATTACACATGGCTGTACAGCAGTAATATATTTAGTAACTTTGTCGTTAACAGTAGTAGTTGCTGGCTGTTTTAAGTTGGTAAATGTTTGTCATTGAAAGCTGATTTTGAATCAAGATTGGGCCTAGATGGGTATCTCTGCTCATACTGGCTTTTTTTCTGATGAAGGGTGTTCTTGACAATTAAGTCCTGGATTTATCAGAAGTCCCCTTCTTCTCCAGTTCCATCTCTTCCTGCCTTGCATCCTAGAAGTGCTGGCTGGGTGCCTGTCACACTGCAGTGTCCTCAGTCAGAATCCCTCGCTTACCCCACGCACCAGCTGTTATTAAGCTGGTCAGGAGCCTGTTAATGATGCTTGCCCAATAGCAACAGAGGGCTTGGCTCCCTTTCTCCCCAGCAGCCCTCCCCATTCCAAAACACAGCCTTCACTCTCTCCCCTTGTGCTTTCCCTAGGCCCAGGAATTCACTGGTTGATTATCTGTGTCAACGTTTAAAAAGACAAAATAATCATTGATGTAATTAAAATAAGTAATGCCATTTGTGACAAGAGCAAGTAAGGCTTTTGTATTTCTTTACTTTCTGCACTCACTCACCCTCTTTTCGGGCAGAGCAGCCTCTCTGCAGGTTGTTCTGTGAGGATGCTGCAGTGGGTACTGAAGCTGCCATTGAACCTTGCTGCCAGGCACTCTGCAGAGTTGTTAACTTTGTGTGTTGATGGCCTGGGCTTCACAGGTCGTCGGGGACCTCATGGTTAGAATCCAGCGCATCCCAGATTTCACTCCCAAACTTCTGCTGGTCAGAAAACGCCTGCTGGGCTTGGAGCCAGAAGGGCCCATGTGAGTAAACACTTCGCACGGTCTCCGGGACGCGCGGCTGGGTTTGTGTGTGCCAGTCCTGATTCCCTGCAATTCTCTTCCTGTCCCAGCATTGACCACATGACGTTACTAGAGGGCGTGATTGTGCTGGAAGAGTTCTGCAAGGAGCTGGCGGCGATCGCCTTTGTCAAGTACCACACCTCAGCCACGCCCTGAGCAGCCCCGGGCCGGGAGCCACCCCCGGAGGGCCACTGACAACACCCAGGGACAAGGTGGTGCCTCCCGGCAGAGGGGCAGGGGATGTAGGGAAGGCAAGTTGCTTTCACCAGATGTTGAGATTGCAGATGGACTTGGAATAGCAAAGGCATATGAGGAGAAGACAGTACACAGCATTTGTAGACACTGTGTGAAGAGCTGCAAAAGCTGCATGAAGAACCACAGACATCAGACCTTGGTTATTCTGATGACAATGTTTAGAGAGTTTGGGCTCTTGTATGTCCTGGGGCTCACATGCACCAATTTGCTCTTTGTGACCATATTACTTTTAAAAAAGCAAATTTATTTTATAACATTTTTATGTCTTAATTGTTTTTCTTTTCAGTTGGATATATGAAAGAAAGACACACCTATAGTTGCAATGTATGTTGTTAAAAATGAAAAAGTTCCAAAAAATCCACCAATCCATATACAACAGGATATGTTAATGAGGGATCATTTTGCTCTTGGTAGATCTTAAGTACAGCTCTGAGCTTGATTCCTCAGTGGTTTACTCCAAGAAAACTATCAGTCTAAAATCAATACTAAAGAAATTAATCCTGATTCGGCATCACATCCATAACAAATATATCTGAAGTGTACATGTTTGTAGCATGTTTGTTTCTGTCATTCCAAGTGATTGATCTCCAGGTCATCCATGTAACTAGATTAGCTTTAGCATTTTACATGGGAACTCTAGTTGTTTGACTCATGTCACCTTTACATATTAGGTTAATTATAAGTCATCAGTAGTTGTTGCTGAAACAGTATTTTTAATTTCTTTTAAATTGGTATTAGTCTGAATTGGTTTAAGAATCTTTTGTGCCTTGAAAATTGGCAGCATAAACATTCTGTTATTTTGAGAGACATTTTTATTCCTTATCTAACCATTACAGTGATGCCAACTCGGTTAAAGCATTGATAACTTATTTAGGACCAAAATTTGCACCTGCTTTTGCCAGTGCTGGGAGGCAGGAATGCCTTTCAGTGACTCCTTTTCCCTGTGAATGCCATCAGCCAGGGCAGGCGCTGGCTTTGCAAGCAGAGGCCACTTCAGGGTGCTTTGTTTCTGCCCTCCAGAGGGTCCTCACTGCCAGCAGCCTGTGCACTGGCAGGTGGCTGTGCTGGACCTTGCAGTCACACCCAGTGACCTGTCCTGCTCCCCACACAAGGGTAGGACCCCTTTCCCCTCCTTTGAACAAGGCCAGGCAGAGCTCAGCTCCTGTTTACATTGTCTTTGTTTGTTTGTTTGTCTTTTCTGCCCCTGTGTGCACAGCTAATGCCCATTTCAGATGTGATTGCTCATATGCAAACATGGACTAATTTATTCAGTCACTAAAATTCCTCTGGATTTACATGACTGTACCTAGAATCAGATTCTGCTCTTTTTCCATGCCTTTGAGGTCTGGTTGTTTAATATTTATGGAAGCTGGATGTTAAGAGACTTTTTAAGTTAGCAGGTTAATTAGAGCAGTGTCACAGTTAATGGGCTAAATTTATTCTTGTCACCAGTGAAGAGCATCCTGCTGTAAAAGCTTCCAGTACAGGTTCAGCTGGAGAAAGCAGTTCTGGAACTGGGGAAACATTCTGGCAGGTAAAATCTGTTCAGTGGCTCCTTGTACTGGGACACTTTTGTAAAAAATGTTGCATTTCTCTGGCAAACAAAAGCATGTTTAACTTCTTCACCTGTTGGGGTTTTTTTCTGCATTTAACTCCAAAGTGTTTTCAGGTCCAAGTAGCATAGTAGGACAAAATTTGAAAAAAATTACACTTCATTTTTCTTCTTTAGAAACACACCTTGAATGTAGCAAATCATTTTTAGTGTTCTGCATTGCAAACAGTCCACATTAGGAGCTTACTTAATACCTGACACATAGTTTAGAACATGTTGATGTCTATGCAGAGTGATGTTTAATACATGCATTTGTTATTTATAAGGTCCCAATTCAGCAAAACAGTTAAAATAAGCTTAATTTCAAGTATTTCTTCCTTAAATCACAGTCTTTTACATGAACAAAGTTAAGCAGTTGAGCAGAAATACTGATGCTTTACTGAATTAGGGTCTTTTTTTGTTTCACTTGAGCTTAATTACTTTTTCCTCAAATCATCTGTTTATTTTTTTAAAGCATATGATCCAGAATACTTCTAATGTCCCATTTTATGTGAAAACTGGAGGTGATAATACTACTATAAAGGAAACAGAGCAAAATGTTAAACAAAACTTGCAAGAGCATTCTGAGTAATATAAGAATTGATAAAGCCATTCAAGAGTTGCCTGATCTCAAATGAAAGCATTAACATCACTTCCCTTGTTTTGCTGTTTTCACTGGTAGCTGAATTCATTACTCTTAAAGGCTGCAGCCTCTGTGGTGTTCTAATGCAAAACACTGCAGAGCTGCAAACACAGCTCCTTAAGCTTGCCATGAGAAAAATAAGTAGATAGAATTATGATCACTCTTAAATTCAGGCTATGATTGTTCAGTGTCCAGTGACATTGGTGATGTTCTCTTGCAAACCAAGTGTTACTTAGTTGATAAATTTATAAGACATGGATCCATCCTCACACAAGTGAAGCAATCCTTAAAGTTGCTTTAGCCTAAACTGCTTTTGTGAGTGCTGCCTACAAACCCTTATTACCATACCTGATGACAATGATCTTTATTTTTGTAAAAGTGCTTTAATCTTTCTTAAGAGATGGAACTCACTGAATTATTTTTGTGGTGATATTTTTCATGCACTTTTTTTTTAATGGTTAGAAGTTAGTTCAGGTCCATGTTTTCACCTTCTTGATCTATGTATGTCATTAAGGAGCCCATTTTGTTTCTGTGTGCATGTGTTTGTGTGTGGTTATTTATTACCCAGAGAGGGCCACCAGAGAAAATACTTGGCCTGAAGAGTTCATGGCTTCTGCAGATCCTCCAGATGTCAGTGGGAAAGACAAGTGCTCATCACCTTAGAGAATGGGGCCACTGGGATTAGATTGAAATACTTGAGATGGGATACTAGAATAATTTTTTATTTCAAAAAGCAGATCCAAACCACATTCTAATCCTGATGCACATGTGTTTTACCTTTTTTTTTTCATTTATAGTATGTATTTGATTTAGACTCTGATTTAGAAAATTTTGTAATAAGCCATGTGCTAGCTCTGGTAGAACAAGTTTGTCCTTAGTTTCTCCTATGACTGTAATATTCCTGGTATTCCAATTCTGTCTGTGTAATGTTCTTACTCTATATTTGTCTGTGCAATATAAAAGCTGTGACTTGATGCACAGCTTGAGTCTGGTTGTACATCACCTATGTATATATATACATATATATATATATATAAAAGGACCAGAATCCCGAGCTTGCTTACACTATGATTAGTGTAAAGATTGCCACACTTCATTCTACAGGGCACAAGTAATCATGGAATGGCTTTGTAAAGGTATGGTAATTTCTACCATAACCTGCTGTGCAATCTCACGGGTGACATTTCATTAGTGCTCTTTGTCTTGCTAGAAGAAATACTAACCTGAAGGACTTGGTGAGATTTAATAAAGGGTCCTGGAGTAGACCTGGGACTGTGTGGAAAATCCATATCTGATATTGCATATCACACAGGGTTTTCAAACCATTCCTCAATGCTTTCTGTGCCCTGTAAAATAGTGTAATTATATAAGATATATACTCCTTGTTTTGCCTCCTGCCTTGTTTACATTAAACAGAGGATATTCAGTAAAAATTTTCTATTAAACTTCGTGTAGGTCACTTACTAACAGTGTTGCCAGGGTCTCACAGATGTGGGAATTTCCAATGAGGAATTGTTGAAACAGCTACATTACTAGACATAAAATATTAAGTTTTATGAAGGAGGTTGTGATAAAACTCAACTTTTTGTGCTAAAAAATGCATGGAGGATTAAAAGGGATATTCTCAAAATAAATTAATTTCAGTGAAGCAACTGCTTCTATTATTACAGAATCTGTAATAATTTTTGTATGGGTGACCTTGAGACAGAATATGTTTTAACATTGTACATCATGCTTTTAATCCCGAAGTCCTCATTTATTCTGTCACTACAGCATCTTCTGGGATAAACGTGTTTCCTGTACTGTGCTGAGCAGGGCTTGGACTGAATCAGCATGCTCTTGTCCAGGAAAATGGGAGACCTAGGGAAATGGGCAGGCTGGAGCCATCCCGGGCCCAGATGAACATCAGCTCTTTCCTGGGAGCCCTGATATCCTTCCAGAAAGGCTGCAGCTGGTCAAGGCCTCGGTTTTCTATTGCATTTGAGTGCAGAGTGTGTCAGTCACAACATTGGTGTGTTGGAGACACATGCCATGGGGGTGAGCGAGCATCGTTTCTTCCTTCAGGGCCTTCGAGGAAGGCTTTTATACACAGGGGTTTTTATATGCTTTTGTATACTTTTAAATTGTGTTTGTTGTGTGTTTTTTCTGCTTTTGGTTTCCTTCTAGTTTTCATCAGCTTTTAAAAATCTTGTTGCTCTGTAGGATCTCCTCTGAGGACTGCACTTGGATGTTAAGCTGTTCCTCCTCGGTATTTAACATATGCAAGTGCTCTTACATCTTTAATAAGAACAGTGCTACAGCAAGATGATGCACTTGACAGCTTTCATTATAGCTCTCCGCATCTTTCTCCCATCCTCTTGGTCTCAGAGATTGTCATCTCCCACCCCAGATCATTTATCTGCTGGGCCTGCATGAGGCATTCAGAGATTTGAGGAGACTTTGCTTTCTCAAGCAGTGAGGAACTTGTATCAAAGTGGAATGTTTTCCATCTTATATTTTCTCTTACTTTGATATTCTTGAAATGACTGATTTATTGAAGCAGGATTATCTTATGGCACTTGCATTCTGATACAAGAATTTGGGGCTCTGCATCCTATTGGGGGGGAAAAAAAGAGTGTTGTCAGTGTGTGGTCTCTACTTCATATTCTTTAATTCTTTGTACAGATTATCAGCCAGAGTTCTCAGTGTAGGTACAAGCAGCACAGGATCTACTGACTTTGTTAACCTTTAAGCATCAGCAGAACTGGTGCTGTCAAAGCCTCAAGGCTTTTCCTGATTTGGTACGTGATCCAATTGGATTAAAGTGGCTTAATGCTCAGTGAAGTGAATCTGTCCCAGGTTGTATGAGCCCTTTCAGCCTAAACTCTGTGTTCCTGGTGCATCTTTTATCAGCTGAGGCTCCCTTTGAATGCTGAGAGAAAGAACTGAAGAGCAGTTCAGGAATCAAGAGAAGCATATGGTGGATTAAAATTTTCAGGTGTCATCAGCTTCTTGGAAACACCAAAAAGAGAGTGTGAAATTTTAAATTTTACATGTTTTGACTGGTTGCCTTTGGAATTGGATGTGTGCCTTTGGAGTCAGGTCTGTGAGGATAAAATCATGGAACATGGTGTCTCACTGGGCTACTTGATTGCCCTTGCTAGGATGGCACATCCATTCTCAACTATGCTTCATTGAATTCCTGCTGATTATTAAATTTAATGCTGCTGCTGGTGTAAAATCTGCCACAACAGTGCTGTGGAACTCATAACTTTGCCGGTGTCTTGGAACTTTGACAAAAATGCAGATACATCTTGCTAGCTTTGCCTTTCTGCTCTACAGCATCATAACTCAATAGGGGTTTGTATGGTGTCCCCTTCCTCTGGTGAAACATTTTACAGGCTGAAAAATAAGGAAACACATGAAAGGGAGAAGCCTGTTTCTGTGCTAGGCTGGAGGAACATATTCTCTTAATCAACTTAATTTTCAAAAAGTTGAAACTCATTTTCTAAAGTGAATGGTTCTCTTCCAGAAAGAGGGAGGGTCTCCTCCACAGGGAGCCCTAGACAGTGAAGATAAACCTGCTTCAGTAGTTTGCCCTGAGCATGGCAGAAATGTGGTATTTCTTTTATGTATTTGAAGATGTGTAGTATCTGAGTATCTTCCAGTTTGGAGAGATGAAGCAGGCAAATTTTAAGTCTTCATGCTGTATAATGCATATAACAAGAGACAAGATACAGGAAGTTCTGCAGAAAATAGGAAAATGTCTTATTTTGGAGAGGAGAGCAGCAGTGGTAACTAAGTTTAGCAGAGTTAAATTATGTCTTAGGGTTAGATGAGCATTAGTTCCCAATAAAAAGGTTTGGAAGACTTAAGCAGCAAGACTGAAATAATTATGAAACTTTAATTTATAAGAATGCAGTTAAGAATGAAGTAACATCATTCAGGCAAACTGAAACTCCTGGTCAGCGAAAACTTCCTGACCTTGAATGTCACTAGATCAGAAGTGGAAGGAGCCTGTAACCTCACATTTTGAAGCCACGCTGGACAAAATCCTTGGAATGTTTCATGAGGGAACCAGCCTGTGTCGGTGAGGTGAGGCAAACACACAGTTACATCCTCAGCCTCCCAGCTGATGAAGGATTCCAGCATGACTTGGGTCTGTTCTGCTGGAAAGCAGGGAGATGGACTGATCCCCTTGAGTATCTCCTGTAAATGAGGGAAGTTGCTGCAGCCTGAGGAAAGCAATTCTGAGCTTTCCCGAGCGCCACTCACTGACACAAGAGCCCCTCTGCAGATGCAGCACCCATGGCACACAGCGGGGGCACGGCTTGATTAGTGGGGCAGGAGCCCCCCGTGCTGAGCTGCCTTGGAGAGAAGAAACAAATTGCCTGCTCTCTGCATCGTCATTATCCTTTCCTTGAGAAACCCTCTTCTACTTCCCTCATCTCCACATCCACAGGAAGCACCTGTCAAGTTCATATTTCTTAATTTGGGTCATGAATTTTTGTTTCCTAGCATTTCAGAGACTCCTGTTTTTACTGTTAGTAGTCTGTCCATCAACACTGCACATTTCCAGACACTCTTGCTTTCAGCTTCCTTTGTATTGTTTATCCTGGTGTTTAGACTTACATTCTCCTGCCTTGTTAATTCTATCCTTTCAAATCCCTGAAAATGTTTTTTGTCTTGTCCTTCACCTTGAAGATTCAGTAGTCAGCAGTTTGTGCAGCTCAGCAGGCAGGGAGGGTTATGGGCAGCATGGATGAAATCAGAGCTGCTTCTGCCCACCCAGGTCCAGCTGCAGGATCTGTACAGGAGGAAATCCCATCTGCATAGCAAATGTGGTGGAGTGCTCAGAGGGAAAACCTGGACACACTGAAATCTATGGAAATTGTGCTGTCGGTGGGAATGCACACAGCCTTCACTCCCTGCTTCACAAACTCGCCGTGGCATTTCTGATAATGTTTTTTTTCAGAAGGAAAAACAGGGATGAAAATTAAGAAAAAAGTGGTTACTGAAGAAAACCAAATAGCCTGGACATGTTTAAAAGAAAGACATGTAAACCAGTATCTTCTGCTGACCTGGCAGCAGTTCTGAGCTTCCCAACAGCCGTGTCTGGTGCCAGCTCAGCACAGGGGCAGGACCTGGATCAGCTCTGGCATGTGTGGGACAGCTTGTCTGGGACCAAAGGAAATACAACAGTTTGGAACCCTCAGAGGGCATTTTAAAGAGTTAGCAGCCAAGTAAAGATAAACCAGTGAGAGGAGAAACATATTTCTTATGTATTTATGTAATATATAAAATACATGTGAAATATGCATCACATCTATAATATTTCTAATTGCTTAAACTTTATTATTTTATGCTGTTTCTTTGTTCAAATAATCAAACACAAATTACTAAGTGAATTCAGTCACCCCCTGCTTATACTAGCAAAAACTTAGCAGGATCATGTAAGATACATACTTAAGCCAGTAATAACTGAAGTATTACCTTCTCAGAGACATCCAGCACAAGGCTGCTTTGCTGCTGGTAAATAAGACCATCCATTAACAGCTTAGAACTCTGCTGTTCCCTGACTTTTTGCCAAAATTTAGAAAAAGTAGTAGTAATACTGGCTAAATAATGCATCGAAATTGTGTGAGAAGTTTCATTATATATATATATATATATATATATATATATATATATATATATATAAAATGTCTGCTTCTCTGGAGCCATGATCTCAGTTTAGATCATTAAATAAGGAGTTGGTTGAATATCAGCCAATAAATCACAATAAACCTTGATGTTTCCAAGATGGCAAATATGCTTATCAGACCATATTTTTACAGTCTAAAAGATCAAGAGTGAGCACAAACCCTTTTTCTCCCTTCTATAATTAATTCCAAATGTCATTTTGATCTACTTATATAATTCCAATTGCCAGATTCCTAAAATAAGGTTGCCTTTTTGTTTCTAAATATCAGCCAAACAGAATAATAAAAAAATAGATGCTTTGATATGATTAAATGTGATTTGATCAACCAGTGGGACAGGCCCACGGCTTCCTCTCTCTTCAATTTATGTCTGGCAAGTGAGATGCTGGCAAGGACTGCTCTGGCTGGCCTTGCCTAAGAGGGGAAAGCTGCTACATGAGAAGTTTCTACCTTTTACTTCTGGGGTAGAAAATGGAAATACATTATGATGGGTACTTTGAGATTATGGCATATATACTTGTCCTGGAAACCATTATTTTTATATTTCATTTTATTCCAGGAGGAAGCAAAGGTGTGGGAACTGTAATTAATGTCATGCTAATAAGCCAGCATCTGCAGCCGTTGATGCCATTTCAAGGCACATTTTACTCTTTAGCCCTGATCACTGTCTTGTGCTGCCAATTTTTTAGTTATTTTTAAGCATTTTGCTTACTAACCACGCACCGAGGTGATGCTGAGTATTCTGAGCAATTTTGTTGAGTTTGTGGTTTTGAGTGGCAAATAGGTTTTTCTCTCCCTGTGACAGATGGATGACTTAGTCTGTTAATAGAGGAAGCTGTCACAGAGGAATTACATGTACAGACTTCATTTACATTTTTAAAGTGCAAGCTATATAGGTGAAATTCATCTTTTCAGCTCTTCAGCTATTAAACTGGTGAAAGGGGCTTCACTTCTTAGTCCTGACTCAGTTTTCTACAGAAACTTTCTGTGCCCAGCAGCTTTTGAACAATTACCAGAAGCCCCTAAGAAATGGCTCCAACATTGGCCTCACTGTTTATTCCTTCAGTGGAAAAGTGTGGACTACAAGCATAAGCTGACCCAAATGCCAGGTAGAGAAGTTCTCCAGGTTGGAACTGAAATTTGATAATGAAATCTTGCACCATAATGAGCCAAGGTCAGTATAATTGTGTAACTCTACTATTTCAGCAGCTGAAGATTCCACCTGATTAACCTATTTATAGCATTGTATTAATTCAGTACCATTTATTCCGGATGCTCCATGGAATTTTATCAACAGCCAAGGAGACACCAACCCTGAGTGCAGTATGGAATGAGCTAGCTTTCATTAACTCCTGATATTCTGCTGATCCCCTACCTTGAGAAATGTATTAGCAGGGTCTGAGTTGGATAACAAACAAATGAGAAACTTAAAAATAGCATAATAATGCAGCTGTGAATCCCTGTTGTATTGCCATCACTGTTAACATGCTACAGGTTTAGTGCCCAGTTTGCAAGGTATAAAATGGGTTAGCAAACATATAAATGAACCCAAATAGGTCTTAGACCGAGACAAAAGCATCACCATGAACATCACAGTCCTGGGGAAAAGCTCCAGACACCAGCGACCTTCAGCACCACCACCAACATGAGCACTGAGCCCCAGGGAGTAGGGAAAGGGACCACAACATCAGAAAATGGGGTAAAACATAGGAAGGGCACTTTTAACTGTTTTATTATTAGCATTTAAAATTTTTGTGCCTAGAAAAAGCTGCTTCTTTCTGTGATAATTACATCTGGGCTGATGTGTCTCTTGGAACAGACGGCATGTATAGGAGGTAAGAGGACCGAACACACCAGGAAAAGTTTTGTCTCCTGCTGCCAGGAAGAAGACTCTGACAAAGCAGGGACTGATACTTCTATCTTCTGATGAAAAATGTCATCTGTTTTGTTGTTGTTGTTGATCCTGATTCCCTCCATGCTGTGGAAAAGCTGCTTGAGGGCTTTTCCTGCCTGAGATCGGTGACGTTTGATCTGAAATTGTCTGGAGCCCAGACTGGGGATATGCATGAGGCTGTTAATAAATAGCATTCTTCAACATTTAAATAGTGCTGTAGCTCCAACTGGGAGACTTTAGCCAATTGCTGCCACACCATCCTTACTAAAGAAACAAGAGAACACCGAAGTCCTGTCTCCAACCATGCATTTTATAAGAAAAGCTCTTTTTCTTTGATTTGAATATAAACATATCTACTCAAGTCATATTCTACTCTACTACTGCCTCCAGGTTTATCCAGAATGAAAAATTGCTACTGTGACAGTCAGTATGACCAGACTGCTAAAATAGAAACACAGAATTTCATTCAGATGATCATCATTATTTAATCCAGCAAATACTAAAATTTCATTTCACCAGAACATATTTTTCTTTGGATTGGGTCCCAAATAATTTCATTCCCTGTTTTTTGCATTGTTTCAGTGACAACCTACTCACACCATAATTATTCTTAAGGGGATCAGTGTGCATGTGGGGAACAAAGCTCTCTCTCATCAGTGGGCACCATTCTTAGTATCCATTTGTCTCTTGGTTCCCTGAATCACTGTTGTGAAGCATTTCCAGGGAGCTGATAATCACGATTTAAACCATTATGTTTTCTACCATTTAGAAGCGTGTCTGAGCCAAAAATCATTCTGTGGCTGTTGCTGCTGCATCCTTCAGGGACAAAATGTTCTAAAGAGCTAATGTTGCTCTTTCATTAAGAAACCTATTCAGAACCACAGAGAGTGATTTTGACGGTGCAATTGGTAGTTGCTCTAGGGCAGGAGCTTGACAGGAGTCCTATTTTAAGCTAAATGAATGTATTCTGTTTATTTAAAGAAGCAGAGTCAGTTATAGATTTTGGTATACATGCACAAGTATACACCTGTGCATCTTGTGCACTCTGCCTCTCCAGATTGCACAAAATGATGCTGCCTTGGTACATAAAAAAAATGTTTTCTGCTGGAGAGCCCTGGCATGAAGACTAGGGAAAAAAAAAAGAAAAGCTAAAAAAATCAACAAAAGGAAAAAAGACATATAAAAAGAAAAAGGAAAAGAGGGAAAAAGAAAAAAATAGAGATTCCTACAAACCCAAGATCAGTCATTTAACCATATCTCATTTTTTTGTACATACACACATTTTGCTTTTTCATACAGAATCATAGAATCATTTTGGTTGCAAAGGACCTCTAAGATCATCGAGTCCATCCATTAACCCAGCACTGTCAAGGCCACCACTAAACCATGTCCCCCACTGCCACATCTACACATCTTTTAAATCCACCATCCAGGGGGTGATCACTCCAAGCAGTTCCCTGGGCAACCTGTTCCAATGCCTGACTAGCCTTCCAGTGAAGAAAGTTTTCCAATATGCAATCTAAACCTCTCCTGCTGCAACTTGAGTCCATTTCCTCTTGTCACCTAGGAGAAAAGACCAAGCCCACCCATGTTTTGTTGAGTTAAAGTGTGGGTGGAGAGAGAAAGGCATTAAGTGAATAAGGGAAATTGAGGTGAAGGTCACTGAGATTCAAAGTGACAGAAGAGATTAAGTCCTTGCAAAGATGAACAGGGGTGTAGTTTCACATCATGTTTTCTCTGGTAGCAAAGCTGGTTTTCAAAAGTTCATATCCTTAGCTGCTGGGCATTGTGTTATATAAACAACATTACACTGGTCATTGCACCACAGGCCAGGAAGTTCAACCAGCACAGGCAAAGGTTAGAAACTGCTGCAGAGGTGGAAATGTGAACCAGGGTGGGAATGGGCACATTTCCATTTGTCTCCACGGAGCAGAACTGGAAAGAGCAGCAATCTGAGAAGGAAGGGTGTGGAAGTGGCTGAGCCGTGGCCTGGGGAGCTGGAAGAAGCTGGTTTCTGTTGCTGACCCTGCTGCATGACCCATCACCTCTGTTACTACAGCATGAGAAAAATATTACTGACAATATTTCTTCAGCAGGGGGTAGTTGTGTCTCAGTAATGCAGGAGTAATGGAAGATGGTGTAAGAACACAGCATTGCTATCAGTCCCTCTCATCTTTATAAGTGTCACTGCTCAGGTAATCACAGACTTTCAGAGTTAGATCTCCTGGTAGTGTACCAAGCACATGCTTGTGTCTTAGCAAAATGTTCTTTGTGAGGACTTCGCAGATCAAAGAAGCTTGGGCTTGATGTGAAACCAATTATCTACTGCTGTACGGGCCTTGGAAAACTAACAGGATTTTTATTTCCTTTGCACTTTGATCCCCAGAATGAGCAATATAAAGATAAGGAATATGAGAACAAAAGAGTAGACGTACCAAGCAGAGTGGAAAAGGAAAGCAAGAATGTGCCTATAGTTAGTTGGATAGATGAAAAAAAAAATTAAAAATCAGGTTTCTGGATCAGGAAATCCCAGCAAGCTACAGGCATAAGCAATATATCTTTCAGCTCAGTACCACTGTGTTATGTGTAATAGGCATAATTCGCGCCTATAAAGTGATATACGGGTAGGAGTTTTTATATGATTAAAATATAGACACAAAGCAAGCGGACAAGGACAAGGCGGGGGCTGCCTCATGTATGTCGAAACCGCTTTGACAAGGCTTCATTTACAAGTTAATACATGTGGCTCGCTCGGAGATGGGCCGTTTCTCGAGATGATCTAGGAACTCCCAAGCGATGATCGCCCCGACAACTACCCGAGATTGGCATCTCTGGAACCTCCGGAGGATGCATCTCAATGCCGGGTTCCCGGGACTCCATCATCCATGTGCATCGCTTCCCGGCCCTCGGATTGTTCAACCCGGCGCGGAGAAAAGAGACTTTATGAATATGTGGGACTTGGAATGGAAAGAAAAGGCAGATCGCCGAAATCCCGTCCTCAAGCAGAATAACCTTATAAAAACTGCTCGCACAGGACGGATGGGGTGAAGCACGGGAGAGCCTCTGCTGGAGTGGTGGAACCTGTGTCTCACCCAGCGCCGATCCCGGGCTCGGCACTGTCCTTTTCTCTGTGGCTGGCTCAGATAGAATTTGATCTTTATAATAAAAATGATTTTTTTCTTTTTTTAATTCGGCTGGGTCAATTTTTACCTATAACAACTGTAAGTCAGAAAAACGCCCAAACAGGGCTCCAATATGGATTACCCATGGATGTCCATGGGAAGAATTTTTTTTTTGCTCCATATGCAATTGGAATTACAGTATTAGTTGTGCAGCTGATGCTACTCAAAGCACCATTTATTTGCTGTACCTTTAATCTTATTGCCTACATTCTTTAGCCTTTCTCCTACTCTTTTCCTTGTTGAGCTTCATATTCCGGGAAGAACCCAATGCCTAGAAGTGTGGCTTGCAGCTCCAGCTCTGTTGTCATTTCCAGTGCTGTTTGCAGTCTGTGGGCCAAGGAAAGCGGGTGCAGATCCGTCCCCTCCTGTAGCATTTCACCCACTTCCATGGCCCCTTTACTTTGATTTTCGTTTCACTGCCTGGGGTCAGTCCTTGTACAGGGACAATTAACACTGAGCCTCTGAAATCTGATAGGGATTTAAAGCAATGGGTGAGCGGTTGCCACCTGGTGAGAGGAGGAGGAAGGAGGGGGAGGATGAATGAGCCGCCCTTTTCCTTTCTCATCCGGCACACATTAGTGGATCAATGACTGAAATGGATGAGGGTGCTGCTGAAGTGTCGGCACTGCAATGATATAGCTGCTATTAATGGCTAGAGCTCCAGCCCGGAAATTATAGATGAAAAAATGGAAAAAAAAAAATTCAGTGGGATCTGAATTGGTGATTTGAGGATTGTAATTTAGTGTTCGCTTTCATATTTCATAAAAAGGCTACTGTGCGCATTTTCAGAAGTTTGCCTGTTAGTTAAGGAAGGAATAAAGTCAATAAACTGTATTTGATCTCAATTCTCCTTCCACTCTCCATCTAAGGTACGACACACAATCAGCAATGGTGGCTTTCCTTTAAATCAAGGTTCATGCTTTTCAGCAGATCTGTTTGCAGTGGGGAAATGTACCATCAAGCTCTCTGGCTGTCTGGATTTAGAGCAAACATACAAAATATTTTAGTTTATGTAGCCTGTGAACTCAGCATGTTTCAAGGTCAAATTCCTATTTCACTAAAATCGCTGGCAAACACATGGTTATCTTCAGACAGCCTGGATCTAGACACAGTAAAGACAAAAACCCCAAACTGATCAAAGCAACCCCAAAATCCCACAGCAAAAGCACCTTGTCTTGCCAAACTGTTGAAAAGGACAAATCTGCTACTCTCAGCTAAATCTGTGACCTAAGGGAGGCTGTAGCCTTCCACCAGCAGTCTGACCAACACCAGAATTCAACAGGGTTTTATCCGTATTGACTTTCTTAGGGCTGCCCTTCTCCTGCAGCAATCAGACGGGTCACAGAGGGGAGCGCGAAGGGAGGGAGCTCGGCTCCCTCCTCACTGACGATGCAAAGCACCACCCTCTGCTTGTGAGACGCTAAAAAGTGAATCTATCAAATCCTATAAGAAAGATGTCTATAGAGCAGTGTTCCCACTCTCATCTTTCAGGTTAACCTACTTTCTGCCTCCTGCTCTGAGGCTTTTCCCTGTGTCCCTGCTGCGGGTGGCTGCTGTGGTTGCTGCTGAGGCTGCAGCTGCCCTTTCTGCGAGCAGCCAAGGGGAAGGCATCCAGCATGGACTGGCTGAAACAACAATAGCTGGTCCTGAAAAGCAGTTCCTACCTAAATCCACAGCAGTCACGCCTGCCGAGATGAGGGAATTCTGCCCTTCACATGATTGCGCGACACTGCAGGGGCACCCGCCAGTCCCCACTCCCAGCCTTTCCTGCCTGACAATTAATTCCCCACAGCTCTCTTAGTGGAAGCTTCAGAGTGTGCCAAAAAGGTTTTCCTCTAATTTCAGTCTCCTTACTTTTTTTCTGTGCTCCCTAAATAGCAAAGACTGTCTGATAAGGCAGCCCGCGGTGAGCGAGGAGAGGAGGCACTGAGGTAAACAACTGCGGGTGATCGGGCATAAATATTTCAGAGAAATGTGCCAGCATAAAAGGCTTGGCTGCAGCTATTCCTCCTCAGGGGTCAGGTTGCAAAAGCCTCTTCCTCACTCCCCCAGCATCTGCCTCCCTGGCTCTGAGGCATGGACACACCCAAGCGCCCAATAAATCCCAGGGATGGCCAGAGCAGGAGAGCAAGTATTTACTCTGCGCTCGTAAAACAGCGCTTATAATTCTGCCTTGTCGCCGGCTAATTAAAGCTTGCACAGCCAGTTCATCATCGGTCGGGGGCTGCCAGCCCCGTCCGCTGCCAGGCCGCTCTGCTGCTGTTAAACCCAGCCCGATGTGACTCGGGTGCTCCCCGGTAATTGAAGCGGCTCGCGTTCCACATGGCTGCTGCCCAGCCCGGGGTTATCACCGCAATGGGCACATCACATCAGCAGTTTGACCCTTTTCTAACAGACTGGTTCACGGAAAACGCTTCACTGCAACTGGCATTCATCTCAAAATGCGCATATTAGAGAAAAAAATCTGTAACTCCCTGCCCTTAAGGCTCCAAAGCACGGATTCAGCGTTCCCTGGGGGTTTCTGCCGTGCTGCTCAGAGCGGCTGCTCTGCCCCCACAGCCCCCGCGTATCTGTCCCCAGAGCAGAAGGGGATGATGCATGTGCTGCTCACCCCCCTGGCTGCCAGGCCAGCTCCTGCCCGGAACACAGCTGGTACATCCTGCAGAACTGAGCACGGCCGCGGCACACTGCACGACAGACAGCCCGAGCAGGACAGACAGCCCGAGCGGGACAGACAGCCCGAGCGGGACAGACAGCCCGAGCGGGACAGACAGCCCGAGCAGGACAAACAGCCCGAGCGGGACAGACAGCCCGAGCAGGACAGACAGCCCGAGCAGGACAAACAGCCCGAGCGGGACAGACAGCCCGAGCAGGACAGACAGCCCGAGCGGGACAGACAGCCCGAGCAGGACAGACAGCCCGAGCGGGACAGACAGCCCGAGCAGGACAAACAGCCCGAGCGGGACAGACAGCCTGAGCAGGACAAACAGCCCTAGCAGGACAAACAGCCCTAGCAGGACAAACAGCCCGAGTGGGACAGACAGCCCGAGCAGGAGAGACAGCCCTAGCGGGACAGACAGCCCTAGCGGGACAGACAGCCTGAGCAGGACAGACAGCCCTAGCAGGACAGACAGCCCGAGCAGGGCAGACAGCCCGAGCAGGACAAACAGTCCTAGCAGGACAGACAGCCCTAGCAGGACAGACAGCCCAGCTATCAGCTTTCTGAGAAGGTGGGAACATCCTTGCTCTGTTGGATTCTAATGGGAGCTGCACTGTGAGTCTATTAAGCAGCCTCTTAGTGTAAAATAACATGTTTATAAAGACTGATAACGAATTCAGGAAATTACTAAAGACTGTGGGCTGTCACCCTGAAAGTCACATCAGACCCAAATATTGTGTACACAGAAGCATCTTTAAACCACTCAAGCTGTGTGCATCAGGGTAGATGCCAGCTTGGGAATTCTCTGTGGCTGGATTCAAGCAGTGGAGTCAAGGTCTCATGTGGTGGGACTGCCCTGTGAATAAGCAGGTTTTTTACAGTCACACTCAAATTCATTGGACATTTATGTTTTCTAAATGTGGAACGATCAGGATGCCTAGAGAAAAAGAAGTGGAGCAAAATCTTGAGTTCTGGGTTCATCTGAGGGCTTGTAGGATCCTCTTGTGCCCTTCAGAGCTCAGACAGCCTCGGTGACTTTCAGCCCTGCAGCCACAAGGCAAAAATCCTCCTTGTGCTCCTGGAAGGAAAAATCCTGGAAGGAAAAAAGCCCTGAGGTTCAAAGACTTTGCTCGTGGACTATGGGACGTTTTAGAAAAGCTGGTTTCTTGCTTATTGATAATTTTTCCTCTGGTTCTGATTACAGAGAAAAATATTGCTAAACAGAACATTAGAAAGTCAATTAAACATTGCAAAAGATACCAAAAAATGGGCACCTATTCTAAAAACATTTCCTTATTTCTAGTTTTTCTATCTCTGTAAACTCACCTGACTATATTTGCATTTAAGATATATAATCAATATAATTTTAAACTCTTTCATGGGAGATAATTACTTTCTGTATTTGACTTTTTTTTTGAGAAAATATAGCCAGAATGTGGATTTTCCTAGTCAGGCCCACTGCTTGGAGATAAATTATTCATCTTTCTTTTAACATGTAATCTATTAATTTTTAATTAATATTACAGACAAGACTTGACAAGTATTGTTACTTCCTTTGGCCTTTTCCACTTAGCATAGAAGCTGGAAAAATAAAGCTTAGCATATTCAAAATGATTCAACAAAATGCTCTTTCTGACTCTTGAGAGTGTAACTCTCAAGACTGGTTTCATTTCACATAGAAAATAAAAGTAAATCTAATATGTGTTATATGAAACTGTAAGGGGAAAAGCACAGAACCAACACAATGGTCCCAGCTTCTTGTCCTCTAAAAGGACAGCAGTGAGGATGTGACACAGTGTTAAATTACCAGGGCAAAATAAGCTGAAATGCTGAAGTATGACAATACAAAAGAAAGAAAAGGAAGACTTGAACAATTCCAGGTCACTGTATTATAGTCCTCAGAGCATCCAACTGCTCTGTAAATATTGCTTAATTAAATTTACGTAGATTGACAGCAGTATTTAATTCCAACTGCATTATAACAGAATCACTACCTGCAATATTAATTCCAGATTCCACAGCAGAAGCAAACCAGGAGAAGGTCTGAACTTAAATCCTGATCAAGAATTTATGGTGCAGGTCCAAAAGCATCAAGTCTAAGGACAACATTAATTTATTACAAGGTCATACAGACCTCCACCTTCTTGATTCATGTTCTCTGCTCCTAACTTTACAGAAGACCTGTGTAGAGGTGAACTGCTTCATCTGAATGTCATGAAGAAGAATGAAGCAAATAAGGTCATCCCTTCAAATTTTAGCTTCCTAGAACTGGAACTACATCAAGCAGATACTTGTCTTGGATGCTGTGAGGAGGAAAGGCATGGAGTAGTGGCTGAATGGGAAATCTGACATGACTACAAGAAATGGACTTATGATGTGTAGAAAATTCAGGTCTGTCAGTCAGACAAAATGTGAGACTCTGCTAAACTAAATGGGCTTGTTTATCACTGTAATTATGTAGCTTTACAATGATAAGGTATTACATCTACATGTCTTACTCTGTGCCAGGAACTGTTCTGCAGAAACCCAGTAAATTTTATTATGAGAGACAGGAAAAAAAATTCCTTCATTTCATGATCTATCCACCCCTGTAATGATTACTCTGGGGAAATTCCCACTGAAGCCAAGCAGATGGTTCCTACCTTGTTGTACACCCAGTTTATTTTCTTTTAAGCTATGAAGTGGTTTACAATGCCATTTTTCTCTGGAGCTGTCTTGCATTTGGCAGACCTCTGACTGTGCATGAATTCTCTTTTATTGTATATGTGGGTAAACAGCGTGTTTTCTTTTTTACCACAGATAGCAAATCCCACTTTGGATTCATATAAATAAGGACATGAATCAGACAAGTATCTGGTCCAAACATGCTTTCAACAAGATGACTCCCACTGACTTCGTTACAAGGGAGTCAATAATCAGATTTAATGTCACTGAGCCACAAGGGTGCATTTCCACAAACACCCATACTGAGCTCTGAAACACTTGTCTGTGGACCAACATTGTGTATTTCTGTTTCTGACTAATCCCTTGCTCCCTTTCTGCACAGATGTGTAAATCTGCAGCAAACTAGAACTGGTTGGATGAGAGAGCTCCCTGGTTTTCCTGTGCCTGCTGGTAACCAACCCTGGTCCTGAGGAAATGTGCCTGTGAAACTCTCCAAGGCAACCTCTCTCCTTGTGTCAGGAGGCAGCTCAAACCCCACACACTGTTCAAGGGATTTACCCAGGACAGAGGTGTGGCTGTGCATTGTTCTCAGCAGAAAGGTAGATTTCTGCTATTTCTCCTTTCTTCTCATAATCATTTCAGGCTAACAGAAGGAATATCATACACATTTTGGAAAAAGTGATGAACACCGATGATACCTCTCAGGAAACATTCCTTGAAGTCAAATCTTTGTAAAACTACAACTGCCCAGATTAAAGGCTGAACCTAAATTGGCAGGTGCCTGATTGAGGAATAGTATATACTTTATCTGATTTGAGACTATGTAGCTCCAAGGAGTTCTTTAAAGAGAGATAAATCATTAATCCCCACAATCAGTTCAGAGCAGCCAGAAAAGAAGATAAAGTTCCCGTGTCTTTGTGCCACATACACCTCCAGGCATTTTCTAACAGATTTCTCTGCAGTTTGAATTCAGCCCTCTACTTCAGAATGGGAGACACACGGGGAAGCTGTGTTTGAAAGAAAAGAAAATAGCTGAAAACTCTCAAGAGATATAATTTAAAATGGTTGGTGGTGTGATGGGGGAAATTTATTTGCAAGCATTATGTCATATTTTTTCTCAGATACCCATTAAGAGCATACACAATACCTGGATGACTTAACCTGTGACCATTATTTATTGCAACCTATGTTTTCCCCAGAGTGAATGCCTGAATTCCAATCTTCCATTAATGGCTAAGTGCACTTCTGGGAAGGGTAAACAGAACAGCAAAGGCCTGGGTCCCCAGGCAAGAAGCACACAGCAATCAAAACCAGAAAGAAGAAAAGTGGCTGTAAGTGTCCTCTTTGCTCCCTGATCCTGGACAGGCTGGGTAAGGCTGGCCCCAGTGGAAATGAGAAGACCCTGCAGCTTGCTCATTGTGCCCATAGTTTGCTTCAATCTTTCCCTTTTCCTGTGGAATAAAGAACCCATTTTCAGGCACTGGGGAGAAAAGCATTCACCCAGGATGAATGGCTCCAGCACAGTGATCTGTGCAATGCAGAGATTTGCCACACAGCATCTTTGATGCAGAATTACTGTGATGATCAAAGCAAGTTTAATCAGCTCTGTGGTTTGTAAGTGTTTGCAGCCCCTTCTGCCTGCCTGCCACCGGCCAGGATGTCTCCTTCACTTTGGACAGCAATGATGCAGGGAAAACCAATCATAGCTCTGTGGCCAGCCTTCCCCCAGGAACGTGTTCACCCTCATCCTTCAATGAGAGGACAGATGGAAATATGAATTACGAGTGGGAGATATTGCCAAGTCTACCCATTGAGGGAAGGACTTCTGAGGGAAGGTCATCTTTTCTATCTGTTCCCTGCCCCATGAAGCCTCTGAAACGAGCTCAGAAGAATTTCAGAAACATTTGGAAGTGTGTGCCTATGAACTGAAGCATAGCCTACCAGCATCATATAAGGCTGTTGTTTTGGCTGCCAAGCCCAAGCACAAAGCAGAGCTGATTTCAGAGACATAATGGAGATTCTCTGACAAACATCTTCCTGTGAGCATCTCCTATGGCTCCACTCTCGTTTTACGCTGGTCAGACAATGTAGAGATCCCTGGGGAGAAATCAAGCGTACTGTGCTGCTGAATCACAGTTTTCAGTGTTAAAACTATTGGACTTCAAAGCTAAACCCAGATGAATGTTTCTGAGGAGGAAAGCAGATCCTTTTAGTGTCTGAACAATTAAGCTGTACTTAAAAGAATGAGGGAAATGTCTCAAAAGTCTTGTTTAATAGAAGCTGCTATTCTAGATTTCTTTCCTCCTCCAGCTGGTATTTCCTGCTCTGCAAGACACAGGGGAAAGCTAAGACATTATTTAATGGGATTTCTTTGAAAGAGAAATCTTTAAGCTCTGCTATGGCACTAGAAGCAGGGGTGGCTGGGGGAGCTGCATGGCTGGTACCTGCCCAGGATTGTGCACTGTGCAGACAGTCCTGGAAAGCAAAAGTAGAGAGGTTGTTATTCCATAAATCTGCCTCTGCCATATCCAAGACAAATCTAATTTAAGCTTTATTTTTGAGGATTTAAGTGGGGAAAAGCCTTATCCTTGTTTTTTGCACAAGAAGTAACCTCCCGCAGCTGGAGCTGCTGGCCATGGAGCAGTTACAGTAACTGATCTACTATTGCTGAAAAGTAACTTAATTATTTGACTGTCAAATCACAGATTTCTTTTAGAGTCTCTCTCTCCCACTGTCAGTATTGAATGGGCAGGTTCCCACACTGACTTTCTGAGTTGCTGCCATTTGCAGCAGTTCATCTATTCCAACTCTTACCCCTTAAGCTGATTTTGACTGAAACAACTGTAAACTCTTTGCAGTTCATTCATTGGGCTCTCACTTTGGCAGAGTATCAGACTGATGCCAAGACAACCACGGCCGTGGGATTTTTTTAAGGACGTTTAGTTCCTGCCATCTGTCTGTTGGCTCAACTCTAAGAAATTTAAATTGTGCTGCCTTCCTAAAGTTGTTTTTTTCCCTCTTGGACTGCTGTCAGGATATGCAATCTGTCTCTGTGAGCGTTCCACTGAGACAGTACTTGAGATGTGATAAAACGTCTCCAATTCTTACATGTGTTACTTTATTTCTTAACACCAGGTGATGATAATGACACATTTACAATGCACGTCGCTTTAAAGGCAATGAGTAAAAAGAAGTTCCAGCCTTTTAATGCAGACTTTGTGCAATTTAGGGATAGTGTAACAACGTTTTCTATGCTATTCCCTCATTTTGGCCTATTAGACCACATTGCTTGGTCAAACTGAGGTGTGAGATGAATGATTGGTTTTTGTGCTGCCACTAATCCGGGCAGGGGCTTTCCACAGTGGAGCCATTTCACTCAGCAGTGCAGGCATTGAGGAAGAAGTGTGAGTAGCTGCACTGCTTCTTGGTTGTGTGTAATTTAGTTAAATCCCACTTTATTTTTCATATTTATTTTCCTTCAAGGTGTTTTGAGAGGAGCTGGTATTTCTCTGATGCTCTGTACCCCTCCCCATGAGCCTGTTTTTGCCAGTGTTAGACACCCAGCTGGACTTGAGTAACGCTGAGACAAACCTCAGAGCCAGTGCCATAAGCACCTGCTCCATTTTGATGCTGAGCAGTTGTACATAACCCATTAAAGGTTTAAACTTAGAAATGGTTTATGAATGATTCCCATGAGAACAGGAAATCCCTACTAGAAGATGGGAGCAGAGGACACAAGTCCTCTCCTTAGGTGAGCTGTTCTTATGAAATTTCTGCTTTTGACAAAGTTGAGGTACATATTTTGTGGTCCAGTTTTCAGATATGACTTTTAAGACTGGGACATTTTCAGCGATAAATCTGAAAGTATGGAAGATTCTGTCTGTTTTGTTTAATCAGTTATGAGCACATCAACATTTACATTATGATTTTAGACTCTGCTTGAGGGTGCACCTAGGCTTAGATTAGATCTTTTATCTTACAAGGTTTATTTATTTTAAAAACCTTAAAAATATTACATTGATAGTGTGTTTCTAGATATAAACCATACAAAAGAGACATTTAGTTTATAGAATGAAACAAAAAAAAAAAACCTAAAAATGTGGGAGTGCAGCTGGTTAATCTCTGTGTTCTTGTCTAATTGACAGTTAAAAAAAATACTGTCTTAGCTATAAAATACAATCCCTGCTTTAACAAAACACATCTTCACAGTCCTACTTGATTGCAGGGCTCACATTTTATCTGTATAGCTGAAGTCCAAGTGAATGATCTTTGCTTTTAGCTGACTGCAGTGGTTTTGCAGAGAATGATGATAAATCAGCAACAGACAAAACCTAGATGTTTTCAGTTTCAATAAAAATTAATTATTTTTAAAGTGAGAATAACAGCAAAGAGGCACAGATTAGACGATGTAGGATTTAGATAAATTTAGGGTTACAACAGTTTTCTTGCCTTCAGCCAGTATAATGAATAATTTAGAGCCAAATTTAGGGGCACTCCAGGACTAAAGTATTGCACTATCTAATTCCTGTTGTTACTCTGAAGTGTAAGCAGCAAGCTTATTAAATATGAATGGAGTAATCAGACAAATTCTATGACTGTGTGTAGGAGCTTCTCATTAATGATTCACAATGAACCATCATGAAAGACTAAACAGACTGCACTGGATTTAAAAGTAATAAATATACTCCAGAAAGAAAGTAATTTAATGACCTTCCTATGAATGATAGGGCTTAAAGCAAATGGATACTCAAGCAGAGTATCCTCATTGAAGCTCTAACTCAAGTAGATCATCTTTGTACATCCCTCTTGATTATCTTTTATCAAAACAGCTCTGCCATGGTGGCCCTGTTCAGTGCTTCTTTTCAATGCTGTGTTGATACCCTGGTAAGCTCAGCCACCACAGCCTGCCACGATTTCACCCCTGCAGAGGGTGATTGCTGCTCCTTAGTAGGACAGAGCACGTACCTTCAAGCCAAGCTGGCAATTAGGGCATGATTTTCAGCATCCTTTACCTCTCACTGACTTCAACAGATAGCACTCCTGGGATCAAGCTCTTCAGCTGTGTAAGTGAATACTGCTTCAAAGGGAAATTCTGAGCTAAAAGAAAAAACACTTCAGCCTTTTTTCAGCTTTCCAGGAAGCGGTTTTCAACATCTAACAGAGGAAAGGATTCTTTAACTTATTTTTCTGTGTTTGAGATTAGATGCACTGATGTTCCTTTTAGAAATGGAATGTGAATCAGGATACCAGAACAGCAATTCCTTCCTTCATCAAACAATTTAAACAGAGATTCAAATCAAAAAAAAAAAAAAAAAAAAAAAAAAAAAAAAAAAAAAAAAAAAAAAAAATTAAAATTAAAATCCACCGACTTTCTAGTTTTGCAGTTCTAGCAAATTTGGGTTTTTTCCTAAACAAAAATATTTCTGAATAAACTTTCATTATCATTTCCTCACAGTGATTACTACAAACCCCAAACTTTCTCTTTGTCAGCTGTCTAGACAATATCCTTACTAATCCTGCAAGATAAAATAGCCAATGAAAGAATGATAAAAATACATGAAAACCTGGAAGAGATGCCAGAAAACTGGGAAATACTTGACTCCATTTTACTTTCCTATTTCAAAGAAAAGTATAGGACTTCAGATATGACAGGCAAAAAAATAGTCTCAGGGTGCTTATTGTACATGATCAAGATATGGGACGGGATAATCCAGAGTGAGTGGAATATTGATTTAGGTATGTGTGCTAGTCAAAATATTTATTACTTTGTTCACACAGACATGATACATATGGAACATAATTTTAATGATTGCAACCCAGAATAGAAAAGCAGAACTCATCAACTTTTTGATCTTTGTTTTTAACAAGGCACGTGTAAAATCCGTCTTTCTTCTCTCTGCAATTTTAAGTGCAACTTTATGAAAATAAAAAGCAGGCATTATCAATTTAATCCTACAGTTGGCAATTAACATCTTTACAGACTCTGAAGCCTAAACAATTAAAAGTTGAATAATTCATGACAAATGGAACCATTTCTGTCAACAGTATTGTAACATGCATTTGAAGTATGCTTCACTGCCTGGAGCTGCTCCATGATTGATCCTGGAGTTCTCATTAGTGATGCAATTGCTGCCCTGCCCCTGGGCAATGGCTACTTCTGTTTGCCTGCACTTCTGAATTAATTGTAACTAAGTCGCGATTACTTGTGCTTATTCAGGGGAAATTGTGATAATAAAAGGGGGCTGAGGAAGTGTGCTTTGGCTGCCCTCATGCCAGGATGGTGTCTTCCAGGCCAAACCTGCTGGAATGGCCACTGACTGCTCTGGCCAGGGAACGCAGCAGACACTTCCTCAGCTCCAAGTTCATTCTTGGGACAACAGACAGCAAATCCACAGCTTTGAGTTCCTTACCCTAGGTCGTTGCTGGTGATGATTGTAAGCCACTCACAGCAAAGAGGTTTAGCTGGGCAGAGAGTAGGAAGCAACTGCAAGGGATGAATGATCAGGTAGATGAATATGGGAACTGTCTGTCTTTGGAAAAGGGTCAAAAGGATTGAATACTTACAGGGAATACAACACCAAAAAGGCGGCTAGGAAAAAAACTGCCAGGTTAGACTCAGGCTGAGAAAGGCTGTTTGTGCCCATGTGTGGGATGACTGATGTGGGGGATGTCTCTGGAGACATTTGTTGATGGAGGTCATGTCTAGGGGTTGGCCATCTACTTAAGTTCCTGCTCTGAACCTGAGATGCTAAACTATTGCCCTTTGTAGGGTTTCTGGACAGCTCTTCCTCTTCAGTGTGAGGACAGAGATTTCTTTCTTCTTATGAGAATATGGTAGACCAGAGCTTTTAAGCACTTGTTACTTTTTGTGCTGTAACTCCAGGAACTTCATGTGGAGTGAACCTTGATCTCTGTGCTTCCTCTGGCTGCCTCAAGCAGAAATGTTTTCACCTGGCTGTTCACTTCCTTGCTGGGAGTCACCCAGGGCAGGCCACTCTTGGGAAGAGTGTGATAGCTTGGCAGGTGGGCGGAAAGACTTATTAAAAAAATAATGGTGTGTGATATACTACTTGTGCAGAGAATTATACTTTCCCCCAATAATTTGTGTGTTTGTCCCCCTAAAAGCATCCATGCAATGGAAGATGGAGGATGCAGGGAGAAAGAGAACAGCTCTCAGGGATCAGGCAGCTTCCCCTGCAATCCCTGAAGAGTAAGGCAGTGTGATGAGGGCCAGGGACATTGCAACCATCCACGCCCTGCTCTGTTAATGATGCTCCAGGTGCAGACAGAGGCTCAAGAGCTTTGCCCAGGAGGTCAAGATTTGCACCTCATAAAGAGATAAAAAATTTGAACTGGGTGTTAAGAATTTTGGAAAGAAACATAAATCATAACAGAAGGTCATGCTATAAAACCAGAGCATGGCCAGATTTTATCTGCTTAGTAAAATACTGGCCACCCCATATCAAGAAGGATGTTGTAAAATCTAAAAATAGATGGAGAAGATACAATCATAATGAAGAATATAAGACAAAGAATAGCCTCTGTCCAAGGGGCAACTCAATAGGAAGCTTCAGAAAGAATTAATAGGATTCTTCATATTGAGAGGAGACAGATGGGGACGAGCAACATATGATTTAAGACCTTTCAAGTCATGAAAGAGATGGAGGAAGTGTATGTGTGAATTTTTCATTTTTCATTGTACTAGAACTGGGAAGTACTTAGTGCAAGTCAAAGCAGCTCGAAATAAAGCCCAAAATAAATAGCACTCCTTCACAGAACCTCCAACTGACTGACTTGGGAAAGTCACTGCACAGAGTAAAAGGTGAATGGGACTAATGGCTTCAGAGCAATTAGGAAGAGTAGACAACAGCTAGAACACCTGTGGTCAAAGGGTAACTATAATGGTCCATGTTCCAGCTTTGGCTAAAAATACCTCCAGCTGCTGACCACAAAAAGCTGGGAGTTAGTAAGGGGAGAAGGGAACTCCTAGCAGTGCCATTCTTGTTTCCCCAGCCATTTCTCAGGCTTCCAGCAGTGGCACTGGGACCTGAGCTGCCCCTGTTTCTGCAGAGGAGATGGCTCTGCCACCACTGCAGGGACAGCCCATTGAACCGGGACGTGCAGGAGTGTTCTGGGAGAGAAGCTTTTCACTCTCCACAGGTGGGGCCTCCACAGACTTCAGCTTTCTTGTACCAAGAAAATTTGGCAACATTTATTTAACTTTAACATGAGTTTAATGGTAGATGCAGAATGTGTTGTTTTTTTTTTTTTTTTTTTGTTTTGTTTTTGTTTTGGGTTTTCTTGGGTTTTTTTGTTTTTGTTTTTCCTGGAGGTACAATCTCCTCCTTCTCTCGAGTGAATAGGTGAGGAAAAGAGGCCACTTGAGGAGCTCAGGTGTGCTCTTTTCTGCACATTAATCATAAACCATTAATCAGAGTCTGTATGTGTGCTCACAAGATGAGAAAGAGTTGCCAAAGGGCTGATAATTAACACATTTATCTGAATGCTGAAATTGTACAAAGCCAGTTGAGAAAACGAGTATAAATTTGAACTGCTAGTGAAGATACAGATCTAATTTTTCCCCTGTCTCCCAGAATCTCCAAATCAAGATTGAGTGTTTTTTAAGAAAACACACTCCAGATCAACTCATTGCTGAATTTATTTTCTAGCTGTGGCATTACAGCTTCTCAGCTGTAAAAGTGCTTAGATCCATTTAACCTTATGTTCTGAATTTACAGAGGGGCAGGTTGGACTTAAATTGTCCATATAAACAATCTCTCATATGTTGCCTTCTTCCACGTGCACATCTGGCGAGTTCTTCATCATTCCTAATTACGATGCAGGTTGATGGAAGAAAATTACTTCTTTGACAGAATCTGTAGCAAGAAGTGGTGTGAATTTAAACAAGAATTGAGAATCCCACTGAGACTTTTATTAGCAGAAAAATCAAAGATCTGCAAAATGTATTTTCTTTTTTTTTTCCTCTCAGCATCACTGAACCTTCTGATTCCAGAGCATTCATAGTCCTCTGTCATTACAGACAGACCTGGGCACATATCAGAGATTAAAAGTAACTTTCCAGATCTATCCTCGCTAATGCAATATTGAAACCTCTGTCATATTTTTCTGTATCACTACAGGTATCAGTGGTCAGGAAAGATTGCTGTTTTCTTGTTTAGCTGACTGCCAAAACTGCATTTCACATAAAGAAGAAATAGCTAAAAAAATTTGGATCATATTATAGTCTGTCCAGTCCAATTAAAATTGGCACTATGTCTGCATTGAATCAGCTCCCCAAAATCTCCTCTTGTCTAAACTATTCTCAATGAAAAAGAATCCCACTAATAACAGAGAATCTAGCATAAAAATCTAAAGAAAATATTTCTGTAAATAATTAAGTCTAGACTTAAAATCCAGATTGGTGTAAACATTGACTGCTGATCTTCTGGACAAAATGCAAAAATCTGCTCATTAAATACTTGTAGTTTAGGAATCTGTTTTCATGGGGAGAATGACTAATTGCCAAACCTAGGGCTGGTGTATGCTGTGGGTAGTTCTATCTTTCCCTCACATTCTGTAGCTAACATTCTTTTTCCAAACCTGCTGCAGTTCAACAGGACCCTGAAGAACCTGCCTTTGTTCAGAAGAACCGCTCATACATGATGAGTGAATGATGTGCTTCATGCCTGTCTGAATGGGACTGAATGAACAAACAAATTGTGTTATTTATCTACAACTTCTTATCCAAACACATGGAACAGTTAAAGGGGAAAAAAAATTAAATATTTCAGGCTTTGATAGTCCCTATTCCAGACAGAATCCCTCTGTCTGACAAGGGAGCTGTTTACATGACTGTGACCTGAACTTTCAAACAGCTGCAGCTCTTTGTTTTACAGGAGACCCTGAGCTGTGATTGACCTCCTTGCAGTTGTTTGGGTACAGATGATGAAGCTGGAATCACGAAATGAGCACAAACACAGGAATGGGCTCTTGCTGCTGAATCTGCTTCCAAAGCTGTAATGCAGCACCCGTTTCTTCTGCATTGTGGTCTGTGAGCATAACCTCATCCAAAGCCAGTCTGAAAGCACACAAAGCAGGGAACATCTTGCTGGAGGAGGTAGAAAGGAAGTGTTGCATCTGTTCTGCACAAGCAAGTCAGGGGGTTCTCCTCTCCTACAATAGCACTCATCTGCTGTTTGCATGTTCAGCAGCTACAACCCGTTATCTCTTCTGTACAATTGCACCAGGTCCTCAAGGCATTGCTTTGTGCAGCTCCAGTGACCTGAGTGGAGGATTTGGGCTGCCTCCACCAGACCCATCATGTTCTATGCACAAAACAGCATCATCCTTTCAGCCATTTACTGAGCCACTTTATTAGCGTTGCAAATAAAGTCAATAACTCTAATCATGCTTTTGGTCATTGTGAATCCTGGCTTGGCTAGGAATCTTGGAGATAAACATCTCATTTCAAATAAGCTACTGAGCAGATGGTAATGACTTTTAATCACAAGCAACACAAGGAAAATCTGAAATAAAGCCCTTGAGAGGAATAGTTTGGTTCATCATTCCCACCATTTTGAATGCTGAATAACCTTGCCCGACAAAGAGCCATGTGAGATTTATGTACACATACACTTCCAGCAAACTAAAACACTGGCAGTCACTAATTGTTTTTCACAATTTTTTATTTTGGGCCCTTATCTAATGCCCACTGAAGTTAAACCAAACCTCTTCTTTCTAAGCCTTCAAAGACTCCATCTGCTGCAATTACAAAGTGTTGTGTTTTAATTGCAGATGCAGAAGTTTGGGAGCTACAAGAATTTCCTGCTCAATACTGAAAATAAGAGTGGGGGTAGTTTCTTTAGACACCTGAAACTCTTCCCTTAAAAAAAAAAAAAAAAAAAAGCTGTTAGCCACTTGCTGAAACAGTACTGGGGGTCAGACACTGCCCTCAGCTCATAGCCTGTGCCTGTGTCAGATTTAATGGCCTCATTTTAGACACTTCTCAGCTTAGGTCAATCCTGAGAAGGCAGCACAGGGAGTATTTTTACAGGTCCTGTCTGCTACTGCATTTTTGGAAAGTAGAGATGCATTAAGGGCAACTTTATGCCAAGAGTGGAGCTCTCATTTCTATATAATTTCCCTCCGATCCTCTGTGATGTGATCAGAGCAGTCTGTTTTCCTAACGATATTGCTGGCCATGACAGTGTGACAGGTTTGTATTTCAGTCCTTGTGCTGCAATCTCCCTGCCTGGAAGCTCACTAACACCATTTCTTAATAGTCATGTTTAAATAGTTTTACTGGAGCCCACTTACAGAGCAATCTGTGTTCAAGAGCTTTTTAGCAGGGAATTGGCGAGAACTGGTTTTCAAACCACCTGATTAAACCATGTCTGCAACAAAAGCTCCATCACCATTTACAATATGCCTTCCACAACAGTGCTTAGATTTTAACTCCATGTAAATCAGTAGTGATTTTCCTGTCGAATTCTTCCACCAGTGTGGCTTTGCCATTTTATCTTCTAGAGAAGGACTCTCATACCTCCCTTCCATGTCCTGCAAAGACCTGCACCACTCAGCAGGGAATCCACCCTCGCAGCTTATGGTAACAGTGAATATTTCCACAGCCACATTACAGCTCTGCAGATGAGATCCAAGCAAATAAGGTGTCTGGATAATAATATGCATGAGAGAAGTGCAGGGGAGGCTGGTTGGCATTGCTGGAGGCAGGAAGCCATTCCCCACTCATGGACACAGTGGTGGCAGCTGCAGCTGGAAGCTCTGTGTCCTGTGCAGCTCTGGGGAAGGCATGGAATGAACCACTGACTCCAGCACAGGCTGAAAACCCACACAGGGACCTTCATCCTGCTCTGCACAGAAACAGCCAGCAGGAAGATTTGCTTCAGCAGGAAGATTTGCTTCTCTCAAGCTCTGGAAAGGTCTGGGAACATGCATAGCCCTTAGACATGGGGTTTTTTTTAGGTGTTTATGGTTTCATCTGCAGGCTCTTGCAAATGAATAAATCCATGAATGAAGCATCCAAGCTCTCGGTGCCTTGCTCAAGCATGACTTGTTTAAATGTCTTGGGAGTGTTGTCAGAGAAACGATTCTGTACGAATCAGAGCTGGAGAGGAAAACCCACACACTGTACTTATGAATGGAGGCGAGAGATCTGAGAGAAGCCTTCCCAACACTCTCCTTATATTAAAACACGTACAGAGGCAGGAAGATTAATGGACACAGCAACTAGTCAGCAGAGTATCACAGAGTCAGTTAGGTTGGAATAGGCCTCTGAGATCATCGAGTCTAGCCTGTGACAGAACATCACTGTGCCAAGCAGGCCGTGGCACTGAGTGCCACATCCAGCTCTTCTTTGAGCACCTCCGGGACGGTGACTCCACCTCCTCCCCGGGCTGTCCGTTCCAGTGTCGAATCACCCTTTCTACAAAGAAATTCTTCCTAATGCCCAAACTAAACCTCCCCTGGCGCAGCTTGAAACTGTATCCCCTTGTCCTGTCAAAATACAATTCTTTCCATTTGGGCATCGAAGGTACGGCAACACACTGGTCAGTGACCTTCCCCAGCGATGCCTGCAAATCGCTCTGCATCTGGTGGAGCCGCCTCCAGACAATTTTGGGGTTGGTTTTTGGTTTAGATTTTGGATTGATTGATTTTAGCAACGAGTTTTGTTTCCACGTTAAACCCCCGCCGATGCCCTCGCCGGCGATTCTCTAAGCGACCTTAAAGCTCTCCCTCACGGCTCCTCCCTCGCGCCCCGCCCGCGCGGCTGCGGCTTCCGGCGGCCCCGGCCGGGCGTGCTGCCGGCAGCATGGCGGGGGAGGCGGGCCGCGCGGCCGACCGGCTCTTCTCGCTCAGCGGCCTCTTCGCCATCCGCAAGCCCAAGGGACTCACCTCCGCCGCCGTGCTCAACCTGCTCAAGGAGAGGCTGCTAGCAGGTGAGCGGCGGCGGCTTGGCCGCCACCTCCGGACAGTTCGGGCCAGGCGTGCCCTGCCCGGCGTGGATGTGGGATGGGGCCGGGTGTGTGCGGTCCTTGGAGTGTGGGAGCTACAACTCCCGGCAAATCACTTCACCCTCTGCTCAGCGCTCAGGAAACCGGAGCATTAGCGGGGTTTAGTTTCTCCTTCTTTGTGGGTTTTATGTTTGTTTTGCTAGTAGTTCATAGCCATGGCATGGCCCACCTTGGAGAATGGCGCCATTCCTGGGTACATCCTGGCCCGCTGCGCCGGGGGAGGTTCAGGTTCGACATTAGGAGGAATTTATTCACAGAAAGCGTGATTTGGCATAGGGATGGGTGGAGCCGGGAGGTGGTGGAGTTGAATCCTTGGAGGCCTTTAAGGAAAGACTGTCCCAGCCAGACGGAGTTGGTCACATTGCACAGTGAGCTGTGACACCGCATTCACCACATGGCGCTTGTGGCAGGCACCTCTTACCGCCCAAGGTACAGCAGGACGGGAGCCCCGAGACTGGATGGGGATGCGATGTGCCGCAGCAGGAAGCCCTGCAGGGCACAGTGCAGGCTGCTTGGAGAGCTGGGGCAGGGTCCCAGGGGCAGCGTGTGCCCATCTGCCAGAACCGGTGCCAGCAGCGTCTCTGCAGCACAGCACTGCAGGATGTTCTGCTGCAGTCCCACTGCCTATTGCCATTAAAGAAAAGATCACCGAAGGAGTGAAAACCATAGTGTTTCAAAAACTTTGAAAGTCCTGGACAAAGTCTGCAGAAACTGCTCTTTCTGAGCAGTCAGATATTAAGGGGAAAAAAAAAGCGAGATCATTGCAAAGGTGTGAACGACTATGGCCTAGATTCTTTTAATAATGGATATGGGGACTTGATCATCTAGTCTGGGCTTTTGGGCACTTGCTGATGAAGTGAGAACATACTTTCAGACTAGTGAGTGCTTAGCCTGATTTACTCTGTAGTGAACTGTAGTGTAGGCACACACCTTATATGGAATTATCAGGTTCCCTAAATGGAGAGATAATAGATATGGATAAAGGAGCTTAGACCATTTGTCACATTTAATACTAATAAAAAAGGGGTATTGGACTCTGCAAAATTCCTGGAGTCATCAGCTGTATAGGAAGTTTGCTATGTTGGGACACTGACAGCTTGAAAGCAGCAGTGAATAAGTTCAGTCCACTGCAGAGTTGCCATAGGGCTGTGAATATGCAAATAAACACACCCCAATATAAGGCAGTAAATGCATCAAGAATTGGCTCAGATTATATAGCATAAAATTTGTGTACAATAGATGTTTAGAGAACTCTGCTGCTGGTTCTTCCATGCTTTGTTAATGAAACTTCACAGGTTTGGTACCAGTACTTTCGAAAAATCTGTTGGTAACAATATGTGAGACTTCATTAGAATGTAAGTGAAAATACCTTGCAAATGGTTTGAGGCTGGGAGTAAATCTAAATTAATCACTGATCTTCTGCAGTACAGTAATTTCTGCACTGTTAATTAATAGTTTAAATATTTGATTTTTATTTCCTTTAGAAGTCTGGAAATGTGTGCCATTTTTCCTACAATCTAAGGCTATTTTATAATGCTTCCTTTTAATTTCTATTTGCAGAAGCTGGTGTTCAAACAAAAGGGAACAAAAGAAATCAGGTTTTGAAAATTGGACATGGAGGGACTTTGGACAGTGCAGCCACAGGAGTCCTGGGTAATGAAAAACATAATTATAGTCATCAAAATATGATTTCAGGAGACATTTTCATGCCTGCATGAAGTCGGGTGGAAGAACAATTTGGGATAAACATGGCAGGTTCTGGGGGAAGGATAGATTACTGTGGAAGAATGGTCTGGGTTAAATTTCCTGTGCATGTACTGCTACATGCATGTAGCATGTTTCTTAACAGAAGGCTGTATTCTTCCTTCCTGCCTTCTCTCTTCCAAATCCTGAAACAACTTCTGGGTTATTACATGTGGGAAAATACAAACTCTTGTGTAATGAATTGTAAAGTACCTGAGAAATTGATGGCTTTTTTAACTTAAGCTGGGGATTTATAGTCATCATAGTCTGTTGAATTATTTTGTCTCAAGGTAATGCTATTCTGGGATTTTGAGGGAGTTTTTTAGTGCTGCTAACACATACCGAAAAAAAAAAAAAGATGTGTAAGAACAATTCAGCTGCTGCTTTTCTCGAAGCTCAGCACAGAAAAACTTTTAGGTACCTGTCCTGTCTTGCTTCATAAAGAAGAATCTTGAAAGATATTTTGTCTTTTAAGTTCGATAGCAATCCATGTATTGATTTTTTTTTGTTTTGTTAAAGAACAGGATGTGTCAATTGCTGTTGTTAAAACCTCAACAGTGGGTGTGATTATTCCCACATCATACTTTGTCACCAGCAGTTTTATTGATAAGTAACATGCAGACTACATCTTGCTCAGATCACAACCTTGTAGCTCTCCTTGGCTTGGAGAAATAACAGCAATAAGTTTTTGCTGTTGAAAATAAACAAGTACAACTCTGAGTATACACTGAAAGTAAATGCTCATAGTTTTGATGAATGACTTCTCTCAGAAGAATTCAGCTTCAAGGGCAGGTTGGTTGCTACAAGTGTTGCTAGAGGTCTGCAGCTGGTAATTGTCACTTGTGAACATGGCAAAATGTGACATTCTTGGGTTAGAATGGAGCACTGCCTGGTTTGGTTTGAATTTCCTGTACTCTGTGGCCACTCACTAGAGAATTCAGTGTGCATTCCTGAAGCAGAAATTTTCCTTTTACACAGGTGTTCCCTTTGAGCATGCTGCTTCTCATTGTGCAAAGTCAACAGCATTGATCCATAGGAAAAGCAAAATCACTTGTGCTTTTTTAATTGCTTCTCCAACTGTTCTGATATCCAGCAGTCTCCAAAGCCTGCTTCTGTGGCATGACAAAAAGTATTTGGGCTCGATGTGCTTGGTATAGATAGAGGAGCACATCACCTTAATTAGCTGTGGATGGATTGAAAAAAGGCATAGGATCTTTCATTCCACTGCCATACAAATCATACAGGAAAAAATCTGTGGTAGCTAGATTGGAAGGGACAAAACTGGAGAGGAGTGGTTAAGGGAATGTGCCCAGATTTCTTGTGTGTTCAGGTAAGGTAGTGAGGAGGGAGGGAAGGATACAAGAGAAACAAGTTATTCAGAATAATAACTTTTCAGGATGGAGTGGTGGAGCAGAAAGCTTTCCTTCCTCATGGACAGGAGCATGACAGAAGTATTAAATTTTCTGAAACCCTTTGTGATCTGTTCTGCTGTCTCCCAGGTTTTATGTACTGCATGTCTGTAGCTTTGTTCCTGGGAATAAATTGATGCAGAGTCCTGCTTAGTGTGCCAGGTGTACTGCCAATCACTGAGCAGTGCTCTTTATCAGAAAACATACTTCTGTATTTCTTCTCTTACTGGCAGCAAATGTAGGTGAGAAAGGGCCTTGGAGGCAGAGGTCAGTGATCTGTGACATGTGAGAGAAAGGCAAGGTCAAGTCTTGGTGAATATCTTCTTTTGGTGTTATTCTAGGGCTGTGGTTCCAGCTGCTGTTTCTTGGTGTGTAGTGGTGTTGTGGTTTGGGTTTATTTAGTCAGTTGTTTTACTAATGTTAGTTAGGTTTGTTCCTTGTACTCCCCCATTTTTCCCCTCACCGTGGTTTGTTCCAAGTTGTTTACCCCGAGAGTTCCCACCGCTAGGATCCACAGTTACCTGTCAATCTTCTCACCTCTCCCTGTTCTCTCCTTGTTTGGTCCCATCAGTCGGGGTTTGTTCACTCCCTGTGGGTTGTCAATCCTGTCTTTTGTCCCCATTGGGCAATACAGGTTTACACCCCTGTCCGCCCACTGCCTATTTAATCTGCTGCCGTCCTTTGTTTCTTTGGCATTTGGCGTTGCACCCACCCCGAGAGCATCTTTGTTCCTGCCCCGCCTGGGGGAATAAAGACTCTTTGGGCTCGCATACAAGTGTCCTTCTCTCGTCTCTTCGTCTCCTCTCAGCGTGTGGAGCTACCAAAGCTGTGTAACCCAGGCCGCAGCACTCAGCACTGCCAGGTTCCCCTGGAGTGCCCACACGTGGCGGCCACCCGGCCTCACACGGGCAGTGCTGGCCGGCGCATCTCGTCTGCTTGAGGTCGTGGCAGGTAGTCGCTGCAGGCGGCGCCCAACGTGAAGGCATTCCCGAGCTACAGAGAGACTCCGCCGAGCTGTAGCGGACGCCGCCGTCTCTGCGTGGAATTGCCCCGCCGGACTGAAATTTAGGGCATCGGCTCTATGGATTACAGTCAGTGACAGCACCATTGCCCTCGAGGGAGCACACAGATTTTTGTCCTGCAGTGCCCACGAGGGAGGAAGGCGTAACTTCTCACCAGTCGCAGACGACTACGGGAAGCCGCCTTCGAGAGTAGTGAGCACCCTCGCCGCAGCTTCATTTCCGAAGCACGCCAGTTGGGTAAGTTTCCGGCGGCTGGGACGGACCCGGCCGGTGCTTCCCTCACTGGCTGTGGGCTGGCCACGCTCCCGAGGGTCAGGGACACGCCGTGCATAGTGTGAGTGGTCCGCCACCGGCGACTTAGGCTAGTTTTTCTTTATTTGTTTTTTTCCTGCGGCGAGTGGGTGGGATCGCGTGAGTGAACAGTATGGGAGCCACGCTGTCCACTCACCAGAGAGAACTTTATATCCAAGTTAAAGAAATCCTAAGGGAGGGCTGTAAGTTGTGGGAGCGGGGTAAAGGTGTTCCTAAAAGTTCGGTTAAGAATTTTGTCCAATGGCTGTTTTTTACCTTCCCGGGAATCTCGGCAGAGGAGGTTAAAAAAAAGGAGTTTTGGAAGGGAGTTGGCGTGAGATTAACGGAGGGAATCAAACTTGGAGATCCCTCCGTCAAGAATAGTTTTATGAAATTGTTTGTGTTGATTTGGGAAGTAGTTAAAAATGAAGGCGAGCGAGATGCAGACCGGGGGGGGACCGAAGCGCGACCATCGGGCAAATCCCCAGTTTTCCCTAAATCCGTTTCCCTACCCACCTCTCCTTCCCTCCCTTCCCCTAGACCGGGTGGAGAGGGGGGAGCAATCCACCAGTCGCAGGTGCAGGGCAGCTCCCAGAACGCAGACCGTGCTCCTGGCTCCCCCAAGTCCCCCTGGTACCCTCGCCCTGATGGTGCTGGCCATGCGGTCAGGGACCCTATCCCTAACCCTCACCCCGATCCCTCTTTCCCAGTTATAAATCCTGGTTTTGGTGCAGCCCAATGCAGTTCTGTTCCCCTGAATCCTTTCCTTTGTTCCCCCGGAGAGGCGCCGCTGCTGTGCTGGCGCGAATTGGTGCCGGCTGTGTCTCAACAAAATGGAGGCCAGGCATTTGCGGGCATTTCTCCTTCCCCTAATCCCTTTGTTCCTTTTCCCGCCTTTGCCCCAAACCCCTCCTCCTTCCCTGCTGACGTGGGTGCCGCCCCTTCTGGTGATCGTGTTGCTCCGCCTCCCTCTGCTCCTCCCCTTGCGGGCGTTCCCTCCGGTCCTGTTCGTTTTCCCATGGCCTCCTCATCGGCCCTGCCCCCTCCAGCCACGGAGGTCTCTGTCGGCTGCGCCCCGCAGCCTCATGGTTCGGACAGCCCCCTTCCTGTTTCCCACGCCCCACCTTCAGGTTCCCATGGTCCTGGGGCATCTGGAGTGGGGGACGGGGTGCGAGCGGGAACGGGCTTGTGTATCAGATCAGACGTTTTTAGATCCAGTCTCCTAATCTCCTGTAACGTGGGAAGGGAAAACCCTAGATGGGAACCCCTTTCCTACGAGTCTATAAAAGAGATCTGCGAAACCCAAAGAGATTTTGGCCCGAAAAGTCCCTTTTTCAGGAACATTTTACAAGCAACTCTTACCTCAAAAACGTTGGTCCCTGCAGACCTTAAGCGCCTGTTTAGTTGCTTGCTCTCCCCATCAGAATACAAATTATGGGAAAGAAAGTGGAAGAGATTGGCAGGGAATCTCCTCCCGGAGATCTTGGAGGGCCCATACAGCCTCGATTTTGCAGGAGAACCAATCACTTTAGACCACCTTATAGGTGAGGGAGACTGGAGCGAAGCCCTGCTGCAGGCTAGGGGGATTCCAAGTGCAGTGCTGGACATGTCCAGGGGGGCGGCAGAGCGCGCGTTCCTGGCCATGCCCACCAAGGAGCCAATGCTGTCATATATAGCGATTAAACAATCTGTTGCTGAGCCTTTTATAGACTTTGTGGACCGAGTGAGAACAGCTGTAGAATGGCGTGTGGAGGGATCGGAACTCCAGGACAAGGTCATCCTGGAAATCGCCTCCATGAACGCCAATGAAGTGTGCAAAAGAATCATCCTAGCGTTGCCGGTCTCACCACCACCAACCCTCGATCAAATAATAGAGGAATGCACACTGAAAGCACAGCTCCTGACAGAAGAGATACCAAAGAAGCCTCAAGACAAAGTGGTTGCCCCGGCTGCCGTGCCTCCAAAGAACTCAGCTGCAATGCAGTTTCCATCTAAGCGCCGGTGCTTCCACTGCCATCAGGAGGGACATTTTCTAGCCCAATGTCCATTTGTAGGGAGTGCACCACCAAGGGCTGCGGGGGGGAGGGGAACCCCACATTTCAAAAAAACTAAAGGGGGAGTGCAGACCTACCTCGCGTGTAGATAAAAATGAGGTAGGTCCCGGCCGCACGAGGAGCCTCGATCCATAATATAGTGCCATCAGTAAGCGGCTGCCTCTCAACAACTGACAAAAGGGAACCTTATCGGCTTTGACTCACTAACCTTGTCCATTTTTATTCTCAGGACTGGCATTTGTTTATAGCAGATGCAGAGCTTCTATCGCACATCTGCCGCTGCGAAACCTGACGGAGAGAAGACCTCTTGAACTGTAGGTACCTCCTCGTTGGGGACACAAAACACACTCCACTTGAGACAGAGATTCCTCCTGTGATCTCCACACTTGACCTGAGGGTCTTCTATCTCACAGCACGCTGTGTCCACCCCCCCTTTTTTACCGAAGGGCCAGATCATTGCACAGGCATTTCCCATCCCTCTTGCCCTGTGTAACGATCTGGAATTCTCAGTTCTTTACACCTTTACACCAAGAAGTTGGGAGAGGAAAAACCCCTCCTATGGTGCGGCCTTAAATGCTAGGGGCATTCAATACAACTCCAGGGGATGATGGACACCGGAGCAGATGTGACAGTCATTCCACCGCACAAATGGCCATCACAATGGGGGTTGCAAAGCGTGGAAATGCCGGTTTTTGGAGTAGGTGGGCCTCAATTCGCAAAACAATCTAAAAGCATTGTGCAAATTATGGGACCGAACGGACTATTGGCCTCAGTACGTCCATTCGTGATTGACAGCAAATTTAATTTGTGGGGGGGAGATGCCACGTCCCAGTGGGGAGCCAAATTGGAATTTCCGGCCCCCCAGAGTTTTTAGGTGCGGCCACTGAAGAGCAACCCCCCCCCCCCCCCCCCAGAAACTGAATTGGCTCATGGATTCGCCAGTCTGGGTGGAGCAGTGGCCACTGAGTAAGCAGAAATTAAAGGCACTCCTGAGGCTCATAGAGGAGGAACTAGCTAAAGGTCATATTGTAGTAACAAACAGCCCCTGGAAATCCCCAGTTTTTGTTATTAAAAAGCCAGGGAAGGATAGGTGGTGCCTCCTCCACGACCTGAGAAAAATTAATGATGTTATTGAGGACGTGGGGTCCTTCCAACCAGGTATGCTGTCCCCTTCTGTGCTACCCCAAAGTTATAATTTGGCTGTAATTGACATAAAGGACTCTTTCTTCCAAATTCCCCTTCACCCAGCCAGTGCTCCGTGCTTTGCTTTCTCTGTGCCCTCCATCAACAGAGAAGCCCCAGTGTGATGCTACCACTGGATAGTATTGCCACAGGGCCTCAAATGCTCTCCTACCATCTGCCAGTGGTATGTCCCCAGAGTTCTGTCCCGGATGCGTGCCAAGTGGACATCCTGTATTTTCTATCATTACATGGATGATGTGTTAGTTTGTGCCCCTGACGACGACGTCCTGCAAAAAGCATTAGAGGACAGTGTTGTGGCTTTGTCGGTGGAAGGATTTGAGCTGCAAAAAGAAAAGGTACAGTGCCTGCCGCCCTGGAAGTATCTGGGCCTAGAAATTAATAACAAAACTGTTAGGCCCCATCAGATAAAGATGGATAACCCAAGAACGCTGAATGATCTCCAGCGCCTGTGTGGGTCCTTAAACTGGATCAGGCCCTGGCTGGGGCTCACCACAGGGGATCTGTCCCCCATCTTCGACCTGTTAACAGAAAGAGAGGGGGATGATGGTTTAGACTCCCCGAGGGCCCTGACCCAGGAGGCCAGAGCGGCACTCGAGAAGGTCCAGAGCACCATCGCAAGCAGGCAAGCCCACCTGGTTGTCAACCAGGTCTGCCTTTCCGCTTCATAGTACTGGGTAAGCTGCCACACTTCTATGGGATGATATTTCAGTGGGACGGGGGCCAACGGGATCCCCTCTTAACAACAGAGTGGGTGTTCCTTGGCCACAGGCAGTCCAAAAGAATCACCAGGCCATAGGAGCTGATGGCCCAGCTCATCATTCGGGCCAGGGCTCGCCTGCGAGTGTTAGCAGGGTGTGATTTCACATGTGTCCACCTTCCCATCAAGACATCCACCAGGAAGATGACCAAGGAGACCTTTCAGCACCTTTTGAGACAAAATGAAAATTTGCAGTTCACCCTTGATAGCTACTCTGGTCAAATTCAGATTGGGCACCCAGGTCACCATTTATTCAACACAGTTCAAATTATTACCAAAAGAGATACAAAGCACAAGACCACTGAAAGCCCTGATAGTGTTCACAGACGCATCAGGAAAGTCCCACAAGTCAGTAGTGACTTGGAGGGACCCTGAGACTCAGCTGTGGGAAACAGATGTTAAGATGGTAGAGGGTTCTCCATAAGTAGCTGAGTTGAACGCGGTTGTCAGAGCATTTGAGAGATTCAGCGAACCTTTTAAATTGGTTATCGATTCAGCTTATGTGGCAGGAGTAGTATCGAGGGCAGAACATGCTGTCTTAAAGGAGGTCTCGAACCCAGTCATCTATGGCTTGCTTGCAAAGCTAATACATCTGATTTCCCACGGCGAGCAACCCTTTTACGTGGTGCATGTGAGGTCACACACTGATCTCCCTGGCTTTATTGCCAAGGGGAACCACAGAGCAGATGCCTTGGCCACCCCATTATAAAAATGCCCCAGGGCTGGTCCGCCAATTCCACCTGTGGCGTGACCAAGCCAGGGAAATTGTGGCCACACGCCCCAGCTGTCAGAGGAGACCGCCTTACCAACACTGGGATCCGGTGTAAATCCCAGAGGACTCCGCAGTTGTGAGGTGTGGCAAATGAATGTCACCAAAGTCCAGGAATTTGGGAAACTCAAAAATGCCGATGTGTCAGTGGACACCTTCTTGGGGGCCGTTTTTGCCTCAGCCCACATTGGTGAATGGGCCACGGATGTGAGAAAACACCTCATACAGGTGTTTGCCACCTTGGGGGTCCCAGCCACGATTATGACTGATAACGGTCCAGCTTATACTTCCAGGGCGTTCAGTAACTTCCTGCAGGAATGGGGGTCCAACATAAGACCTGGGTTCCTCACTCCTCCACCGGCCAGGCTGTTACAGAACAAACCCACCAAACGTTAAAACAGGTCCTCCGACGGCAGCGGGGAGATGTGCGAGTGCTGTCACTGCACGAGAGGCTCTGCAAGGCATTATTTACCATCAGTTTTCTAAACTGTTCTTTTGACAGGCCAGAACCACGAATCCTGAGACATTTCAAGCAGCACCAACAGCTCCGGCCAAAAGAGTGGCCACCGGTGCTGGTGAGGGACCCAGATTCTGGAGAAATCCAGGGTCCATTCCCCCTTTTGACCTGGGGGCGGGGATATGCCTGAGTATCCACGCCTTCAGGAGTCAAGTGGGTCCCTCAGACAGATGAAAGCCTATACCCCAGGACAGGTGGTGAGTCAGACCGATAAGGTGCCTGTGGATGCAACCAATGATCTCACCGACTGAGAGGTTGCATCCAATCTCAGACGCCGCAAGGAGGGAAGGGATTCCCCATCTCTCTCTCTACCCAAAACAGTGTTTAAATTTTCCCTGGAGCCAAGTGGCAAATCCTTTCTGTTACATAAGTCTTATTGTATTCTCCATTCATTTATTTGTAGGCATCCCCCGAGATGTTTCCTCCAGCTCACGGAGCCTCGATCCCATTCTTCCTAGTGCTCATCTCCATGTCATCAGTGGACGTGTGGATTGTTCCACAGCCCCTCAAGGGGCTGTGCTGGTTTAACCTATCTTTAAGAGTCAGAGAGTCCACGCGTCCATCCAAGAGATGAGAGGGATGATAGGCTCTGAAGACTGGTTTAAGGACATATTTAAGAACTGGAACATCTCGGGATGGATGCTTTCTGTTATAAAAGACATTGTAGTTGTTTTCATTGTAGTTCATTGTAGTTGTTTTCCTAGTTTCACTATCCTTTAGTATTCTGAAAAGAATCATCTCCACCACCATCTCCAAGCCCTCTCCATCTTCAACAGCAGTCATCGCCACAGTCGCATCTGCAGAAGAGACTTGGTGAGAAGGTGACCGCACGAACGGCGATGAAGTTTAAAAAGCTGCCTTCTTTATTTAATAAAAAGGGAGGAGATGTTGTGGTTTGGGTTTATTTAGTCAGTTGTTTTACTAATGTTAGTTAGGTTTGTTCCTTGTACTCCCCCATTCTTCCCCTCACAGTGGTTTGTACCCCAGGAGTTCCTGCCACCTGGATCTGCAGTTACCTGTCAATCTACTCACCATTTGGTCCCATCAGTCAGGGTTTGTTCACTCCCTGTTGGTTGTCAATCCTGTCTTTCGTTTGTCCCCATTGGGCAATACAGGTTTACACCCCTGTCCGCCCACTGCCTATTTAATCTGCTGCTGTCCTTTGTTTCTTTGGCATTTGGCATTGCACCCACCCCGAGAGCATCTTTGTTCCTGCCCCGGCTGGGGAAATAAAACACTCTTTGGACTCACAAACAAGTGTTCTTCTCATCTTTTTGTCTCCTGTCAGCATGTGAAGCTAACAAAGCTGTGTAACCCACGCCGCCGCAGCACTCAGCACTGCCAGGTTGGCAGATGCCGTTCCCCTGGAGTGCCCACACACGTGGTGGCCACCCAGCCTCACACGGGCAGTGCTGGCCGGCGCATCCCGTCTGAGGTCATGGCAGGTAGCCGCCGCATAGTGGGAATTTTATTTGGCTTATTTTTATATGGCAGTAGTAAATTCTGCTTCCACAGTAGAAGAAAGCATGAAAAAGTATAAAAAAATTAAAATTCAGTTAAATCTTTCTACATTCAGTGTAGACGTTCAGGTGGGGTTTATGTCAATGTTCAATAACACACATTCTCCATAAGCTGATGATCAGTGGAGAAAATTTTTAATAACTTGTTCACAAAAGCATTCAATGTCTCTTTAAAATTATTCTATTGAATCTCTTGACACTCTTCAAATTTCAGCTCAGCTGTTGAAGTTATGTTCAGTTATGTCATCATGTTGCAAGCAAAGTGCTTGGTTATGAAGTCTTATCTGTGTGCTTATCTGCTTTTCTAAGCCTTCTTGCCGCTCTTTCCTATCTGGCACATAACAAGAACAGGTTGAACTGAAGATGCATGAAAGCACAAGCACAAGGACATGTGTGACTGAAAACCCTTAGGAATTAGAGGAATAGTGATTGAGAACAAGGAGGGATCTAGTGAGTCTCAGAGCATAAAAATTGAGAATTAGAAAACAAGTAAAAAATTTTGTTTTCAAAGTTCATTTTCAGTTTGTTTTCAGTCCTGGTTCATGATTAACATGAAGCTGATTTCCTGAAAGCTCCCTTCACTCCTCTAGTTTTATTAAAATAAAGTACATAAGCTGTCACACATTCTACGAGTTGTATACAAAACTAATTTCCTTCTGAAATTTTCTTTGGATTGCTGTATGTGGAAAAAATCAATAGGAAAGCATTTTGAAGGCAAGCATCTTGTAAAAAGCTTTAAAGTAAAATATAAAACAGAGCTCTTTTTCTGTCTCTTTCTTTTATGAAAAGCTGACTGCTGTTTTTTAGAATGCTGGTGTTAAGATTAAAATAACAGTAATCTGTGCATGCACAATAATAGGCATTTCAACTTTTTGATTATTTTACTTTCTTCCTGTAAGTCTGATGTACAATTCTGTTATGCTGTCTTGGCTGTATTACTCTTGGTCACTGTCAACCTTTAAAAGGACTATTTGTTTATAATGAAGGGTTCATTCATTATTGGTGAGCCATAACCTTCATCAAACCAAAGGTAATGTTAATTGCACTCTCCATTTCTTTGGTGATTAAAAGATAAATAAGTGTAGGAATTGAATTAAAGTATTTTAACAATAGATGAAGGTTATTTATCTTTTGCTTTAGACTCTTTTTTCCTTTCACTAGTTCCATGTTGTTTGAACATCAGAGATGCTTTCTCAAAAGTGTTGACTCTCTTCTTATGCTAACAGAGCATGAAAGGCTGAGTTTCTGACTAGCATAATATTTAGTATTGAATGGTGCTGAAAAAGGGAACTGTAGGGCTGTTTTGAAAGTAGCATTTCTTCTGTCTTTGCAGTGGTTGGTATTGGAAAAGGAACAAAAATGCTGGGGACTATGTTGGAAGGTTCCAAGGTAAGGAATGCTAAATGACTTGTAATATAAGGAGTTTTGTTTGCTGGTTTTCTTTTTTTCTGTCAGTAAAGAGCTGAACCAACATGCAAATATGTCAGCCATGCTGCATATTTAGTTCAGATGTATACTTCAGCTCCTTTTTGCAGTTAGTCAGAAATGTGCTAGTCAGACTTTATGTCCAGACTGGTTATTTAAAAAACTTTGTCTCAGTTTTCTAAGAAGTGTTAATAAATACCAAATTACCATTTTAAAGGAAGATTTCTATACTATTTAGTATACTGAAAAAAAAGGAAAGAAAAACTAATGAAGATAGCACTGAAACTGATGTTTTGGGGATGTAGTTGTGGATGACAGTTCAATTTTTGGTAATTTTCCTTATGTGGAGATAACTTCATTGTTATTTAGCTTAAATTAACAGATGATCTTTGTTTCTTTTCTGTCTTCTTAAATACCATGAGGCCTTAAGAGGTACTTTTTGGAATTCATTGTGTTTTGGATTGCATTGCTGCTGTCATAGAGGGATGCTCTACAAACACAGCCACAGACACATGTGAGAAGCCAAAGGTAGCAAAAGCCCTGTGTCTGCCTGAGAGAATCCAGACCAGAGCCTTGACAAATAGAAATTTTGTTAATTGCTGGTTTTGATTAATTTTACTGTGTTGATTTTGCTTTGGTGACCCCCCCCAGACTGTAGGTGTTACATACACAAAAAAGTGCAAGTACTCTCAAGAGTAATGTCCCAGTGTTGATTCCTTCCTCACAAGGCAAATTCTGTGGGTTTACCCATTATTGTTACATGAGAACTTTAGGTAAGAATGACAGATGTAGAAATCAATTTAAACCTTATAAATTTCATCTTAAATGCAGGAAAAGTCAATAATACATTATGTTCTGCCATTTTTCCCACTCTTCTAGTCTGAACACTTAAGATCTTTTACAGCTGCTGAACTGTTAGTTTAAAGGTAGAATTTGGTTGACAGTCTTCAGCTCAGAGGCAAATAATTTGAGAGAAAAGAAAACAACCAGGATAAAAGGACCTAGCTGTAGAGTCTGATCCAAAACTCAAGGTAGGCAGTGCCAGTCTCTGCACTGGCTGTAATGGGTTTGCATTTGGTTTACATGAGTGCATTTCAGAAGCATCTGTGTTTTGAAATGTGCAGTAAATAGCTGGATTTACAGTGGAACTGTAAGCAGTTACCACCTGACGCCTCCTTTGAAAGAACTTTAAAGTTAAAAGAAGTCATAGATGGACTTCAGCTAAATTAAGTCATCACAGCTAAATGTGTAAACTGATGATTTAAAAACATGTAAAGCAATAGGTTTAGTTCTTAAGCTGAGGTTCACAGTGGAAACAGCTGTGATGGATGAAGTACTTGCAGCCTTTTTGGCAGAAGAGGGTATGCTCAGGTTCCTTGACAACTTCACTGTGAAGTCCTGTAGGGTTATCCAGCCAAACCTTGTTCCCAGATGGCTGACAGGGGCTTAGAGCTGCTCCTGAGGGGCAAGGGAGGGGAAAATGTGCCATGGGGCAGCCTGGTGAGCCACCCCAGGCAGATCCATCCAACATGGCTCTGGGCTCTGGGCACTTGGTTCAGTGAGGCAAAGATGCATCTTCACAGAGCTCGGCAGCTCTTCCACTGCAGCTGTTCCTGTGTGAGGTACCTGACAGTCTGTGCCAGATAGGGAATCTGCAGCATTTATTTGGAGCCTTTCCTGTCTCTGTCTTCCTGTTTTCTATTTGTACTTCAATAAATTAAGCATTCAGTAATGTGTGAGGCTTAAGGGAGTTGAAGGATCTCTCACAGATGTCTGCCTGTTGGGTTTTTTGACCACACTGACAACAGCATCTCATAATGTATCACAAGATAAATTAATGACTAAATAGGTTTGAGTATCTTTTTGCTTTCCACACTATGTGCTTGGAATTTTTACTGTTATTTAATTTTTCCCCCTATTTTGGATGCTAAAGTGTTTGTGGAAATGTGATGTTTTTCTTTTGTTCCTTTTGTTATTATAAAGATTCAGAGGAGCTGTCTGACCCTCTCTGGCCAGAATTTACTGCTTGCTTCTAGGAATGCATCTTGTAAAGAAACAGTTCAGTCTATCATTGCTGGCAGCAGAGCTATGTGGAGTGGCCAAAATGTATGGTACTGCAGTGAACTCCATATGGTGACTCTGCCAGGAATTGGACTGGCTCACACTTTTTCCCAAACGTTGTGTGAAACTTTCCTGACTGTGTGGCAGCTCTGAGCATTATCCCTTGGTGTGCAACTCACACATTCTGCAAGGAGTTCTACTCTTGATGTGTAAACGGAGTTCTTCATTGGTTTGACCTCCTTAGGAATTAACTCAAGACAAACAGAAATGTGCAGCCAAGGGCAATACCTACTTAGTGTTCCAGGTTTCTCATGGAATTCTTAATATTTGTCCAGAAATAAAAATATGTACAAGCTGGCTTAGCTTTTGTTTGTTTGCTTTTTGTTGTTTCAAATGTTCCAAGTGAGAGGGAGAAGCTGAATGTTCTTGGATCTAGAATTTAAATACTGAACATTTAATAGATGTTCCGTAAGGGAATGACTTTTTCTTCTTGTTCTGGGACTTGAACTTGGTCTTGTTTGGACTTTTTGCACTTCAAGATTTTTAAAGATTTTTTGTTTTACCATGTTGGCAAATAGACTAGAATGAGAAAAAAAATTCATGCTTTACCAGTAAAATTAACATGAAGGGGGTAGACCAATATTTGTTATGGTAAATTGTTTCTGAACAATTCAGTCTTAGCTATGACTTGTCTGTCTCAAACACAATGCAGAAGTGTGTTTCTTTCTGGGGAGGAAATGGTTTAGAAAATGGTAGCATAGTTTCCAAAGTGGTAGTCCCATTTAAAATGTTTCATCCATGAGAATGTGCTGTTGCATAGAAGCAATGAGAGAAATAATCATGGGCTAATCACAGAACAAAAAATGAGAAGCACTAAGCAATGAAATTCTGCATTAATCTAATACTTTCATTGGGAGGAGATGTCTCCCAACACATACAACCTTTATGGATAACTGAGACTTTCAGACTTCAGTTCTGTGCTTAATTTGCTTATTTTTTAGTGACATAGCACCTGGGTTCAGCCTAAGAGAATTTTAGTCATACTAGTATGAATGAAGAACTTCGCCATCCCTCAAATTGTCCTTGCAACCACTGCCTCGCCATGGGTGGAAAGCTTGGGGCATGTTGGTTTTATCTGAGGATGCAACTTCTTGTCATGGTCCACATACAATATACCTCCCCAAGTGCTCAGTGTGAAAGAAATTCTCCGAGAACTTTGTGCTGCTGGCACAAGCTTGGCCAATGACTGATTAAAATAGAAAATTTAATCTCAAAAGTTGTGGCTTCTCTAGAATGAAGCTATCAAAAAAAACCCCAAACCTCTGGGTAGAGTAAAACCCAAACTCCAAGTGTTCTCAAAGCCTAGAAAAAGGAAGAAGAGATTATGGGCAGAATGTGACCTGATATGTGACAACTTTGATTTCATATAATAGTTAAAATGTGTGTTCTTATGAATCCTGAATAGAAAATGAGTGCTAGATCAGTGATTAGGTTTTAAATCTTGCCAGTCACACTTGTATGGTGTGAGAGAGGGCTTGTCTGAGCAGGAATTGGTTCAAATCACCAAGCAGAACTGAGACATGTAAATTACTTTTTGCAGTGTGATTCTGGGATTAGAGTTTGTATACTGCAAAATTGTTTCTCTGGAGGGATAGCATCAGATCCTGCAGAACAAAGTGTCCGTAAACAACATTATTCCTTTAACTCCTGTGGTTACCTTACTGTCCTAAAATCAAGTTTTTACTTATTGTCCCTTAACTTCTCATACTTTAAGCTTGCTTCATTAATTATTTTTTTTTACATTAAGTCCTTTGCTTGCCTCTTTTGGGAATGAGTTCAATGAATTAATAACGCATTAGAAAGCACATCCAGTGGTTCTACAAGGAGCAAAACTAATGAAGCCTTTGCTTGTGACTTCGTGTGTTTACAGCTCGTTAGACACCAAAGGCCCATGTGGACTTTTTGGTATCCAGTAATTCAGTGGGGCTCCCTCTGGACCCTTCTTAGTAGAAGCTGCAATAGATTTATTTGCTCTATCTGTCTGTTTTCAGGAGGCTTATAAGAACTTGGCATCTCTGAGACCTCTATTCTTCTGCCAACATTTGTGTTTGCACATTGACATGCACACCATGATGGTGTAAGTGCTATTTCTTTTGACATTCTAATTTTGATTTTAAATAGCCTCACTGTGCTGGTTTGTTGCTTTTTCTTTGTAGTGTATTTCTGTGTTTGTGCTCCAGTTCATTTATGAGTTGCAAGTGTAAGAAAATTGATTTGACTTTCCTTTCAGAGGATCCTCTTGGTGGTGTGTGCTCTTACTTTTAGTCTTAAAAATTTCTCTAGACTATCACCAGCTGAGCTCTGTGCTTCATTGTACTTCCTTTTGGAGTTGGTGAAACCAAACCCACTTATTCATACAGGGAATAGAGATGTGTTCTGTTTTCTTTTTCAGATTCTGTTATTTTTAACATTGTCTTGGAAGGGCAGGATTTTTGTGTAGTAGTAATGATTTTATTAGGCTGATTGTTATGGTACAAAAAAGTAGGTGTTTGGAAATGCAAGCCCTCTCTCGGATCTAAAATAGAAGCCATAGATTTTAAAACTAAGCATATTTAAGAGTTGTTTAGAACTTAGTGGAATAGGTGTCTTTTAGAACATTTATGAAATAAAAAGCAGATAATGCTTGTGTGTATGGTTTACAAACAATTCTGTGTGGGCAAGCAATTATGTAAGTAATATCCCAAGACTGCTTCACAAAGATGGGCTACGTTTTATTACCTGCTTTAATAAAATACATTGAGAAAACAGTTTTAACTCCCGAGTTGGGCAGCAAGGATTTGTTCACAATGGATCAGCCAGCTTCCCAGGAACAAGGCAAGGAGGACTTACTGCTAGCTTGATGATTCTTCAGATCCCGCCTTGCTTGTGTTCATCTGCTGTTGCTTTCAGATTGCAGTATTTGTCTTTGAGGAATCCAAGTAAAAGTGGTTTGTTTACTCTTTAGCCTTTTTCCTCAGAAATTTTTCATCTGCAGCACCTTGCCATTTTTCACTCTATGGTTTATGCTACAGGTTTAAGTTCTCACAACTCTTTGTTCATGGTATCCCATCCAGAATAACCAAGGGTCTGACAGAATTTTCTTTTTGAAATGAGATGGGAGAGGTAACAAGTGCAGAATGTGACCTGCCCATTTAAAAAAAATGGATTGTAGCTACACAAAATGTCACTACTTTGCCTTTGCTCAAACCCAAAGAAATTACTGTTTCCTTACAAGGGAGGTAGAAGAGGGAAGAAGATGATAAGGTGATCTCCTAGGGGAAGGAGAGAGCCTGGTAGATGATATGTTGTGGCACATGGAGGGGTTAATGTGAGATAACATCATAGTGTTCCTGAAATCCAATATCTCTATTAGAGTCCATGGGTTTTATTTAACCCGGTGGAGTTACGAATTTTAGTTCCCAGGCTTGTTTTGAAAGATGTTTTATGGGTTTTCCTTGAGGAGCAGGACTGGCAGATTGCAGATGGAATGATTGTTCTATGAGAGATGTTAACCCATGGACGGATGGATGTGTTTCAGCCCTTGTAGACTGGCTAGGTGAATTCTTCCTGACATGTACTGGTTGCTTAATTTCACCCATTTAGTTACTATTTAAGGAAGTATATTACATTCCTGAAATACAGGTATAGGACAGAGAAGTCTTGACATTTCTGTTCTGTGGTATTTGTTATCCTATTGTGCAAACATTCAAGGAATACTTCCTCATATGTTTGCACAACTCAGTGCAAAGATGTCTATTAATAAAACTTGTCCTGCTTAATGTCTGTAGCCTTTAACAGCTACATCTGGGAATTGCTATAATAGTTTGGTGGGGTTTTTTTAACCACTTCTGGCACCTAAGAAGGTTTTTGCAGAACCAGAACTTTGTACTATAACTCCATGAGGTCTCTGGAGCAGAGGAGATTGTTTCAGAGACCCATTGTTGTGTATACAAACTTGGCACTGGTTTCTGTCCTGTGTGTTGTTTTACCTTACTGACAATGAATTTCTTGTTCCCCAAATGCCTCCATATATTAACTGGAGATCAGTGTCAGTTTGTGAAATCACACTGAAGACAATGTGATTGTCTTCCTTATTTTGTCAAAAGGAAAATGTTTACAGAAAGGAAGTCTGGGAAAATGCATGAATGAGCTTGGTTTTGATGTGTTTTTAGAATGTGTAGAAGCTGTTAGCAAAACCTGAAGTGGTGTCTGTGCAAAACAAGTTGCACTGAGAGAATGCTAAGCCTGCACAGTGGGGGATGCAAGAATTGGGAAGGGCTAAAATGTTAGAGGAATGAAATGGCCTTACACACTGTTAACCTCTTTAAATATTTATTACTGCAAAACATATGATACATTTTAAACTTGGCTTTTTTGGTAACAAATCATAGGAGAAGAGGCTGATTTTGATATCTTGTCTTTTCTGCCCTGCCCAATACCTCTAGAACAAAGTTGTAGAAGAAGAAGAAGAAGCTGTTGGATATTATAGGTACATCCTGTACTGCAGTAATGCTATTAGTAAGCTGGCTGAACATGCTGTGTAGTGCTCAAGTCTCTTTTATGCTCACCCCAGAGGCCTAATCTATTAATAGCTCAGCTTCATGCTCTGTTAATATTCACACTCTTTTTTAAACTGTTGAAAATCTTGAAGAGACTGTGCCCATTGTGCTGCTCTTTCCTCCCCAAATGCTGAATATTTTAAGAGCATATTCTGGTGTGATTTTTCTGTTCTTCCATTCACAAGGTCAGTGGTGCTTTCTTCCATCTTGACCTTTCTGTAATTGTGCATATGGCTGTGCTCCATTTGCAGTTCTTGCTTGGATTCATTAATAAAATCAAGACTGCAACGTGATAAGGCTTTTTTCTCATTCTTCATAAAAATAACAGAAAATAAAAAGAATGGTAACCAATTTAGATTAGCCATTCTACACTGTTTTCCCTACACTTCATTTCTAGTAATTTGGAGATGCTCTTTGCACTGCCTTTTAGAATTTGCTGCATCTTGGCCTTAGCAATGCTTTTGAATTCAGCCAAAGACTTTCATGCATTCAACTTCATCTGTAATTTTTTTATGTAGCTATAAAGCCTTACCCTTCTGGAAGGACTGTCTTCTATTTCTGGACAGAGAATTATGTATTTCCTTGAAACTCTGTTTCCCAGGTAGAATTTGGAGGTCATCTGTCTTTATTTTGTTTTATCTGTGATATGGGCACTAGAATGATGGAACAGATATTAAAGCTGAGGATGACATTTAAGAGCCATCTTGAGACATTTTGATGTGTGAGGGAGGTTTCCACAGAGAGCAGTTGCCAGAAAGGTTTGCATAAAGAAACTGTGGGTTTCAAACAGCCACCTTTGCACATTAACCTGCATCCCCTCTTGGATGCTGTGAGCCTGCACTGTGTTTGTAGGTGATGTGGCCTGGTGCTATCTCAGGTGATGCAGTGTTCCTGTGACTGTTGGCACTGTTCTCCCATCTGCCCCCTTTCCTGCACTCCCTCTGACTCCTGAATTTAAATTTGCTACAGTTTTTAGCTAATAATTTAAAGCTTCTCTGAGCTACAGGCAAAGCATCTTCTGTTGGATTCCTGTTAGAGGGGCTTCTAGTCCTTCCTTCACATGAAAAATCTAGTCATCCCATAATGTTTGAACTCCTTAAAATAAGCTGATATAAGAGATCAGAAAATCTTGTTAGTCCCCAAAGTAAAGATCAGATAGTTCTTCAGCAGTGACAGTACAATTACAGCATCCAGCACTAAATGCAATTTAGTGCAGGCTTAGCACAAAGTCAGCTTTTTCTTTTAGGTGAAAAAAATGAATGGTAGAGAAGTTCTAAATGTTTATGTATATCAAAAGGTCATGTTTGGTGTTTGATAATTTTGAATTTGCCTTATTGTAAAACATAAAACTCTTCCCTCATCCTGCAGTCTTTATTTTGCCCTCTGTGCAACCTGCTTTTAAGAGATTAGGGCCCTGTGCTTTTAATATATTGGAATCTGCTTAGTGAGTGTGCTTTGTTTTGGAAAATAATTGAAACTATGGCAACCCTTGGGGTTTTTCCAGCTTATTTGTCTACCTCATGCACTTCTCCATTTTGGTGGATAATTAGCATACTGGAAACCACTGGTAGCTGCTAATGTTATACAAACAGCAAAATAAGTTCTGTAAATATTAAATCGAGAACTGTTTATTTGTGCTTTAGAAATCATTGAACACAAACTGAATGTCATTACAAAACTGAGAGTTTAAGGCCTCTTCACTGTCTCAGTGGCCTAAGTCTAAAAATCTGTAAGTGCAGAGCAAATGGTTTTGGCACAGGAGCACTAATTCTGATCAGTGCTTGTCTGCTGTGTGCTCCCCTGATTTCCATCAGGTTCTCTAGAGCACTTGCTTTATGTTTGTTGATGTTCAAACTTGTTAACCACAGGCAGACATCAGTTTACATAAATGGAATTTCTGTTTCTCTTGAATATGACTTCTCTTTCCCAGCTGTCAGTCTCTCGCACAGGGGATTGGAGCCTTTATTTATTTTCCTTTTACACTTCTGTGTTCAGTTGCTGCTGTGATTAGAAAATGGGTCATCCTTGGATGAACTCTCATGAACTGCATCTTCCAAGTTTCCCTGCTTGCCTGGGAAATTCTTGTAGTGGGAGCCATCTTAAAATCTTCCTGACAGCTACTGGTGACCTTGTTTCGTAATTACTTGTGGTTCTGTCTAGCTCTTCTAAAGTGTTGCTTCTCCATGAATGAAGAAGCTTTTAAAACACGTTATAATTTAAGATTTCAAGTCTCTGGCTTCTTTCCAAATAAAACCTTGATGTCTCAACAGTTAAACTGAGAAGCTCTCTTGCATGGTCTGTCTGGCATTTGCACTGATAAGTGAGGCAGACATGCCTGGCAGTCAGCCCAGGGGTTTCAGCCTCCTGGAGCCCCCCCAGGTTGGGTTGTGCAGCCCCTGAAATGGGAGGGGATTCTTCCTCCTTCTTCTCCTCTTTCCCCTTTCCTAGTTAAATATGCATGCTGATAAAGTCTTGCCTTTATTCTCTCTGTTTTTATGGATATTCTTTCTCTTTCTGTGCTAGTCTAAGGACTTTTCTGAAACTAGGTATGAAAATAAAAAAGCCAAATTATAGCTACCCTCTTACTAAAAATATTGTGGTAAACTTACGGTTTATTTGTGAGAATGTTGACTGTGCCCTGTAGTTGTGACACCAAAACAAAATTCCTCTTTCCAAGACCCGTGAGATTTATTAGAGGTTTGTAATTTGTTTCTTATAGATTCCTGTAATCCTATTTTTTTATCCAGTACTGGCTTTTTATGGTACATTTCTTTCTGGTTGTGGGTATGGTGCACATGCATGACTACCCAAGCATTTCACTGTGTGTCTGGTCTTGTTGGGGTTGCATCCAGCACATCCCCCAGTCTGTGAGACAGAGTTTGTGCATTATCATTGACAGAGTGCAGTGGATTGTCACTCTAAAGTATCTGCTTAAGGCTTTCTTCTCACTGCTGGGAATGGTGGAGCTGCTTGTACTCAAGGGCTTCTGGTCACTTTGCTGCCTTTTGTTTCACTTGCCATAATGGTTTTCTTTTTTTCAAGAAAATGGTTTTGTGACTGGCTGAGAGACACAGCCATTCCCCAATGCAGGATAGTTTTGGAAAGGTCTGTTTGTCCTCCGGGTGCTGTTGTACAGTTGTGAGGCTCTGCTTTGGGACCAGCCCAGCATTCTGTGTTGGAATTAAGGCATGATGCTGCAGCTCTTGCAAGTCGTGACTGAGAATGCTGGATCTCAGCTTTTAATGTGCTGCACATGCATGCTGTGCAATCCATAGGGAGGTTGAGGTGCTGCTTTTCATCTTTAAATGATTTGGGTCCTGGTCTCTTGAGTTGAGTAGAGGTCAGGGATGTAGGGGCTGTTGACTGGCAGGATGTTCTCTAAGGAACTGCAAAGAAGGGTGCTTTCTGTCACAGTCTGCACTTGTCAGGCTTTGCCGCTGCCTGCAACACCTACTACCTTGCTTTTTTTGTTTTGGTTTGAGTGGGTTGAAGGCAGAGTGTTGTGAGCAGTTTCTGTCTGTGTTCCTGCAGTGATGTGTAATTTGAGAGTACAGGGAGAATGCCCCTAGATGCATTTCATAAAACTGGAAGAAATAAATGATTGCCAACACAGGTGAGAAAAGGTCACTGAACACTTATTAAATGACTCAGAATCCATTGGGTGCTTCTGAGGGCAGCTGAGTGAGAGTCTAAAGAGTGTTAATGCTGAATTTTGACACAAATAATTCTGGACTCTCGTATTATCTTCTGCAACCTCCAGGTTCTGCAGCCTGCCAAAGGGGAAGAAGTAAACCTTATCCAGTAGCAAGTAAGAATTATGATATATAATTGTAGATAGCCAAGGGCACTCCAGAGACTGATCATAAACCAACTGGAATTCTTAATTTCCTACTCTGTTACAGCCTCCTCTGCAGATTATTGCATTGCTGGCTTGAATATTTGTGACTCTTCAAAGGCTTCTGTAAGGAATGGGGATTTGTGACTAATATTTAAGGACGTTCTTTTTACAAACTGTAAGCTCTTTTTGCAGAAATTAAAGGGGAAATATTGAGATTTGGATTGTATTGCTCATGCCATTTGTGTTTACATATTAACAGATGAGACATTATCGCTCTGTTGCTGGCAGATCAAATACAACATGTTATTGTAACAGATAGCCTAAAGCAAGATAACCAAAACCAGAATTAAAGGAAAATAAGTAATTTAAACTGAGGTAGTATGAGTATTTTGATTTGGAAACATCAGAAGACAGAGTGTGAATTTTCAAATTGTCACATTTTACTGAACTGCTAAGATCATTCATCACGCTTAGGACAAGGATGATCTGCTCATGTGTTTTTATTCACCTCTAGGTTAGGTGCTGAATAGTGTATTTCTGGCAATGCAATTAGATGTTCAGAACCAGATCATTAAATGTCTCAGAAAGCAGTCAATTTTATGGTCCTAACATCTAATATAGTAGTAAAAGGTAATATACCTTAAAGTTTATTTAAATATTTGTTGTGGAGCAGCATTCAGCCATTCTTTCTTTTGTTTCTTTTTTCATGCATTCCAGAAGTGTGTAAACTTGAAGAATTTTATTTTAAAATACCTAATTTTGCAGAGTTATCAGACATCTGCAATATTTAGGGAAAACATAGCCCTAATGTGGTGCTGTGGTTGAATCTGGCAGGCAGCTAAAACACCACTCAGCTGTTTGCTCACTCCTTGGAGTGGGATGGGGACAGAATCAGAAAAAAGGTGAAACTCATGGGTTGTGATAAAGGCAGTTTAATAAGTGTGATGGAAACATCTATGTTATCAACACTGTTTTCAGCATAAATCCAAAGCATAGCCTCATACCAGCTACTATGAAGAAAATTCTCTGTATTCCCAGCCCAACACAGCACATGAAGTAAGCAAAGAATACAGTTATTTTTATGTTCAGGTCTGCACTCTGCTGCCTTTTGTCTGACTATTTCTGCTGCTTCCATTTTGCAGCAGTTGCTTGAAGAAATACATTGAAGTGGCAGGTTGTCACATGGAACAAAATCAAGGCATGTCTTACTAGTCCAGTGGTGTGGGTGTGATTTATATGCCTACACTGCTATTACTTGAGCTTGTTTGTACTTTGCAAGTACATGAAGCAGGATGCATTGCATCTCACAGTAAAATGTTAGTGCTTATGCCTGTTTGGATGTGTTCCAGTAGAGTTTGGTCAGCCAGCTTCTAAAAGATACATCCTCAGATTTGTATTAGTGCAGCTGGGAGTAAGTTCACTGGAACTTTACTGGGAAATAGAGGAACGCTATGATTTTTCTCTCCCAGGCTTTATTTGAAGGCCTGTGGACTTACCATAGTGAAGTTGAGGGGATTGGAATGGCACAGGCAATGGATCAAACCATTGGTGTAATACCTGATGGCATCCCTAAACTTGGCTCAGACTCATGTTACAGAGTGAGCCTTGGTGTGTTGACAGCCTTGTGACAAGTCATGGAGCAGCTGGTGCAGGGGAAGCCTCTGTCAGCTTCAGCAGCTTGTGCTGTATGCTCAGAGCTTGGCAGTTCTTAGGGTGAAAACGTGGGAAAGGAGGGCATCAGGTGAAATGTTAGGACAAGAGCTGCTGTCCTGGGGTCAGGTTGATTCCTTCTTCCAAACTACAGACACATACACTCAAGAATTTTTTAGAGAAGAACCCTGAAAAACCTGAAACAAACATTCCGAGAACTCCCAATGAACAGAGATGTTACTCAATGACTTTGAACTCCTTGTGCTGGTCACAAGGTCCTTACCAGATTCCAGGAGTTCAAAACTGCAGCTTCAGGCTACTGCATATCCCAGCATTTCATAGCAGAACCATTGTAATGCTTTGTCTTGGCAGTGGGTGTTTTGCTTTCACAAGTGAAGGTCTTTGTGTCCTTTTTTTTTTTTTTTTTTTTTTTTTTTTTTTTTTTTTTTTTTTTTTAATGTGCAAAGGAACAGAAAAATTGTCTGGGAAAGTTACTCCTCTGTGCCTTGCTTTAACCGTGACATATGACACCACACAGAGACTTTGATGTTACTACCCTATTATTTTCTTTATGGTATTGATGTATTTGTAGTAAAAATTAGATTCCACGTTGCTTCTTCCTTGGGTTTCTAAAACTGAAATCACAGGCACGTGTAATACAGGATTTACTTTTTGGTTGATTCCATGTTTTTTCATCTTGATTTTTGCTTACCCAGAGCTGCTGGATTTACCTCTTAGGCAGTATTCTTCTTGTTCTGATTTGAAGTAATTGGTAGTTGCAGTCTTTATCTTGAAAAAATAAGAAAAAAGAAAAAAAAAATCCTAAGAAACAGCATTGAAGACCTGACTCACTAATCTCTCTTATTCCTTCCCAGAAGTACACTGCCATTGGAATGCTGGGCAAGGCTACTGATACATTAGATGCTACAGGAAAAGTAACTGAAGAAAAACCTTATGGTAAGCATAACTGTATCTATACACTTGATGTAATTTGAAGGTATAAGTGGTTTCTGTCATAGGAAAGCAGAAGAGATGTTTGGGACTCTGAATTAAGTTTAAACGTGAAATTAAACTAAGATTATTTCATCTTCAACTTCAGTGCTCATATGATTCAAACCAGCTTCATGCAATTATGTCCAACGCAAGTGTTCATTTCTGCTGGAAAAAAAACAAACCAGGCATTAGATTAGGAGGGAGGAAATAGAATTGGGCAGGACTGTGTCATTTTAAATCTTTGACAGGTTGACAAATGACGTGCTGTGTCCAGTACCATTTTCCTCTCTCAGAGTGTAGTCCCAGGAGTCCTTTTTTAGTAAAACCCTTTTAGGCCAGTGGAGGAATAAAGTACTTGGATCTTCCCTCTAGGACACCACTTCACCTACAGACTGCTTAACATTTAATGAGGATGGCATAAACTACATTCTACATATGGCTATCTTCCAGATCTTGGTCTTGCTTACATCTTTAATAAATGAAATTTTCTGACTCACAGAGCACAGTGCAAAGGTTTAAGGCTTCAGAACTCACCCTGACTGTGGCTTTGGTGGGCATCTTAGAAATACTGTAGTAACACAGTAAATGTACTTCTTATTAGTTCTTTCACAGCCTTGGGGGAAAAAATTAAAAAAATAATAGGTAACCAGTTGCTTAGCAACTCTACACATCTGACATTCTTTATACCTGGTAATAGGTACATAAAGTAAATCTTTTTTTAATGGCATGATGGAAAGCCTGCTTTCATTTCTCACTTCCATCTCCTTTCTTTTGCAGTTTTCCTTTTCTCATGAGGCAGGCAAGCATGAGTTTCTTGTCCACATTCTAGATAATGTTAATTACTAGGCAATGTTATTCAGAGCTGTTGGATCAGTTATTTATGCTTCAGGATTAAGCTCAAAGTCTCTAAGCTTCTGGAGGCCTGAGCATCCTCATGGTGTTAGAGTTGCCGATACCTCATGGTGGTTGAATGAAGTGATGATTCACTTTCTTGGTATTTATCTGTATAAAAATGCATTTTATGAAACACTAGATTTGCTTTTTTCATTTTGTGTTGTTTACTGCAGACAGAGTTTAGAGTGTTGTTTTTGTGTATGTTTCTCTCCCTGGCAGCTCCTGTTACAGCAGTTCTCACCTCTGCACCACCTCTGTTATGGTGTGCTTTCTGTGCACCACCTTTCTGTTAGGCTGTGTGCTTGGAGAACTGATTTGGCTTAAAAATATCCCCTTTTTTGAGTTGCTTGTCATTTTAAGCTGAGATCAGTTGCACAATGCAGTTCAGCATGTGGTCTGATGAAGAGCAGCATTGGCATTGCTGGGGCATGGCTGTTTGGGGTTCAGTTTCCTTTTCCCTCAGGTGACAGCTGAAAGAAATGCTCGTGACATTGGTCTCAGTTGCTTTCCATGTTGGTGCAAATCAGTCAGATGTGATTTCTTCAGAAAGAAAAGAGCATGGATACTCCTTTTTTGCTCTCCATGGTACCTACATGTTTTGTATTCCTCATCTTTTCCAGTGTCTTCTCCAAAACAATTTAGTTTTCTGCAGGATACTCTCTTTGGCCCACCATCCCTAATTTGTAACCCTAATAGGTACTCCAAGAAAAGGCAAACCAGATGTTTGAGTTGAATTTCAGTTTTCTTTTGACACCTACAGGGATCCTTGGAGAAGCAGAGCAAGGGAATTTAAATCCTGCAGTGCCAACATCATCCAGGATTGGGCCTTAGTGCAAAGAAAGGGCACTAAACCAGTTTGCAAGATGTATAAGACTCTTCTTGAGTGACTTCATTGGAACATAAGAGGAAAGTGCCTGCAGAAAGTTGCCAGCTATATTAACTGTAAGGAAGTGTTACATTTTAGTCCTCAAAGTGTCCCTAGACAGCAGCTTAGGAAGCAAACTGTAGTTAGTCACAATGTCAGGATGTACTGAAGAGAGCTCCTTGCTTTTAACCCCTTCTGAACTTCTTGTAGCTTTTTTGTTTTTTACCAGACAATGAGTTTGCATTTCCATGGGAAATTAGGTTATGGTTTCATACTGCTGCCAGGCTGTCAGATGCTGACTTTGGAAGCAAGTAGCATTTTGTATTCCTCTGATGCTTTTTTGAGCACATTAATGTTAGTAGCCCTTTTTTAATATTTGTAACTGTGTACAGGAATGTACGTTCTGAAACCCACTTCCTCCCAGCTGCCTACAGTCTGAATCCAGACATGGAGAACAAAATTAATGAGGCTTTTCTCAGGTCTCTGATGATTATGCTGAAATATATGTTTAATAGAGCTACCTGAATCATTTGGAAAGTGTAGTCCTTTCAGGACTCTGCTTGTGTGATTTCAGATAATTTGTGCTGGGTCAGACTGAATTGAGGTCATTTGCTAAACTTCTGGTATGCTGTCACAGATAATTCTTGTGTTCTTTTTTGGAGAGAGTTTGTTAACAAGCACAGGGCAGAATCATCCTTCAGTGAAAACTTTTTGAGATTGTGGCACAAATTGCACCTTTTGGTTTGGTAACTTTATTTTCCTTCCTTTGTAGGAGGAAAATCAGTCAATAGTCACCAGAGCTCAAAAGCACACTAGATCTTAGCAAATGCATCTGTAAATATTTATTTTGATAAGACACGACACAACTCTTGTTTGTTAATGGCTTAATGCATCATTCTTCACTTGGGGACTTTTTTTTCCTTGCTTGTATCATGAGTGACTTCCTCAGAGGCCACATGTAACCTCTTAGTCAAGGGAAATATGAGATTAGAGCCAGAACTGAACTCAGGTGTCTCATTAAATGCCCTGACCACAAATGCAGTTCATGGGGTGAAGATTGGAAGGAGAACTCCAAGAGGCACTTGTGCTTAAATACTGAATTTCAACCTGAAGCAGCCTGGGGTTCACAAGAAGGCTGACAGGATCACTGTTATGGGGCCAGGTCATGCTGACTTTCCAAAATACAGCTTTGTTGTGATATGCTGCTAAATAGAAACAAGATTGAAATAACAGTGTAAGAAACTCTTCAGAAGATCCAGAGTTACTGTACAATTGATTTTGTTGTTCCTAGCCTGTATTCTGATGTAAATTGGTCTCTCAGCATCTTGGAGTTTTGTGCCTTGTACTTTGCAAACTTGCTGTTAATAACACATCTTGGGACAGCTGCTTGGGGACAGCATGTGCTCTTGAGGCTGCAAAGTGTGCTTTATAGAAGTGAGGAACCACAAGATCATCTCCCAGAGCTGCTGCCAAAATAAATCTCATCTTTTTTACTTAGAGCATCAAGTACATCTGGCTTTTAAGGTTTGCAAGTAAATATCTGTTTCAAAATACAACAAAGGCTTGATAAATAAATTTGGTTGGTTTATGTTCCAGAATGTTGTTGACTTAGCAGGGATGACACTAATTAAATATGAGAAACAGGGCTAGTCAAACCCTAGACAGTAGAAATGCACTGAATTGCATTGTGATTACAGATCTTATGTTTGCACTCTCTAAAAAAATTAGGGATGAATGTAATTTCAGAGCTTCAGAAGACCAGTGCAATCAGCTACTTAGGTTATAGTCTTCCAATAAAAGTGGGACAGATGTCTATGTATACTCTTAAAAGAAAGCACATTGCCTAAACCACCTGTCTTTCTTTTAGAGAATTTTGTTAGAAAAATTGCCTTACTTAATATATAACTATACCCCAGAGTACATTTGCAGGTTAGTTGTTTGACAGGGAAATTTTGATGTGATGTTTCAGATAAAGTCTTTTTTCTACACCAGTGGTTTTGTTCTCTAATAATCTGTTGTAATTTTCCCTGCAGTTAGGTTCTCTTAGAGAGAAATTCCCAGGGTTAGAGGAGCATTTTATTCTTTTTGGTGCTTTTTAAAAAAATAAGAATATTCCAAATGTTGTAGCTTTTATATAGTTTCCAATAAAGATGAGTTTACAGCTTCAAGAGAGGGGAAGTACAAAAGAAAACATTAAAGAGGATTTCTGCCCTTCTGAAAGTATCCAGATTGTCCTGATCACCTTGGACAGCCTGTTCCACTCCTTTTGTGATAATTCACATTCCTGCCTACAATCTGGTTTTTATCTCTTTTCTTTGGTGTTTTTCACCCCATCTAAATTCTGAAGAGAGGGAACTCTTGTGTCTGCTTGCAGAATGTGATTGATGCTATTAGTGCCATGTGAATAATCAATACTAACATACTGACTGTTTTCTTTCCACAGACCAGGTTACAAAAGGAGATCTTGAAAATGTTCTGCAAAAGTTCACAGGGGACATCATGCAAGTTCCCCCACTGTAAGTTCCATGCTATTCAGACACTCTTGACAGTTCTGTTTGGCTGTCAGGACTTGCCAGCAGAAGTCAGCTCTCTCAGAATTATTAAGACACATTTTGAGAAGAGGATAGAGACCAGGCAGTCAGGAGTTTAACATTTGCAAGTGCAGGTCATGCCCATTTGAAGATCCAGCACAAATGGTGACCTGGAGTCTGGGGGTGTTTTTGGTAAATGTAAAGTAGCAAAAGTCTTAAACAGCTTTGCAGGGCTTGTGTTCTGTCTTCCAGTCTCACTGACATCTCTGTAGAAGTGCCTTAAATGACTTTGAATTAGTTTTTTGAAAACTTAGAGTGTGAGTGAGTAATTAATGGCTGAGCTTCTGTAGCTTAGCAAGTTTCATCTGGTCAGGTGAGCCCTAGTAGCTGGCAGTGTGCATGACTTAGCTTGTGACAGATGGCTTTTACGGTGGTTTAAGCTAGCCTGCTTTCCTTTGCATTTGCCGAGTGTCACTTACTGTGGTTCCCATGTGAGCCCTGTAAGCTCAGTAATGCCCCATGTGTTCTGCTTCATGTGACCTGTTTCAAATTGCCCTCTAATATTGTGAGCAAGATCTTTTTGGATTTTTCTATTTTTTCTTTTCATCTTTCTGTCGTGACCAAAGTTAGAGCTTTGGATAAAGTTCCATGTCATCAGTGAAATCAATTTCTGTGGGTCTGTAGTGGTTCCCTAAACATCCTGGAATGTGGCAGCTGCTGTTCAGGAAAGACCCTGGTGTGGGACAAGGAAAGGTACAATTTAGAATTACAGGAGTTGCCTGAGTGATTCCCAATGCTCAGCTCAACATAACACTGAAACAGAGGATGCTGACTTCTGAGACACGAGATGCTAGAGGCAGCTGCAAGTGTTGCAACCCTTATAGAAACCCTTTTATTTCATAAACTGCAAAGTGAGTGATAAAATGCTTTTAAATCTGTGCAGCAAGAGAGAAATACAAGGCCATCTCTTGTTTTCTGGTTTATGTACCTACTAGTAAATGGGATGATTCTGTGTCCAAGAGATTTCAGCAGCACTCGCTGAGTTTTTGTGGGTTTTTGTGAGTACTTAGAGAGCAGTAAAATGTGTGCTACCGTAGTAGAATATTACCAGGATCTGGAGAATGGGAAGCCTGTTCTATTACAACTGTATGACACACATTTTCATGCTCTGTCTGATCAGCTATTCTGCTTTGAAGAAGGATGGAGAAAGGCTTTCAACTCTGATGAAGAGAGGGGAAGCAGTGGAAGCAAAGCCTGCTCGGCCAGTGAGAGTGTACAGCCTTTCTCTCCAGCAGTTTCAGCCACCACTGTTCACGCTGGGTAAAGGTCAAAGATTATTACATAGAGCAATGCTCCCAGCTTGTTAATGTTTATTTACACTCAGAATGGGACTAAGAGAGTGAAATGGGTTTCATTTCACTCAGCTACTTATTTTGGTGTGAGCCCATGTGCAGAGACTTTCACTTTGTATTAAAAGCTCTGTATTTTGGTTTTAAGTTAAGCTGATTATATCTAATCTTTCAGTGAGGCAAAATTCTGAGAGACTGGTCAGGGGATTATTTGCATCTGTCCATGATTTTGCAACCTCCAGCTCATTCCTCTCTCAGGTCTGCTTCCTTCACTTTGCCATTCTTTCACAGAGATTCCCAGACCTGCTGGCATCTCTTCCAGGATCAGTTTGAGTTATTGTCAGACCCTTTTCTTGTTGAGGAGGCAGGATCTTATCCTTCCTTCTGTCATTCATCAAGAAACTTGGATAGTACATTAAGAAGCATATTAATAAATAAACCAAAAAAGACTCTTCTAAATGTTTAATGCTACCGTAAGGTCAAGATGATGCCTTGCATTGATCTATCTGCCCAGTTGATCCCCAGTCCTGTGATGGACCAGATGTTTTATGGTGAGCAGGTATGAGTGACAAAACTCAGTGCTGTGTGACTTCAGCCCTTACTTTATGGTTGGGTGACAAGCAGCTGATCATTGGCAGAGGGGGAAGGGAAGGGCTGAGACAACAGGGGAAGTTAAAGGTGAATTTTAAAATTTTAATGGAGCTGCCTGTCTGCAGCATCTGAAAAGCACTGACAGTCAGTTTAGGCTATACTTGAAATAACTTGCTTTCATCATTAGAAATATGGAATCAACCTGAAATGCTTAAAAGAAATAGGAGTGAAGCATTTCTTAACATACCATAGCAGGTACTTAAATTCTGGTGAGTTAGTACAGTTACCATTTTATTTGCTTTCCCTCCTGTCTAGCTTAGCAATTTCACCCTCACATATGTTCCAGGATGAATAATTGATGTTGCATCCTATAAATATTTTATCACTGGGTTGTTTGCTTAGCGCATTTCTACATTTATGTGGGGGCATGGCTTCTATGTAAAGCAGATTTCACATAGCACTGGCAATTTACCATGTCATTTTTAACATTCCAGATGTTGAATGTGGTGGTGGCTTTTATGTCAGGAGCCTGATCAATGACATTGGCAAAGGTAGGCATGAAAAAAAACCACATGACAATGTAAGGAACAAGTGTGTGTTTATAGAAAAAATTTGTCATCCTGTATATCTCAAGTAACTAGACCTGTGTGTTATTTTGCAGAACTCTAGTGCTATCACTTGTTTTTATATACTCAGGTAATTTCCTTAGGGGCATGGGGGAATGATGGCTAAATAATTGCCAGGGACCTTGGGGGCCAGCTGATAAAAATGGAGCAAGCAATAGGGTTGTGCAAGATAATGCAAGGCAAAGGGGGGACTTTTTTCCTCCCTCTTTCATGTGTTAAAGCTAACTCAGATTAAGGATGAGAAGAAGAAAGATACTGTCTTTTTAAACATTATTCATCACATTTTGAAAACAGATTGCACAGAACATTACTATGTACATAATAAACCCTATCTGCTGGAAAGACTTCCACACTGGTGATGATTTTTCGAGTGTTTTCTTTCTCCTCTGCCTGAACAGTGAATAGTTTTGGTTTCCCACAGGGTTATTTGTCTTGTGCTCTGTATCTATCAAACTGCATGATGGAGAATAGAAATCCATTTCTAAATTTTTTTTTTTAAATAATACATTTGCAGGAAGGCAAGTAATATGGGGTAACCCTATGAATTTCAATGTTATTTGTGCTTAGGCAAGTTTCTGTTACTGCCTTCTGAGCATACTGGCTTATGTTTAGCCCTTTAATGAAAGCCAAGATAAAGTCTGTCCATGACTGGCTTCTTTTCAAAAATTTAAAATGAAATAAAAACCTTCCTCCATCAGAAAGGATGGGAGAGAATATTTTAGTGTACCTGTGTGCTTACAGGTCAGTGCTTGTTGCTGTTATGTTTTGTAGCTTCTTGATATGTAATTATGTCCTCCTGGTATTTATTTAACATAGGAAGCATTTGTATATATTTTTTTTATTTTTCCTTATCTTAGTTTCTGTTATCCTAGTAGGCAGCACAGGGTAAAAATGTTAACAATACCTCTTGAAGGCAGGAAGTGCTAAGGCCTCAAAATTTGTAGAAAAATAGTTCATGGTCACTTGAGAATGCAGCGTGTTCTGCTTGCATCTTATGGCATTTTTTCATCACTTTCCATTCTTATCTAAATCTGGGAAAATTCTTGACAGCTTTCTGTCAGATTTTGAACTCTTTACTACTGGACACTTATTGAAACTGGACAGTAACTGGACAGTTATTGAAATCAAAGGAGATCCTTGGGTCAAATTTAAGAAGATATAAACGAGAGATAAATCTTCATAAATCTTCATGACCTCCCTTGTCAAACAAAGCAGAATAATGTAAAAGGCTACATACAAAAATAGATTCCAAGTGAGCTGGAAGTTATTACACTTTCAAAGTTTATCCATGTACTTTGTCCAATCCCTCTTTCCTGCTTTGCTGCAGAGCTCTCCACCTGTGCCTCAATGCAGGAGCTGACGCGCACCAAGCAGGGGCCGTTCACGCTGGAGGAACACGCCCTGCACGAAGACAAGTGGACAATTGATGAAATTGCTCAGTCCTTGGAGCACTGCACAGCCCTGCTCCTCGGAGAGCCAGCTCGGAAAAAATTGAAGGCAGAGCATCCTGGTGAAACTGCTGTGATCTGTGAGGATAAGTGATAAGGTGGATCAAAGAAAAAGACTGGATGATTGAGATGTTTTAAGATTGGATTGGGATTGTTTCGCCTCCTGTGTAAATCTACAAGTCTCTGCTGGGAAGGTGACAAACTGCAACACAAGAGAAATGTTTCTTTTGTTTCCTGGGGTTAGAATGTGCACTGAAAATAGCCAGTGCTAACTGTTTCTTGATTGTTTATTTTCCTTCTTGCACACTGTAACTGATGCCAAAATTTTATAGACTTTTAAAGAACTTTCAGGGTTCAAGAAGGCTGCTGTTGAGAATTCATCAATAAAAAAATTATATACAATAATGTCTGATAAATGTGCTTGAAAAGTATTTTATTTTTCTTTGCAGCTGGTAATCAAATCCTGAAATACCATGGTGACAAGTCTCATAGTTTAAAGGACCCAAGAATATGGTGTGGCAATTTGCTTTCTTGAAATTCGTTTCAGGATATATCCATTTTATCATAGTTTTTCCTATGCAGATTGTTCTCCAGTCAAATGTTCCTAGAATTCAGTAAATGAAGGTGCTAATATTTTAAGTCTGAAATATCAGCCTCAGGGAATATTTTTAAATATATATAATGCCTAAAGATAATTGGTTTGTGCCTGCATCTTACAAAAAGGTGGTAAATTAAACTTTGGTTCCAAACTTATTTTCAGTCTAAGAAATTAAATAAATATAGTGGAGTTCCTCATTGCAGGATACCCTTCCAGACATCTATAGGATTTATTTTTGTTTTCTACACAATAAGAAACTGAAGTCTGTACAAGATTAATGAAGGTTTTGTTTAGAAGGAAGATAGACTTTGTTTTATTCAGTTAACACTTTTCTTCCTTTGTATATTCTTGTAAAGAACTTAAAGGAAATGTTGAAAATAGCACAAGCAAATTGAGATGTTAGAGCGCTATAGCAGCAGCATATTTAAAGTACAATATGGATGAAGTAATGGATACAAGAAATTCTGATTTCAAGGATGGGAGAAAAGCTTGTGTCCAGTGAAGTAACAGTGGGAGATGTTTGTTTCTTTTTGGGGTGTGTTTTCTGGTACTTTGGGTAGAAACAAAGAAGAAAGAGATTATTTCCTAAAGAAATTTAAAAAAAGGCAGAAAATGTCATTTTCCAGTATACTTATCTGGAATGATCAAAGACTTTAATTGAAACACAGTTTCTCTTACTGTCCGAATCTGCATTTTCCCAGTTTATGTTGTCCCAGTGGTTTTCTAGATTAAGTTCTCATTTCATTTATCTTCCTGATTTTTGAAAAATAGCACAGTAGATACAATTCCATTGGTCTCCTTCTTTCATCTTCAGGGATTTATTTCTTTAAAAATCAGTGCAATTGAGAAATCTCTCTATTAATATGGTACATTTGGATACAGTGTTGTGTCTAACACATTCTTAATCTCATCTGTTTGTTTAATGCTTACCAAGCCTTTCTTGCTATTCCATTTAAGAGCCCCATATATTTTTAGTTTCAAAAGAATTCTATTTCCATCAGCTTTTTGGTTTGCTCGCAACTGGTTTGTTGTAATTATTGCTAACAGATCTGTGATCCTGAGAAGACAGGATCTGCTCCATAGTTTAGTCACTGGAGAGGAATGAAATTGTAATTAGGAAAAGCATCTTGTGGACTTCAACAAGTTCTAGTTTATGCTGCAAGTCCTGATGCATATGGAAAGCACAGGGAGAGATGGAATGCAGTTGTTCGTGTTCAGGAATCTGCACAGAATCATTCAGGTTGGAAAAGACCTTTAAGACCATCAGGCCTGATCATTACCCCAGCAGTGCCAAGTCCACTAATTCACCTTCACTAATTTAGCCTTTTTTCCTGGAATCTTCTCCTCTTCCCCAGTGCATCAGAAATAAAGGCAGAATTTCTTTTTCCCAAATTAATAACAAACTTCCCCCCACATAACTCCTATTGAACTACAGAAGGAATTTCCCTTAGCAGCTGGGTAGCAGGTGAGTTTGGCTGGAGTTGGGAGTGGCTGGACAAACCCATGGCAGGCAGCAGGAATTGTTCTTGGAAAACACAGTGTGAAGAGTGGAATAAAGCCATGAACATGTTATGCACTAAGCACTGATGAGTGTCACTCCCATTCCATTCCTAAACACTTGAGCTATCTGTTCAAACATTCCAGCTCCTCAGGCTCCTTCCCAGTGCTTTCCCAATGTGCTGGGCCTCACTTGTATGCTTTTTCCCAAGTTCTCCCATGCTTTAATGGTTCTCTGTGCCCTGAGCCTGTAGTTCCAGTGAATAGTAACTGGGAAGCCACTGAAAATTTCAGGAATAGCCTTTTTAGTTATGTTTTAATAAGTGTTTAAACCAGTATCTTGAAACTATCCAGATTTGGAGATGTGTTCCCATGGGAACCTAGGGAAATACTCATTTAAACTTCCTTATTCTTACTAACCTGCTCATCCCAGAGCTACCAGACTTCAGAATTGAACTATATCCACAACAAAATGTATTTTTGTTAGAAGAAAATATCCCATGATCCTGGATCATGGTTACTGACAGTCATGATATCGCAAGAGGAAAAATGTGTATACACTATTTCTGAGATTACTAGAAGAGTTAGTACTGAGATTGTAGCTGAAGCAAATGGTAGTTAATAGGAATTTTATGGTACTCTGGCCAGAAAATGTGTCTGTGATTTACCATTTAAAATATACCCGTGACACAGATTGAAAGATTTGTCTCACTTAAATGAGTGTTGTTCATGGTCCTGATGCAAAAGTGTGTCCTGCTTTTTGAGCTGAGTGTTGTCTGTCCTCCATGTGGGGTTGCTGTCTTCAGTCCATGGGAGTGTGGTACCATAGCCTGGCCCGGAGTGCTCCAGTGCTGCTGCTGCTTCTGTGAGTTTCACAAGGGCTTCAGAGTTTGTCTCCCTTTAATGTCTCTGCCTAGCTGGCTGCCTTTCTTCCTTGTTCAAATGGCAGTTTTCACTTCATAATGTATTTCAGCTGCCAGCAAAGTAAAACTTTGAGTAACTCCCTCAATTTTGGGATACCTTATTTTTTTTTTTTATTTTAATAAATGGTGAATTTGCTACTCTGTGCATGAATGGCTCCCCAACTGTAATGAGTAGGGTCATGCTGTTTGCTTGGCAGAGTCAAGGAGTGAGTTTGCAGTGGTGTTAATTTGATTAAAAAGGCCTTACAGGAGCAAAGTGAGCGTGTGAGGGTGTGACTGCAGTATACAGCCAGAGGGAAATCACAGAGACAGTGAATGGATTCAGCCTGCCTGGGCAAAATTATTGTCTCTATTAAAAAGCAGTCATTGTTTCTAATAGCCATGGATTCAATTCTCTTCCTTGTGAGACCTGATTAAGTAAATCACCAATAGTTAAAGGCATGTGAGGCAAGCCAAGTTTATCATATGAATGCTTATGTCTGCTCTGGGTGAGGAGATGCCACATCTCTGCCATCAGCTGCTAAGATCATATAGGTGCAAATAGGCAAAGCAAGAAGTTGATAATTGGCAGTGGGTGGTTGCAGTGCTCAAGAAGAAAAGGACTATATTGCAAGAAAAAAACCTCATATTTAGCAATTCTTGTTTTGAGGAAGTGTTGGAGACAATGCCATGGTTCAGAGAAGGTCTTAGCATGGCTGCCTGAGAAACACCTTATGGTTTTGTATGGATGTGAATGTCTGGGACTTTAATCCTCATCCCTTCTCACCTCTAGCTCCAAGAAGTGGGTTAAATTAAAGCTGCAGCCTCTCCCCAGCTTCTCCATGTCACATTGTTCCATGTGGATGCTGGAGCAATCTTCTGCTCAAACTCTGGGCTCTAAAGAGGATTGTATGGCTTGCCCAGAAGTTAATGGGAACAGAATGAGGAGGACAAAAAATGAGGCAATGGAAATGGAAATATAAACACAAAATAGCTTTCTTCTTCCCAGACATATTAATTTTAGCTTACAGCTCTGTATCTGGCCTTCCACTCTGCATCCCATTACCTTATCTACTGTCTGAGACAGTTCATCCTAAAACTTTTCTTATCCTGTCTTTTGAATTCCTCTCTGGGGACATGTGAGCCTTGGGGCTGTGTGGAGCAAAGAGGCTGTGTGGTTTCTGGGGCACAGGAAAGCTGGTAACAAGCAGAACTGAAAAGGATGAGGTGTGTCTGGTCCTTTTCTCACCATGACCCTTTTGCAAGAAGGTTCTGAATACTTTAGTGCCATTTCCCTGGGACATGGGATTATTTTAGATATTTCAAAATTAAGTACTTCAAAGTCAAATCTGCAGCTGAGTGCATGCATTAGAAACAAAATGCATCATTTCACAGATGTCACTCTACTTTCAGTGGTTTGAGAACACGATTTTACAGCTTAAAAGGAGGGGGGTACAAAAGGAGCAGCAAAAGGTAAATGCATATTTAAATTCTTATATTTTTAAAGTAGATGAACTCAGTTTTGGTAATTATGTAAGAAAAGACATCGAGTGTTATAATGGAGAAAAGTAAAGAGAAGAAACAATTTTTACTGCCTTTTCTGTTTCTTTTAGCGCAGAACAATTAGCTTAAATATGCCATTTCAAAGCTTAAGAAGCTTTTATGTGGAAATGCTTGAGAGATTGTTGCTGTGTGCTGATGTGAAAAAAGGCATTTATTTTCATTTCAGCTGTTGAAAAGATAGTTTTCTGTGATGCCCTTCAAAAGGCAGTGTTTTCTTTTGCTTATATGAAATTACAGTAAATCCTTGGCATAACTTCTTCTTGTGAGTGGTGTGTTCACAGTAAAGCATTTCCCACAGCTGGCTGTCCTGGGGATCACAAAACTGTTTCAAGTTCTGCAGGTATTCCCAGTGGAAATGGAACATTTTGTACAAACACCAAATGTATTTAGAAAACAGGACTAATTCTCAGTAATCTTTGCTATGCAGGTTGCTCTTTTGGTAAAATAACATCCAGGCTGCGTTAAACCTCGCTGCTGCTGTGCTGAGTTGCTGAGTTGCTTTGTGTACAGTTTCTTACTCTTAATTTCACAAAGGGCACTGGCAGACTCTTGATTTCTTGTCCAGGTGATTAATTTCACCCAGCTGCTGCATACACAGAGACATTCCTGGCTTTAACCTCTTCATTTGCTGCTTAGGATTCCCAAGGACGGTGCAGCGCCGGCAGAAAGGAACGTGTGTTCACCTCATCTGTCCCAGCCATAGGCTGGTGTGTAATAAGCGTTGCTGGTGCAAACAAACCAGAATGCTGGGAGAAGACCCTATGTCTCATTCTGTTGTCCTGATAACCTCCAGCAAAAGATCAAGAGAGCAACAGAGGACAACAATTTTCCAGTAATCCTCCCTCCAAGTAAGAATCAAAGGGAAATGGCAGCAAGGTCTATGGGTACAGAGCTGACTTAAAGCATGTGATTATTTCTTTTGACCTCAGTGAGAAGACTCCTGTCCTGTTTTATTAAATTATTTAAGTTATTACTCACTGAATTAAGGCCTTGTGTGTTTAATTTTCACCTATCATGTTTTTGGGTTTTTTTTCCCATTTTATTAATGTGAACTGATGGTTTGCAAAATTGTATTGCTTCTTACAGGAGAAGAAAGAGACTAAAATAAATATTAATGGTATGGCCCAACACTTAGAGTTCTTCCATGTCTAATGAATATGTAGCAGTTCTATTTTCTACTTAAACGCAAAAATTGTCAGAATAGAATTAGTGTTATTTTAAAAAAAGTGTTTATCTAGGAAATTAATTTCTCTAGGGAGTGTTTTTAAAGGCTGTGCAGAGTGGAGAAACCTATTTGTGTGTTAGTGATCTGTTTCTAGAGTTAGGAACATTTTTAGTGAATTGTGTGCCATATCCCTATACCAGGTTTGTCTGTTTTTCTTTGCTGTACCATAGATGTGAATTACTGGAAAGAGCACAGTCACACAATCCAAGCTGCTGTTCAGCCATCCCTTTCCATCAGTGCAAATAGGGAGTGCACATCCCCACTTTGCTCCCCTGCCTTAACAAATCCAAGCTGGTCCTTCAGAATTTTATAGAAGGGACCCAGAACTAAGCCATCTTGCCACAGAGAAAGCAATGATTGAGATTTCAGGAGATGAAATTTTGTGGAAGCAGAGCATGTTTCATGGGGGCAAAGAAAACACAGCAGGATTGCCTATCCCATGAATCAACATTTTGATCCGGAACACACCACACTAGAGAGATTTTCCAAGGAAGTGCATCTTGTAGAAGAGCATCGGGAGTACAGGATCACAGGAGGAAAGCTGCCACTATTTCTCTGTGGGATTATCAGAGTAATTGGGTGAACTCTCACCTCTCCTTTGCTGAAGGAGCTCACTGATTCTGTTTGACTCTCATATTTCAAGGCCAGTTTTCAAGCTCTTTGGTCAGCTCTCAAAATTCCTGCAGTTTTCTGTGACTCTGTACTCACCAGATGTGATTCAGAGAGCATCTCTTCATCTCTTCACACTGCATTTTTAAAATTTTCACCTGTTTAGTTTAGGAAAAAAAAAAAAAAAAAGGGGAATGCCTGGCAGCATCTCCTCTATTTCAGGCACAGACTTTCTGCTTTGTGCCTGTTGTGTCAGGTGAACCTGGCAATAGGAGAGGGCATCCCATGAATCTCTCCCTGTGTAAGAAAAACACACCTTTCTCCCATCACTTCTGGAACATGTACATGCTTGGGGTTTTTTTTCAGACTTGGACAGCTTTTCCCAAGCCCCCCCTCCTTGGTACCGTGGAATCATTTATCTCTCACTGCAACAATGCACTAGTTTCATAACTGGCCCGAGGCTATAAAGCAAAGTTACAGTCTAGGGATGCTGCTGACTGTGGTCTGGGAGGGAGAAAAAAAATTGGCCAGGAGCAAGTAATTGTTGAGGGCAGAAGCACCTGAGAGGTCTTGGTAAATCAAGAAAAATGGCTGGTGTCTGAAAATACTGGTGTGGTACAAAGCCGCAAAGAAATGGGATTCAGCTTTCCAAGGTGTTTTCACAGCACTTGGCTTTGTTCTTTCTCAGCAATGTAGCAGCACTCTCAGAAAAGTGGGGTTATTGGTATCCAGTCACGCTGTTGCAGGTTTTGGTAAGCTCAGTTGATACAGCATTTGTTTATTTTCTGGCAGACTTTCCTGTGTATGTAAATCCTTCAGTAAAATGCAATAGATCAGCAGCAAAGCTGAAATTCAAACTCTGTTTCCGATGAATTCCAGTGCACTTCCCAAGGAGCAGCTCTGGAGGAGTGAGGGAGCCCTGTGGCTCCATTCTGTGGAGTGCAACCATTGCTCATGAAGGTTCAGGCATTTTAAGGGAATTTTCTTCAGCTGGGAAGAAAAAGAAATCTTTGGCCTCCACGTTAGTGTATTTTATCCATCAGTGAGAAAAATGTCTTTCAGTGCTTGTTTGGAGGTAAGGTCAACCCAGTGGCTTGTCTGTTATATATAACCCAAGCCACAGCTTCATCTTCCATTCTGGAGATTTATTTGACCCAGAGAGACCAGTGAGAAGCTGCAGCCAAGGGAAGAAAACACTTTATTTCTCAAAGCTGATGAAATACCAGATGTGTGCCCACAATGGAAGAAATGTTAAGCTATGGTTACCTGAATTCATTTGCATAAAGGAATAAGAAACTTTCTTTTGTGTCAGTTTATTTAATTTCCTGGGATGTTCTCTCATTATGGGGGATTACTTTAATTACTGCAATAATTATAATTTAACCCCATTGCTGCAGTGTATGACTGCAGAGAGAGATCTGATTCTTGCCTCTAAAATCTACTGTCTGTAGACTCCAGTGTAAGCTGAGGAATTGAATGGTGAATACAGAAAGCTTCAACCAAGCCCAACTGATTTTGTTATTTTAATGAGTATGAAAATCTTTAAAAAGAGAGTGAGTATCAAGAATCATTCAAAAGAGGAAAAAAATATTTGCATTTTGAGATATTTTCTTTGGAAAATAAACCTGTCAGTAATCTCAGGGTTAGCAGGGAACTTTTCCAAAGCAGGGATTAATGTCTATTTAGAGAGGAGGATTCTTAGACAAGCTGTTGAATATTCTGGTCAGTGGGTTCAGTGAGCTGCTCGGGCCTGACTGCCAGCTCAGGGGTTGCTCCTCACTGGCTCCTGCTAAGTCAACAGGATTTAATTTGAGCTTGTGTTTCTGTCATGCCAACTTGGTCAGTTTGTTGGCTGCTCTGTCAAAGTTACAGCGTGGTGCATCAAAGCTTGAAAGCTTCCACACAGCTGGCTGAGTCCAAGTGATCAAAATTAACTCGGCAGGAAAAATGCATCATATGAAGGAGCACAAGGTGGAGTAGGCATCAGGTATGCAGGAAAAAATGTGAGGAGGAGGGAGGTTTTGGGTTTTTTTTTTTGCTTTACAACTCTATTTTATCAGAATTTATTTGGATTTGGTTTACTCAAACCTACATTAGTCTATGCAGTCTGTGGCAGGCTGGAGGTAGAATGAAAAGAAGCTGCAAATTCACAGACCTTCTCCAGGTCAGAACTGTTATTGCTAATTGCAGAACTGTCAGTGGCATAAGGTTGTGTCAGGTAAGGCATTTTTGAGTATTAATTAGTATTTACCTGCTTGTCGTGCATATCTGAAAGTTCTTCATCTGCCCAATTATGCTTCACAGAGGATGAGTCCAGGAAATGTAGGTATTATTATGCTTTAATTTCATAAGCAAATGGTAGACTCAGGACTATTGACTCATGGTCACAAGGGTGTCAAGCAGGGCTTTAGGGCAATTATTGAGGATTTTAGTTCACTTAGAATAGGATCTGGCTTGTGAATGAGACAGCATTAATGTGAAACATTAGAGCTCCTTCCCAGACAGTGTGTGTATCACAGCAGATGATGTTTTACCTCTCCATATGTTTCCCAGTTGAAATAGGAAGCCAGACAAATCGTGAGGAGAGGAAATAAACATCCATGTTTATGGGTGTGAACTCTTAACAGCAATTAAAATGAACAGATCTCTTAGTCAATCGGAGATTAGCAATTACCTGGATCATGGCTTGTTCCACCAAACTGAAATTCTGCTTGCCATATAATTTAGGATTCAGGTACATATGGTTATTGGAAATATAAACTGGTACCTTAGGGCAGGAAATGTAAAAAATGTATAAAATGTATAAAATTATTTTTTGATATTTTGGGGAGTAGTTTTATGCACCTTAAAGCCTCCAGCTTGCATGTGATATAGTCAAATTTGATCAAAATAACACGTGCAACCTGCTGTGCTCCCCTCATCCCTTAACTAATGGCAGAGTATCTGCTTGTCCCTTCTTGTACTTAGATCAGTCTTAACCAGTTCAGCTCAAAATTGTCTGTGTCCAAATGCCCAAATATTTCCTCTGACTTCACTGACATTATGCCAGATTTATGCTTGTGTGATGTAGAGCAGAAATTTGCCCTGGAGAGCGTGGAATCCCAAAGGCATTCACAAAAGCCATTTTTTAATAATAACACAAAAAGAAGATGTTACAGTTGAATGCCATTTGTCATTGTCTGCCATTTGCTCGTACCTAGTTCTAAAGGAGGAATGCAGGAAAGCTCTGCCATTAGCTGCTAGTTCAAAAAGAAAGCCCAGTGCTCCCAGGAATCTCTTGTGAGCAGTGGGCTGATCTCTGCAGGTCGCTGTTGGGAGTCACTTTAAATCAGCCTGTCCTTTGGCTTTGCTGGTTGCCAGAGCCTGTTATCTGCAATCCTGTTTGACTGGCAACTTTCAAATGTAATCGAGGATGTTATGTTCAAAGCACAGTGCTTTCTGAGAAGGGTTTTGCACTTTAACAAGTCGTCTTCTGATGCAGTGAACCATGACCTCTGTCCTGTTTTGGGTAAAGATAAAGCTAACATGGAAGGCTCTGGGATTCTTTAAATGTCCCAGCTAAATATACTTTTATATTTCTGAGGTCAAAAATGCAGATGACATTTCAAAGTCCGGGTTTTACTATTTTCTTTATTCTCTAAGTAATTCCTTTTACTCTGCACTACTGAAGGAGTTCAGGCTTAAGGGCTGTTCTTTTATAATGCCACGTATTTGTATTGCACCTCTTACCTGGGGATATGAAAATAATTTGCAAATGTTAATTAAGGGTTCCACCTTAGTCAAGTGGTAAGGCATTGACAGATTTTCTCTGGGAAAAGGATGAATTAGGAGAGGGTTGATGAGCAGCGCAGGGTCCTGTGAACCATCTCACTGACCTTGACCTCTCCTGACTGCTCTGTCTTTGCCCTTCCTTTGCCTGCTGCTTTGGGCTAAAGTGTTTTTAATGGCCAAAATACCTTCCCACTGTGGGGAAAAAAAGCCCCTCTTTCATTCTGGGCTTTAGGAACACCATAACATAAATGGGTTTATGCTCGTGGGCTCGATGTGGTGTATCTGCTGGTGGATCCATGAGAAGGAGCAGCTCGTGGGCCAGCAAAGCCGTGCCTGAGCTTTGTGTCACGTTTGCTGTGCAAAGAACATGGGTGCCACGGAGCTGTGCCTTCCCTCCCTCTCTGCTCCAGCCCCAGGTGTGTGCACAGCCTCCTTTCTCCTTGGGAAGGTGAGCTGCAGGTCAGGCAAGGGCTGGGGACACCTGGGAGCAGCTCAGCTCTGCAGCTGCAGAATCCAGGGAGAGTTTTGAGCAGCTGGCAGCAAACTTGGCACCTGCAGTCCCACCTCTCTTTGTGTCCTGGTGTGATGCTGGGCTCTCTGTGCCTAATGAGCACTGAAAAATGGCCCACTTACACGGCTGGGTTTTCCAGCAGACTAAGGAAAACCTTATAATCAGCTCGTGATTAGCAGGTAGTAAATTCTGCTGAGCAGTGAGGAAGGATAGCGAAGGACTGTGTTATTTAAGAAACCTATCCTGTACCTGCATGAAACACCTCTGCTGTGGCACCACTGCAGCTTGGGCCACCTTAGCAGAGGCTGAAGGCAGATTTCTGGGTGGCAGGTTCCCAGGATGGCAAGACACTGAGCAATTCCCAGCTCTGAAAAGGAAACAGGGACAAGCTATCACCCAGCCTTGCTTGCGCTGCCCTCGCTACCCTGCCAGAGCAGCTCATCCACAGCCTTGCAGTCACCTGCATTTTGGGAAATGGTGAAGAACTATAGGAGCTGTGATGCCCTGGAGCATGAGGATCTGTGAGAAGATGTTAAGAAATTATGGAAATGTGCTGGTGATGAAGGGTAAACCTCAGAGCTGTTCCATCTGCAGCTGCAGATTCCACTCATCAGAATATGGACCAGAAACTTCATGGCTGGAAATTTGTTCTTTGGTCCTTATCATCCTCATGGGCGGTTCCTGATGGGATCTGGTCTGAGGACCCTGAGGACCTTCTCCTTCCTTCTCCCTACCACAGACAGAGATTTAAGGCCTGGAACAAGTTTATCCATTATCCTGGGGGAAAAGCCAAAATTTCTTCTAGATTCACTGCCAAGGTTGCAGGATTGTGTCTTCTGTTAGGAAGACTTGATTTAGACTCTGCAGATGCCACCTGCAAGCAGAGTTAAAAGATCAGTCTAGCTTAGATCTCTTTCAATTCAGGTCTTAATCTGTGGCTCCCTCAGCCCTATCAGATGCTGTTGGAAGGTTAGGTTTGGTTTTAGGCCAGTGCAGGAGGAAGGAGAGAGACTTCCAATAGTGTAGGAACTGCAGAAAGTAAAACTCTGATTTTTCATATGCTCGTGGGTGTGTTTGTGGTTTTGCAGCCAAGGGAGTTATATCCCATGAAGTTCAGGTGATGAGTCTAGATTTTCTGGAAGATAAATTGCTTGGTTTTCATTTGATGCAATATTGGAATGCTGCTGGACTGAGGGGGTTTGTGCCTCTTCACAGATATTTGGAAAGTGGAGATGCTGACCTTTGAATTGTACCTAACAGTACCATTACAGGAAAATCTCTTCTGTCAGAACTACTCTCCACTGGCCTAGTTTCCCCCCAGCAGCTGCACAGCATGGCACCAGCAGTGTAATTCCAGTCTAAATTTATGGATGTCTGTTAAAGTGCAAGTTGCACTCTCATGCACTGCTTGTTCTCAAACATGTTAAAGCAGTTAGAAAATAAAGGAGTGGAGGGAAAGAAGGCACAGTAATGTAACAATAAGAGTGGAAAGCACATTTTCACGTCTAGTCATCTACGAAAAAACACGTTAAAGGATTCTGAGAGAATGCTGAAAGCTTTGGGCTGTGGTACATGGCTCAGAAATTTTACAGGGGAAATATTCATCCGTGAAGACATTGCCTGCTTCTCACTCTGAAGGTCTGGTGAGCTCAGCCACAGCAGCAAGAGGTGATCAGTTCTGTGTTCCTCCTGCATTCGGAATTGTGGTTGAAACCATCAATAACCTGGGATGCAAAGACAATGAGGGGCTTCAAGTGCTGGAGAACAAAAAGCTTTCTGAAGACTTTCAAAAATCCCAGACATTAGCATCACAATCCTTTTACTGTCTGTTCACATGCACTAATTATAGCTAACCTGCTTTGGCAGTAACTATTTTTGACCCTTTCAGGCGAGCTCTGTCTCAGGGATGCCCCCTCACTCCTCCTTCCCTCCCCCAGCAGTTTCCTGGTGACCTCTGTGGTGGCAGTGTTATTCCCTACCTCAGCATTTTCTTTTTATAATGGGTTAGAGCTCTCTGGTCTCTACTTCACCCCACTCTACTGTTTCTATACATGTTCTTTATTTTTCTTGTTCCTTTTTTTTTCTGTCCTTGATTGGCACTGTGGTTTGACTCTGTTTTTGAGGGGTTTTTGTTGTTTTTGCTGTATTAAGGGCCCAAACAGCTGGATTTCTCCTATCCTCTATCCCTTTGTACTGTCTATTTTCCCTTACACCTTAATGAGCACTACACTCCCTAGGTTTTCCTGTACAACACAGGTTAATCAACAGGAATTCTCCAGCATTTTCGTAAATTATCCTGCCCTGAGCTGTATTATTTACCGCTTATTCTTTCTCTTCATTGTCAGCTCCAGAACAAGAAACTGGACTTCATTTGTGATAAGCAATGCAAAAATAGAGGGAGAGATCCTTTATCAAAGAAACTGAAACTTGGGAGGTGAAGGATGGGAGGAAAGATGGGGCCCAGAGTGGCGAGTGGTGCCCAAGAAATCTCCTTTTAACGCCGTGTGCTGAATCACAGCACTCCCATCCCTGAGGAGTTAAAACAAAAGTAATAAGATGTGTGAGGGGGGAAATACATTCCTAGAGATTTCTTCAATGTGCACTCATGTACCTGGGAAAATGGGAGGATGAAGACAAGGCAATATTCTCTATTCAAAGTGATTTTTCCCCTGGTTCTTTATCCATGTCTCTTGGTATTCATCCTTCTCTTTGTCTCACCCTGACCTATGATCATATAACAGTAAGAGCCTGCTGTGGACCAGAATTCCAAAGCATGAGGTGGTGGATCAGCTCAGACCCAGAGGACTCACAGGGCCCTGGGCAACAGGCAGGGGCACAGGAGCAGGAGGAGCCTTTGGGATGAACAGGAGTGGGGAAAGCTCCCAGCAGCAGGGTCACAGAAAGGGACTAGAGGGTCTTGACAGGCTGTTCATTACTGTATTACTGTTCATTACTGAGTGCAGTTCATGAAAGACATTACTTATAAAATATTTTGCAGGGTAGGGATGTAGCCTGGCTGTGTGTAAGACCCACTGAAGGGGGAGCATCCATGCCCAGACATAAAGCATTGAGGCACACAGGGGCCCTCAGTAGCATCTCACCTCTTTTCCTTTTACCTCCCTCCCAGACCTGGAGAGGAAAGAGAGCATCCTCCAGAAAATATACTTAAGGACTGATTAAAGAAATACTATTTCCCATTTTTTCATTGTTTTCTTAATTTCTGTAAAATCATTTGTTTTCAGTTCTCTCTTGCCAGCTCAAAGCATCTCAGGTGCTCCTGTTGCCTTCTAAACGCTGTTGCTTCGAAGCCCCCCCCTTCCCTTGTGACTCTTACCAGCTTTCTCTCCAGCACCTGCCTCTCTCCAGTCTCACTCTCCCTTCTTGGAATCACTTTCTGAGGGTTTCATCTGTGCCTTTTCCCTCTCTGCAGCCTGGGGAAGGTGGGGACAGCTTTCTTTAAGTGAAAGGAATGTCTGTGGGCATGTACCTTAACTGTGTGAACAGCAGAAGAAATTGGATTGTCGTTTGCGAGGTTCCTGAGCTGAACTGATGAGAGGCACTTTGCCATGTAAGGGTGCTACAGAGAGCTGTACTCTTAAATTTTGAGTTAGAGATGTCAGCAGTGGTTACCAGGGAAACTTCTAAAATTACTCTGGCAATGTCTCTGCTCAAATACTGTATCAGATCCTGGGGAAATGGCAGCGAGTGAGCAGGCGGAGATACATTGGGGAAGTGTCGCTGTGTAAGACTTCACGATGCTTTACCTACAAATAAAATAAAAATTTAAACCTTTGTGGTGATGCAGGGTCTCCAGCTCTGCCATCCTAAACCTGGAAAATAGCATGAATTAAGTAAAAAGCAGTGGTTTTCTTAAAATGTCAATCAGACAATAGATTTCACAGGTTTGTAGTTAACCTCCATTTTGGGTTTTGTTTTCAACGCTTAAAAAAAGAAGAGCTGCTTCTAACAGATAATTCACAAAAATGGTAACTTGCTACTAATGGGAGAAGACACCCTGCACTCTGCCACCCTCAAGGCCCCAAACAAGGCAGGAGTGTCGATGGATTCATGCATATTTAAATACTGTCAGAAACCCATAGAAGGCGAAGTTACAACTGCAGGTTCTTTACCTGAATACTGTTAAACCTCCTCTGGCTGAGCTGGGCTGAGCCACAAGCTACTGGAGAATGGGACAGTGTTTAATCACTCCCTATTTTCCCTATGCTGGATCTCTCTTTTTGATTGCTTACCGGAGGATGGCCAAAGGTCATTTATTGGGTTTGATGGTCGTGGGTCTGACCTGGCACAGCTGGGCTTTTGTAGGGACAAGCACCTGTCCTTCCTGGAGCTGTCAGTTCACTGCTCCTTGGAAGGAAGGGCCTGTCACCCTCTGCCTGTGCACCTCTGGGCCTAATGGGAATTCTTCTCTAGCTGAGCCTCAGGTACAAGCAGTATGTCCCACATATTGCATGTCTGAGTTGGACATCGTTTTATTTTTGTCTTTACCCATATGAACCTCTGCTCAATTACATGAAATATTTTAATCTAAAATAGATATTTGTGTACATAAATTTTGCTTTCAAAATACATTGTCTGGCCACGTATATTTATTATTTTTAACAAATGTTGTTGGATCAGCCTCCTGATTCAATAACATTGGTGAAAAGTTGCAGTTACATTTTAATAGGTGTTAAAAATATCTCTTGTTGTGTGGTGCTGACAGCAGAGTGCTGATGTTTTAATGGGATGACTTTTGCCTCTTCCATGCAAGTGCTCCAGGAACAGAACCCAAACACGTGAGGAATGAGCAGAGGGATGTGGTCCCTGTGCAGCCAGTGACAGGTGACCCCCAACTTCAGAGCTGGGACCGTGCTGCTGGCAGGAGCTGATTGCTATGCTGAATCCAAACCAGAAAGACTGCAAGTAATTAATCACCATATGATTAATCAAAAGCTCATCGTGCTCTGGATGAAACAAAAAGAGCTTCAAGTAGCAAACTCTCCTGGGGCTGTAAGGAAGGTGCTGTAGCTGCTGCAGCGTGGAGAGCAGTGCTGCTGCTGGGATGGGGATGGCTGCCCTGGCTCAGAGCTGGCTGGGAGGAGATGGTGTCATGGACACCCTGACATAGGAGAGGGACTTCTTTCTGGCACTTGGTGATAATTGAAGATAATATTAATTCAAAAATATTAATAAAAGATCAAGCTCAATTTTAATTTCGTCTGCACAAAATTGGTTGGGTTTAGGCTTTGCTGTGACAGGATCTGCAGGCAGAGAATGTTCATGGCAGTCTAGTCCTGCAGAGCTGGTGGGAGGGTGGCTCTGAAGGTGAGTGATGAGGTACAGAGAAAGTGGGTGGTTGTTGTAGGAGCCACCTCAGGAGTATATGTTGACCTCCCGATGCCATTTCTTTATGTTTCATATTGTGTCACCGGGAATACATTCTTTATTCTTGATGTGAAAAGCTGGTGTCCTGAAAACTTCAGCATTTTGAGTCATGTCTGTGCTGAAGGGGTGTTACAGTCTTTTTTTTTTCCTTTCTGTAGCAGGAAGCCACTAATGATGCAGCCTCTCTTTCCCGAGGAGCAGAGCTGACACGCAGATCAGCACTTCTGAGAAGCTGTGGGAGCATTTAATGAGATGTGCAGCAGCCGGGCACAGCTTGCAAGCTGACACCCCGTGGGGATGGGGCAGCTCCTCAGCCCCTCCGGGCTGGCCTCTGCTCTGCTGGGTGGGAGTGGGCAGAGCTGCCCATCCCTGCCTGACCTGGCTCCACACCTTCCTGACCCACCACTGCCCATGGTGCCTCCTTCCTTAGGTGTAGGGCAGAGGCAGTGGGAGGGAAATGTTCCTTTTCCTCTGAAAAGCAAAGCTGCACTTTGGAGAGAGAAGAGAAGAATATTTTTCCCTGCTCCCCAGAAAACCCTGTAGGAAATGTAGGGGTTTTCAGCATCACAGGCTATTTTTTTTCTCACTCACTACATTTGAGGTATAATTATTTGCAGAACTCTAGTGTAGACAATAATCACACAAAGCCATTTCATGAAAACCTGGAGCTCTTAATTTAAAACCTACAAAAATTCTTTAATCTTCACAAAGATGTGGAGAAAAGCTGAAAAAAAAAGTGTGTGAGTATATAAGATATTCCTGTTTCTTTAGGATAATGTTTAATGATCAGTCAGTGACTGAGTTTACATACATTAAATATTTATTTTTCTTCTGTAAAATGGGGGAATGTGCTCACTTTCCTGCCAGATCACTAATTGGGTAAGTGTGGCTGCTCAGGGTGTTTCTGAAGCAGCAGTTCTAGCTGTGGTACTTGTCTCATTAAGGATTTTACTGTTTGTATTCCAGAAGTCACGAATTCTCCAGCTGGGGTTGGGACTTTGATAAATTGTCATTTTTTATACGTGAAATATAACTTTATTGCCCCTGAGTAATAAAAATTGTCAGTTTGCATTTATATATTTTTTTTTTGTATTTTTACAGCACAAATTTCTATTCATTCTCAGTGTTTGCAAAACCACGATTTTACTGAAATCAGCGGGTTTCTACTGGTTGATCTGACTGTAGAAACAAGGCTACCCACGCATGGGATGTGTGAGGTTTCTTACTGCTCCTCTATGTCTTCGTTCTCAGAAGAGGAGGTGGGAGGCTTTTCTCAGACCTCTCGCTGTCCTCAAAGCAGGTCCATTCTTCTGGCAGGCACAAAGCCTTTGGCTTTTCCTGGGGAGAGCAGCACTCAGGAGGGGCTGGCAGCCAGGGCAATGCATCCTTTCTGCCTCCTGCTGTGCAGGTTCTGATGCCAGCACCGATCTCCAGTCCCTGTCTCACCTGTTCCTGATGTGCTTCTGGGCTCTCCTGGTCCTGCTGGCTTGAATCTGGCCCCAGACAGAGCCTCCTCCACCACTGAGGGCAGCAGGACCAGCAGTTCAGGCACTGCTCAGTGCTTGTTGGGGAAGGCAGACTGAGCTGTAGGAGCTGACCCGACTGAAATTGTATTTTAGGCCATCCATCCCATGTTCTCTCTGGGCTTTTTTTCCCCTCCCACAAGACAAAGATTCCCTTCCACGCTGCTTCCTTAAGCCCCCCTGAGCCCAGTTGTGATGCTGGCAGCTTCATTTGTTTTTCTGTCCTCTGCTTTCCACACTCTGATTTGTTTTTCACCAGGAGGGCCCTTGTCAGAGCTCTCTGCTTTGCCAGAGCTGAGCTGTGCCATCTTCGCCTAGCAGAAAGGAGCTGAGCTTGCACAAGGTGTGCAGGGAAGGATCCTCCTGCTCAGGAGCATCTGGCATCAGCGAATGAGTCACGCCTTTCTTCTTCTCAGGAGAGCAGTTTTATCTGCTGTTTACTCTATGTTCTGCCCTAGCTTCATTTTGGGAGTCTAAGAAATACTTTTAAGTCTTTTATCGGCTTTTGGGTGGAAAATAACATTCAAATAGAGTATGGGTGCTCAATCTCCCACGTGCTTGCAAAAAGCCCTGAGATACTGAAATACTGCACTCTTCAGAGAAGGATATTTATTTACTCTCTTTCACCCTTTAGTTGGGCACCATTTGCTGCCCTGAATGTTATTGCATAGCCTAAGTATTGCTTTAAAAATGAAATTTATGTTGAGTCTTTAAAAGATTTTTCCCTAATGGAGTTTTAAATACAGAAAACTGAACACATGGCATGTGAAGGCTTTTTCTGGTTGTTGTTGTGGTTTGGTTATTCTTGATTGTTTGTTTAGTTATGACTGGCTCTTTTTCTTGGCACATTAAAGGTATTTATACATGGAGCACACTAAGGAGGCCTCATAGCCAAAATATTTGACATTACAAAGGGTCAGAGCTAAAATTCTTAGAGCTCAGCTTAGAGTTACTTTAATGCAATCCACAGCTGATCGTTTCTAAGGTCACATTGCGCAGGTTTATTTATCTCTTTGTAGCCCATGAGCAGTCCAGCTAATGACTACTGCTTTTATATGGAAGAGAAAAACAAGAATTCCACACAGTTTCTTTGAACCTTTCATCTTTAAAAATATTTAATATTTATGCTGTCAAAGTGAAAAACTTCCTTAAGGTAATGACAACTGAAAGAGTTCAAAATCCTCCTGGAAGAAGTGAGCTGTCAGCCTGGCGCTGTTGCTTCCTGCCCATCCCCCTGCTCCTCTCTTGACTTATCTGCCTTGGAGCTTTTAGCTCATATGAGTCTCTGTTCTGCCTGTAAGGTTGTATATAATACTTTCTTTATGAAACAAAGCTTATTTGTAGAGTGGCTTTGGTGGTTTTTTTTGCTAAAAAAATATAATTTATCAGAGCCAATTTATCTGAGCCATTCCACTGTTACCATGCCAGCCTTAAAAGCAAGATTTTTCCTTTATAACCACATCCACTTAGATACGCAGCAATGTATGTCCTTTCATTATTGTAATTATTTATGAGATATTGCACTATAGGAGGCTCAAACCTCAAGAAAAACCTAATTGTGTTTTTGCTTTAATTAGTTTGTTACATCATTTCAGTGTGGTAAGATACATAAAAAGGGAAACCCAGTCTCAGTGTGTTCTGTTCCAGAATAATTTACTGAATCAATAGTTTCTATAAATAGGTTTAAAGCTAAAGTAGACATTCATGCATCTACTGTCATTAACAGGGGTTTTTAATGCCTAAGTTATTAAATGGGTGTCACCTAAAGTAATTTTTTTAGTAGAGACTGATATCAGTGAAGGTACCTGCAGGAAAGTTGTGAACTGCTCCTGCAGAAGATTCTTTTTTTCTCTTCAGTTATTAAATATATTCTCTGATCTTGAGTAGTCAATTTATTTAGGTTGAATCTGGTGATTTTATGCTGGTTTATGTATCCACATTTAATGTTAACTGATGTTATGGACAGATTTATCATCATTTTACACAAATAAATAGATACAGATGCATACAATAAAATGAACCACTAATGGATTAACACAGGGTTTCATAATGAGAAATTTTACAGAAAACCCTGAATGCCCTGAAACAGAATATTTAAGAGATCAAAATTGTCCTTGGCTCTGCCAGGGTGTGCAGATGCCAACAAGGCCAGCTTCACAAAACAGCACTGCAAACCTAGGTACAATGTGATCATTTTTACTGTTTGAATGAACCAGGTTTTTTTTTTTTTTTGAATTTCAGTCCTTTGTTTGATAAAGCCCATGGGTATCATGCCCAACTTCAGTGTGTGCTACAGAAACTGTTGACAAGACAGTGGAGTGAACACAGAATGCAGCTTGCAGTGTGTTTATAAATTCTGGGCAGTAAGTGATGTTTCAGCTCCTGCAGCAACATTGCCAGTGGGGAGAGGTAGAGAGGTGTCATCTATTTAAGAGTTTAGACAAATAGACAGAGAAACAGAGGAGATCTGAGGCCAGACAACTTGCCTTTATCAGCCTGCCAATCCCTCATCTCTAAAATTTCACATAGAAGAAAAAGCAAAGACTGAAGAGCCTTGATATGTTTTATAGCTGAGCACTGTGCATTCAGGCAAGTGTTCACAGGGAGCCCTGACAGTTCTGCCAGCCACAGGGGGGTGGCTCCATGCAGAAGGCTGCAAATCTGAGAGCAGAATGAGACCTTATTTCTCCAGTGAAGTAGGTGTGCCTAATAAAGAAAAAGAAAGAAAAGCTGAACTGAGTCTACTCTGCAAAGAGAAAATGAAATGTGTATTATAAAATCTCTGAATCCTGCTGCTTCTGGGAAACCTAATATTTTGCCCAGCTCTACCATCATAACCTGCAACCTGAAGCAGGTACCTTTCCCAAACAGATAGCTTTCCTTTCTTTTTCCTAGAAATACTCACCACTTAGGCCTCTCCTTGTTTTAGGGAAAAAGTGTTGTTTTATTCTGTGTGGCTTTTGTAGAAGGTAGTACTTAAAGTAGATTAAATCCAAGTTTCCCTATTTTTGTTATTTTAGTGTCTTGTCAGGAAATGTTAATGCTCCTGTGCCATTGCTTAATGGCTTTGCCTGTTTCTAAAGACGTCAGAAAGAACTACAGTTCCTTCCATTTTTAGAACTTGCTTTTGTATCCCCTGTGTATTATCTCAAATTATTGCATATAATTTTCATTCCTTTTTTGGCTTGTGCTCTTCCTGAAAGCAGTGTTCTGTATTGCACGTTGCTCTGTAATCTTCTTAAGTCATCATTTCACTTGCACTGTAAATAGAAATCCATTTGTGTAATTAATGATTTTGTTATTATAGAAACATTTTTCCTTTAATTTAATTTCTCTTGTGCATAGCTGTCAAACATGCTATCTTTAGCCCAGAACTATCCAGCAGAGTGTGTTTAGGGGCCTGTTTCTTGTTGGAGAAAAAGTTGAGGCTTTCAGGTAAGAAGCTACATTTTTGACCTCATGATTGTGTGAAAGACTCTTCTCAAAGTGGAAATCAAACAGCTGAGCAGCAGCATTTGCCCAAGTCAACATCTCTGAGGGAGCATGAACTTCCCAGTCCCACTATTCCAGTTCAGGAGTTCATCCCCAGATCTCATATGTAGATCAGCAATCTGTTCAGTGTCTTCTTACAAGAGTAGGGAAGTGCTAAGATGCAAAGCTTATTAGTGAGGGGAAGAAGTGCAGGGGGAATCAGTGACTGGCTCATGAAAGAAAAAGAGAAGACATGGAAGAGACTGCAGAAAAGCAAAAGGCAATAATAGCAGTTTTTTTTAAAAAATTAATTATGCTCAATGAGAGAACACAAGAGTGGAAAACTCATGCCCTCAGGATGCTCAAAATTAAGAGAGTATCTCTGTATTCAGAGTTGTTTATGTTTGACTTTCACTCTTCATGTCAGTCTTCTCCTGACAAGAGACTGGGTTTTGCTGCTGGCAAAAGAGCCTGAAGCACCATCAGCTCTCATCGTGGCACAGGGAGCTCTCTCACCCCAAACATGGGATCTTTGTCTTTGGAAGAATAACCCAGCTGTGCTGCTTAGTAAGAAACATGCACAGTCCACTTCAGGCTTTTTTCTGCTTTAGCCATATCTACAGCAATGGAATATCCCTCAACTGAGGTGGGAAAAGATGAAAGTAATTCCAGCTTTGCTCTAAAACTTCACTGATAGGCTTTCGTTTCCAGCAAGATGGAAAAACTCTCCTTGCTCCTTTTTAAACGAAAACTGGTTTCAAGAAATGCAATTTTGAATTCTCTTCTTGCTGTCAGGAAAATGTATCTGTGTATCTGTATCTTGTGTTGGTCCCAGAACTGATTGAAATGCATGCATTTGTCAGTGCATTGATATTTAATTTCTTTAGAATCCCCATATCTGAATTTGATATTTTGTATTAAAAAGGAATTACCCCCAACCCTTCATTGTTATGAAAAACCAGAAACTGAGAGATGTCAGACATTGAGGAAACCATATTCTTTTATGACCCTGTCTTGCCCTTTATAAAAGCCAGCTTAAGTTGGTTAGAAATGCCTGTGATTGCTCATCTTTTCTAGTCATTACTTCCTGCATACACATTGCAGAAGAAAAGTCTTGTGCCAAAGAAGATTAATGAAAATCTACATTACACTTCATTCAAAGCATCTGCCTGCATTGGAAGTCATGCACTGGCACACATACTAATTAGAGCAGAACAAAATGTGCCTTTTTAAAATTCTTTTGGGGAAGAAATTGAAAACCAAGAAGCTATTTTCTTCCTTATTTTTTTAAATGGTCACACCAGCTGTGCACATTGAATATCTCATATGCAATGTGCATTTCGTAACTGAGACTGCTGCAGGGGTTAAATTAATAATTCTGCTTTCTCAGAAAGAGCACAACATAACAATCATCCTTGAAGAGGGAGAAATCTGCTTTTCTACGAATGAAAAGTCAAAATGATGACTAAAAATATCTGCACCTTGTAAGAATGGCCTGATGCTCTGTGCACAGTGCTATGTACTGGCTGCAGACTAAAGGGGAAAACAGATGGTGTATGGTGACTGATTTTTTCAGTGGGAATAAAGCACAGGTAATAGTATGCCTGTTAGCAGAGAGAGCTGTTGAGGAATTTCCTGGAACTGTGGAATGAAGTGTGCAGTAATACATGCTCATGCTGAAGAGATTTTCCTGCCTCGTGGCTGTGAAGGAACGGGCGAGGAGGAAAATCAATCCATGAGAAAGTGAAGTTGTTCTCCCAGGGCAGGTGTTGCACTGGGACAAACATTCCTTGTCCCTTTGTGTGCCTGCTGGCTGCATGTTTTCCTCAGTGACAGGCTGAATCCAGCATATCCAGCCTGTTCCTGGGCATGGCCTGGCCCTCAGCCCTGGAAAATCCCTTTGCTATAGGGAGCAGGACCCAGGAGGTGCAGGCGAGTTGTTGCCGCGGAGCATCACAGTCCACAAGGGGAAGTCAGAAGAGTTCCTTGGAATTTAGAAGATCACTCAGTTGTGCTATCAGTTATGAGTCATCCAGGAAAGGACTGCACATGATAGAGAAGAAGGGATGATTCTAGTTTAACATTTGGGAGATTTTGGAATTGACTATCAAATGTATATATTAAAAAAACAACAACAGAAGCAACCAACCACCAACAACAAAATCACAAAAAACCCCATCAAACCCCCATCAAACCAACAAAAAGCCGCATAAATGCACTTCCAGGTATCTACATCTAAGATGGATGTGCTTGGAAGAAAGGAAACTTTACACATCTCCTCATCTAGCTTGCTACATGACAGAATATCATCCTTCAGTCTGTCAAGTTTTTGCCATCAAAAGGCTATGAAATTCAAAGAAATGTGTTCTTTATACATTATTCAGTGTAGCTTTCCAGTTGCATACTTTGTAAATAGTATTTTTAGGGGCTTTGAAATGATGAGAAGACAGGGGATGGCCAGTTTTCATTAGATTGCCTTACAATTTTCAGCAGAACACAAAATAATTCTCTAGTGCTAGAAAATGGGATAGTGCATGAAGAACACAATCACCCATTTTTCCTACAGAAAAAGACCCTTCTGTCAGTGAAATGTAGTTCAAGTGAAAAATCAGAGTACATTAGCTATGTGGTCCAATTTTGTATGTAAATTGCCTTCCCACACCCTCTCAGTATTAGTGCTTTGGTGACAAGCAAAGAATGTAATTCTGTTTTGAGCTTTTTATCTGATGATAAGTCTCTGTTCTCACTGCTCCCTAACTTGTCACCACTGTGGTGAGATCAATTGCATCTTAAGTGCTTCAAGTCATAAGATATTTAGCATATATTCATTAAAATTCTGTATTTTCCTCCATTAATATTTTTAAAGGAACTCCCTAAGGTTTTGGGTTCCCCTTGGTGTTAAAGCTAATTTTCAAGGACTTGTTTCAATAAATTGTTAAGAATATTTGCTTAACAATAATTTCTTTTGTCAAGGGGTGATTGTTGCTTTTCTACAATTCTATTGAGCTTGAGTGCTCAAGGAGACATCCAGCAGACAGTGTTACACTTCAGTAAATTGGCCTGCAAGATTTTACATTGAAAAACTGGGATTGATTCCACCACAGAAATTCATGACATAGATATATGTCGTCAGCTTAGAAAACCTGGGCCCAGAAAATAAAAACCTGAGAGCTCAGGTTGTCCATCTTAGTGAAGTCAAGTCAGAGGAATGTTGATATTGATAGCCGTGAAGGAATTGTGGGGAAGAGGAGTAAATGCCAGGGAATGTCAGAAAGCATTGGAGGCAGAACAGATCACAGCACTGGCTCGAGTGCTGAGCTACAGCCACTTGCCCCAGGTACACCCAGGGCTCAAATGAGACATTTTTTAATGATTAGAAGACTTTGGCTTTGCAAATAGATTTATAATGGCAATAGCAAGAGGAAACTGCCCGGGCAGATGTCAGACTGGCTGGTGGTGAATGGACGCTGGGGGTGTTGGGGCATTTCTCCTGCAGGTGCAGCAGCCAGGCTGAGACTCAGCAGCCCTGTTCAGTTCTCAGTCTCCAGGAGCTTTGGATCTCCTGTAACTGTCAAAATCAAAGCTTTGTGCTGGGGGAGGCAGGGCCTGAATTTTGGTAATGTGGTATTTACAGGGCTCGGGTTCTGTCTGCTGTCTTGTGGAATAAAGGGGGAAAGAAGGAGGAAAAAAAAATTAATAACTGTCAACACAAGGATTTTAAAATGATGCTGAAATAATTTATAGCTTCCTGCATCATATCTTCATTTCCTCAGCTGCCATTTCCCTTCAATACAAATAAGCTATCCCAGTAACCCTGCTGGTAACCAGCAGTATGGTGATACGTGATTGAAATATATTTAAGTCTAAGAAGAGAAACACCTGACTGACACATGTTCAGATGCAAATTCAGTGTTTCTTTTAATGGTGCTCAAGCTTTGGAAAAAAAGAAGATGCTGTGAAGGGAAGGCTTGACGACAGCATCTTTGACTGCTGTATTGCCTGGCTGGGCTTGTAGGCAGCCATTCTTTCAGGATGAAAAATTTGATTTTATGGTGTATAGATACACTTTTAAGGCTCTTTAGGGTGCAGTGTGGAATTAACCTCCCCCTTTTCCCCCAAATATTGTCATGTCATGAGACACAAGGAAGTTTATGAACAAGTACAGCATCAAAATGAGAACCAGTGCATAGTGCCAAGAGCTGGAACAAGGCAGGAGTTTCTTGATCAGGGTCAGGCAAGAGGAGTGTGAATGTGAGCAGGGGCTGCTTTATCGCTGTGATCTACTTATAATGACAATGAGGGAAGAAATTCTGGGAATGGGCTGACAAAGAGTCTTCCTTCGGAACTGGAAAGCAGCATCCTATCACAGCAGGTACACCCTCAGAGAGAGAGTAGCAGGGCTTTGAACACTGATATTATCTTCTATATTAAACTCTCACACTGCAGTGGGGAAAGGGACACAAGCAATACCACAAAAGTGCCTGATCGTAAGAGAGCAGCAAAAGCATTTAGCAGAATAAGACTGGCGTGGACTGCAGATAATGCTAATAATGTGTATTAGGTTGTGCCCTTATCTCTGTCCTCCTTTTATTTTGATTATTATAAACTCATTCCTAAAATTCTTATCACTTCATTGTCTCCTACACTGAGTGTGTTATTAAGATGATCTCATACACTATTTATTCTTCTGATGTATTGAGATGGTTTGTTATACTGTTGTATTCCAGTTTTGAGATGCTGGAGATATTTAAAAAAAAATCCTTTTAAAAATGTGGGGAGGTTTTTTGTTGTTATTTATTTGTTTGTTATTTACTTCTCATTTCCACTTCCTTGTGGTTCTGGGAATGGGAACAGGCAGGTGCCAAGTCCTGGGTACTGCTGGACATATTTCTCAATTAATGTTTTAACAACTTGCATATCAAAAAACCTTGGGGCAGCTGAGGTTTGGACCCTAAAGATTCCTCAGCATTGCCCAGGATGAGCCACACACTCGATTTTAGAACACCCTGAAGGTGCTGCAACAGCTCAGAAACAAATGTGTTGGCTAAAACCTGCTCCAGTGTGTCAGGAAAAGACAGACTGGAATTAGGCAGATCTGAAGAATTTAGGCCTGTAAACCTGCAGGAGGCTGCTTAGGATAACAAGTAAATCCAGATTTAAATATTTAAACTTCTAAGTATCAGAAAAGGAATGCATAAATGTGAAGCCCTGTAAATCTGTTTGTCAGTCTGTGTGTAAGGTAAGGTCAGGTAGGTTGTACCATCTGATTTACTCTGCACTTTAGCTTCAGTATTTCACTTCTGTCAAAATCAGTTGCTGAACTTTTGTGAAGTGTTTCTTTACTTGTTTCATGATGCAAATTCATATAAAATAGCTCTCCTTGCTAGAAAGGCAAGCTGGGAGATCACCAAGGGTGCTCTTGGTTTCTGCACATTTAAGAAATGCTCGAAAAAGAGAAGTCTGTAGGATTTATTAAAAGATATGGTTCTGTCTGTGAAATAACAGGAATATGTCAAGTTTGCTTGCTTAGGAAAGGGTGGGAGCATAACTGTGGAAGCATTACCAGAGATGTGTCTCTGTGTTCCATATATAAATTGTATTAGGAGACAACAAGCTCTGATAGAGCTCTTCATTGGAAACACCACGTTTGGATGAATCACTGTATTTTCTGGTGTCCTATCTTACATCCTGTGGACTTAAATAAAAATGAGCTGATCTGACTTTGGCTAAGAGCAGAAGAGTGGTCAGGAATATAATTCTATTCAAGAGATGGACAGCTTCAAGTTTGGTCTCAAATTCTCACATTTCTTAGTGTGTAATGTGGCAGTGGGCAGTACAAGCCTTGTTTATTATTTTTATTTATTTATGTTTTTAAATAATGTTCTTAATTCTACTGTAATGCTTAAAACAGAGAGAATTTGTTACCTCATAGTGCAGTCAAATAAATGCAATGACTGGGAAAGCCTCGTCCCTTCTGATTTAATAAAATGATGCTATATATGGAACAAGGTAAAATTACTTCCTATTTATCCACACCCCTGCTGAGACTAAAATTAACCTAAAGAGGTGCTTAATGGCACCCACTAAGCCATCATATTAATTAAACAGCTTTATAACATTTACTTTCCAGGAAAGCACCTTTTCTTTTATTTTCATGATTTCTTCTATTTGACACTGTAGAAATCATATATTCTAATAACTCTTATGTCACCAGTGATTCTCAGCATTTTTTGGGAAGCAGCTCCCACACTGTTCTTGGCTATATATATGTGTGTGGATATATATATAAATCTTTTCATTAAAGTGGTGCTGGGAAAACATCCCCTGCCATCACAGGCACTGACAGCTGAGGTGGCCTGGAAATACCAGTTAATTTGACCACTACAAATGTTATACTAAATTTTGTCTCCTTTTAGGGGTGCTGCAGGGATACAGTGGATGAGGGGAAAAGGCTGGCTGATGGAGGACGTGACAAGGGTCTGCTCATAATTCAAGCATGGGAAAAGCATCCAACTAAGTATAGTGATAAAATGTACTGAAGATGATTGGTGGCATTTAATATTGGTTCTGTGCTTATTTTTTTGTTTCTTTCAGTGTGACATTGTCTGAAGATTTCACAGATACCAAGGAGTACAGTCTGCCTGGAGCCTGAGGGGCAGAGAGGCACCAGAGGAGCAGGGAATAATAACTAGGTCTCCTGCTTCAGAGTCCCATATTTACATTAACATTTCTCTTCTTCTTCTTTTTGTATGTCATAGTGACATTGGTGCTGCTCTAAATGCATGAGAAAAAATAAGAATTGTGGCAGAAAGGTAAAGCTCAGCAAAGGATTGTACCAATATGGATAGGATGGATAAATATCTGCATAGGTACAGAAAGATTTTCAGGGATCTGGTTCTCCTTTTTTCCTATCATAATTTAAATGGAACAGGCAAAACCTGGTTGTATAAAGGTTTCAATTTACTTTCTTTTTTTATATAGACTTGAAAATTGCTGGTTTTCTACCTGGGTAAAGATGATATACATACTCATGTTTCCAGACTTTCTGTAGTACAAATCCCTTTGTGTTTCCTTTAAGCCATTTCAGTAATGGTCATGGCTGGGGATGTGCCTTTCACAGAAGCCTTAGGGGAGCACACACCTTTTCCTTGCATGGCCACGTATTTCCTTATCTTTTTCTTTTCCTGCTTTGCTTCTTACAAGTAAGCAAAAAGTAATTTCCTTTTTTTAAATTTTATTTTAAATTTGTTGTTTACAACTGGCCCATTATTTATTACACTCGGTTCTTAAATCTATCAGGATTTTATTTGAAAGTCTAATTTGCCAAAAGTCTGCACCCTATACTTTTATTCCCTCATGCAGTGCAAAGGCAGTGTACTCTGTCAAAGGGTGTGGTTGGACTGGAGTTAGGGAAGATTCCAGGTCAGCTCCAGAACGCCAGGGCTGGGCAGTGAGAAGGAGCTGGCGGTCCACCCACCTGGGCACACTCATTCACAAAGGGCCAAAGTGTACGATTGCAAACTTTATTCAAACCACTAATCCTCAGGTGCTTGCTGGTGCCAGCACAAGGAATCCCTTTCAGAAACAATGCTGTGCATTCCTTGAGCTAGCACAACCATTTGTGTATTCTTGGAATTCGGTCCTGGAGCATGGCTGAAGCCTTCTGCATAAAGGAAATAAGTCTGATTTAGGAGAGGAGCCAGAAGAAACAGCTATTACTGATAAGAAGTTATTGCAAGCAGAGCCTGGGATCCCATGCCAGTTGGCACACTGAATTATTGACCAGATTTTCATCAAAAAGACTTGGATCATTTTGAAAAGTGATGCAGGAACATGTACTCGAGTTGAGATATCTAATGATTTAAAGCTTTGTATTAAATAACTATTCAGCTGCAGTCACTGAGTCAGTCCTGCCCACCTTAAACTCCTTTCCCTAGCTTGGAGCATTGTAAACTTGGTGAAAAATACCACCTTCCTTTGTGTACATTAAAAAAAAAAAATAGCTTTTTAGAAATGATGAACAGTTGAATTCACAGGAATTGTCTGTTACATCATAACTTGCATTAACGGATTCCCACTGTGATACAAAAGCTGGAAGTATTTTTCCTTCAGCTGGTTAATGTATTCAGAGTCTTTTAACTATGGCTGGAAGTGATGAAAACATGTCATTTTTCTGACATGTATTCTCAACCAGGAGCTCTTTACTTGTCTTTTGCAAGTACAATAGACTGTCTATAATAATATCTTAGCTCAAGCTGGGGTATTTTTGAAGCAGATGCTCATGTTAGTCATCAACTCTTGCACACATTAGTGTGCCTCAGATACACCAATATCTCACTGAAGGCAGTGGGGGTTTTCACTGCACAGGTGCATTCTGACATGAATTGGGGCTGCATTATCCAGCCCCTTGTGTTGACGTCTGTGCCCAAGGCAGAATGTGAAATACTCCCAGGGAATGGAGCAAAAGGAAATTGAAAAATTTATCTAAAGCAGATTCGTTGGTGGCAGTCATGGTGGATTTGGGAATGGCTTCCATATGAACTCTGCTTTTCCTGGGCTGTGAAATTTGTTCTGGGGAATTTAGGTATTTTTGCATTTTTATTTTTTTCTGAATGGAAAGCAACAACAATAGAAGGACTTCTCAGATATTGCCATTTTGTGTAGGATTTCAAACCCTTACATTACAATTTTATAGCTGTTCATAAGGTCAGCTGGAACATTTACATATTTTAGAAATTATGACTTGTTTGGGGCACTGTATTGGCACTGAGAAAGGGCAGAATATAAAGACAACTATCAACAGAGGAATGTATGTAGAGTAGCATACAAAATGTTCAATGCACAGAAAAAAACCCCACTTTTGTAATACCATTCCTCCTTGCTTTGGGGTTTCACAGGGTTGTCATACTTGTGCTCTGGTGGGCTGCCCCATCCTTTACAGATTCTGCTGGATTCCAGCTGCCCTGTGACCCTGTTCTTCCATCTCTGCCCAGCAGCATCTTCAGAGCTGAGCTCCCTGGGCCACAGCAGCACAATCCTTCCTCCAGACCTGAAGCACAACACCTGTGAGCCCCTTGAAATGCCCCAGGTTGGTGAATTCTGAGATGGTATTGGTGAAATGATGGGAATTGCCTAAAAAGAAAGGACATTGCTGCAGCAGAGACAACTGCTTTTGAAGCAGTTTTCTGGCCCACACAGCTTCTGGTCAGTTTTGGTTATGGGGAGTCAAAGTTTAGCCTGTGTATTTTCAATTATTTGCTGGAAACAGTTCTGTGTGTGACATCCGTGGAAGGGAATTAGTTTGGTAGCTGGATGGTAAAATGATTATTTCAGCTATTGTCACTTTATCCTTCTCCTGTGAGCACAGATTTACATATCTACAGAAAGAGCAGTGGAGTATTGTGATTTCTAGAAACATTTGCCTTCTAGCTGAAGCTGCAGTGACATGATTAAGTTCATCTTAAAATAGGGTTTTTCAGAAAGTAAGCTGACAGAATGGAGAGGGTTCACTACAGGGCTACAGAAATGATTCAAGGTTTGGAAAACCTGCCATGTATTTAGAGGCTTAATTAGCTCACTCTTCTTTAAAAGAAAATTGCCATGTGATCTGATCAGCCTACAAATACTTTGTCATTCCTAGTGACAGCTCCTTTCTCTTTCTCACAAAAGCATAACAATATCCAGCCAAACTACTCATTGCTTGAAAATAAGAAACAATATTTCTAATTGGTGAGATAAACAGGTAACTGTCCAAAAGCAGAATGGATACTTGAAATCTTTGATTCAAGACCTTTAACTTCCTAGGAGGATGAACTTAGCTCCAACACAGCCTGATGAGGGCTAAAGGACACTCACCAGCAAGGACATCCAAAAGATCAGTCTGAAGGAGGAGGTGAGATGACAACAATTACTTCTGCTCTTGTAATCCGTGACTGTATAAGGGAGATGGATAGGTAGCAGAGAACAGAGCTTATTTGGAATAGACATTATTTTACAGCCTACTAAAGACTTCAAGGCCAAAGTGTGTTCATAATAATGGCAATTAAGGCAGAGCTGGCTATCTTTCCAGGTTAGGCTTTCCAGTTAATCATGCAAAGGTCATTGCTAATGCCACTCAAGCACAGCAGACAAGTAAAGCCACCTCTAAACCACCTCTGATTAAAATAAGGTGCAAATCTTATCTTTCTAACTAGTCAATTAAAAAATGTGTTATTTTTGTCAGCTGCACAGTTGTTCTCATTTTTTTAAGGAATGTCTGCTTTAGAATATAAGGCCCATTCCTACAGATCTAAAATATTTTACTGGAATTTCAGGCATACAAACAGAATTTACTTGAAATTGTGTCAGTTAAAAAAATATGGTACTGCTAAGTTTGTTTAACTTTTCCTTCAGAAAAGTAAATAAATACTGAAGTGAGATAAATAAATACTGCCTGAGTAGGCAGGAAGACAGAGAGAAATAATCTTGGAAGTCTGTTGCATAGAATGGGTAGATTGAATATGAAGTACAGCATAAAATGTGATTGTTTAAAAAGGAGGCCAATTACACTTCTGTTTTGAAATACAAATCTTGCAGTCTTATTCATAGATTTGTACTCCATTATTCCATGCAGCTTGCAAAATTCCTGATGAAAAGAAATATTTTTTTCATCCCTTGTGGAGAAGCTGTTCCTATTGAGATGCACAGGGAATGTTCTAATTATGAAACCTTTCCTCTCTTAGAATGTGCTCCCATTGCATAACATTCTGTCCCTTAATGGCCTTTTTCCTTCGTGTTTTCTCCATAATTAGGAAGAAGGCTCTGTTTGAGTCTGTGCTGGCAGAGCAGGACCTGTGTTGTCAGGGCTGGAGCCTTTTGCAGAGGATGAGTCTCTCCTGTGCCTCCACAAGGAACTTGCTGCCAATTATTTCCAGGGAAGAGCCACCTCACAGTAAACATCTCTCTCTTAATGGTGACAGACCTAGTCAGGAGAGTGAAATAATAAATCCTACAGAAACAGGGAGCTGGCTGAATTATTGAAGGAAAAATCACTCCTGCCAGGTGCTAAGAACTTTAGTGACAACACAAAAGTCTCCAAGCCCTGGAATAAAAGTACTTTGTATTTTTAAAGCATTTCATGTCTTCAAGATGCAGAACAGATGTTTCTTAATTCTTCTAATGGTTCTGTGAAGCAGGTCAGCATTATCTCAGCTTTACAGATGGGCAAGGAGTACAGAGAGGTTGAATGATTTGTCTCAGTCCAGGGTATGAATCATTGTCAGAACCAGGAATAGGATTCAGCAGCTCCTGGGAGTACATGCACATGCTGAAACCACTCAACCACACTGTACCCATCACAAGAAATGGAAATTAATTTTTAATATTCCTGTTTCTAAAGCAAGATTTTGGATTTCAGAAAAATTAAATATTTATTTCATTATGTATGACTTCATAAGCCAATAATTTATACCAGATAGATTTATTTGCTTTATTTCCCCATGATAATTAGATAGTCCTTGTTGATCTAATGGGTTTGTGATTTTTAGTGATGTATCCATCTGCCCAAAGAAACAGCATTACTTGCCTCTTATGTACTTAGGAACAGACTTAAATGATATGCACATAAAATCTTATGGAGCTACAATATTAAAATGAAGGGGTTTTCCTTCTCCTAAATGCAGGTTAAGTATACTAAATTAATTTGCAACTACTTCAGTTTTCTAGGCAAATTTAATCCTCTGATATTTATCAGGCTGGCAGCATGGCAGTCCTCTATGTACTTAAAATATTGAGTATTTAAACTGCTGATATGTTGCAGTGATACCAGCAGATTGAAAAGAGTTTGCAAACATTAATTAGTTTGCCTTTAGCAGGAAAAAACCCCACCCAGTGCCTCTGGCTGGATGGTGATTCAGTCCTGTGTGCAGGACAGTGACTGACACTGGGAGACAGAACATTCTAGACTGAAAAAACTGCAAAGGAGAGGTTTTCCCTTAATCCCAGCAATCATCTCCTTTTTCTTCACCATCTCCTGAATTACTCCACTGCTGTTACTATGTTAGTGAAGCCTCTGCAGCCATGGTATCACCATAAATGTTAAATCTAAAATTCTAGTCCTTTTGCCTGGCCAGCCTCAAAATTTATTTCTTTCCATCATATTTTTTTTTTTTTTTTTTAATAAAAAATATAATTTCCCAGAGCCACAGGGCTCCTATTTTCCCTGTGCAGAAATTAGTCTCAATCTCTTTGCTGAACAAGTCAAAGACTCCTCCTCTTTCACAGGCCAGTCTTGAATCCTTAACATTTTTTCCTGGGTGAAAACCAGATTAAACTACATCTTCTTTGTATAACTAGTAAATAGGAAACTGTGAAAACTGTGGCACTGAACACAAAAACCCTAAAGAGTATCCTGACCTTTTCCACAAATGAACATTACATTTTTAGCTAAAATGTAAAAGTAGCCTAAGCATTATCATATTTTTCATTCCTGCATTATTATGTTCATGGTAAATTTGGGGAATCCTGCAGGTGTATTCAGCCAGAAAGTCAAAAGCAGGGCCTTGATGAGTATTTTTGAATAAATGTGTCCTTTAAAGGTTAAGTATGAAGGAGAGGATGCAACATTTTTGTTCAATTACACTAATGTTTTAAAGGCAGCATTACTGTCAAGCCAAATAACATCTTAGGAAAAGACAAGGATGGAGGGAGGCTGAAAGAGTGACCCAGAGGAATCTCTATATAAATGTAGGGAAAAAAGACAACAGCAGAAAGAGTGAATGGGCTAAATTGTGAATGGATATATGGTTGTGATCCTGCTTTTGCTTCTTCTTTCTCTTTCAGTCCCAAATTAGACTTCATCCATCTGGGTGCACATGCCCTGCTCGCCAAATTTCTGCTTAGCCTTGCAAATATCAGAGCTAATTACCCAAGCAAGAGATTCTCATCTGTTCCCCTGCCTTGACCTCCTGTTGGTGCTCTGCTCCTCTCCAGACAGCCTGTGCACACACAAGAGCCAGAATTTGTCCAGTGTGCTGGCAAAGGGAGAAGAATTTAAAAGGGAGAAAAGAAGTGCAGATGGCTGAGAAGCACCTGTCAAGGATTCCCAGGGTGCAGACAGATTAGTGATGCTATTTTGGTTGCAGTGGATGCAGCAATCTCTTCCCCACAGCACTTGATGGGGACAAGTTTCTGCTCCAGGGTGAGTGGTGAGAAAGGTGGTTCCCCTTTTCCTTCACCTACTCCCTGCACATAGGGGAGAGACATTTAAAGCCAAAATGGAGAAATCAAGCTGTTTATGAGAGTCAGCATTTTCTCCATTTCACATGAACTTTCTCTTATAATATGTTAGATATAATTTTTCCTTTGTCTTGTACTCTGTATTAAGGGCTATCCTACTGTGGCTGGTTTGACAGCCACATCTTTCTTGTTTATAATACAATTTGACTGACAATAAGTCAGGGAACTGTGATTTGAACTCCTCATTGTGACTGGCCTGACAATAATCTTTTTCTCATTTATAACCATTTGATTGACAATGAGTCAGGGGATTGGCAGCTGGTTAGGTTTTTTATTCTTCCCTGAATGTATATTTCTAGCTAAGACACGACATCTATTCCTAAATAGTTTGACAGATAATTTGTACAAAATTCTAGAAGGGCGATATTCCTCAGCAGTCTCATTAAAATAATATTGTTCTTTGGCTTTGTGCCAATTTCACTTTTAAGATGATGGTATTCCTTCTTTCTCCTGTGCCAACTGTGTCTCTATTTTTCATCACCATTATTAAAGCATTATAAAATTGCAGTTTATATGCTAGTAACTTTTACATGTGTTCTTGACAATTTTTCTTCTTCACAAGTATGAGAAAAGCTGTTATCTGCTTTGCCAAATCAATGTAGATGTGTTATAACTGAGAGGTTTGGGGAACTCTTTTCAGTGGTTCTGCTTGTGTATTGTTAATTGTAGTAGTCACTTCCAGGATATTTTCTTTATTTTTATAGAGAAGGAATTCTGGCACTCACTGTGCTGTTGATAGGTATCATCTCTAAAGAAATACGCTTTCTCTGACACTTGGCACAACTGTGCCTTCCACTAGTGAGTCTCAAAGCCAAAACCAGCACAGTTTGTGGTGATGTAATAGCAAACAGTAGCTTGCAGTGGCCTTCTTCAAAGCTTGGCCAGGACTCAATGCCAAAGTGGCCCATGAAACATAGCCTGGGCAGTGGAACAACAACCTGTCAGGCTGCCCGACGCATCCCTGCCCTCCCTGCAATGTCCAAAGGCGGAGAAAAGTGTGAGTATGGATGGAAAACAGAAATCCTGAAGAGCATTTTGACTTAGAAAACAAAAAGAAGCCCCAAACCCGCAAACATATATCTGCATATTCCTGCTGCTGTGCAGTTTCAGTCTGACCATGAGGGGCTCTCAGCTGGATATTCTTCATGAGTGCAGCCACTGTGGAGTGGGCTGAAGGGCAAGGGAGAAAGGGTCATGGGCAGGAAATCAATAATGGTGCAATTCCCAGGGTGAGGCAGCAGATTCTGCAGCCACTTGTAAGTCTATTTTTCACATCAGTTCCAGTGTCCATGGTTATAAAGAGCATATTTTTGATACCCCTTTAGCCCTACACAAGATGGATTTAATACAGCTACAGAGAAGGACTAGTTTACATTTTTTGCAGAGCACCCTTGAATTTTTTAACTGGAGGGATATGATCTCTGCATAGTTTAAATGTCCCACTTTCACATGCAAATATTTTGTATAAAAATACTGGGGAGATTTTCTCTAGTCACTGTGTAAATATTCTGCTCAGATATAGTTTCAAAATTCTTCATAAGGAGTCCAGTCAGCTACATCATATAAATATGCTTGAGGGACTGAACACTGAACAAGGAAAAGTATAAATTGCTCTTGAGCTACTGAAGAACAAAAAGTAGAACAGGTACGTTTGTGTCTGTGCTTGTTACTAAAGGATGAAAGTATGAAGAAAAGCTTTAAATTGGTACTGGGAAAACATTAGATTTTAGAATCCTGATGCAAAAATATTCAGTAGAACAAGAAGCCTAAAATGAGAGCTAAAGGCACTAGGCCAGGGAATTGAAATATAGAGTTTGTTCACGGTGGAGAGAAAAATATTTATTTCTTGTTTTCTATTCCAAATAAATTTTTTCTCATGCTGTAATCTCATGCTGCTGTTTATCTCAACCTGTGACTTTGCTTATTCCCTCTTCTCTTTTAAAAATCATGAAGCTGGTGGTGCATTTAATCACCCTCTTTCCTGGATGATGCCAAATAAGGGAGCATATTCCCATGAAACACTTGAGCTGGTGAATTCCCCCAGTTAAATACCACCATTTTAAACAGGGAAGATTAACACAATAAAAAAAAAAAATCAAAGGGAACAGAATTATATTTCAAAGCTACTCCAGGCTAGCGTAGCACAACGCTGAGCTCTGTGCTCTCACAGAGAGCTGCTGGCCTCAGGCAGGCTAAATAAAACGTGTTTTACATCTGGATCAGAGTTAGAAAAATCTTCACACTGCTTGGTTTTTTTCCTTGAACAAATGGTGAGGAATATAGCAGCCACTGGTGCTGTAGTAAGGCTTTCATAAAACGGAATGGCTGTGTTTTCTCACTCCTCTTTACTTATGCCACTGTTGGGCTATCAGATAGGGATATTCCCTATAATCTTTTAAAATTAGCTGCTGGGGGGCTGTTTGGGGCACAGTGGGGCCAGCTATGGGGTAGCAGCAAACACAGTTATTCACCTTTCCAGATCCATTTCAAGTGGTTCCTACTCCAGGAGTAAGAGTTGAAACAGCTCTTTCTATGAGGTGGAAAACAGAGGCATCTGTGAACTCTCTGTCTTTTTTTTTTTTTTTCATTCTGGGGGTGCCCTAAGCTATACTTCCAGTAGTAGTTAAATTTTTAATATTTTGTTAATTATGGATCCTCCCATTAAAAAGTGGAAAAATTGACCATTTTGTCCTCCGGTGAACTATAATGGGAGACACTAGTGTAGGAAAGAAAGATACAGGACCAAAATTGGAAGCTCTTAATTTTTGAAATATAGACTCTTTCCCAGGTGACTGAATGGAAAAGGGAAAAGAAAATAACAGCTGTGGTTAGACAGCAGAAGAAGAACATGGAAACCAGCTTCCCTGTTCAGTGGGCTATACCTAGGGAGTACTCCTAAAAGTGAATATGCAAAGACATCAGAAAAAATATGCTATATTTATTGTCTTCTCGCTAAGAAACTGCCAAACAGCTTCTTCTGATTTATTACAATTATTAATATTTAGCCATTAAAGAGCATTACAGGTAAGAGTTATTCTTGTTTTTTTCCCAATACTTCCAATTAGCATGTCCAAGTTACATGTTCATAGTTTTAAATGACAAGGAAATTCTTATCTCTGTGAAAACCTTTTCCCTTATCCTTGTGTTACCTCAAATACAGATTCTTGATTGCCTGTATTTTATCTCATATAATGCAACCCAGATTGTACAATACTTGGAAGACAGGTTTGTGTTTTTTTTTTTTAATTGGTCACAACCATTTTTTGTATTAATGTTTCACTTTTAAGGAGGAAAAGAATGCAGTTAGGTAGAAGAGGCAATTTTCACTCATTCCACCACTATTGTTAAAACATACAGTACATGATTGAGAGAATTGACTTTCAGCTCTGATAGGTTATAAATAGAAGGCATTGTCATTGTCTAGCAGTTCTCCTGCAAAGGAGAACTAACTGAGTAGATTAATAAAATATTGTCATTAAAAAACCATTTTCAGTTAAATTTTAAAGTAGCTGATGAAATATTTCTCTAGCAGCCCTGTCAGCTCATGCTCCAAGTCATAACCTGTACTGCTCGGTTTTTTTTTGTGTTTGGTTGGTTTGGGTTTTTTTAAGTTAAAAAAAAAAAACTTACCCCAAACCTAAAATACCTGAGCCTGGGGAGAGTGAGAGTGTCCTGTGCTTAGAGTTATAGATTTATAGAATGCTTTGGGTTGGAAGGGACCTTCAAAGAGACCCCATCAGACTCCAGCTGGTTCCTGGGCTTCAGTTCAGATGTGGTGTGGGGACAGTCAGAGAGATGGGCAGGGGAGATGGATTGTCCAGAGTGGCTCTGTTGTGGCTGCTGCACTGCCCTTCTGTGCTGAAAGAGCTGAGCAGAATGTAAAAATGGGCTGGGAGTTTGTTAATACCCTTAATGAGGTATTGCCTTCATTTTATGTAAAGTACAGTGTGTGCCATATAAGGTCTGGTATTTCAGGGGCAGATAATTAAAAATCTAAGAGTAATTTACCCCTCTAACATCAGCCAAAACATCTCTGTTTGGATTTTAATTCTTCTCCAGCTAAGGGATGACAGCAATGAAGATTAAAGCTTTTTTTATTTCTCTTTATGATCTCAGCAAAGTGCAGATTTGAAACACAGAAAAAGGTTGACCTTCATATTAACCTGAATTTCTTTTCCTGTTTCTTCTTGAACATATTTTATTCTCTTTATGCACAGTGGGGCTCTTTTTTCATGTGCTATGCTGTTGAACAAAATGCCAAAAAGATGGAGTGTGTACTTTTACATCAAAGAAATGATGAGACCATGAAAACTCATTTCCCTTGTGACTTCTTAAATTGCTACTAAGGAATTGAATGTGTCTGTTTGAAACAATGTGTCCCTTTAAATTCTGTTTTCTTATTTTCCTTAAAACAGAAAACCATGGTTTCATTTAGATCATGATCCAAAGGCCACTGAAGTTAAGAAAAGATTCTTAGTTACTGCAGTGAGTTGTAGGTCAGATTTTTCAACTGTTTCACTATGTAAAAACCAGAACAGTTTTAAAAAGAATTGCTTATCTAGAGGGGAAAAAATTGCCTGCTGTATTTTGTTTATTCAGCTAGTTAAAAGTCTTACCTTCAGCTGGGCAAGAGCTAAGTGAATTCCTTTCTTACTGCACAGAATGGATTTGACAAGGACAAGAAAAGTCAAGCTGTAGTTAAATTCAGAAAGACAAACCAGGGAAAATATTGATTTACTTCAGTTTTTCTCATATATAAAGGTGATGTGAGGTAGAAGCAAACACAGTAACAAAATCCACAACATATACTCTGTTGGAGGAAAACCTTTTCCAGTGCTACACTACAGTTTTGGATAATCCCTCACTGCTGGGATGAATGATTTCTCACTGCTACAGTCCAGGAAGCTGCTAGAAATGCTCTTGATTGGAGTGAAAGGCATTGTAAAGCAATTAAGTTCTGCCTATTAATAAAGCTCCCACAGGATTCATTAATTTTAAAAGTAGACAAAGACTGCATTTAGTAGCTGTAGAACTGTGGCTATACTGAAATATGGAAAAATGCTACACCATGTCCATGCAGTTGTAAATATTCCTTATCAGTTTCCAGAAAAAGGTTGTGAATTTCTAGTTTAGAAAAGCATTTAAGCATATGATGAAATTTCTTTCATTTTGACTGGATATAAATTAAACAAACAGCTAAGCCCTTTGCTTAATGAGGAGCAATTTGAATATCTGCTTATAGCCCAGGTTCAGATTTCATTGAAGTTTCCATTCCTCTGAATTGGAGCCATAATCCCCTGAATTGTCATGGTATTTTCTGGATCTAGAATCCATAAAATTTCACTTTCCTCCCAGACACAAAGCGGCCTTCTTAAAGATACCCATAGTGCATATCCATATTCCTTTCCAAAGCTCCAGTCTTGTGCTCTCCTTAATTTACAATTTATTTGTCACTCCCAAGACTTGTAATAATTTCAGCAGGTGATTTTACAGCTCCTCAAAACAGTGATTGCTTACTCTACCAGTTCAAAAGCAACCCAGTTCTGGAGAAGATATAAACCTTCTCTGTGCAGGTCTCTACCTCTGGAGGCACTGAACCACTCACACCCTCCCTCTTCCCCTTTCTGCACTCCTGTCACACTCACACCCAGTTTCTGGTTGGTCAGACTCTATTTTTTGCCTAAAAAGAGTCACTCTCTGCTATGATCCCATGCTGGGATAGCACAACAATGGAAAAACATTGATACCTGGAAAATATGTTCACCTGTTTTCAAAATTCTGGAGCGAGCCAGCAGTTTGTGTCAAAGCCTTTGCAAAGGCATAGAGCCAGTTTCTCAGATTCCATTGTTTATAATCTCACTTGGGTTATTTCCCAACAACTTGGAAAATGTGTGACTGGTTTTGTATCTGAAATTAATTTGCCCAGTGCCAAAGTGAGACTATGTTATTTACAAAACAAGGCTATCTAGCATGACTGGCAGTCTGCAGGACTGATTAACTGAGTGGTTCCAGCAATTGTGTTGCTGCAGATATGGCAACTATATCCTGAATTACATGGGGGCACTGATCTGGGTTGTGTTTTGTTGGGTTTATTTTGTTCCTTTTCCTGGTAAAATGACTGACTTCCTAAGCCAAGTGGTTGAGCCAGGTTTTGTTCCACATTACTGGTTTTGAATCTGTTAATGCAGCAGGTACAGGAATGCAGGTTCAGAGAATCATGAAGAGATAAGTGTGCAAAATTGCTCAGTGCTGCTGATTGCAGAGCTCCTTGTGCTAAGCATTTATTATCTGGTAGGTAGACAGAAAAAGCCTAAATGTACAGGTAATTTGTTAAAAAGCCTTTCTTGTAAACTGCACTGAAGGTGGATATTTTACACTATTACTTAAAAGTCAGAATATCATGGGTTGAAATCCAAATAAAGGTACCCATTTCCAACAGTGTTAAATACTGCAGCCTTGATTGCAGAGGATGGAAGGTCACTGGCTTCAGGGTTCTTGGAAGCAGAAGAAATGCAGTTTGGAAGGAAAAAAAGAAAGCATCAGAAGATCCAAAAAGAAACCATCAGAAGATCCAGTGCCCATTTTTAAACCAGTAGGTTGCATTTAAAATCCCGCCTTGGTACTTTTCTTTTGCCATCAGGAACAAGTATATATATATATATATAAGAAGAACATACTTTTCAATCTAAGAAAAAATTGACAGCCCTCACATGCTGAAAAGCTGTTATGCCATCAGATGAACTCTCCAGACGTCCAGGAGTAATTTCATTACAGGGATTCTGCTGATATGCTTTTTTCTTTTAAAATAATGGTGGTTTCCACCTGGTGAAATATTTGGCTTTTTTTTGGTAATGTGTAATAACATAACCAGTGCCATAGGGTTTTCTACCCACTTTTCATCATCACTAATTTTTGGAGTAAAATATTTCAGTAAATATGGGGTGAAGCAAGTTTTTCTTTTCAGTCTAAAAAATTACTTTAAAGAAGAGGGAGTAGATGAAATTCCTGCAGTGAAGCTGGTAAAAAAATGTTCTGCTATTTACAAAGTGCAGCAATGCCTTTTGATTAAAACCAAAAGTGAAAAATCCAACTCTAGCTTGAGAGCCTTAGTGACAAAGTTCCTTCAATGAGACAGAGAATGAAAAGAGAGTCAGGCAGCGCCTGTGAACTTCTGCAGAGTCTCAAAAATGTGCTGCTTTGGAAGAGCTGTTTCTAGCAGTGTAAGGGCATTTATCTGCAAACATTCCTTCCACCCAGCTACTTAACTTAGCTGTTGTCTTTTGCTTCCACCTGGTCTAGTGGAAAGTGGCAGGGAGGTTGGAACTTTTGGGATGATTTTTAAGGTCCCTCCCTGCTCTAACCAGTCCATGACTTCCTTTGGGACCTTCAGGAACATTTATTGCTTCCATATATACTCAGCCATGCAGCTGAGAACAAGATCAATCCTTACTCTGCAGTATGTTCAGTAGAAAAAAGAAGTTTATAGAGTCACTATGTCCTGAGTATCTCCCCAAGTGGAATATTTTCAAGAACTTTCCAAGATAATATCCTAAAAATGCAACATCAGAAAGAACTGCAAGGCATTTGCATAGAAATGATCACAGTATTCCATGGTGGCCTGAATTTTGCCTGTGTTTTAGGATGTTTATGAAAATTCCAGGGCTGATTACTATATTCATTTCATTAAAATAGTAGAAATGTACTGAGTCAGTGCATTAATCTCTTCATCCAGTCATAAGAAAATATTTATCTCAGTTATTCAATGGTAAAAATTATATTGCTCAATTTCTTAATCTTTAGTGCATGTAATAACATAGAAAAAACACTTTGGAAAATGCTTTCTGTCAAGGATATTCCAGTCCACAGTAAAGGAGATCACTTTGAAATAATGAAAAACATCTTTTGGGGCTATTCACAAAGGAAATACTTAGTGTGTTGATGAATTTTAAACTCTAAATCATGTTAGTTATGTGCTAGTAAATTATGCACACATATAAAAATGGAGCATGCTCAGCAACTGAGGAAGAAGTTGTTATGACACTTAGGACATGTTATAACTGGAAAAAAAATCTTCATCTGTGTTGCATTTGCCAGTGAAGAAATGAAAAAAAAAAAAAAAAGAAGAAGAAGAAAAACGAAAAGGACAAAGAAAAAGGGAAAAGGAACGTTTAATAATAATTTAATTTTGCCTTAGAATCAATTCCCTTTCAGAACAAAGGAATAACTGTCAAAGTGGGTTTTGGAACAGAGTTGTGAGAGATGTTAGAGACCAGTCAGAGGTCTAGAAAATATGATCTCTGAAGAAAGACTGTGTGAACTGGGACTCTTTTAGATTAAAAAAGAGGAATCCGGGGCTAGGTGACCTCCCTTCCAGCTTTATATTTCTATGGAAATAAAAGGATCTGAAGGAGGGTCACTGCATCCAAAGACATAATCCTATCTTTCAGGAAATAAAAATTGCTTCTGTATAAAAGCTGAACTGCCACCTAACCTACATGAAAACGTAAGGGGAAATTAGTGTTCTTTTACCCCCAGAAAAAGCTGGAAAGCAATGTGCATGGGACGGCAAGATTCTGTTTCTATGCAGGAGAGTGGGGTTTTGATTAAATTCTGGCTAGAATGGTCTTTGTTGTTTTGTTGCTTTGTTAATAATTATTATAGAAATAATAATAGCTACCAGATCAGATGATACTTGGCAGTTTGTGGTATTAAAACAATAAATAAATAACTGGTTTTTAACAGTTGCTGGTAGATGTGTTTACAAATATCATCACAAAGAGCACCTGGCCACCTCAGCAGCTCCTGACAACCCAACTTTCTAGCAAGACATCATTTATACACATGAAGAATATTCCAATGGGCCATATTCTTTTCACTGGGATAATGGATGGTGTTTTCCTTTATGAAAATAATCTTTATAACGGGGAGAGGACTCTTACAAACCATCAGATGAAAGGCAGAGGAATGTGAGCTCATTCAAACCTGGTATAAACAAATCAGGAAATTATCTGTTCACTGTTCTCCAAACAGTCTATGATAGCATTTGGGGTCCTTTTATTTTTGCTTTGCTCGCAGGAATGCACAGAGGTGCCTTTTCTTTTTGAGTGGCAGGGGGTTTTCCACGCATGATGTTGTGAGAACAGGTAGGCAGACGAGGGGGAGGATGAGTAAAAGAAAGGGTGCATTGCAAAGGCTTGTTGTAGGTTTTGAAATCAAATTCAGATAAATGAAATTCTCTGACTTGCCCATGTAGAAAACCAGTGATAGAATCGAGCCTAGTACTCAAACCTCTTGTTTATTTATTCTCTGCTCTGGTTCCTCAAAATCAATCCTGTCTGTCTTCCTTGATTGTATTTATATATATATATTTATGTTTCTACTGTGCTTTCCTTCTGTCAAGTGCAATGAACAGTTAACAGTATAGAAGGTTTTAAATAGATGTTTTTTCAGATTGTGTTTGCTTTTAGCTTACTCTTTTGAATCAAGCAGGAACAGTGAACATGTGAAATTGTTATTTTCAGTTTTTTAGATGAAGAAACATTCAAAATCTTACTGGTTCTATTTCTGAGAGATTCTAGCAATGTGCTTCATCCTCTGGACAGTTGCTGCAAAGGGGTGTATAAATCTGAGACATTTGTTCTTATAATTTTTTTTCAATTTTATTCTTGAGATTCTGCCTGGGAAGGAGTTGTTTTAAAAATTCATTATTATTTGATTGCAAGTTGGATGTCAGCCAACTAAATTTTTGAATTTGAAAGAAAATGCAGCATCAGCTTCTTTGGGACTATAATGGAATGAAACCCTCCAAGTACTCATTAAAAGGGTTTCTGATGTCTAGCAAAATTAGATGAGGTGTAAATCACTGAACTACCATATGTGGTTTGAGATGGAATATTTAATTTTGTAGAATCCAAACCCAGGGCTAAAGGGAAATTTAACTACACCAGCATAATATTTTGATGATGGAAGAAATAATACCATTTTTGATGTTTTACATTTAAAGTTTAATTTAAAAAAAAAAAAGTTTATTAAGGGAATCTCCATTGATATCCACATTGTTATCTGGCATATAGGCAAATGCTCGAGGAATAATACTAAAGTACAGTAATGACTTTTCTCCACTGAAGAGTTTCTGAAGGCTGTAAAAATACTACTGGAATATTTTGATTGTAGAAGCATGATCATAATAATTATTTCTTCCTTTAGATTCCTCCTGGTAATTCTGTGCCCTTTGATGTAGCTCATATCAGGGTAAGTTAGCTATTGCTCCTCAGTCACTGAAGAATGGAGCTGCTTCCACTGTGGAGGTAGAAGAGATCAGGAGCCAAGGAACAGTTCTGCCTTCAATCTTTCTTGTATTCAAAGTGGAGTTGAAAAGTGACAGCTTTTTCCCTATAACTAAAACTGTTATTATAAAACAATATGAGTAAATATTTCTGTTAATGTTCTGTCCATTGACCCTTGTTGGGATTGGGGTTCATTATGTTAATGCCATGCAGGTTTCAAAGAAAAAGTGCCTGGCCTGAAGTCTTCGTAAACAGACAGAAGGAAAGGGATGTAGGTGCATCACCTGAATAAATAAGTACTGAAGAATGGGTCTCTCTTCACTTGAAGCAAGTTTGATTTTGATCCCTCGTGGCTCTATTTAAGGTATGGTTTTGTGAGATTATATAGGGATTTTATAAGTTTTTGCATTAATTTAAGTTGTCAGGCTGTGACTCAGCCTTTAACTGCACTTTTGAGAATAAGGGTTAGATGGTGTTGTTTTATCATTATTATTCTCTAAATGCCTTTATGAAAGCAGACAAGAATTTATTTAACATGTGGCAAAAGCATAACTGCCCCAACATGAAAATGAGTTTAAACAGAAAAACACATTTGTTTTCTTGTTTATACTGCACATAGGAATTGAATATGTCTGTACAGAAATGTACTTCCTTTTGATGGGATGGATGAACAGACTTTGATTCCTTAAAGACAACTATTTGTTTGTTTCTTCAAGCCAGACAAGTTGGGACTTAGGAATTATATTTTATGAGGAATCACTTTGAAGGCAAGGGAGAAATCATGTGAGAAAACTGTCATTTGAGGAAATCTTGTGCATAGTTTCAAATTTATTAAGAATAAAGACATTCTTCAGAAAAGGAAGGAGCTTTGAAACTTTCAGGATGTGCAGTTCTGTGCTGAGAATAAGGAAGATTTGGTTCCTTTACATTGTTCTCTGGAGTGGGGAAGTGAAGCAGTGGGAGTGTGTTGGGATCAAAGGATGGTTGGTAATTTATTTTGTGTCCTTTTCTACAGCTACTTTGATATCCAGTATAAGCTGAAATGAATTATGTTCATTTCTTGAGGAAAATATGGTGCATTTGAGAACCAGTGTTCAAATGAGCAATAATCCAGTCTGGCTTCCTTTGTGTTATCCAAAGCAGCAGCGTCTTCAGCTTCAGAGATAAGGGTAGGAAGACTGCTTAATTTCAAAGGTTTTCACTTTTATCTTAGTCTGGGAAATCTGAATACTTTAATGGGTTTAGGTTTTTAATTTAATTCCAGGTTGCTCATCATTTCACCTTTCAGCTGGGCTATAGAGATAATTCAATCATATTTCCCTTGACAAACCCTCTGAATTACACTTATATTTCTCTGCAGATGTGAAAATCAGCTGCCATAATAGAGCGTGTGACAGACTTTTGCCTCCCCTCCCTCTTTCTCCCTTAATTTAGGCACTGTTCTTGTCTTGCTTCATAATGCAGATGCCCTCTGACACAGGCATGTGAGAGACAGCCCTTGTATACAGCACAATGTGGTGGTTTTTGCACAGACACAATGTCAAAAGTTTTGGAAGTAAGTTCAGAGAGCAGTCATTAGGCAAAGAAAAGCATCAGATTTGCAAAACAAGGACGTTCTTGAGGTTTGGAGATTGTAGGCTCTGTTTTTGCCCAGAGTTCAAGTAATGTACTCATTTATTTACATGCTTTCCCCCTTCCATAATTCTTTTTCAAAGAATCTCCTAACTTTTTTCCAGAGCCACCCCCATGCTCTCCACCACATAATCATATCTTAACTTCTGATGCAAATACATGGACATGGATGAGGATTCTCTGCTCTGATTCTTGATCCCGAATGGGTGAACAGGAAAGGAAAAAAGGAAAAATTCATTTCTTAAATGTATCTTTTTACTGTAAGCCTTTACAAATTATTTTGTATGTGAAATGTCTTCTCTTGGAGGAACCAAGAGAAAAGTTCAAGCTTTTCACAGGTTTGGCTGAATGCTTGCTGAAGACAATGTCACATTTCCATGCTCTGATGAGGTCTGTCTTTTCAATGTTCATCTTCTTTTTGAGGTCACTAAACATGAAGATTTTTTTATCTCCCACATGGATTTCATCACCTCTGTTTTTATGCTACCTCTGGAGGTGGAGACAGCACCAGCTGCTCAGCAGTTACACGGGGCTTTGCTGGATCTAGAATTCCTCAGGTGTGAATTGCTACCACCATTCCACAGAGAGGTTTCTGCATTCTTTCCTTTGGGAAGCTGACTGTACTGCCAGCATTTGCTTCTAGTTAAGAGGCAAGGACCTATCGAAGGCACATAAAACAGTTTTTCCTCGTGGCCCTGGCTGAAATTCCTGAGTTTATTCTCTTTAATTCTAGGCCATACAAGCTTGTGAAAGCCCGGGGTCTAAACCTATCCTTTACATGATGTGCTGTTGTTCTGCAGGTACATTTTTCTGACATTCTTCAGAGAGATATGAGCATTAATTTTTTCCCAAAATACTCACAGGAATACTATCAGTTATTTATAAAATTGACATTTGTTTTATATTTGGCAGGTGTTCATACCCAACCTTGGACATCAAACAGCCTTTTTATTTGAGGTATTATTGGTATTTGCTGAAGACAGTCCCTTTCAGCAAGGGAAGTAACACCTGGAGATTTCTACTGCATAAAGGCAGAGTCTGGAATAAGGTGTGCATGTAGGTGAGGTAAGGTGAATTAAAAAAAAAAAACATCCTAGAACAATTAATAAAGTTTAAGTCTGCTACTATGTGTGCGTTATGTGCATTCATGTTCATGTGTTTGCACAGGTATGTTAACCTTTTAACATTAGGATGAAACTTTATAATATGCCTTAAATTATAGTGGCTTTTCAGCCAGCAAATTCTATAGGCAAAGTTTATTACAAAAAAATGTCTGTCAGTGTAATTAGACACTTGAATTAATTAAATGGATGGAAAGCAACTCAGACCAAATTAGGATTTTTCTCACTTTATTTTTGGGAAAATGACAAAGCAATCTTCCCGTAGGCTAGAAAACTGAGGGAAAGAAGGAAAATACAGAAGCACAAAGTACAGATATTTATATTGCAGTGTAAAAGAGCATTGTGAAGTAAGAATATTTTGCATCAATTTTTTTTTCCCCATAAGATTTTATTAAATCTTCCTTTTCTCAGGCTTTTTTATAGCCTGAAGCTATTTGTCTTCATGGCATAACAACACTATTTGTAGTTAGAGGTATAACCCATCTGCAATATTACTTTTTAGTGTGTGGCTCTCTTGATACTGCTGCACAGGTAATAACATTTTTTTAGCAGTGATGAAGCCACAGATATTCTCTGTGAGACACGGTCAAAAATCGTATTTCATAATCTTGTTTTGAACATCATTTTAATATTTAATGTGACCACATGTGACTCTGGCAGGTGTAAGCTGTGATACATGGGATTCATTTCAGTGGGCCAGATTCATGTCTCATCCTGTGGTGGCAGTGGACAGTTAAAGTCAACATGACTGGGAAAGGCACCTGAGAAAATGAGACTCCACGATCTGTCTTTGCTTCAAGTTGTGAAATTGCTTTTAGAGGAATTCAAGAGCTACAGATTGCTATGAGATGGAGAATTTGGAGAGGCAAATGGGTCAAAAACGATCGAAAAGTCATTGTAATGTGGCATAATCCTTGTGGAAAACAGTAGAAGGTACTATTATTTCCAGCACAGATCTGTCCCATTTGAACTGAATCTGAGTATCATAATGCCACTTGTGGCTTATTCTGTGCTTCAGCATTTTTTCATTTTATTCTGGCTTGCTTGTGCTATTGCTTTATACTTGCCATTATATGTGTATTTTTTCTATATTTTATGGTTTTCTTTTAGATTTTCAGATCGTTAAAGAATTTTTGATACAATCATCTTAATTTTTGATGTACTTCTAATCTTTCTTCCACGTTAGGATAATTTGCTGTCCTGTCTTTATCTCTTTTATTCTTTTTTCCTTATCACTGCTAGATACTTGTATTTCCCTGAGCTATTTGAAGTCCATTAGCCTTATTTTGTTAGTTGCAATTTAAAGGAAGAATGGAAGACTTATCATTTTTATTATCTTTTTCTCTTGAATTAACTTCCACTTTAAGATTCTCAACCACTTCCTCCTAAGAATTAGAATTAAATCTAAAATAGCTACTTTCTGTGTAATTTCCTCCACTTCATGAAATAAAAAAGCAGTCCCTAGCACATCTGAATAACTGAATAGACAACTATGTCCTGCTTTAATGCTTTTTCAAAGAAAGCCTCAGATAGTTGTTGTATTCTCATCCTACTAGGGAATGTATTCCCATTCCCACAAAGTCCTGAGCTTTAGGTCTTTCCAGTTTCTGCCCCTTGGATACCTCCAGTAGCTTCTATATTGAAAGAGCCTTCTGATCAGAAAAATCTTTGGTTCAAACCTGTCATTATGTGCACTTTGTCTCTCCCACTTTTCGACTGGTGTTCGACAGATATTTCTGTCAGTGTCTGGAGTGCATGTTCTTTGAGGAGCAGTGAGGGAGCTGGGCTGTCTAGCTTGAAAAGGAAGCCCAGGGATGACCTTGTCACCCTCTACAACTCCCTGGCAGGAGGCTGGAGCCAGGTGGGGGTTCAGCCTCTTCTCCCAAACAACCAGTGACAGGACAAGAGGACAAAGTCTTAAGGTGCAGCAGTTTGAACATCAGGAAGAATTTTGTTACGTAAAAGGTTTTGGAATGGGCTGCCCAGAGAGGTGGAGTCATCATCCCTGGAGGTGTTTAAGGAAGACTGGACATGGCTATGGTCTGGTTCACAAGGTGGTGTTGGGTCATAGGTTGGACTTGATGATCTCAAGAGATTTTTCTACCCGAACTGGTTCTGTGTTTCTGCTTGTGGATCTGTACTGCAGGTGTTTGACGGCTCACTTTGCATTCTCCCTTTCTTAGAACCTTTTCAGTCCTCTCACTCTCTCCTTGGCTTTGATCACATAGATTCTAAATCTATAACCTGAAAAGAGGAGAGAGAAAGGGCTGCAGACTTTTTTCTCTGGCACCTTTTAAAACTGGTTCAAAGCCCTGCTCATGAGGAACAACTTGTCAAGCTGGTGAGAAGGTTTCCCTCAGCAGTCAGTCCCAGAGAGAACGATCCTGCATGTCCACCTGTGTAGCCAGACCTGCCCATGGCACATCCTGAGCCTTTATCCCTAGCTGAGGGCATGGATAAGGTCAGCATCTCAACTCACAGCTTCTTCAGCCTCCCCCTGCAGCACCACTGTTGGAGTCCAGGACATCCCTCTGGCTGCCCTGGATTTCTCGAGACCCTGGCAGGGGGCTTGGGGACCTTGGCAAGAAGTCAAAAACACCTGTGGCTTCGATTTTAGCCCATGGGAGAGGCTGCCAACTCTATATGAGGAAGTACAAGTCAAAAGGGTTTGAGTAGTGTAATAGGCGAATTGACACAGGATGGAAAAGTAGAATTTTGGGGTTTTTTAGAATGTAGTTCAGGGGTACAAGATGGAGGAATCTGGGCGTGTCCTAGCCTTTTCTTCCTTCTTCTTGTTCTCCATGTCTTGCTGTGATCGTGACACTTTTCTCTTGGTTTAGGATAAAGACACACCGTCCAACACAGGTGTTAGATAATGGTGCTTTGTTATAAACAGACTGTACAGAACTTTTGATATAAAAGGTAGACACTGCCCAAGACACTGGCCAGACTGCTATGGCTTCTGCACTCGGCGGACCTCGGCAGGTCAGAGAGAAAATATTATAGATACGGAGAAATAAACAACCTTGAAAACTAGATTTCACGCGTTCCCGACCTCTTCTTCGGCTGCCGGGCTAGGGGAAACAGGACTTTCACACTGTTGGGGTCTCACCAGCTGACCCTGACACACCACCAGTGCCCAGGTACACAAACAGGAGATGCCACACACATTTTGTGCTCCTCTGGGGCAATAAACCTTGTTACTTCAGGGAAATAATGTCATTCTTAATAATTATTATTTCTACCGTTATCTGAAGCTATGGAAATTAATGTCTTCAGCTAATTAAATAACTGCTTGTATGCTTGGCAAAGTGTTATATTTATGCAAGAGAGTTATTTCTTCAAATTACTGAAAATAGTTGCATTGAATGAATACAATATGCCACTTAGATTCTTGGCATATAATGTCTGTTTCAACATTAATACCAAGGGAAGATTTAATCTACTCAATTCTTTTATGACATCTAGAAGACAAGACAGGGATCAATGCATGCATAGCCTCTCATTTTTGCCAATTTTATGCAAATCAAGTGGCAAAAAATGAACATAATTTTGTTCCATTATTCCATTATGCCTAGTACAATTATTGTTTCACTATCCTTGTTGCAGACTGTTTGATGTACTTGTTTTTCCACTTTTTGCAAGTATCACTTTCCAGAGTCTAATAGTACAACTATTCAAGTATTGACTGAAAAAAAAAATTAAATACACAAAAGAAAAAACTAGGAAAATTAAGTAAGCTCCAAAAGTATCAACTGGAAAGGAGAAGGTAATTTCAGGAAAAGCAAATAATTTCACTGCAGTATTAAAAAACATACTGTAAAATTAACAATTAAAGTATTAGGTTACCAATGTAGCCATTATTAAAAGGTTGGGTTTTTTTAGAAGAAAAGTAAGAAATCAACATGACATTATTTTGAAGAAGAATCACTTGGACTAGGCAGCATCACTCCGAAGGAGATGAACTGAGACATTAAGATGAAAATTGTATTAATCAAAATACTGATTACACTGCTGATTTAACAGTTACCCAACATTTTACTTTTTTTTTTTTCCAAAGAGATGAAATTTGTCAGCCTGACAACATGAGCAGAGAAGTCACGCTTAAATAGCCTTGGAAGAAATTGGTGTCGGACTTAACAAAGCTCCTGGGTAAAGTATAACGTGATGAGTAAGAACCAGTAAGCCACCAATAATAAATTCATTCTTCCTAAGTCTTGCAAAGAAAAAATAGTGGATAGGAGAAAATTGGAACAGATGGTTTATTTTTATTTTCAAAATCTTTTAGTAAGGCTTTTTTTTTTTGAAATACCATTCAGCAAACTAGCCAGAAAAATGCGGAAACCTCTTCTAAATTCTGAAGGAATGGTGTAAATCCCAGTAAGGTCAATGGAGTTTCATTATCTTCTAATTATTTTTTCAGTATTTTGTTGAATCTGTGAATAAAAAGAACAAATACAGAAATAAAGGCAACAGTGGTTTGAATCCCAAAGATCATGTCCTAATTTAGAAAAGAATGAGAGAAAATAACTCAAAGTAAATGCTTTCTCAGCTAGAAAACGTCTAATAGCAGTGTCCCTTTGGGATCATTAAAGGGTATTGGATAAATTCAGTACACCTACTAATGATGTGTAAGAAAGGTTGAATTGTGAGATGGAGCTTTGCTGACAAGGAGAAAATGCCCTGGCTTAGTCAAGATTAACCAGGATTGTGAAAAACTCCAGAAGGAATAGCAGGGAAAATAAAAGGCAGCAGAATGAATGCAGGAAAAACCTCAGCAGAAGCGACATTTGCAGTGGGAAATGTCAGTGCAAGATGCATCAAGGGTTCAGCATGGCATACAATTACACATCTATTCAGTAGGAAGACTTCTAAAAACTTTGTATTTTACAAAATAAGAGGTTCATACTCAGAGTGAAGATCACTGTTGGCAGATCTGTTCTGTCATAGATGGAAATGCTATCAGGTTGTCTATTTAATTTTTTTGCTCAGAAAGAATGTAGGAAAGAATATAGAAAAATATAACATGATTTTATTCCCTGGCTTGGTAGATTTTTATTTGATAGCAGAGAGGTGTTTCAAGTAGTAATGATGTCATTATCAGTGCTGATAGAACTTGGCGTTTTCTGGTCTCTGTTTTTCTGAAGCATCTTTCACCTTTAAAAGGACCTGAAGCCAAGTTGTAATTTATCCTGTTATTCTTCATCCACAGCCTACAATTTAAAAAAAAAGACTGCAAAAAATATCATTACTTTTTTTCTTCATGAAAAAATTCTGCAGAGGAATAAACATTCCAATAGAAGTCTGGCTCTTTCTTTGTAGGACAGATTTTACACCTCAGCTCATGCATTTGCATAAAAAATACATATCTGACTCTAGATTTTTTCTCCACATAAAAAATGGAAAAAAATTGAAAAAAAATAACATAAGCATTAATTTCCACCTCTGTTGTTTTGTAGATGTTTCTGAGTTTAGTAAACTTCTTAAAGCACTTACAGTCTTTATTGTATGGCAGTTTTCTTCTTGGAGATGATGGTAACAAATGCCACTACTGTAGCAAAACACACACATGGGTGGTGTTAAGAAAGGTAAGATTTTTCTATCTACTTCACTTTAGAAGTGTGCCAGTGAATTTTCTGTGAATTTTATTGCTTTCTAAGTTTAGAAAAAAATGACTAGGCAAGGGAAGCCTTATATTTCTTTCTAAATATTGAAAAAATGAGTAGGTGAGGGAAGACTTATACTTTTAATCTTATAAAATTGATACCTCCCAAGAGCTGACTTACTAGATAAGACAACAGGAACAGAAAATTGTAGCATGCATTATTCTGTTAGCACTGGAATCCGATAAGTAGGGACAAGTTTCTTTTACCTCAGGAAAGAGACTGATGGTTTCCATTATATCAGAATTTTTTTTTTTGGAGTGGCTCAGGTGGCTCAGTCTTGCTCAATGAAAAATTAGTGTGGGATTTATGAAAAAAAAAAAAAAAAAGCCTTTTTCTGTCCTGTATACGAAGCGTTGGATGCATATTTGGAAAGCAAAGCTGCACTCAGGTTCCCTGTCAGGGTCAGTAGGAGCCCTGTACCCTGTGCACTGCTCTGATGTGTTAGGCTAGAGCAGCCCTGGAAGCTGTCAAATCACTCTGTGCAGCCATTACCTCCTGCCTACACGCCTGTTTCACCAATGTGTCAGAAGGCCAAGGCAGGTCTATATATCCCTGTCCAGAAGCAGTGCAGAGCTTGGCCCCTTCCACTTAATGAGCCCAGTAATATCTGTCCCAAGGACAAAGGAAAGGGCACAGGAAGCATTTGTTTCTCTTAATATCCTTGCAAAGAGGTCAAGCCCAATGGTATTCTTTTTTCTCCCTCTGCTCTTCAGCCACTTACATTGTTCTCAACAGAACTGCAAAACCACTGGGCTGGATGCTGTAAATAGTATCGAGCATCCTTAAGTGAGGGGGATGTCTGCAGCAAGGCTTCATTGATCCCAGCCTGCAGGGGAGGGCCAGCAGAGCAGGGAGGCTGCCTCTGTGTGTGCATGGGGGGACGGAGGAGAGGATGGTCTCCACTTCATTCTTGTCCTCAGTTTTGCAGATATTCTGAGCAGCTGGAGAAGTCTGTGTTTGGGGGCTGTTTTGCTTTGTCTATTCTACTCTCTCACTACAGCAAACACAGAGAACTTGAAATATTCTGTTTTACCTAATGAATGTAAATGTATCAGCATTTTTCTCCCTATATACAGGGGCTTATATTTTGATAGCAATAGCCTAGAAGCTTTATACTTTATTATAGTAAAATAGTATAATATAAAATATACTTCATTATAATACAGATTCTATATAATTTAAAGATATAATATACTTTATTATAATACTTTATATTTATTCTATTTATTTTGCTTTCCTACTACAATGGATATACTTTTGGAAGGCATTGTTCATATAACCTCCTACATCACTAGTTTGTAATCTCATTATGTTTTTATTCAGTAACTTGCAATTTTTGATAACTTATTCAAATGCTTTTAAGTTCTAAATCTACTCAAGATGGTTCACTAAATTAGTTCTTTAAAAGTGTAAATGATTTCTGTGTCAAGAATTGAAAGGATGAAAGGTGTAAAATGTTACACTTGCGAGAAAAGTGGAACTTACAGATATGCATGTAAAGATGAAAGGATTGACAGATCTGACTTCTCTCAGCCAGATTTGTTAACTTCATCTGACACCAAAAAAATCCCATTAAATCAGCACAGGAGAGAACCAATATTGGCATTTGTACATCATTCCTTTCCTAGAGTTATGAAATTTCTACTGCATTGCTGTGGCATACGGCAGCCAAAAGGTTTGCTTTCCTTCATTTTCACAGTGTGTAAGTTCTTAGCCAGAAATCAGTGCTGCAATGTTTCTTCCTTGATGCTCTAAATCTAGAAACCCTTCTAGTTGTGTTTAGATTTTTATTTACGATTGTTTATGCAGTCAAAGTACTATCATGCTATTCTCTACATCTCTTACAACCACACTAGTCCTTTCTGTTGGCCTATTTGGGTTGTTTTGTTTGGTTTGGTTTTATGCTTTTGAATAGATCTCTTGCCTGGTAAAGGATTGTTGTGATCTTAGCTTTGCTGTGAATGCTAATTTCAAAAGTTTTGAATGTTAATTTCAAACATTTTCAAAAACTTGTCTGATTTCTGTAGATCTGAAACAAAATCTTTCTTCATTCTGAGAAAAATATGGTTCAGATGGCTTTAGAACTTTTTTGGTTGGTTTAAAGGAATTGAGAAAGTGGAGAAGGAATTTATCTCCATCATGGTAAGCAAAACTATTTCTTAAAGTGTTTCTGTATTAAAGATTATTCTTGAGCTGACTTTGTGTCTTGGACTGTGATCTCCTTTTAAAGGCATTTCTGGTCCCATAATAGTACTTAACAGAGGACAGTTGTTCAGCAGCCTTAATCACATGTGATATTGTACAATTAGCAGACTGTTCACAAAGGCTTCAGTCTCAGCTTTTTATCATAAAATATAAAGCAGTAACACAATTTCCCTTTCCTCTTTTTGCATGAACTCACCAATTCATTACCAAACACATACAAAGAGATGTCTAATAGCTAAGAAACGTGTCTGATGCATGATAATGAAATAATCTATCTCAGCTCTGGTAGGAAGACAATGTACTCCTGGACTGAGAGCAACTTGTGGACCTCCATAAACCCTCTGGAATTAAAACGGGAAAATCACTTTTCATCTCGGTTTTCCCCACATACTTGATGGAGATATTCCCTCCATCAAGACAATAAACTCCTTAAAGGCACAGACTCTTTCTCTGTGATGTTTGTACTTTGTGTTTGACATCCTGATTTTTTTTCCATACAAAGCTCAAATGGATGCTGCTGGATGTTACTGTGTCCCTTACAGGAGTACAGATGGACTTTGGAAAGTTAGATGAAGGTTTAATGGTGTACTTGGGAAAACAGGTTAAACCAAAACCCAAACAAATTCCTATGGGCTTTAAGAATCTGGGAAGGGGTCGATTTGGATATGATTCCAGATGAATGGGATCACTTTGGACCTATATGGAGAGGGTACCAGGAGATTAAATTAAATGCCCTTTCTTCATCTGCTTGGAACACAGACATCACATCATAAATTCCCAATTTCAGTGTTAGGAAAAAGTTTCTGAGGGTTTGACTGATCGTAAAATGAAAACAGGTTACAGAAGAGTTGAAAAAGGCTGTGGAAGGAACACTTTAAAAAGAGAACATTTTAGGCAACTTTAACACAAGGATTGCTTTTGTACTGCTCCATTTGCAAAGCCACAAACTTTGTGACTGCTCATCATGGTGTAAGCAGGAGGCAACGTCAAGATTTGAACCTTAAATTTGGAGGACGGAGGTCAGAGGGAGGATGTGTATTAATGTCTTTACGAACAATTCGATGGGTGGAGGTATGGGTGTTAACATCTTTGGAATGGGGCTTAATGCGTCTACTAACCTGGGGCAGCAGGTTTGTTGCAGAGCCCAGCCAGTTTGGCTCCCGAAGCAGACAAGTGTGCAGACCTGAGTTTCTGAACTTTGGGGTAAAATAACAAGTTCAGGGGGGAATATGGGTTAGGCGGTTCGGGAAGGCTGTACCTTCCTAGTACCTCAGCCGATGGGGAAAGCAAAAGGGCAACATGCGGCCGGGAGTTTAGGATGAAAGCAGGCTGCGCCCTCCGAAACCTCGGGAGAGAAAACCCCGCGGGCGTGTGCCCCAGTGGCCTCTCTTCCTTAATTCGAATAAAGTTGCAGGACTCCTCTGTCTCCTCTATGGACATTGGCTTTTCATAGCGTGATTTTCTGTACAGAGTAAACCTTAGGAAGATGAGGTTCCCCAAACAAGCTGTACCATCTCTGCTGCTACCAGCCGGGAGGAGTTCAAGGCAAACCGCCTCTGAACTTTGCAGGACCTGAGGCGAACAGAGGAACCAGGGCAGCAGAGCGGGGAACACCCGAGGCTTCGGCCGCTCTGCGGGAGGAGCGGGGGCTCTCCCGCCCAGGAGTACGGGACGGGACGGGCTCGTCCCGGGGGTCCGGGCGGCGGGGGCGGCATTCCCGCTGCCGCTCCATTCCCGACTCCTGTTCTGGAAGCGTGGGCGGGAGAGGCGGCCGCGGGAGCCTCGTGGGGGCGGTCACCCCCCTCCCTGCGAGGGACGGATCCACGCGGGCCGAGGGAGGCGGCTCCGAGCGGCGGTGACAATTAGCCTTTAAAAATGGCTGCTTGGAAGCTGTCAGCTGGGACGCGGAGGGGCTGCTAACCCTCCTCTCGCTGCCTCCCGCCTCCCTTCCCCGCAGGGCTAATAACGGAGCGGGGATAAGCGCTCTCCAGCCTTTCCCCGCCCCGCCGGAGCGCGATGCCGTAGCGGCTCCGGGCCCGGCCGCCCTCACTTCCCAGCTGGCTGCCTGGCGAGAGGACGCCGGCCCCCGCCTCCCGCGCTCCTCCTCGCCGCCGCTGCGTGTGTGCCGCGGGCTCCGGGATACAAAGGAGAAGGGGCGGCCGCGGGATACATGGTCCAGGGTGGCGTGTGCGCGGCCGTGGGGGCTTATCTGGAGAGGAGAAAACACAAGGTCAAGAGGCAGCTCTCCTCCTCCATGGAAGAAGACGGGAGCGATGAGCCCTGAGGAGGACGACGAGGAGAAGGGGCGGATGGCTAAGGGCTGCCGCTGCCGGGCTTCCCTTCGGGAGTGACGGGGCGCGGAGGGCTAAAGGGGCCGGAGGAGGCAGCGCTGGGGTCGGGAGGGAGGAGAGGAAGGCGAGGAGGAAGCGGGGGGTTTGAATCTCCCTGGCTGGATTAACTCCCCTTAGGGGAAGCTGCCATCGCCGGCCGCTCCTCGGCCCGCGGCCCCCGCGGCCAAGATGGACCTGGGCAGCGCCGGCCGGAGAGCGGGAGCTGCCCCCGCGGGCCCGGGCGCCTGGAGACCTTTCCCCTCCGCCTGCTGCTGCTGCTTCGCCTCGCTCCTGGATGTGAACAGCTGGCTGCTCTTCTACGGCTTCCTTTACCTGGCCCTTTACGCCCAGGTGTCCCAGTCCAAGTCCTGCGACAAAATTTCCTGCTTCTCGGGTCATTGTGTCAACTCCACCTGCGTCTGCGACCAGGGCTGGGTGGGAGACCAGTGCCAACACTGCCAGGGCAGGTTCAAGTAAGGTTCTGCTTTTTGTGATTTTCTTCTTCTCGTCTCTACATCCTTTTCCTGTCACTTTCACTTGCCTTTTTGTGTGTGTTTGTTTTGTTTTGCTTGTGTCTGCTATGATTTTGTTCGTGTGTGGTGGAAGTATGTGGCAGAAGTTATGGATAAAACAGGCTCCTCTGGCTCTTAAGAGCACAGGACGCAGCTCCGGCTGACTTATCGCTGAAAATAGGCTGCTCCACTTCATGGAAACTGAGAGACGGGAGAAATCGGCCTCAAGCTGTGTCGCTGCTGTCCCTTCTGGAAATGTCATGGAAATGACATGTACTCTTCATGGAGCTGCCCTGGGAGCAAGAATTAGTAGTGGATTTTAATTACTTTTTCCTCCTGAAGAGTGAACGGTTTAGCTCCTTCCAGTCTTCCTTTCTTTCAGTTGTTTGAGCTAAGTGGGCATTAGTCAGTTTCATTCAGGACAACACACGTGCAACTGAGTGAAATGCACACGTGCAACTGAGTGAAATGTACATCCCTGGTGGCAAGGTTTGCAGGAGGGAGTGGGAAATATAAAACAGTAACAGATTTTTGCAAAGGAAGGAGTACTCAGTCAAAGTCTAAATACCTTCTCATTCTTAAAAGTCACTGTGATACCGAGTCATTGATCAGTGAGAAGGAAGCGTACCCTGACACTTGCTTTTCCATATGGAGTGGGAAAGAAGACTTTAATTTATAGGGCTGTCACTTTCCTCCCGCCCCCTTTGGTATCAGTGTAAAGACTGGCTGTGAAGAATACTGTTTGCTGTTATTTTGCTATATAATCTTGGACAGGGCATCTCATTTCATTCCCCTTAAAACACCCCTTGTAAGCAGGAACTTCATTTATTAAGTATGTTGACATACATAGCTGGAAAGTGTTCTAATATCTCACTAATAGTAATACATTGGTGAGACTATGTCTTGGAGAAATCAAGTTCTTTCTGTCTTTGGGAAACTACTTTTTATAGGCTAAATATCAATAACTAATTTAAAATTGTGTTTAACTTCAGTTTTCCTCTCTGTAGTACTGAAATTAAGCTGTACAATTTACATTTCTTTTAAACATTTAATACTAGGTCATTCATTCCTAAATAAACAAAAAGTAAATCCAGTAACTTGTTAGCCAGGGAAGTTGAGGAGTAGTTGAAGTCAGACATGTTGGCTGAAGTGATGTGCACAGTGCAGAGAAAGAGCCAATTCACTGATATTTGGTGGATATTGCAGCAGTAGGATTATAACCTAGCTATAAAGATAATACAAGGCAAATAAAATGCATCTTTTTTTTTTTTTTGCCTATGACCTTGATAATAAGGTTTTAAAGTTAGCCATTTGTTGCGTGTGTGTATTGGATGTTTGGGGTTTGTCCTGCTGTGGAACAATGGGCTAATTTTGGAGAGTGATGAGAGGAGGCCCAGGCGAATCTTTGTGTATGTGGATCTGCAGAGCTCTTCTTTCCTGGCTATAAAGAGATTACTTGTATCCTTTGTCTTGGTGCCACTCATAACAGACCCTAATAGTGCCAGGACCAAAGGCAATGGTAATTTCTTCAATTTCCAAGCTTGTTGTGAATGAGTATATTCCGAGTTGTTACTGGGCCGTTATCCCATTCTTACAGGTATTATCTTTCTTATCTTTTAAAACATCTACATTTCTTTACCTTGGTTGTGTCTGTCAAGTGAGGAAGCACAGTGGTTACATTTTCCTTTCTGGTAGAAAGTTAATAATCCATCCCCACCTAGAGGAAGTTCTGTCTGAATGTTGGAAGGGCTCCTTTTCTGAGCTGAGCTAACACAGTGTTTAATTGAAGTGCTGTTAGGGGTTTCCAGTGAAATCAGAATAGATTTCTCATTAACTCCTATATGTTTTTTCATGCTTGGCTTTAGGAATGACAGTGACACTTGCATTATGATTTTTCTCACGGGAGTAAGCTGTTGGAGAACTATTTTTTACTGAGGACACTTTTCATAGCAGTGTCTTTGACAGCTCATCTTTAATCTTTATTCTTGGAAGCAAAGTATACTCTGCACTGAAAATAAGCATTCAAGATTTAAAGCTTTTCAAACCCTGGGAGTTGGGGACGGAGTGAAATATATCAAACGTGTCTTACATTGCTGCAAGCAGCAGCTCGGAGCGGTTGTATTTTGAATCCTGAAAATTCAGATGAGTGTGGAATGGGTGATGAGATGCGTGTGTTTCCACCTGAAGAGTTGGAAAAAGAATATTACTCTGCCTGATGGCTGGGTGATTGAGCTCTGTGGCAGCTGATGCTTTGCCTTCTTGCCGCGGAGCATTTGCGTTTTGTTGCCCTTTGGCTGCCAAGCACCCTATGTGCTTTTACCCTTAAGTAGCCACGGCTGGGCTTTTGCAGCAGTGGTTTGTCAGGTTCTGCCGGGTGCACATCACTTCTGTTTCTGTCATTAGGGATTGTCATGAAGATCGTTTCAGAATGGCAAAGACTGAAAAGTGTGTTCGGCTGTTAGAGCTGAGTGATCAGCCAGTTCGGAGGTTGTAGATACGATCTGTAGAAATGTTAATAGAACCTTGTGTATTACTCTAAACATTTACAAGCTTTCCAAGTCGCAGCTGTTTGAAGTGCCTGCCTGTGTCCCTGTTACCCAAGATGTAAATTGAACTTTTAATGACCTAAATTGGACATGTGTAAAACCTGTCACTGCAGTACTTGAAAAAAAAAAAAAAAACAACCCAGATTTTCAAGGGTAGGCTTAAAACACTTGAAAATAAAAGGTTCTTTCCTTTTTTTCGTGTAGGTGAGGTATAGTTGTTTTTGCTCTCTGGGAATGAGTGACTTGCATTAGCAAGTACCAGGAACATTGTGGTAAGAGGAGAAATGCTCTGCCTGAGGGTGTCTTGGTACCATTAATTATTTGGTAAGAGTTGTATAGTATTTTTGGTTTTGTTTTATTTCTCTTCTAAACTGAGAAACAGCAACACAGCAGAGACACATCAAAAATAATTGATCAATCTTTGTAAGCAGGTGTCAAAATTAATTGACAATACTATGGTAACCTTGCCTTTTCCCTGTAAGAGAACTACTGAGTAAGTGAACTGCTTTGCAAATGTTGCTCTGCACTGGATGAAAGAAAGGTGGGGGGGATGGAAAATAGGCCAAGAGACTGTCTAGCACCATTTTGCCATTTTGTTTCTCTTATTTACCAAGTTTTGAATTTACTCTTGTTATTGTGAAGCCTGTGGTAAATCATGTAAAAATGCAGATGTTGCTATTCTTACTGCAGGGCATTCACAATCGTGTCAGTCACTATTCAGAAAGATTTAGGCCTCGTGTCTGCCTGGTGGTAAATTATTTTATGCTCTGTCCAGACTGGATATCTGAATGCTGCTCTGACTTTCTGACTTACTTTCATCTTTCAGCTTTTTTTTTCCCTTCCATCTCTTCACCTCTACTGCAAAATAATGAAAAACCCTTTTTAAACCAAAATAAAAAAGGGAAATTCAGTCATAAAAAGAGAGTGGAAAGGAATTTTGCCAGGTGAAAGATAGGAAAGCCAGTGCATAAGCAGGTCCTGTATTTATAGCAGGGAGCTTTAAGCAGCACAGTTCCCAAGATATGAACTAAACCACAAGCATTAAAGGACATTGTAGGGTTTTGCTTTGCAAGGTTGATTAATTAAAGAAGCGATGCTTTTAATGCTACATCTGCCATTCTTTCTTCCTCTCCTCTGTGCCTTTGAATTTGTTGGTCAGTTGTACTTTTCACGACGTAGGAGTTTGGGCAGAAGGGAGAGGGAAGGGCTGCCTAAATCAGTTATGCTACAAGACTCCAGGGAATTCAGGGACACAAACATTATGAATGGCCCAACTGCAGTGACAACTGCTGTCACAGCTTCTATGTAGTTAGATATCAAAGTCAATAGTCTTGAGATGCAGCAGTGCAAGAAAACAGGTTGCATTAGTTTTGCTCCTCATAGAATGATTTCTTAGAAGAAAAAAAAAAAATCCTCCAGGTTGGAGCAAAAAGTTTCCCTATTTCCAAAAAGTGCACTGGTTTGTGGAAGAGCATTTAAGAAAACTTTGTGCATGGAATTTACCTTCCTCTAAAGTTTTTGAGGACTAGAAATACCCACTGTAATATGCTGCCTTTGAAAAATTAGGTTGTGTATTCCAAGGTTTATGGTTATGTATTTGATAGCCTTGAGTGTGATGTGTAATGAAGCAGAACAGGACAGGTGAACACCTTTGAGAACCTACACCTCAGTTAATCTGCTTTACCTAGTCCTGGATATGCAGTTGTTATGGAGAGAGAGCAAATGGATTTGTTTGATTATAAAACCTTGCCTCCAGATGTTCTAATTGTACTAAATTACCTCCTGCATGCTCTCCTTCATTTCTAGAGCTCCTACAAAAGATTCTGGATTCTTCAAGGACAGAACAATTTCCAAGTACAAGTACATTCACAACTGAAATGTTTGACGGGTATCAAATTTTGTTATTCCAGGCAAAATCCTTATTTCTATCTAAAACTCTGAATTCTGCTGTCTGCAGAATGACTCATGCAAAGAAAGTGTCCTTAAATTGCAGATTGTAAGTGAGTGATAATGTTGTGTAAGAAGAGATCTTAAGAAGTTAGCTTTAGCTGCAGCCAGTTGAAGTTCAGAGTGCTGTGAAAGGGGGTGAGTTTATCCTTCACGCTTTTCTTTGATTACATCTTGCTGGTTCTTATGTAAGCATTAATATTCCTGCTGAGAGTTGAAAAGTATCAACAAGAACAGATCTCCCCACCTCCTAGCCAGTTTTTTTAAGCTAGCTCAGTTTTCCTCAAGTTACTTCACTTACATAAGGCTCCTGCTGATCCAAAGGAGTTGGCAGCATCAGCAGGTGTAGATAGGGGGAAAAATTTGTTACTTTAGAATTGGTCCAGACTTAGTTTTCCAGCACTTAAATGTAAAACAACATCACCATTAAAGTGCAACTTCTGTTTTGCAAGGTGAAATCCCTGAGTCATGATATAGGTTGCAGCACTGTCTTTGTCATCAGAGTGGCCTGTATCTAATCCAAGAAATAATTACTCTTATTGACATCAGTGCAATTGAGTGTGAGATTTTGCACCTGCAAATTGCCTTTTTACAACTCAGCATGTGAATGGTAATAAAATTAATCCTCTGGAAAAGCATAGTTGATTATGATTTTAGTCTTATCAAGAGGTCTTTAAGTTATTTTAGTTATGGTGCTCTGAAAAACTATTTTAATGTGATTTGTTCTCTCTGTCGGTAAAATGTAAAAATACAATTATAGCTTATATTATAAAGATACTTCTGATTTCTAAAGAACAAATTTTTTTTGCAAATCTTGTTTTGAAGGTGGAAATGTGAGCCATAAAATCATATTAAATGCCTCCTGAGCTAAGCAATCTGCACTGAAAAGTGCTTTTTGAACAGAAAGCAGTCTTTTTGCAAACTTAAATAATTCAGTTTATTGTAATTTTTTTGACTGCTTAATACTTGCTACATGAAATCTTTTAGATTGGAAAAGACCCTTAAAATCACAGAGTCCAGCCACTGTCCTAGCACTACCAATTTCATCAGTAACCATTTCAGTGGTTTTTAAGGGTTGTATAGAGAAGACCAGAAATGAGCTCTGATTGCTTATTACCTCTTGCCTTTTGCAGGCTTTAAGGTAACTCTGAATTACTTCCTGTGTGGGTTGAACACATGCTTTAGAAAGCACCTATGTGTGTCTGAAAACACTTCCACTGACTCAAATCCCACTGACTCAAATCCCCTTATAGACTTTCAAACTCCTTCCATTGGCTAGTTATCCTCACTGTGCTCTATAACGAGAAAAACAAATGCAGGAATTGCTGCATTTGCAATTACTGCTGGCAGATCTAATCTACCTTATTTTTTTTTTTTTTGTCTCTTTTAGTTACCCTGTTTTCTCATGTTTAGAGTCAGGTCTTGATTGTAGAACCTTTAGTAGGAGAGGTCTCTCTTCCCTGTGCAGGTGGAGATATGGCCACCTTTTCCTCACCGAGAATGGAAAGGTCCTTGAGTTGTCTCAACATAAAACAAACTTTTCCCTCCTTGTCTGCTCCCTTGGTTTACAGCCTCCCCTGTTTTGTCAGTGTTCTTGAGCTTTTGGTAGAACTAGATGCTTTTGGTAATGGTCCTGCTGGTGGAATGTAGATGCAGAGTAGCTTCTCCCTTGCTGCCTACGGTCTTGCTGTGCAGCTGCAGCAGGTGCTTCTCAGCTTAGCACTCTGCTGGCAGCTCAGACCATGATTTTCTACCTCCAAATCCTCTTGGAGCTGCTGCACCCTCAGTATCAACGCCCCACTTTTCTCAAACCAGTCTGTGAACGGAGCACATCCTCCCCTGGTTGGAGTGACAGGTTGTTGTGGGGCTACAAACACGTTTGGGATGGAGCTATGCCCTTTAAAAAACACTCCTCTTCCCCCAAAGCAGTACATAATTAACAATGTGTAGCGTCCCTTCCTCTCTGTAAATCTGCAGCCATCCATAGGAGTGAAACCAAATGCAAGTTAGGCTAGGGGCTCATGGATTCTGAAGCCTGGTTTGTTTGCAGGCTAAGCAGACTTAGGCAAGGAAGTGTGGGAACAGATGGTCGATGACCCTGCCAGCCCTTCAGACAGCATCACAGGCTGGTTGCCATTGCTGTGAGGGGGTAAAAAGCTCAGTTATATCCATGCATGCTGAAGTCTATCCATAAATAATACATAAATAGCTGTACAGGTTATAGCATTTAATACTCTCATTATGTTGTAAATTTAATTTGACAAATAAATATAGTCTCGCACTGTGTTTCTCTTAGTTCCTTTAATCAAGGGGAAGGCATGATGATCATATTTTGGAAGGCATTACCATACTTCATGTAATCTTTTTAAAATGAGTGTGAGTAGTTTTTGAGAACTCAGTCTTTCACACTGCACTAGAAATTGATTTAATTGTATCCAAATGTAGGCAGAAAAGGTAGGAGGTAAATATGAGATATTACAGGAATACCCTTGAGACATTCCTACACATTCTAACAAATGCTGATGAGAAAAGACCTTGTTTTGAAACATTGCTACATAGACAACAAAAATGCATTGGAAAACTCCTGCAGTACTGAAGAATAATTATCTGTCAGTGTCTATGAAAATTGTTATTAGCTATACAGTCTAAGCCTAGAAAACATGCTACAAAGTTCATGTAGGGAGAAATAAATGATGATGATACCTGAAAACATGAGCACTCCAGTGAATTGCAGCTGCTAACAGTAATAAAAGTAAACCAGTAAACTATAAGCAAAGTAGATGTTTTAATGTGAGGTGAGTGAGCAGTGGGAATTTTCATACCAGTTTTATAGGTTGTCCTCTAAATCTTAAAAACCTAATGAGTGGAAAAAGTGTTGCATTGATTCAAGAGCTCCATGAGGATCAAGACCTTACTGAGAAATGATGGAACTAAGCTCAACACAATTTGTTACTTAGTGTTCATTCCCAAGGTGCAAGACCTGCTTTTGACTTTGAAGTTTGCTCCAGAGAGAAAAACCTCAATTGTTTTAGACCTCTAAAAAATAATTTAGCCACCAGCTATAGAATATTCCAGGATAAACATCTTAAACTCTGTTAATGCAACAGTATTAAAAAAAAAAATTCCATGAGACTGTCTCTTCCAAAATTTAAAGCTTATGTTACTCTTCTGTAAGGAATGGATTCTAGGATCTGTTTGAATCAGTATTTTTATATTTCTTAGCTAAGGATGAAAATGGGCTGCTACCATATCTGATGGCAAAATATCTACTCTGTTCATGCTAGTGGTATTTAAAAAACAACCTAGCTGTAGAGTATTTCCAAGTTTTAAACCGCACATATCAGATAACCTTGAGTTGGGCAGGGAGTTTTGAATCCAGGGTATTCTAGGATTACCTGGCAACAAAACAAGTACTGAATTACTTAAAGATTGGATGCAGACACATAAAATGACAGACACTCAATGTCTACATTTTCGTATGGATTTCTTCCATAATTTATGTGCTTCAGTATTTCATCTGTAAAAAGGAAATAACACTTCCTGTAAGCGTAAAGACTTGAGGTGACCCATGAGGCACAGCAAATGAACTAGATAAAATTTTAGAGATTGCATTTGTTCCTAGAATTTTGTAAGTATTAGGTCATGAAGTACTATTGTCCAAACTATGCTGTGTATCTCAGAGAGATGAGTAAAATCACTTCCTCATTAGGTCAGATAAAGCAAAACATTGCAGTCTGTGTTATTGCAGAATAATAGTCTCATATTATAGACTCACTGGAAAAAAATTGTACATTGGCTGTCACTGATAAGATTTGGTTTCAGAAGTAAGATTCCCAAAGACATAACCCCTAACCCTGGATTAAATATTACAAACAAAATATTGCAAAATGCTGCAGTACTTAATGGGCATATTGAAGAGTTACTGCTTTACTTGTAGGAATACAGTGTTATATGTTAGTCGTTGCATTCCTATGCCAGTATTAAAGAATCACACATTCCTAATTTGTAGATTGATGGCATTGATGTTATTACAGCATTGTGAATCTGAATTCAGTCTTTAGATGTAGATTTTTAATTTTGGACATGTACTTTTATGTATAGATTTTTGTTTGTTCCCATGTGTTTGAGTTTTTGAGTGTTTGAGAGCCACTTCTCTGTTATCTTGAAGGCTGATAAATTGCCTTCTGTGAAAAAATGGTTCATGGTGAGTATGCTATATAACTACTGGGATGCAGGAGCTGGAACTGTAGAACAAACAGCAGTACCACAAAGGGACTAGATTTAGCTAATGTCTGTTACCAGTTGTGGCAGTATAATATGAGCAGCAATGATTTTGGTCAAAAGCCTGGGAGGAGATCTGGGCTTAGGAATGTCTTTAAATATTCTGGTGAGCTTTGCAGAAACTTTGTTCAAGGTGCAAGCAAACCACGAAGCACTGTGGAACAAGAAGACAAATGGGCTTCTTTCATTGCCACCCACAGTCCTGGGACAAAGATAAATTAGTCAGGAAAGTATCTTTTTAATCATGCTACAGTTTAAAGTACTTTCCTTCTTGTAATGGATGGAAGTAACTGAAATACGGTGAGCTTAATTTTCTTGTTAATTAATCTCAGTTTTAGAAACTCAAGAAGACTTCAATGTATTCTGACTTCTATAAAGGAATATTTTGATAATTTGAGCTCTATTAGTAAAACTGAAATGCTGATTAATCCAACTGTAGGATAATTTGCAACCTTAATTGTTATTTTTTAAAAAATAATCTATAGAGCAAGAGTGTGTGTATGTAAAGGTATGTATTTCTCACAAGGAAAACCCAAACACACAGAGCTCACAGTCATGTTTGTGCGTGCAAGCCCAGTTGATGAAGATGCTTTGGAGGACTCTTGCTAATCAAATATTGATGTGCTACATTCAGGGTGTCCCAAAGCAGGTGTGGGGGGAGGGAAATGAACTTCATAGGAAGCATGCCAGAGCTGCTGTAATGAAGCTGGGTGCATTTGTGCTTCTCTCATTATAAGCAGATCTGTGTTGTTTGTGTCATGAGTCTTCTCCAATAGGTAACTGAAACCAAAACGTTGGACAGGAGCTGGAAGGTAATCCTGAAAAATTAAAAATACTGAAAAAACAAATGGCTGCTTTTGAAAACGTACGGATTTGCACTTGTGTGCACAGCTGTACAATCATATTAAGACAGTTTTTTTAGAAAATATTTTTGCAGATGTTTTCTAAACCCTCATGCTGATATAAGTATTAAAATCAGAATATGTGTATTTACACACCCCATTCCCCCTCATCACTCTGGTCATTTTAGTACTGTAGCACTTTTAGGAGCAAGCATCTATTTTAAACTAAAAATGGCACAATTTCTCTAGAGATTTTAACTTCTAAAGTGCTTGGACTATTTTAGCTTTCACAGGGCTAAAAACCCCAATCTGTATTCAAGGAAGGACTTACCTGTGCCCATCTGCATCATACTCTACCTGGATATCTTATTTAGGCACTAGATAGCTGCTTGTCACAATGGCCTTGGGAGACAGACACTTATTTTTTTGAGCTGTTTTATATGTAGGAAACCTGAAGTTGTGTGCTTGTCTAAGGTAAAATAACAAATAAGTGGCTGAATTGAAATGGAAGCTTGGGAATAAATAAAATTTTCTGTAAGTCTGTATCAGTCCTCATTTTGGGAGGACTGAACTGTCTCCAGTTTGTACAGGTTTTTTTCCTGCAAATATAAAATATAGTTTGACGTTCTTTGTTTTCTCAGAGACTTCTACTGTGTAGCGTAATTGGATGCAAAAGGGAATATAAAGTTTATTATTCATGTATATATAATTATAATATATATATATTATTAATAACCAAGGAGTTTTGTGATGGTATTTTACACTGTCTGTTCCTAACACATACTGTATGTTCATTCAGTAAATATGTAGGGGGGGCTCTGTTAATGCAGGTATAAATGCCAGTATAGGTTAGAGGTTGATGGGTACTTAGAGAATTGATCTTGAAAACGTGGACCCAGGACATGAAAGATGGAATGAGTTTGTAGCTGATCTCTGGTTTTCATTTTTTAAAGGAGGTGAAGACAGTGAACGAGCAAGCCACAGCTTAATATGTGAACTTTACAAAATGTGTCATAAACTGCAACACTGCTGGATAATTTTATTTTCAATTTTATACACATCCTTGAAGTGTACGTAGTGTATTTGGGCTTTGTAGGCATTTGGAAATCTGTTCTCTAACATGAAACTCTGAAGTGACAGACTGTATTCAGAATATTCCTTTAAAGTTAGATGTGGGTTTTCCCATTTAGATTGGCTGCATTTCTAAGTAGCAATTGGACTGAAAAGCAGAGCCAGTGCATGTTAGCTTCTCTTAGTATGATGAAAGCTTGCAATGCTACACTGAAATGGAATCTGAGAACATCTTCCTCTGACATTTTCCTTTGAGTTGCTGTGAGAGTTTTGAGGTCATGCTCAACAAAGATCTTAAAAAGCCCTACCTGTTATTAATAAAACCCACTGTGGCTGATCAGCTCTTTTTCACACATCACCTGTAACTCTTCAGTCACTATTTTTTAATCATCCTGATAAATGTGTCCTTTTATTTCCACCTGCTAATGAAAACCAAAGCAGATGAAGAACACACTTAGCCTTAGTCCTCACTATTAAGTACAGAAATTGAGCATTAGTCTGGTTTTCTGATGATCCAGGAGAGCACTATGCAATGTGTGATATTCTAGTTTATGTTGTAACTTTGCAATCTACAACTTTCCTTATTGTGTTTATGTAAGTCACTAGATGTGGATAAAAATTATTGTGCTTCAAGGCTGGGAGAAAGACAAAAATAAATATGCAAATTTTGATGAGTATGAGCATAGTCACACATTATCTTTAGTGGAAGAAATATTTGTTGTTCTCATAATTATGCTGTTGCAGGCCTAGACTTCAGTGTGTCATATCTCTTATTCTGGGGCTACTTGAAAGCATACTTTTAAAAATAAAACTACATTATTTGATGAAGAAAATTTGCAGGTATCCTCTGTTTAGAAATCTACAGTTTTTTTAAGTAGCAGCAACTTTTGGGGTTTTAATCTCTATTAAATAAAGACTTTTTCCTTTTTTGTTTGTTTTTAACAGACTAGAAATACTGAGGAGGCTGACTGAGTTGATGTCACACTATAAGATAGGATATTATGCAAACTCAGGAAGTATATGTATTCTGGTCATGTAGTTTAAATGATAAGATGCCTTTATTTTGTGTGTTTCTGCTTTTAAGAATTACTTTGAGCACTCTTGTTGAACTCTCTGTTCTTTGCGCATTATGTTCTTGGTAGGATGTACTTGCTTTATAGTTAAGGTTTATCTAGTCTATTCCACAGGAAAGTAGAAAACACTGTGTAAAATCTGTATGGAAATGCCTGGGAGCCTGCAAACCATGGCTCTAAAGGGAATTATGACCCAAGGTTTAGCGGGTTTGTGTGAGGGGCTGCTGCAGTGCAGGAGAAGCTGCATTTACTGGTTAACACACAGGTGGTTCTTTTTCTGCATGTGCTCAACAGCATAAGATGGTGATATAGTTCAGGGCATCTCTGTACTTGATTTCAGTGGTAACTTGGGTTACAGGCTGCATAAATCTGACCTGCTTCTTGCTGTGCACCTTAAAGATCATCTCGTTCCAACCCCCCTGCCATGGGCAGAGATGCTTCCCACTGGGCCAGGTGACTCAGAGCTCCATCCAGCCTGGTCTTTAACACAGGGATGGGGAGTCCCTAACTCCTCTTGGCAACAATTGTCTGTGCTTAAGACTATCAGAAGGATTTTCGTTTTCCCTAATGTTGAATTATAGTCTCAATTTACCTGTGTAGTTCTTCAGGGTTTTGTGTGCATGTGTGATTTTTGACTCTTAAATTATTCGCTCGAGCAGCAAAGAGAAAAAGGCATGGCTGTGTGTATGTGCATGCTCTATGCAGATCAGAAATACTGTTTACTCGCTCATCTAACTAATCATGTTGAGGTTTTGGGAGGGGGAAATAGACTTGTTCAGAAAGTAATTTCCAGGAGCTGTGTGGATAATGAGCTCAGTTCAGAGGTTCCACTCACTTGCTAAAGAATTTGCTTGAGGCAGGATTTGAAAGAAACACTCTCTAAGGAGGTCACTCCATGCAAAATACGGAGTGTTGTGGAAACAGGTGAGATTTGAGGATCTCAAATTTGAGGTTCCACAAAATAAGATTTGGGGCTTGAAATTGATCCAGGATGGGAAACATCTCTTGGTTTTGTAGGGAGGTCAACTTTTATGAAGGCATACACCAGCATGGATTTAGCAGTAGTTGTAGGATAAAAAATTAATATAAATATTTTATTCATTACTTAATTATTAATAAGATAGTTAACAATAATATATAAAGAAATAAAATGACATTAAATTTATATTTTCTCCATTAAATTAATATTTATGGTAAAAGGAGAAATAATGAGTCTGCTCATAATTTTGTACTTGAAAGTAGACTGCAGGTCTGCCTTTCAATTGCCATAATCTTAAATTGCTGTATTTAATCTGGTTAGGATTTGTTCTTTAATATTAAAGGTAAAATTCAGGAAGCTCATAGCATGAAATGGATAATCAGACTATTAAAAATCATATGCATATGACAAAAGTGCATGCTTATAGGTGGTGAAATGGTTGTTATCCTGCAGTTTTTTTAATATATAATGTGTGTGGGTGTACATATATATTGCCTTATGTTTTAGAATACTGAGTTATTTTGCCTATTATATTTTATTTCATTTTTAAAAAAATTACAGCAAACTGAATAAAAAAAAAATCCCAGTGAAAGAATGTCAGGATACCAGGGAAGAACGACATTGATAATCAGTGTTTGTGATACTTTGTGCCATATTCTTTCGGAGTTTATGTGGCTGGATACAATCAATCCTTTTAGAGAGCTTTTTAAATGATATAAATAAGTTGATGAAATAATCTTGTCACCTAATGAACTGTTGGGGACAGTATTTTATGTCCTGGCGCTTTTAGAATCAAGCTGTTAAGGTGTTGTCTCATGCTAAGAATGTCTATGTCTTTGTATTACAAACAGTTCTCCTCTGAATGAATTTAATTATGTAGTATGGCACTCAGTAATTATTTTCCCTTCTATCTGTTTTTAGTTAGGGTTGTGGTTTCAAATATTTTGCTTGAGTTATAGATGTCCAAGGGAATGTTCTCCTAAAACATGTTTTATCCATGTGAAGAAAATGAAATGCTAGCTTTTGTTCAAGTAGAATTCCCTATCCTCTCTTAAAATATTTTTAGCTTATCCTTGTCAGAGGATTCTTGAGAAAAATAAGAAGAGAAGCTCTTATGAAATCTCTGGGAGCCTTACTGTGTTCGAATGCAGAAGAGAAATCAGAATCTTACTGTGCAATGGGCACTTCAAAAGCAAAACAATAACTGGACTAAGTGTGTGACTATTATTTTGGAGCAGTTGGGTTTTGAATTTATGTTAAAGAGCACAGAGAAAAACGCTCAGGATGAATTTTTTTGGTGCAGAGTTATATGCTGAGAAGTAGGAGGAAAAACTGAGTATGTGTTGGGGTGTTTTTGTACAACTAGTAAAAAATCTGGGTATTTAATTCTGTAGCTATTTAAGCCTGTTGCTGTTGCTTCATCGCACTAATACAGCATCTTAATAATTCGCTTTCTGTTTTCAATAAAAAAACCCAGTGTCTGCATTACTCAGTAGTGGTGTATTTGTCAGGAATGTCTGGAGTTATTGATGTCATGGGAGACACTTATTCCTCAACTAATATTTTCTGTTATTGGTACTAGACATACTTGATGTTGTAGGAATCGAGTGACAGTCTTTTGTAAGTGTTCAAAAATGTTATCAAAGTGCATTTTTTTCTGATTTAGGACCATGTCTGAAGCAGAATTTTGTTGCTTGTGTTGTGTGGACTGAATTTGCATGATTGTATGAGTAGGAAAGCCTTTTGTATTTGGTAATTTGGCAAATGCATCTGACCAACAAGTGTCAGCAGTTAAAGCATGAAATCAGGAAGCTTTTAATTATAAGTAGAGGGGCATTTCTGATTGCAGTGTGTGTTCACTGAACATCTTCCAAGGATTTCAAATTTGTCTGAGTTGTGGTGAAAAACAACAGCAGTGACAAATCAAACAAAACACAAGCAGGTAAAAAAGCAATGTTTATGAAGACCAATAGATTTGTTCAGCATTCCTTTTTCATGTATAAATTTATACTTTGAATTCTGCTATCTTTGTTGTGGACCTGCCATCTTTGGCAGAAGGAGCCACCCAAGGGTTCTCATTCTCTTTGGAAGAACTCCATTGAGGGGGGGGTTGCTCTGTGCTCTGTCCAGCTCAAAGGCTGAGGGCAGGTCTTCACAAGAGTCCTGTGGCTCCACACCAGCCAGCCTTGCAGAGTGAGGGACTTTCCCCATCTGTGCCTCAGAAGAAGCTGTAGTTTATTTTATTCTGGACCAAAAGCCTCAGGCAGGGTTTTCATGTGCTGGTTGTGTTTTGTTTCCATACACAACTGTGTTATTCTTTAAACACAGACCAAGTTGCAATGGCTAACACTCACTTGTGAGTCTGTATTAAATTCTGTTGCAAAATAATGATCATCAAATTAATTTTTTTTGAAAGCTTTGGAGTGAGTATTGAGTGATTGTCCCTATTTAAAAGCTGCCCTGTGATAGGGAGTTTGAGAATTTAATTTCTCTGAAAAATGCTCTAGAGGTTTTCTTACTGCCTTTACAATAAATTATATGCTCTCTTTTCCTATATCTTTTTACTGCTCTATAAATCAGCAGAGAGGTTATGAATTTGTTTCATATTGCTGTGTTGCACGTTTGTTGATGAAACAGCTTATTAGATCATAAATAGATGTAATTGCATAATCTAATGGCAGAGGGGAGGTGGATTGAAGAAGGGTACGAAACATAAGTAGCACTAGAAATAAACAGAAGACAAATTTTTGTTACTAAGCTATAAAAGCAATTGAGTGCTTATGAAATGCAGACCCAAATAGTTATTTTGTTTTCATTTTAACCTAAATAATAATTGTAAATGACAATTTACAATTGGAAAAAATGTATAAATGACAGAAGACTTGGTAGCACCTTTCCTAGCATAGCTAAAACTTAATTGATCTTTAAGGTTCATTTTCTTTGTTAACTACTGCACTTTTGTGTTTTGAGCTGTATCCTCCCCAGTGTTTGTATCTGCAGAAATAAAAGGCTTTGCTGTGTTTATGATTTAGATTTCTATAAATCACTTGTGAATCTCATATAAGGACTCCTGTTTACTTCAGTTCTCTCCTAAATGGGAGGAAAAGAAACTCTACAGTCACATGTGAGCGCTATTTTAATTTCAGTTCCTCACAATTAAGGAGGCTGACAGTTTTCTTTAGATTATTTCTAACCTCTAATCCTGGAGCTATGACTTGTGTGTGTGTGCTGTATTTTTTTTTTTAATGAATGGAGTGCTGTGATAGTGGAATGTGCTCACTCTGGATATGAGTTTGCAGGTATGAATCACCACATTACTGATGATGGTCTTTCACCATGAGTGCACAAGTATTTGAGCAAAATGGTATATTTAATTAATGGCTGAACTATTATTAGTAACATAAAATTAATTGCTTAAATTATTAATAGGAAAAATAGGTAGGATTTGTAAAATATGTTTCTAACTTATAATGATCCAGTTATCATCAAAGTCTGGTAATTTAATGTTAATATTTTTTTCTCCTCTAGATGAGCGTTGCAGTTGTCTGAAACTGCTAAAACATTACAACCCTGAACAATGAGGTAAAGAGGTCTGGGCCTTATGGAGGAGGGCGCAGGGAGTTCTAATTAACAAAATAAAAAAGGAAAAAGAAATTTGCCAGCACTGAGGGTCAGCATTAAATACTAGAGCTGTGAAATTTGAATGAGCATAAATGTTTTAAGTTTCTTTTATTATTTCTATTATGATTCAGCCTTCCTGGGACTTTATTTGGCCTTGCATTAGAAATTACAAATAGCAATTACTGTTGCATTTCTTGTTAGATAAATGAAAGTTGACTCCCCTGGTCTGTTAATTTATAGTTGTCATTTCTAGAGTATTGTAATTTCCTGTTATCTAAATGCGAGTTTTTAAAGTTGATATGAGCATTTGCCTCAACTTCAGAATTTTTTAGTTTAACATGAAACTTCCTGATGATGTTCCTGAAGTACTGTGATTTTTTTGTATTTCTTTTTTTTTTTTTTTCATCCTTTTCAAGTGCTTTGATTGTTTTCTAAGGACTTGCCTGCCTCCTCAACATTCTGGCAAATTGGGATTAATTAAGAAGGCGGGCAAGTTGGGATTAATTAAAAAGGCATGCTTATATAAAGCAGCAGGGATTTGTAGGAGTTAAAGGTGAAGTCTTGCATATAAAAACAAATTTTTTCTAAACTAGATAGGCCTGTATATACGTGAGTGTATGTATCTACTTTTATATCTATGTATATAAAAGTATGTTTGAAAATAGAATTATCCAGAGTCTGCATGAAAGTTGAGGCTCCATGCTGGTGGTTCTTTGACTTGAAGCAGCTACAGGATTACTGCAAACCTTCCCTTATGTGGGGCTAGTGCCTCTAATCACTGTGCAGCTGAATGACAGTGGGAATGAGGAGGAGGAAGAGTTTCATCTTCTCCTTATGGGCTCATATTTTAATAAGAAATCACTGCCAGAGCATTCCTGTGAGCTGTGTTCCCAGATTGCCTATCAGGATCTCTGAGGAGTTAGCTAGGTAGATTCATATGTCTGTGGAGACATGACATCCAGCTTCATCCAAGCAATTACAGCCTTTTATGGATGCCTGGGAGCGAGGCTGCTGAGGAGCTCACAAGCTGCAATGTGGAAAAAAAATGTGTTCGTGTGAAGAATAGCTACCTCAGGACTGGACTGCAAAACCGAGCATTTTGATTTCCAATTTAGGCTTAAATACTGCTTTTACCCTACTTCAGTCTATAAGTTACCATCATCTTCATTTCCCTCCAGATTTCTGTGTGGTGTTACCAGACAGAGGGATTGAAATTGCTGGCTGCTGACATCTCTGCAGAGGGTTCATCTCTTTATTTTTCCCTTCTCTCTTACCCAATCATTGAAGGATTACTATCGTAGTCCATGAACACTATTGGAGAGGCAAAGGCACCAGTTGTTCGTCTAGGAACTGTGTGAAAACATAGTATAATGTTTCAATTTTAAAAATTATTTTGTTGAAAGAAATTCTTGGCTACCTGTATGTGGCAAACATAGGGTTCCCCATCATTATACTCAGGGACATTTTTGTATGGGGGGATATTTTATGTTTGAAAAATAATAAAGGACAAAACACCACTACAAACCCCTACAATCACCTGTGGCAGAACAGTTTGAAACTTGAGCAGGTGTCTCTTGGAAGCATACCTTTACATACATGATTTAAAGATAATTTATTGAAGTCTTTATGCCATACTCCCAAACTCTGTGGCAAGAAATGGCAGTATTAGGTAATGAAAAATGTTATAAACACATTCAAGCTTCTTGAATCTCACATTTGGGCATGGAATTGGGCTGCCTAGGGAAGTGGTGGAGTCATGGTCCCTGGAGGTGTTTAAGGGTGGGGCCCTCCGTGCCACGGTCCGGTTGACATGGTGGTGTTTGTCACAGGTTGGACTTGATGATCTCAGAGGTATTCCCAGCCTCATTGGTACTGTGATTCTGTGATTTCTGACTGCCTGAATTTGGACTGTCTCTCTGAATTTGTTCATGCAGTCTCCTTCATACATTTTTGTGTGCACAGCCACTTAGCCAGAAGAGCTGTTTTCTCCCCATTTGCTTTTATTTTGTCCTCTTTTTATGTACCAAATCATATTTTTGCCTCAGATTTCATTATGCTGGGATAAGTAAGTGTCTTCTTGCTAGGCTCTTATTTCTTCTAGTCATTGAAATAGCATTCTCTGTTCCAGTTTAATCTTTCCTCTTCTGTTTCCTGGATATGGCTTTGCCTGGCTCCTGTGCTGTGATACTGTTTCTGCCTGCTTGCTTCTGGAAATCCCACATCTGGATCACTGCCTGATCTCTGGAAATCCCACACTGTAGGATCATTTTACTTTTTCTGGAAGTGTTCCATTGGTGGCATAGTCATTCTGTTGCTATTTTAATTATCTTCCTTCTCCAGTGGACTAGTTAAAATTATGTCCCTCACTTCTAAGTTACATGACTTTCCAGACTAAATTACTAAATTTGCTCTGTTCTTAGTGTAGCATTACCATTAGCTAGTTCTCTGCATGGGATATAATAATCTCTAATAATATGAACAACTTCATGCCATCAATAAATTGCACTAGCACATTTGTGCCATCATTGTTAGGTGTATTTTTAAGGCCAGTTTTTGACTGCTTTCATTATCCAGTATTAATTCCCATATAGGGTTAAATTTTTTATTCTGCACAACCTGTTGGTCCTATTTCTATCCAACTTGTTACTTCCATTATGGTTCTCATATTAACTTGGTTTCCAACTTTAATTGCACAGCTTATTATTGAGCCCTCTTGTAATGGTAATTTTCTTTACAGTTGCTTTATCAAAGATAGTGTGTGATATTAATAAATTTATGATGCATTTTATTCTTCTTTTCCCTCACATTCATATTTTTAGATTAAACTATGAATATAGAATAACGAAAGGCTAGACTAATAGGTTCTATTAATTCTCTCCTTTTTTGCATTAAATTTAGGTACAATATTTGCTAGAATATGACAAATGCTATAATTTAATAGATATAATAAAGTGCCTGCTGCTTAACTTGTAAGTTAATGCATCGGTTCTTTTGTTTCCTAGGGCTCTTGTGTAGAGATTCTTGTCTCTGTTCTGGTAGAACAATAACTTCTTTGAATTTTTTCCTACTAAAAATGTGCTATTATCCAACTCAAGACACTTTGTTCCATGAGCTTTCTTGCTTTTGCAAGGTAATGCTTTACATCATCATCTTGAGTCAAAATCACTGAACATTTTCTTTGTTTTGTGCAATCTGCTATTTCTATTGTCTCGTTCTTCCTGATGCTTTTACCATTTTTTGGACAAGTTTGTAGCCATATAAATATGTACTCATACAGGCACATGATCGAACAAATTTGCTTAGCTGAGAACACTATTTTTAAAAAAAAAATTGAACTGGAACTTGTTGCTCTAGTGCAATGAATGTTATTCATTACAGCTCAGATGTTTTGGTTTTATGGTTATTGCCTTGTCATGTATATTTCTTACAAAGCCAAAGTAGAATTAGAACAGGAAGTAATGCTGACCAACTTACAGATAATATTCACATTAACTCAGTTTGTTTTATAAGATGTAATTAGATATTGAGGAATTTAAGACTTGTGTGGAATTCTTGGTCATTTTAACCTCACTTGGATGTTGGGCAGTATTTTAATTCTGACTTGAATTTTGACCTCAAAGTAACTTTCATACTTTAAGGTAAAGAGCAGAAGATTCATCCCTATTTCTTCATAAATTTCCACTATGTAGAAAATAAAACTAATTCTGCTGAATACTACTAGAATGGACATGTTCCATATTCCCTATTTACCTTCTATCAATTTTCTTAATTATTAGTTGCATAAATGAAAGTATGAAATCCTTCAGTTTATGTGAATACTGACTGTCACTCAGAGCACATTCTAACTGGCAGTAACAATGAAATAATATCTACTTCTATCAAGTTTATAATCCCATGGCATGTATTTTACAAAGTAGTTTGTAAAGATGAATTATTTCTGTGCTTGTCTAGTTATTAAAGGTAACAGTTTAATCAGTGACTGATCTCCATCTCAAATTACATCTGGAGTGATAATGAGTATATACAGCTGCCTTGACTTTTCTATTATGTCCATATGGATATTCAAATTGATACCAGTACATAATGCTCGTATAGAATAGTCTTCCACCCTCTATGTTCTCTTTTCCCTGAAGTAAAAAAGTAGACACCGATGAAAAATCTAAATGGAAATATCTAAGATTTTAGGATCATACATACTGGCTTAAGATGTGCTAATTAGTTACTCTTGGTACTCAGAGTAATTATTCAATTTGCCCAGTATGAAAAGTTTTGGTGCTCTTCTATGTTCCAGTAATGGTCTTATTGTTAAATACTTAACACACCTGGTACATCTGATTTAGCATCTCTGGTTGATATGGTGTCAAAATAAGTATTTTTCCTGTAATTGTATGGTGGATGAAAGCTTTATAATGAATTAGAGGACTTTCAGTAAATCTCTGCCTGAGCACCAGGAGTGTTAATACAGGAGAATGTATTAAATCCTGTATGTATCCAACAGTACTGATCACAGGTACCTGATTTTCATGAACATCCCCCTCTTGAAAATATATGAGTGAAAAAAAAATAAACTTGCATAATCTTTCTGTACCCAGGGCTTTTTGTATGATAAATTGAAAGGTTTTTTGAGAGAGGTTCTTCTGTATTTACTCACAAGTAATTAAAATAAACAAACAAAACAATATGCTCTGCTACCCAAAGAAAATGGAAGTTTTAAAATCATTGCACAACTGAAATACAGTCTCATCGCTTCTTTTGTGTTTTTCTGTTGGTTTCAATCTTGATTTCTTGTCAAAAGCAAAGAGATACAACATTACTGCAGAGCGAACCCTTCATCCACACTTGTAAGGAGAAATTAAATCAGCTTTGGAGAGTTTTTAGAATTTGATGTTGATGTATTTTGCATGCTTATTAACTGTGATGTTAAAGTTAGTGGGTTAGTAGTATTTTGTGACTATTTTTTTTTGTTTTTAGGAGACTAAGTCATGTGTAGCTTAGAGCTGTGTATAGCAGGCAGCATTCTGGATGATGATGATGACTCGTGTGTTTGGTTCAGCAGCAATGTCACTATGAGTCCTAATGTGTCTGTCATTCTATAGCTTTAGCTCATTCTAAAAGGGAGACCCCCAGATAATACAGAGAAGACTGGGATATTATGTTATATTGTTTGTCTCCTTTTGATAGTTGACTGCTTCTGCTGAGTGCTTGAGCCAGGGAAGAGCTGTTCCTGGTAAGTGTGAGATAAGTACAGCAGCTGGGCATCCACTGACAATTTAAAATTTTGAGCCTTGACAACTTTTGGAATAGAGCCTGATCTGAAAACAGCTGGATTCGTTCTCATCAAGACTCTAGATCAAGTATCCCTCCATGATCAATTTATGGAAGTATTAGCAGGAATGTTCATCTTTTTCCTGAGATGAGAGGGCTGGGCTGACTGTACCACATTGCTTTAATTAAGCAGAGTGACTTCACTTTCTGGATCCTTTTGGAGCCCACTTGTCTGATTATATAATTTTTGTTGGTTTGTTTGTTTTGCTTGTAACATACTTCCCATGCAGAATTCCCTGTTGGAAATACCAGTGGTCGAGAATGCACAGTATTCCGGTTAAATATTGCCATATTAGCTTGGGATCAACAGCACCTGCAAAGCTTTGCAGCCTGTAGGTGATCTGTGACATAATGTGCTTGTCACATCCCCAAACTGGCAATACTTGAAGATTTCTGTGACCTCATTACATAGTTGAGTGCAATTTATAATTATTTTAGTCTTTAACATTTTTTGGGAAGGCTTTGGTTTTGAGATGAGAAAAGCAAATGCAGACATATGGTTGTGTGAGTCAACAGGTACTAGATGCTGTATTTGGCACCTGTTTCCATGTTGATTCCTGCAGATCTTGGAGATGGGAACTTGTTGGCCTTTGTGCAATAATGTTGCAACTGGGACATTCAGTGTTGACCTAAATGATAGCATTCATCTTCTAATAAGATGGACATTTTATTTGATCTGTCTTTGATGTTGCTCTTTGAAAAGAAGTCTTCAGGGTGATTTTTCATTTTGTTATTCTGCCTTCATTGCTGTGTGTTTCCCTGAATGTTTTTTCTTTCTTGACTTTCATGGTACTGGTCTTTCTTAACTTGAGGGTCTCAACTACTTTAACTGCTCCTCCAGTGTCTAGTTGATCTGTTTTCCTTACTAAGGAGTAGGATAAGTTTGAAACAGCTGCTCTTTATCTTTTTTAACTGTCATTCTCAACTTTATTGCTTGTCCGCAAACTGTCTCTTGCTGCTGATTTTAAAATATATTCTTCTAACTCAGCCTGTTTTATTTCTTTAAATGATCATGTTCATTCACCTCCTGAGTTAAACATTTTTAAAAGGTTCTAGGACCCTAAATGTTCAACAATTCATTAGGGTATTTAACATTTCTTGCAACTCTTAGATGTCATTAACATAGAGTCTTAGTATACGGTTTTCCCTGTAAATTAATCCAAATCTTGTACTTTTAAGGCTAAAAAAAATATTTTTTAATTGTCATATAAGTACACAGTTCAAGAGGCAAAAATCGGCATATAGACATAGGAAAATGTAGTCATTCAGATATTCTTTGTAAAAAAAGCCTTCACTAGGCATCCTTATCGGTGAATGCTGAGGAGAGGGCTCCCTGATGAGTGATTACCATACCTCGCCAAATGACTTAATTCATGTATAAGTTTTATTTTTAAATCAATGAGTGGAATAGAACTCTATTCAACCTTATTCATAAGAGACATAGCTGTGCCTTCTGGTCTGGTCTATCACTAGGAACTGCTTAAAACTGTTAAATTCTTTTTATGCAGACACTTATGCAGGGTAACCTTAGACCTAACAATATGTAGCCATCCTATTTTCTGATAGAATAGCAGGTGGCTACTCAGAGCTTCCATATGACTTATTCATATGTCCCAGTATTTGTTTGTGTCAAGACATTAGAGAGGGTTCTTTCCTGTTTTGAAGCAGGTGGATGTCACTGACCTCATTTAGGATGTTGCCTGATCTAGTATATGTAGCAAATGTATCAATCTTTTATGCAGTGTGATGCTGAGGAAATCCAGAAACAGATGAGTAGCACAGATCTGAATGGCTGTGCAAAGTAAGAATGCACAGATCTGAATGGCTGTACATAATAATAATAAAAAAACCCAAAAAAACAAACAAAAAACCAAACCAAAAAAAAAAAAAGAAAAATATGGTCAAGTTCTAAGTTATAAAAATTACTTGGGAAGCTTACCAACCAAAGACAGGCTTCCTCCCCTCCCCAGGCATATATTGTCTTCTTGGTAGCTTAAATTCTCTTCTGGGAATTGATGCTTTCTCTCTTAAATAACTTTATTTGCAATTTAGTTACCTACTTAAGGGACAAGTCATTCAGCTTAATTTTCTCCAGTTCCCCCTGTTGTTACCTAAAGGATCCTTCTTCACTATCCTGGCATGTGCAAAGTTAGTTTTGTATTTCCACCACTCTTCTCTAATGAATGGTAAAAACACTAATGAGAAGAATATGTGGAACTACAGCTTAAAAGTGTTGAAAGCCTTCCAACAGGTTTCTGAAGCTGGGCTTTGCCCTGTCGTGCCTGTTATACTTAGTCCTGTATCCCTGTTATATACAACAGGCATTTCTTGCAGATTTACACCAAAGCAACCTAGACAAGCACTGTGTCCATTTTTAGTAACATTTTTAGATCCCTTTAAGTTTTTGTGATAGTACAGGGCATGTATTGAAATTCAAGAAATATGAGTAAATACTTCCTTAAAGCTCTCTTATCAACTGAAAGCTTTTTAAAGCAGCCCTGTCAGTTTAAATTCCCTAAAAGTATCATATGTAAAATTATATACATGTGCTCAATAATCCTATCTTTAGTAAATGGATTTGCAGCCTAAGAACTTCTATGAATTGGAACCTCAGATCCTTAGGCTTATTCAAGAAAAAGCATTTTAAAATGTAAAGGGATTAAAAAATTGTATTCCTAGTGATTTTGTAAGCAAAGATTTAGCTTATTTTCTAACTAAATGCAAAAGCTGACATTAGGCTGGCAATTCCCAGTCTCAGGCTGAAGAAGCCATCTCAGTCTTGTATATTCAGATAAGAATATTCTAGAGTTGGTGTTTAAAAAGTAGCTATTTTATTAAGACAGATATTTGAGGGTGGGAAAGTGAGACAAAAATCACCCTGAACTAGAGTCTCTGTTGGTCAGGAGCTGGATCCTGGTGATTGTCACTGCAGATGTGACTCCAAGCTCCCCAGGCTGGTGAGTGCTCATTGATGGGAGGGTACAGTCTCTGCTGTGCTGGCCACTTACAGCTGGTCAGCTCACTGTGTTCCCTTCACAGCTCGGGCCTGGCTTCCATTCCGGCCAGAAAACTTAAGAGAAAATGGGCTCTGCTTCATTTTTGCTTAGCTGGGAGGTAGAGATGGTGCAAAATAACCTCTGTACAAGATTGTGCCTTGTTCTGCCTCTGTGGCTGCTGGTGTTTCATGCAGCCTGATCTGTATCTGGCACCTGGTTTGGGAGGGAATACATGTGGTAAAGTATAAATGCAGGTGTGGATTTTATGAACAGCTGACAAAAATGAGCCAATTCACGGATCAAAGTAAAACTCTTTCCACAAGCATATAGTTTATGTATTTTATTGGGCTTAATTCATATAATCACTGAAACTAAGATACCACATGTTTTGATGAACATGTTTTTCCCTTTCAATTCTTCCCCTAAATGATTTATCAAAATAGCTATATTTATAAATCCTAAATCTTAAACCTTTTTCTCTTAAAGCCATGACTGAAGCTTCCTAATTGTCTAGTTTGAGATTATGTAAAATATGTAATTCTCTTCTCTTTGGGATTTCTGTAATTTTTTTTCCCATTTGAAAGCATACATCCATAGAGGTGTGTTTTAGTATTTTTTTCAATTTTAAATAAAAGCTTATTTTGGGGATGATTCAACAAGCCCTTTGGTTCTTTTTAGGCTGATGATAACCCTCAGCTTCCTTAGTGAAAAGCAAGCCCTGCCAGAATTAGTTTGAATTTTGCTTGAACTGAACTAGGTTCCAGTTTAATCACCTACTAGGAGTCCTGGGCACAATGCTGTCCTCAGAGGGCTGAGGTCAGGAGTGATTGAAATTCAGATTAATGATTTAAGAACACCTTCTGGTAACTAATCAAAAGCCAAATAAAAAGTTTGTTTTGACTGTGGGATGAAGGTTTAGAGATGTCCCTAGAAGCAGGTCCTGACTCATTTTACAGCTGAATATATCAGAATATTGGCCTTTCTGCTCTTGAAGCTTACCCCCCTCCTCCTTCAGCTCTTAATCTCTTTTTAAGCATCACTGAACAGATGCTTGCGCAGAATAAGATCGAACAAAAGAGTAGCAACACCCAGAAACTCTGTTAAAAACTGAGGTTCAGCTGTGGTCTTAGGTAATGCAGATTTTTCCTGGAACAGGGAATGTTCTTTTGTCCATAACTTCACTTGCTCTTTTTTTTTTTGATTTCTACCATCTTTGATTCTGGCAAGACCTTGGTGTAGAAATAGTCACATGTTGAAAGAACACTATTTATTTATTGCAACCGTGTTGAAAGGTTTTACTGCCAACAGAAAGTTTAAGGAAATTTGTTTCCTTTTTTGTTTCCTGGTTGCTAGTATTAAACTGTTAATGTTGCAGGAATTTATCTTTGAACACATTTCTTTACAAGAGAAATTATTTTTGCATTGGTAAGCAAAGAATCAGTTTTGATCATCTAACTTTGATATGATGGAAACATTAGAGCTATATGTTATCTGAGATCGTGGCACAAATGCCAAATTAAAAATCCACAAGTTGAGAACTGAATAAAAGTAGTATTAAGACTTTTGTTATTGTGAGAGGTTTCTTTTGATCTGGGTTCTAAACCAGTTTTGAATTCTTGATGAGTACTGTTTTCAGACCATGCCAATAACAGAGTCTTTCAAGGAATATTTGATGATCTTTCTCCAATAAATACTAAGAATTTATTGCAGTTTGTGTGGTTTTCTAGGATTTAGAAGGAGATTTGGTTTTGTTAGTTTTCATATCTACTGACTTATTTTTACCTGTAGTAAAACTTTCTGAAAAGCAAAGCCAAGCATCCAAAACATTTAAAAATAAATTCTTTGTTCACAATTAAAAACAAACAAGAGAAAATATTTAAGTTTGAATTATTGATGATATAGAAGGTTATGCTAATGTCAGTGCATACCTGTTATTTGGAATAGTGGACTGGAAAGGTGCTCATGGAACTGTCCAGTAGAGCAGGTAAGGTCATATAGGCAAGGAAAGTAAATTTTATTTTTAAACAGGATTAGTTTTAATTGGCATCCTTGCAATAATTATCTTCCTTCAGCTGAGTAACATCCTTTCAGATGTCTGTCTCTTCTATATGTGAACCAGTGCACTTCTTTCTGAATTTACTATGTTTTCCAGTTTTCTTTAGGCTGATGAAATAAAGCAATAATTACTCTATATTTGTTTTATCTTTCAAAGGTCTTTTTGTAAGAATTCCACCATTGCCAGGAAATTAACTCTACATTGACTGATGGATGGCTTGTTGGGTGAGGTGACTAGAGCCATTTAGATTTCTGGTTTGATACATTCCAAAAAAACAATTAAATTATAGTTGAAGCAGTGAAATGCTGGCAGGAATACTTGATGGCATGTTTGTAAACTGGCATATTAAATAACAGAAATATCTGTTTGAATGCTTCTTTATCTGTCTGTAGTTGCCAAGAGCTGGGAAGGCTTGTCCACAGCGTGGCCCATGGAGGGTGTGCTGCTCGTGCTCCTTTGGCATATGGTTCATGGAATCAGAGAAGGGGCAGCACCAACCATCCCATCCTTCTCATTCTTCCTGACCATGCAGCTGTGTTGGAACAATTCTGTGCTCTAGTGCATTTGACTTCCTGAATAATCACTTTTTCTCTAAGCCTTAGGGTCACTGCTTTTTCCTGGCCCTATTCCAGAGTGATTGGTTGCCTTCTTGTTTCTTTTCTTCCACTTGTTTCTTCCAATAGCCTAAGTTACTGACTTTAGAGTTCAGTGTATGGCTCCATTGAATCCTGCTGGCTTTTGAGCATGAAGCTATGTACTGGTGGAATTTCTGTTTATACTGTCTTGGTGAAGAGTGAGTCCTTGTTTCCAATTAATTCTGTTTGTGTTGGACCTGAGTGGGAATAGATCAGCAGCAACTTTGAGAACTTCTCCTAAGAGAAGTTAGATCATCAGCCTCTGGGAGCCTGTTATCCTGGGAGCAGTCGTAAGAATTCCTGCTCATCAGTGATGGTCCTACACTTCCTCTAGGCTCTCACTGACAGGGCAGGCTGGCTGTGTGTCCCACATGCTTTGCTCTGTTCCTGTACAGGCCCATCAGGGTTCTGCCCTTGTAGCTCTGTGCTGCTGTTTACTCTTTAAAGTGGGGCATTCCAAGCAATGTTCCCCTGACCTGTATTCTCCTGGGGGGCAACAGTTCTGTGATAAATTTTTGTATGTTCTGTTTCCCCATTCTTATATTTTGCTAAAATTGCTAAAAGCTTTTGTTTGTCATTTTAAACATCATTATTTCTTTCATTCTGGTTTTGCATTTAAATACAGAACAAATTACAGGCCAGAGATATCTTCCCACTGCCCCCCAGAAACCCCAAAACCAAAAAACTCACCCATATAAACAGAAACACCCCCAAAGCCCTCTACCAATATATGAAATTATTGCTTCTGGGAAACTTGGAGCTGTCATAGTTAAAACTAAAAATAACACAGTCTCTCTTTCTTATACCTCTTCATCCACTTGTAGACAGAGTGTTGGAAGTTGCTAACAGTGTTGTGACATACCCATAAATTATAAAGTCAAGCATAAAATATGAGTGAAATGACACCTGCCACATGAGTGAAATGTATTCTGAAATTATGCTATTTTATGACTAGTAAGAATCTTTCATATCCCCAAACAAAAATGCTTTGTAACACCCTAGAGACATGAATGCCATTATTCCATTTCTTTACAGCAAACAGAGGGATGTGCTTTATATTTAAGGCAAAAGTATAATGTCCTGATAATTGCTAGAGCCAGAGAAGTTGGAAGTGAGTGATTATCTGTATAATTATCTGAAAGAGAGTACTTGAAATTTACTCAGTGACCAACCAGCCCTTTGAATTTATTAATCAATTAGGTTTTTAAAAGAACTATTATCTCTTCTTATCTCAACATTTGTACTGAGGTTGTGTTCAGGGACTGGGAAGCTCTTATGAGGCTGTATGTGTGCTGATGGGAGAGGGAAGAGAGGAAGGAGGAGTTATTGGTTTGATTTTAAAAAAAGAAATATATATATATGGATTTTAAAAAGTCTTGAAAGGTCTTAGGATTGGATGCTAAGAGAAGGTGATACTTTTTTTTTTCCTTTGGAAAGTGTCTGTGTGTCAAATTTTACTGCATTTTTCTATTTTCAAAACTAATACAGCTGTTGAGAGCTGGTGCTTGCAGCCTTCTGGTATGAGGTAGTTTCCTGCCATGAGAATTCTGTCCTTAATAGACATGAAATCTGATGGTTTGATATTAATCACCCTAAATGATTGAAAGGTAGAAATAGATGCCTTTTGGTGAGCACATAAACTTGATTTAAATAGTCAAGGAGAAATTTAGGAGTTGGTGACACACTGGATTTAGAGCATTTGCCTGTTACCTCAGGAGGCTTAAGTTAAAACCCTGAACTAGGTCACAAGTGAAATGAGATTTATGGTGATGTACAGTAAAAAATTGGCACAGTGCATTACCTTGTTGCCAAGTACCTCAGCCTGCCTTGCCCATATGCTTTGGGCTCCACATTTTAAAATACTGTAGCATGTTTGATTAATTATAGAAGTCTTATAAAATGCATACATGTATATATGGCTCCATATATATATATATACACACATGTTTAAAGTTTATACACAAATGCCTAAAAATTCATAAATAACTTTATCCTTCAGTCATGTTAATCCTGTGATTAAATCAAAACCTGTAGCCAATCTTACTTTAATGTAGAAACTACTGAGACTGAATTCTATTTAAAGGTAATGGAAGTAGGTGGAACAAGAGACCCCCTTGGCTTAACTGTGAGCTTCTGAGTATGCTGAAATGACAACCGTGCCAGAGACGGAAAAGCAGAGAAATACCTGGTAAGGGCATTCCCAGGCTGTGCAGAGGTGCAGTCAGGAAAGCAGAAGCTCAGCTTAAATTGAAATTGACCAGAAGCATTGAAAACTACAAGAAAAATGTTCTTCAGGTACGTGAACAGGCAGAAACAGAGCACAACATTGCCTGTTGTTAAACAGGAGAGGTGAATTAGTCACCAACGATGTGGAAAGACAGGGCTTCTCAGCACTTGGTTCACATCTCTCTTTGCTGGCACTGTTGAGCCCCAGGCCCTGGGAACAAAAATCCAGGTTGATGCAAACACAGACCCACTGTCAGCAAAGGAGTTGGTATGGGAACTATTACAGGAGCATGACCCCTGTAAATCAATGGGCCCTGACAAAATCCACCTGAGGCTGATCAGAAAGCTCTTCATGTTGTGAGGCTGCTCTCTGTCATCTCTGAGAAGTTGTGGAGATCGGGGGATGTTCCAGAAGACTGGAGGAAATCTCATGACAACTCCACCTACAAAGAGGGCTGTAAGAAGGGTCCAGGAAATTAAAGGTCCATCAGTCTTACCTTTGTTTTGGGGAAACTTGGAATGGAATGAATTCTCCTGGGGCTATTACAAGTCAGATGAAGAACATGAGTGGGAAAAGTCAGCAGAGATTCACCAAGGTCAGAATGTGCTATTACAAGTCAGATGAAGAACGTGAGTGGAAAAGTCAGCAGAGATTCACCAAGGTCAGAATGTGCTATTACAAGTCAGATGAAGAACGTGAGTGGGAAAAGTCAGCAGAGATTCACCAAGGTCAGAATGTGCTTGACACACCTGATTGCTTTCTATGACAAAGTAACCTGCTTGTTGATGTGGGCTGAGACACTGTCTACCTCAATTTCTCCAAGGCTTTGGATATGGGTTCCCACACGCTCCTGGTACGGAAGTGGATTTGTTGGGGTCTAGACAAGGGATCCGTGCAGTGGGTGAGGAGCTGTCTGCCTGGTCATGTGTAAACAGCTCCTATCACAAGTGGGATCTCCCTGGGATCAATATTTGTGGCAGCAGCTCTCTGGCCTCAGAGAGCAGGCACAGACTTTCCCAGGCATTTTCCTGGGGAAGGCTGTGAGAAGATCAGAGAAAAGAATGAGAAACCATTCTTATCTCCACTTGCTGCACCGGTTGTTGTGCACGTGTAGAATGTGTTACGGACATTTGTTTACCAAAGGGTGAGTTCTTAATTGGACACTGGATGGTGTTTGGATTGATTGACCAGTTAGGTCAAAGCTGTATCGGACTGGCTGGAAGGGTTACCGAGTTGCTTAATAAGTATAGTATAATATAGTATAAGATGATAGAATAGAGCAATTGATCAGCCTTCTGCACTCATGGAGTCAATGCTAATTATTACCTGGCTGGGGGCCTGTGGTGACAAATATTGGGTCCAACAAGTGGTGATCTGGAAGATGGGATGTACCCTGACAGAGTTTAGAGATGTTAACAGAATAATGCCAGAATATACACTTAACCACTTTTGGAAATGGAGGGTGCCTTGTGGAAAATAAAGCCTAGAAAATGAAAATCTCTTGCTGTTAAAGAAACCTTAAAAAAAGGTTAAAAAAGTATAACTTTTTTGTTTGTTTTCAACATGAGGAATAACATAAAGATAATATGTTACTCTGAGTGATCTTAAAGTAACATAAAGGGTGATCTTAAAGTAACACAACCTACGATAGTACAGAACTTTGCCAAATGAAAAAATAATAGTGTTAATGTGGTAGGAAAAAGTAAGTAATAGGACCACTTCAATCTGGTGGAATGTGTCCTTATTCTTTTTTTCTTTTAATTAATTTCTTTATTATCTTGGCAACATTTGGCCATAAAAATAACTCTTGGCTGAAGCGAACGTTGTAAAATGTTAGAGCAAAGGGGGTGTGTCTCCTGGCTTCCTGGCAGATTCTTTTTGAATTTCTATTTGCTTCTAATAGTAACTATCTGCATACAGGAGAAACCTTTGGGATTACTGTTAATATTCTTGTGACTCAAGACTGAATTGTCAGAACTTTGAATATTTCAAACCTTGCTCTTTTTTTGAGAAAATTAGTATCTATGACCGGAAATAGAGTGCAGGAAGTTTGGTCAGTGGATTGGGTAGGTGGTCAGCCTCTTACTCAAAACAGGAATTATTTTTATACAGCTTTTTGACCTTTGGGATTTTATATTTGGAGTAGCATTTACAGCCATACTTAGATGAAATAGTGATACGGGGTATTATATCATGTTTTGTTTTTGCATCAAATGCCAACTTGATTTTCTATCAATTTTTAATTTAAGCTTGGTGCCAGGCCTATTTGTAAGCAGAATTTTGAATGCCATCTATGAACTAGCCTGAGCATTTCTAATAGAATATATGCTTGTATCATATGATTTTGTCCAACCATGATATTAAAATAGGAAATATGAAATGTCTGTAGTATTGCAGGTAAGAGAGGTGAAGCTACCTTTCTTTCACTTCATTTCTTTTCACTAAGATTTTTCCAGGTCAGTAGAGGATATTGTGCTATTTGCAGTATCTTTTAAAAGGCACTGATCTCTAAGTGGAGATGGAGGACCACTGCCACCTGCAAAATATTGGCAAGATTTGAACTGTTAATTGGTGAAGTGGCTCTATAGAAAACATGGAGTTTGCTGTTCAACTCTGTAGATTGACTCAACTCCACTTAATTTTATAGGAGATTCTCATAAATATAATGTGTAAATCTGTCTGTGTAAAATTAAGTAGCGTAGAAACTTTGTGTGGTTAACTTGTGAATGTTTGGGGGGACACAGTTCTTAGTTGTGGTGTATTTCTTTGCTTAGATTCAAGGCAATCAGCATTTGGATTGGTTTTTTTTAGATAGTTATGGCTTATACTCACATATTTCAAGGATATCTTGCAATCTTTTAAGTACTCTGAAGAAAAATCTGATTATTTTGCTATCTTTTAAGTAATCTGAAGAAAAATCTGAAGACAAGTCAGGATGGCTTTTTTCAAGGTCCATTCTATACTTTCAGCAGAATACTTTCAGTATACTTTCTATACTTTTATATACTTTCTATACTTTTAGCAGCTATACTTTCAGTAGAATTATTTTCTCCCTTTCTGTATCAAGCTTTTAAATGAAAAGACTCCAATCATTTTTGCAGTGGGAGAGATTACTGTGCCTGTTATTCACCTTATCTCTTGGACTCTATTCATCTATTAATGCTGTGAATCATTTTTGTCAAAAAAAACTTGAAATGGATCATTCTGACATGTGCTATTACTGGAAACTAAAGGGGAAAATTTCTTTAGGAAAAGTAGAAGGCCCTTTATTCATCAATACTTTTTTTTGGACTTAATATTTAGAACCGTGAGGAGGAAGAAAAGTTTGCTTTACTTTCTCTAATTCACAGTGCTGGTATCTGGCAACTGCTTAGTTTTAACCAACTGAAAAAATGGTGCCATGTTGTAATTTCTTGAATGACTTGCATTATAGTATACAAAATTAATGCAACTGTCATGATGGAGACCATGGGTGCATGGGAGTTTTAATTTTTGCTAGTACTGCCTTTATGCTGGTGTTATGTTAGTGCTTTGTAAGGTGAATGAATAATGAATATGAATATTCAGAAGCTGTTGATGTAGTTGAGTAATAGAAAAAGGGCTGTTATGAAAGATGCAGGAGGTTTTTGAAGACCTTTATCACAAATATACAGAAATAGAATTTTTTCTTTTCTTGTGGAGTTCATTGCTGTTTAAGTAGGGTTCCTCACTATGTAGTGTGGCCAGAAATTACTCTCTTTTAAGTAAATGTTCATATCAGAGAAAGAAAAATAGATTTTCCTTCTGAGCAAGTGATTATAAATGACATTTTCCATGCAGCAATTTCCAACTGATGTGAGCTGCATTGATCCCATATAATGCTGCCTGATATGGGCAGAATTGGATTTGAATTTCTACACTTGAGCAGGCATGATTAACCTCAGAAGGGTGAACTAGAGTAATACCATTTAGTTCCTCCTGTGGAGGAAGTTGGCAATCTTGGGGAATTACTGGTTGTACACAAATCAGCATAAAAGCAGTTCTACTACTACTTGCATTCAGGAGAACTGGCCACATTATGTATATGAAATAATTCTCTGGTTGCTGTGCTGGTCAGACTACAGCTGGAGAAGTAGGTACCATTTTGAGGTGCAGATGACTTGGAAATGTTCTAGAAGAAGGAAGTCTAGAAAATGACTCATGAGGAGTGCTGGATTAAATTGCTTTATTCAAAGAAGAAAAAGCTGAAGGTAGATGATTGTAAAAGACGAGCAGAAAGAGTAAGAATTTTACCTGATTTCCAGGTTTGTGTTCAGGAAATATGTATAAGTAAGAAAAAAAGGTGAATTAGATTTTGAAATACTTTCTAATAATAAGTCATTGCTAAAATAGATTGCCTAGGAAGGATGTAGGCTTCTGTCATTGGAATTATTCAAATCAGATTAGACAAATAACTGAAAAAAGATTTCAGTATAGTTGGGATAGGTGTTAGGGCATGTTGTAACTGAAATGGCAATTTAAGGGGTTTTTTGGTAAAAAAAAACCAAACAACAAGTACCACTTTGTGAGGAGGTAGAAGAAAATTCTTGAGTAATTAATGCAGTATTTTTACATTTTTATCTTAAAATATAATAAATATTACATTTAATATTATAATACTATTTTTACCTTCTGCATCTGGTTTGTTTAGCAGGTCTTTGTAAAACTGTGCCCACATTTCAAGTCACTTTGTGGATTCCCTCAGAGTCACACATTCAGATATCCTATTCTAAACAACCTGTCCTAGTCTGTGTTCTGTGAATTTATATAATGCTGTGCAGCCTAAGCAAGGGAACAGATTTCATTTATGTGAGTGAAAATGCATTGCATAAGTAAGATGCCATATAAGTTTGGACTTTGAAAGCAACATCTATTCCTATGCAGAATCCTTTCAGTTGTTTTGGGACTATGGCAAAAATGTTCTATAGAACAACAACCTTTTTCAGAAACAGAACACCTTCCAGAATAAACCTTAAATTAATGTTTTGCACCAGAGTTTATATCTCAGCTAATTTAGTGTTTTTTTTTTTTTTTTTTTTTTTTTTTTTTTACAAAAGTGTTAAGCTTCTTGAAATACAGGATATGTCCTCATGGAAAAAAAAAATAATGTGTTCTAATCTTGATTTTACTTTTCTGGGATTTTTGGATTGTTTTGGAACATGGTTTTGTTTAAAACAACTTAGATGGACTCAGGATGAAAGGAATTAATCACTAGGGTTTTCACTTTGCAACAGAAACTGCTACTTTGTCAATGAATAAACTTAAACCTATTTAAGAGCAGGCCTGTGACTACTGGGCATGTGAGAAGTTGCTGTGTATGTCTTTTGTGTTTCTAAACATAACTTCTATTACTGCAAAGCAGTATGTAACATGTAGAGGAGTGTGATTGGCATATGCAAATATTTCCTTAATGTATTGAATATTTATTCCTCTTGATAACTCATTGAAGAAAAATTAGAGCTACAGTATGTTCAGTATCTCCTTTTTTCATATGTGAAAAAAAAATAACCAGCAGCAAGTTTTACAATAAATGTAAAAATGCAGGAAAATCAAATGCAAATTCTTTGATTTTTTTGTAAGATGCTAGTCAATGCTTTATGCCTGGAAAAGAAAAATCTGCCTTTGTGGGTTTTTCAGAACATACTGTTTTTAAGATATTCCTTTGAAAAAATACTGGAAAATCTTCTTAGTCTGTCACTCAATATTGTGGTATGAGAAATGGCCTCTTGATCACTTCTGCATTTCTTTCTCACTGATTCAGGCTTGTGCTGTCAGGTGGTCTGACTTTTTTTTCCCTTCTTTATTAATATATTCAGCTGATCTCAGATCTGTGCAGTCTCTTTCCCTGCTGTAAATGTTAGGCACAAGGTCTCAACTGGAAAGGTTGCCAGTACTTCTATTTATGAAGAACTTGATCTTGTAACTTTGAAGCACAGTTATTGATTTTTATTTCTTTTTAATAAAACATATTTTCATAAAAGATTAAAAGAAGATGGAGGAAAATTTTCAGCAATGGAGAGAATAGCTCTTGACTGACACACCAGTGCTGATATTGAGATGGGTCTGTGAAGCAAAATATGCTCTATATTGTATATTCAGATACATGTGAAGTAGGAATTGCAAAGTAATCCAACATTTCTTAAAATTATCCGTAGAAATGTGACACTATGCAATATAGACATAAATGAATTTTTTTATAACTCTTTATTTAATAGTAAATATTTGTATTATTATGAATGTAGCTTATGCTCTTTCTCCTAAAGCACCAATATTATAAATCAGACCTCTGTCCATCTACCAGCAGTTTTGTGGATCTTCATGTTCTGCTGGTTTCAGAAAATAGCCAATGACTTTTCTGGTTTAAATTAGTGCCCCTCTCTAAAAGATTTGGTGATATTATTTTTTGCAGGAAGATGCAGGAGATGACAAGACTGCGTTTTTCACAGCTCTATAAATATTACAGCAGGAAGGGCCATTTTAATAACCTGCTCTGACGTCTTATGTATTGCAGGCGTAGATTTCATCTGACTACTCCTTCACTTTGGACCAATAATTTCTGACCGACCTAGAATGTACTTTTTTCCTGAAATGCATCAGTCTTGGTTTAAAGTCTCTGCAGTGGTAAATATTGCCACTGTACATTCTTTACTTGCCATTATTTTATAGCAGTGGTAATATTCCAGGTGAATGTAGACATCCCTTTGGTTGCCCTGTGTTGGCTTTAGCTCTTGCATTTCTGGTGTGTCTGTCTGCTAGGTGAAACCCTGTGGTGTCACATATTTCATGGAATCTATTGCTGACTGATTACCTTGGTGAGTGACTGATCTGTCACTGGTGCTTCTGAATGCTTGTAAATGTGCAGCATCCTGATGTCTTTCTGTTACTTGGTAGATCTGTTTTACAGTATACAGAGATGGGAAATGTTCTCTTGGCATGCACCCTCTAATTCTTTATAGGCTTTGATTATAACCCTGCCAACTAGGAAAAAATATTGTTGAGAATACTATGAAAGCTGATGTGCAATTTCAAATGACAATACACAGCATTAGCTACTCCCCTGTGTGCTCTGTTAAGGAGGTGGGAGTCTGGGTGTGATAAACCTGTGGTGCCTGGGCAGGCCACACAAACTCTTCTGGCTTCCTCTCATCACTGAGGCTTTCTCAGTGGTGAGCAAGGAGTGGGGTGCAGTGCAGGCACCTCTGTGACTCTTGAGTGTATAGTCAGGGTGACTCATCTGGATTGTGGTTATTTGACAGAATCACTGGTAGCCACAGAGGAAAACTGCTGATGAATACCTGGCTGTATATGAAAGAGAATATTGCCCTTAATTGGGCAAGGGGTTACCTGAAAGTGGCGCTGCTCATCTTTGTGAGTTATGGGATTTGGTATTTGATAACACTTGGAAAGAAAAATAATACAGAAAATTCTTGGTATGACTCAAGAAACTTACAGTAATTTATATCTGTCTTGCTATGTATTTATTTTAAATAGAACAAACCCTTATCTTACAATTTTCTACAAACATTGTTGCAAAGTAATGCTGTGCTCTTATTTATTTACTTTTTTCCCAACAAAGTGAAATGGCTGTGGCAAAGGCTATCTACTCTTCCAAAAGAAACTACTTATCCAAAAATTACCATCCTAGGAGACAAGGGAAATTGTTTGTACTTTACTTGTACCAAAGGGCTGATCTAATAAAAACAACTCTTGTAAGTCACCTCCATTGCACTATACAGCTTCTAAGAAGGCAATGGTCATGACTGCAAATGAGTACTTGTAATATTTCATACTTCTTCCAGAAAATATATGTTCTATGGATTGCTACATAAGACTTTACTTCTGTGTATAAATCATATGACAGCACTGAAATGATTTTGATTGGAATATTATGTATTACTGCCTTTTATTAAAAAAAAGCACACAAAACCGATGAACAAACTTTCCTTATTTAGTGATACTTATTCTTAATGATTTTCTTTCTACAATATAGTGAAAGAAATGAATGTTTCTGAGGATGTTTTTATATTTGTTATGTTATTAAAGAGTGGAGTGGTCTGTTTCCCCAGTGGAGTAACCCTACTGGAGATGTGTGTTAAGGCCTGAACATGATCATAAAGGATGCAGAAAATAGACTGGAGTAGTGAAGATACAATGTGCTGAAGATAGCAGGCTCTTTCAGAAAGCTTTTATGTTAATAGATTATTGAATTTCATCTGCTGTTTTATCACTGCTTAGATTAATACAAAGTAATAAATATGAATGGATGAAAAAGGCTCTCTTTCTACATAGAAGGAATTTCTATATGTGATGAATATTGAGCTATTAACACTCAAAAAAAGTTATAGCAGATATTTCTGTTTCAAATGTCAGAATGGTAGTTGCTGAAAGAGCAAATAGAATCTTAAATGGGAATAGAGAATAAAATGGAAATAATATTGCTACTGTACAATTCACGGTTCACTTGCATCTTGAATACAATATGCTGATCTCTGTTGCATCTCAGCAGGCTCTAGAATACAAAAATTTATTAAAGGCAGTGAGCAAGGATTTCTCAGGTTGGAAAAGGGGCAGAGGAGGGAAAGAAGGGAAATAAAACACAGATCATTACATTTTGAGTGGTATAAAGCATGAACCCAGAGGCACAGCTGTGGACTGAAAGTGTCTCTGAGCTGCAAGTCATTGAAGGTGGTGTGATGCTGTGTGGAGAATCTGCAGGGATTTACTCCTGGGTAATCACTGGAGAGCACTGTGCAGAGACAGGGTACTGACTAGGAATAACAGAGCAGCAGGCTGACAGATGTGCTTATTCAGATTTATATCTTAATTTGTCTTGATCTAGGAGAGTTTTCGTATGGCTGGTGTTGTCTATTTTCAGAAGTAAGTTGTAAGGCAGTGGCAAAGCAAATAAGTAAAGCAAACCAAAATGCTCTTAAACAAGCCCCCCTTACACTGGCTTGGATCCATTTCGTGTAAAGGATAATTTAAATTATTTGCTAGTGAACTAGAAAACATACAAGTGAATGCCTGGGGGAAGAAAGCAAATCAATGATATTAGAACAATCAGAAATTGAGTTTTTATGAACACAAATAGTGTGATGAGAAATATGAAGAGAGACTTGACTGTTTTCCCCACCACAATTTTCTTTCCATCAAGAAAGATTCTATTGGCATGTCGATGATTCCTGTTCTGTTGTCTCTGGTTTATTACAGCCCTGTTTTTCCTCTTGTAGGTTAACAGAACCTTCTGGATATTTAACAGATGGACCTATAAATTACAAATATAAAACTAAATGCACATGGTTAATTGAAGGATAGTAAGTATTTATTTTCATAGCCTAAATTTTCTAAACAGTTTTGTACTGTGTGTTCTAGAGAGCAAAAGAACTGACACAGAGACTGCATGACAATATAATATGAACAGTTTGGTGTTTTGTTAGTTTGCTTTAGTTTTGTTTAAATATTATATAGAATTAAAAAAAAAAAGGTATTAGGATTTTCAGGATTGCTTAGAGTTGGCCAAATTCCATTTCCATTCAAATTGCTGGCAAAAATTAGGCTGACATGGTATTTGGCCTGTGCTGCAGGCCCTCAAAACCCTGTGATAAATTTGTTGCATATTTGAGTACCTTTACATAAGATCCAAAAGTAGTTACAGAATTCCTTTATTTAACTCATTACCTGACTTATCTTATTTAATTCATATCAGTGATAAATCAGCAATGGCCTCAAGTACAGAATGCTTATTCAGTTATGTGTTTCTCAAAAGTTAGGGCTTCTATAAAGTATTTTCTTTTGCATTCTACAGTTCCTTGTGTACTTAGTTTTGAAATAGTTTTATAGTTTAGATGCCTCATGCCTGTTGTTAATTTTCCAGTTTATGCACCACAGAAACACACAGACATGCCTGAAGGAATAATGAGACACATAAATTAGTTTGGCTAAGTGTTAATGGCACAAATTGGTTACATTTCAGGAGGACTCCACCCCCCCAGGGTATGGGCTAGGATTTTGCTGGCTCTAGTTCACAATTCTAGAAGAAAATTAACTCCTTCTGTATTTCCATGTTGTCATAATTTCAATTTCCTTGGATATCTGCTTTGCTGCAGTTCAGAAATGATGTGTCTGATCTGACTTTGCACTGCTTATATGCAGACAATAATTTAAACAAAGCAGCAGTGAAGTTATGAGTGCTTGCAAAATCATTTAAATTGAATCTTTATTATCTAGAAGACCAAGCAGTAGCTGAATATGTGTCTGACCTAGCCAGGCTTCTCTTTTTGCTCAGGCAGGCTAGCTCAGGAATATTTGTACTGCACTGCACTAAAGTGGAAACACACCTCAGCACTGCAGGCAAGCTCTGCTTTGAAGCTGTTCCCCACTCCATTCCTCCTGCTCTCAGGAGATGGCAGAGTGGGAAGCTGGAGGAATCAATGTGCTGCACAGTCTGGGGAGGAGTAAAGCAACCAAATGTCATCACACAAGGAAGTCACATATGTCTATAATACTCTGTCTTAACAAATGAACAAAGAGCTCTCTCCAAAGGATCTGTCACAAAACCCCACGTTTTCCAAACTGACAAATTGCACTCAAGCCTGCCAGTAGCAAGGAGAACTACAAAAAAATAATCATTAGATTTCATGGACTATATATAGATATGTATGTCTGGTAATTCTGTGATATATGAAAATTCCCCTTTCCAAAAGTTTACAGATCCATTTGGACCTCAGCCAAAATCTAGTGACATTTCCCAGGTGTTGGCAAAGGGGAGGAGGCAGGCACTTGGACTAATATTGGTTGCAATTTTAGATTTGTGTTTTAAGATTTTTATTTTCAATAATTAGTGTAATACTGGAAGGAGGATGTGTAGGTGATTTTATCTTGAAGGATTCTTTAAAGTTCATAGTCCTGACATTGTAAAGTAAATTTAGTGTATTAAAATGAGATCTTTTAATTGCTCTAAATTTGTGGTTCTGAACACTGATAAAATCTGCTGAACTTACGCCTCTTATTAACTTCAGCAATTATTAGCTGTAGACTGAATAGGTTATTTTAAATTTTTCTAAGATAAAGGGAAATATTTGCTTGCCCTGACTTTTGTTATTTAACACTTTAAAATATTTAATTACCACTCAAAATGTTTAACCGAGTTATGTTGGCCTGATCAATTCTACTGTGAGTTCTTGATCTTATGATCTCAGTAATTCTGGAAATGTGTTACATCAATGTTCTTTTTTTTCAGCCCAAATGCGATACTAAGATTAAGATTTAATCACTTTGCCACAGAATGTAGCTGGGACCATATGTATGTATATGATGGAGATTCTATATATGCACCTTTAATAGCTGTATTTAGGTGAGTGTATTTACTAACCTTTCTGTCCACAAAATCATGTATGGACATTTTCAGTTAGTGGGGAAAAAAGTAACATTAGAGGCTTTAATATGTTAACTAGATTGCTTTCTTATCATATGATGGGAACACGTATGTAAAGTTGTATTAGAATGCATTCCAAAATGTTACAGTTTTGGTTAGATAATAGCAGAAGTCCTTTATTTGGATACTTACTGCTCACATTGAATGGAATGTTAATGCTTACACACAGGCACTTTCCTGGAAACCCCTGATTTACCATGCAGGTACATGGACAAGTTTTATATACCTTGTATACCTTTTATTAAAAAAAAGTTTTTAAATTTTATTTATGAGTTGTCTTGTTTATATAGTTAACCAGCAGAATACCAAACTCCCTCTTTACTTTTTTTTTTTTCTTCAATATGCCAAAGATTGCTTAAAACCACTTTTTTCCTTCTCTTTTCCAGTGGTCTGATAGTCCCTGAAGTGCGCGGAAATGAAACTGTTCCTGAAGTGGTTACTACATCTGGCTATGCATTGCTGCACTTCTTCAGTGATGCTGCTTATAACCTAACGGGATTTAACATTTTTTATTCGTAAGTATTTTTGTACTAAGTAATTACCTTTGTTTTTTTAAATAGCATGAGAGTCATACTCAGTGCTAGGTGTTTAAAACCAGGGAGCTGGGCTTGTAAGAAATTATAAAGGTATGAGTTATGGGAAAAAAAAGTCCCAGAGACAGAGTATGGTTTTTTTGAGTGAAATCACATGGCCATTCCCAGAGTATGTTTTTCCTGTGCCATATGGAACTAGAATATATCCCTTCCAGTGTTTATCCAACACATATAGTTGTCATATGGACTAGAAGGGAGATTATATCTGCTGTCATATAAATTCCCTTCTCTTGAACTGGGATCATCTGCTGCTTGATTTTTCTTGCTGAATATACTATGGCTTTTGAAACCTTCCAAACAGTTCTACTTGGATTTTTTTGCCAGCCACAAAGATTTTATTCTATTTCTTTTCCTCTTCTTGGGTATTTCCCTTCCTATTTTCCATCTCAGTCTACACTCTGCCTTTGTAGGTCTTATCTACACTGAGTGTCTTGTAGTTTCTCTGATGGCAAAGTCTAATCTGATATGATCGTGATTGCTTTTGTCCAGCCTCCTTTTCTGTGTCAGCAGCTCCAAAGATGCAGCTGGCAGACCTGAGCCTTTTCCTTTTTATGTGCACCAGTTGTTTGCAACTTCTGTTTCATTTGGGATGTGCATGTGACACAATGCAACATCTCTCTATATTTCATACCTTGGTTCAAGAGGGAATTGCTTTGTCCTGTTGGACCTGTTTCTTCATATGACAATTTTTCTATGATTGAAGATGTGCCTGTTCCTTTCTCTCAATCCCTTCAGATTCTGAAACAGCAGTTATTAGGATTTGGTGGCCAGCACTGCATTTCTTATGTTGAAGTACATGTAATATTTTTGTTGTATTCTTTATTAGTTTAAAATTCCTATTTGTGTTTCTGACCATAGCTTTACTCTTGCACAATACTTGGCACATTGTCTGTGGGAAGATTATTGCTGTAATTTGCAGCAGATTGCCCACCTTTGGCCAGATAATAAATAGCTATTCAAAGTTTGGGAAACCTCAGTATATATATTGCATTGAAAATAGCAGTCTAGAACACTGGGTATTTTAAATTTTTGTCAGTTGACATCAGTAAAATGCAATCACCTGGCAGAAGTTCTATTGTAATTAATTACATTTTTCAGTTATCCCTGAAGCTTTTATTTTATTTGTCTTGGGAGCAAATGGCAATTAGACTTGGCATTCTTAAGAAATGAGTGTATGTGCATTCTTTCATTACTTGGTAATGTGGTGCATGCTGCATATCATTACCTAATATTTTTTTCTTTTGTAGATTTAAAATAAGTGAAAAAAACTTGCCATTTTTTAATTCCATTACATATATAACTCATGAAATTCTATGTACTGTGTTCTTCTGCGTCTTTTATTGCAACAGATACTTTTAAAACTTTTTTTAATGAACCAACAGTAACAATTTTATGATAAAGAAGTACCTACAATTACTTTTTATGGCTACATTAACTTTTCTTCTGTTACTGGTCTATTGCACACTGCTTCTGTTACCTTACTTTTATTACCTTACTTGTTGCCTTACTTACCTTCCTTACTTTTTGACTTCATCTTGATGGACCACTTGGATTCCTTTATTTTGGGGAAGACAGAAACACAAAATCTGTGACCAAAATGCCATTTCAGTAGCAAACAACTGTAATTACTTCAGAGCAGTCTGAGTAAATTTTCTGTTCCTTGGAGTCAGGCAACTTTCTTCCAATTCTGCTGATCCATTTTTTCTCATTTTGTTTGAATCCTTAATGAACCAGTTGGAGTGGGAAATGGTCTGCTTTCCAACTAATATTTCCTGGTGGAAAAACTTAACTGTTCACCTTTCTGCAGAACACTCCCTGTGAGTCTGGTGGAGAGGTTCCTCACAGCTGTAGCATACAGCTGGTAATGCCATCAATGGTTTTAATGCCATGTGTGTTACCAGCTAAAACCCCCAGGAGATTTGGAATGTTGGTCAGATGTGGAATTTTCTATTTTACCAGTGCAACAGAATTAGTCCTTTGAGAAGTGAGTCTCTAGAAGACAAAAATGTGTCTCCTCACTGTCCTTCCACAACTACATCTTGTCAAAGGCCAGCCTTGAACAATTCTTTGCTAACTTTTAACAGCTCTTTCTTCATTCAGTTTAGAGCTTCATTCAGTAAGGAAGACTGTGAACAGTATCCATCTCACATCTGCAGGGAGTGGTCTGTATTATCATCAGAGGATTGTAGTAACACTTTATTCTGAGTTTGCTGTGAGTCATCGAAAAGAGTTTCAAATCCTGTTTGGACTTCATCAGGCACGTACTGCCTGAGTTCACGGAAACTCTTGGACCCACATATTCCATGTCCTCCACCTTCCCTCATTTCAAGGAGTTGTCTGTGTTTCTGGAACCACTTTGCTTAATTTTGCACTCCAGTTGCCTGTGATCTCAGTGTTTGGTAGGGTGTATCACAGAAATGCTAACTCCCAGAACAGTCACAGACTTCTTTCAGCCTAGGCTCTCCTGTTTTTGCATTTTGGACTGCAGAGTTAAGGTGGCTCTTGTATTAAGGGTTCAAAGAATGAAGCGCTACCTGTAAGTAGTTTCAAGATATTAGCCATCTTGTATTTTTCCTTACTTGTTCTTCCCTCTTTTATTCTCTCCAGATGTTAGGCACACTGTTTTATAGCATGGACCAAAGCTACTCAGGAAAACCCTTTAACTGTATGCCTGTGTGGAGAGTTTAAGCTCAGTTACTTCCAGTGTGGTTGTTTCTAGAGATAACAAGCATTTGAAAGGACTAGGTGCTTATACTGGAATATAGGACAAAAATAGGTGGTGATCTGTCCAAGCAGGGCCTGTTCTTCTGCTTAATGTCTATATTTGTTGCAGTGTAAGGTATTTGTGATCCCGAGTGCATCAAAGACTTTGTATGTAAGATTGGACCAACACCTTTTGAACTCATCTGCCTGTAAAATCATTATTAAACTTGTGTTTTATCAGTACATAGAAATTTTTCATGGTAAAACATATTTATCTGACAAATACTGCTGGACTACTGACAGGTAGCTTATATATATATATTTTTTTTCAGAATTAATTCTTGCCCTAATAACTGCTCAGAACATGGCAAGTGCACAACCAGTGTGTCTGTACCGAGCCGCGTGTACTGTGAGTGTGACAAGTACTGGAAAGGAGAGGCCTGTGACATTCCCTATTGCAAAGCCAACTGTGGGAGTCCAGATCATGGCTACTGTGACCTGACAGGAGAGAAGCTCTGTGTCTGCAATGACAGCTGGCAAGGTAAGGTTTGCTTGGTTTAGTGTCTAGGTAATTTGATTTTCTCCCTTCCCTCCTTTTAATGTCACATCATTGCATCATATTTTTAGTGTTTCCTGAAGTTAAGTAGCCACTGTCTGCTTTTTGTTGGGTATAATTTGTAGCAGCCTGTCAATGAAAAAGGAAGGTGAACTGCTTTGTTATAATGGTGCAAGAGTGTCTGTGTGGACTAATGGATGTACTGTAAGCATGTGGTGCAGTTTTATTCCCAGTACCATAAATCATTGTTTCTCATTACGGATAAATTATTTAAGATCCTAAATGTTTAATTCACTTACTATAATTATGCTAGATGCTTTTGGATTTTTGTTTTTATTGTTTACCTCTTCTGTTGCAAGTCTCAATTGGCTTAGATTGCTATGCTTAGAAATTGCCATTCTCCTAACAGAAATAATAAAGTCCCTCCAGATTACTTAGCTGATATGCTCTCTTCCCATGACTTCCTGCCTCAGTTCTGTTTTATTGCTGTTTCTTTTGGCATGTCAAAGGAAATGGCTTTTTAACTCCTGTAAGCTGTCACACCTATTGCTCCACAGTCATGATGAGATCTAATACATTTCACTTAATAATGAATGAGATGTTCATTCAAAGGCAGTCAGTGCACCCACAGAAGGGAAGGGGTTTAGCAATATGGTCATTGAATGGAAATAGTGTAGACTTATTACTGAGTCCTTTGAAACCTTCCAGGACTGTAGTGCACAAAAAGATCCTGAAGGCTTAATCTCTGTCCAGAAGTTGTGAATAGAATTTGCAGCACGACTATCACCCTTTTAGTTGTGCATGGATTCCTTGCAATGTCAAATTGCTGAGTACAAAATGGGGAGATGTCACAACACTTCAGAAACACTTTTTAGTCTATACCTTCAGATACAGTGCTATGAACGGAATTAAAATTTTAAGCACAAAATAAAATTAGAAATCTGACTACTGCTGTCAGTTCCTTCCTTTCACCTGGCATTTCTGTACATACTTCTTACTCTTTCCTACACATCATGTAAAGATAATTTGCTTCATCATTCCTTGGATTTTCACTGAATCTACATAGATTTCAATTAATTAAAAAAAAAAAATTCTGTCACAGATGAGCTGGCTTGGATATATAATTGTTTTCCCTTATTAAATACCAAACTTTCCTTAAGCTCTGGGAGACAACGTTCTTCTCTCTTTTATTTCTTGATTTATTTATACCTGTATATTCTGTACTTTCTATACAGATACTATCTTCTGTGCAGAATATTTGCAATGATGGAGTCATAAATTTTTTCTTGCTATCTGACAAGTTTTTCTTGTGTTTGGTAATTCAAACCAAGTGGCTGAAGGGTCTTGATTTGTATGCTTTAGGAGAGAATTTCAGGTTTCATTTTTTATTACTCTAGTCTTTTTATCTTCTTTTGAGTAACTTTAGTACCTGTATTAAAAAAAAAATTATTGAAGTGCATTGATTTGGATGTATAACAATTAGAGCCCCTGATTCAGAATATAAATTCCCAGAATTTCCTAGTTCACTGCATAGAGTTTCTTTTACCATGGTGACATCTTGTGGTTGTTGTTGAAGGAGCAGCTCTGAAGAACGTTCCACATTTAAAACAGGTCTTCTGAGAAAAGAGAATGCTTTAGGGTGTTCTTTGAGATGGAATAACTTTTTTGAGCGAAAGGTAGTATCCTCTGATTATTAGATATTTCTCGTGAAATTTAATACAAGGATCTTGTAGATACTTGCAGCTGGCTGCTGGTCGTACAAACACAGAATAAGGCTTCCTTAAATGCTTTTAGACTTTGAAGACAAATAATTGACATGATTTTTATTTTTAAGACACGTTTCAATAAAAAAATGCACTTGTTAAATGTATTGTTTCTTTTAAAATCAAAGTATTTTTAATAATGCTAGTAATCTTAAACATTCATGAGGTCATTGGTCCAAGAACAAAATTTAGTATTTAAAGAAAATCTGGTTAATTTAAAATTTTCACCCTAAATAAGGGAGGCTGAACTTTGCCCTAAGGAGTATTTTCTTGGAGTTCTGTACCATATTATACTGTCCCATTCCTGGCTAATCTCTCTTGATATTATCTAACACAAGGCTGTGGATGTAATTCAGGGAGGAAAAAATATGCCTCAAAACTACTGACTTGCTTTCTCTTTCTTTGCTAGGCACATCTAAAAGAGAAATCTCTCTCTGACTAAGACCAAAGTGGTGGCTCTTGCACAATTTGACCTATTTAAGAATTTCACAGAAAGATACTTTTGCTTATTATGTTTTCACAGCCAGAAGATTCTCTTTGATACCAGGAACACCATGTCTTGGATTGTTTCAAGCTATAAAGGAGCAGAGAGATTTCCAAACAGTTAAAAACTTCTGTGACAGGTGAAAAAATTCAGGATGACTGGAAGGATAGCAAACAGTTCCACATTTTAAAGAGGGTTAAGTGGACTATCTTTGAAATTGCTGAAAATATTGCTGACTCCTGGGTATAGACAGAGGAAAAAAAAAAAGAATTGAAGGCTCATGTAGTTAAGAGAAACTTTATTGATACTTTGGTCATTGAACATCAGCACTGCAAGCAAAAGGGGAATCTATTAGAGAGGATTTACATGGTGTCTTTAAATTAGTCTTTAAGAGGATGTGTAGGGTACCTTCAAAGTAAATCTGATCCTTCTCGTTTATTGTGTTCTGGATTGCATTATGAGATGGTTTGGAAACAGAGGAAGTGCATTCCTTTTATAAGGAACTACACCAAAAATGGGCTCTAGGGTTGCACATAATGCATGCCAGCCCCAAACATGCATTCAGCCCTAATCCAAAGTTAAAACACCAATAAAATTTTTGGAACATGTATAGTTAGTTGGTTCTCCCTATAGAGCTGCTCTTAGCAGATAGAGATGTAGCAGAAGACTAGATTCTGAAATTAAACTAATTAACTTCAAAATAAGTCCATTAGCAATTCAGGCAGCTTGAATTTTATAACATCTCTCTAGAGAAAAATTAGTCTTTCTGTAAGGAGAAGAGTAAACAATGAAAGTATAAAAGGAGCTCTGAGTACTGCAGTGTAAAATCAGTGTTTTACTTGCTCGGTACTATGGCATTTATTCTAACAGCACCTTGAGTGCGGCCAGAACAACTCTGTCAATGGCTGTCTAACTCAGGTTTTCCTGAAAGGACTCACTGGATTTGGGTTTGTTCCCACTTTTCAGTGGAAGGCTTTGATGTCAAACTCTTTTTGGCCTGCCTTATTCCCCAATGTTGAGACTGAGCAAAGCTGTGCTTCTGGGTTATTGAAACTGGTGGGGAAGGTTGGAGATGGGGGCTCAGGCAGCAGCAGGTGAAATGCAGCACTGGGAAGAGCTTGTACCAAATGCCTGGAGATCTGAAATTTGAGATTTTGGCCCGTTGTGCCTGGATGTTCTTGAACAGAATGCACACAAGTCTGTGTCTTCAGAGATGAGGACCTGTGATGTAACATTTGCTTTGGCCAGATCTGTTTTTGGAAGGAAAAAGAAAAGAAGCAGGTTTCTTATAAATAGTCTGCCCTGTGATAATGCCCTCTTTGTCTCAATTTTACTTTACAGGTCGTCTTCCAGCCAAGTATCAATTCAGAAAGGAGAAACTGCAGTTTTACAGTCTGGGAAATGTCCTCTTAAATATATGTGCATTTATACTGTATCTGCATATAAAGACACATGTCCAAGAAACCTTTCTGTCCCCCAATTTTAAGTTAAAATCCTATTTCTGTGGTCCATATTTGTAAACATTTTAATGTTGATCATAGAAATTAGAGTTGTTTAAGAAAGGTTTAGAACTATAGAATTGGTAGGAAGGAATTGTCTTGTAATGAATAGTTATTTCATATATATTGGAAGTGTTCTTCAGATTTATCTTCAGCTGGAATTTAACAATTTGACAAGCATCCTTGGAGGACTGTGCAATTTGTAAACAAAATATAGCTATCATGATTAGAAAATTAGTATCTGAAAATTGTGTGAGAAAAATCAAGTGTCCTTATTGCAAGAGAAAGAACATCACAGGTAAATGAAGAGCCAGCTTCAGTTTTAAATACCTTTATGGTGTCATTTGACAATTAGTGAAAGCAAGTTTATCAGAATTTATTTGATTTGTTTCACTAAATGGCTGCATTAATGGGGTTGATAATGCTCTCTATGTCTAATTAGGATGAGATTTAGGAAGGGAGTCCCCTCCTATTTGTGACTTTCAATGAAAAATGTAATCTATTTAGAATAAATCTATGACCTAAATATTTATTTTGAAGGCATACACTTAGATGTATTAAAATAGAACTTGATTGAAATAATGATCCAAACAATACCTTGTCCTGAATAGAAAAAGTAGATAGTGCTGATCTCCCTGATAAGGTAAGATACAAAATTTACTTTATTATCTGTAGCACCTTCATTTAAGATTAGGAAGAAAGTAATTAATGCAGCTCAAAATCTGTTAGCTTCATTTCAGCACTGTGTAGAGTTCTAGACCATAACTTGAGGAAAGAAATAATGAAACATATATTGTGATTAATAACAAAACAGTTGAAATCTGAATTTATCAATGTAGTTCTTCCGAAGATAGCCTGCAAGAAAATTGACATGAAAATGCAGTATATTTTACCTGAACCTCAGCAGTTGATGACAGGAAATCATTGAAACTAAAGAGTGAAGTGCATACATAAGGAAACAGTAAGGAGAACTCAGCTGCTTCTTCATGAAATGTGAGTGGGTGTGCTGAACATGTATGGAAAGGTATCAGTGCTCCTTAAAGGCTGATCTTAGGACTGATATTGTTACATAATTTTTGTAATCTACCTATAAGGCTGCTAATGAAATCTGGTAATACAGAGGTGGAAGGTACTTTAAATATGAAGGATAACCAGAATATCCTGCAAAAAGTCTGCAAATAATGTGTAGGATTTAATTACTTCAGTATAAATTGCAAATTAATACATTTAGAGACTAAGAGAATTAAGAATTTATTTTATAGTCTTGCATTGAAATGTAGAAAGTGACATGGGAGAAAACTTGCTTGTCTATCTCAATTAGAACATGAACTAATTAACATAATTAATTTCATATACTCTGCAAACTCCAAAGTGCCAAGTGCACTGGTAGGATGATCACTCATAGGACTTCCAGGTAAATATATGAGAGCATTAGTAGTATGCTTCATGTTTTGTTACTACAGTTCAATGAATACAGACTCAGAGGGAGAGCCATTAGGAAGGACAGGGCTGTGGAAGTCACTAACAGAGCATGGTTTGTTTAAACAAGTAAAATCAAGGCTGCGAGGGAAGAGTGTTGCTGTTTATAAACATTTGTGGGGTATATAGACAGACCAGATCTTTAAGTACAGTGATAGCAACACTGGTAGAAGAAAAATTAGGATAAACTGGTCATCAGTACATCATTTGGGTACTGGGAGGAAGCTTTTTCTTAGAGCTGTGAAGTTTTCTAGAAGTTGTTAGCAGAGATACTGGACCTTGGTACCTTGCTGCCATTAGGATGGAGTCTCAGAATCTCTAGATCTCTAGTCCAATGGGTATTGTCAGCTACAGCTGATCTGAAAGTCCCTGCTTCTTTTAGAGCCTGAGAAGCAAAACCTGGTTTTGTTTACGATGAGAAAACTTGTGTGATGTCTACCAGAGACTGTACTTGTTCTCAGTCATGGAAGACTAGGAGAGCTTTCCCTGCTTCTTGTAGACAATGCTGTGACATCCAGCCTTATCGTCAGTGCCAGCCTTGTTGATCTTGAGTGTGGGATCCGGAACTGAGCAGTTAAAGCTGGAGCTGTACCCACCCATGGCAGGCCCTGAGCCCTCTGCTCAGGCTGAGCCTGTGCCTCCCCCACGGCCAGGTAGCCCTTGGGTGATCCACTCTTCCTGCCTGAGGAGACAAACAGGGCAGAGTCACAGCACCCAGGGGCCATTTCAAGAGCTGCATCAGCTCCTGTGCATTAGGCTTTCTGTGTCATTCCTGGAGGAGCCTGAGTCCTGCCACAGCTTGCTGCCCTGCTGCTTTAGCTGGACGCCTCACCAGGATCTCCCTGCCTGCCATTGAGTCTCATTTCCAGCAAGACTATTTGCAGGATAGGAGAAATACTTACATCCAGGATGGATATTGCAGAGCTGTGCTGGGGCAGTGTAGGGATACATGGGCACACCTACTGTTAGAGTGCCTAGAAGGAATAACTGAGCCATTCCAGCACAGCTGGTTTCAACCACTGAGTTGTGGTGGTTGAAAAATTATGTGAAAGGAATAATTCTCAACTCAAATGATCACACAAACAAAACCAGAATAAACAAATACTTTTAAATTTTCTTTAATTAGATTGCATGAGGGGCACTGTGAAATTTATATTCAACACATCAGTACTTCTGTTTTTTTCTCCTGTGCTCCCAAAGGAAAAGATTTGGTTTGAAGACAGTAGATGATGTTTAGTCATTTAGGTGGAAATTGATCTTATGACTCAAACAACTGGAACAGATTGTTACTTTGGCTTTTCATGAAACTCCTCAATAAATAGAAATTAGATTATTCTTTTGTGTGGTGGGGATAAATCACTTTTTTAAACCTATAGAGTTTTTTTCTACCTTAGAGGATAACATAATTGACTTCCAGTTCAGGTTTATAAAGTTGTTTGCTGTTTTTCAACCATTTCCCCCCACCCCCTGTGGATTGACTGACACATTAGGAAGATAAGAAAGAAACTCAATTTTAAATGAATGGAGAAAAATCATATTTGCATAAAACATAACAAAACATATTTTTCATTATCTTTGTTCTGCAGCTGTAGTGCTCTTTGTTGCACAGAAGGCACATATTTAGTGAATGTAATGTTTCTGAAGAGAATATCTATTTTTGCTGAAATAATGGTGTATGTATTCAAGTAGGAAAATCTATAAATGATATTCATAAGCCCTACATTTACCTTGTTTTTATAAAGCAATAGCCATATAAAAGAATTTGCTTTTTAAATGATGTTTTGATAGAGGCCAGTACTATTCCGTTGTTTTGCATTTTTGCAGCTGTATATTCCATATTTGTCCCGATTGATACATGACGTGGTCAGCCCCTGCCCATGGCAGAGGGGCTGGAGCTGGATGATCTTTAAGGCTCCTTCCAGGCCGAGGCTTTCTCTGACTCTGTGCCACTGTGGTGTTTGTGCTTTCCCTCTCCCCTTTCCTGTCGTTCAGGTCTGACGGAGCACTGAGGCTGGAAGAGGGCTGTCTGTGACCTTCTTTCCATCACTGATCTGGCTAAGATTTTTTCATTCTTAACTGAGTATGAGGCGCTTTTCTTGCGTTCGTTTTATTGCGGTCGGTGCCAGGTATCTCTGTCTGGATGTGCCGCAGGAGTTCTGGCTCTGCTCGCCGCTCGCCACCAGGGGTCCCTGCTGGCCGCGGCATCCCGGTGCGCGAAGGCTCGTGGTGACACCCGGCAGAGATGCTGCTTCTCCTTCTCACCTGCAGGCACCGTTTCCATCATTTTAAGCTCTTCCCTGATCAAAGAATTCTTAATCAGCTGTTTATTTTAAAGCCCATTTATAGTAAAATTAAGTGTTTCCTCCAGCGATTTACCAAAATCACAATTTTGCTCAGGTTACAACTCTATTATAGTATCAATTATTGATGGTTAAGAAATAATATACTGAATTGTTCATGCTCTCATTAGACCTCATTCAGATACCATTAATCTTTTCTGGAGAGAAGGTATAATGAACTGTGGGAATTGAGTGTCTCCATCGTTTAGTGAATGGAAGGTAATTTGGATACAAGTGGACATCATTCTTGTATGGTATACTAGGAAGAGTTGACAGCTGGTTTTGTACACTTTGGATGCCTGGCTGGTGTGTACAGGGAAAAAAATGTAACAAATTGCCCCCAAAATTACAATAAACATTGGAAAAACATAATCTTCCTGTGCACACATTCCCTCACGATAATGTTTTAAAATCATTGTAAACTTGATGTACATTACTTATTTAGCTTACTTAGTAAACTTCAGCACCTCTCTCTTCTAAAATGATGTCTGGTCTCTCCTTGGCACATGTAAATCTTTGTATCTGGAGCACCCTTTGCCAGGGGAGTATCCTTGCCAAAGAGATCTGATACTTTTTACATGAAGAACTATCTCCTCTTGTTGGCTTTGAACATGGCTTCTTCAAGCTGCATTTCATAAAACTCAGCTCTTTATATTCAGAGAGACTGTGGGCTCTTCATAGTCACACTCTCTTTGTCGCTTCTTTTATAGACATTTATAATTCACTTCTAAATTTTGTGGTTTTTTCCAAGTGAAAAACTCAGTAGTTCAAAGGAATTCGGTGGTTTCTGTAATTGGAACACCCATATTACTCTTCTGCAAACAGTCTCCAGCACTAGTCTCTTCTTTTTTAGTAGGACTCAGTTTTCTAAGGTTACACAAGCCATAGATTTATGCACTGAGGTAACAGGATTCTCAGTTCTGACACGATTCTTTATTTTGACCATTGCTGAGTGGTGATGTAATATTTTCATGTGCTATCCTGAGATGATCCTAAAATGTACCTTACTTAATTTTCAATTTAACTATGTTGAATTGTGTACATTGTTTTATTGTTCAGTCACATGGTCAGACAGGAACTTGTTGTGTGGTTCTTCAAAGGCCCTGGAATAATAGCCTTTATCAGCAATATTTATATATATATATATATAAAATATATATATACACACACACATATATATTCAGGTTTTAAATAAGATCTAGAGCATAAACTGATGATGAAGAGATCACATTTTTGTTATTACAGAACAAATAAAAATTTGATTTTGCTGTTCATGATTGTAATAGTCTTATAGCTAAAAAAATTATGCATTTTGCTGACTTTTCTTACTTTGACAAAAATGATTGGCCGAAATACATTTGAAAATGATATGTAGTAGTTCTGGGTTTGGTGGCTTTGTATAATGGTCTATAAAATGTTATAAAATTTAAACATTCAAATCATTCTTTTGATAGAGCATTTGATAGTGTATTTTACTCTTGAAAAATGATGCAGAACACCATTTGCAAAAGGCAAACTTTTAAGATTTAATATAGTATAATGCATATCTAACTTAATTTACTGTAATATTATTTGCTTTGATATACACTTATTCTGGTTCAAAAACAGTATAGTTTTTCTCCAAAGGTTACATACAGTGCAAAAAATTTTAGACCTAAATGATAGGTCATTTAAAAATGTGATGCTTTATGCCTTTCTTTCAATTTGTGACTCACAGTCTCTTTTCTGAGAAGAATGTGGAAATGAATTGTTATTATTTGAGCTAATCTAATGCTTTCAATTAGATTGACATCCCATGTTGTCAATTTTTTCACTGAGCATCTGTTAAACATAAAAGTGTACACCATATTTTATCAGAATGAGCAATCCTGACATCTGTAATTAAGCCTTCCCTGTTTCTGCTTTATTGGCTTTAACATCCCCGTCTAACAGATTGTACAAATTGCACATTTGTTTACAAAACAGGCCCAGATTGTTCTTTGAACGTCCCCTCCACGGAGTCTTACTGGATCCTGCCCAACGTGAAGCCCTTCAGCCCCTCTGTGGGCCGTGCTTCCCACAAGGCCGTCCTCCACGGGAAGTTCATGTGGGTGATTGGTGGCTACACCTTCAACTACAGCTCATTCCAAATGGTGTTGAAGTGAGTGATTTCTCCTTCCTGATGGGGCTTAGGGAAAACAGATCCTACCAGGGAGGGAGCTTCTGTCTTCTAATTTAGCTGAAAGGTTTATATCTCTTCTAGATTATTTATTAATGGTTATTTTATGCTTGTAGTTTTCTTATGATTATAGAAAGTGAAAATATGGGCAACATCAAACTGTAGGTGATATTTACATGTACTTCAGTTTGAAAAACTGCAAAAGATAAGGAGTTTTGTGGTGATAAAATAGTGAAAGAAATTCACTGCTGATATTTTCACATAGTACATTTTGAAAGCCATGTGCATTATTGATGTTAATTTATGGTTACAGGACCCTTGTATTTAGTGCTTGCACTTTGCTGGTGCCATGCCAGTAGGGTCAGGCAGGTCACCTGTATTCCACTTTTTTATACTTATGGCAGTTTGTGTGTGTGTTTGACCACCTATTGAAAACAAAGTTGAAGCAGCTGTAAATAGGACCCAGGTGATTTGGATGGTAACTTCATATGTAGAGGCTCTAAATGTGGCAAATTTAAGTGTTAGGTTCAATTTATTAGCATATTATTAGCAGGTTTACTTCTCCTGTTGTTGTCTACCTGTTGCTTTCTTCCACACATTTGCAATCATCCAAAACAAATCCCATCATCTTTTTGATTTTTCTTTTCTACCTTTATCATTTTTTAACCTCTCATATTTAATATTATGCATTGATTAATTAATAAAAATGTAATGGAAATTAAAATCGACCATATATTTAAGAGGGTGTCCTACACTAAATCTTCAGAGTAGTGCAAAAGCATGGGGCATGAGCAGTTTGGTGGGCTAGGGTTTTTTACGTGACTGATAACAGAGCTTGTGGTTTTTGTTAGTTACTGCTGTTTTATGAGACTGTTGATGAGTCCCTTACAGAGGTGCTCCTGTAGTGCTTGAAGAATATTTAGTGCACTGTCACGAGTTAGTGCACTGTTGTAATAGTTCAAAGGGTTGTGTTGCCACACTAACAAATTACCGTGTCAGAGTTACAATTAGTTTGAGCATACAAGCCCTTCTATTTCCTCTGCAGGTTGAAAATGTTTCTTTTTCTATTTCTCTTTTAGCTACAATTTGGAAAGCAGTATATGGAATGTAGTGCCTGTATCCAAAGGGCCACTTCAGAGATATGGACACACTCTTGCTTTGTATCAGGTTTGGACTCTTCAGTGTTCTGTATAATAAATTTATATATGTGTGCTGTTAGTGATCTTAAAATGAGTCACCATGAATGGAGACTTTTGAGGATAATTTCTAAATATTTTGTATTCCTGTTTTCTTCTTCAGTACTTAGGTGTATTGCACAGTTTTTGGAGCAGAGATCATACAATACTTCTCAATCACTTAGCTGACCATAAACCTTCTGAGCTAAACCTGCCAATAAAAGGCAGAGGTGTGTGAGAGACATAACTGGGGTTGTGGGCAGTGCTCCTGCTCACCAGGTACCATCCCCAGGGGCTGAACCCCACAGGCAGAGCCAATTGCTGGTAGCAGGCTCCTTTGGCAGTGCCACGGCAAGCGATGGTCCAGGTGTGGGGACTGCTCAGGGAATCCAGGAGCACAAGCAGACAGGACTGGAGAGAAGGCTCCAACTTATGCCTGAGGGGGCTATCGGGGAGACAAGCTACAGAGGGTGACAGGCTTGTTAACTGTGACAGAGAACTGCAGAATTGCTGTCACAAATTTTCCTTTGTTTGCATAAGGCACTGCCAGCAGGGCAGGACAAACAGGATGGTAACAAGTCAGACCAGAGTGTTCATCTCGCCTGGTAACACCTCTTGAATAATGGGTAACAGTGAATGCCTAGGGAAGAATATAAGACAAAATGACAGGAACTTACAGAAGCTTCCTCAGAATACTGTCCTACCTTGCAGCTGGGATTTCCTAAAATAGGTAGTATTTTTGTGGAAAAATTATGAATCCCTGTTGTTTTTTTTTTTTTTTTTTTTTTTTTCAATTTTTGGACCATGTATTTATTTTAACAATTACATCATCTTGTGCCTAAGAATTCCAGAATATTTTTTTTTAAGAAATAAAGCTTTCTCAGAAAGTGGCACTAGCTGGTTTAATTTTGATAATCCCTACTTCTTAGTCTCCATTTATTTCCTCATACTACTCATGATTTTCTGTAAGGCCATCACACTCTCTACCATTTCTTTTTCATGCTGAAAGTTCCTTCTGTTTTTAATAATCCTCTATAAGGAAGACATTTCATACCTTAGGTAATGTTGTACCATTGCCTTTACCTCTTGTAATTCTGTTATATCTCTTTAGAAAAAGGAGGAATCACAGTCTTTAGTGTGTTCTTACCTCAGAGATTGATGTCATAGGGAATTCAGGGTCTAATTTTTTCCTATTAATTCTTTAGGGTACTTCAGCTTTTTGAAAATCTGCTGTTGGCTTTGAACTGGATTTTTATAGAACTGTCAGTTACATCCTCAGGATCTCATTCTAGGCAATTCAAAACCCATCCCCATATGTTTAGACTTTAAATTGTTTTTTCACATAGGCATCTTTTCATCCTTATGCACATGAAGATTTGTTTACACTTTAATTTTTTCTTGTATTGCACATGCAGTATTAGGAGATTCCTCTGCAATTATTTGCCTTTGACCATTGTCTCAGCTATTTTAAATAACATAGTAGAGTCAAAAACATTGCTGTTTTTCCACTCATCCTTATGCCAGCTTATTTCTTTAACATTGAACAAGCAAATCCCAGCTGCACATGTCTGTGGAACACCATTAATGATCTTTATTCATTTAAGAAGTGACTATTTTTTCCCCAAGCTTTATTTAATACACTTAATTAGCCTCGTGTTGTCTGCTTTCCTTGTTCTAGAACATCATAGTTCCTACAGGGCATGAGGAATATTATCAAGCATCTTTTTGAAATTTCAGGAACATGTATCATCTGGACCTTTCATTTCTTCAGAAAAAGCCAATGCTTTATTTGCAAAATATAACTTCCCTTTTCAAAAATTCATAGAATTTTTCTTCATCGTTTTGTCTGTTTCACTCACTGAATTCTGTCCTTTCTGCCTCTCTCTTACCAGTCTTTTGGTATAGACCCATTTTTAAGCAGGAATTTACATACTACAGGCAGGGGTTAGCTCTTTAATTTCTTCAGAACTGATTCCAAGGACTTTCTCTACCAGTTCCCCCCCCGCCCCCCCTCCTTAACTTTCTGTTTTTAGTTTTTGGTATGGAAATACCTGTAAAGTCTACCATAAAGAACTCATTTGGGACACTTAACCTCATTTTATTGCTATGGCTTTCACTCCTCAGAATACTCCTTCAGAGTCTGTTGGCACCACAAAGTAGTTAGGTGTGTTGCTAATGCATTTGAAAAGTGATGTCTTAGTACTTCATATATAAATTCTGCAGGCATCCCATTAGGGTGTTTCATACTTGCCTTGGTGTGAGTCTCTGTTTTAATCTGATGGAGTTTCTGAACTTTGTTTTGAACTCTACTTTTTCTTCTAAGTTTCCATTATCCTTATGTTAAGTTAAACTTTTATTTATTTTGTTATTTGTAATGGAAAGTGTTGCTTTCTTTTCAAATAGGATGTGTTCTTGTAACCTGAGCAAAAAAGTCTTACAATGTCTTAGAATCAATTTTTTCACATTTTTCACATTTTTTTAAAGATTTTACCCTTTTAGTTGTACATTTTAGTTTCTTTTTATCTTTGGCCTCCTTTTATATAGTGAGTGCTTCTTCCAAGTTAAGAAGAATTCAGGGCATGGGCTGATATTTTGTTTTGTCTTGTTTCCCTGACATCTGTTCTTACAGAAATGTTGAATCTGTGTGTGGCCTGGTGAATATTGTAGAGGTGTTTTCAGTAGTAATATAAACTAGATTTTGTGCATGCCCTAACATTGACTCCAAGCTTGCTTTTCTTCCTGTCACTTCCCTGATTCATTACTAATGAATCTAATCTGTTCTTTGAAAGGTCAGATCTTTTTGACCGGTGACTTTGATTATTACAGTTCCTGTAGAGTGTGGACTTTTTAGTCAAGAAACATTTGTGTAATGTATCATTTAGCAGTTCAGAATAAAGCCTTAAAATATAATTTAGCCTTTTTATTTGACAGTGCTAATATTTCCTTGAGACTTTCCAAACTAAAGGGTAACTGTTTTAAAAGTCCTTTCTCCAGCACATATTAAATGTGATCTGTATTAATTCAGACGTCTCTTTGGACCTCAGTGAAGGAGTGTGACTCATGTTAATAATAATGAAAGCTGCAAGCAATAGTATAATGAAGAAACTGTGGCTGTTGTTGAAGACATATATTAATTAGCAATTAGGATTCACTAATAATGAACCTATGTGAAATATTAACTACTATGCTGCTTGTACTAGTGATTGTCAAATGTCAGAAGTTACATGGGCCAGAAGAAGCTGATCATGCAAGTCAAAGAAATTTCAAGGGGAAGATGTACTCCCTTCTGGAGTAATTTCTTACATTAAATTATTAGGATAAAGTTCTTATATTTTTCCTTTTAGATCTTCAGTCTCTTGAAAAAAACAGAAAAAGTAATTTAGAGTGAAGAGCAGTAGAACATAATACCTAGAGATGGCAGCTTTGAGCTGTGTTTTCAGCTCTGTACCAGTAATTGTGTAATGTTTCCTTTATGGTTGAGAGGAAAAAAATATCCACAGAGAAGAAATTACATTAAGTTTTTGACTTGAGCTTCTGAGATTTCAAAGCCTAGTGCTAGGCTGGAGTGAGAGCGCAAAGCCAGCGCTGCCTGATTGTGGTGCAAGATAAATTGCAGCTGTGTGATTGACTTTGTGGAGAATGAAGTAACTTACTGTGCCCATTTCCCTCAGAAAGCTTCTTTGGTAAAAACTGAAGTACTTTTCTTCTTTATTCTGAAGAAAAAAAGATCTGAGGACTCCCAGTGATATAAAGTTATAAAAAATCCTCAAAACTTTTTATGCATTTACAGAGGAGAGAGCATAAAAGAGCTCTTGCTTTTAGGCCAACTAAACTGTTAAATAGTTTTCAAGCTGATTACTGGAAAGGTGCTCTTAGCAAGTGGTTATGCTGCATCTCATAAATTGTACGTAGTTTCTGGCACCTTGATACTGAAAATATCAATGTACTTTGAAATAATTTATATAAGAAATAGGCTTATAAAGAGACTGGAGTAAATGACTTGTGAGGTTTTTAGAGTAGGTACATATAGCTTTGATAAACATGACTAGGTAGGGAGTTAGAGTAAATTCCAAAATACTAGATCCCTAGAATTAAGGAGGAAGCAAGTTGCCCGCAAGATGTATATGTGATCACCTCTTTTGGTAGTATCACCAAAAATGGCTGCATTTGGCCTTGTAATTGAGCTGTTGGTGCTGGTCCCAGGACAGTGGGAGGATGCTTGGGCTTGGAGGTTTGTTTTCTTTGAGACTGGCAGTAGAGGTGAACTAGGCAAGCTGATGTAGTAATAACCATAAAGTACATAGACCATTTTATATATAGTCAAATTTAATTTAACTCATTTGAGTTTTATGACTGTAACTTCCACTTTTAAAACTTTATTAAGAAAGGGTAATTGTTTTGATTCTTTTTACAAGTTAATTGGTGTTGATGTGGAGTCTGTATATATCTTCTGGTATTTTTATTAGTCTTATCAAAAGCTAGTGTTAACAAAGCAAAAAAGAGTAAAAACTTTTCCTACTTTATTATGAACTAGATAAAATCTTTCACCAGTTGGTTTATTGTTATTCTTCTAATGCCCATTTTTGTTGGCTATTGTAATATAATTTGAATAGCACTGGACATAAAAAAGTATTTTCTAACCATTCTATTAAACAACTATAGGTGGGTTGTACCAGCAATTTCTGTAGTTGTATTGTTCTGTGACTTTGAATTACATCTTATGCACAACTTGCTCTCTTACTCTGATTTGCAGGTCTCAAAAGTGTGAGCAGTAGGTGAGAAAAGCTGCCCTACACTTTTTGCCTGTAGTCTTGAGAAAAGCCTCTTCAGAATTCCCTTCTATGAAGTGGCCCTAATTCATCAAGAGAATGGTTCTTTATGTAGAAGTGTTATATTTTTCATTCCTCGTTTCAATGTTATATTCCAGTTGGTTTAAAAGTGAAGACCAAGTAAGGTCACCTTAATTAATACCTTTTACTAAACCCAGCAACCAGTGGAAAACTGCAAATAATGAAGAAATAAATTGACAGCACTCTTAATTAGGTTGGCCTCCTGACATACAATGTGGTGCAGTATTGTCTTGACCTTGAATTTGTCCTGTTGGGAACGTAAGTGTCATGGTTTGACACTGGCGCAATGCCAGCGCCCCCATGAAAATGCACCTTTCCAAATAATTGCTGTGAGATGTGATCGGGAATAGAGCAGAGCAGGCCCAAGCTTAATAACAAAGAAAAGAACTTTATTAATCTACTACTACTATAAAATTACAAACACTAAATCCTGGATGAAGACCTTCCAAAACACCCCTCCTCCTCCCACCTAATTTCCAAACAAACCCAACAGTGAGACACCACCCAGGATCCTGATCAAGTTGCCACCCTTCAGATAATCAAATACTCAGTCCTTCAAGGGAGACAGGAGTCTCTCCTGTGCCACAGACCCTCCAGGAAACACAATTGCCACCCTTGTGTTTCCATGTCCCACATGGCAACCACCCGGAGAAAATCTGCCATGGTGACACTCTCCTTTCCATGTCACAGTGCTCTCACCACTGTGCATGGACAGACTGCTCATAGGGCTTCTTTAAGAATGCTTTGCCATGGACCAAAAGAGACAACAGTTCAATTTCTCATCTCGGGACTACAGTCCCCCCCATTTTCCCCTGGGGCCGAGGGTCCAAGAACAGAGATCATCTTCTCCTCCTCTTCTTCCTCGAAGACAGAGGGCCTTTCCACACCTTCTTCAACTCTCCTCTGTTCTCTCCACTCCTCTGTTGGTAATCACTGAAACAGGTCTCTTGGCTCACCAACGCACCCCCCTAAGTACAGCCTCTGTCAGGAGAATTTGGTTCAGTCTATGGCTAACAAGAAAAGTCCAGCCACAAGCCACTCCATCATCTTCCACTCAAAAATTTCCTCTTCCATCATCTCAGATCCCAAACTGTCTCTCTTCTACTTCAAATCAAGGAGGAGTAATATTTTACAAAGCCTTCATTTCCCAGGAAAGGGTTAAAAGTTCAGACTCCCTGGACGGCTGAAATCTCTGCTCAGCAGCCGATTCCCAAGGCCAAGGCTGGGCACCTTCCCCCCCTCTCCTTCTCGTCCGCGCCGGCAAAGTTACAGGTGCCATCTGGACTCTCTGTCCCTTCCCTCTGGGAGAGGGAGGGAACGACAAAGGCATCTCCGCTTCTCTCCACCCTTCCGTCCACAGGAGCTGGCTCGGTTCCAGTCCTTCTACCCCTCGGCTCACCTCGACCAGGCCTCATGGCTTCCCCTCCCCACCCAGCCCCATGGCTGGGCAGGGGAGATCTGCACAGCACCCTGACCGGAACCAAGGAGAGCGAGCTCTTGGGAGTTCCTGCTTTTAACCCCCTGTGTTCTCAGAGGCGTATCCCTATCTTCAGTGGTCACTTCAGGTACCAATATCCAAACTTGACCACTGATTGGTTTGACCCAACTTCCTGAAAACATTCACTTCCATGTCAAACCACGACAGTAAGTTGAAATGTTCCTCTCCAGCATCTTATTCAGGTTCTTTTTCAGAGAGGATATAGTCCCACAACAAACTAAGAATTACTAAGAATTACTAAATCAGGCTTCAGGAGGAAGAGTTAAGTGAAGACTGCTTTCCAGTCTGTCAGACATGGTCTAATGGGAGGATTAGTGGATCAAATAGAAGTGTAACTAATTTTTAATTTGATACAAAATATTCTTGATACTGTTAACCATTTCAAAGGAGATAACAGTTTGTGGAAAGGAAGAGGAGGTATTAGACAGTCCTAAACCAGGTGGTACATGTTGAATGCAAAAAACAGGCTTGTGGAGGATGAGTTATTGTCAGATAACATTTTGTGAGACTTGTATTTTGCTTGGGGAAAAAAAAAAGGAGAATTTCTTTAATGATGTACTGATTTGACTAAACTTTTAGAAATTTCAGATAGAAGTACAGAGAACAAAAATCCTAATAAATGTTAGAGTTCTGTTAGTTTACATAAAGTTAATTTCAATAACAAGGTGTGGATACAGTCTAGGGGAGATAAAAGATCGATCTGGTTTCAAGAAAATAGAGGATGACTGTTCATGTGGTTTGTGAGTAGCATTTCTTTGGCCAATTCTTCAGGAACAGTTTAGATTTATATAAGAATTAAGGCAGAAAACTCATTTCTGAGAGAGAAACTTTTCTGTGTAGCCATGATAAAGTTCAGAAATACAAAATTAAAATTATGTGGTTATTGTAATGATTTTAATGTGATTTACTTCCTTCCAATTCATTAGAAATGGATTATAAATTGCCCCTTTTTTGCGTGGGGCTTTTTTTTTTAACACTTTTTTTAGTGTTATCTACCAGATAAGATTCTTTGGAATGCAGGCAGGATTTGCATAAGAGTGTGTCATTCCAAGGTACAGCCTGAGCAGTTAAGCATTGTTCCTTAGGGAAAAAGGAAAATTGTGAAGTCTTAGGAATAAAAAAAATTATAAGTTTTAGAAGTCTTGAATTACTGCATTTATATGAAATATAAAATCTATATTAACACTGAGATAAGGTATAGGGAAGAGAGCATGTCCAAGGTCAATCGAACAAATGATTTTTGGCTGTTCAGGATTCAGTGTGAACGGTGTGCAAGTGTTACTCTGCTCTGGTGTGCAGTCTGTTGATTGGGACTTAAGGGACAAGTGAGTGCTCCTGGTCTTTTGGTGATCTTTTAAAATATCCTCCTTTATCTGTTTAATTTTTCCTCACTCTAGAATGCTCCTCTGTCAAGGATCTTTGAGCAACCTCTTCCAATCTTGACCATTCTCAATGAGAAAAGAGAAATGTTTATTCTTATACTGAAATTGAATTTCTTGTAATCCAAATTGTGCACATTTTGTCTGGTTTATTTAATGGATTACCTTGGAAAGAATCTGGCTCCCTCTTTTTTAACCTCTCCCACCAGGCATTTGATTTTCTTTGAATTATTTGGTTATTTAACAAATATCGTCTCCAAATAGGATGATGGTATCAATAAGATGAAGAAATCAAGAGGAATTTCATGTCTGTAAGTTGTATTGATTCTTCCAACATTCAGATTCTGACAGTTTACTTTTTCTCCTATATTTGAGTTATTCTCTTGGTCCAGTCAAAAATGTGCATGTCATTCATTACTCTATAAGAGCAATTCTAGATCAAATGAATGTTTTCTTCCCTTGAGAAATGTGATTTAACTGTTTTGTTCAAATCCTGTTTTGATCTTATCATTCCTGCCTTCTGCTGTCATCTTCTCTGTCCAATATGCACACTCAACTATTTACAGATCATATGCCTTTTTAAATCTTTTTTTATCATTATGGTCCATCAAAATTTTCCACTGAAGTAGTTTTTTCAGAAAAAAAAATGCGATTTGAGAAAATGGAAACATTTATTGGAAAGTTTTGGTTCCATTGAAGCAAACAGGAGCTGCACTGGCTGGACCTGAACACCTGCCAAGAAAACAACTGACGGGATCTGTACGTGGGAATGTCATGACTGAATGAGCTGTCGACCTGCTCTGTTTACAGGAAGAAATTTCTCTTTTTTCTGTAATTCCCTACTGAGCAGGAGCTCTGAAGTTCAATAAACAATGTGCTGTTCAGTACTTCAATTTGCATAAAGTAATAGTTATGAGAAATTTTGGTTTAAAAACCGCAAGGTCTTTCAAGGTTCTGGCAACTTAGAGAATGTTACTCATATGATAAAATACATCTAATATGGCCAAGGTTAATTTATTGAGTAAATGCTCGGCTTTTCCATCTCATACTGTAATTGAAAGTGTTTGCTTTGATACCTGGTATCAGAACTTTAAAATATGAATGTGTTGGAGGCCTTGTATCTTCCTGGTGCTTATCTGCCTGTTTTGTTATCTCTTCAATGGAAAAATCTGCTTCTTGTCCTTCTTGCCCCTCTAGACTGAGGACAGCTTTTAGGATCCTCAATTCTTCACACTTTTTTCTACTGATTTCACAAAGGCTCTCAATTTTATATTTTTGTTGCCTTTTTAAAAATATATTATTTTACTTTACAGTACTGCTTGCTTTGCTGTCTTTTAAACAAATATCTACTATGCATAATTCAGGTAAAGGTCAGCAGTGTTTGTGTACTAGCATACTTAAAACTCTGTATCTAAGGTGTTGTGTCTTCCAGAAAGCCTCACCTTTAGCATATACCTTGATTTATATTTAGTATATAAATAGTTTATAAAGGTAGTATAAAATTTATTAAGGGGTTCCTTCTTTTCTGTCACAATTTTTATGCTGCATAGGACCATTTGCACTGGTATCATTCCTACAATCCATTCCTGTTAAGGCTTTCCAAAGAAATGTCTATCTTCATGTGCTTAGGAGGTTGGTTTTTGCTCTGTATAAGTATGGATGTAACATTTTAAAATTTCATTTCTGTATTTCTTGCACCGACTTTGGTCTCTCAGCTTGTTTTTCTCTGTGTTCAGCTGATCTTCACTCACTGTTAAAGTGTTTTTCACCAGCACTAGGAGCTTCTTTATCTCAGAAATAGCCCTTAGCAAAGCTTAGTTAAATCTGGTTTTGGGGCTGATAAAGCAGTTGTCATGACCTTCTTGTCTTTTTCCCTGTGAATATTCCTGTATACAGGATCTGCTGTGTCACCTAAAAGATTGCTCCTCACAGAAGTGTTCTTTTATCTGAACTTTGAATCATTTAAGCAGAACTGTGAGGAGGACTTTGCTATTGTCAGCTGTCTGAGAAATAATTTCAAAGTTCATGCAGCTCTTTAGGTCACCTTTTTTTGTTTTTTAAAGTGTCGTTCCTCAGTGTCAGAACTATTTTTTTTCAAATACTGCTGTACAGCCCCTGCAGCTCCCTAATTAACTTTTTCTTTATGCTATAGTAAGTTATCAGCATTTGAAAATAAGTAGTTCACAATTATAGTGACGCTGATTTGACTTTGGAGATCTATGTGGTATTGTAAGGAATGAACCATATAGGATCCTTTCAAGAAGAATATTTATTCAAACCATTCCTTTGGATCAGTGCACGTCCTTCTTCAGTTTTTGTTGGTCTTTACCAAGCTCTTTGAAATGTTTTATTTCCTAGGAAAAGAATGGGTTCAGATACATATCTCTCTAATCCTACTGCAAATTCCTTCTGTGAACATCTTTTGTTCAAACACCACCAGTACCACAGAGTATCCCTGCACAGGAAAGATTTAAATTCCACATCGAGAAATGTTCACCTGCCTCAAATGAAAAAAAAAGTAGTTGAAAATTTTGCTGAAATTTCAAGTGTACTGTGTAAGTGCATCAGACAGTTTGGTCAGGCATTTGCTGACTAATCTCTTTGGGTATTTTCTTACTGTTCTGGACTCTGTTCCTTACCATCAACTACATGTGTATGGGACAACATTATAAACCTCTAAAGCCCTTGTTCTGCTGGACTGAAAAGACTCGTTATTCTACTGATCACCTGTATTTGCCACGCCTGCCCATTCATAAAGGGTCAAGAGCTCATCTTTCTTGATGTGTATGATGATAATCCAAAGCTTACATATCTAAGTTTACAAATCCATCAACTCCTTTTACCATGTCTGAAATTTCTGCATGATTGATGCAGACACTTCTTTGGTAGTTTCCTTATCTTCCGGCCTCTTTTTCTGAGTATTTCATGCCAAGTCCAACTTTGCCAAATATGCTAAACCTGCAGCTTCTTTTTATTTTTTTTCCCCTTCTGATTTAAACCTGATAAGGCTGAGTTTAGGGTAAGCCCTAAACATTACATTGCAGAATGCAGAAGACAACTGCCAGCTGTGCAGCATGCAAATGGAATGCAGAGTGTATGGGGGGGTTATGTCCTAGCAAAGACTGAGTATCAATCTCAGAACCAAAGGAAGTTTTTTCTACCCAGTATAAACTGTCCTTGAGCAAGTCTGTGAAGCCAACAATCTGGAATTTGTTCTGTGACTTTGCATACCCTGGCTTACAAATCCACATGAAGTGAAATTCCGAAGGATTTGCTTTCAGGCAATATTTAAGTAAATCACTCATTACTTACCAGAACAGATGGCCCTGCTGTTTAAGGTGTGTATTTCATGATGGCTGGAATCTCTGTTTTGCATTCCTTAAAAAGAACTCAAAGTACTCCCCTGTGGGATTTGATTTTAGTAAATGTGCTCAGGAGGAGCCAGCCACATCCTGGGCTGCATCAAAAGCAGCACGAGCAGCAGGTTGAGGGAGGTGATTCTGCCCCTCTGCTCTGCTCTCATGGAGCCTTGTGTCCAGCTCTGGGACACAAGGACACAGCCTAAGAAGCACTGTTGGAACAAGTCCTAAGGGGGCGCCACCGAGGTGATCAGACGTCTGAAGCACCTCTCCAAGAGGACAGGCTGGAGGAGTTGGGTTGTTCAGCCTGGAGAAGGGAAGGCTCTGGTCACACCTTATAGCACCTTAAAGGGGCTACAAGAGAGCTGCAGGGTGATGTTTTACAAGGACATGGAGTGGCAGGACAAGGGGAGAAGATGTCTTCAAACTGTGTGAGGGCAGGTTTGGTTTAGGTTTTGGTTTGGTTGAGGTACTGGTAAGTTCTTCAGTGTGAGGGTTGCAGGGCCCTGGAAATGTCCAAGCTGAGGTTGAACAACGTGGGATAGTGAAAGGTGTACCTGGCCATAGTAGTGGGGTTGGGAGAAGATGATTTTAAGGCACCTTCCAACCCAGGTCATTCTGTGATCCCATATATGCATTTTCCCTTTTCTTTGGGTTCTGATGACTGTATTTTCTCAGAACTTAAGTCACTTTGCTAGTAGGAGAGAATGTGCTCTCTTGTGCATGTGCTGAATGAAATCCCCACGGACTGTGTGGAAAATCACATTTTAATTCTGTGAACTGTTCCTTAAGAAAACAATATAATATCCTTTCTGTTTAGCTTTTTTAAAAATAGAATACTGCAGTATGGATTAGAAGTTCCATGTAATTAAAGGTTTTCTGGTTGAAATAATCTCTTTGAGATTCATTTTGGTGTCATTTTCATGGCTAGGTTTATTTTTCAGAGAAATAGACTTCTTATCATTGTTGGTTTAGTTTAAGTATCACTGTCAGGGATTAGTCTGATATTGAGCTGGTTAATGTAAGATTAAATGTGAAGATTTAAATCAGATTGCTCAGTTATGAAATACTGCTCAGCAGAGGAGTATGCAGTTCAGATGTTATCTTTATGTAATCCATTATTTGCTTTCTCCTCTCTCCCTTCCCATTTTTACAGGAAGACATCTACATGTATGGAGGCAAAATTGAAATGAGTTATGGCAATGTCACTGATGAACTGTGGGTTTTCAACATACCCAGTCAAACGTGGAGTACCAGAATTCCTGCAGTCCTTGTCCATGGCCAGCAATATGCTGTGGAAGGTCATTCAGCACACATAGTAGAGCTGGACAGCAGAGATGTGGTTATGATTGTAATTTTTGGATATTCTTCCATATATGGTTACACAAGCATTGTGCAAGAATACTACATCAGTAAGTCACTTTCAAATCATTTTGATCACAGACTGATACAAAACGTGCTGGTTTTTTTAAGTGAAAAAAAGTGATTTTTCTTTTTTTCAGAAAGAATTTTTTTTTCCAATTTAAATAAAGCTTCACCTTTTTTCCTTCAAGTTATGTACATAAGATTTCTTGCCAAGTGTTTCATGTGTGTTTAGAGCACCATGGCATTTTCCATTTTTGTATGGGGTTGTGGTACGCTAAAGAGGATAAAAATTTAAACCAGAAATTCTTCACCGTGGTAATTGTGATGAAACGTAGTTTTTCAACACAGACTTGCTGTTTTTACCACAAAGTAGAAGAGCAAAACCAAAAATAATTTAGTTATTTTAAAGGTTCTTTAATGCTGGTATATTATTTTTCTTCTGTTTTATTGTTTTTAAATGTAATAACTTAGTTCATCATTATATATAGGGTTCTGTCTTAAAGGTATACATGTTGCTGTTAGAGGTAATAATTGAAAATGAGCTCTTATTTTCTCTAAATAAGCTACCATATCTGTCTGGTTTTCCCCTTGTGAACTGCAAGATGTTCTTGGGGTGGTTTTAAATGCTAAAATTAAATAAACTAAGAGAAATCTTTTTATCATACACAGGGTACAGTTAAGATACCCTTTCAATGGAATAATATTGAAAATATACACCTGAGAAATTCTTAGGTATATTTATATTCCTGCTAATTAAATTTATAGTCTTCTACTTTTAATTCCTTTTTTTCTATTATCTGATTATCTCATTTATGCAATTTCAGGAGGCATAATACAAAATTTCAATGTAATACCTACATGCTAAGGGATGATAATTGTTTTTAATTGTTCCATTTAAATTTTTTTCGTATATGCATATTTATATAATCACTGTTTAAACAGATTTATAGGTTCAGGAAATCCCTTTGAAACTCGGATAGTTCTTATGCTCTCTGGCATTATCTCTGATAGCAGTGTCAAAATTATTTAACAGTGTTGAAAACGGATAAAAGTGAATGGCAGCAAGATGAAGAGCACCATAATGTTCTTTATTCACACTGAAAAATTCCAATTTAACTGCATAAAAGCTACCATAAAACTCTGGTCTTAGAATGATGTTTTGCAACAGTATTTTAATATTTGTTAAGCATTAAAGGCCATTTTGTAGAAAAACTGACTTTCAGAAAGTTGGTTTTTTTGACCTATCAGAGATGATTTCTTTTTTTACTGTAAAGGAAACAATATGTCGTTCTAGCTTTCTGCAGGCTCATTCACGTAATGTTTATTGGAAAACTTTAAATTATTTGCTTCTCCTGTTGGAACTTTGTTATTTGCTTCTTCACATGCTGCTAATTTAATATGGAGTAGAAGTACCAATTTTATTCTCACCTATTATTGTTAGTTTAATTAGGAAGAAGGGAACATGATTTGTATTGTAAAATTTTCTGCCTGGCTGATTTTATTGATGGCCTTATGGTTGAAATGGACAGCTTCTTCCTATTTTTTTTTCTTTAATGCTACAGCTATGTTTGTGGAGGATTAATAAAACAGTGTATTTAAGCATATATAACACAGAGAAACAAAGAAAAAACCTCAAACCTTCCCTACCATGGGGATCAGCTTGGAGTAAGAGAAAGCAGTTCTCTGTCAATTGTGTGTCAATTATTCTCAATTTTTAATGTCTCCTTTTTGAGAGTATATTTTTGTCGTATTGTAGTGAGAGATTTAGAGTATATTTTTGTCCTGTTGTAGTGAGAGATTTAGTTTATTAAAGAAAATGTGCTTCACTTGCATCAAACACAAAGGAAACTTGTAGCAGTATAGGGTGTTACTGTGGAAACCCACTGACTTCAGCGGGTCTCCTCATCTGATGAAGGATTGATTGGTGGGGCTCACAGCACCTGGCAGAACACGGGGTACCTGAACCATTGCTGCCACGGAGAATTCTCATCTTTCACTGATCTCCTTCCTTGCCCTCCCCTCTAAGTGAAGTGAATTTTGTGGTAGATTTTCCTGAATTCTGTGTTGGCTGTTTCTAGTTTTGCAGCTGTAGGAACACATTTTTAACCATAAAATTGCAGCTGGTGGTTTGAATTAAGAATTACTGTTTTTGGGAGGACTTTAGCAGTACAGGATCCAAACTTAAAAGACATAGGAAGTGAAAAGTATTCCTGTGAACTCACCTGAATAGGAAATTTCATAAAAATAAGGGTTTCAGAGGATATAGAAAGAAAAATAAGAACCTGATTTTTTCTTTCTCTGCTTACTTTAAAAGCATATTGCTTTACCATTTCAAATTGGTACTGTTATTGTTTCTACATGTTATCAGTAATGGCTTTTAGTCCTCATGAAGGCTATTTTTTCAAGCATTTGCCACATGCCTACTGAAAGAAAGAGACAAAGAAGCAGTTTGTCCTTTGGTTCATATGTACTGAAACATCTAGGATCCACTACTTTGATGAACTTGATACATGGAATTCTGGTGCTAAAGCCTTATTTAGTTGCTGTGACCATGATTTCCATGAGGTCTGAGCTAAGAAACACCTGGAGAGGTTTTAAATAATTGTGGAAATTGCTAGCTTTTCATGTAGGTATGTAGTTCTTGTTACTGAAATATGCCAATCAAAGGTGCACTCAATCTCAAATTGTCTCTGGCATTGTTGGATTAGGGGAGTAAGTAATTTCTATCAGAGCAAAATAAATTCTGGAATAATTGGACAGGGTTTGCAGGCAGATTTTCACCATGCAAAGGCACGTGAATTTATTTCCACTGTGGAAAAGGTGTGGTGGTTGCTGCAGGAAGAAAAGAGCTTCCTGTTGTCCTTTCTTGCTGCACCCAGACTTACGACTTCTGAGGAGCCAGTAAATCCTGATATGGGAATTATGTGAATGATTTTACTAACTTGAACCATAAAGCTTTTCTGGGTTACTCCCCAGGGAAATTTATTTCCCTTTAGGTTAGCAATACCTCATAAACCTTCTAAGAATCTCAATGAGAGTCTCAAGGTGAATATAATAATGTTGTTTTGTTTTAGCTGAGGTTTATAAATGCTCCTTATATATTAAGAAACTTCTGAATAAGTCTTCTGTGATTTTATTTCTTTTACAAGACAGGTTTCTTTGGATTAACATAATATCACCGTATTTTAGACTGATTTTTTAATGACTTTAGAAGTAGGTTATGGATTGCTTTTGATTAAAAGTATTTCTTTGAAATAATGTAAAAAGAAGTGGCCCCATGACATAACATGCCTCCTCTTTTTTGTTAAAGTTAACATAAGCTTCCTGGTTGCTTGTAAAATTTTCAAATTTGTCACTGTGATAAAATGAACGTGGCACACCAAGGTGCTTCTTGGACATTTTGTTCTTTTTACCTTCTTTCTACCTGATCTGTCTGAAGGTTGTATTATGATAAAGACAGATAAGACCAATGTATCTTCCTTATTTTTACACTGTATACTAGACTTGAAATTTAAATCTGGAAAAATATTTTTAAAAATCTCCTATTTCCTTATTTCTGGCTTGTTTGTTCTTGAAGCTCTCTCTGCATTTGACTTTTTAAGCTGTTGAGAATGCAATTTCAATTACTTGTTTGGTCAATTAAGTACTTCTTATTCTTACATATATTTTTCTATATTCTTATGATGTAATGATAGAAAGAGGGGGATCTCTGAATATGAGAAGGGTTATGTAAATATCTTCAATAAAAATTGAATTTTTGTTGAAAAAAGGTAGGTGAAGATTGATATCGATAAGCTGCTTCAAAAAGTCAGATCATATGCATAGCAATGTCTAAATATAGACAGAATTGTATTTTTGTATGAATAATGCAATACTCAAGATGCTGAAGTGTGAATGATATCAAAACTGTACATACACATTTCAGTATTTGAAATTCAGGCAACTCAGCTAAATTTTAGAATGGGAAGTAGAAGGAGCAACATAACACTGCTTTTGGCTTTTATTTCAGAAAGATGTTGCTGGACTTCTTTCCTTGAATTTCTGTAGCTATTCATAGCACTTTTTTTTTAATTAAAGAAGGAACAGATTTTCATATTTCTGCCCAAGTCATGTAAAGTGATGCAATATGCAATGTTACTCTGACAGTGTTCCAAATGCTACACAGAATCATAGACACATTTAGGTTGGAAAAGACCTCAGAATCACCAAATACAGCATTGCTACATAAACCATAATGCTCCATAAATGCTACATGAACCAGTCAGATAGAAATGCAAAATATTCTATTATGCATATTATCAACAGCATTGTGCCAATTTATGTGGAGAAATAGTTCTTTTTCCCTGAAAAGCATATATGCCAGTCTCTAGGATTGATCATTAAATAAATAAATGAAGATATTTTTGGTAATACAAGGGTGTATCTGCAGGCTGACTCCTCACCAGCCCTCTTACAGAAATTGTATCAAGTAAATCTATTTGTTATCAAACTAATATGCATGCAATGTACAGTATTATCACTACAAATTTGATATTTGTGTTCAGAATTGCACTTCATAGCTTGATAATATCCAACATGGGGATTGAAATAAAATACTGCTTACATTACACTGCACATAAATAATGTAAATATTCTGTGTCAGTAATATATAGTATTTGTGTAATAAATTGTGTATTACACAAATACCAGCATTCATACACACAAAAATCATCACAATTCTTCCTTAGAATCTATACTTTATAACTTGCCATAAGCACTTGTTACTGGAAAAAATGTAACTTATAGAGGCAGTACCTGGAAACTATTTAAGGAAAGTATGATAGCTAAAGTAATAACTGAAAATCGTGAGCCTCTTCATGAGAATCTGGAGAAAAAAGAGTTAATCTAAGCTACCTACATATTATCAGATAAAAATTAGAATGGGATTTAGGCTAACTTTCAGAGAAAGCAAGGTGTATGGTGTTGTGTGCTAGCCTTGGATAAGTAACTCTATAATGGCAGCCAGCTGAGGTTAAGAACTGGGAGACGGCTCCGCTTTGGATGTCCTTGCCCAGACTCTGCTCTGACGATCTCCACGAGGCTGGAGGTGAATTACTTCTGTTTCACGTCTGTAGCACTGACTCCAGTCATCACAGGCTCTTCGTTATAAGCTGCCTTGTGCAGGAAAAACCTCTTGGCTTATTCTATTTGTGACTTACATCATCATCATCTGGGGAGATGAAGGGGGTAAAAAAGACATTTTGGGCCTATGGGCGGCAAGAACTTAACAGGTGTCTTTTTTTTTTTTTTGCTATGGTAAAATATTTTCCTTCAGTCATAACAGCTATTGTGGCTGGTTTTGTTTGGTGTCTCTGCAGTTATTAATCATGTGATGTAAAACATGGATTTAAATGCCAATTGAATGAGCTGCTATGAAATTATTTTTTGTGAGTCTTCTGCAACTGAATGGGTATATTTGCAGTTAAACAACTAAGAAACAGTGGTTGGAAATGGATTTTAGCTCAATAATTTTACTGTTAGTCCCCAAGTGTCTGCCTATATCCATGCACACTTGGAGCTGCCTTATGTTATGTGCTTCTCAGGACTCACTGCAGTTCAGTGTCTGCCAGGCTCCTCAGACTCCCCGTGACTGAGCACAGGTGTTCCTAATGAATCTGAAGGAGCTGGAGCACTGAATTCTCATCAGCCATCTCTGGTGAGAATTAATCATAACTCCTAATTTCATATTTTCAAAAATCTTTGGGCTTTTTTTTTTTTTTTTTGTTTGTTTGTGAAAGTGCTGAAGTCACATGTGGGAGAGGATGCGATACTGCCTGGCAGCAGTAACAATGATGTATTTTTGATTTGATTAAGAATAGCAGGTAATAGTCTGGCAACATTATCTAATTGCAGATATTTTGATACATTAGTATAAAGCTACTTCTTAAAATAAATCTCAATAGTTATTGCTGTATTTAGAATTATATTGGAAATAATTTTATATCCTTAAAATTCCTATTACTGTGATTTTGCAGTAATAACCCTTTAAATAATGGGTTTTTTTAATGTCTCTTCAAGGGTCTAACTCTTGGCTTGTACCAGAAACAAAAGGAGCAATTGTTCAAGGTGGATATGGCCATACCAGTGTCTATGATGAACTGACCAAATCTATTTATGTCCATGGTGGATACAAAGCATTGCCTGGCAATAAATATGGATTGGTGGATGATCTTTACAGATATGAAGTGAATACTCGGACGTGGTAAGTTGGATTTATAATGTAGGAAACCAAGTTATAGGTTACTGAAGAAAACAGAAGCATAGAGTAAGGTTCTAGCAAAGTCGTGCAGGTACCTCTATATCCTTTGCACATTTCAGAACAACACATTCTCTGCAACAAAATGGAAGAATTATGGTGAGGGACTAGACTTGAGTCAATGGATTAGTGGAGCTATTCATTGAGAAGATGGCAGGCAGGAAGCTTTGTGCATGTTCTACAAATTAGGAAGAGGTTCTCCTTTCCAGGCACAACCACTGTGCAGAAATAGCACGTGAACTGTTTCCTCATGGTGTGAATGTACTGCTGGTGTACGGTACAGTGGCTGTTATTTAAAGAAGTAGAATCCCTAAGAAATGTGGAAGGTCGTTTTTCACAAAGCTATCAGAACTAAGAGAGAAGACCTCTGGTATTATATAGGAATCCTTAATTATGAATGCTCTTGGGGTTTTTATTTCTATTTCTATATTCTAGTGGTATTTCTATTTCTATCTATTTCTATTGATTTCTATATTCTAGTTCATTATTCCTCAAGTTTCTTGTAATTTATGAAGGCTGCATGTATTTTATGTTCTGAAAGTGACCCTGAATAATTTTTCTTACCTTAGATATGATTTGAGATCAAGAATTATTTCTGTGAACACATTATTCTTGCAATTTATTATTTGTTTAGCGTACTAATGGCTTCACTTTAAGCACCCAAAACTTGCTCTCAGATGTTGGAAACATGGATTTGGTTTCACTGAGGTTTTTAATAACATTAACTCATGGCATTTGGAAACATTAATACAAGATTTTTTTTTTCCTTTTAATGTATTTATGAGTTCCTGGAATTTTAATGCTTTCTTATTCTATTTTTGCAACAAAGTGATATTTTTTCCTTTGATGGTCTGTTTGACAATAAAATAATAATTGCTGGAATATTTTTATGCATTATTAATATAAAAACTAATAAAGAATACTTCATTTGACTCTATACTAATGCAGCATTCTCTGCAGCTTGTAGAGAACTCATGTCTTTGTTTTGTGAGATTTACACTGGGAGTGAATTTTACTATGGGACTGAAAATGGGCTCAGAGGATGGAGTAATGACATGTAGTAATAAAATCTTTGTTTACTGTATCTGTGACACCTAATGATTAGCATTCAAAGCACTTGGTGAGGTAAGAGACTGGATGTCCACAGGATAGGTGTGGTTTGAGGAAGAGTTGGAATTTTGATGGCTCTCTCATACCCATGCCCATGCTGGTCCTCACTGTTTGTCTCTGGCACTCATTCCTTTTCTGTGGCTGATCTGGCAGAGGTTCATAGGCTTTGGTAAATTGAGGTATACAAATCTGCATTTTCATTTCTTAATATCAATTAAACAAGCTTTATGTTTCTTGGCATGTGAGAGGGCAATGTTTTAATTCCTACTGCGAGCTGTATTCCTAATACACAATGGGGTATTACAGTGCTGGCAATACCTGCATTGCTTTGCATTACTGCCCGGCTGCTGCAGCTGGGGTGCAACATGGAGCTGGGCTTGGATAATGGCCTGAAGCATTGGAAGCACCTGCTGGCTTCTGGGTGTTTCTGTTACCATTCCAGAGTGGTGCTGCTGCCTGCAGCACTTGGCACTGGCGTAGTTAACAGGACTAATGTTTGCAGATACACGAATATGTGCATAAATAATGGATTCAGGGGAAACCTGCTGAGACTCTCACAGAATTTGCATGGGGTTGATATGTGTTGGAGAGTTCTCTAGATTGCCCTCATTAGTGAGGCTAATGAATAGTGAAAATCATGGCCAAGTTAACAAACTTCCAGTTCTGCTGAATCTTGAGGAAAAGTTGCTGTTACTCTGAGGGATGAAACTCACCACACAATATGCAAAGATTACAGGAAAAAAACCCAAAACCACACTGTGGTAGGGACTAGGAGTGGGGCAACACAGTTGGGTCACAAGTAGAAAAGTGAGAAGCCCAAAAAAGAAACCTGTGGAGATTTTTTATATCTGCTGTGTAGAGGAGAATCCTTAGTTATCCCCTGAACAGGGTATGTCTCTTCAGGCCTTTAGTGATCAACACAACTATTTGTAGACAGCTGCAAGGCAGATCATCAAGGCAGAGCCTAGTGTATAACAATTAGTGTAAATTAGGCAATAGGGGCTGTAGAAAACTGGAGAAGCAAAAGACAGAAAGGTCCCTGTAGTCTGGAATGGACAAAGATGGCATGTTCTTAGGATATTATCATTCTTTCAAGTCATAGCAGCAGAATTCCTCCATTGCCAGTTGAAAATAACTGAAAATAATGTCTTGTTCTGCTTCCATGTAATTCTGATTTTCCGTGTTGCTAACTGATGAGTTGAACCCAAATACCACATTTATCTGAGGGCAGCATAAGTATACTGTATCAAGCCAATTTGTGGTTAGAAAAAGGCACTTATGTGGTGCTCTGTTTTCAAAGTATGTTAATCAGAAATACACAAGAGAAAAGCAAGTTACTTAATAGGAAAGAAAAAAAAGGGGTCAAAAGCAGAAGCACATGCATGGGTATGTAAGTGGATTGAAGGAATTGTCACATTTTTAAGCAATAAAAAAACTCATTTATTTTCATTTAGTCTTTGATATTTCTTTTGATGTTACTTTCCAGGGCTGGGGGGAATTTGTTTCAATAATAATATGACAATTCAGGTTTGATACTTTCCTTTCAACTCATTTAAACATGCAATCTTTTATCACTTAAAATGTCTCAAGTTTGTTGGTTGATTCATGTTATTATGTGACAAAAATGAGATGTACTTTAAATCTTTTCCCTCAAACATAATGATGATGCGAAAATACCGAACAAATATGAGAGTGGTTCAAGAGAGACAGTATTATTCAATCATAAGGAAAGATTGTTGAGTCAGTTTCTTACAGGAAACAAATGACTAACAGCTTAATTGTAAATTTGAGCATTGTGTAGTAACATAAATGAAAATGAGAGTCCAAACTTGTAAACTTAGATTACTGAAACAATGAAAGGCTATTGGGAGAATGTAAAAGGTATTTTGTACTGGTGATCTAATCAGCTCTTCACAAACATGTCTACAGCTGGTCTGCTTAACTAATTCATCTGGCAAAACCCACAGATGGTTGCTCTCTTCCTTGGTAAGATTTATTTGCTGGGATTGAATCAAGTTTGTATTCTGTTCTTTCTACTGGCCCCACATCTGCCCCTTTCAAACTGTGGCATTGATAGCTCTTGGCTACTGTTGGGGCTGTGCCATTGCTCTGGCACAAAGCAGACCACACACACAGAGGCTAAAGTGAATAAAGACAGAGATCAAAGCCTCAATTGCCTGGACAGTTTTATTTTTTGGCACTGAAGTTCGCTATGTTTGAGTTTACCAGTCTGGATAAGTTTATGAAGCTGTGCAAGTGTTTTTAATGTACCTAGAATGCCTTTTGCCATTTCTTTTTCGGGTCTGAGTGTTCAATTAATTAGGAAAAAAAAAATTTCCTTTTGCAATTTTAAGGATGATATAAATATTATTTTAGCCTTGTAAAGAATTTTTTATTGCATTTCTTGAGCAAAACCTAACATGTCTAAGGATTTATAAGAATAGGAATTAATGCTATAAATGAGTTTTCATTCAATTTTGAGTAAAATTTGCCATATCAGTAATCATTTCTGAAGAATGTAAACATATTAAAATTAATTTCAGGTATATTATTTGGCAAACTGTTTTATTTTAACTAGAAGTGTGATATTTAAAATAAATATATATTTTTTTGTACCATGAGAAAATAGACAATCCTAGAAACAATCTGGTTAAATGTCACTGTATTTATTGAGTAATAGCTATAGTTTTATTATTTTTCTTGTTTTCTGTTGCTTTCATGTATAAATTTTCTTGATGCCTATATGCAGTTTTTCATTTGTTAGTATGTACTTGTTCTTATGTTTTGTAGGACTATTTTGAAAGAAAGCGGCTTTGCAAGATACCTTCATTCAGCTGTCTTAATCAATGGAGCTATGCTCATTTTTGGTGGAAACACTCATAATGATACTTCCCTGAGCAATGGGGCAAAGTGTTTTTCTGCTGACTTTCTTTCATATGACATAGGTATGTATTGTACTGTTTTTTTCTCATTATACTTTTAAATATCAGAATTTTGTTTTCTCTAGTTCAGCTAATGTGATTCTTTATAGTTTTGATCCCAAACACCTTCAAGTTATTTATAAAATTTACAGATTTTTGTTCCGTTTTGTCTGAAGATTTTGATTTGTGGGGCAAGGCATTGCAGCATCCATGCCATTTTCAGGGCCCTGGATATTTTTGTAGTATTTTGACAACACACTTTTGAGGAAGACAAACTGTAAAAAGGCTCTACATGGCACGTGGCATTAGGGCTGAGTGAAGCATGAGGAGCCTTTAGGAGATGATAAAAGGATGTGGATATAAGGATATATAATTTCAAAAGAGTGTGGCTGAGAGCAAAAGAGATTGGTGTTTGTAAATATATGATAAGAATACAGTTGGGAGGAAAACTGTGATAAGACAAGGCTAGGTGGGTGTCAGCTTTCATTCTAGTGAGTGGTTCCAACCCTTTGAGCTGTACACTTAGGCAAAAGCCTCCCTGTAGGATTGTGGAGGCTATAAATAGAAGACAATTTAATGAGTCCATAATCTTTTTCCTATCTTGTGCCACTGCTGTTCTTACCATAAATAATTTTTCCCTTCCCTGATGTTCATGTCCTTATTTTATGCATAGGCTTTAAATATAAACATATAACTTGTATTTGGGCTTTAAATATAATCACACAGCACACACTGGGGCCAAAAAGCAGAGCCTCTTGTCCTGGGAGCCAAAAAAAGGGAAATGTGTCAGAGCAGCCTGGGAAATGAACTCATGCATGCTCCTGGAGAGAATAGCCTGTGGATATTGCCTGGGTCTACTTTTGGCAAGCGTTTATCAGCTGCCTACAGTGGTAGAAGAGGCTGAGACATGATCCTTCTTTCAGGACTAGTTAATGGCTCTTTATGGCATTCACTGTAGATATCAATGCAATGTCTTTGCTTTAATACAAAAAATAATGACCAATTTCAGTACATGGAACATGTATGGGTTATTTCCTGCCAGTTTAAATGGGTGTGCAAATAATACCTTAGCAAAACAGATGAATTTTTTTAATCTAACCCTCTATTTCATATTCCCTAGCTTCTTATAGGCATCTGATGGTGTGAGCTATTGATTTTATTCTTATTTCAGTTTACATGTGGATTTAATTTTTAATGAAACAGAGCTCCTTTCTCATTTTGAAGCATAGTATTATTTATTGGTCTACATTTATTTGTAAATATGCACTTACAGATCAATAGTGTGAGTCATAAGATCTGAATTAATGTAACTTTCTGACTTTCGCATGTCGGTAGTTTTTTATCATCATGAAAATGCTTTATACTAGTTTTTTCTTAAGTGGAACGATATTTTGGTTTGTCTAGTTGGCTATATTTAATTTGGTATTTGGATTCTCTTGCAAGTCACACTCTCCATGTATTACGAAACTGATGAAGTACAAAAGAAATGGATGTTGTAATCACTCTTTGGATGTAGTAATTAATCTTAAAAAATGGACTATATGAAGATTGATTTGATTCAGACTTATTCTTCTGTAATATTCATTTTACCAATTTAGAAACAAATATCACAGCACACATTTGATAAAAACATATTTTTCAGAAAACTTGAAATATTTTATGAAGAATTAATTATGCAATAGGTATATTTCAGAATCTTATTTACTTTGTATTGTGAGTTTTGAACAATGCTTGGAAGAAAAAAATATACGATGCTATCAGCATCACATTTCCTAGATACCTTGCAAGTGATGGAGTGTTAGCCTTGTCTTGTAAAAAATGGGTGCTGTCTAGAAACCAGCTGAATCCTGGAGATAGAGCCTATGCTATTTATGTTCAAGTTGGGCTAGAGAGTACTTTTGATTATCTCTCTTATTATATGTGACACAGTCCTCTGGATAGATTGCTTCGGCTTTTTATTACCCATGAAAACTCTGCTTTTCATAATAATGTGGAATAACTGTTCAAGTGGCTTCATCTCAGTCAAGCTTAGCTTTCTGAAAGGTTGGTTCCTAATGCAGTTTGGTAATCCACACTCCTCCTCTAGTCCAGGCACAGAGATAAGTATCTCCAGAGAGCAATTCATTTTACCACGCTTAGGACAGAGTTACCTTTCCCCCCTTTGCTTTTCTGAATCAGTCTTTGCTCTGTAAATTCTGAGCTTAGTCTATAACAAGTTTTAGACATTTAAATATGCCATGAGTCAAGAGCTCAGTTCAGTAATTTGAAATACCTACTGCATATTTGTCAAAGGTGAAGACACAGTGATGGGGAGGCATTATAAAAGCTGCTAGGTGCTGTAATTTTCATAGTTTAATATTGCTTGATGTATTTACTTATACAGCAGTAAATACATGATAAGAAGACTGCTGCATTAACCAGAAAAAAAGAAAAAAAGAGCTTTAGAAATCTGGCCTTGGTATACTTCTGTTCTCCTTTATTTTTTTTTACCACCAGGTTGACCCTGGGTTGCTCTGGAAGGCCCTTAAAGATCCACAAAGGGTTATTCTTGTAGAGGTCAGGTATTTTCTAACTGTGCTGTTATTACTTCATTAATCTGAAAGAGGAAGCTTGGCAATGGGGACAATCTTTCTGAGGTTGACCTGCAGTTTTCTAAATTATGCAGTTTTCTAAATATTTTATGAGTATTCACATGCAATATTTGCAGATAAAAGTAGATTACTAGATGCACAAGAATCAGAGTTTAAAACAGGTTCTAACTACTGAGACCAGTATTAAAATACGATTAAATAAAAGCTTTTTTAAAGACTAAAGATATTTATTTTAGTTTCTTGCCAAAATGGTGCAGTTAGTAAATATATCTCTGCATGCCTAAGTTCCTTAAGTTGGAGCTTATGAAGTATTCAGTCTCAGTCCTTTTGTTCCACATTTGACAGGTGCTAAGGTTTCTGGATACCCTTGATATGTGCAGAGAATTATTGACAGGAACTCTCTGTAAAAGCCGAACCTGAAATCCTGGGAACATGGCAGCTTTTCTGTGCTTTTTTCTTAGTGGTGGCTGGAGTTCTGCATTGTTTGGATCTGTGGGAGAAGTGCAATAACCCATATGTTTACACTAATAATATACTCCACTATATTTCTTTTGTTACTATCTGGATTTCAGTTTATTATTATGGATTAAATAGTAAATGCAAATTCAATTGCTTATGAAAGACAATATTGCATGTGAAGTATTAAGGTTCTTCTAGGGTATTCAAACAAAGCTTATAAACATTCTCCTATTTTGAAAAAAACTTCTAAATTATTTCATGAGATTGACTTTAGTTCCACTTGTGATCAAATATACTGCTTGTATTTTGTAATAAAAATGAATTGTTTATTCATAAATTGTTTGCTTGTAAAGTAAATTGTTTCACCTCTAGTCTTTGCCATTAACAAAATGAAGTAGTTTAAATATCTGTGAATTTTTTTCCAATATGAACACATCTATTTTTGCAGTTCTCCCTGTTTCTGGAGTTACAAATGGGTATCAATGCGCCATCACAAAGAAAATGTAAATCAGTGCCTGTGAAAGATTAAGTTTTATGCGTTCCTAAGCACTTAAGTTATAAATGCAGTTTTGGTGCAGTCTGTAAGAGCAATTACCTCCATATTGCTGTGCTATTAGAAGAGCAAAGCCATAATAATATAATGCACTAATTGCTCCCTTTAATAGCAAAGCATGAGGTTGTTGATTTCTTTATACTGCTTGGGGAGTCACTGTTATGTGTATACACTCTGTTGTAGATTTTAGTTCTGGAGTTTAAATTCGATTCATGCTTTTATGAACATACTTGCCATTGTGTTTTCCTGAGAGTAAGGAGATTTTTATTATCTGATTAAAGAAAAATATTTATGAAGTGTGGAAAGACTCAGAAAATAAGTTTTCTGCTTGTACATAATTTTCATTATGGTTTTAGCTGTTTATGTTCAGTGTTTAGTTGTCCAGAGTCATAAATGAGAACCAGACAGAAGTATAATGGTGTCCATATGTTGTGAACCAGCATTACTACTTTTACAAAAGAAAAACGAACTTAATAATTATTAAAAATATGTAAAGAGAATATAGAAGCATAAGCTGGCATTGGATTCTGTGTAGCACATTAGGCTGCACTACATTGTTGCAGAGTGTCATTGAGCAGAATAAATACATTGGTATTTCAAATCTATTTAAATAGTTTGAAATTTAGAAATGATTTGATAAATCTAAGCATAAAGTAGTGGTTTCATATGCCTTCTCTTAAAACAAAGCTTTGAATGCAGCAAGAGGTTGTCACTAAATGTGCCAAAATAAAAAAGTGATTCTGGAGGTGATGTATGGAACATTGGTTGCCTCTGTTTTAAAGACTGTCCTGACAACTTTTGCTTCTTATTTTTAACAATACTATTTTTTGTATTATTTTTTCCCCTCTATTCAGTCACATTTTGGTAAGCCTAATTAATTACATTTTTAAAATCAGATTCTGTGTTCAAGTATTTTACTGACACCACAATGTTGATTAGAAATTATTTGGTTGTTTTCTGTTTGGGATTTGTTTTTGGTTTTTTTTCTATAAAATCATTCTGGGAAACCTTCTAGTAGGGTATGAATACTGCTGCAGCATTGACAACTTTCCTGTGAAATGTCCAGGTCATCCTTTCTGGTATCAGTAATGCAGTATGGCTAGTAGGTTGTAGATGAGATGTGCTGAGGCTTGACCTGCTGGAGTGAGGGCTCTGGAGAGCAATACCCTGTGCAAAGTTCAAGTGGGGATTTTCTCAGCCTGGATTGCTTCAAATCCAGTGCATTTCTGTGGTATTTCATCACAGAAATGTGTGTGACTGGCAGTTCTCTGTCAGAGCCACTTCTGTATCATCTGGTAACAATTTAATCTACACCAGGGAGGAGGATGAAGCTTTTCTTTTAATGTTATAATGTGGTACAGTTTATTCTTAAAGCAGAAGCCTTTGTAATAGAAAGAAAATAACCCCTTTATTTCTCTTTGTACTTTTCAGTGGCTAAAAATTCTGCTAATAAGTTTGGAATGAATAATATTGTTTCTTCATCTTTTTAGTAACTGATTCTATTAAAAGCAGAATGTGCTTCCGTGTGCTATGTGCTGTACCTGGTTACAGACAGAACAGATACAACTATCTTCCACTTTCTATCAGTAAAATGCCTTGAGGGCATAACATTTAATGGAGGAAAATATTTTATTCTTTACTGCACAGAGTTTACCATCATTATTAGACTTAATATAATACAAACAACAGACAGAATGCTGTAATATTGATAAGTCATGTTGTAAATAATATTACATTTGCCATTTGTCATTTTTTTTCTTGGAATGGTACAGTGAAGTCTGGAAATTTGAGTGCTTAGAGTTGTTCAAAATGAGTTTGAAGATGATGGGCAGGGATGAATTCTACTTGATTCTTTACTGAAAAATACCAGGAATCAGTTGGCAAGCTATCTGTATTTTGTATTAATCAACTGTACAGAGAAACTCACATCAGGAATTGAAAGCTGAGCAAAAGTATTTCTCTTGCACAGTTCTCTGTTCAGTGTTCAGTAGTCATTGAGAAATCTAGGAGGAGATAAGAGGGGAGGCTATTTGTAATAAGCTTCCCTCCCTCTTTTTTTTCTTGTACTCTATTGAAAAGACCTGCCAGTTTGAAAAATGCCATCAGTAAGAAAGGAATTATTATATCTCCAGCCCTCAGGGGTTCCTCATCTGAAAATCAGCCTTTATTATGGTTTTATGGTCCTCACTTGGTGTTAAATCCCACTTTTTCTAAAATAAATTTCTAAGTACAGGAAAGACTATATATTTATGTTCATAATGTATATGTTTGTAAATATAAGAAAATTAATGTCAATGCTTCCCAAGATCAGATGAAAATTTAGTGTGAGTTTTAAAATCGGATGGAAATTTAGTGTGGATTTCCTAAATTGTTTTCTTTACCATCAAAGGCACACAAGCTCATGCATGCTGTGTCTGTTAATGTGCAGTGACTCAACAGCAGCAAGAACTTGATTTTAAAGTGTAGCTGTAAGATTTTGCTGGTCAATTGTTAAAATGCTTGTTTTTGGTTGAAACTGTTTCAGGAACATCTCTCTGGGATTGTACATACTTTCACTACTCTATTTAAATAGAGAAAATAAGAGAAGAACAATTGTGAAATATGAAATGTATTAATAATTCCATAGTATTATGGTAATATAATGTTAACAATGATAGTGATAGAAGGTAGGAGTTGAGAAAGAAGTAAGAATTTTGGGTGTATTGCTCCCATAAGGCTGTGCATGAAACTTGCTATACTTTCTTCACACTGCTAATTCCATTGAGTCCACCACCCATGACAAAATTACTGCTGTTTGAGCCATCTGCTTTACTCTGGTAATAATTTGCTTTTAGTTTTTGTTTCCAATCTATAAAGAGGTATAATTAATTTATTTATGGCAGCCATGGTCCCACACTGGCTCTCTTTATGGGCTCAGGCTGTGATTTGGTGAAAGCACAAGTCGATTTAGTGGTGTTGCTGCCATAGCTGTGCCATGCTATCCCCTCCTGTGTGCCGAGTCCATCCTCGTGTGACCTTGCACCGAGGTGTTCCAGTGTGCTGTGCTAACGGGATGCTGACTGCACAAGCTGCTGCTGTCAATAATTTTCTGCACTAGAGGTGCCAGAACAGCAGCCCTAGTGGAGTTGAGCTGTTCTGACTGTGGGAATGAAACCAGCTTGGAAGACAGTTTGTTCCTCCTGGATTTATCCAAAGCTGAGGACTGAGGTGTTATGACCTGACTACTGAGAGATGCCCCTACCCAAATTAAAGTGCAAAAACCCTGTACTTTCCTTGAAGTTTCAATCTGTAGGTGCTTCCTATTTCTAGTACTGTGGGATTTGAATATATAAAGTCAGTAAAGTTTAAGTAGGAAATAATGAAGAAAGGAGTAATTGTTCTAAAGAACTAAAACTCTCATCAGGAAAGAAAAATTAAACCACACTGAAACCACATTTGTGTACAGCAGTTTCAAAAGAAATGTGCTTGAATAATTAATTTGTTCTGGAGATCCTGATTCAGCATTCCTCTGAAGTATGTGGAAAGTGATTAGTAGCATACTTAAATCAAGATACCAAAAGTAAGACAATAATGAGATGGGTTGCACATCTGGAGGAGTGATAGTTTATCTTTAAACACTTAAGAAAAGAACTAAGTTCACTGTCATAGATATTCCATGAAATACTTATAAATTGAAACCCTGTAGCTAATTTGAGAGTGTGTAAACATGAGGGCAATATTACTGATCCCTTGATAAAAACAATGGCCAGGGCTTGTTCTTGTGAGTGTTGAAACTGGCTGTGAAGGCAGACGACTGTACGTGTAAAAAAGTGACTCTTCTGTGAATGTCCTGTGGTCTTGATAAATGTTAGGATAGATCAGTGCTGCTGACAGGTTCTTGAAGCATCTACTCACAAATGTATCTTAAAGCAGTTGAGTTGATTTATGCTTGAGTGGTTAAAATATACTTCACATGTATTTTGCTGAAAACTTTTCAAATTATTTGATATATGCTTGGTGTTTTGTCTTTCAGCTTGTGATGAATGGAAGATTTTACCAAAACCTAATCTGCATCGAGATGTCAACAGATTTGGTCACACTGCTGTTGTCAGTAATGGGTAAATGAAGTGTCTCTTAAATTTTCCTTGCCATTTTTCTGAAGGAGAAACCTGTGGCAGAAATCACACTTCAGTGAAGTATGGTTCAATAAGAGAACTGATGTAACTTATTAAAAGGGAAAGTAGTGCTCATCAGGTAATCAGTACAGCTAATCCCCTGTCTGCTGGGGATCTGTTCAGTGACGTTTTAGGTGAACGTTCCAGGGGACTGAGGTGTTTTCTCAGTATTGAGGGCTACACTGAATTTCATATTTTGTACCAACTATAACCCTCAATTAGGTGTGATGGGAGACATCTTTTTCTCTTTGCAGTATGCTATAATTCTTCATTCTTCTACAATCATAAAATAACCATGTAACTAAAATTTGCTGGGAAAATGGAGTGATTTTGATGATACTGATACAGTTATCATCTTTACCACCTGAAGAAGGAAAAGCCTGCCAGCAACTAGATGATATTAAGTTGGAAAAGTTGTAGAAAACAATAGTCAGGTTTAAAGAAATGTATGTTTTTAACTTGTCTCAGCTTTTGTTTTGTTGGTTGCCAACTGGCCTAGTATCTGAAGTTGCAATACTGTAGATCACTGTACCTCTTCTCCATTATTCATCACTCTAATAAAGTCAGTACTGAAGTATTTGTGTGCAACTTATGGATCCTCTATATAAGGATCCTGTATAGGTCAGAAATGAGGTAATGAGTAATGCTACAAATAAGAGTGTGACTGCTTTTCACAAAAATAGCACTAAATTGTAAGTATGTACACAGAGCACTTGACATTAATCAATGAACAGATTTATTTATTAAGACAAAATTGCTTGGAATTAATGAATTCAGCATCTGATAGTTTTTCATTATGATTTGTGTGTTTTATGCCATCTAAGCCTTGTCTGATACTTTGAGAACTGTCACTTTCTATGAACTACATTAAAATACCTTTTTATTTTAAAATCATTTAATGGTATTTTTCATAGGGTTTTTGGTACCAAAACACTGCAATACAAGCTACTCTCCAGATTTCTGCTATTGGTAACTCTGTGATTAATTCTGTTTTAAGGGTATATCATAGAACAGATATAGAGGTTTTCTATTACTGTCCTTTACCTGAGACAGTTAATTCCTAGTTTTAATGAGAAGGGTGAGGATTCAGGTTTAGTCTTTTGGTTCCTGTGTCAGCAGCTACTGCACCAAAAATGTTACCAAAAAGAAATATCCATCTTGCCAATTGTTGCTGCCTGTCTTGAGAAGAATGTTCTTGTTTTCAGCAGGCCAGTATTTCATGCTCTGTTCTCAATATTTAACTGCAAAAATGAGTGCATTCTTCCAAAGCTCTTCGTTCTTTTTTCCAGACATTTGGATATGCCGCTACCTAATCCATACACAACAAGGAGCTTTCAGCAATTTTTTTGTTACTCTCAACTTCCATGGAGAAATAAATTGAAAAAGTAATCAATAAAGGAACCACTGATAGAGTCTTTATTAGAGAAAGAAGAAGATTTTATTTTAATGATAATATATGGGTTTTTAATTGTGCATCAAGACAGATAAGAAATCAAGAAAATGAGACTACAATAACAGTTAAATTTCCTTGTGTTTTCCCAATAGGTCCATGTATATATTTGGGGGTTTTTCAAGTGTTCTATTGAATGACATCCTTGTGTACAAGCCTCCCAACTGTGAAGCATTCAGAGATGAAGAGCTGTGCAAAAATGCTCGTCCAGGAATAAGGTGTCTGTGGAACAAGAAACATTGTGAATCTTGGGAATCTGGACATGCTAATAATATCCTTAGAGCAAAATGTCCCAAGAAAACAGGTTAGTGAATTCTAGTCAGGTTTGTAATGCAATGTAGGAGATGGGGGTGGGCAATCCCCAAAGAAGCAACCATGTGGAAGTGGTCACTGGAATGTTAAGTGTTCCCCCCTGAGAATACCCAGTGCAAGAGTTCTAGTTTTTTAAAAAAATCATTCAGTTGTGGAATCCTTTTGTATTTTACATGCAAAGAAGTAGATGCAAAAGAGCACAAGTTTAAGGTGCTAAGGCAGAGCAGAACAGTGAAAGCACAAATGGGCACTGCAAGCGATACCTGGTATTATGAGCATATGGCACTCCCATACCTGTATGTGCCCAGTAAGAGAGGAAAGCATCACTGCTTCAAGCAGATTACCTATGAAACAGAAGGATTTGTACAGAACAATATAGTATAGGCACAGCTGGAAAAATCCTGAGGTAAACAAGCCCTTTGCAGTGTGTCAGATGGGTTCAAGTTTGTCATATGAATTTCTCTGTGGCATTGTGATGGCTGTATTGTTTGAAACAGCAGTTTACTGTTATGAATAACTGTTCCAACCTATTCCTAAGTATTTTGGCTTGTCACAAATAAATTGCTTGTGAAAGTGTTGTTCTTATATGTCACATGAACAGAATATTTATCCCTGCTACATGCACCTGCTATTTTTTTCTGTGCATCTTTCCTTTCAGCACAGTGTAAAATTGCTTCCCAAACTTTGGCTGTGTGCTGTGTGTACAAACTGCCATACAATTAAACTGCCAGTCTGTGTTTAATGTTTGTTGAAAAGTTACTGGCACTGTTATTAATCAATACTTTAAGACATTTTATTTTTCTGATAGCTTTTACTTGTTTCTAGACTGGCTATAAAGTCTCAAACTCAGGAAAAAAAAAGGTGTGTGATATAACAAAAACATTATCCAGGTACAGTTTTCTGGAAAATGGCTTTTATACAGTTTCAGAACTGTTAGAGATCTACAATCTAGAATGTTCCATCTTTATAGAAAAAGAAAAAAGAAACTTGTGGCACTATATTCAAAAGTAATACAGACAAAAGTGGATTTTATAAAAAGCTGATCACAGCAACAGGTGTTTATAAAATCCAAGCAAAACAAAGCACAGACAGGCTGAAGGAAAATAAAAGAGTTAGAGCAGTTTCTCAAGTACAGGTGCTGCAGTGGAAATAAAGTACAGCTCAACTTGGAAGAATTGAGGTCTGTGTAATTCCAAGAAGAAGAATTTGTGTGAAAAGCACTGTTTCACTGCTATCAAATTTTTCCAGTATCAGACAGTAATTTTTTGCCAAAAGCCAATTTTTCATATATTCTTTTACATTACTTGGCTCAGTTGTTACCTGGTTGAGAGTATCATCTGAGAAACTGCTGATGGTCAATGTTAAAGGAATAAGCAGAAATTTTAGTGGTTTTCAAAAGATCGATTCTTGGATGACAAGACTTCCCTGGCAAGAGAATCTTTTAAGCTTGCATGCACCTGAAACTAAAGAAGCCAAACCAAACAGGAATTGAACACAGTAATCAGTATAGGAAGTGATACAAATTCTTGTATTTTGCATCATGGTAATTTTTAAAACCGTGCCTCCTTTAAAAAGAAGTAATAATTTGTATCCTAAATGATTTTACATAACCTGAATTTTAGTCCAAGTCCCATTATTAACTCTTTTTGAAATACTTTTTGTAGCTAAAGGACAGAGCTTTAACTTACCAGTCATTATTAAGTTTATAAACTAATTTGCAAAGATTTAAAATGTCAGTGTGTTGTTCATATCTGTCTTAGATTGTTTTATTTACTACATTTGTCTCATCTTCTTGCATAGCCATCTAATATTTTTATAGAATCCTACGTTTGAAGAAATCTTTTTTCCATGTTAAAAGAGTGAAGGAAAAATACTTGAAAGAAATGTTTCATACACTTAAATTTTGCATTGTGCTAAGAGAGCTTGCATGCTGTAAATTGGTGAATATTTTGTTAGTTGATATGAGACTCACGAACCTTCAAATAAAATTGTTACTGAAGGAATTTTTAAAGGAGTAAATCCTATTAACTGAAAAGAATTAATTTCCTACAGTAACTTAAACCCCTATGAATGGCTAGAGTTCAAGTGAAGGCTGTAACAGAAAAAGCTCTGAGGAAGTGTCAGAGAGGTGGCGTTATTCTCCTTGTGTGGGACGTTTCTGTTTGATTTGTGTGGCAGCTGCTGCAGACGACAGATGTTACCGGTACACGGATTGCGCCAGCTGCACCGCCAACACCAATGGCTGCCAGTGGTGCGACGACAAGAAGTGCATTTCAGCAAGCAGTAACTGCAGCATGGTGAGTCCTCGCAAATCTCAGCATGTTAGCAGTACTTCTCCTTTCCTAGGTCTAGTAGATTAGTAGTTGCTTGTTTTCAATACAAACAAACTTGTTTTCCAGGCTTTTGAGCTAAAAGTGTTGCAGAAGGCAGAGTTGGACTGCAGGAAAAAAAATCTATTTCAGGGTAAAACAAATATTCTTCAGGGTTGTGTTGCCTACTATATATTTCTTAAGACAAATACTATTATTAATTAATGACATTTGAAAAGTCACAGAGTCATTATTAACTTGGATTTGTACATATGTGGTGTACAGTAAACAGGCAGAAACCATGGAATCCCATCAAGGGAGCTGTTTGGTTTTTGCCCTTCAAACAGGACCAGGCCAGTCTCATTAGTCATGGTCTTCTGATCATTGATCATCATAGAAATAGTTTTCTTTGCCATGGAGTCACTTGTCATCTCATTAAAGGAATAGGAGCTTCTGTAACCATGAGGCCCACTGGCTTCTGATAATTTGGTTCTGGTCTTTTTAACTACAAACCATCAGATCATATAGATTCATGCACGTTTATAGTTTTTTTAATATTGCCTAGTGCCATGTTTTATACTTTGTTGTTGTTCACCAGCTGCTGCATCTCTTCCTTGTTAATTTGATTTTTGTCAAGCTTATAATAGTGTTTTAGAATTATAAATTTTGCCTCCTTACACTTTTCAGCTATCCACAGACAACTGGCTGTACTTGAGTTCAAAATCCTTTCTTGACACACTTTCATTAGTAAAAGTATCTTGGTCTTTGGCTTGAACCTGATGCAAATCAATCTTGTTCTCCAGACGAATTAAGGTGTGAGTTGGATTGATTGTGACTCAAATCTTGCCCATTCAGAGTGAGCACAGCCAGCTCTAATCACTGGCATTTGTAGCTAGTCACTACTAATAAAAGCAATGCAGACACAAATTCATCAGTAGTCATTTTAGAAGTCTGTCAGAGGGATTTCACATTCCAGGCACTAATGGTTAGTTTCCTTTTTGATCTTCAAGGGCCCTTCTTTTCCTGACACATTGTTCTCCATTAGGTGCTAATTTTCAAACCGTGGTTTTCAGCTCTTGAACAAAGAATAGTTGCTAAGGAGCAGACCATCTTCATTCCTAATAAATGATCTCTAACAAACGCGGAACACTAGGTATTTTAGCACAACCTTCTTGGTTCAGTGTCCTTCTTTGACAACCTTTCATGGCTAAGATTGTCAGCTTAATTAGCAGACGATGCTCCAGTCTGCTCTGTATCATTTCCTGTCTTTTATTTAGGGTTTGAAGTGGATAGCAAAGGCTGTTAGTGTAGTTACTGAAGAATGGGGTAGGAAAAATTCATCAAAATGATTTCTGGAAAGAGATGCTGTCATAAATGGAAGGTGGCTGTTGTAAAACTAGTCTATTGGCCGTGAGATGATGGAGGCAGAATTTTGCAGCTTCGATAAAACCTACCAAAATAGCATCAACAGAATGGCACCATGTGGAAAACCAGAATGAATCAGGCTGATTATCCATTTTTGTAGACTGCTACTTCTGGACTAGGCCCACAGACAAAAATGTTGTGACAGCACTGTGATGGGATAACAAGCTGTAGACTTAGGAACATCACAAGGAGCCTTTGCAGCTGTACAAAGGCCTTGATTTATGACTTAGATCATAGAACTCCAGATGAGAATGACAATCATGTTTTATAATCTGCTGCTGTTGCCTCAAGGAAACTGGCCAGTTTACTAAAGATATGCTGTCAACCAGTTTGGCATTGGCCTCATGGTCACAGATATCTGCAAAGCAGATACTGCAAAGCGTGCCTACTCTGCTGATTGGAAGGCCTGTAAAATATGAACATTTCCCTGAAATAACTCTAGTCGGACAGATGGACTTCATGGGTAGTGCTAATGCATTGATGATGCACATTCACCTGCCTTGATCACCCTCTGATGTGAGCCAGCACACTAACAGAATACTGGATTCCCATCCTGTGCAGACTCATACATCATCAAGGTATAGATCATATAGATCATGTATATCACACTCATATCTGATGTCATTGCAATGACTGGTTGATCTACTTAATATGTTTATGAAGCTGTATTCACCCTCTGTCTGCACATAAAATGCTTTATCTTGCATCCTGTGAAAATGATACTCCCTTGCTGCTAATCACATTGTGCAGAAAATTGACTCTATTTTATAATGGAAACAAGTCTTTACCAAAAAAAGAAAAGGCTTTGTGGGAGAGATTAATTTCATTTTAGATTGCTGCACCTTTACAAGATGTCATTTTTCATGAAGTAGTACCATGGAAGAGTAAGCTCCTCCATGAAAGCAAAATCTTTGAGACCAGCCACGCTCTTACTGCCAGGAGCAGTCTCTGAATTTGTGTTGGTCCCCAAATGGGAAATACAATAATGCCCCAGCTGATAATACTTACCTAAGTACAGCCCAGACTGGTGTGTGATTTAAGAGTTCTTTATCTGAGTGTGGCAACATAAAATAAACATTGTCAAATCCATCAAGGGGATGATAAAGAGCATTTTGCCAAGGAAATGGGATACTAGAGGAGGCTTCAAAGAGACCTATAGTCTTACATTGTTAAATAATTTCACACAGTGCCTTAAAGACAAGAATCCCTGTTTTTTTGTAATGTTTGCATCGCTTCCAGAAAGCTCCTTCTTTCACAGTGGAAGGCCTTGGATGATACACTAATACCCATAACAGTAATTATGGCAATCTGCCCACATTTGCGGAATTCAAAGAATAGTCAAGAGGAAATATATAAAGTAGTAGAAGGAAATATGAATAGAATAAAATTTATCTTGGAGGAAACAAAGAAAATTTATGAGTAAGAAGTACCCAATAGCAAGTTTTGGGAGTAGCTTCAGGGAAATAATAGTGAATCTATAAATTAATAATTTACATTTACACTAGGCAAACGAGACAAGGTTATACTGTTAACCTGAAAAAATCCAGGAGGAGGAGAGAGGTACATAATTTAATAGTGATTTCTGAAATTCTAAGATAAACTACTTTAGTATTTTCATTCTCCAGTAAATATTCAGAAAATCACTGCAGTTCATAAGTCTGTCTATATACTACCATATCAGGATCAGTACTTAAAAAAATCTAAGTAAATCAGACACGAGGGAGGCTTTATACATAACATGATTTACTCATGCTTTGGTGTGTAAACATTATAAATATCCTACAGCAATATAGAAGTTCTGTAACAGATGGACTGTCATCTTTCTGAATTTCATTGGGTTTGGTAGTTTAAGTTATAACCTTAATATTGTGTTAATATGAATTACCTATTGGATTCACATCTACATTGTACTAATGAGATTTTCAGGCAAGCAGTGTTTAAATTGGATTTAAGGGAAATAAATGCTGGGAATAAGGGAATACAACAAAGAATATTATTATAGAACAGTCACTAGTACTTTGAATTTGATTTTAAACATTAAATAACCAGCGCACAACAAGCTTCATGATCAGAAAGTAATAGAACAAATATCTCAGCATAGGTGGAAAATTGTAATCTGTATGTAATACCCCTGAAGAGTATATAATTTAAAAAAGAAATCAGAATGCTTAAGGGTATGTCAAAATTAAATGTTAAAAGTATTAGTTGAGCTATTGTAAATGAGCAGATGGTGGTTACTTGTGCTCTAAATTTCACTTTAAATCATTTCTCAGAAAGTTTTGTGAGTATGTTTCATGACTGAGTGAAACTAAATGGGAGTTTGTACCAAAGATTTCTTTTGTGCTTTACTGTTGTGTGCATTTTTGGCCTAGATAGTAACAAGTCTATTACTTGCTGGCATTGCCTTTGGCTCTGTTTCTTGTTGTGGTGCAGATGCCTGCACATAGACCTGCTTCTCTGCTTCTTTTTGCTTCACAGTAGCCTTTCCTATAGAACAGAAAAAAGTCAGGACCTCTGAAAACAAACTTACTGGTACGCATCTGATCCATTAAAGGCAAAGAATAAAAATACAATAAAATGCCTCAACAGCAGTGTTGTTCAGCTGGAATGAAGCTGGTTCTGTGTAAGACTGAGAATTCACTTTCACAAATGCATTATTTCAGGACTTTAAAAAAAACAGAAATAAAAGGAGACAGCTTTTCTCCCCCCTGCCCTATCACTGCCATATTCCAGTACCAATCACTGTGTAACTTATTGTCATGCAGTCCCTTTATAAGTTGTTTAGTCATACTCCTGGAGACTAGTAGAAAGGAAAGTAACCAACATTTTCAGTAAATCCTGCATTTGCTATCCAAGTGCAATTCATTATTGCTGCCATGTATTATTTTAATCTTTTGTTGTTTAAGAGAGACAAGACTTGTTAGGGTTTGACAGGAGGGAGTCCCAGAGGTCCCTTCCAATCTCACCTGTTCTGTGAGTATAAAGCTGTTTTGCATTAGGACTTACTTTTAATTATTACCTTGAAATTAAGTTGGTAGAGACAGCCTTATAGGAGAGCTGATGAATTGGCTGAGGATTTAGGGCAGTTCATTAAATAAGGTATCAATACAATGTCTTAATTAAAAGTACTATTCAGAGGGAAGAAAGATTTGTATTCAAAATGTCTAACTTGGAAGACGTCAGTTTTCAGGAAAAAAAATAAACTGACCATATCCAATAAAAGCCCCCAGGTAATAATTCCTTCAGTGTTTACTGCTTTTCTTGTATACCAAGGTACCAAAGGAACAAAGTTATCCCTGGTTTTATGTCGTGTATGGAGCATATTCTTGCACCTTCAGTCAGTTATATGTAATTATTTTGCACCTTGTGCCATTTTTTAAGTTCAGTATGACTATTTTTGTTGCTTTAACCTGCATAGGATGAAATAATTTAGTGAAAGTATAACCCTAAACTATCTAAGAAATAAATATGTAGTTCAGTTTTTTAATCTCTTCCTGCTCTCTATACAGGGAGTTGGCCTCTTCAATTTGACACTCATAGTTGTGTAGAACAAGTGGCGTGATTTGTGCTCCAGTGTTGCATTCTGCATCTGGTAAAGGATTCTAGATAAGGAGCTTAAATTCAGCCCACTTTTAGGTGGCCACGACTTTCTGGGAGGGGTCTACCTGCTCTGTATTTTCATTTTGACTTCTGTTCTTTTAATAAAAGTCTGCTTGTGATGCTGCTTTGTCTGTTTGCTTTTACAGTCTGTTAAAAACTACACGAAATGTCACGTGAGGAATGAGCAGATCTGCAATAAACTGACGAGCTGCAAGAGCTGCTCCCTGCACCTGAACTGCCAGTGGGACCAGCGGCAGCAGGAGTGCCAGGCACTGCCCGGTAAGGGGACGCTGCTGCTCACAGCAGGTTTCAAAACCCAGAAAATCTCCTCTGTCCTTGCCAGAGAATGCTTGTTCATGAGCAGACATGCGTTGGTTTTATTCGTGCTCGCTCCCCCTGCCTGTCTGTGCCTGTCCAGGTGAACCCAGATGTGATTACAGCCCTGATTGGGGTGTCAGCGCTACCTTTAATCAAGTTAGGGCAGATAATGGCATTAGTGAAGGTGTGGTGACGTCTGCCTCTGCACAGGCCAGAGATGAGCTCTGGCCCTCGGGGAGCAATGCATGCAGAGCTGAACGGCCGTTCTGGGGCTTCTACTCTTCCATGGACACTGACATTGTTACTTTTGCTAGTTGGGGTTTTACCTTAAAAGTTATAATTCAATTATACTTCAATTTTCCTGGGCAGTTAGGGCCCAAGATCTAGTTTCTTGATTGTCTAATGTTGGTACTACTATAAAAACAGTGAATATTAAAATGCTAATATGAAATCTTCTCAGAAGATGACTGTTAACATTCTGAAATAGTATTTATTTTGTATTCATAACTACATATATGGAGTTAGATGTCAGAACCTTTTCCATTTGATCTTTATGTCCAGATGAAGTTAATGAATACTTTTTTTTTAACAGAGATGATTCATTAAATAACCAAACTTATTCTCTGCAGTTCAAAACTGTATTTACGTCATCTTTATAGATTGACTATAACTGTTGCTCTTACTTAGCTTTTAATAGTTATCTGAGTCTGAGTAATGCTGTAAAATGCTGAAGAGAAATATTTTCTGAGATGTTACCTGAATTTTCAATCATTTGGATTGCATTGGTATTTAGGCAAATATAAATGCAAAGGTATGATAAAACAAGGATAGTATAAAGTTGTGATTTCTTAATTCTAGGACAGTTATTAGATTTTGAAATTTACATAACACTTAAATAAAAGGAGTTGTTAAAACTATTATTTATGTACGTAATCTTATCTTAATATTTAGTTGTGCTCAATTCTGAATACAAGGAAGAAATAGTAATATTATTCAGCATAAAAATATTATGCTGAAACTTAGCGTATGCCTTATAATTATTTTTTAAATTCTTAGAAGCTTCTTTCTGCAACAATACAGTATTCTATGCGATGGTATTTGGTATTTCAGAATTTACGTGATGTGATAAGGGAAATTGAGTGTGGGATGCATTTTGATTTATGATCTCAGGAGGATAAAATTCAGACTCCCTTGTGTTTTTTCAAAGTTTTTTTCGAATCAGCTTTAATCGTGTGCTTTTTTGCACCAGCTCACCTGTGTGGAGAAAGATGGAATCACATTGGAGATGCCTGCCTCCACATAAATTCCAGTCGGGAAAGCTATGACAATGCCAAACTGTATTGCTACAATTTGAGTGGGAATCTTGCCTCACTAACAACCTCAAAAGAAGTGGAATTTGTTTTGGATGAAATACAGAAGTATACACTTCAGGTAACTTGAGGAACTGTAATTGATGCTTATGTGAAACAAATTGGCTTTGAGAAATCTCTTCTAGGGTTTTATCCGAAGAGAGGAAAGTTTATGTCTTGAAAGAAATGTGCTAAATGGTGCTAAGACTGGTATAAGTCACGTGTAACATATTAAGGTTTAAAAAAACCTTAAGATTTAAAACAAATCACACAGCAGCTCCCCAGGTTTCCCCTTACCAGATTTAAATGCTAAAAGTTTCTATTTCCTTGGAAGAAAGTATTTGCTCAAGAGAACGGCTGGAACACTGATTTTGTGTCCTGCTTTCAGCTGTGATAGATTAATCCTGAAATTCAACACAGACAAAGACAGGGTCCAGCAACAGGGATAGTGCATAACCCCATGCACCAGTACAGATGTAACTTCTCCAGAAAAGGCAGTTTCCTTTGAAACTGGTTTGTGGGATCAAGGGGTGACAGAGAAGCTGCCCTTGTGTGTAAAACATGTAGGAATTACCTGCTCAGCAGCACTGGAATTAGCTGGAGCTAATTAGCTTTCTCTAATGATGGTGGGGGGAGAGAGAGAGCTGAAAACTCTTCCATGCCTCTGGCAAATACAGCAAGCTGCCACCAGAATATTCCTTAGAAAAGTATCCATGTTACCTTTTTGAACTGTGGGACAAGAGAAGGGAAGAGAAATTACCTGTCTCTGGGTGATCAGGTTCAATTTTTTGGCAGTTAAATATTCAAATGCTTATTGCTGTGTTTAAACATCACTGGTTAAAGTATATGAAATGTAAGAATGCTCAGAAATATGAAACCGAGCAGTGCACACTCAGATGGGATGTCTTAGCAGAATATGATTCTGATTTTTACAAGCAAATCAGTTGTTCTTACCAAGGGATATAATTGGGAGTGCATATTTAGTTTTGTAGAACATGCAGCACTTTGTATAAAATCCTCAAATTTTTAAGTAGTTTAGAGTTTTACAGTTACAGGAAAATGAAAGATAATTGTGGATAATAATTAAAGCTTATATCAAACTAGTATTTGATTTATGAAGTTGTTTTACTGCAGAGGATTTGAGATTAGTCAAAGGAAATAGCAGTTAAGGATTGCCTTTATGTTATTACTGATTCTGAGAGCAGGAGGTTAGGGACATATATTGTGGACAAAAATATTCTATTGTCCTTTTTGGCATTCCACTGCAAAATGCAAATTCTAACATAGGTTACGTACTTGAGGTTTTTGTGTTTTTTTTCTCAAGTAAATATAGGAACTTGACAGAGAATGTATCTTTTACTAGAAAGACACTTTTTTTTCTATTTTTTGCTAATGAAGGAGAGAAATCATTGCATGTCAGAACTTCTTCCCTGATACTGTATTTACTGCAACCTTGAAACATATTTTGTCTGTCCACTCTTTGATGAGTTAATGTTGAAAATGTAATTGAAACAAAAACAACAACAAAATGATGCTGGCAACATGATTGCTATAGTTATTTATTTTGCTACCTTTTTTCCTTTTTGCTTTCCTTTCCCCTGATTCCTATTAAAATACTGCACAGGATGCCTTCAAATCTAATAATGTATGATAGATTATTGATATGACTGATTTTGTCTGACTGGCTTGAGGTGTAGATGAGCAATAGCTTCTTTACTGTTTAGAAGCAAGATTTTTATTATGTTTCAGAGCTTAGAACTTCTGCAAGGTGACATCCTACTGAGCATATCTTTATTTAAATTAAGTACATCCTGAGCCAATGTGGTGATGTAAATTTAAGATACCTCAAATACAGTTTAAGCAATTGTAGACAAATTTATTCACTTTAAAAATCTATCTTGGATTAAACAATCATTTAGCTGTCAGAACCTCTAATGAAACTCTGCCATGAATTATCCTGGTGTTTTCAGTGGCACTTAGAAAAGAAAATACTTTTTTTCATTCATATCTATCTGTCCAGCTGCATTTACTCAGTGCGATACATCCTAAATGTGTTATCAGGTGTGACAGAGGTTCTCTGAAACTTCTTGATCTTCTTTTGCCTGCCTTTCCCTCTCAAACTGCAATCATAATGATTTAAAGAGTGAGATTTCATTTTAGATGGCTTTTTTCTGTAACAGGTGCTGGTGGGGAGTTCACAAATGGAGTCAGAGCTGCTGTAAGGTGAACACCATGGTTTTAATCTCTATTATCTGCAGTAGAGTTTGACTTGGGTGGTTAAATGCTGAAGGCTTTAAAATCTTTAGCCTGGGAAAGAAAAAAAGGTTTCAGTTTCACTTGAAAACAAAAAAAACTTTTCAGGATTGATGAATGTGTCAGAGCAGCATTTGGAAATAAGAATATGATTCTGACTTTATCTCTTTGTTATTTGGTGTGCTTATGCTGAGAAAAGGAAAGCAACTTAGGTAGCTGTTGTGTATTTTACAAACTGTCAAATAGTATCAGTAAATCTGCAGCCTGGAAGGACTTTAGCATTCTTTATTGTTAATAGAAACATCATGTGATTTTGTAGATTGTTTCCTAATAGACAGTCCCTCTTCTGGGACAAATTTAGGACAATTTCTTTATCATGTTTAGAATAATACATTGATGTGTTAGGAAGATTCAGAGGGAGGGGGCTGCCATTGTCTCCATACCCTCTCCAGACCTCATTGTATAGAAATAATTTCTCCTAATCCCAATACTAACCTGGAAATCAATAGGTTGCCTCCTTTTAAAGGATAAGGAGAAGGTTCATTTGGTACTAAAGAAAGGGACAAAACAAAGATCTGTGTGATATGATCTCAAAACACTGTTGGATTTGCAAACATATTTTAAAATTATCACCAGCAGTTTAAAGTCTAGATTGCATTGTTCATGAAAAATAAATTCTGTCAGAGAATGCCAAAGTAAACACAATAGATAGGCTGCAGATTCCCACACTAAAGAAAAATGACACTTAATATTTTTTTCTTATGTGCTGTTATTGACCTAGTAAGCAAAATATTATGAAAGGGAAGATTTGAATTTCTCTGAAAAATAGATTAAACAGCACTATGAGGTTAATTTACTGTTCCTGCTAATATTCAAATGTTGTATATTCATTTAAAAGTGCAATTAGCTCTCTTGGGAGTTTGCTTGCAACTGTGGGATTTAACTAAAAATAATAATTTTCTTGTTAGCATGCAATAAATTCTGAGAAGATTTAGTTTTGGTGTAGTAAGCACAAAGAAAGAAGAGAACAGTTTTACACAAAGCCTTTCATTATATAAACTGTTTGCAACTTTTCCTTTGACTCACTGCTCACAAGACTAAGCATCTTTATAAATTACACTTGAGTGTAGGTTGCAGTTAATTAGTGAGCTTTGCATAGCAATGTTATTCCTTGTTAGCTCCAAGTATTCTCTGAGGGCTCTGTGTTTCTGTGGTTTTATAATGTGTGCGATTGTGGTGAAGTTGACATCTACTCTTGGTTTCTGAATTACTCCCTTTAGAACAGTTTCTACCAGTACCACTTCCCTATTGTGGTTTTAGAATTCTAATAAATTATTTTACTTTGTCTCCATTTTAAAGTTGTTGCATTGACTGTCCATTAGCTCACCTCGAGTTTAACTGTCTTTCTACATTCAGGATCGAGGAGATCAACTCACTTTGGATGCCTGAGAATGCAAATTTCCCCCTAAAAGTGTCCCCTGTAAAGAAGAAATTACAAGAAGAAACCAAAGCCCCACTGAAATACTAGCTATAATCTCTGTAGGTGGAAATTGGGGAAGTTCTAGTTTTTTCAGTTTGCCAGATTCTATGTTTATTTATAACCAACTGGACTGCAGAAAAGTTTAATAAGAGTGGGAGAATTAGGTGTTCTCATGACCTAACGCATGACTCCTACTATTAATTGCATCCAGGTTGCATTATATGTGTCTAATAGATCCTGAGGCACTTAATACTCATAAATCTTACTTCCACTGCTTAAAATGTGTCAGCCACTGAGTAAATATTTACAAAACGTGGAATGTGCTGGTATCTGGCATAGTCAGAATTGATGTACTTAAGGAATGGAAAACCCTGCATAGAACACATTGTTTCTCTTCACGGATCTGCTTTTTCAGGAAGTAGGTTTTTTTGTTCAGAATGGTGTAGAAAAGAGTCAAATTAACTGCAAGCCTTTCTCCAAACTGTGAATGTTGTGGAAATGTGGGCACTGAGAGACCACAGTATTTTCAGAGTTTAATTGTATGTTTCATCCTAGAGCAACAAATCAAGGAGTTCAAACAATTCCTGAGAAGTTTCTTGACTTTTGTTTATAAGGTGGTGCATGCAATAGAAAATGAGACATAAGTGTGAGATACACTTTCAGGACAATTTGAGATCCAAAATAAAAGGAATTTAAATGAAGATGCAGATAAATGTTTGAAAGAGATATACACTTCCTTAATAATTTGCATAATTAAGAAACAGGGGAGATTTTTGAGCCTCAGTGGTAGTTGGCTATTCAGCAAAGGTAGTCTTGCTCACTTCACTTTTCTGCAAATTATTCAGCCCTCATTAGTTTAGTGCTGATTCAGCAGTAGTACCTGAAAAAATGTGTCATCAATAGAAATGATCCCTTTCATCACTTTAGATCTCAAAGCAACTTAATCTGATTTAAACAGTGGATTTAACATGAACTATCAGCTTTCTAGTTAAGGTTACACAATTTTCCTTTCTAACATAATTCCATATTACTATTTAAAAACACATTAAAATAGTCTGATTTAGAATAAGAGAAGAGCATATTTTTAAAGTTATTAATGATCACTTTTTTATAGATTCCTGTTATGGCCAAAAGTTGGCCTTATGTTCAGCTTAATAGCTGTAGATGAGGTTACAGAATATTGTTCTGTTGGTATGCATTGTATGATTGCAGTTTTGTTCCTCTGTCAGATGAAAACAAAGCCTTGCCCAGCAATTTTCCTCAGAATTTAATAATTCCGAAATAGTTGATGTCTCATTTAAAAAGGTTTTTTGGCAACTTGCTTTCAGTATTATAAGAGATGGTTCTATGAAAACAGGTAAACTGTGACTAGCTGTATTTCAAGCACAAATATAAAGTTTCTAAGATGGGCTTTGGATTCTGAAAAATAGATAGAATGATATGGATGGGAGGACAAACATATTCTAGAGATGATTCCAAATTTTAAATAGTGTAGTGGGATAAATCTATACAATGTTTCACAGTATATATTTGATTTTGTTATCTATTGAAACATTAGTAAGGCTCATTACAAATTTTCCCAAGATGGATATGAGCAGCTGCTGTGTATTGCATTGCTTTGGGGTTTTTTTTGTTTTGTTTTTAAAACTGATTTTTAAACTTGCTAGAATGCTCTTGTGTGAGCTTGTTGAGTTGTTGTTGATGTTGTTTTAAAATGAATTGTATATGACATATCAAGGGAGTTTTTATGGATATGCATATATAGAAAGAAAGAACAAGTCTTCAGAACTCTTTGAGGAGTAGCATTCTTCCCACTTACAAGTTGAGTAAAGATCACCTGAACTTCCAATAAATGAGTTGATTTGCACTGTATTTTTCACTCATCTGATTTGGTAAAGAAAAATTTTCATGAGGACTGGGAGCTGGGATCTTGCATCAGCAAGTTCTGGTTCCAGAGAACTGGCAGTCTCATTTCCTTCCTGTCTGATCCTCTTCAGAAGCATCTTTGGCAAGTTATTCAAAGTAAAGGAATCCGTTTTCTACATTCATTTTGCATTAAATGAAAAAAACATAGAGTTCAAGTGAAGGATGTTCAACTCCCATTATTTCTTAAGCCTGAAGAAGAAACTGGATTGGCATTTTCAGTCAACACATTTGAAGTTACTCGGTTGCTTCCGGTACTTTGAGATTCCCAGCTATTCTGACTAAACCTTTCATCAGTTTGGGAGATGATTTATGCCTGATTTACTCCATTTTTTTTTAAGAAATTAGTTTGATAGCCACAGAACCCTGGTTGCTGCAGGTATCTCATATGGAACTTCCTGAATGCTCTTGTGATTTGATTTTTCCTGTTGGCTTCCATGCAGTGCAGCAGCAATCATTTTTGGTGATAAACTTTGATATTCACACACATTCTCTGCTATTGCCAGCAGTGTTCACCTGTGGCCCACCACATGAAGGAATTGATGCCACATAATTGAATATGCATGTTAAGCACATCATTGGAACATTTGGGAGGCCTTACTTGGATAATCTGTGCTTGGCATCCTAACAGCATGGCCGGAGTGGGCCTGCAAGGTCACAGCTTCCATGGTGTGTATTTGATAACGTGCTCATCAGCATTTGGGTCTGTTCTCTGATGGTTCATCCTAGCAGAGAGCCAGAGATGGTACATATGGAATTTGAGATGCCTGACATGATGACTATAAGCTGTCCAGATAGTCCAGCTATTAAGAGCGATTATGACTGGGATATGTGTTCCCTTTGCTGGAAGTCTTTTATTTCAGGGATGCTGCTTTTATCTCCTGTGGCTGCTTTGGCTTTCATGAGTCTCCCTGGGACTTTGGCATCATTAAAGGGGTTCCAAGACAGTCTCCTACTCAAATGGAAGAATTTATTTCCAAATATCACTGTTGCACTGTCAGTTTTCATTATTGGCTCACATACTTTTTCACCATAGCTGGAATATGATCCCTGTTTTTTTATATACTGATGCTGAGGCCAAATTATTTGGCAGTGCAATTGAAACAGTCAGTAGTATGTTAAAGGTTCTCTTGGCTGGAATCCTTCAATCCCAAAGTAGGCATGTAGGGTTGGTTTATGTGTGTGTTTGTCAGCAATTTATCCTGCCTAAGCCCCTGACATTATCTTATATGTGCTTGGTGTGCACACTCAGTATGTACAGGGAGCTGTGCAGGTATATGTGTGGGTACCTAAGGTCTTCTAGTCCTTGTGGACCACGTACAAAAAGAGGAATCTAGGCAACTAAACAACAAATAAGACAACAGATGTCTTATCTACCATTTTCCAGATGCCCAAGTTCCACTTTTACTGCTTGCATCATGTTCTTTCTGGTGTCCAGGATATGTGAGTCCTCACAGACACCTGGAAAGTAATAGAGACACAGACACCTGGGGTAGCAATAGAGTTAGGAAGTAAATACAGAAGTAAGACACAAAGTAGACAGTGGTAATTTTGCTGAATGTTCTTGTTGCTGTTTGAGAGTCTCCCAGAACACATCTCTGCTTATGGAATGGAACATTTCTTAGTCATTTTCTGGTTTATTTAAGATTGTTTGTGTGTCCCTAAGTGTTAGTAGGTAAAGAAATTTTTGGTTATGATCTTAACTGAGAGTACAGAAGCAGAAGAGAGCATAGGGAGTACATATTTTGGAGGTCAGGAATACTGACTGTCTACCTACTGAATATTTTACAAGGTACTTACCACTGGTAGTTTTGAAACAAAATTAATAATCCTTCACATTTCAATTTGCTTTAACAAGACGGGGAAAAAAGAAGGAATGCTCTGTTTGTATGTAGAATTAAGAGTACTGAAAGATTTTCTTTTCAGCCATGGGTTAAACCTGAGTGGCCAGAGAAAATGTGAGATCAAAGGTGAAAGATCAGTGATAGAGAATGGCAGTAACTCTTGGTTCACTTGTGGAATACATAGCTCTTTAACAGTGGCAGGTTCCCTTTAGATGTATTATAGTGTTTTACTTACCTTGTAAATTACCTTTACTTACCTTGTAAATTAAATCAGTTGTGAACCTAATTCACAATCAGATCAATATTTCTGCTTTGGAGCTGACAATGTGTATCCTCTGCCTGGGCAGGCAGCTGGGTTTGGTATTCTGGCATCCACCTGCCATCATGTACCTGTCACAGCCCAGTTGTCTCTCTGTATCTCTCTTCTGTGTGTTTAAACTGGGCTTAATGAAAACGGCCTGCACAGAGATTACATGTGGAAATGTGTTTGGTTTGGGTGTCTTGAGATTTTTACTCCAATGGTTGCAAGTAATGCATGTAGATTTATCCTGGAACAAGTAAATGCCTTTTTTCCTTAAAATCTGCTTTTCACTTGCTAAGTGTGTAAAGATGAAATTATAAAAATGAGTAGAATTTGTGATGTAGTTTCACTGATACATCCTAAATATGTTTTAAAAATGCATGCTTTTAGTTTTTCTAGACTATGTTTTATAACTTGCAAATCAATAATGAAAGTATATTCAATGTGTATTTAACAGCATTGGAAATGTAAATGTGGCACTTTTATCTCTGTCTCTGAATTGCCTAAAGTTGATCAGTATCAGCACTGTGGACTTTAGAGGATGGAATATTGATCCTACTTTTTCCTGAAATTTGATTTCTCTGAAGTGCTGTTAACTTAGGTGTATTTCATTATCCACAGTGGCCTAGCAATTATTAATTGTACTGTAGCCACTGGGAAAAAAACAAACAATTTCATTATGACCAATAATAGAAATCAGAATTGTCTTTGAACAGAATGTGGGTTTTTAGTAGAAGAGAGGCATATAGGGAGTGGAGTTTTTGTTGGGGTCTTTTGGGGATGTTCAACAAGATAGACTAATTAGGATAAAAACTGTGTGGACAATGACTGATGAGATAATAAAGTGAGATAAGAACATGTTGAATTTTGAAAATGTGAAGTTGTTGCTGTTGAGCTATTTTTTTGAAATGTTTTATCAAGTCAAAAATCATTTTAAGTTATTCTCTTCCATTTGTTTCATTTTCATCCATAGAAAATTTCCCCCTGGGTGGGTTTGCGCAAGATCAACATCTCCTACTGGGGCTGGGATGACATGTCCCCTTTCACAAACACCACCCTGCAGTGGCTCCCTGGAGAGCCCAACGACTCTGGCTTCTGTGCCTACCTGGAGAGAGCTGAGGTGGCAGGGCTGAAGGCAAATCCCTGCACTGCCATGGCAGATGGCCTTGTGTGTGAAAAACCCGTTGGTAAGGAGCCTCTTACTCCCAGAAACTGATGCTGTGGTGAATAACGAGCTCTTTGGGGTTTCATTTGCCTAAGAGGGATCTGGGGACAATTTGGACTAAATAATTACATATATATATATATATATATATATATATATATATATATATATATATATAGTTTTTTGGAAATAGCAAAGCAGCAAATATTTATTTGAGAATCATTCACGTGGCTTATTTTGCATTACACCAGAAATCTTATAGTTTTCCTCTAAATCAGTAATAGTCAATGGTAACAGTAGCTGAAACCACATCTAGAGGTATTCAGCAATGCTGATGTGTTCTTTCTGAATTTTGCTGAACATTAGAGAATATCTTAAAGTTGTAACAGATGTACAAATCCAAAATTCTGGTTTCTGTCTTTTAGGTTTGTGCATAAAGTTTACTGTGATGGTCACTTGATTGTTCAAGTTGACATCTACTAAAATGGACTCTGTGAGCTGTCGTATGAGTCATGCTCAGTTTTGCATATTAAATTTTGTAAAATATGATTTTATTTATGTATAGAAACATAAATTTGGACCAAAATATTTATAGCTAGCTAAGGAAGCAACCGCTTCAACAGGGATTTTTCTAATGGAACAAGTGAAAAAAAAAGGAAATTGAACTTGTATTCAAAATGATAAAATATTTGTGATCCTTTTCCAGTCAGTCCCAACCAGAATGCCAGGCCCTGCAAAAAGCCCTGCTCCCTGAGGACAACTTGTTCCAACTGCACGAGCAATGGCATGGAATGCATGTGGTGCAGCAGCACCAAACGATGCGTGGACTCCAATGCCTACATCATCTCCTTCCCATATGGACAATGTCTGGAGTGGCAAACTGCCACCTGCTCCCGTGAGTATCTCAGTGAATGCTCATCCTACTACACATATTGTTAGATTTATTTTTCACTCAAAAGAGCTGGAGGAATTCAGCACATTCTCTAGAGATAAAAAGATTTTCAAGTGAATGACCTTCTGTAGCTACTAATGTGAGAAGTCAGTGCTGTGTATGCATTTCTTAGATACAGATAAAATGCTGGAAATTCTTTTATGATGAAATAGATTTAGTCTTTTGAAACTGTGAAAAGTATTTATTCCTTTCAGATAAAGAAAAATTACCATGATTGTTTGTGTGACCAGAGTTAGTGTGACAAACAACATCCATGAGCTGGAACAAGATGCTGTTAAAATTAGATAACCAATATGTAGAACTTAGACTTATACAATATCAAGTTATTTAGAAGTATGCTGAATTTTTAAAGGTTTAAATGTTCTGATTTATTTTTTTTCAGATTCAGGCTATGCCATTTTCCTAACATGCAAAGATAAAAACAAAGTTTTAATAAGGATCATAGTTGTTTTAAGAATATTGTAACATAAATGCAAAACAAATGATCTTAGTCTTCCTTAGATTCCTCTCCCTTGCAGATTGGGATTATGAACCCTTAATCCCTAATAATTAACTCTTGCAGATTGTTCATCCTCTCTATGGAAGTAGAAGGAATTCTATTAGGCCATCAAGCAGGTAGAGGAGGTACAGAAAACTTCTGTCCTCTGTGATCAGACTGGGTCAGGCTGCATTAATGTTCAAGGTTGCCCATTTCATCCTTTGGGAACAAGAAGCAAGTGATTTCTTACTTTGTCAAGGAGCCAAGTTACTCCCTGGATGTCCCCTTTGGAAGCACATTTCGTCAGAGCTTGATGCAGTGTCTCTTCAGGAGAATGAGCAATCTCCAAGTCCCTTTCAGTGTATCAGGCACAGCTGCTCCTTCCCAAGCTGGGAGTGACCGCAGTGAGCCCCGTGCAGTTCCAGCATTCCAGGGTTTATTGGTGCCATAACTGATGTAGATGCTGAAGTGAACTGCCTGATGCCTAAGATTCTTGTCTTAGTTGAGGTTTATTTAGAATAATTCCTCAGTCACTGTCATTCAGAAGACTGGTTCTTAGCATTTTTCAGGATTTCTGAAGTGTACCTTTGGACTCTCCTTATTGCTTTACTCTGAGAGAGTTTTTCTGGTTACTTCTGATTTCCTTTCTCTTTCCATAAGGATCTTTTGATATCAAAGCCTTTGGAATCTTTTATTTCTGGATATCTTGTGACAGGATTAATGATTTTCAGGATCAGAATTAGATTATGATTCCATGTCATAGGTTATGGATACAAATTTAAAAAATCCCTGAAGATCACAAAAGGCAGTTTCTTGCTTTCACCTAAGCCTCAGGAAAATACTAAGTAAAACAAGTTCTTGATGTATCTGTAAAAGGAACCATTGATATACTCTAATCTTAGAAGACAAAAAGAGCTGTATGTACCAGGCCACTAAATACCTGAGTTAAAGGGAAATAAGGCATAGGGAAACTTTTCCTTCAGGTAAAATTGGCCAAGAGCCCATATTTCTCTAATTAAGGTTCCTTCTTCATCCTTAATAATCATAGACTGTAATGAACCAGGACCATGTTGAGCTGTTCTGGTAAAGTTTTTGGCTAAGTTAGTAAATTTCAGGTATTAATCCAGATTCTAGTGCCCAGGTTCAGTGTAACAGGTAATAGGAACATTTAATCTCTTGTCAATATGTTTGGAATATTAATTCTGTAGTTATATAAAGGTTTCTCTCTTGTAACCATTCACAGAACTTTCTTTTTTCCCTCTCCTGTATAGGAATCAATTTTTTAACTTATAAAATATTGATAGCGAGTTGTGGCAGAACTTAAATAGATTGCAAATCTGGAGATAAAATTGACAGAATACCACATAAATGATGCTTATGTTTTTGAACTAGCAGATATTATGTCAGCCTGAGCTTTCAGTTCAGTTTTTCTCTTTGTGTAGTGTTTGCACATCATGCTGATTCAATTTGTTTGGGGAACATAAGAAATTGTTTTTAATTTGATTGTCATTTTTGTCAGGTCTGTAAAAGTTTATATTAAATAAGGCAAAAGGGATTTGCTATATACCAGCTCAACATTATGTAAAGGCAATTTTGTATGAAAATGTACTTTATATTCAACAAATTAGAAAAAGCAAGATTCTGTGGCTGTAAGCAGTTTTCCCAGAGTTTTATATCATCAGATATTTTGCATTTATACAAGAAAATGCATGTTCAAATGAAGCATGGTTCAGATATTATGTTAGTCTAAAATGACTTGAAAATATTATTAGGTAAATATATCATTATTGCTGCTGAAATAATGAATTATTAAGTGGATTTCCTTATCAAGGGATAGTGTTTCTACTTGAAGAACAGACTGGAACTATACCTTTAAAAAATCCTCCTTGTTTTTAAAATTTTATTTTTATTTTGAATGACTCATTTCTGAGCTTTTGGATGTTTTGCTCTGAATGAAAAAAATTTCAGACAAGCATGTATGATTTAAAAAATATATAAAAAAAACAACTGAGAACTTCACATTTATTTTCACAACTTGGAATTAAAAATGAAGAATGCTGTATTATTGGTGACATATTGTCATTTTAATTCCTACTTGCCAAAAACTTGCATTTCCACTCTTCCCTACATCTTCCACCCATTATGACTTCTGATTGAGTAGCTGACAGTTGAATAATCTTGGACCACCTCTGGAATTTCAAAGAAAACAAAATTGCTGCTTGACTATCCCCTTCTTCCATCAACAATTGCTTCTCAGCTCTCTTCAGTTTTTCTGCTGAATGCCACTACAGATAATAGCTGAGGATTTTCACTTTTGGTTCTGTTTTAGCCTCTGTAAAGATAGTGCAGCTGATACTTCAGGGCTTTATAAATAGCAGCGTGAGTATAAATAGCAGCATGAGATTTGTTTGGATTGTTTAGAGTGATCTCGGAAAGGGCAAGCCAGCCAGTGCAGAATGATAGTCTTTATTTTTCTGCTGATCTCCTAATGTATTCAGAAGCCCAAATTTGTATCATTCAGCTTCAGCTCTGATGGTTTAAAACTGATTTTTCACGTTTGACAATTTGCAACAACAGTTGGCCTTTCCTCATCCCTGCTATTTTCCATATTTGGGAAACTTGAAACGTTTCCTCCTGTTTGGATTCTTCCAAGTCTATTGAGGAGCTTTACATCAGCTTTCTGTGCTGTTAAAATCCTTTTGAGATTCACTCAGACTCTTCACTGCCTGTTTTCCTGATATCTGCAGGTATCTTCAGACTGTGCAGTATTTTTTCTTTTTACAGCTTTCATCACTTAGAAACAATTTTAATAGCTGCTGAACTCAGAGGAGCTAGCTTTATTCTGCTCTCAGTTCATTTAGTTAGCAATGAAATCATTCTGCTTAGTATTCCTTTTGTGGACCAGAGTAGCCCAGGTAACTGAACATTATTTGGATGCAGTGTTCTGGCTGCAGCTGAGCCAAATTGAGGGGTTACCCTCATGTAGAAGCCATTTGAGTGTCCTTCAGAATAACTCTGGGAATCTTTAAATTACTTTCTTTTTTTAAAAAAACAAACTTGGATAATTCTGGCTTCACAGCAGGTGCTTACCTTCATTACCTAAAATTTAATTTTGAAAGCCTGTAAAGTTAATGTGAGGAGAGACAGGGACCCACAGTGATCAATGTTTGAATGGTTCTGATGTTAATTTGATCTAGTGTTACAACAGTAACCAAAAAAAATTACATATATCAGAAAAAGCTTAAAGAAGCTTGGGAACTTTAATTGTGTTCTTGAAGTTACTAAAATGTTAATTTTTTATTAATAAAAAATGACAGTAACTTCAGAATAGGAATTTTATTTGGTTCTAAACAGATTGAAATATGAGGAAGACCAATTTTAAAGAATAAAGTATAAGAGATCTAAAGGGACATTTGGATTTTAAAAAACAATTTAAAAAATAAAATCTGATTAACTGGTGAGAACCTGAAGATATAGTTAATTTAAAGGGTTGACTTGTTGCTTGAGATATGTGGTTTGCTAGCTTGTTTCAAAAGCTGTATGTAAGAAGACTAAGTCATATTTGTAGGCAAATACTCAGGTGACATCCAGGGGTACTTTGTGCCCATAATAATTTTTGGTTTGAATTTGAATGATCCTGTGGTTTTTTATATTTACAAATATTATCACTCTTACTTGGTTTATTGACCTTGCATTAAACTCTAGTTTTCCCTTTGGAAGGGCTGTTTATCTCAGTAAAATTAGTAATACATGTATTATATACTACTAACAAGGAAAGAATATATATTTTCTTCTGTATCTAATGAAGATGTGCAATATTCTTGTTCTGCTTAATTTTCTTTGTTGATTTGAAGTTTTTATTGTGATGTAACAAACACCTGCTGTTTTGTGATCACCTGTTTTGAGATCTTTTAAGGATGCACTACTTTTAATGAAAACTGAGATAGTCTTACTAGTATTACTTTTTTTTTTTTTTTTAATTTGCACAAGGAAAAATTAATTCTCCATTTTCTGTTGTAAAATCCAAGCATCTTATTTTAAAAACAATACATTAATATTGTATTCCATGTACTAAAGCTCAAAACTGCTCTGGGCTGAGGACATGTGGACAGTGTTTGGAGCAGCCAGGGTGTGGATGGTGCAACGATCCCAGTAACACTGGCAAAGGACAGTGCTTGGAAGGCTCCTCCAGAGGCCCAATGAAGCCTGTCAGTGTCCACTCCAATGAAATGGTGCTTGATGCTGCTCTTTGCCCAAAAGAAAAAAATTATGAGTGGTCTTTTATCCAGTGTCCAGGTAAGGTTTGCTTCCATTCTTTCTTATATAGGAAATAAAAGTTTAAGCACACCAAAATAACGTGATTGTTCTAAGTAATGCAAATAGCATTTTCATGGAAAACTTGTGTTTTACAAAATATTTCCTAAATATAGAGTTTGTCTACTGAGCACAAGTATTGGTTGACTTGTGAAATGCAGTGCAAGTAGTTTAGCCAAAATTGCCATTTATTTGTGGATAAGTTTTCACCCACCCTATCCTTCCACGTTTAGAAATCAAAGTATATGAATTTTCTTCAGCTCTTGCTTTCTTCTGGCTTCTGCATCCATCAAGGAATGGAACAGGGGAGAAATTATCCATAGGAGAAGACTGATGGACACAAAACTCCCTCCTGCTCTTGCCAAGTCCAGCTGACTGTCACAATGGGGGGCTGCCAAAACCTGAGCTGTGCTTCCAGCTGATCTTTTAGACACTCAGTGGCAGAATAATAAGAGTGAATAGAATATGCTCTTGTGTAGCCTTAAAGAGAATCTCTGAAGTCTCAATTTAAGCCACACCAGTCTGCTTTCAGTATTTTAATTTTTGAGTTCATTGGAAAAGTAAGGAAGAGATCAGGTGCTGTAAGACAGCGAAAGCTGACAGCAGAGTGTGGAAGCAGCTGTGGAGGACTGCAGGCAAATGAAAAGCACACTGGGGACTTTGACAGCCCTCCAGAAGTAATTTACAATAACGAATACACTTTAATAGACAGCTTGAAATCTTTGTGGTGATTTTTTTTGTTTGGTTTTTTTTTATGTTTTTTTAAAATTTATTTTTAGAATAAATGGTGTAACTGTGCTAAAGTTATTTTTCCAGGAAATGTTCTACTGATGATAATTTTGGAAGCTGGAGCTTCTGTAGGATCAATAATTTTATGGGTACATGCAGCTGTGTTTGCTTTCTTGTTTACTTTTTTCCTCAGTTTATTCTCTCTGTTGTGTATGTATATATATAGAGTGAGGATTTTTAAAAGTTTTAGAATAATGAAATGAAATATAAACCCCAGTGAACACTGCTGCATATTTTCAGTGAAAACTAACTAAGCCTTCCACAGCATCTGATACTACACTCTGAACAAAGAAGCTTCTGGTACTTCTGTTGTTGTTGTCTAGAAATATCATTACTTAGTCTATATATTGATATTGAAGGATTGTTAACCCTTCAGTGCAATGCATAATTTCTGACACTAGTGAAATTGTGAAAGGTAAATATATTGCTTGTCTAAACAGCTGTGTTTAATATTTATTCTTGATGGATAAAATTCTGTATTCATCATATGTTCTTATCAAGAGCTTACTAATGTTCCAGTTTAACATTCCCTAGCTTTATGAGTTTAAGGGACAAATAGCACAGAAGTCATAGAATTAAAACTTCAATTGATGGGAAATTTCTTTCTGATCTGTTTAGGCTGGAGGTTTTGTTCCTAAGATTTTTGTTTTCATTTTCATAGAATATTTTCTGTAGTGGATTATACTAACATAGTTTATTCTTAGCACAACAATCATTTGATGTACTTGAAACAAGCTAGAATTAGACTAAGTCTGTGTGAGTCTACTGAACAGTTTGCAGTTAGGATGAAAATATAAATAGATCGTTTATACCATGCTGTTTGGCGATTATTCTGCCACATTGATGAATAATTGGCTGAACCATTCATGTTCATTCAGGCATGCTCTTATTTTTCCTTGTAGTCCATATCCATTCTCCTTATAGCACCTCTAGGCAATTGTGCTGCTGATAAAAATTTTAAATTCCTTCTCATTTTCTATTTGTACAAAACTTCAAGATTACTATTCATCAGGCAGTATAGAAAATGTTTATTTTTGTGACTGGTCACTTTGAAATCAATAGGCTTCAAATAAGCTGTCATAGTATTTCCTTTGGTAGGAATATAATTTTATTTTCATCAGATTCTTAGTTTACCTGAACTATTGTTATAAATAAAATTGCAAATAACATATATATATTAAAAAAACAAAGAAAAATAGCTTTGACATTCACCTTCTGAGAAGAAAGGTTTAGGTAGAATGCAAGCCCAAGTTTTTCTTTAAAGTCTAAATTTCTCCTCTGAAAAGCAATGTGAGTAGATTCTAACTAATTTGTTCAAAACTAGATGAAGTCTCTGTACACTAGATCCAGATTGTAATGAAAATACCCTTTTCATAAATTTTCCTAGCTTTAACTATTTTCTTAAAACTGTAATTATCAACAATTATCAGCTATTTCAACACAGAGGTCCAAAGCAAATTAGACATAAAATTGCTTCTCTCCAGGGCAGCCTGACTGAGGATTCAGCTGAAGCACATTTTAGTGTGTGAGGAAAATGATTTTGTTGCTGCCAGTGATGTACATTAAAAGAACTTAAGGAAAAAAGAACTTTTACAAATTTAACTCCTAATTCTTATTTAATCACTCGTTACTGTGTCTCATTAATTTAATGACTTTTAAAATTATTTAATACTGATGTCTCCAGTTTGATTGCATTTAACCAACTTTGAAATTTATTGAACTTGCTCTTCTGACTTTTTCCAATTAGATGCATATTTTTAGGGAAATCAGCAAATATATAATGCAATTTTTCTGTGGTGTGTCATGTCAGTTGTGGACTGCACTACTTCTTGCTGTGTATATATTTTTTTGAATTTATTTCAAAATCTATTCAGTTTACTTTGATGCAACGAAATGTAAGAATTCAGAGCTGTCATGTATGACCAGATAATATTATGACTTGCAGAAAACGAAACTTTACAATTAAGGTTGCTTTCATCACCCTGTATAGCACAAAAATAAAGAAATACGAAACTAAGCATTAGCAAGAAAAATTTAGAAATCAATTGCCCACTAGTTAAAGAATATTAATATTAAGCATTTGTCCTCCACTGTGATATAGTCTTAATTAGGCAATCTTACTTTAATAGAACACTTCTTTAATGTACTCTGTTTTTACTTTTTGCTTATTGGGCTGTATTTATTTTTACATTTGCTTTAAATAATTCAATGTGTAAAACGTGTACACAAACCCCAGAATGGAGCTGCAGCTCATGGTACTTTTGTGTAGCTTTTCCTGAGAATGGCAACAAACTGCACAAGAGGGAGACGCCACAAAGGTGTCTAAAAATCAAGTATTCTTGGGAAGAATAAGGCTTGTGATTTCTAGTGATTTAGTCAAGATAGTGAGAAAACCTAATGGTACAGAAATGTTTAATACTTGTTTGGAAGATTTTCTAGGCATAGTTACAGAAGAAAGAAGAGATTGTCAACTTGGGAGGTTTTGATGGTTTATGAGCCAAGTCTGGCAGTGGCTATAAATATGTTAAGTTACTAAATTATAAAACAGCTCTGTAAACTCAAAAATCATGCATCGAGAATCCCTTTTTTCCCCCTAGCAAAGACACCAATCACTGTAGCATTTAAATTAAAAACCCAAATTTAAAAAAAAATGCAATCTTACTGTGATAGCTATCCTCTTCCAAGTCTTCCACCCACTTTGGCACTGAGGAATCGACAGGTCTGACATGGTTTGACATTTGACAAGCTGCTATAATTGACAGATTACTAATCTGCTGGGCACCATGAGCTCTGAAGCTCCACTCTATAGAGAGGTCATCCTTCAAAACCTGGCAGCAGGATCAATGATGTTGGCAGGATTCACATTGTGATTTTGCTGCAGGAGTGATCAGTACTTCCTGAGTTTCCCCAAAATGTGGAGCTCTGCTGCAACATCAGTGGTTTATAGTGGTGCTATTTGACAAAAAGCAATTTTATGCTTTCAAGGTCAGGTGTGAAAAAATTATGTCAATAGGAATCCATTTTTTTTTTACTTTCACCAAAATCGACTGTAGTGAGGAAGGACTGGAGCTGTTTGATGTGATCCTGATGTCCTTAAAATTGCTTTGTATGCCAAAGGTAATGACGGTCAGGACAATTAAAAATAAGATAATATTTAGGTAATTTATTTTGGACTCCTCTTTCCCCACTAGATATGTTCAGCTGTGAGTCCATGTTCCCCATCACAGTAGGCTTTCAAATACTTCCCACTTGCTTGTAGGTATTGGGGTTTTCATGGAGTCTCAGTTAGTGACTTACCACCTCTTCAAAGATTTCTGGGCAGCATTTTAAAGCTGTAAGGACTAATTCTGTCACAATGACAAAATAAAAACCCTTTCTCATAAAACCCCCCTTAAAACTTGCATGTCACAGCAGTCAGTTTTTGTGTGAATCCATCTTGTATTGCAATGCCGTTTTACAGAGGATCTGTGACAAAGTACAAATATATTTATGCTGCTTATTGGTCAGGACTAAACTCTTCAGAATCAAATTGTACTACAATTTCATAATCACATAGATGATTTTGTTCCAAAGAGAAATTTACTAATGAAGCTTTTAAAATGTTGTATTCCAGCTTGCCAGTGTAATGGCCACAGCACCTGCATCAACAGCAATGTCTGTGATCAGTGTAGAAACCTAACAACAGGAAAACAATGTGAGACCTGCATGCCAGGATATTATGGGGATCCCACAAATGGAGGACAGTGTACAGGTAAGTTCTTTTACTGGAAGGAAAAAGAAAAATATCAAAATGACATTTTATGTAATGTGAATTTAATGTTTTTAATGTAACGTGAAATTAACTTTTCTTTAAGGGTTGAAAGTTTATTTTATAGTACAGATGAGCTGATCAGCTAAACTAATGATTCAAAATCAGATTAATATATTTAAAGAGAAACTCATTCAGAGTCATCATTTTGCAATTGCTGCTCTCTCAGGAGGAAGAAGAAGAAACTTCCTCGTTGGAGCAATACCTCAAATTATTTCAGAGATGTCATTAAATTCCGTGTGAACAATCCTGTTAGAGGCAGTGAGAAGGTGCTTATAAATAAACTTCAGTATCTGCCAGAATGTCTGGTAACACTGATTTGTATAAATATGTTATACTAGTGGAGGAATTACACATTTAACAGACTAAAAAGTCTTACTCGCGTATAGATGAAACAAAAAGTCCTGGTGTGCTGAGGATGGCAAGGCACCCAGACCTATTCAAAGTTTAGCTTTTAAACTGCTGCACTGGAGGGTTCTCCTTGAAGTGAAGGAGAGAATGAAGACAAATACTGCAACTGGCTTTTGCATATTGCTGTAGGGCTACAGGAGCTCCTTCCCTTAAAACTAAATGGTGGAGGGAAGAACACATTCAATGTGGAAACTCAATAAGGTTGGCTTTGAATCTAGGAGGGTGCTGGAAAGTTTTGTCCCATGACTTTTTCTTCTCCATTACTGACGTTTCTTTAACCAGACCTTTGCTTCTCAAAGAATATTTCTTCATTTAAAGGGTTTGTTGGTTCCTCAGCACTCTAATGTGCAGTAGGCAGTGCATAAAGATTCACATCTGGTACACTCAAGCACGATATGTAAAAATTATGTTCAAGGGGATAGAAAGATTAATGTCTACCTTTATTGACAATTGAACATTTTGCTGAGGCTTTATGATGCTTTAAATAATTCTTAATAGTTCAGTTTTTCTCCTGAAGTTGACAAAATGTTCTTTTGCTGTCTGTATCACCTTTGTGGCAAATGATGTATTCATACAGCTTTTATTCTGCAGGGATACATTAGCTATCAACCAAATAAGCATTCCATCACCTGTAGTGAAATATGCGTGGTGCAATAATGGCTGAAATCAATTTATAAGACCAGGAAAATTATAAATTTTACAACTTGTTTTTTCAAACCTAGTCTGTAAAAATGCATATTTTTATTGGTAGACATGATTTTAACAGGAGCTATTTTGACTAGAGAATGCTTTAAAAAAGAAAAATGATAATTATTTTGATGCTTTATCTGCTATGGTATGTTGTATTTTCAGTATATAGCACATAATAAATGTTTACATCCTTAGGATATTTTGAAGGATGTAGTAATTGTGAACTGTTAGATTTTCTACAGTATCATGAGTACTGTGATAGAGGTGCCCAAATTGTGGGCCAGGGATTTCTGCAGGAAAAAATACCAGTGATCCATAGATAAGTCAAATCAACGTTACTGGGAACTAAGAGGATCTTGGAACCATAGCTGGGATCAGGCACAGTGCAAGCATAAAGGAAGAAAGTAATGGTTCTGTTTCTTTTCTCCTTTATTCTGCTAATACTATTGGTAATGCAGAAAAAAAAATAAAGTTGGCTGGAAATTAAAACCATAATTAAAATAGAAACATACAGAGAAAAATATGAGTTAAAGAAAGGGCAACCCAGTTAGAAGCTGAGCTTAAGTGTGACTGAAATAAGGAGAAAAGAAGGCAGGAAATTATAGGAAAAAGACAACCAAAGGACAAAAGAGTCACAAGGAACTAAAAAAACACCCAAATCTTTAGAGTTGCATCTTGTGTCAGTTTGCTGCTGCCAGCTGAGTTTCTGGCTGGACCCCACCAACTCAGCCTTTTGTTCCATGGCTGTATGAGCACATGGTGTGTTTTCCCTTTGAAGCTCCTGATTAATTTGGGGATGCAGGTTGAAAACTTTTTAAAGGTGTGAAAAGATGACAATTAAAACTCTGAAAGTACATCTGTAATACTGTAATACTCTTCATGGGTCAAGTTGCTATAGTTACAAGGACATAGCTTGCTTTGAACTGGAGAGCAGTCAAAGCTGGGGACAGAGGATGTACTTGATCTCTGCAGTGCAGAGGTGAAGTCGTGTGCTCTGGGACAAAATCTGCAGGTCATTTCCCTAGCACACTCATGACATAAAATAACTTCTTCCAGTGTCCTGAAGAAAGCACTTATGTATTCAGCACACACATTACGTTTCCTGCTGTCATGATATATGTACTTATAGGTAAAATCTGAGCTCTTAGTTTGACTGTTGGTGATACAGACTAAAATGATTTGCAAGAAAACCTTCCTTTTTTATATAAGTTCCATTAGCCCTCAGGAAGGAGGAGGACATGCATAGGAAGCCTTGAAGTCCTTGGAAAACTTTTATCTTTTTTCCTTAGCTATGCCAATAGTTTCGTAAATCCTTTCTGTTTATACTCCTAGGAGATAATTCAGAAAGCTCTAAAAGAAATGACAGTCCACCTCTGAGAGATCAATTCTGTTCTGACCTTTGTCCAGGGATGACAAATTCTATTAAAATACAATTTCTTTTTTCCACTCTGATACTAATGGTGGCTTTACAACTGTCATCAGATAACTGATACATTTATAGTGGTTTGCATAGTGTTATGGTATTAAATTACTATGGAATGAGTAACGGTTGTTATAGAAAAAAGATAAAATTCAGATTTCAAAAGGTTTAGAATAGTTGTGAATAAAGAATTGGTAAAAAAATTGACTTTTTGGGATTTTCACTCACTATAATTGCTGACATTTCAATAGCTTTAAAACAGATCTAAGGACTTGCTTTGCATCCTGATATGATGCAGGCTTAGTAAATGTGACAAACCTTGCAGAAGGACAAAGAAAAGATGGAGGCACAACAGCAGGCTTCAGATGCTTGAAGGGAAGCTGAAAAGAGAGGGAGATGATAAAGTGCCTTCCCCCACGCCCCCATTTTGGTTGAGGAGGAAGTAATGGGATTAGGTTGCAACAAGAAAGATTAAGGTGGAATACAAGGAAAAATTTCTACTGGTTAAACCGTGAAAGATTACTTAAATATGCTATGAAATCTGCATTACCACTTACACTATCCCTTTTAAATTTTCAAATGTCTCAAGCTTTGGAAATGGGTAGGGAACTAGCTGATGCCACACATTTTTCTCCAGTGCTAATATTCTGTAGTGTCTTGGAGTCTGAGATCTAGAAAGCAGGGAGGTATTGGGTGAAGATAAAGTATTCTGATTATATATGAAATTGAGCTGTGTATAGCCCTATGGCTATGGGTATTTACCATATTTTGGGTCCTTAATGTTACTAAGATGTCACTAATTTGTACTACTTACTTTTGAATCTGTAGCATTTTAGTTGCTGTAGACTTAAAAAGCTTTGCATCCTATGCAGGTTTTCCCTGTAGCTGAGACTCTGGTTTATTTGTGTCAGAAATGTGGTATTTTCGTTGCTGATGGGCAATAGTTCGGCAATAGTCATATTTCTTAAGAAATCATTACTATTCTTTTTCTTGAAATAACCATACCTAATACCAGTTACTCATTTAAAGTCTGTCACTTGAAGTCTCTTTTCAATACAGAGAATGGGAGTTAGAATTTGTATTCTTGGTGTAAAAATGAGCTTTATATTCAGTTGTCCTAAGATGTGGCTTGCAGTGAAGATATATGTGCTCCTTCAGTTCTTTATGACATTTCATTGTACAAATATATAGTTTGAATTATTTTATATTTGATTCATTGCTGCATTCTGTACAAAAATCAGTAATAAATTGCAGGGGTCTTTTATGCTAAGGGAAGTTCTGTGGCTGTAATCTATTAGTTATCTGTTCTTACACTAATTAAAATGTTTTCAGGTAGTCTGTGGTGTCAAATAGGTAGCCATAATAGAAAATGAAATTAATTTCTTACCTCAAATCATAAAGTATTTTAGATTACACAAAAAGATTTGCATTCCTTCTTGGAAATAAATTATAGTGCACAAATTAGTAATTCCAGACCCTGTGCACATGCTTAAGATTTGTCATCTAAACCCCCTGTCTAGCAAAGAAAGCATGAAGAGAGGGTACCACCCAAGTTACCAGGTAAAGTTACAGCATCCTTTTGAAGAGTTATCTCAATGTGCAAGAAAATAAGAGGGAAGGCAGAGGTGAGTTCTGAGCATGAGGGAATGGGATGCTCTGGGAAGAGACAGGTTTGGGTTTCCAGGTCAAGCAAATCCATGAGAAGTCCTTGGAGTGCTAAATTCAGTGCTGTCAGCCTGTGCCAGAAATGTTTAAGTAATCAGACCCTGTCTTGAACAGAGTAAGGCACATTCTGTGCGGTGGAAAAGATTAGATGAGAGAATCACAGCTCAGTGTCTGTTCCTGGGACACCTGGGAAGCTTTTCGGTCTGAGGTGTTGAAGAGCTTGAAAGCAGATATTCCAAATCACTTTGATTAATTTTTTTCTAAATTTTGTTCAAGTCCCATTTGAGGGATGATTTTGAAGGTATGAATATTGAAATTCAGTAACAGAAAATTCATCATTGAATATTATTGGATTTTGGAAATAAAGCAGTTTTGACTGTAGGTGGTAACAGGTCCTGGCTTGCTGTCTTGGTGGTTTCTCTTGGTGTTTTGTTTTCTTCTGGGTCTTGCTCTTTTATGTGCTGCATTTCTGGGAAATATGCAGTTTTAAAATAGAAATTCTATTAAAAAAAAAAAAAAAAGAGCTGTGTGTGTACTACAGCCTGTACATAAAGTACCAAAAAGAACCTACTATGGGAGATTGCTTGGAACAATTTTGTTTCATCTTAGTGATGTTTTTCAGTATTATTTTCAAACTTATTTATCATCTACTTAGTTGTCAGTATTAAAAAAATTGCTCTAGCTGCTTATCACCTTGTCATTTTCTTTATGCATGGTATTTTAAAAAATTATCCTTACAATTTGTGAGATGCCAGGAAAAAAATTCTTTACAGTAACTAATGACACACGCAATGAAAGTATAATACATTTAATAATAATAAGACAACGTAAGCATTTTGCTGTATTCTCATCTTCTTTAATAACGGGATAACACTCCAAGCAGCATTCAGTCTTCCCAGAATTGTGCTGCCATTGTTGCTTTTGCAGGAGAAGGAGGCTGTGAGTCCCAGCACAGCAGGAGCATTGTGTCTTGACTTGCACTGATCTCTAAGCAGCCCTTAAAGGCACCAGAGACACTGAGGACCATCCTGTAAAAGCTTCCAACCACACAGGCTGTTGGAGTGATGTTTTTTATGCAAGTCTGCAGCATTCCTGTTGCCTTTATAGATCTTTTCCTTTCTCTGTTATCACACATTGGGCATTTGCAATACCAAAGGCAGCAGCTTCCCCCCACGTTTGCTTTGTAATCATTCTGTTTGGAAAGGTAAAGTTAATATTTTACTGGAAACATCTGATTTTTTCACGAGATCTTCAAACCATTATCAAAAGTCAGTATGTTTTTAGCAAATATACACCACGTGTGCATCACCTGTATTTGTACACCTATGTGCATACATCTACACATGCTGCTGCTTGAATGCATTCCACATAAACTTTGCCATCCAACTGGCATATAACTGCAGGAAATCCCTCAAGACATTAGAAAAAGTAAAACAGACAGGCATCAATAAAATACTAAGTTGTGAAAGTCCTTAGGTGAAGGATTTTGGTGAAATTTAACCAAGCAGTAGATTAGTTGTATAGATACATATTTCTAATTATTAGTGTTGGTTAAAAGAATAAAAACTAAAACTTATTAGTGATGTGTTGTCACCAAAGTTATATCTGAAGAATGCTCTCCCATGGTGTTCAAATCTTGTTCTTCAGAAAATGAGATTATTCTGCTGAGTTACTGACAGCTGAGATGTGGGGTTTTGAGAGAAGAGGCCAAGGGTGCCACAAGCCATTACTTCAAGTGTCTTTGAAAGAGAGGCATGAGAAAGATGTTAAACTCATCCTGGCAGCAGATTGACAATGGTCTCCTTGGATTTTAGGTTCTATCTAACTTTTAAAGGTGCCTAATGGGTGACTTTACAAATTGTTTTCTCTGGCACTATTTCTATCATTTTTACCTATTCAGCAGTGGCAATCTTCATAATGTGTTTTCATCATGACCCTCTGTGAAGGAGCTGATTCTGATTTCCTTCCTTTCTTCTCCCAAAGAAAGACTGTTAACAGCTGCCAGGGGCACCCTCATGAACAGACAGAGCTGTTTTCCTGGATATCACAGAGGGTAATCAGTGTGTTAGATATTTATAAAAAGAATCCAGTTGGGATGCCTACACCAAAACCCACTCTTGTGCACGTACTTTTAAATAATCCGCATTCTGATTTTTTAGCAACAGAAGCATCAATTTGAATTAGGTTATCCATGGAAAAATAGGAGAAATGTGCTAAAGAAAACCAATTGGAAATAGATCCCAGGAAAACTGGCCCATAGAGCCCAGGATGATGTAAACAGGATGCCTTTGTTTGCTCTCCAGCCATATTCTTAGAATATAGTTACACATGTATATATGAATATGTACACAGAATTTGTATATGGAATTTGATGGACAGCAGATTACATAATTTCACACATTACCAAAAGCAACCTGTCTTTCATAAAGGAAAAAGTTGATAACATGACAAGGAAAACAATTTTTTATTCACTTCTTTTTTTCAAATTAAAATTGTTTTGTATGTAGTTGATAGAAAGGTACCTGCTAATTTACATTTAGACTTATTTTTGAATGTTTCAAAAAGTTATTTAACCAATGAGTGAACAGAAAGCAGCAGTCTTAATTTTTCACTTTAACACTATTGCTAAGTAGCTTTAGAATCACCTGTAGTTTGGGATTGCATAGGGCTGGTAGAGAAGCATCAAACATAAAACATCTGAATATAAATTTTTGTGACTTTATTTAAGACAGTAAACCTAAATGTGGAATTAATTGTTTCCTTAGGAATAGTTTTATTTAGTAAATATCAAATATGCAGCCATTGTACTGCGAGTTTTGGTCTTAAAACACCTGGAGACTAACAGCTTTAGGAACTGATAGATGATGCTATTTCAACAGGAAAAGTTGGGCAGGTGCTGTTGGCCTGAGAAGTGACTTTTTGGAGTCCAAAAAGGAGAGAGAAAGTCTTGCATTTAAATCTTCATCAAGAGACAGCTGTAAACTTGGACTTTTTTCCTTCTGCAACACACAGTTCTGTTTCAAAAAGGTTTTTGGTCCAAAATTTTATATTCTGGGGCCATGAGTCCTGTTTAAGGTAGGACTAAGAATGTAGGCAAAGAGCTTTTAACTGACATCTGCTGGAAAAAAACGGAAATGTAGGAAGCATAAATATTCTCAATTAGCAGCATAAATGTCAGCAAAAGCATTTATTTCTGCATCTTCCTAAAGTAGAACAAATATTCAAATGGGAGTTTTGACTCTCTTAGATTATGAAATGGCAGCTTGGGATACAGAGGTTTTATACAGTTTTTCTGCTTAGCTGTTCTAATGTCTAGCATGTAGGGAATTTGTGGACTTCACTGGTGCAAGATCACACGTTTGGCATTCCATCATTAGCTTTCTAAAATTTACAGGAAATGTTGTATTAGGTTAAATATTGTATTCTAGAAGCCCTCTTTTCACAGTGACTAAGTATGAACTTAAAAAAAATCACAAGTATCTTTTAGTCCAGACACTTCAAGATTAGTCAAAAAAAATGGATCTTGAGTGGATTGGATGCTTATGACACAAGACCACAGAAGCCTATGTGAATAAAGGCATTTTACATAAAAGTAGGTAAATGTTGGAAATCAGTGGAAGAAAGATTATCGTGTGCTCTGTACTGTCTTTGGGTACTAGAATATGGAACTAAATTAGAAAAACCTGTTTGCTTGTACCTTGGTTTATAAGAAAACAGTGTGTCACAAGTTCACAGCAAAACTGTGATAAGAAGCTGTAATTTAAGATTATTCAAAGAAAATCTCACATGCTAAGTTCCAGCAGATAACATGATTTTGTTCAAGCTGTACAAACAAAATATCTGAAGGTTTTGACAAATGAGGGGACTGTTAAGAAATCCCATTTTGCAGTAGTAGTGGTGCTTTGTTTTGTTTTCCCTAATTCATTTTTTACCTTTCAGTATTGAATAGAGATGACACCAATTCCTTGGTTTTTCAAAATAAAATACCTTATCGTAGAATAAAAACATTTATTATTAACTAAAATGCTGGAATTTGGTTTTAGTAGAAGGAAAAGGGCTTCTTGGTTCATATGAAACACAAAGCAAAGGGATTCTAGCACAATAATCTATTCAAGAAAAGCCTCATGTTGCTTTTTGCAGATTTTGAGTAGTCAGAATAAACACTTTTTAAAGAAGACCTTATTCCCCAAAGGTGATTTGAAAATTTCTTTTCCTTCCTTTAATGAATGCTGTTTATTGAACAGTATCCAAGGTAGTCTGAGCACTGAGTGAAGCCTGTTCTTGGGCTTAGTTATGAATTTAAATTAGGTTCATGTCAATCAGAATGTATTCAAAATCAGTCCTGTGCTACTAAACCAGAAGTGGATTGCCATAGGAAAAACTTTGTTGAGGAACTTGGAAAAAGACATCTTTAAAAATTATTGTTCCAGTTTTTTTTAACTGCCAAGCAAAATGTGCTAAGCAAACTTCTCAATATGCTGTTAATTCTTGTGTACACAGATAATTTTTTTTTTGTAGATTAGAGCTATATTATAAAGTATGATTTCTAGCACAATTAATTGTAAGTTCAAACAAAACCTCAACCTAAAATTAGGAAACTTTTTATAGATACATTTTTATTCCATAACCTACTTAGAGTAATGTTAAGTGAAGAACCTGGAGTTACACTTCTAGGAAAGTATCATTGTCAAGTATCAGTAGACATTTGGATGCTCATAATTTTACGAGAGAAAAAAAGAAGAAAAGTGTTGAATGTAGCATGATTAACCTCCAGAGAGAGATTGTCTGTGTGGCTGTGGGATTTCAAAAGTTTTTGACAGGATGCCTGTTCAACATGTTTAATATTTTTGACGTTTTTTCCTTGACTGCATACAGAAGATTTTTACGAACTTCCTGTCAAGTACAACTGTTTTAAGCTCCCTCTTGATTCTCTAAATTTGACTTTACTTCCTAAACCAGGGTGTGTGTGCTCATTGCAGAATGATGTGATTTTAGGAGCAGTCAGCATGGCAAAGAGCTGGTTCAAGCATCAACTTAGGATTGTGTTGCAGAACCACTGACTTTTTTTTTCTTGCCTAAGAAAGTTTTCTTTCCATCCTGAACAATCACAGTATAATTGTGTAGTTAAATCACTAGTAACCAATTTTATCAACTACAGTTTTGTTCCTTAAGCCTGATGGTTACACTGGACTGCTTTGTGTAACTTCTCCATCCAGCAAAGTTGATTCTAATTTACTCAAGTGGAGTAGGAACAAGGCAGCTTTTTAAAAAGAAAAATGAAAAAAAACCACATAATTTAAACTGTTTCTGAGGTCTACTATGCAACAAAAGTATCTGAATTAGTAAAAAGAATAAGAACAACTTGTGCTATCGTAATCTGTGTAAGAAGCAGGCATTTTGTGCTTGTTCAGCATCTTATCCTGAGAACTTTGAATTCAGGCATCCTTTAATTGATCACCACTTATAGCTTTTACAGATATTGAAGAGAGATACAGCAGTTTGATTTATATTATATTCCTTTATCTCTGTGCTTATTTAATCTACTTGCAATGATTAATGACAGTTCTCTTGCTCTTACTGATGTTAGTGATTAAGTCCTCCTGCATGTTCTTGTGGAACACAGTTTCTGACAATGATGAACCAGTTGTTCTACATTCTTATTTTTGTAGTTTTTTTTCAGATTTACATGCTATAAATTTATTTTATGTGGTAAGGAATACTTACAAAATGTATTTCTGATGTGCTGTCTGAGCTTTATATCAGTATGTTCACCTTCCTAATGAAAAGTGTAAATCCACTGGTTTCCAAATGATGTTCTTAGAGGAGCTAGGCAGGACATGATTTAGAAACTTTGAGGTGTCTAGAAATGTATTGACTTTGTCAGCCTCTGATAAACAAACATATTTTACCCTGTATTGAAGGTGATGTCAGGAGCTCACGTAGGTGCTGTGTGTGGCTCAGGGGGCACTGGGGGCAGGCAGCTGCAAGCTGAAGATGACATTTTCTTAAATCACTGTTACTTGATCCTCAAATAAGCCTTTGACCAAAGCCAGTCTTCTCATCCCAAATGCAATAGAAAAAGTAGGAATTTTTTTTTGTTTCTAATTTCTGCATCTCCCTTTCTATGTGTGTTTTGGATTGAAATGATCACCCCTTTCCCTAGAGGGGCTTGGGAACTCCCCCCCGAGCTGGTGCCAAAATAGATTTTGAGGCATCATGCAGCTCATTCCTCAACTGATCGAATGAAAATCCTCAAAAAAAAAACTTGTAATGGCATTTCAGTTTGATTGCAGTTGATTCTGCCTTCATTTTCGGAGTGCTAAATGAAATACATTATAATGCCAGACCACATTAGTTATTTAAGACAAAAAAAAGCCTCCCTTGCAATGGAATACATTAAAAATCAGTCTTATTTAGAACCTCCTAATGACTAACAGAGGGAAATGATTTGCTGACTTCTTTACATTTTGTGGCATTTCTGCCTGATAAATTGTAGAAATAATTTCTTTTCTTTGGGCTTTTACTCTGAATGACCAAATACACACAAATAGGTGCAATCACCAGTTGTTGACTTCAGATGCTTTTCACCTTAGATTGGAATTTTTTCTTACATTTAAGGCTGGTATGAAAAATTTTTGAATGCTTTTAAATAGTTTTGCATTTCATACTGCCTTATAATAATATTTTCTTTGTTTTTTTTTGTAATAACTTACAAAGTATACTCTTTAGAGAGAATGAGGGGAAAAAATAACTGCCTTTTGGTGAAAGGAGGTTTTTGACCAAAATTTCCAAACTAGTAGAGAAGTTGCTGTCTTAAGAAAATTTAAAAAGACATAATAACAACAACGATAATAACAATAATAATAGTAGGTACTAGGCCTTTTATTGTCTGAAAAAGTCTTAAACAAATCTCAGTATGGACATTAGACCATGAAGGTATCCAAAATCTTCACTTCATGTTTTTGCTTTGAAAATAACTATCTAGACTGTACAGTGGCTCAGTATTGGCATGAGAGATTCAGGCACAGCCTTACTCTTGTTAATTGTTTAGGTCTGCTCAGTTCCTAACAAGAAAAAAGATCCTGTCTTTCAGTGTTAATCTTGTGTGTTGCATTTTCATTATCTACTTGTATAAAACAAAATTATGGTTTTCCAAGCTGTCTTTATACTGTTAGTTGCTGATGATTAAAGACAGCTTTACTGTGATTGCTTGAGAGGTATTTATTACAAATAAACAAAGAAATCAGTTCACTTTTCAGGATGAATGCTTTGAACAGAAGGAATAATGAAATACAAACACTGCGGAGCTATTTTATCAGAGCAAAAACGGCTAAAGAACAAATACAAGCCTTTAATTGGTGAAGGTTGTCTTTAAGTTCAACCAAACTAAATTTTGATTTCTGCCACAGATAATCAGTCTGTTTGTAGTTCCTGGGTTTATTAGGATAAATATCCCCCTTCTGGAATGTATGTTTAATCCTGAAAGCTAAGGAGGTGACACCTGTGATTTCCAGATTGTTGACTGTTGCTTTTCAGGAAAAAGTAATTGCCTTACCAGTCTACCTTACATGATCTCAGTAGTGTTCAAGGTTTAGTGAAATTGTCTGTGTTTTAATATGATTTTAAGTTCCCTGAGTGACAGAAATCCAAAATATTTGTCTATTCTGTTTACCTTTTCTCTCTGTCTCACAGTCCTTAGCACTGTGTTAGTACACCTTGTGTTTTTTTCTTTTCTGTGCTATTAGTTTACTATAAAAAATAAATTAATTTGAGACCAAAGAAATACAAATCGCAAGGTAAAACAAGAAAGAGAAAAATAAAATTAGTTATATATGTGTTAATTATTCTATTAAGACTGATTTATTTTGGAGGATAATCATGTCACTGTAAAATGACAGTTCCATTTCTGCATGAACAGCATTATGTTTTAATAGCATCTTTTTACCTTTTCTTTTTTTTTTTTTTCTTTGTACTCCTGGTTTCATAGGTCATTGCTTCACAGAAGCTCTTTAGCTTAATTTTAATGCTCCTTAATTAATGATATTGCAGAAGTGTTATTGGGCACATCTTTTTGATTTTACATTTCCTGTCTCAAAGGCTGAATGGATGTATTTCCTATAAAAGCAATTGTTGAATGCAAACAGAGCATTCAACACACATTTCTAGAGAATTAAGTGACTGGAGAGTTTTGCAATATTCCTAGTGTAGAAAAGTCTCTGTAGGGCAGTTGCCATATGAGTACACTAATAGATTGTATAGGTGAACATTTAGAGGGAAACTGAGTATTAAAATTTTGGACCTAATAGAAGTTTATACTTGTTATTTCTTACTTAGCCTAATCTAAGAGAAATGCTCCATTTCCTTTTCTTTTGATTTAACTTATGCCTTGAATGTTAGCAAAATTAACAAAGTAGCACACTTCAGTATTTAATGGCATTGTCATAGCTTTCCTTTAAAAATATCAGCAAGGTGTCTTATAGTAATTATCCATGTGCAGCTCTGGTTTAGCAACCTTTCATGTAAGCAAACATATTTACTTAAATCACCATATGTAGTAGCTCCATTTGAGAGAAAAATGCTCTTGCAGTTGTATGATGGAGATGGGGGCTAAGCAATAAGTGTTTTTAAATTCAATTGTTTAAAATGCACACTGCATGGAAAGAGTGATGGGTATTCTTCTGTTGTCAGCAAGAACATTTATATGCTGAGCTGGCAACTTGGAATCAATCATACAGTGGATTTATTATTTAATAAATTCTATAGGGTTGTGATTTTGCAGCATGGATTTGCTCTACTGGATTATATTGTTTTCATATAATCTTTCTGTTCCACTTAGAATCTGCTTGTTGTACAAAAGAGTATTGTGAGCTGCTATTTCCCTAAAAATAGAGTAGATATTGCAAGTGTGAGTTTTGTTCTTGTTGTTTTTAAAGCTCTAATGTCATCATTTCACTTATTATGTAAAAAATAACAAAACAAAGGTTTAAATTCTATCTTTTAAGTAGGTTTTTATTGTAAGCCATAGATTATTTATTTTGAATATTTAATTCTTGGTAAAAAGCATGGTAATTAAGTGTTTAAAATAACTGTTTAAAGAAAAGGAGGTGTGCAAGATACAAACCCAAGTGGAAGATGAAGAATAGTATGGGAAAACTTGAAGTTGGGCTGAACTCCCTGTTTATGTCCAAGGGTGCAGCACAAAGTACACAGAATCATGGAATAATTTAGTTTGGGAAAAACCTCTAAGCTCACCCAGTCCAATCATTACCCCAGCAGTGCCAAGCCCATCACAAGCCCTCATCCCCAGGTGCCACATCCACACATCTTTTAAATCCCTCTGGGAACAGTGAATTCACCACTTCCCTGCACAGCCTCTTCCAGTTCTTGACACCCCTTTCAGTAAACAAACTGAAGTGTTGGCCTCAAAAAAGTATGGAAAATATAAAATAAATCTCCTTTCCTGATTTCTGCCAGCTTACAATGATTGATACAAAATATGATTTTGAAACGGATCCCAAGACTTAGTCTATTTCAAGGTAGCAAAACTAGTAGCATTAGGCTGGGAAAGACCCTACCTTAGCTGCAGTTTTAACTATTGGCTGCATTATTATCCCAGGAGAAACCATTCACTAAGAGTGGTTAAACAGAGAGAAACATATAGAAAATATTAAAGAAAATATGTGTAGAGGAGTACGGAAATACTGGGGTAATGGCAGAATGTCAGTCTTCTTCCAAATGTCCTACAATATTGTCCTGCTTCTGCTATTGCATTTTTTTGATCACATACACTCACATTTGCTTCAGTAACAGCAGTGATGGCTGAAATGATTTTTTTTGAGTTACCCCCACATAGAGATCCACAGATTGGTAGGAATCCATTTTTCATCACACACTTGCAAGCCCAAGATAATTAACTGCATATAAAAAGCATATCAAAATATGTTTTCATTGTTGTGAAACAGATTTTTTCTAGATTTATAAAATATAAATGCAAAGATGTTGTCTTTTTCCATGGTATTATCCAGGAACAGTGTGGTTAATAGAAACTTGCTGAATTGGAGTAATAAATATTCATTGGAGTGCTGCTACTATGTAATCACTTGTGTTTTCCACTTTCACATTTGTGATCTACTTCCTATTAAATGAGCAATAATTTTGGGAGCAATCAATTAAGGTTAGTTGGCAATAACTTTTATATTTGTCAAAACACTGACACCTTTTGGAATGTGCTTCAGAATTCACCCTTTTAGCTCCTTTATAACTTTTGTGCTGTCTTGTAATGGAGCATCACTGTTAAGAGCACTTAACAGTGCTATAACTATAAGCAGAATAAGCTGCTAAGAATATATTTGTGTGTTTTTCACTGAGAGCATTGCAAAGATTTACACAATTAAAATTAATTTTTGTGAAGAGGCTTTTCCAACTTAAATTGCTTAAATAATAATTCCATAAATGTAGAGTGGAAAACGTGAATGGATTTGGGGAAATGTAACTGAAAATGTAGTGGCAGCACTTCAATGACCATTTAATGTAGAGTGTCAAGAGGATAGCAGAAAAACAAAATGTAGGATTTTGTGGTAACTACAGATATTTTTTGGAAGTGTTCTGTTATGAAACAGAGAAAAACATCACTCATCACTATGTGCTGCATAGAAATTTCTGGTGTTTCTTGCAGACAGATTGAATGCCTGGCACCTCCTTAGTAAGAATTCTTCCTTAAGTTCAGCTGGCTATTTAATGACCTCTGAGGGCTGAACAAACCATTGAAGTCCTGAAATGGACATATTATTTCAATAATATCTTACATTTAATTAGGTTTTTACATTGTCTAGTACCTTTTTCTCTATTTGTTTTAGGCTGAGGCAGAGAGGTGACAGTGCGTATGGGATGGGACACTGTCAAAGAAGGATTTATTGTGTGTTATTCCTTATCAGTATAAGGGAAGTTTAAAACTGAGTCTGTGATAGGAATTCAATATGAGATTATAAAGTAGAGAGTAAACTTTTATCTTATATGGGTCACCACTTGGTACCCTATCTGTTTCCAAGCAGGACCTCATATATTAAATCCTTTATCTTAGTCATAATTAAAACTTCAGTGAAAGCCTAATATGAACATCACGGTAGGTTCAGAGTTACTTTGGATTAAAGAAGGACTTTGAGTGTGGTGTGAATATTATTAGGAGTCATTCCTTTGATGCAGGGATGTATTGACACATTCACCAGGGAGAGATTACTAAATTTTGTACACTTGGTTTAGGAATAGAAAATGGCTGCCTAAACAAGATAGTAATTCAAATAAACATGGAAAGGAAAAGGAAGAAGAGTGCTCAAGAACTGGGAATAGGAGAATGTTTTTGAGGTGAGACTCTATCAGGCAGCAAGAGTGGCAGTGATCAGACCTCTGTGGAGAGGATTACTTTGGCCTTGAAGTGGAGTGGAGGGATGATGATCCTGTGATTCTCCTTCAGTTCAGATTCCAGGACCTTTTAAAGTTTCCTGTTTCCTGCTTCTAGAAAATTCCTCTTGTGGATTATGCCTGTAGTGTTTGCTCTGCCTCTGTTCAAATGGTTTCAGAGTTTTCTTTTTGTTCACTTCTGTCAATAGCAAGAATTCCAATTATATTAGATCTTTTACCAAACATCTGCAATAATTCTTTAATTAGACATTTCAAAATAAGTGGATTTTGTCATTGGTCAGGATTTCACCCTGTGTAGCAAAGATGAATTATGAATAATTTTCTGCATTGCACATTGAAATGGTGGGTTTTAATGGCTTTTCTCAAACTGCTCTTACTTAAGTTGTGGAGGACAGCCTCTAATGGCACACAAATAGTTTTTAACTCTGCAGAAAATAAAGTAAGTTATATGCTAGGGAATTTTTCTGAAAAAGATTATAATTGAAGTAGTAATAGATACATATTTCAATACAGCTTGTTGGAAAAGTGTTTGGGATGAAGTAGTAAAATCTGTGAACATTCATTTAGTTGTGAAATTAAGTATGAGTGAGGAAATCTCATTTTTCCTTTTTGATTTTACAGCTTGCACATGCAGTGGACATGCAAATATCTGTCACATGCAAACAGGAAAATGTTTCTGCACAACCAAGGGAATCAAAGGAGATCAGTGTCAACTGTGAGTACAATTAAATGTTGTCTAAAGTTATTGCAATACTTGATTAGTGAATAATCACTATTTTTCCCGTTTCACATCCTTGTTTTGGTACTGGGTTTTGTGATTGACCTGCTAATGTTTTAGTGATGTATATAGTGTTCCCTACATTTCTCAGGAAATTTCACTATTACTTAGACTTTAGTTAAAGAATTATATCACAAATATTAGTAATATCTTGAAGGCACTAAAGACTTTTAAAAAATCTATTTTGTTTCCAAGAACAAACTGGAGAAATACTTCTATTTGTCTTTCTTTCTCTTAAGCTTTTAAAACATTAGTGTAAGGAAAAATACATATGAGTTGGTAATTACATTCATTACATTTGTCACCTATTTTGATGGGAATCTGCAGTGATTCAATTTCTAGGGTTTTGGAACCTTACTAAGGTGTTTTAGACATTTTCTCACATGATAAAATTGAGACCATAGGAATGTGTAGACCTGTCATGGAAAGTACTCTTTTTTTGCACTGGAATAGTTTCTTGTGTTTAGATGAAGAGCTTGCACCTTCACAACAAATGGAGTACTAAGAATAATCAAGTACTGAAGTAGAGTAACTTATGAAGTAGGAGAAATAACACATTGAAATTAATTGTGTATAGCCTTATATGTAAAGATGGTTCTTTCAGTCTCTTCTAGCAGGTACACCGTGTTATTTAATAGGAACCTTACTTGTTTTGCAGTTATAATTATTTTAATAGTGTCTGGCAGCAAACTTACCTTAGCAGTGTTTTTGGGAACTGGGGAGAAGGCTCATGAAGCCAGCTGACTCCTCCCCAGCAGAGAGAGCTACCAGGTGTTTCTGCTCTGCCTTCCAAGGGACATCCACTTTCACTGGATCCGTGAATTTGTCTTTGATACTCTCAATGAACTGGCTTGGATCCTACCTGTAACACTTTGCTTGATAAATGGTAAAGAAACAAAACTTTCTGATGCAGGGGATCTGTGTATATCCGTGAGAAAGAGCTGTGCTGGCAGCTCTGCTGTTCCCCTGCTACCTCTGGGACTTTGTGTCCAGCTAATTGAAGACTCTCAGGATGAGATGGGAAACCAAGATTAGGACTAAGTGATGAAATTTTATCATGACAAAAGCTGGCATGATAATATCTTAAAGCTCTGAATTAAGTCTTCACTAAGAAGTCTTTTTTTCCCTCTCTTTGTGCCCACACAATTAATCAGTTCTAGGTGTTAATGAATGATCTGATTATCAGCTACTAGCTTTCTAAGTATACAAAGACCAGGAAGAAAACCCCAACAATTTCTCCTGTCCTTTCTAACACCTGAACCACAGAAAACGGTCTCTGTGCTGAAAATGCCAATTCTTTACTGACTACCCTCCACATAAGGCACCCTTTACAGGCCTTCTCTCCAGTCTCTTTCATGTATCTCTGTGGTTGTTGCTGTCTTTTGTCCTGTGTCTGGTTTCGTCGCTGTTTTTTCCACTCTGATTTGGAACTTTTGTCTCATATGATTGGTTGTGCTGCTCAGCTGTATGAATCTGCTGTCCTGAGTTTGTCTATCCTAAAAGGATCTTTTATCCCACTTAGAACATCAGAAGATGAAGAACATTAAAAAAAAACAACAATTACTAATGAGTCACTGAATGGAGTCCCATACTTATTCTAAACTTCATATGAAGAATATGAACTTGATTTATTTTGTATTATGCTTAAAAAATAGAAAACTATTTCCTCTTCAAAAATAATTTGTACACTCACAATCTCTCTTGAATGTATCATAAGATATATATGCAGTCATTATCTAGAAGATAAGGAGAAATCAAAATCAGCTCAATGCTTTCCTTGTATTTATTACTTTATTATAGTCTGTATAAATCATCTGAAACTTGATTCAAAATGGGAATACTGTTCTTTATTGCTCTGGACTAATGTTTTGGGGTTATTTTGCTACTGACTAGTTAGCTAAAAACCTACCACCTACAACCTCAGCAGTAAACCTACAACCTTGTGGTTTGCTAAAAGAAGTATTTTGATGAAAATTCCAGACTCTGGCTGTTCAGTGAGAAAGTTAGATTGATATTTCAAGAATCCTATTGATTAAGAAGTCATAGCTGCAGGGCTCTGTTATGTACACACCATGCCTGTGGGCAGAGGTTTTATGAAATCAGGGAAAGTTTACAACACTTTCTTTTTCTTTTATTTTTCCCTCCCTACTTTATCAACTCTGTGCTTTTAAGGAAGATCTTATTTATTTTATTTTTTATTTATTTGTGTATTTTTTAGCATACCCATCTCTCAGTTGCATTCGTGTCTTGATTGGGCTGCTGGATGGCATGAAGCACAGACCCATTTGAAATTAAAATTTGTGTTGTAAAGCAGCTGGGAGGACACATTTGCACTCTCTTTTACAATGTTTCTGTTATGACACCGGATCATATATTTGTCAAATGTTAATATTTTTGTTTCTGTTAAGTTGGTAGTTTCAGTTGGTAAAAAACTTTAGTAATCTCCTAATCACAAGGGAATTATTGAAATGGTTTGATTATTCTAAGTAACTAGACTGTAAACATTAAAACCAGATACAAATAAAAATACTTGATTTCTTGTTTTTCCCCTTAATTTTTTGAAAATGAAGTATGTGATTGGTAGTAACAGGAAAATCATGGTGACTTAAACTGTATTTTTAGGGGAAAACTATTGCTTCAATGCAGTTGTTTTATTTAATTTTCTCTAACACTTGATTTACTAGCTGCTGATTTTATTTTCTGATAGAATTCTGTTGACAGACATTTTCAAAATTCCTTATGTTTTGGTGTATCCCTATGCAGGATCATACACAGGGAACTTTTCAGGGAATAGGCTTGTGAGAATGTGCAGAATATGCTAAGGGGATGTTTCAAAGTTCAAATTTTGATATTAAATGAGAAAAATTTTGCTGGAGGCAAGGAAGAAAAATATGAAAGTGATGGGATTAAGTGAGTAGTTAAATAATTCTTTGAGAAGTTTCAGTAAGCCTGGGCTCTTGCAAGTGAAAGCCTTCACTGGCTGTGTGTCTGCAGCTTTTGTCATCACCGTGTAAGAACTGGGCTAAAATTGGGCTTCAAAACCTCTGTAATGAAGAACTACTTGCTGGAAGGAAAATACTGGGGGAAAAGTATTATTTTAAATCTCACATTTCATAGTATATTTTTGATAGTTGTAAGAAGGATAAATTCAAGATTATAAAATGTATTGCTTCTTTTAGTTCTAATAAATGTCCACACCATTAATTTCTTAGACGTACCTCTTCTGTAAAAGTGGAAGAAATACTATTTTATTTATTAAAATGTACGGTATTTATTTGGTAAAAATCTTTCCAGTATGTAAGCTTTAAATAACTATTTAATAATGTAAGAATCTGTGCATAAAAAATAAGCACTTATTGAAAGTCTGCTGTACATAAGATTGTAAAATATCCAGCCATCCTATTCTGTATAATTTCCCTCCACAGAATGGTACAATTCATCCTACAGGTAAGAAATATAATGGGTTAAGAGTCAAATTCACCATTTTATTGATATCACTGCAGCTTTATTTGCAGATAGCAGAGTACATCTTTTCCCAATTATTTACACACAGAGCTTCTCTTGCTGCTTTCCTGTAGGGGAAGAATTGGCAGCAATCATATAATAAATTCACTTGATTTGATCTTCCTTTACCAGAGACACAGATGCAAATCCCAAAACTAAACAGAAAAAAAGAATTCTTTTTGCTGGAAATTTAATAATCCTCCCCTTATTCTATTGAGAAAGTGTCTTTTTCTGATTGAGGGTATAGTCCATTTAATACTGGTTACCATGGTGGTTCGTGGTTTTCTAAAGTAAAGCTAAAAAATATATTTAGGAGTTTAAATTACCACAGGAACAGCATTTTTTTTTTCCTGATTTCAACACTTTCTCCCCCCTATTTCTATCATTTGATAATATTTCACCATTAGTTTTACATATTTGGTTGTGTTTGATAAGAGGTGTTTTCTATCTGTTCCTGCTGAGTCCAGTCCATGAGTTTTTATTTTAAGAGAAAACTTTGACATGCTAATGCAGGTTACTCCATTACATATGACATTTGGAGGAGAATTACAGCAAAATCTGTCATGTAGCTGCTGGTGAGTTTAGCAAAGTTGGTGGGTTTAGCAACTGCCTCTCTTCTTATTTAACTGCTTGAAAATTTCAGCTTGCCTCTGTAAGGACAAGTTCGTGCCCTCAGCCAGTTCTCACAGTGCTGGATCATTAGATTTCTAAGGAGAACAATAAAATAAAACTCCTACCTCAACATTTATGAGTACATTTATGTTTTAAATGTACTCATTTTCTTCTCTACATCTAGTAATTATTGTCAGATCTTTCAAGGATTTGAGCTATTTTTTTTCCTTTTAATTCCTGTATCTTGCATCAGTCATTTTTTCTTAAATTGCAGCTTTCATTTAAAAAATATGTCTAATATCAAAGCTTCAGAACATGACCCAAATGCACTCTAATGGCTCAAACTCTCAGAAAGCACTTGAAACATTGGAAATCTAAAATTGGAAGAAAAGGAAAATACAGGTTTTGGCAGTATTGTATGTCACTCTTGGCCTTTCTGTTGATTTTTTTTTTTTTTTTTTTTTGTTCTGCAGTAGGCTCACTTTGTCTGCTTTGGTATATTCAGTATATTATATGTAAAGTTCATGAGGCTCTCTGGGATATTTCAGAGTTGCAGGCTCTCTGTAAGTGAAACTACACTTTGTTGAGCATTGTTACATCCAAACATTACATTTTATTCAGGAAATTGTCCAGTTTTGCAGAAATAAAGAATGACAGCTGGAATGTCATGTATCATTCCTAGAAGACAGTGCAAGACTGCAAAGCACCTTGCAGAGAGCTTTGTACCTTGGGACTTTGTTGTGTTCTGTCCCTATGAAATATGCCTTTTATCCTTCTAAATTTAGTACTAATTGTCTGGAAAATGGGGAACAGTTTGGGCATGAGAGTTTCTCTTTAATGAGAATAAAGGAATTTGACTTTGGCTTCTAAGTTAGGATCTTCCATAACTGACTGTAGGCACATATATAAAAATGTTTTTTAGTTTGGGAAGTTCAACAGAGGAGAATCCTCTTACCACTGGACTTTAGCTGTTTTCTAAGATATTTCATAGTCATTACTTTCTCTTCAGGCTACCTCCAAAAATGTTAAGTGCAGAGCAAAACGGGTATTTTTTTTACAATTGTTCAAACACTCCTGGCTAAAGAAGGAATGCAAGCAGTGTCCTTGTCTCTTGTGCCCAATTGGTTTATGTTTGTATGCATGCTGGATAGAGATTTAATTAATATCTTTCCAGTTTCCTATTTGAAAAATATATGGTGCTGGATTTTCTTTCCAAAGAAGTGAATCTCTTTTTCTGAACAATTGTTCCTCCAGTGCCATGGCCATGTCATTCAGGGACTGGCATGTGAATAATCTGTTTTGCTCAGTGCAGGTTATATCAGTGAAGCAGTGGAACAGGGCAGGCTGCCCAAGCCTTTCACAGATCCCATGCCAGTGAGATCTGTTTTGAATTCCAGTGCTCAGGAGGCATTTGTTGTAAGGCAAACCTCTTTATATGAAATGCTTGTAATTTTTGGTGCAAAGCATCAATTGTCTAGGGATGTACTGTTAAGGTAATGCTTCTACATGCTATTTTGATTAAAATAGACTAGCACAGCTAAAAAGAACAGAGAAGTTTGCATGTTCTTTATGTCTGAAATAGACTCATAAAGATTAAAGCTAAATATAAGGTGAAGACACTTCTGCCTTTAATTAGTTAGGTACTGAGCTCAGACTGAGATGAAATTAGGAGTGGGAGTGATGCTGATGTTTACTCATACAGGAAAAAGAGAAACAAGCATAGACTGTGCCCAGTTACTGGGAGCAAGAGAGAAAGGGAGGTTATGGCTGCCATAAAATTGCTTTGTTATTGAGTCTGATTTTTTTCTTATCCAGCAAAGTTGTAACTTTAGTTTCTGTGCTTGTTTTTGGAAAGAAGGAGGTCAAAGGACTTTGTGGATTGGGCTGGCTTTACATCTTGCCTAAGGCTAGCTTTGAAGCAGAATTGCACATATCTGCATAGCCAATGCTTTTTCTTACTCTCAGGCAGGGTCAGAATAGGTTGCAGAGACTTACAATTTGACCCCAGTTCAAGCAGTTGAAAATAGCAGGGCTCTGCTGCATTGCATCTGTCACGGTGTGCAATGGAGGCACCTGGGAATGCTGCTCTGGGGCCAGGACTGGAACCCGGTTAAGAGTTAGGGATGCTCTTAAGTCACATGAGCCAGAACTCAGAATGAACAGCTCTTGTGAAGTACCAGCCCCGTGGAAGAGGTGTTTGCAGTTACACCATCTCCTGGCACTGCTGCTTTGAGAAAATGAGAAAGGAGACTGGAGAATTTCTTATAAAGCAGCCAATAGAGTGTTTAGATTCCAGAAAACACTTGCAGGAGGCTGCTGACAGTGGAGACAAACTTCTTTTCAACATGTGGCTCCACCAGGCATTTGTCTTTCCTCACCTGCATGAACCAAATACCCCCAGCACTACAGTCTGTTCTTTCTGCCAGTTGTAGTGCTGGGGTCTCCACAAAACATAAGTACATGCAGCTTGATTACCCTGGTCACCACCTGTTACCCGTTAATGTAATTGTTCTGTTCTTTCTTGTTGCTGGGGTTGGATTGTAAACTGTCATTGTTCATGATTATCCCATAATTAATCTCACAAATCAGAAATTGCCATGTATGGGATAGGATCTAGGAATTACTCTGCAGCCAGGGGGAAGCAATAACACAGATTTCCAGTAGAGTATGAATTTGATTTACTCTTCCTACTGCTTTGGTTAAAGATAAGTTGTTGACTTTAGAGAAGGAAAAGAAAATAACTGATGGCTTTTCTGGCTACTTGTCCTTCTGTCATCAGAAAAAATCCATAGCTAAGTTGTGACTGACAAAACCAGATATTTCAGGGAGTTCTTTAAAAAAAATTCTATTATATGCAGCTCTGTTGTAACTGATTAAATTCAGTGCATGCTGTGTTACAGTAGCAACCCTCTACATCAATATTATTATTGCTGGCTACTGCTACTTCAGTCAGCTTTGGACAATTAACTATGGAGCAGAAGGAAGGAAAGTGATATTTCCTTTGTGGAAGGCAAATGTTTAAAGAGATTAAAAAAAAAAGAGAATAAGCAGTCCTATAAAACTTTATGGAGGACAAAACCTTTTCAAGGTGATCATCTTCTAGCAAACAAATGTTGCTACTACAGTTTTTTATAGATTTGGTATCTAGAACAAAGAATTTGATATATTTTATTACTTTTGCCTTCATGACACACAAACACTGGTCAGTTTCAGTATATGTTAACGTTTGAGAAATCAATGTTCTTAGAGTGGTTTTAATTTTTTGGTGTTTCTTAGGGGATCTTGGGTACTATAGAAGATACAGATCATATTTAAAAATGGCTTATCAAAATGTTATGTATCATTATTGGTCTTTTGTGCTGGCAAAGAGCTGAGGAGGAAAAACAAAGGGTTCTGACATGCCCCCATCCTTGCTGATCATTGTAGCATCATGGACAGAGGCAGTTTGGAAATTCTCTGGAAAGGAAAGAAGGGAAATAACTGAAGAAAAGGACTTACAGCAGCATTACTGTGCCCTTCATCAAACCCTTTTATTAATAAAAAATAATTTTTTTGCTATATCAAGCCATCAGTTTTCAGCTGTTTCATAAGCAAGTAGGTTCTTTTTTAATAGTTTTCAATTTAAGGTAAGATCAATCAGTCTATACTGATTGATTATTGGATTGTTACATCTGGAAATGTATTAATTGTTTGAGCTTCTTTGTACGGCTTCCCCTTTTTCCTGTGGTTTCCACCAAGGATAAAATAGATATTTAACCTTCTCTGGTAGAAGCACTTAAATATATTCTTGTAAAAAAAACTTCATTAAATTCTTTCCCTGAGTCATTCATGGTAGCACTGTATTGAGTAAATAGCAAAATTTTTCTACATCATTTTATTAGAGAGAAAGGAGAATTGGTTTGTTTTCCTTAACTGATTATCTGAACAAATGAGATTTGGCTGGCTGAAGTTTAGAGACAATGGAGCTATATTGTAAAGAGAATTATGATTTAGTTTCAGACATTGATTTCAATACACAAAACTGGTATTTCATTATGGGCTGCTAGACTTTAAGTACTCAGTAATGGAAACTCCACTTCTGAGAAAAAAACAGTAAAAACTGTTGTGGGCCACAGATATATCGATTTTTGAGACAGATAATGTGGTTTCTTCTCATTTGAAAGTGGTCTGTAAAATTGAGAGCATTTCAAAGGAACCCCAGCTGTTTATGAAAATAGTATATTTCGCATGTTCATGTAAATTCTGACCTTTTTTGAGATTTGTGATGGGGGAAGATTCTGTGGTGAGCTTATTAAATAGTATTGGCTGTCCCCCAAAACTCACCTTTTCCATTTTTGTTGGGTTTACTTTTTTTTTTTTCAGTTTTTAAATGAAGTTGTATTATCCTGAAATGACACCAACCAGTGAGGCACAAAGCATGAGTTCTTAGTAAATGATGAATAGCACTTATTAGCTCTTATGCCTTTTAAATGACTGAAAATATTTTTTTTCTGTTTTAATTGAAGGAAAAATCCTTTTAGATAGAAATGAGTGATTATTTGACCTGATCTATACTTAATATGTTTGAATATTATTAATAACCATCATTTTCTGAGATACTTGATTGAATGTAGTCTGAACTTTATTAAAATGGATTTTTTGAAAGCTGTAAAAGAACCTTGTAATTAAATCCAGTGAGAAGTGTATATATAGGAATTACTTCAGAATAGTTTTCTCTTGAATTATCAGGGCACTATGCAAATAAAATAAAGCATTAGGATATTGCCTGTCAAAATAACTATTTCCTTTACTATTTCACTGTATGGAAAATTCAAAATATATGGAATGGGAGGTGAGTTGGAATTTAACCAACACTGTATTTCTTTCCTGAGTTGAACTGCTATAACAAAGTCCTCTTGCACTCCAGACTTTCCTTTTTTAGCTGGGCAGAGAAAGTGTGCAAGGAGAATTTATAATGAAAATAGTTTTTCAATAGAATCTGTATTAAGTTTGGCATTTAAAAAAATCAGGTTGAATGATTTGAAAGTGATACTGATTTTATTGGCAGTTAACTGAAAATATTGGCTATTGTAGAGTTGTTTTCTGCTGAAGACCTGGTTTGCAATACTACAGTGAGTGTTGAGTGGCTTTAAAATAGTTGTGTTCTGTTGCTGCTTATTGCAGCCAATTGATGATGGAATTTTGATGAGGACTGAGCAAAGGCTGAAGGGACTCTGTCTGCTGTCAGAGCTTCTGCTATCCAAGTCAATACATTGTGGAGGACATAGCTTTTATTTGAAGGAAAAGCAGTTTTCTAATGTAGATCCATCCAAAATACCCATGTTTTCCTTATTATCAGTGCACAAGTTTAATGAATGTAGTAATCCAAACATTTGATTCTTTTTAAATTGTGAGTTTAAAAAAAACAATTTTTTTGAATCTCAAATTCTCCTCAGTAGATCTACAATTCTTGTAATTTTTCAAAGCTGCTGAAAATCTCTTAATTATTCTCAGTTCTTAAATCTCAGGGTAATACCCATTGTGCAGCATAGATCTGGGCTTATAATTCATATCTGATAGGCCATTAGTATGGTAATTAGTAATTGGTACAAGAGTAGTTAAAGCTGAAATAGACACCTGGTTTAATCAATTTGTCATTAAGGAAGTGCAAGTGTAGAGGTAGTAATGGGAAAAGAAAATACCAGTGTGAGAGCTCAGAGCTCTCTCTGAGCTATCAACACAAAGCTAAGTTTGAAATTGGAATAATGCCTCTTTATCTTGCTTGATATGGATTGCTCAGTGCTCAACTTGCTCAAAGTACCACGCCCTGTTTTTATTTTAAAATCTATTTTCAAAACCTTACAAATAGCTAAAAGAAATGAAGCTACACTGTGATGAAAACTCGTTGATAGATATATCCATCAACTTCAGCTTGTGATATTCATATATTTTATTTACTGGGAAAGAGCAGAAAAGAATTTTTTATAGAGCAATAAGGAAAGCCTAGGTCAGGTGGGTACTAAAGACACTATTCGATAAAAATCTCCTGGTGATGGAAAGATTGCTTTTCTTTTCCTTTTATGGTCTCTAATAGATGAAATATGCATCTTCCTACTGCCATTTTCATTTTCGATTTCCTCTTTCAGCCAATTGCATACCTTTACATATAGATGAAAATTTAGCTGGAATAGTTTTATTTCTGGTTTCAATTTTTGTTTCAAAGTTAAGACATTGTTGCCAGTTATTAAATTGCTTCAGTAGTTGCCAAGAGTATTAGAAGAATGCACACAAAAGATTAAAGCTATGCACAGAGAGAACTAAGAAATGTGGATTGGTATTAAGACATGGGAGTGAGAAATGCATTAGTCCTCTTTTTATTTTTTTTCCTTGATAATTATGTAGACTGTGCACATCAATTATAGAGTTTTTAAGGAGTCCTCATCCTGAGGAGTCTGCCAACACATTTGCATTCTTCTGCAGCTGCATGTGCAGACACCTGGCAGTCAAGCAGGTTTTCTTAGATATTGAATCCTCTTTCCATCCCACCCCTGTCTGTGCCCTTGCTGCAGAAGAGCCCTTGTTCTCATGCTTCCCCATGGCCCAAGTACAGGCAGGGCTACAGAAGCTTTCTGTGCCACTCCTGCATTAAAGATGGACAGCTGAAATGAAATAAAAATTCCATTCTTGGAATGGTTGGGTAGATAAGGGGACTGCATGTAACATTTTAGAGTTGCTTGGAAAACTGTAGGTATCTGAGTTGTACTCTAACAATTAACGTAATGAAGAAGAATAGGAGACTGTGAAAACGATGCTGCTTCAGAAGTGTGGTTGAAGTCCTATCCTTTATTTGGTCACTGAAATCTATTGTGATTCCCTGTACTGATAAGTCTTCCTTGCTGCAGCTTTGTCTGTGTAAGAGGAATGTTTTTTCCACTCCTGTTTAAAAATTGGGAGATGGACTGCCTGGGATAATGAATTTTGCAGGCAGTACATATATAAGCACATGTGCCTACATAAACATCCTTTCTTCTTTGCCTTCATTCTTAGCCTGCATTATCATGTGAATGACATGAAATAACGAAAACTTGAAAAGACAGTAAATTACAATAAACATTACTGAAAAGCATATGTAATATTTTACCTCTTATAAGGTAAACTCACAACATTTGATACAAAAAGTAAATTCTTCATCACATGCAAGGTATTTGCAGGGGATGATAACTGATAAGGCAAGAAGAAATAACATAGGAGCAATTCTATCTGTATTCACTAGCTGAAATATAATGTCTTAATATTAGAAATACTCCCTTATTCTTTTCTTCTTCTGTACTGAATAATCACTGCTAGAAAGTATAAAATATAAATTAGGCTGCACAACCTTTGTATGCTTTGAGCTTTCTTTTTTTTTTTTTTTTTTTCATGTGGATGTATTGAAAAAGAAGTGGTATTTATCAGCTGACTAGATAATGGGGCTGGGGAGCTTGATTACAAGGCCATAAATCAATCCAGGAACCTGACGATATGCTAAACTTCAACAGTGGAGCCTGAGTGGCTTAGATTATCACTTCAGAAGGATTGACTTAAAGATTTAGTTCTTCATCTCTATCTATTATTTTTATATTACAAAAAAGGAATTTTTCAGCAATTTAAGAAAAGAACAAAGTACTAGAAGGCTGACTAAAAACTTAGCTAGGAAAGCTGTTTTAAATAGTGTCAGGAGTCTGATTTAGAATCAAAGCAAACTTATAATCACATTTGAAAATTTGATCTGCCACAACATTTTTTTCTCAGTGTTGCACAAAGCAATGATAAATTTAGGAATACTGGATTAGAGCAGGAGGCCAAAGTGAGAGCAGCAAGATTGGCAAGCCAACATCCGGAATGTGTCAAAAGGGCTCATTGTCCTGGAAGAAAAGATTTTGGGCTGCTCACAGAGAAGTGATAAGAATTAAAGGGTAAAAGAACAGTCAAGCTGAAAGAGATTTAATAAATCAGATTTCATAAAGAAGACTTAAAAAAAAATATTTGTCCTGGAAATGAGTTCTTACAAGATCCGTAAGGAGATAAGGGCAGCAATTACTTTCTAACAGCTGCTACAAAATCTAATCTTGTTCTCCTTTAGGTCATTTTATCCTCTCTTACGTAGAGTCTTGATTTAATCACAGATTTGGGCCCTGATTCAGATAAATATTTTAATACATGATAACACCTTGTTCCTTAGGTTTAAGAGGGGATATTCCCTTGGCTTGGTGAGAATTGGGAACATATGGTTTACTTTTGTTTCCCCTGCTCTTGGGAGCCTAATGGTAAAATGTTACTATGGAATAGCAGCAGGAGTTTCACAAAACAAGTCCACAAAGTTTTTTTTCCGCTCCTAATACTTTGCTTCTCTCCATTCATTAATTTTCCTTCATTATGATTTAAGGTGTTTTCTGTACTTGGTAAATAATAGGGTTTTTTTAATGAGGAAAGGTAAAGTTGAAGGTGACAACTAGTGATTGTAAGAAATGAAAAATGTATAAATCAATGCTTCATGTTGAACAGAAGGATTGCCTCCTCTGTAGTTACGAATAAAAGAGATAGGTAGTAGCACATCTAAACAGATGAACAGCTCCACTGCTGTTCCGTGCCAACCACGTGTAAGTTAAATAACTCTGAGATTCCTAACTAGGAATGATGTAAATCCATTATTTGTGAAAGATTTTTTTTAAGAAAACCCTTTTTTTTGTTGAATTGTACTGTAAGGTTTTTTCCCCCGTTTTATTTATACTACCCTGATGTGTATAAAATGAATACATTTTCCACCCTGTTTTTAGGGTAGAAAAAAAAACTTCGTCATGTTTTTGTTTTCTTAATTCTCTTGTCTTTTTATTATTGGCTTTTATGAAACCTTTCCTGTACCGTTACTTTATTTCTTTTGCTCTATTTTTGTGAAATAGCTAAATATGTGACTTAATAAGTGGTTGGATATTTGTCCTTCAGAAGCTTTGATTCGAGCTTGGTCTGTGCTCAGTCTTCTCTAGTTGCATTGGCCTGTTTTTCATTGTCTACTCAATGTTCTTAGAATACTTCTATGTGGTTAAAGTTCTGATACCATTACGGGCTGGTTTTAGACTTAGTTGTTATGCCAGAAGAGGTTGATTCTTTTAATTGAAATATTTGAACCCATGCATACTCCCTATGTGTCCTCAGCCTTTGACAATTTCCTCAGCCTAAGAAGCTCTTGTGTCTTGTTTTAATTATGTTTGTATCAAATAAAATTATCTGCAACAGGTGTCATTGAAGTATTGGCCTTAAAAGAAACTACAATGAATATTCAGCAAACAATACTTCTTTCACAGGGAAAAGAAAGAATGAAAGAAATGGTGACTAATGTAGTTTTTTAATAAAAATGGTAGAATTCTAATTGAATTATTCCAGTTATGTACAGGCCTAGAAATGGAAAACAAACATTCAACAGTACAACCCAAAGATTATTCTAATATATCTTATTCCTTCATAGTGGATTTATTGACCTTTATTCCAGATATATCCAGCTTTCCATGTTTCTAAATAGTGTATCATATTTGGTATTCTGCATGCTTACAATACAATAAATTGTCATACATTCTATTATCACACTGTAATAAAAACTGCCAGGTAACCTTTTGTATGAACATTGTTTTATGCAAATTTAGCAGTCATTGGTAAAATTTGTGAATATTCCTTACAGAAAGTTCTGATTCCTGATTCTAGAATCCAAGCCTGATTATCAAAAATTTATTCTGTATGGCAGTAGGTCATATGGTGCACATGTTGTTTTAACACCAGAACATTTCACTATAGCTGTTTTCTGTTTCTTATGAGGTGTTTTTCAATTTAATATTTTGCCTTTTGAATATGTGCTCATTTGTACAAACAATGTGAATATTATGAATCAATGAATTCCAGATAGCTTATAAAATATTCTCTGATTTCAAAACTGATGTGGTGCTCAAAACACTTCTCTAAGTGTTTCTTTAAAGTCACTCCTGAAGTAGAAGTTTGAAATCAGAGGGTCATTTCAGTTATATTTTCTTTAAAAACAAAAATCCAGAATAGAAACTTAGAATGATCAGAGGGTAAATTAGTTGGATTTTTTTCCTACTCTGATAGTCCCAAAAGAGGATTCACCTCAGAGTCCATCACTCCACTGTGCTCTCAGTTGATTTCTTTCTCTTATTTATGGAAAATATAACAAATATTTTGTTTTTCTGACATGATGGACCACTTCAGTCACCAGAATCTGTTTTCAATTGACATTAAAATATTTTGCATTTCTAAGTTATGGTTAATGTTGCAGATTATAGCCTAACTTCTGCATAACTTAAAAACCCAGCCAGAAAACAAGTGAGAAAAAAGATCTTAGGAATGTGAAAACAACCAAGGAAAAGATTGTATTTTAAATATTTTAAAAATCACTCTCTATAATGCAAAATATATACATATAACTGACAAATATTGTAACTGAATCTTTTCTCTTAAATATTGATTTTGATACTATCTCTCAGTTAAAAAGTATTTCATAATATAAAACCACTGGCTAAATTATTAGACCGAGGGAGTTTATTATTCTTTGACTTAAGCAAAATGACTGGGGACAGATTTTCATGCTGGCATGCAGAACAAATTTAATTCAAACTGAGATGAAAGGCGGTTAATGTAATTGTAGCCTATTATCCTATGCAGGCTCGAGTTAAGAAGCAAACCAACAGACAGTCAGAAAATGATGGATAGAAAATAGAAATGCTCAAGGCTGGTGAAATAGAGACTTGTGAAGGGATTATGCCTTAACTGTTCCCATATAATCTCTGCATCAGTAATATCCCACCTCTACCGTCTGTTTGGCTTAATAAACAGGATTTTTGTATGCCTCCTGCATTCTCTTTATTTCCCTCTGACGTCAGAAAAGGTCCTGGTTTAGTAAATTTCATGACTTCGTAATCAGGATTTTTTCCCTCCTAATCTACCCACCTTCATCAGTCCTGGGCATGTCATAAAGCATTCAGTCTTCTTTTCTTTCTAAGCACTTTTTACTTTGTTATCACACAGAGTGATTGGGAAGTAGTTGGCCACATAACTAATTAGTCTTTGATCCTAAGACTATCTAAGGGACTAGCAAAAACTGTTATTTTTATTAGTGTATTGAGTTAAGAAGTAGTAAATAGTCAACTCTCAGATTTTTCAACTGTAAGAGTGTCTGGTTTTTTTTTTTTTTTTTTTTTTTGCATGGGCCTTTGGGTATAATTTTTCATATTTTAGGTGACCAGATGGGGTTTTTTAGGATTGTGTTCTGGCAGATTACCTGGCTTTTATTATTCCATTTCATTTTTCAGTAATGGAAATATTTTTTTTAATACCTACGTATTTTGCACTGCAGTCTTTTAAAAATTAAAAGGACGTGTCTTGGTCTCCTCAGAAAACATACAGAAAGGTGCTAAATTGTAATTCAAAGCATGTTAATTACAAAAATAATTCAGTAGTTTTGTCACCCTTGTTATATCCCATAAAGCAAAGAAAGAACATTTTTTCCTCTAAAGAAGCTGATTGTACCCAGTGTAATAGACATGTCTGAGGTAATTCTAGCAATAACTAGTTCAAGCATCAAGTGTGATGCTTACAAAATGCAGGAAATTGATTACTGATCAGAAGTCCCACTAAAGCTGCTGTCTTATGGCCTCTTTGCAGAAGGATTGAGTCTTTGAGGCACATGGGATGGAATGATAAAATAACTTTTAGAGGAGTGTCAGAGTTTGATTTCCCAGTCACTCCCAGCTGGAATGCCAGATTTCTCTCCTCCATTGTGAGTAGTATCACCAGAGCTCTTAACAGTAGCTAAAAAAATTATTTTCTTTTCTCGTTCTGACATTGTTTAGGATAAGACTTTGTACATTTGAAAAATGCTATATTCTGTGAATTGCCCTTTGGGAAGTCTTTGGGATTACTTGGACTCTGTTCAGTGCTGTACTCACACAGGAGCAAGCGCTGCTTTCCGGCAAGGCTGCAGTCCTGTGCAGCCTGCCCATCAAACTCCATATAAACATAGTCTGAACGGATTAGGGCTGACAGAGCAAAACTCCTGTTATGAAATACTTCACAGTCCCCTGCCATGAAGCTCTAGTCTCATTTTGGTCACCTTTTTTCCCTTTTACAGCTATTCCTTTTAAGTTTTCTTCTTAAGTGTCCAATAACTTTTTGAGCAGAGCTGGCCAAGACTGGAAGTGCTGACAGCTACAGTATAGTTGCTGCACCACAGACAGAAACATTTATTTACACTTCTTTGGCACCTCATAAAGAAGTATCAGTATCATCTCTGATCCAGGAAATTCATGAGGTTATGTGCTGTAATGAGCTAATGGGGATTTGGGCTCTTCATAGGCAAGAGGCCAGGGAAAAGCAGATGTGTGTATCTGACTTGATCCTTTCTCCAGCCACCCAGACATTTTTCTGTGTTCTATTCTTAATAGATATTTCTCTATCTCTTGGATTGATATCTCCTTTTAATAAAGTCAAATAAAAGATGGGATTGATATGCTAGATATTAAAAAGGACTTTAAAAGGCGAGATATGCCTATAGTGGAATGATGGTAGGCAATAACACATGGATTTGATAGACTGCTATGCAGGGGTGGGGTAAAGAAAGTTCTTTTAGGCAGGAGGAGAACTTATCAGAGCAACATACTGGATAGATATATAGATATTGGAATGATCTGATGGACAAAAATATGGTATTAAAGACCTGCAGGTCAAGAAGGAAGCTGCAAGTCTGGAAACTGTGATGCCTTCATGTTTGCTTTCAAAACATCCTCTAGTGATTCTCTGGGAATTTCTGTTGATGCCATAGGAAACACATATGGGAAATAAACTGTCGGAATATCTCATCAGAAACACCTAAGTCATCCAGGAATAATGAAAGTTACTTGAAAATGTAAGGGCTAGAGTTTTGGCTTCCTAAGGGTAAGGATGGTAGCTTGCCAGTTGCAGTATGTATTACACATAAACATCTATGGTATTTGTGCACCATGTTTATAATATAACTTGTCATTAGCACTGTACAAGTTGTTGCAAGTACAGCAATGACTGTTTTCTAAAATTTCCTAATACTGTATAGCTGACAGCCTAGAGAAAACCATGACACTCTGATTTATTCATACCTTTGTCTTCATTTTGCATTTAGTATTCTTGAACATCCATGTATGAGCAGCATTTGGCCATTGCTGAGCTGCAGTGTCCACTCCAAAATGTGTGATATGCTTTGCTTCTGAATTGTCATTTTTGTCTTGGCTTAGTCAGAATTTCCCATATTTTTGGAAATATTAATTGCCATATTGTGCTAAATTGTAGTCTTAAATGACAAGAAAATGACCAAAGTTACCATACATAATTTGAAGTAGAAAGACAAAAAGTAACTTGCCTGTCTTTGTACCATTTTCTGGAAATTACAGTGTCTGTATGGCATCCTGAAATACATATTTCTGAAATTGCCTTTTCCTTAAATTACCTTGAAATTATAGTCGTATAGAAATAGTGATTTTGTTAAAAATCCCCAACACAACAAAAACAAACAAACAAAACCCATCCCAGAATCTTGAAAACAAAGTGAAATGAATGCAAGGAAGATCAAATGCAAACAGCTGAGAACTCTATAGCAATCACAGCCCTGAACTTTCTGCACTGAGATTGTAACTGAGTAGTTCTTTGCAATAACTTCCCTCAGAGACTGACCATGGATTAAATTAAACAGTAATAAAATAGTCTTATTACAAACCATAGAGTAAGTTCAACAATAATAACGTTATAATGCACATTTTTTAAAAATAAGCAATAAACTGTTTAAAAGTGTTTAAAATACTTACTACAAACACACTTAGTAATAGTAAAATTTTACAATTCAGTAATGCCTAATGAAAATGCAGTAAACCATTTGGGATTTAGTGTGTATGTATATTTATTTTTCATGTGGTGTACTTGATGAAGCCATTTATGATGCATTTGCTCTGACTGTCAGGGCCTGTTAAAATATTTAATGTTCTGACATGCTGCCTCTCCTGCTCTTTTTGAGAAATGATTTCTAAATAAGAGCAATATACAAACACTCTTGGAAAGTGCCAGAACAGGCAGTGAATAGCTGATCACAGAATCACAGAATGGAGCCATCCCAGAGCTCGTGGACAGGATTGTGTCCAGATGGTTCTGGAATATCTCCTGTTTCAGTGCACAGTGGCTTGCATGTATGTGTTTCATATGGTCTTTAAGATCCCTTCCAAACCATCCTATGGTTCTATGACTATTCTATTGTTGATATCTTGTTAACATTTAACACATTTATTCAACATTTATCTTCTGAAAGGATTAAACATTTTTGAGCTTTGTGAACTATTCACTGGGTTTTGAAAAGTAAACATGTGGGAGGAGCTGCATTTCAGTTTAAGCAGTAATAAGCTTTCATGGTTATTTTACCATTGCTTCTTATCTAATTCTTCCCTCTAAAAGGAAAGAAGTAGTTGAGAAACCCATACTAATATTTCTCAAAGTTGTTCAGTTCACTGTAAACAGAGCCTCTTATTTTGAGATATGGGATATACTAACATTTGCTTTCTAAGGGCTAAAATAATGTCTGAAGTGTCTGATTAGGTCAAAATGTGAGAGAAGAAATGTGGGTATTTCTCTTCCCTGACTTGGAGAGAACAGTGACTGATAAGAGGGAAGTCTGCTTTTCTTATTCACCTTTTTGCATATTTTCAAGCTTGTGCATCGCTGCCAAAAATATGGCCATTTGTAGAGAAAGGAGTGCCAGAGGTAAAGGGTAAGGCCATGAACATGACATTTTTCTTGTTCAGAGTAAGCAGCATCTAATAATTTGCATATAAAATCCATTTTGTGCCTTATTCATTAAGATGAACAGGGAGTTAACCAGCTATTCCAAATGAGTGCTGTAGGTCACTTTATTCTTGTCTAGAAGAACTAAATAGAATCCAGACTTTATTAGAAAACTCTTATTTAACATAATGACTTTTATTTTCTCTTTATTATATAATTATATATATTGTCTTAATTATATAATTATATGTTAAGTGACACATCATTGAAAACTTATTTTGTCCTGGAGTGCAATGGATTTTGTAATGTGAAATATTATTACTTCAAAGAGTATTTAAGAACTCTGTAATATTAATTATTCTTGATCTTGCAGGGAAGAAGCATTTGAATAGCATGAGGGATATGGAAATGGAAAACTTTCTGATGACATTAGAATGTTTTACTTTTTTCTTTTGGTGAGATCAGCCTAGATTAAAAAAAAAAAAAAAGTATTGCTGGCCTAGGCCTTTTTCATGGATTATGTGAGGAGGAGACAAATTGATCTACAGAAAAGTCATTGTCTCAAGACATTGTTATATGCACTTACAAGAAAAAAAAAACAAATAAATCATTTCCCCACATTATTAAAAAGTTCTAACTGGAAACATAAATCCCGGTACCTTTTACCCTTTTAGGTTATCATTATCTTAAGAGGTAGGCTGATAATTCTTTATATCTGAAGTTACTCATGACTGGAAGGATCTTGGCAGTGTGAGAAGTGAAAGTTTCCAATTTTTACATTAGAACCAAAGATCTGAGAGGTCTGTGTCTGAATGTACTGCAGTATTAATGGATAGCTTTGGGACAATTGGGTACAGAGTACAATGTCAATGCAGTCAAGAAGCAGACCTTTATCTGTAAGAGGGATAAATTTACATTTATGGATTATGAAGTTTGTCTATTTCACATATTTCACATCAGCAAAATAAAGATTATATTGCAGGATAAAAAATGCAATAATAATTAGTAAATGAGCCTAGTCTCTAAAGATCACAAAGCAGTCATTAACATTGCTTATAATGCTTCTTTTTCATGAAATATGTCATCTGAGCTCAACTATTGCGTCTAAATCTTAGCACTTCTGTAGAAGGATGATGCTGTTTCTGAATCTTTTAAACATGCTTGAACTCCCAAAACATGACAGTGGCTGCTGTATTGTGGGTGCTGGTTGTGTGGTTCCTCACTTTCCTTGCTGCTGACCGTGTGGACGGTCAGAAGATGTGGTTGTTCTTGGGCATTTCTGTGTCAAAGGTATGGATGCCAAGCAGGCCTAAATCAAGACCTAAGTCTTGACCACATCTAAGTGTGAATTGGGCTTTCAGGTATCAGTCCCTCACTGCTCTGGACCAGTTACAGCCTCAACTGTTCTTTGGTTCTTGCTTTCACCCATGAGTCACCACTCTTGAGCTGCAAATCAGCAGTTTCTGTGGCATCACTTCCAAAATGTTATGAATTACAGCCAGTGACATCTATTGACTGTAGTTAAGCACATACCTCAGCTTATTTTCTCATTGCTGGAAATGTACTGTAAGAGTAGGATGACTTTCAAGAAGAGATAACCAACAGGCAGCATAAAAAACTGTGTGTGAATCAGAACTAAATGTTAATCAACTGCCTCATAATTACCTGCAAATGCTGCAGTCAACAGCATGGACATATTTTCAATGCTGAGGATGTAGTAATACACAGTAGTATGGAGTAATTCTTCATATCCACTTATGATGCCACAGGGTTTACCATGGGACTAGAGAAGTCTTAGGTTTAGCCTTACAAACACTGTTTGAACTTCAGTTGCAAGGTGTCCAAATAACCAGATTTTTTTACATAAACAATATTTCACTATTCAAAATCCCCATAGCATCATGCCACTTTGGAACCAGGAAAGCAGAATAAAACCAGGAGCCACTTGGGCAAGATTAGGAACTGGGGACAAAGGGATCAGAAGCAGATCAATGATGGAGGACAGCAAGACCACTGGGTAGAAAGGAGACAGCATGAGGAGGAAAGACTAGGACAGAGGTGAGCAGTAGTCCTGGAAGCTGTTCTGAGTCAATCAAAAGCTGGAGCAAGTAATCAGTCTGGGACTAGGAATACTCTGCTAAAGCAGACAGTTAGTTTTAATTTATTGTGAGCCTCTTGTAGACACAATTCTGGGAACCTGGGCAAAATCCCAAACCTGTTTATGACCAGCTATAGATCAGCCAGGTGACAGCTCTTCCCCAGACACTGTGGAAGTGGTCTGTTAATTTGCAAGGACAAAATATGAGGTAAGGGTCATAAATATCTATATTATATAATATGCTGTAACTGTGTAGTTGACAAGCCTTGGTCTGGGCCAGACTAGATAAAACTGTGTCAGCAAGGAACCAGCTGAATAAAATAATATTGTCTGTTGGAGTGGCCTTCCCTGAGAATTTGGTATTAAAAACAAACTCAGCTAAAGGAAAGTCCAGCTGTGCTTAGGTTTGTTTTCCCCTGTTCCTCTTATTTTGCTTCACTTTTAATTGAAAGGAAAGATTTAACAATTAGTGGCAGCAGTAGAACTGCAGGAACGTCTGCCTTCACCATGGAAGGTTAAATGAACTATTATAGGAAGGTTTCCACGTGATCTCATCACTTGTCTAGAAAGCTGTTGATCTAGGTTGGTGTTATATTGATAGTTTTCCTCAGGTGAGAAGCTTGAAGGTTTGCCCTTCCTTAAGGGCCATGCCAGTAAGAACAATAAAATTAGGCATAGAAATGTATATATTTCTCACTGTCAGTTCCTTTGCTTTCTTAAGCCTGCAAGGTACAGAGCACAAGAGCATACACTTTGCTAAGCTGCAACAAAAGGTTGTTTGTAAACTCTGTCTTACAAAGAAGCCTTTCATTAATTAAAAAAACCCCAAATCTGTCAATCTTACTGTAAACATGTACTCATTTACATACATTTATTGTACTTAAAGAGAAAGTGAGACATTATCTTGGTCAGAAGCATGAGAACAATTATTTTTTAAATGCATTTGTCAATAACTTCTATTTTGAACTTCCAGAAAATCCAGGGGGATAAAAGGAAGTGAAAGAAAGTGGTTCAGTTTTGAAAGGATAATTGAGGGAGAAGTTGGGAAATAAGTGCTAATAGCAGGCCATCCAGAGGTCAGTGAGCTTGATGAATTGAAGACTTTTGCATTGGAACAAACCATAGAACTTGTACATAACCTAATAGGAGCCTTCCTCCATTTGTCCTTGTAAATGGGAGCTGTGTCTTTGGAGTCCTGCCAGAGTGGAACTGCTCATTCATTATGACTAAAAGCAAATGATCATGGCCCTGTGGCACATAAAATAATGAGTGTAGCTCCCATTTCTCAGATATGAGGCATATATTATGCTTCACATATGGTCCAATGTGTGCTGGCTTTTGGAAAAGGTACAAAAATTACTACAATGAGTAAAGCTCATAAGGAAACAATTCAGCGAATAGGAAATTTTGTAATTGGAACCATAATCAGTGACTAATGCAGAGCAATATGTATGCTAATAAAATAGGAGAGGATTAAAAGACAAAACTAAATTTCATCGAAACCCAGCATACATGCTCGTGTGAATAATTTCAGATACATTCTTAATCCTATTAGTTTCATTTTTTCCCTCCACTGAAAACCAAGTGTTTAGGTAGTATCTTCCATTTAAATTAAACCAGGCTTCCCTAACTAGCAAAAACTCCACCTCATGTTATTCCTGGTATACATTATGGAAGTGTTCTGCATGAAAGGCCTGGCTACAAATGGCATAATAAACCAGCTGTTTTCATGAGAGGGCAGAAAAAGAGCACAGATAACAGGTAAATCTCATGCCCCTTCAGTTACTGGGGTTCTTTGTGCCTGCAGCACTGGATGAACCTGGATTTTCCCTCTGTACAGGTGCTGTCCATGGAGATCTTCCTCCTCCCTCTCTTCCTGTGGTACCTTTTCTCCTGTGCCCAGGCAGAGCCCTGTGTCTGCTCCTGTCAGGCTGGGAGCTTCTCTGGGATAGCACCCACCAGGGCTCTCTCCTGCCCAAAATCATTCCCTCCTTCAGTACTTCCATGAGGCTCCCAACACAGAGAGTATAATATCTATGATAATACATCAAAATACTTTGCTGTGGTATAATTCACTGTTCTTTTTTTATTGTGCATATTTTATCATTCCATTGCACATGAAAGGGCTGTAAAATTGCATTGCCATTTTGTTTTCAAGATGTTTGAAGGTCACTTCTCTAATTGTCAGGGAATTGGTAATTATTTGGATTTGAATGAATATTTGTATATTGAAACATATTTAGAACCTAGTAATTTTTGTATTAACCATTCCTTTGTATGTTCTTTTATGTTATGAAGTCTGTCTTGTGTTAGATGGAGTTTGTAGATATTTTTATTTCATGTATTCGTGTTCCTGTTTTTTTCTGTGATATAAATAGAAATAAAAATGCAAGGAAGGTATATGTGATGCTGGAAATCCCTGGGTTCTGGCACTTATTGATCCACAGGAGATGGTTGCATCTGATTAGAAGGGCAGCTGAATGGAGAAGGGAAGTTGTATGGAAACAGCCGTCTTTTTTCATTAAGATTTTCAAGATTAAAAAAAAAAAAACCAAAACAGACCTTTATTCTCAGGGTCAAAGCACCACAGGTGAGTGCTGTGACTGGGCAAGAGTTCAGAGAGGAATTTGTTTATTTTCTCCCCATGGCAAAGTTATTGTTGTTGGGAGCTGGATATTGCTCTTCCATGTCATACACAGGCCAGTGCTATTAGCAGTGAGCAGCAGGGGAAGTTTCTTGCCTTCATCCTCAGACTCTAAATACAGAGTTATTTTTTATATTTTTTCCCTTCAGGTATAAAACCCCCAGCACATTCTAAATACTGGCTACATTTAATCTACTTTGCATTTGAAACAATTCAAGACGAAAAATATTGGAAGACGAGCTCTTCCAATGTTATTATCATTTGCTACATGATACACTGTCTCATTTATGTGGCAATCTTACATAAAGAAAATTATTTTAAACCCTTGATTTAAAAATGTCCCTTTCCTGTTGCTCTCTTTCAGAATTCCAAACCTAAAGACCTTTTTAGACATGAATATATTTTTTAATTGTTTCAGTAGCAAGCTGTTCTTTGTAGAGTGTTTGTCATGTTTAGAAAAAAACTTTTTCAGGCAGACCAATGTTACTCTTTGAGAGATTTTCTCCTTTTCAAGTACATGCAAGAGAGTTACTTCAGGATCAGACTCTCTTCTAAATTCTTAATTCACTCTTCCAAATGATGAATTCTGTGGAAAGGACTGTAGGGTGAGAGTGTCTTTGTGAACAAGACCACAAATTGTGTTCTGCAGTTAGACTTGATGCATAGGGGAGTTGTTTTCTTGGAGATTAATTATTACAATTATTATATTAAAAAAGTGTTGAATTTCTGTATAGTTGACCCTGCAATGAGTTCTCATGCTAACTGGGATCAGGAGTGCACAAGGGCAGAGTCCAGAACATCTTTTTTCTACTTTTTGATTTTATTGCTACTGCTGATTATTTTCTTTATGGTATTGTAACAAAGAGTCAAGGAGATTTTCTGCTTATTTTTTAACAAAAACAAGTATGTTAGGAATCGCCAGTTAGAAACTATTGAGGAAGCCAGCAGAAATACAAACATCAAAATATTTTAAAGTCTGAAACCTGTTAAATGATATGACATCCAAGTTAGAATGTATTTTTAATACCAATCACAAATAACAGCAAAAGTATCTCCTTCCAAATTAAGTTTGTTAGAATAAAGTAATGAAAAGATAGTCCATGATACTAAATGATTCAGATTACCCCAGGGAAAGTATTTGTATGAAATTTAATAGGCAGTGATTAGCTTTCTCTTTGTTTTGTGAATCTTTCTGTATATTTAAGAGAAAACTGTAATCTTGCTGGAGACTTCCATGAAATAGCCAAGGAAACCTAAAGCAGATGAATCCTTTTCTCGTAAGATATTTGGCATTTTTAGAGTAATGTTATATAACTGAATTGGAACTGAATTTCTGTAGGATATTTCATGTCTCTGAAAATAGCTATATATCTTATCTTATTCAATAAGAAAGCTATTTCTCCAGCCCTTATCATGTACATGTCTTGTCAGCAGCATCAGTACATCATACTCAGTTTGAATTTCACCTGGTGCCCCGGGTGGTCAGTGAAGAGGAGCAATTCCCACTGAAGTTCAGGGGAGTTATGTAGCTGAGATGCTGCTGTGCCAGATCAAAACCAGAGAGGGAATCAGCTGTGACTGGGGGGACAGGGATAAGGAGATCCAGTGCTTGGGGTAGTGCCTGGCTCTTCTTTGCTCATTAGAGTGCAGAGAGCCCACAATTCCTGCCCTGAGTCCTGCAGCAGGCACTGACTTCAGGCAGGTGGCTGAAGCTCTTTATTCAAGAGCCTGGTCACTCTGGGTTTCTTGTGTGACAGAGAGCTGCCTCCAGAAAGTAGCACACCCATTTTAAGAACTATATTGAATACTTATTTGCATGTATTTGTGTTGCTAGTACTGAAACTC